>NW_027555958.1:167228282-168598282 GCF_003287225.1 Phascolarctos cinereus | reverse complement strand
AGACCTTAGTTGAAAAAGGCCAAGGTCTCCCATGCATCCAGGGCCATCTCCAGTCATCTTGAGCTATATCTTGCCACTGGACCCAGATGGCTCCAGAGGAGAAAATGAGGCTGGTGACTTTGTACAGCTCTCCCTCACTTAAATCTAATTCACTTGCAAGTCATGGCATCACCTCCCCTGATGTCATGGTCTTCTTCAAGAACAAAGGACAAAACAATGATCTCCCTGAAAGTAAAAATAGCATGAGAGAAGGGTGGGAGGAGGCAATAGGGAATTGGGGAATGAATGGGGAAAGAGATCAAATTATGATTTCTTTTTCAACAACAACCACAAAAAAAAAAAAGGAAATGGATTAATTCCATTTATTTTCTCTTACTCAATTTCTTTTCTTTTCTTTTTTTTTTGGAACTTCAGTTGGCTTTTCCAGGATATGATTTTGTTGGAAAGGTGTGGGTTACCAGTGTTATCAAAAACATATCCAAATTTGTCTCTGCAATCAATGAGGTATCCTGCCAAGTACAGACGATCATAAAACCTAAGAGTGTATTGATTTCCTCTTACAGAGGGTGGGTTAATAATGCCTTCTTAATAAAAAACGCATGGGTGTGTTGAAGTCATAAAAAGCCGTGCAAACAATAATCTAAGACCTATTAACCTCCATGCTCCTATGGTTAAACACAGTTTTCAAGATCCACATAATGAAATGATTACACTGAGGCAAGATATGAGAGGGGAAGAAGAGATGGTTAAACACAGCATGCTCATAAGAGATGCATGAAGGGAAGTGTTGAGTGGGTCAGTAGACATATTTACTGTTATAAAAAATCTACATAAATGAACCTAGACAGAGAAAGCATCTGTGAATTTGTTAAATTTGAAAACCCTGAGGAGAATAATAAATATAGCACAAGCAGTCAGGGAAAATTCAGTGAAGTTTGGCAGTCTACTCTGCCGAAAGCAGTTTAATGTACAAAAATGGAACCTAATACAGCTGGTTTAAATATAAAACACTGAACTGCAGAGCCAAAATAATGTAGAGTTGAAGGGCTCTAATATAAGTCAATAGAAAATATTAGGATCTAATAATATTATAGAATATAATATACAGTAAACCAAATGGCTAAGAGAAAAGAAAAGAGAGACTTTCATAGAATTTCTGATGCTTGTAGAAAACAATTAAATTGGTTTGGTAGCTATTACATTTAAACAAGCATTTTACTTGATTATTATCAAAGACTCACTGAAAAAAAGGCAGATTTTGAAAAGTCAATGGAAATAGATGCTATCAGTGTTTACCAGAACAATTATTTTCCTGCTCAAAGACAGGTAATAGTATTTGTCTGCCCTCTACCCTCACTCCTCCCAATAGAATATAAGTTCCAAGGACAGGTATTGAGTTTCTTTGTTTGTTTGTTTGTTTTTCTTTTTGTTTTTTGTTTTGCAACCCAAGGGTCTAGCACATAGCAGACAATCAACATTTGTTGGTTGGTGGATTGATAGATTGTGACAAGTATTAGGGGAAATATCACACTTCTAAGGAGTAATTTTTAATTATAAAGTTCTGTGCAGCTATTTCATAATTTAATATTTCAAAATAATTTCAGTTATTTCAAAATACAGTAATAATAGTAGCCAGAGCATTACAAACATCTTCAGGTGAAGTAGCTTTTAAGATTAAATTTGAACCATTTCAGCTGAAGTGCTTTCAGTTGTTTCCAGTAAATCCAGCAGTTCTTCTAGCTAATATCCTCTTCAAAGAGTTTGGGGTCTGGAATAAGGCAAGGAGGTCTGGTAAGAGTAGTTCACTGGGGGTTTGTCACCCAAAGGAAAATGATTTATCCCAGGATGCCATGTGCCTTTTATACTCCTAAAGGACTGACTGGTGCTAGTTGGAGTGGGGAAGGGAAAGGAAAGAACATTGCTGTTTGGGTATAGTCATAGCCACCAGTTACATTCATGGAAAATTTCCATTCCTCTCCAGGCTGCACTGTTAACTCCACAAGACTTTCTCTACTATGGCATAAAAGCACTTTTCCCTAAAAGTTCACTCTACCTTTATACTACTCACTTTGGAAGTGCCTGCTGAACCCATGGCCTCTCCCTCTGATTGGCTGTTTCCTCTCAATACCTCCATTTTAACGGGGCCAGCCATGTCTTCATTCCTCTTCAGGCTACACTGCTGACTTACTTCCATGGGACTTTCTCTAATGTACTCCCCTCCCACCTTCATGCTCCCATCCCTGACCCCTGCTTTCAGCTCCTTTATATGTGTTCTCTCTCCCTCCCTCCCCATTAGAATAATAGGTTTTTGTATACTCTGCACTTAGCACAATGCCTGGCACCTAGTAAGGGCTTAATAAATGCTTGTTGATATGATTTGAGAAGATGAGGCCAGGAGGGAAGGATATTATCTGGGAATAGATCAGGATGGGAAGGGAGTGTACAACTTCTAAATCTCAATGACCTGGAATAAAATCCCTATTGCCCTATGCTAATTTTGTCTTTGAGATTATTGATATTCTATGTCTTATAAAGGTATTCCCAAACTATATAATGATTTATATATTCTAATGTTTTAGTGATCTCCTAAATCCATTCTCCACATTCCATTTGCCAAATGTTAGCATTTTGGCAACGAATGAACAAATAATGGAAGCTTGTCTACCTTGCCTTAATCCTGAAGCCCTACAAATATCTACAATGTTGTGTACAGCTAATTAAATATGCTCAATTCAATACTTTTAAACTATTCCCCCCTCCTGCAATATGCTACTCCAGTCTATCTCACACCTTCCTCTATCTCAAACCCTCTCTTCTAGTTTTATCATGATAGATCAATCAATTATTTGACAAGCATTTATTAAGCACTTGCTGTGTGCCAGACATTGCTCTGAATGCTAGGGACACAAAGGAAAATGTGAAACATTCCCTATCCTTAAGGAACTTATATTGTCTTATAGGAGACAACACAGACATGTGTATTTGCAAAACATATAAAGCACAACATAATTTTAGAGGGGAAGGCAACAGTGGCTAGAGGGTGAAAATCACTTCAATCCAGTAAACATTTATTAAGCACCTACTATATGCCAGGCACTGTGCTAAGCACTGGGGATATAATAATAATAATAATAAAAAAACCACTACCCACAAGGAACTTATAATAAAATAGAGACAACACACAAAAAGGAGTCTGCAAAGGAGAGGAAGGCAAGTATGCCAATGAGTACCCAGTGGGAGGTGAGGAAGGATCTTGTAACATGGAGTTTAAACCAGACAAAACAGCAGATACAAAATGGACAAAATGGAGTGATCTGAAAGCTGACCGCCTGTCCACATAAAGCCCACCAGCCCGGCAATTACAGCAAAGAGGAAGATGAAGGAGCTGGTGTCAATCAAGGCTTGAGTTAGCAGCATGGTAAGTAAATTAGAAGATAAGCTTAACCTGGTAGGGGCACCTTGTTCATTGGAGTTGAGATCAAGTAGAATAGCAGATGCAAAGTGGCCTCATGGTTTCACATAGAAGGTGCTTCTTAAGCTGAGTTTCAAAGAAACTAGGTATTGGGGGCAGCTAGATGGCGCAATGGATAGAGCACTGGCCCTGGAGTCAGCAAGACCTGAGTTCAAATCTGGCCCCAGACACATAACATTTATTAGCTATGTAACTCTGGTCAAGTCACTTAACCCCAATTGCCTTACCAAAAAAAAAAAAAGCTTAGTGTGACCTGAGGTAAGTAGTCTGTGAATTACAGACATAAGGGAAAGCCTGGGCAAAGCCATGAAGACAGGAAAGAGAGTGTTATGTGAGGAGCTGCATAACACAAGACAGAGAATAATTTATAGCAAGGTAGGTTGGAAACAGATTGTAAAGAATTCTAAAAGCCAAAGAGAAAATTTATGTCATCCTGAAGACACCAGAGAACCAGTGGAGTTTATGGAGTAGGGGAATGACATGATCAGACTGACATTTTAGGAAAATCACCTTAGCTGCTATGGAGAGGATGGATTAGAGAGGGAAGAGACAAGGCAGGAACACTAATTAGGATGATGTTTTGATATTTCAGTCAAAAGATGATACAGGTCAAAACTAATATGATTTTGTATGCATAGAGAGCTGAATGATGTGAATTTTGAACTCACTCCAGCCACACTCCTATACGGTCATATCTTTGACTTTCTTATCACAAAGAAATGCACTGATTCCAATATTTGGTATCATTCTACAGAGTCAATGAATTTCTGAATTGGAAGAGACCTGGAAGACCATACTGAACCCATATTTGGACCAGAATATTCTTCATGGTCTATCTAACAAGTAGTTTTTCATCCTCTCCCAAGGTTCCTTACCCCATCACCTTCCAGCTCTCAAATTTATTTGATTAGTCTTTCAAATCTTTCAAATTTCCATTTTTACTTTCTGCTTAACCTCATGCTAGACTATTTCAACAAAATTTGGATCATCTTACTAACACATAAGAAGATGTGTTCTTGCTTTATATTCTTCTAGATGTTAGAAATTAATCTTTAAGAAACTCAGAATGTCAAACACATTAAAAATATGTAAGGTATCTGAGGGTTATTCCTAAGTGTTTTTCCTGCTACAAGGATAGTTTCTCGATCTCAGCTTTCTTTTGTCATGAATTAAGCTAAGATTGAAAAGTGAGGCAAACTGAAAGAAACCCAGGAACTATATGAACACAATTACAAACCACTTTTCACACAAACAAGGTCAGATCTAAATAATTGGAAACACATCAGTTGCTCATGGGTAGGCCGAGGTAATATAATAAAAATGGCAATTCTACCTAAGCTAATTTACTTATTCAATGCCATACCAATCAAACTACCAAAAAATTATTTTATAGAGTTAGAAAAAATAATAACAAGGTTCATTTGGAATAACAAAAAATCTAGAATATCAAGGGAACTAATGAAAAGAAATGCAGGGTAAGGTGGACTAGACATTCAAGATCTTAAATTGTATTATAAAGCAGCAATCATCAAAACTGCTTGGTACTGGCTAAGAAATAGAGTGGTTGATCCATGGAATAGGTTAAGTATGCAAGACACAGTAGTCAATGACTATAATAATCTACACTGTTCCACCACATAGAAGTCTCCCCTGTATACTTTTTCTCTCTCCTTCCTTTAAGGATAATTAGCACTTCATCCATAATATAGTGCCCTTCTTTGGAAGTATATAACAAATGCCTTGTTTTTATCTGAGGCCTCTAGGCAGCAACAGAATGTGAAGGAGTTGATGACTCTCCCAACATCCCTTAAGCCTATGGTCAATAGCTGCTGACTCCTTGCCTTGATTGTTAAAATTCCCTTTCTCTTTAATTTGGGTAGTAAAAAAATTGTCTATATTGTGAATTAAGATTCAACAGGAGCTGGTATCTTGAATTGAATTTCAGAGAGCTCACTGGTTTTCTTCATTACTTAACATCAAATGCTTTCTAAATGGATGATTTTTGCAGTAATTCAGTGGTGACCTAACAGAAATGAAAGACAACCCATGTCCAAAACTTGTCTGAAGCCAAATTTGTTGAGAATAAATTTTGAAGTTTGTTCAACAGTTTTGTGGTTTCAAATCTATATAAATACAACTCATGGAAACCCCATTGAGTGTATCTAGATTAGAGTGGTATTCCTCCACACCAGTGTAGGTCTCTTGCAACTGATCCTACCAATGTAAATAATTATAGCTAGGAATCAGTCCAGCAAAGAAAACAGCAGCCTAAGGGTAAGACTTTTTTATTTTTCCATAGAAACAGAAAGAACTCCAGCTCCCTTATAAGGGCTATGGTGTTTTAATCATCCTCCATGATCTATACCACATGGGACTCAGTGGGTCGGAGGCTGTGGTATGCTGGGAATTGTTTTACAATTTGCTGGAGTTGGGGAGGGTAGGAAAATATATTTATTGCTCACTTTTAAGTTTAATCTGCATTACTAACATTCTCTACATCACTTTCTTAAGTCTAGATAATAAAAAAACAATAAATCAAGCCTTGATTTTAGTATTTTCCAGTTTTCATGATAAAAATATTCACCCTGAAAATTTAACAACAGGCTTTCAAGAAATGATTCCTGGCTCCACAATACCCCTAGACCCAGAGGCCAAACTGAAAATTTAGATTTATTGTATGTGAATTCTTTATTTTCACAGTTCTTTGGCTTGAGTCTAAGAAATGACATTATTATCTGCCCACTGGCCCAAGATGGGAGGGGAAAAATTCAGACTCATACACTTTTTGTCAACAATGAGGATAGGTAGGGATCTCTTAACCTTAGGAACTCAAGGTTAATAATACGTATTAAGAAATAGTCTACAATGAAAAAGGCAGACATAAAGAATACATGTGGAGACATATTATTTACCTAAGATCATAAAGCGAGTAACACACACATATACTTTAGTACATGTGTGTATGTGTGTGTGTGTGTATACAAAACGTATTCAAGGCATTCATTGACAATCTCATAAGGAATCTATTCACTTTACTAAATACTATTAAAACATGTCTTTAAGCAATGAGGACTTAACAGTCTTACTTTCCTTGTTTTCTAAAATAGACTTGTTTAACAGAATAATGAAGAAGAAATATCTTTAACTGCTCTAAAGCAAAAAAAAAATTACAAATAGATAGAAAGGCAGACAGATGGGTAGAACAATTATGAATTTATAAAGTTTAGGGTAATGCAGCTATTTATTTCTACTTGATAACAAATGTCCCTGCTTGGTTTTTACTGAGGGATGATAAGATTTTGAAATAATGAAGTAATGTATATTTTTTGTGAGGTTGAGACTAAACTGATTTTTCTCTTTAGTGACTATTTCAACAAAGAAACATTTAAAAAAAAAAACAGGATTTGGTATATGAAAGAGACTGGTTTTTAGTCCCCTCATATAATTTTCTTAAATAACTAAAAGCAATTGGAAACTGTTTATGGGAGACAGAAAACAGGGCATGGAAATACAAGGTTTGTACAAATGTTTCAAGATTTAAGTAAATTGGAAGGAAAGATCATAAGAATAAGTATCAGTCGCAACATGTGCTTTAACAAATGGGACACTTAGGATAGGCTAGAATGAATCTTGAGTGAGAGAGGACTTATTAACCAAAGTTCTGTTAGCCTGTATCTATAGAGAAGAAAAACAGATCAAGGAGGAAGTAAAGTTTTCTTTGCTTATTAGCTAAAGATATAGATTAGTGACCTTGAATTCAGGCCTCAGCCTCTCTCTAGGACTGAGAAATAAAAAACATACCGTAAATTTTGCACAAGGTTTGTTTTAACACTACATTTATCAGAGTGTCTTGCATCTATAAGGAGCATCAGCAGGCAAGTCTAGAAAGCTAAAAAGGTACTCTGCATACATCCAAAAGAGGGAAGAAGCAATTAGCAGACCTATATTATTGATTTCCTCATTGTTCTTTTCTACTGCATACATCCAAAAGAGGGAAGAAGCAATTAGCAGACCTATTTTATTGATTTCCTCATTGTTCTTTTCTACTATAGAAAATTACACATTAGTTCCATTCATTCTCTCAGTTATCCAGAATTATCATCTTGGAGCTATCATTTATTATTTCTCTCCTGCTCTCCCCAGCCTCACATCCCTTGCCAGATAACCCCCAGATTCAACCATACTGGTCTACTTTCTTTTTTTTTTTTTTCTGGGCTAGGCAGTGGGGTTAAGTGACTTGCCCAAGGTCACACAGCTAGTTAAGTGTTATGTGTCTGAGGCAGGATTTGAACTCAGGTCCTCCTGAATTCAGGGCCAGGGGTCTATCCCCTGCGCCACCTAGCTTCCCCTATACTGTTCTATTTTTGTTCCTCACACACAGTCCTCCATCTTTCATTCCCATACTTATGTAGAAGCTCTTCAAGGCCACAGGCTGTTTTCGCTTTTCTCTGTGTCTACAGTGAATGACAAATAGTTTGGCACATAGTATGTGCTTAATAAATGCTTGTTGACTGTCTTGTTGTCTGGCTGCCCCCCAAGTCTAAAATGTTCTCCCTCCTCACCTCCATTTCTCAGAATCTTTGGATTCTTATAAGACCCGGCTCAAAGGCCTGTCTCTCAGTCCCCTAGCTTCTATTGCCTTCTCACCTAAGATTACCTTGTATCTATTGAATGGCATTTTGAATGTACCAATTTACATCACGACATTTTCATTGGAATGTAAGCTTCCTGAAGGAAATGATTATTGTTGTTTGCTTTTGCTCTGTATCTCTGACTTCCTACAGCTCCTGACAAATAGTAAAAGCTTAATAAATGTTTGATAATTGATTAATTGACATGGTTAACATGAAATATGGTTATTGACCTATGGAGTTCATAGTTTAGCATAAGGAAAAGAAACACAGACAACTATATGATAACTACCTACCACCAGAAAGTGTTGTGTGCATGAGACAATCTTCCTGTTCTTTTCTATCAGGATCCACAGTAAAGATGGCTATAATAGATTACTAAAGCGATTTTTTTTAGCAATCATCTATTCTATTTTCACTATTTTACAGGTACAAAACAAGCTCAGAGTAGTTAATCCATCCTGGTTCATATTTATAATATGTAGCGAAAATGAGAATTGGATCTAGGTCCTCTGATTTGTAATCCAGTGCCCTTTTTCATTACACAACAGCATATGTTCTTAATGAACCCATGTTTCCCTGGTAAATGCTGTTTCCTTAAATGCTCACTTGATTGAATAGTCATTAGAATCATCCAACATTAGAGCTAGAAGCAACTCTAAAGATAATTTAATTCAATCTTAATGACTCATTTTACAGATGAAGAAGTAGAGGTCCGGAGAGGCCAGTTTAGTCCCTTTACTTGCGTAATTCCTAATGAAGAGACACAATAGTTGGACCAATTTTCCAAGAATACTATGTTTGTTTAGGATCACGTGAGCAATAAGATGGTGGACTAGACATTTTCTTTAATTTTCAGAACCTTTTAAACCACTCCAAAACAGAAGTTCTGTGCCAAAGAAAAAATAATTTGAGCTGTCTCCATGATCTAGGACACCCAGAATCCAAAAGAATGTTTTAAATAAAACCCCCCAAGAACTGATGCTCACTGACTCTGAGCTTACTCAGCACCCCTCCCTCACTTTTCATGCTACTGATAGTAAGGCTGCACTAGGAAACCCAAGGACATGATACAGGATTACATCAAAACCCAGCCAGGTACCTCATTCCACCACCCCCCTTTCCAGTGCCTTGGAGACCCTAGTTTGCAGAAGTTTGCTTGGGTCTCTACAGCCATCTTGGCTATAGTCCTTCAGAAGCAAAAGCCTACTAGGGATAGCATCCCTGAATTTTTGGTGCTGGAGGGAAATGGGCTATGAACTGCTAATACTGAGCCAGAGAAGTGAGGAACAGAGAGGGTAGAAACAGTCACCAGGACAAGATGCCATATGTATGTGGGACTATGCAGAACTCCATCAAGCCTGAGAGAAAGAGCATATCATCCAGCTGGGGTCAGTTCTGACCACCCAAAAGCCAGTTGGGGCAAACAACTAGGTTGGTGAATGAGTTTCCAAGTGTGGGAGAAGGCCCACATGCTATGAGATCCAGCTCCCCAAACCACAGTTAGAGGAAAGAGAGTCAGAAATGGATTAATAAGGAAAATAAAGAGGAAACAAGACTCAAAGTATCAAAGATTTGAAGAAGAAAACCCAAAGACCTTGAATGTAAACAGATGGATCAATAGAAAAACCCCCCAGTAACAATAGAAGGAAATATGGACTCCAGATCTAGTAAATAATGTGGTCATCTATAAACATATGTATGTATGTATGTATGTAAATAGCTAGATATAGCTAGATATATGTATGTATGTATATGTGTGTGTGTTTGTTACACAATTAAAATTTAACCTGTCCTAAAATTTGTATTAATGAGAATAATTTGATCATGCTGACCACTATCCTGAGCATCACGGGGAAAAAAAAAGATAAAGTACAAGAGGTCATCAGTTAAAACTTTCGGCTCTTACTCACTAAAAAGGTTAAATTCCTGTGAAAAGGAAAATCTTTTTCTTTAAGTGTCACCTTAAAAAGCTGAGGACTATTTTGGGAACCTAATTATTTTTGACAAGCATTTAGAAGTTGAATAAAACTTATGAGACTAAAAATGTGGACATTGAAACATGCAGAACAATGAGATAATATTGTGAGAGTTTCTGTTTCTCTGTCCCTGAAAAGGTTGATCTTGGAGCAACTATTCTAGGAGTCTTCTTATCATGAATATCAGACAGGTCCTCAATAAGTCTCTTTCATTTTTACTAGCATTTTCCCCAAGTGTTATACAGAAAATTTGAATTAAAAAAAAAAAAACCTCTGTAGCCTGTTTGCATTTCTAATGAATTCTTCCCCTTTTTGTCTTGTACTTTCACAGAGTCTCTTCTTTTCCATATGTAATTCACCAGAGAACTAGATAAAGAAATGGCATCTAAAAGAAATCTGGCATCTTCAAAACTGCCAGTATTCCAAGCAATACACTTCATTTGTTTTAAAGGCAGAGTTTAAAGAATGAAGAATGGAGGTTGGGGGGTGGGGGGAGTGGGTTTCTCAGAAATAGTTTTCAAAAAAATAGTTTCTTGAAGTCAATTTACATTCTACTTTGTGCCCTTTAAAAAAAAAGCTGGGGGTTCAATATTTTCTTTGGTTGTTTGTCTCTATGTTATTGACTAAAACAGACATCAAAATCCTCTTCCTTGATTAGATTTGCTTTCTCATGAAAATGTAATGACATGCTAACAGCAACTAAAAATACACATTTGCACAGAGCAAAGTAGTACTCATACTGTAGAGAAATGGAGCTGTTACAAATTCATAAAGACATAGAATCATTTAAGATTTTAATAATGAAATTACCCCTTTTCACCATGGGGTAATGTACCTAAAAAAAACTTCTCCTCTACCTCCCATATGTCCCTAAACAATGCAATTGCCAAAACACTAACAAAAATGAACAATTTTTTTTTTATTCATTAACTCTGAATCACAGAATTTCAGTTAGAAAAAAGCTCAAAGCCCATTAAGTATGTTGTTCAGTTGCTTCAATTGTATCCAACTCTTCATGACTCTATTGGGTATTTTCTAAGCAAAAATAATAGAAAGGTTTGCCGTTTCCTTCTTCAGCTCATTTGACATTTGAGGAAACTGAGGCAAACAGGGTTAAGTGATTTGCCCATTGTCACATAGCTGGTAAGTGTCTGAGGCCAGATTTAAACTCAGAAGTAGCCTTCCTGACTTTAGACCTGGTTCTCTCTCCACTGCACCACCTAGCTAATCCTCAGCCATAAACAACTCTCCCTCTACAGTATCAGGACATATGATCATTCTCAGTGACCTGACAGCTTATATACTGACCTTCTTTGAATGAATTCCAAAGTTCATTTCTGCTTACTGGATGATTGGGGCAGCTAGGAAGCCCTGACTTCAAATCCTGCCTCACACTTTATTAGCTGTATGATCATGGGCAAATCCCTTCCCCTCTCTCAGCCTCAGTTCCCTTGTCTGTAAAACAAGGACAATAATTGCAGCTATCTCACATCATTTTTGTGAGAATCAAATGAGCTAATATGTGTGCTTTGCAAACCTTACAGTGCTTCATAAACACTGGCTATTATTGTTATGATTACAATAGCAGTGGTAGTTAATGCAGATGGCTTTACATCTTTGGGGCAGTCAAGGTTAGAAGGACTCCATCTAGAGAGTTACCATCACAAACAAAGCTCATAGTAAAACCTAAATGCTTGCCAACTAGAGCAGCGCATTAGAGTGAAAATTAAAAAGAGTAATTCTAATAATATATCCTTGACATTTCATACTTGAATATTCATCTTGCAAGTTTATGAATTCTCTTGCTTTATTATGATGAAGACATTCTAAATATAACTGCTGTTCCTAAGAAATGTAGTATTTTAAGATGGCAATAAGCAGAAATAGATGATCAGCAATGTGTTGATTTAGTCATCAGCAAAATAATGCAAACAGAAGACAGCAGCCTCTGGTAAAAAATAGGAAAGAAAAACCAAATTGCTCTAATGTATTATGAGGCAAAGTATGGTCTGGTTATAGAGCAGGGGTATAATTCAACCCAGAAAGTAGCTCATACTACTGTCCAAAACGGTTCTTGTGTTACAGGATAGGGCTTAGAACAAAGTCTCTCCTGTATCATTCAGTTCATGGGTGACTAAGAAGGTGAGAAATGTTTTCATGAGGGCCTTAACAATATATGATGCAATAAAGTGACACTGTGTTGTAAAGCCTTGACCTGGCAGCATAACTCAAAGCCTCACCACCGCACAAAGAAATGATCTAATTCTCCCATTAGATCATGCCCTTCAGAATAGCATACTTTTGTAACATGTAGCATTTACATAGCACTTTAAAGTCTGCAAAGCACTTGACAAAGATTATCTCATTTAATCCTCACAACAGTCCTAGAGGTAGATACTATTATTACCAACATTTTTACACATGAGGAAACTGAGGCAGACAGAGGTTAAGTGACTTGCTCAGAGTCACTCAGCCAGTGAGTGTCTAAGGCCACACTTGCACTGAGCTTTTGCTGACTCCAAGTCCAGGGCTCTATGTATTACACTGCCTAGCTTATCCACTATGCTTTCAGAGAGAAAAATTTTCTCCAACAGGCTACTTTAGCTGCATCCCATAAATTTTAGGATACTCTTGTTGTTGTCATTATTTTTTGCATATGTATTTATTGTTTCTATGATTTGTTCTATGGTTACTCATTATTCAGGACATCATTAAGTAGTTGTACCCCCTCCAAAACAAAACAAAAAGAAAAGGCTTTTAATGAAATGGTGTAATAAGAAGCAACAAATCATTCTTTTGTATTTTTGTCCAACCTTTATAATATTTACAATTATTAGTATAATGGAATATTTCAACTATGTTTCTTTCAAGAATAATTTGTCATGAAGTAAATCCAGTTCTAATAGGTTTCACTTGAAATAAGCAGTATATTATAATTTCAGGAAAGTTAAGATGAAGATCAATAGAGCCCTACCAGAGATATAAGTTAACGAAACTGTTACCACACACAACTTAGTTTAGCCTACCTGCTAATTTTTTTTTTTACCAGGGTGTGGCTGCCACATATGTGAAAGCTTCTTGGAGTCACCGGTGACAGGTGATACCAAAAGTAGATAAGCAGCCCTGAAAAGGGCTCACCAAGCCCTCACATCAGAGAAGCTAGTCCTCCCTGTAACCGATAGACCTCAAATCCATCTGTGAATTGTGGAGGTGTCTCCCCCAAGCATATGAAGATTTGCCGTTACACAATGGGTGGATAAGAATAATCTGTTCCAATGTCCATTAAGGCAGTTGAAGCAGACACTGTGGAGCACTTAGAGCTTGGTCAGACATCAAAGACACCAAGTTCATCCATTGCATCCAGAACCATCATCAGTCATCTTGACTTTTGTACTGCCGCTAGACTTTGATGACTTTGGAAGAGAGAATGAGGCTGATAACTTGGTGTAACTCTGCCTCACTTAAGTCTAATTCACACACAAGCACTCGTCATCCACCATTTTACCCCAACATCATGATATCATTGGTCCTCTTCGAAAATGAAGGTGAACAACAATATCAGCTACTCACAAGTGAAGGAGAATAGATGTCAACACATAACCTTCTAGATGTTCAGCCCCCAATGTCCCCAGCTCCCAGGTGAGGAAAGAACATAGTGGGGATCTATGCAATGGCTTCAGTACTCTGGTGTAAGGAAGGAAGAGAGGAAGAAAGGATTTATTGTCTTCTGTGTACCAGGTACTGTGCTAAATGCTTTATAAATACTATTACATCTTATCCCCACAATAACTTATATGAGGTAGGTGCTATTATTATCCCCATTCTATAGTGGAGAAAACAGAGGCAGAGGGTAAATGACTTGCCTAGGATTATACAACTAGGAAGATTCTGAGGCTGGATTTGAACTTAGGACTTCCTGACTTCAGTCCCATAGCTGCACCTAGCTGTACCACTTAGCTACTTTGTTAAGTGCCAGAGGCCCTCTGAGTTCAAACTTATCTAGAATTTTAGCAGAAAGTAGAGGTGGGGAGACCTATGAGGATGGTGGTGACTAGTGGGGAATGGGGGCAGTTCCCAGCCAGCCCTGCTTCTTGCTAGCTCTAAATGACTCAGATGAAAGTTGTATCTCTTCACTGGACATAATACCAGCTGAAGTCCTATAAAGAAATTGTGGTTAGTTAGCCTGCATAAATTTTAGACAGGGCACGATGGGATATTTTTAAATATTTGAAGTTCTATCAGTGAAAGATATTCTACTTGGCCCCAAGGATAGAACTAGGAAAAATGACTGCAAGTTGGGAAATGGCAGATTTTTCTAGGAACAATTAGAGATGTCCAAAGTAGAATGGACTGCTTAAAGAAGCAATGATTTCTCTCTCACCATATCGTAGACCTACAGCTGGCAGGGACTTGAGAAACCATCTAGTAAAATCCCCTCATCACATTGTAAAGAATATTGAGGCCTGAAGGGGCAGCTGGGTGGCGCAGTGGATAGAGGACCAGCCCTGAATTCAGGAGGACCTGAGTTCAAATCCGGCCTCAGACACATAACGCTTACTAGCTGTGTGACCCTGGGCAAGTCACTTAACCCCCATTGCAAAACCAAAAAAAAAAAGAATATTGAGGCCCAGTGAGGTAAAGTGACTTACCTGAGGTTAATGCAGGTTATAAGCATCAGAGGCAGTATCTGACCCACACTTTTCTGATTCTAGAGTGAATATTCTATGTTATGCTAGCTCTAAATAGAAGCTAGATGACTATTTGTAAGGAAAGTTGTAGAATAGACACTTTCTCATCTTGGACTAACTGGCCTCTAACGTCCCTTCTAGCTCAGAGATTTTGAAATTCTGTTATTTGCCTGCAAAAGGAAGGGAAGAGAATAAACATTTATATGGTGTCTACTATTATCTGTCAGGCACTGTGTTAAATGCTTTTTACAAACTGGCCTTTTAACTCACAAAGGGGGGCATTTTGGGAATGGTGGATGCAATCAACTGAATATGGGTAGCCCCAAGTTTCTCCCCTGTAGCCAATTGTATACGTCCTTCCTGTCACACATGTCAGTCTTATAACCAGCATGCTTTTAAGAAAGTTACTTTTGAAGGGTATCCCTTAGCCTATATCTCCTTTGAACTCCTCCAAATTGACTATGTTAACATGCCCAAATCAGGAGTGTAGTTCAACTCACTAGATGGGTTGAGGCCCTTCCTTCATCGAGGCTACATCAACATTTGCTGCCAAAATTATCCTCAAAGGGATTTCCCTTAGATTTGTCCCCACCACCACCTTCATTGATTGAGACCAAGGGACTCATTTCACAGATTCATTTCATGGACTCAGTCTTAACCCAGGTTTATTCCTATCTTGGTGTAAAACCCTGCTACTATACCCCATATCAACCCCAAAGCTTAGGCCAGGTTGAAAGGATGAATAGGGAGCTTAAAACTATGATTGGGATACTTTGTAAAGAGACTTACCTGAGGCAAGGGGGAAATTAGGGAAATCTATTTTTTTCCCTTTTTAATGCATTTAAATTGATCTAAATTTTTTAACTACTAAATTTACTGACTGGAATAATATCAAAAAAAATTATAAACTTAAAATTTGAAACTTAAAAGAAGCATGAATTTGAAATGACATGTATGCCACCTTTACTTTTTTTATATTTGAAGCCCACGTTTTGAAATAATTTGATAATTTGAATGAAATTTTAATTCAAAATTACTTGATATGCATATGTATCATACTTTGACAAAATTAAATGAAATGAAATTTGAAATATATATATTTTATAAATCTGAAAATTTGATAAATTTGAAATTTCCTTTTGAAATTGAAATTAATTGAATTACAAATGAAATTTTAAGTCATTACCTTTTGAAATTTGAAAACACAATTTGAAATACCTTTTGAAATACTTTTCCCTTTAGGAAGCTAGCTTGGAAGAGAATATAACACATTAAATATTTATTAGTTTTTCTTTAACAACTTCATCATGTTTTAGTAGCCCAATTCATGAGCTACTAAACTTATTTTGGCCAAATGACATTTAGTCACTTTAATAATTCAATAGGGAAGTGACCTTTCTAACAACATTTTACAATATCTCAAAGAGACTTCACGTAGCAGTATATTTTTAAAATTATATTTTAAAATATCCGTGTTATTATCTTTGATATTTTATTTAGTTCAAACTCAATACATTTACAGTGTAGCTTCAAAATTCTCAACCCAATCAATTTTTGATTCACTGGTGGCAATAACTAAATTTCATTTTTCTTACACTAGGAAAGGTTATGTGGCTTGGTAGAGTCACGCAACAAAAAATGTGTCAGAACTTTTCTTTATTTTATCAATTCAGTTTTTTGCTTTGTTTTCAATTTTTTTCTTTTCATGACTTTAAATATCTTCCTTTTGGACTTATTTTGAGATTATTGCGTTTATTTTTAACTGCATGGTCACTTCATTTGTCTTCTTTCTCTGCATTTTATTTATGTTTGGAGAATTTTTTTTCCTTTTCTAATTTAGTTTCATGCTACAAATGTTCATATATTGTCTTCTTACTATAATTTTATTTAATATTTAGCCTTCATGTATTTCTACTGCTCATATTTTCCTTAGTAATTACAGTTTTATGGTTTGTAAAGAATATGTTCTTTTTTTTATTTTTAATGAGCTGTTCATGGTCTACCACATAATCAATTTATGTAAAGGTTTCATGCAGTACTGAGAAGTAGTTATAGCCCTTCCGATTCTCATTCAACAATTGCTAAAAAATCCATCATTTTAATTTTTTAACATTTTATTCATATCATTCATGATTATATTCCATGTTGATATTTCTCTTAGATTAGTCTGAAAGAAGCAAATTGAAGTCACTTACAATTACTGTTAAAGTATCTAGGATTTTTTTCTCCAGTTAGCCTTTCCTTTAATGACTACAGTAATGTGCCATTTGGAATATCTACATTTAATCTTCATCTCATCCCATTATCTACTATATCTTTGGGCATAACAATGTTTCCTTATTTTTCTCTCTTGACCAATTTTATTTTGCTATTATCTCACCTGAGATTATTAAATCCTTTAATTGAATCATCCAAGGAGCCAAAATCAATTCCTTTTACTTTTCTAATGACCCTGATCACTTGTATCTTGGTGATGACTCTTTCTTCCTACTAATCCTAATATTCCAGCATCGCCTGCCTTTTCATCTTTAACTCATCCAGAAACACCTGAGCTGCAAGCCACCCATCCATTGCTCCAGAAGAAAACTTTCTGTAATTTTGTGCCTTGATAGGGGATTTCCCCCTCCAGTTTTGTGTCACCTATAGAGGACTGCCCTCTGTAGAACTGCATGTTATGCTTAGCCTGTAATGGATCCAATTTTCAATAAAGTGATAAAATGATTGAAGGGGGGAATTGAAAGGAAAAAGATCAACAATCAATGCCTTGGGTGTTTTGCTCTTTATTGCCTTGCTAATCATTTATCAACTAAAATCATTAGGATTAGAAGTAACTGTGTCTCAGGTAGAAAAAAAAAACTGTGTGTAACCAAATTATGATGTAGTCCCAGGGAAATTCCTGTGTTAGTTAACCTTAGAAGTTTAACTAAATCACTATGAATTATGTATCTTAAGTATGTGACCACAATAATCATACCTATATTATCTATCTATCACTCTATCTATCTATAATATATTTTTATAAATATACTAAAGTAAGAAAGTCCTGTAAAGGGCCAACTGAGACATCATGGAAAGTACAAAGTTAGGACATGGTGACCTGCAAAATACAATTTTGCATGAATCAGATTCTAGAAGACTTTCTTGCATCATACATGAATCAAGGGACTTATAAATAACTGTGAATCCTGTATCCTGGGGGTCTCAGACTGTAGACCCCATTTTTGTTTCTCTTAATAAAGATTAGTTTTTGTTTTTGTTTTTGTTTTTGCCAAGAGATGTTTCCCAGTTTCTTTTTTATACTCACAACAACATATGAACAATAGATGTTATTTTTATCCCTATGTTACAGTTGAAGAAATTGAGGCAAACAGAGGTTAAGTGACTTCACAGGATTATACAACTAGTAAATGCCTAAGGTTGTATTTGAACACAGGTCTTCCTGATTCCAGGTCTAATGTTCTATCTACTGTACCACCAGCTATCCTCTTCTTTCCCTTTCCTCTTCCCCTTCAAGCTCAGAGATTTTGTGATTCTGTTCTTTGCCTGCAGTGCCAGAGACGTGAATATTTTTAAACTATTAAAGTATTTTAAAACATTTAAATATTTTAAAAATAACCACCACTATTACACAAGGGTCACATTTTAATGTCACCAAGAAAAACTATGCTAAAGAATATTGACATATATCTTTTACGTTGAGTGTTGATAAAAATATACGAAAGTGTTTTTACAAAACAATGAAAATTATGTTTTAATTACTAGGTCAGACAAAAGACAAGCACTGATTAGAATTCCACTGAAATCTAAGATCTGAGACTCCTATAGTATTATTAGATGATTAGATGCTGCAGAATTAGTTTTCAGAAGAAACATGGAGAGAATGCTACTCACAATGCTGTGATTAACACAAAAGCTTCCAGAAAAATCACAATGACAAAATAACTGTGAACTATTTTTGAAGCAGACTCACCTGCCTGGTCCTGATTCTCATATCTAACTCAGTTCATAGCAAAATACTTCTAATTGCTGAGATTCCATTTTCTTTATCATTAAGTACCACCATGTGCTACATTCATACAGTGATTGGGTAAGTAACAGTTCTAGATTTCAAAGGGAAGATTCACAAAGAGCATCATGTCAACCTTAAACACCATATATATCTTCACAAGTACATTTGTCAACAGTCTCCATAAGGTTGGGATTTCTTTTTTAGAAATAAATCATAACATTTGGGATGAATGTCACAGCAACTATAAGGGTAACTACAATTGGACAGGCTGCATATTGCATAGAAAGAACTTCTTTGAAAGGAGGGAAGATGTACAAGAATGAAATAAGCAGGATGTACTATATACCAGTCACTGCACTAAGTATTTTACAAATGCTGTCTCATTTGATAGTTGAGAAAACTGAAGCAGATAAAGGTTAAGTGACTTGCTCAAGGTCACACAGCTAGTAAATATCCGTGGCCAGATTTTAACTCAAATCTCTGACTCAGCACTCTGTCCACTGTGCCACCTCGTTGTCTCGTTTGGAGTCAAGAAGCCTCTTTTGGCTTGAAGTTAAATTGTTTCCTGTATGCATACAACTTAGATGCATACTGGCTATTAGTCCCTGGAAGAGTTATTTAAACTGCTAGTCCTTCTGTCAACTCTTTTAAGACTAGACACTGGATTGGGAAAGGGAATTTCCTTTGGATTTACCAGGCTAGGTCAATTCTTTTCAATATTTGGCAAACTAATAAGTAGATAAAGTTTCCCCAAAACACCAAAACTGTGAACACTGATATTTTGTAGAAAAGAAATAGTGATGGGCACAAATTAGTCAAGATGATACTATACATACATAATAAATGGTTCTGGTATCTATCTCCAATATTCTTTTTTATCTATACGACTATGATCCTATTCAATCTTTAAAAATACAGTTATTACTGACAGGACACTATAAAGTCACAATTCAAAGGAAATTAATTCTATGGACTTTTTTTTGAAAGAATTAAAAATAATTCTATGTATCAGGCTGAAAAGTGGCTTGCACATTTCCAATTTTCTGAGGCTCATCTGGAGATGGGATTTTCAAAGCTAAAAAAATGTTAAAGGAATTTATTCCTCAGAGATCAAATTCAACACAATATTTGGTAGCCATGTTTCTGCAAATCACCATGAAAAGCTAGTTTACAGGTAGATAATCCTCCTTCAGCCTCTATTTTAAAAAAATTAAACATACTAGAAAAGAATTAAAGGCCCATCATATTAACACTTCATCTTGTGAAATAGAAAATGTAATTGAGTTGGACTCCCATGACAAATTGCATACATGGTCCCCAAGTGAAGACAAACCTATCCTATTACCTGAAGTTATACTGCAACAGAAGCCTAAGGCACGATGATGTTAAAACTATAAGGGTAAAGTTTTATTGGAGATCTTTTCATGATATAACTTCAAATACCATGGAGCAAGACTTTTAAATGAGTTACACCCTCTGGGAAGCAATCGCATTTCTGGTAGCTGATAGAAATTAATGCGATGATGTTTTGGATTGTATTGTGCTGTGTAAACAAAATAAAATAGCAAATAAAACTACTTTCCTACTGATAAGCCATTGCTACCTTTTCATATGTACTTTTGGTATCATAACAAGAATATAGGACTTAGAGTCAGGGGACCTAATTTTGAATCACAGCTCTGCTCCTTGTTACCAGTGTGACCTTGGCTATATCATTTAACCTCACTGGGTTTCAGTTTCCTCATCTATTAAATGAACAAGATTGGATTGAATCATCTCTAAAGTTTATTCTCATTCCAAATACCTGTGATTGTCCCAAAGACTTACTAAGAGTTTCAAACCTGATTCAAGGAAGCCCAATAGAGTAAGTTAAACCTGCCAAATTATATCAGCAGTTTTAATTCTAATCCTGGGTAGGTCACAGGCACAAAGAGAAACCTTGTGAAAATCACAATTTAACTTTATCTTTCCATTCTACAAAATTAAAACACTACTAGTAATCCTTTGTTAAACTTATGGGTTAAATTCACACATTTTAAGAAAAATTCTTTAAGAAAAAAATCAAAAGTCACCTAATATCACCATATTCTACATAACTTGTGGAATAAAGTCTTATCATTCTGAGTAGGTGATATTGATGAGAATACTTCAGTTCTCCAAGAAGCTGTGTTAATGTAGGCATACTCTTCATAATGCAAATTGCAACCTTCTCTATGCCTTGGTAGACAATTTGATGATTTTCTGTGACCTAAATAAATGCATCAATAAGCAAACAAATGCTTGGTAGTAGTGGAAAGAAGAATTCCTCTCCTCAGAGAACTGGATTCAAACCTAACTTCTGACACATCACTTGTGTGGTATTGGACAAGTTACTTAATATCTCAGCTCTTCAATTTCCTTAATTGTAAAATAAGAGTGTTGGATAATATAAAGTCTAAAGAGATGTCTTCCAACTGTAAATTTATGATCCAATGGTAGTCAACACTCCACTGGTAAATCTCACTGAAATTAGCTAAGTTACTCTCATCCAGGCTCATTCTTGAGCCTTTTCCCTATTAGACATGTCAGGGTCACCTGACATTGGAATAGATTTTTAGTGGAGGATTAGGGAAAATGGCACACATAAAAGTGCGTTGAGATGAGCTATCCTATTATTCAACAACAATTTGAAATGGTCTACCAAAAGTATTTCTTTGAAGTGCTTTTAGGGACTACCACTGCTGGAAAATATCCATTTCCTATTCCCCCAATCAGTTAGGAATACAATAATCATTATAGGGTTCTGAATGCTTTCAATAAAGAATCCATAATTTAACTTTAAGTTACATGGCATATATTATAAGTTTAACAAAATAGTGGATGATGAGTGATGTCTTGTTTTGTGCATGAATTGGTTTTAAGTGAGGAAGAGTTGCACAAAGTCCTCACCCTCACTCTCTCTTCCAGAGTCATCAAAGTCCAGTGGCAAAACAAAAGTTAGGATGACTAGTGATGGCCTGGGATGCACCTGCTTCAGCCACCTTCATGGCCACTGGAACAAGTTGTTCTTATCCACCCATCCTTCAGGGGGATGTCTTCACATGCTTCTCATTTCCATTATATAATCACTGCTCTAGTTCAGATCATAACAAATTGGGACCAGACTGTTGCAATAACCTTATAATTGACCTCCCTGCTTCATCTATCCACTCTCTTCACAGATGTTAAAATGTTCTTTCTCAAACACTGGTTTGACCATGTAAGTCTTTTGCTCAATAAACTACAACGGTCCATAGACCGAAGTGTAAACTTTTTTTTTTTTGGGGGGGGTTAATTAAAGGCCTTGACAACTGGGCTCCAACCTATGTTTTCATTCATGCATTCAATAATACAGCTGAAGTGGCCTTCTTGATATTTCCTGTAGAGTATCATATCCATATCCTTATATAAGCCATCCCCCAGACCTTGTATGTGCTCCCTAATCACCTATCCCTCCTAGAATTCCCAGTTTCCTTCAAAACCCAACTTAAATGCCACATTACACATGAATCCTTTCCTATTCTTCCCAGCTACTAGCATCCTTCCTTCTTTGCCCTTAAATAAATTGCTTTTATTTCTTTTGGGGTATATTTTATATATATTTCTAAATTCATGTATTTCCTCCAGTAGAATGCAAGCTCTTTAAGGGATAGGCCTACTTAATTTTTGTCTTTATATTCCCAATGTTTAGCAAAGAACTTGGAATATAGGAGGACTTTAATAAATATATGTTGATTAAAGATTGATTGATTGATTGGGACTTCTCTAATTTATACAGATTTATTACCTCTAGATAGTACTGTTCTTTATTAGACAGCAGTCCAGAGGTCTCTGAGACTCTTGAATGGATAAATTCAACTCAGTATCTACAATAAATAAGCCCCTTTGGGGGGAGAAATGACTCTTACACAATTGTGGCAAAATATTTCTATGTGCATAATTGTTAACAATTTATATCATGTTAGGCTCAAAATATATTTAAAACTTTGTCAGATGAAATATGGTATAATGTGGGAGGAAAGCACTAGACTGGAATTGTGGGATTAGTTGTGGTTGGCTCTGCCAGTGACTAAGTAGGTGACATTTGATAAATCACTTCACCTCTCAGCCTCACTTTTCCCACTAAACAAAATAACAGATTGGATTAGATCAGAGATCTCAAACAAGTAGCAGGATGGAAGCTCCAAGAGGGAAGGTGCTATTTCTCATTTTTGTCTTCAGATTTACAGTACACATTTAATTAAGGTACTAGAATTGAATTAGTTTAGACTGATGACTAGATGAATTAAAAGTGTATTGAAAAAAATTATATTGAATTAAATGGAAAATAAGGGCAGTTGCATGGGGCTTTTTGAAGCCATCCCACTTCTGCTATAAGGCCCTTTGCTACTTGGTTCAAAAAAATGTAATTGTATTAATGAACCATAGAAAAGCTAAACATGAGTTTTATTCCATAAATTACAAAATAAAATTAAAATGCAAAAAAAAAGAAAAGAAAAGCCAAGCAAGGATTTATATTGTTGTAATGCAAATAGATAATTACCCTAAACTTAAACGAATATGCAATTTGAGTTTGAAACTCGTGGACTGATCATCTCTCAGGCCCTTTCCATCCCTAAAATTCTATGATTTTATGTGATGGACTGAAACCCTTTGAGACATTCTAAAAAGCAAAAAAAAAAAATGTTGTCAGTGGCTGCCCGATTGATTGACAGGCTGTACTTCCTGGAAGGAAAAAAAAAAAAAGAAAAGCAGTTTCCTTCATTCACTAGGTTGACATGATGACAAAAAAAGGAGAAAATCTAGGTAACTGCTCTCACAAATTAACATTGCAGAGCCAGAGAAAAAGTTTGGGGCTCATGCCACAGAAACCATGCCAGAAACACAATGAGAAACCTACTCTTCTCCCACAAGCCAAGTTCTTACCATTTGGTCAGAAGACAGTGGGATGACAACAGGGAAGGCTGGATGGTTGCCATGGTTTTTAAGTTTATATGCCGTTCAATTGTGGGCAGAATTTTCCTTCCTGGCCGGCTGTGAATGGTCATTACTTAGAAAGATGCTTAAGTATAATAACTAATTGGTAGAAGTTGACACCCGACTCCCTGCATCATAGCACACAGTCTAGAAGCAACATAGAAGTCTTGGGGGAGGCAACTGTAGAGAAAACCCAATTATTTAGTGGTACACTTGCTTTATTATAGATCTCTCATAGCCACAGCAACCAATATGCCCCAGATTTTCTGGAACAGTCCTGATTTCGAGTTACATTTTTTTAAATAATTTTATTGACAGTTTTTTTTAATCATATGCAGTTCTCAATGGAGAAAGGTGATATAGTGAATGGATTTGCAGACCTTGGAGAAAGGAAGACATGAGTTCACATCCTGTTTCAGATCCTTACTAGCTATGTGACCCTGAGCAAGTCATTTAAACCCTATGGGCTTCCAAAGAGACAACACATAGCAGAAAATGATAATAACAATAAAGAGGAAAAACAATTAATTAAAACTTACCAATTCATCAAAAAACCAAGCATTATTAATAATGTTCTATACCCATAGCACTTCCTACCTCTATAAAAAGGGAAAGAGGTACCAAGAAGGCACTTTTGCAAAAGGTACCTTCACAGATCATATGTAAAGATCAGTGGTTCAGAATTATGGGCATCTTAGTCAGGACAGCTTATGGTTGTTTAGAATAGGCAATATATTTTGAATATCAGTGGGAGGTTTTTTTTTTAAGTATCTTTCCCTTTTGGGTACCTAAAGCATGGGCTCTGATAAGAGAGGGGTTAAGTCTGTTCTACTAGGCGACCTTTTCTAATTCCCACCCTTACTTCAGAATCAAGCAAAGAAGCAGATTGTAAGAATGGCTTACTCATAGAATAACAAGGAGGGTGACTGTAACAGTTGGTAAAATTAATATAGTCATCACTGGGACACAGGGAAAGCAGAGCCAGAAGTAGAAGCAGAATAGAGCAAGAGATCGAAACCCAGCTTCCCATGAATGGAGCTATACTCTGCCATCAACATGCAGGCCCAGGAGTCCAGAAAAAAAAAAATCTGATATTATCAGAGCTATTGAAGTCAGAGCCATGAAAGAGGTTTTTTTAGCTGAAATAAACAAATGAATGTGCACACTAGAGAGGCAGCTTGATGCAGTAGGTAGAAAGACAAGGGATTTGAGGTCAAAGGGCTCAAATTCAAATCCTGTGCTTTTTTTCTCACTACATCAAGCTGCCTCTTTAACTTGCATACTTATTTGTTCATTATTACTTATTAGTTCTTCTACCTTTTAGATGTGAAAATGTGTTGAGTATTTTTTGACCTTCACTAATTTCCTTCACTTTTCTGAGCCTCAATTACCACGTATGTCAAATGGATATCATTGGCCAAGAATGAATTCTAAGCTGTGCAACTAGGTAGCACAGTGGATAGAGTGCTGGATCTGGAGTCAGAAAAACCTAAGCTCAAATCTAGCCTTAGATATTTAGTAGCCATGTGACAATGGACAAGTCACTTAACCTGTTTGCCTCAGTTTCCTCAGTTGTAAAATAGGAATGATAATAACACCTGCTCCCAGGGTTGTTGTAAGGATAAAATCAGATAATATTTGGGAAACATTTAATATAGGGTCTGACACACCAATGAATAAACATTTAGTAAGCACCTACTATGTTCCAGGCATGGTACTAAGTGCCATGAAAATAAAATGAGGCCAAAGATAGTCACTGACCTCAAAGAGCCTGCATTTTCACAGAGAATACTACATCCAAACAAATTACAGACAGGATAAATAAGAAATAATTAATGGAAGGAAGGTGCTGAATTAAGAGGGGTTGGAAAAGACTTCCTATAAAATGTGGGATTTTAATTGGGATTTAAAGGAAGCCAGAGAAGCATATAGCACATGCTACATGAATGCCAGTTATTATAAATCTCAAAATTCTATTAATGAAAAAAGTATGAAATGGAATCATGAGTCTTGGAGGCCAGTAGAACTCAGGCCTAGAGTTTTCATGCCTCCCTAACACTGCCCCAAATGGAGAACGCTAAATGAGGTGCCCCAATTGAACCTCCTCTCCTTCTGCAATCCTGCTTTCCCACAGCTAGCTACTGTTATGGTTCCCCCTATGATATTCCCTCAATTCCATCCTGTCCCAAATCACACCCCCTCAATTTCAGGACACTCCAAAGTCTCCAAAGGTGGTAATCACCTAAACTTATGAACTCATTTGAATTAGCATATTCATGGCAAAAGGCTATAGGAGCTCATTGGTCACTTCCCCAGTTTCTAGGGCATTTTACTGCATTATTACGAGCATCTTTCAGGGATATAAAGAATTAGTAGTTGATATTTCTTTTGTATTATATTATATTGTATTGCATATAGAATTTTAACACTTTACATATGTATAACATATTACTCTATTGTATATACTTTTAATACATTATATAGACAAATTATGTTAAATTAAACTTATAGACATTTAATTAATACAAATTAAATATAATAATAAAAGTGAATAAACCAATATATCTGAAATAGAATTAAAATCTGGTCTATATGTACACATACATATATGCATGTGTATGTATATGTATGTACACAAATACCCACACATATACATTATGTATACATAGATATTTAATACATAAATATATGTGTGTATAACATGTATATGTATATTCTCGATATACAGGTATGAATGCACATATATAAACATAGTCAATTGAATATATATGCATATTACACACACATATCTATCATGTATATTATGAAGCTTCTAAAGAAGTGATATTCCTAGACTTACAAAAAAATGACTCATCTCTCGTTAAAGGTTGCCAACCTTTGGTCCAAGAAGAAGAAAACATATGGAAAGCAGAATAATGCAGTAGGAATAATACACGTGTAGAGGAAATGAGCTTGAGTCAATTGCACAAATATAAGATACAGGCATAGCTAGATGTAAGTTTATGTGGAAAAGATCTGTGTGTTTTGGCAGACCTCAAGCTTACTATGAATGAGCAGTATGACACGGTAGCCAAAAAAAGCTACCTTCATCTGCATTGAGAACCAGTGTCCAGAACAAGGGAGCTGATAGTCCTGATGTCCTCTGCCCCATTAGACCACATCTGGAGTATTGCATTCAGTTCTGAGCCTCAAATTTTCAGAAGAGCTTTGAGAAGCTAGACAAATTCCAGAAGAAGGCAATCAGGATGTTCAGTCAGGTCAAATCAATTCAAAAAGTGTCTATTAAGCAATTACTCTGGGTCAGGTGCTATGCTAGGTGATGGGGTACAAATACAATAAAAAAGAAAGACAGCTCCTGCCCTCAAACAGCTTACATTCTAATGAGGGAAGACAACATATAAAAGGGAGCTGAAAAGTCTCTCGGATGAAGGTATAGTGGCAAAATCAAGAGAATGAAGGATGCCTTGTCTTGGCCCTTCCTCAAAATAGATGTCCCTGGAGGAACTTAACAGTGGGGGAAGGGAACCACAGAAAAAGAAAGAGAAGGCAGGTGACATACAGCAGCAAAGTGTGGAGAGTGAATTGAGCTGATCTAGGCCCTTAGTCATCAAGTGGGATGGTGAGTAGGGAGTAAGATTTATAAACAAGAACTAGCCAGACACTGGTAGAATAGGGGTCGTAAAGGTCCAAACAGGACTAGCCAAATGGAAAACTAAAGGTAGAGCAAGAGAACTATATAAGCAATGGCTTCCTCCCCACCCCTCCCACCTCCCTTCAGGACCATAACTGATGTCCCCAAGTAATGGGCTTGGATGAGTGTGGGTGGGGATTATTTTCATAGGCATTGCATATGTTCCAGGGTTTTAAGAGATGGGAGCTTAGAGAGCCAGGAAGCTCATTAAGATTTTTTTTAATAAAAATAAATTGTATGCCATAATCTTACCCTGTCTCTGAAAAAAAGAAACATTTCTTTGATTACTCTTTTCCCAACAAAGAATTTTGGATATTGGATAGAAGAAAATGCTTATTTTATCACCATGCTTAGGGAGGATGTATGGGGGGGGGGGATTAGGATTCGTAGGATGTGAATTGGAGTCCCATCTACCTTTTTTTCCTCCTGACTATGTGACTTTAGGCAAGTCATATAATCTGAATTTTATATTTGTAAAGTGAGGATAATATTTCAGCAACCACTTTGGTTATAGTTTCTAGAGGAAAGCTATTCATAAACCTTCAAAGATTAAATAATCTTCAAATTATATAATTAGTTATTGTTGTTATTTCTGATGCTGTAACTATTATATTGCTCTGATCTTAGAGATAGAAATAAGAACAAGACTTGTGGATTCAAAAGCATAAAGAATTGGCAAACGAGGAACCTTCCTCCCACCATTCAGATTGCTGCACCTTGTAGTCTTAGGAACTTAAAGGTTAAGTGACTTTCCCAGTCACGCAGCCAGTATGTCAATTTGTCATTATCATTATTATATTTTCATCATCATCATTATCATCTTCACCCAGCTGTGACACAAAATGGTCCACCTGCCACAGAGTCTTTCCAGAGGTGACTTCAGCTACATTCATACTACTTCTTTCCCATTATTTCAGGCTTTAAAAACAAACCACCACAGGAAAAAAGCAAACAACACCTTACATATCTTTCTTGTTCTTCCAGACCTCTCCACTTCTTCAGAAAGCAAAGTAGCAGCAATGTGAATGTACTGAGAGTTGAGCCAGAGTTCAATTCTATAGCAGAGGGGAATTTTAAGATTCCCTTCTACATCTAAGAAAGTGTAGGACAGTCAGAGCAGCACAGATATTCTAATATATTCACTATCTACATCACAGGATATTGGCCTTGATTTGTTTTTTGTTTTGTTTTGTTTTGTTTTGGGTTGGAAGCACGTGGTAAACTTTAAAGCTCCACAGAAATGTAAGTTAGTGTATGTGACACCAGTATCATAGGTCAAAGTTAAAACAAAGTACAAGCTTGGAGTAAGCAAATGAGCATTAGTTCCAGTGTACAAGTAGTTGGAAGCAGGGAAATCTGGCTGTACATATACATATACATATACATATACATATACATATACATATACATATACATATACATATACATATACATATACATATACATATACATATACATATACATATACATATACATATACATACACATACAGATACACATACACATACACATATACATATACACATACACATACACATATACACAAACATATGTACATACATATATGCTAGTTAATATTTATATATAATATATTAATTATATGTGTATGTGTGTGCATATATATTGTGTATATATGTGTGTATATATGTATATATATATACATATATACACACATATATACATACACACACACACACACATATATATATATATATGTATATCACTCTAACCCAGGGCCTTCAGGCAACCAGAATCATGAACCAAACAACATGGTACAGTGTCACAGAGTCATAGTGGCAAAAGGCACAGATGTAATATTTTATTGAAACAACAACTATATTTCTTTTTTTGAAATAATGTAATAGGGTTTTACTGGAAATGGATATGACTTCTAGACTCCATTTGAAAGGGAGGAGGTGAGGGAAAGGGGAAAAAAAGAAAAGAGAGGGTAGTAACTTGCCACAAAGTTAGTATTGCAAAGGAAGGAAAGAAACTTCTACCGACTGACATTAATCCACTCAGTAGCTAACTTTTAAAGTAGTACAATAATTTAGAAACTTTTTATCTGGCATTAGGTCTCTATGTGGAAATTCTTTTTTTTTTCCAATTAATTTCTGCCAAAAGCACAAGGGGAACAAGGCTATCAACTGCTCAGGGAGATGTGGAAGGTACCTTGTTTCCAGTAAGATGATGATAAATGGTTTCAAGGAGAGGCAGTCGTGGCAGCTCTGAAACTAGCAAATTAATAAGTCTGGTCACACTCCCAGAGCTCTTTAACAGATCAGCAAACATTCATCCTTTTCAAACTTTGTTTTTTAAGCTCCTCAGACCACCCTGTTAGAGATTCCTTTTCTCACATCTGAAGTCTCAGGTAAATCGAGATGGTATATTGTGCTAAATTGCATGCTAGTATGAGCAGATCCTGATTGGACAGCAAAAATATGAATAATTCATGTGTTACCTCTGTGTGTGTGTGTGTGTGTGTGTGTGTGTGTGTATGTATGTGTGTGTATGTATGTGTGTGTGTGTAGTAACTTGCTTTATGCATGTGCCCGGTTTTCCTACTGATGCTATGTGTAGCTGTGGGAGAGTGTGCTCCAGGTTTACGAGGAAAACGTTCTATTATCATTTTTTACATTATGATATTTCAGTACATGTCTTTGCTTTGAGCTAATCATGTCTTTTGTCTGATAAAGCACGTTTGTGGGTGTTAGTGAGTTATAGTTTGAGGAGGGTAGCCCCAGAAAGAACTTGAACCAGAGGTTGTCATTCTTCAAGTAACTCAGCCTCTAAATGAGTGTTTTGGGGGTGGGCAGGTCAGAGAGGGAATTATTCATAGGATCACAGATTTAAAGCTGAAAAAGATATTACGAATCATCCTGTCTAAACTCTTCATTCTACAGATGAGGAAACCAAGGCGTGATGAAGTAAATGATTGTCCAAGATAACATTTAATCAGTCCTAATGAAAACATCTCATTATATCTAGCACTTGCAAGCTTGGAGGCCCTTTTCCCACAGTACAGAAAACACCTATGCCAGAAGTTTTATGCAAATATTATTGTCCCCATTTTATAGATGAGGAAACTGAGGCTCCATTAGGTTCAACTATTCCTTGGGCAGAGAGTTAGTAATTGTATAATCTGGAGTTAATAGGATCAAAGAAGTAGAGCAGATGATAGAAATAATCCAATCCCCCTACCTCATTTTGTAATTAAGAAAACTGAGGCCCAGGAAAGTTAAATGATTTACCTGAAGTCACTCAAGTAGTAAGTGTCAGAGGCAGGATTTAATCAAGGACCTCTGCCCCCACAGTCAGTCCTCTTTCCTCTGTACCATACTGCCTCCTAGATTATAAGCCTAAATGTGCTTTCCATTCTATCCCACTCCCTATGAGATTGCATAGCAGTGTAGCCAGAAATAAGTAGGGGCTGCTTAGTATAGCTTTCAGGACAGCTAAGTAACACTTATCACTTCTATTTTTCTGTTCTACCCACATATATTTATTTATGACGAGAACATTTGCAAGTCGCTGTGGTACTTGTGGTGCCCCTGCTGAGCTGAAAAGTAATTTTCCTCCTCTATGACTACAAGGACTCCTTCTGGGCCTGCTTTCTATCCCCTGTTAAGTGGGAAGCACTCACCAGCCACAGGCAGTGTACTTTGCTCTGATCTCAGGGTTTAGTGAGAGCTGCAAAACAGCACTGAATAATTAGCAAAGCACCCTGCCGCCTTTAATTTCCCCTTTGTACATCCTCCACAATATTGCAAGGGTATCCTTTTTACCCCTGAACCCCAAATCTTACCTAAAGAAGTGTCATGACTTTTTGAGTAAATAGTTAACCTACCTGTATTAGCAGTTTTAAAGTCTCTGTTCTGAAAAGTTCTATTAATCACCAGGGAGAGCAGAGAAAAACATATTTCCAAAAGGCTTAGCGTCGAGTCTGCTTTTAACTTCAGTATTTACCTTCAAGTCCCTCCACTGCCCTTGAAAACTCTAGTCTGTCTTTTATTTAGACAATATTCATATGATCCAAGAGTTAAGGTGGTAGACATAAATTCAGACCGCTTCTTGACCTTTCTTTCACCCATGATGCTGAGCAGGGTCACCCCTGAATAGCTCCTTAAAAAGCCTTAGCTAGACAGTTATAGCACTTGCCCAGCAGTGAAATTCAGTTCCAATCATCAAAACCTCCCCAGCGTAAATCCCAGCTCCCAGAGACACAGATATAGTTAAATTCCTTCTACATCTGTGTTTGTGATAATTACATTGGCAGGCAGTGTACACAGAGAAAGAAATTGCAAAATTTCACACAGACACCAAATTGAGGCGTCCACTGGAAGAGCCAAGGAGCAGAGAACACTCAGAATTTCAGCAAAGTCTGACCTTAAACTGAACTACCTCTCAGTGTACCACCAGGTTACACAATATTAGTTCACATTGATATGACTCTTTTTGGCTTACAAAGTGGTTTTCCTCCCAATCTGGCCCATAGTATGTGCTGAATAAATGCTTTGTTAACTGACTGACTGACTGACAGTTGTCAAGATTATTAGCCTTCTTTTACAGATGAAGAAACTCAAGCCTAGTTTGATTACCCACAGGCAAAAAGATAGTGACAGAACCAGGGCTTGAACCTATAACTTCAGATTTCATAAGTTCAGGCAGCTCTCAGTGCAGAATCTCCCCCCAACCAAAACAGATATTGACCACTGTATTTCTGATTATAGTCCTGGGGGCCCTAACAGGATGCGTGATCTGACCAGTATGTATCATAGATGGGACTTGAATATAGGTCTTCCTGACTCTGAGGACAGCAATTTATCCACTTCTTTTTGTTTTCCACTATATTATTTGATAGCGGGTAGGGGAGAGGTAGAAGAACAGCTTACTTTATTATAAGCAAACACTTGCAAAGACAGATCTACCATATATCTTATCCAAAGCTGCCCACCTCTTTCATTAATATTTCTGTAACCTGAGTGTGATTAATAGAACAATAGTTGAAAAACAAATCACAACTTATTGAAGATTGAATAGTACCAATAAGCTAGACTAAGCCCTCATGTCAATCAAACGTATCTGTGTCAAGAAGGACCTCAGTTACTTTGTGAAGGTGTTCTGTTTCTGGTGATGCGAGCTCCCATCTGGTGATGCGAGCTCCCATCTGGACACCTTGCCAATTTCTTCACTACACAACCCAGTACGTTGGTAACAATTCCCCAACAGGCAAATAGACTACGCACAACGTATCAAGAAGGAGCTTTAACTAAAGAAGAGAAATCGCTCAATATATTATATATATTCAACAACAGGATAACCACAGTGAGGTCTCTTGGTCTGGTATACCAAGGCATTCCTAGGTGGAATACTACCATTCCTGACTGTCCTTTGTGGAAAAAGTGCTAGAGTAATTACTTAGCTTAATAAGGAGCAAATATCAGTCTAAGAAGGCTTGGATGACCTATAGCTCCTACTTTCCCTTGAGGGCAGCCTACCTCTACCCTGGATAGTAAATCTTCTGGGAGCTCTTTTACTCTCTGACTATAAGGGGCTAACTTCCCTGAGCATAGAAATGATCAAGCCTGCTCTGATCTCCATATTTTGCTGCATAAAGAAAAACCTGGGGCAGGTCCACTGTTCACCATGAGTATGAAGAAAGCAGGTCTCTCTTTCCTTCTGATAGATGTCTTTCCCTTAACTCTTTTGCCTGTCATCCCTCTCATTTCTAGAGACCTACATACACAATCTATGACTAATTATTGTCTTTGAAGAATAGGCTCAATAGAGCTAAAGTGACCTTAGTCACTTTTAGCTTATCTAGTAAAAGTCTTTCAATTTGTAAATGAAGAAGTCCTAGACTACTGAGACTAAGTGACTTGTCTAAGATCACACAGTAAGTGACAGAGGTAGGATCTGAACCAAAATCCTTGACCTCCAAATGCATCATTTTCCCCCCACTTCACCACCCAGCCTATTTCTAAAAGAAGCTTTCAAAGGAACCTAGCTTTAGTCTTTTCAGCATAATTCAATTTAATTTAGCAAATATTTATTGATTCCCTAGACTGTTCAAGGCATAGTGCTAGGTTGTGTGTGAAACAAGAGTAGGTAAGACACAGTCCCTACTCTCTAGGGATTCACATTCTAGTGATATTAGGGCCCTCTAGGGCAGAGAAGGAAAGGAACATTTTAACTATAAGAAAACATGTTGAGTGTAGGTATTAAACAATTATATAGATCGATTTTCTCACAGCAGGTTTTAAATAACCAAATGTACCTAAGGCTATCACAATAATCTTCTCTAAAATTGGAAAAGAAATAGCCAAAATTGGTGGTGCTGTCATAAAATCCTTTACCATTATAATGAGTGTGCTTTAGAAAAGAATTTCTGTTTGGTTATAACATCAAAAGAATCTGAGACAGAAATAAGACATCAAGAGTTTCTATAGCATATATTATGTAGATATAAATATCATAGATTATATGATAGGTAATAACTGTAGGTAATAACAATTGATGTATACGCATATATAGTAGATATATAGACACACATATATACAAAATATATGTGTGTATACATATATGTATATGGGTATATATGTATATATAATTGCTATATAAACATTTACCTTGTATTTATTTCATATATAATTGGCATTTTGCTAATTTACATTTTCTAGTACAAATTTCTTAAATGTAGAGACCATTTCACTTTTTTCTGTGTATCCTCTTAACTTAGCAGAGTGCCAGCCTATGCTAAGCAATAAATATTTATTGATTGATTTTATATTTATATAGAGTTTATAAAGAGAAAATCTGAATTTAAGTCATGACTCTGACATATGCTGGCTATAATAAGATAAAGATTCTTGATCTACTCTCAAAGAGCATGCCAAGGAACACTAAAGTAATGATATGGTGATGATGATGATGATGATGATGGTAATAAAAGCTAACATTTATATAGGACTTAACTATGTGCCAGACACTATGCTAAGCACTTACAGTTAATATCTCATTTGATCATCACATCCTGTGAGGTCTGTGCTAACTACCTCCAGCTTCACTGGGTATTCTAAAACATTTGGGGTGTGTCTTTATAGATCAAGAATTTACAAGTAATTTTTTGTGATTTGTGATTTTTTTTATTTTTTTCTAAATTTCAAATTAATTTACATATGTATTTGTTGTTAGTTTCCAGCATTCACTTTCATAAGATTTTGAGTTCTAAATTTTCTACTCCTCCCCAAGACAGTGTACAGTCTGATATAGGCTATACATATACATTCATATTAAACATATTTTCACATTAGTCATGTTCTAAAGAAGAATTAGAACCAATGGGAGAAACCACAAGAAAGAAGAAACAGAGAGAGAGAGAGAGAGAGAGAGAGAGAGAAAGAGAGAGAGAGAATATAATGTTTCAATCCGCATTCAGACATCATAATCCTTTTTCTGGATGTGGATAGCATTTTCCATCATGAGTCTTCTGGATTTGTCTTAGATCCTTGCAGTGCTAAGAAGAGGTAAGTCTATCAAAGTTAGTCATAACACAATGTTGCTGTTACTGTGTACAACGTTCTTCTGGTTCTGCTCAGTTCACTTAGCATCATGTTAAGTCTTTCCAGGATTTTCAGAAGTTTGCCTGCTCATAATTTCTTATAGCACAATAATATTCTGTTACGTTCATACCACAACTTGTTCAGCCATTCCCCAATTGGTGGGCATCCCCTCAATTTCCAATTCTTGGTCACCACATAAAGAGCTACTATAGAAATTTTTGTATGTGTGAGTCCTTTTCCCATTTTTATCATCTCTTTGGGATACAACCCTAGAAGTGCTATTGCTGGGTCAAATGGTATGTACAGTTTTATAGCCCTTTGTGCATAGTTCCAAATTTTTCTCCAGAATTGTTGCATCAGTTCACAATTCCACTAACAATGCATTAGTGTTCCAATTTTCCCACGTCTTATCCAATGTTTATCATTTTTCTGTATTGTCACATTAGCCAGTCTGATAGGTGTGATATGGTACCTCACAATTGTTTTGATTTGGATTTCTCTAATCAGTAGTGATTTAGAGCATTTTTTCATATGACTATGGATAGCTTTAATTTCTTCATTTGAAAACTGCTTGTTCATTTGACCATTTATCAATTGGGAAGTGACTTGCATTCTTATAAGTTTGACTTAGTTATCTATATATTTTAGAAATGAGGCCTTTATCAAGACATTGGTTATAAAAATAAGTAATTTTTTTAAATATAAATTTTACCTACCCAGAAGATACAGCCTTACAGTTTGCTGTTGTTGTTGTTGTATGGTTGTTTCAGTCATGTCCAACTCTTCATGACTCCATTTGGGGTTTTCTTGGCAAAAATATTGGAGTGGTTTGCCATTTACTTCTCCAGCTCATTTTACAGATGAAAATGGGGTAAATAGGGTCAAATGACTTGCCCAGGGTCACTCATCTAGTAAGATTCTGAGGCCAGATTTTAATTTAGGAAGATATCTTCCTGGCTACAGGCCCAGCATTCTATCCACTGTAACACCTAGCTGTCCTATAGTATCAGAGAATATCTGCAATAGAAAGAAAATTTACCTATTGCACATATTCACTAACCTCAAAATACATTAGATCTTGAATTATCAAGCGCCTAAAAAGAATGTGACTTTTGTTGAAGGAAAATGAAAATATCCAAATTATTAAACTGTCCCGAATTGCTACCAACTGTTGTAGAGTGGTAAAATGGAAAGAATACTGCCTGTGAAATCAGAGGACTTGATGCTTCCTACCATTGTGACCATGGGCAAATCAATTAACCTCCAGGGACCTTGGCTTCTTCATTTGTGAAATGAAGAGGTTGGACTAAATGACATCTGACATGCCTTCTCCATCTAAATTTATGATCTTATAGTTCTCGTGATTTTACGATCCTATGCATCCTCATCACAAAGCATACTATAGAGGTGCTTTGAGGAAAAAAAAATAACAGTTTGAAGCTTACTAATGTCTATCCAGACCAGTGGTTTCTGCAATGGATTCTCATGAGAGTGCCAAAGAGTGCACAACTAACTTCTGATTGTAATAGGAGTGGGATCTTGTGAATGAAGAAGGGGGAAATAGATGCACCTCCATGTGCATTAGAAGCAAGAATTAAAATTCAATTCAAAAGATTTAGGATGTTCACTGTCTGGGGAACAATAGGCCTAGTTCATGCCTACCCAGAGCTCCTTTCTACTATTTAATGTCATCCATAAAGCCATAACTGTAGTTTTGTTCTAAATAGAAAGCATCATCAGTACATTTTTATAAATGGGTAATGATTCTTCGTGGAATAGAAATAAGCATGATTAGGTGTGAATGAATTATATTCTGGGGAACACTTGGCACACAAATAATTATTGTAACTTTACAAATGTGTATTTCATGTCACTTACAGTGATAGGTAATGGAAGAGGCCATACAGCATCTGAAGTAAAAATATTCAGAGACCCTATTTAAAATTTTAAAAAAGCTTTTAGCAACCAAGGTGAATTGAATTGTTATCATACTGCAGTCTTGAACACCTGACTCTCTATTCCATACCTTACTAAATATGAATCTTCATTTCTACAAGGGTTTATCTGTCCTTTGATGCAGGATGTTAAGGTGCCACATTCCATTTGTTCACTTTAATTTGTATCCTTTCCATTTCCAAATGCAATATTCTAGATAGACTTGACTTACATTCTAGGGCTTCTTTTCTAACATCCTTGCTTTCATTCCCAAGACATACATACATGAAAGTCATACTGTATTTGTGATTCTGTGAACTCCAGACCTCACGGAATGCAATCCCATCTCTCAGTATAACCTCTAGCTATGAATCAAATGTCACTGAAATACATTAAAATTATTGGATATAACCATTTGAAAATGCATTGCACTATTTTGTTGCAAGACAGAAGAGATAAATCAAAGGTACTATGAGATATCTTAGTAATATGTCAAATTTTATTTCTATTTCTATGAATTTTAGGGAAATAATACTTTAAATAATTTTTTTTTAAATTATGATGCCATAAGATTTGAAAAATCAAGCCAAACTGAAATGGAGACTTCATTATGTTGAGTCTGCAACCTGTTGATTACTATTCTGTGGGCTATGATATTCCTACCAGGGCCAACTTACTGAGTAGAGTACATGTTGTTTAATCTCCATACAGTGACTATGCTCACTGATTTGAAGCCTGTTTCCTGTTGCCCCTATCAACTACACTAAGTTACAAAGAGGAAGATTTCTAAAATTAGTGAGTATCTTTTGTGGAAGAGAATTCTAACTAGTCTTATCACATTGATAGATCCATATGCGCTATTAAAACTCTTACTAGTAACATTACTAATTATGATTAGATATGATACAGAATAATGAATTTCCAATGCCCTTAAAAATCACTCTTAAAATGTTAAAGTGACAGAAATAAGAGAATAATTAGTAAGGATAAGGAGCTTATAAGCATACTCTTAAATATAACATTAAAATATTTAAAAACAAATACAATTACATTTACAGGTAGCATGGATCTAAATACAGGATTAGTAAAGTTTCAGGTCCCAAAGAGTAGTACAAGGAAACATGGAGTATGCAGCAAGAAAGAAAACATAAAACTTGCCAGCTTTATTGAGAGGACATACAATAAAGAATGGTAGCCAATTCAGGTCTGCTGGGGCTAGTGGAAGGAGCCATTAAAAACAGTAAAGTCTAGCGGAATTTTATAGGTGGTTTTTTTTTTTATTTTCCGGGTCAAGGAAGAACTATTGTGGGGAAGGAGTAAGGGGCCTGGCCCTGGGGAACTGTGCTGATTCATGCTAGTGGTGGTGGTGGTAGAGAGGGAGAAAGGTGGTAGAATTGACAGCTAGCTGATGTACAAATTCTCTGCCAGTGGGGGAGGAAAAAAAACTTTCAGCTCTTTTTGATATGGTGACTCAGGAGATTTGAGCTTCAGAGTCCTCTTTTTTTTTTTTAATAGGGTGGGGATGCTGCTGAAAAATAGCCCCAGAAAGAGAGAATTTGTAGTTCGGTAAGAATTGGGTTCAAATCTGCACTCTTGCAAGATGTGTGACAGTGTACAAGTCACTTAACTCTCTAGGTTTCTGTTTCCTCATCTATAAAATGGGAATAATGCCTATGACAACTGCTTAACAGTTTTATCATGAGGATCAAATCAGATATAAAAACACTTTGTAAACTTCATAAACTATCAAGAATCACATAAATGACAGCTATTTTTTTTTCTGTTTTGGCTAGGCAATAGAGGTTAAGTGACTTGCCCAGGGTCATACGGTTAGTAAGTGTCAAGTGTCTGAGGCCAAATTTGAGCTCAGGTCCTCTTGACTCCAGGGCCAGTGCTCTATCCACTGTGCCACCTAGCTGTTCCTGCTATTTTTATCCTTAATAATCTGAAGTACAATTTTTGATACATGTATTCACCCTGTAAACAAAGACAACATCTATGAATGGGCTTCTAATATTTGTTTCTATTCTTAAACAAATAATAAATTTCTTTGCTAAAATTGGATCCACTCTTTTAGGTCTCTTATTTTAAATAAATTAATTACTTAATTAGAGAATCCAAATCATATAGATTTTTTAAAAATAAATTTTGCAAGTTCTGTGAATAACTACTTCCACTCAAAAATGATCATTGCAAAGGAGGGGGGAAGCTTCTGTAACCCTAAACATCATCATTTTTTAAGGAGAAACTCATTTTATAATTTAGACTTTGGAAGGCACCCTAGAGACCACATGGTTTATTTGGGGGACATTAATCGTTCATTTTTTTGTACATAGGAGTGTGATTGCCTTGCTAGTTCCTCTTTTAATCTATAAACATTTTTGTTATCCCTTCTCCACACCTTCACCTCAGCTCTTCCTTCTAATAATCAGATCTGTAAATGTCAATGCTAAGCCTCCTCTGGACTACTTTTTTTTATGTTAGGCTTTTGTATCCTGGTCCACTTCCACTTCAACTTGATTTCTTCTCACATATATTCATCATTAATCCAGTATCTTAGAATAAGAGAGGGAGGTAGAAAGTGTCCAAGTATGCTTCATGAAGAACACAAGCCTGAAGAAAGACATGTTGCTAATTAGTTATTATTAGGTTTTCCAATTGGAAAGATAACTTTTCTGAAGCATCAGTTTCTTAATGTGAGAAATGAGTGGATAAACAATATGTATCTGAGAAAAGAACTAGATTTAGGACTTAGAGGACAGGATTTACAGACAGAAGACTTCTTTTTGAATATACAGTGAATGCTAATTTGTTGAAAGCCACAAATCATGGGATCCTACATATAGGGCTGTGAATAACCTACAAAACCACCTAATCCAACCTCATTGTTCATATGTGTAGAACCAATATGCAGTAAGATGACCCAGTGGATAGAACGCTAGACTTGGAGTTAGGAACACCTAAATTCAACACCTGCCTCAGATATTTACTAGCTGTGTAACCCTGGACAAATCACTTAATCTCTCTCATTCTGAAGTTCTTCAAATATACGTTGAAGACATGGAGTTAATATAGGACATGGAACATAGTGAAAAGAAAAAGACTCAAAGTCAAGAGCACAGGAGATAAGAGTCAGGTTGCTAGGTTAAATCAAAAATACCAGAATCCAGAAACCAGAATCAGTGGTGGAAATAGAAGGAAGGATAGAGAGAGAGGAAACAATATAGTCCAGACTCACCAAATAGAACAAATTAGGTCATAGTCATTGTCTGCCCCTGCCAAAAAAAAAAAATCCTTAAAGGACAGGAAGGAGAATACCTAGGGACCTTTAATGATTAATAGCATCTGTTTTTTTTTTCCCCTACTGTACCTGGTCCACAGGTCAATGCTATCTGTTTTCTATTAAAAACTACTTATCTGTTTTAATAGCTATTCTAGTTCAAAAGCATTACATATTTTGATGGATCATGAAAGAGTAACATTTCTCATAATGCTTTAAGGTTTTTAAATGGGAAGAAAGTTGATTCTTCAAACCATAGTCTTATAAACTAGGTTCTGATGCCTAGAAAATTTCAATGCTATATGATTAAAAGTATACTTAATGAGCGCTAAGAAAGCAGTGCTCATTATGAACCCACATGGGCTCATCAAGATTAAATCATCAAACTAAACTCATTTGCTGGTTTCAGAAAAATGGGGTGAGGAATGTTTGGCCATCATATACCTGGATCTCAGTCATCAAAAAAAAAACAGTCTTTCACGATATCTCTCTGGACAAGAGACATTATTTAAATATAGTTCATGGGAGAAAGACCTGAGAATTTGAGTAGACTGTATGAGTCAGTATGAAATGGTAGCCAAAATATAATTAACAATATAATATTGGTCTGAATTGATGGAAGCATAATATCTAGTTCTTAAATTTCTTGAGTCGTGAACCCTTTTGGCAGACTGGTGAGGCCAATGGACCCCCTTTCAGAATCAGTTAGGTAGCCCGATGGACAGAGGACAGGGCCTAGAATCAAGAACACCTGGGTTCAAATCTGGCATCAGATAATTCCTAGCCTGTAATCTTGGGCAAGTCACAACTTCTTGCCTCAGTTTCCTCATTTATAAAATGGAAATAATAATAGTATCTGTTTCCCAGGGCTGTTGTGAGGATCAAACAAGATATTTGTAAAGCACTTAGCACAGTGCCTGGCACATAACAGGTTGTATATAAATGATATCTGTTACTATTAAGAATGAAGAAAATTATGAGAGGACTTGAAACTGTGCCATGAGACAATGATTGAAATAAGCAGATATTTTATTTAGGGAGCAGAGAAAATTTAGTAGAAGCATGATAGCTATCTTCAAATATTTGAAGGGTTGTTGAGGAATGTTACCCTTAATTCACCTGAACCCAGGAAGCAGAATTAGAAGCAATTGGTGGAATTTCAGAGACATAAATTTAAACTTCACTATGGTAAGGGTGCAGGGGGAAGAGGTAGAGGGAAACTTTCTAATATTTAAAGTTGTTCAGATATAGGAAAATAATGAATTGCCCATTACTGGAGATCTTCAGTTGGAAGTTATTAGACATCTTCTTACAGGTATTATATAGAGCTTCCTGCTAGTCCTGGAATAAGGAAGACTTTAGTTCAAATTTGACCTTAAACACTTACCAGCTGTGTTATCCTGGGTAAATAACTTTATCTCTGTCCGCCTCAATTGCCTCAGCCATAAAATGGGGATCATAATAGCACCTACCTCCCAAGTATCAAATGAGAAAATGTTTATAAAGTACTTAGCATAGTGCTTGACACATAGTAGGTCCTTAATGTTTATTTCCTTCTTTGTTTCTTTGTTGGACAGGGTAACTTCTGAAGTAACGTGCAAATCTCAGAGTATATGATTCAATGTGAAAAAATTTGTAATATTGTATTACTTTAAGAACTTACACTCTGAATTATAAATCCCATAAATTTTGCCTCCCTTTCAGAAGATATTTTTACTAACATAAGAGTAAGGCACACTTTTTTTTTCTAAACCTTCCTTAATATGGATTTTTAAAATAATTTGAGTTCCAAGTTATACAAAAATTATAGATATCATATTTTAATGAAATTGGAAGTTCCATATAACACGGACTTTGTGGATCAATTTTCCTATAAATTTTCTTCTATAAAAACATGTAAAAAAGTTCAGTGGACTGACTCTGTACACTTTGCTTCTAAATTTTCTTCTTTGGGGTAAACTCTGCAATTATAAAAAGTGGTATATATTTATTAACATCAGATATTTCTACATTTCAGAAACAGACTTATGACAGGTACAAAAATAAGATAAAATAATCAGAAGAATATATTTGTTGCCCAACATAATAAGCCTGTGTTTTATAACTAAGAAGTAAAGGTGTAATTCTTTTCAAAACATTATTATAGCAAAGTTGATCAATGGAATAAATTAAGCAAACAAGACATAGTAGCCATTGAGCATAGTAACGTAGAAGTCAATAAACCATATCCTAGGATTCATTTATTTATTATTAAATTAATATTATTATTAAAGTAAATATATTAGATAATGTATTTATTTATTATTTACCAACTACTATAGTAAGGAGAAAAACTCTGGGGAAAACTGGCAAGTAGTCTGGCAGAATTAGGTTTAGAACAACACCTTACACCATAAAATACCATAAAAGCCAAATGATTACATAATCTATAAAGGTCCTATCATAAATAAATTAAGGAGAAAAGGTGGTAACTTTCACAATGATGGATAGGAAGAAAGTTATTGCTCAAAAAAGTAGAGTAAGATGATCATACACTCTGTCTTCAATCTCTCCTATCTACTGACTCCTTCCTTGCTTCCTAGAAACACACTCAAGTCTCCCATATCCATAAAAAAAAACTTCATTTGATCTTACCATCCCTACTAGCTTTCATTTCATGTCTCTCTTCACTTTCTCAGCTAAACTCTATCTATACAAGTGACTCCATTTCCTGTTCTTTCACTCTCTTCTCAACCCTCTACAATTTATGTTCAAGTCTCGTCATTCAACTGAAACTATAAACTCAAATTTGAACATGTCTAATATCTTCCCCACACTTCTCCTCTATTTCTAGCTTTCCTATTACTATCCATAGCACTACCATCCTCCCAATTACCCAGGCTCCCAACCTCAGTATGATCCTGGATTCTTCACTCTCACTCGTTCCAGGTAGTCAATCCTTTATCAATTTTGTTGTTTCTACTTTCATAACAGTTAGGCGGCACAGTGGATAGAGTGCTAGGACCTGGAGTCAGGAAGACTCACCTTCCTAAGTTCAAATCTGGACTCAGGCACTTACTAGTTGTGACCCCAAGCAAGTCACTTAACCCTCTTCACCTTAGTCCTCTCTCTTTAAAATGAGCTAGAAAAGGAAATGGCAAATTATTCCAGTATCTCTGCCAAGAAAACCCAAATGAGGTCACAAAGAGTCAGACACAACTGAACAAAGATAATACTATCATAACATCACTTGTGCCTTTCTCTTCAATCACACAGTCACAACTCCAATTCAGGTCCTTATCACCTTTCAGGTAAACTATTACAGCAGCCTTCTAGTTGGTCTCCCTGCTTCAGTTATCTCCTTACTATACAGCATCTTTTTACTCAGCTGCCAAAGTGATTTTCCCAAACCACAAGCCAGCTGTGTCAATCACGCCCCCTCCATACACCCACACACAGCTCTTTATAACCTGATCCACACCAACCCTTCCAGTGCCATCACCTTCTATTCCCCACTCTGTAGTCTATAATCCAGCTACAATGGCTCTTGGCTATTTGCCATATGTGATGTTCCATTGCTCTGTCTTTGCCCTGGCTATGACCCATATTTGTAATACTTCTGACCTCTGTCCCTTATTTTCTTGCTTGAATTCCTTCAAGAATCAGCTCATGTCAGACCTTCTCTTGGAGGGCTCTCTCAACCTGCTAGCTGCTATTGACTATCCTTGCGAGATCATCTTTCATCCCCTCTGTGTCTTATATGTACCTACGTATTCACATATTGCGCTCCTTATTAGAATGTAAGCTCTTTTCAGGCAGAAATTTTGTGTCCTCAGTGCTTAGCACAGTTCTTGGCTTGTAAGTGCTTCTTTTTTTCTGATTGATTAAAAAGGACAATTTCAAATTACATTAAATTGAATGACTTTTGCATGAGCAAAATTAATGTGATTAGAATTGGAAGGGGAAAAGTTAACTGAGAAAAATCTCTGCACTCTCTCATAAAGAGCTAAAATCTAAGACATACAGCAAATTGATAGAGATATGTAAGGAAGATCCATTTCCCAATGTAAAAATGATTTTAAAAAATTGAAAAGGCAATTTTGAAACAAAGAAGCAAACTATCAACAACCATATAAAACATTCCAAATCATTAATTATAAAGAAATGCAAAAACCAAAAATTAAAATACTTTAAGTTTTTGCCTTATCATTGTCAGATTGACAAAGATCACAATAAAAAGGAAAGGGTCAATTGCTGGAGGGGTTGTGAGAGGGTAGGCACACTACACTAATATCATCTTAAGTTTGACATACCATTTTAAAATTACATAACAGGAATTATGTTTTATGTTTTTATGTCCTATGTTTTGGTGAATTTTGAAATGTTCATGTTTTAATGTTTCTCAGCTTTTAGGGTTTCATCATTTAATATTTTATTTTTATTCAAATAATAAACTTGAGACACTAATACATGCAAGTATAGTCAAACCACCCTCCTTAAATGGAGGATCATTTAACTGATAAGTTCTTCCAAGGGTATAATTTTTCATGCACCACATGTTTCATTAGAGTTCCAAATCTTGATCACTAAAGATAAAATAAATAATTTTGATTAAATGAAATTTAAAAGCTTTTGCAGGCACAATATCAATGCAACTGGGAAAATATGGAAATTTTTGGCAGGAGGTGGGGGGAGGATCTTTCCATCTGATAAGTGTCTGGTATTTGAAATATATAATGAATTAACACAAACCTATACAACCAAAAGTCATTTTACAATGGATGACTGGTCATAAGAGATGAACAATCACTTTCCGAAAGAAACATTACAAACTATTAACAGTCATATAGTTTTTTCCCCTCCCTAAATACTAATAACATAAAAAGTATATATCAGAACTAGCAAACTGAAAAAGATGAACAGGATTTGGAGAAGATTGGCATGCTGAAACACTGTTGTCAGATTTTTGGATTTATCCAACAATTTTGAAAAACAAGACAAAATGATACTAAGAAAGTGACTAAAATATATATGCCCTTTGATTGGGAAATTCCCCTGCCAGGTATATACTCCAAGAAAGTCACAGAAAAAAAAGGCTAATAAAATAAAAAGTCCTATATACAACTAAATATTTAGAGGAGCACTTTTTACAGTCATAAAGAATTGAAAACTATGTAAATTCTTATCAATTGAAGAATGATTAAACAAATTGTGGTAAAGTTATGTGAATGTAATTGAGTATTATTGTGCCTTAAAAAGTGCTGAATATGAAAAATTCAAGGACACATGGGAAGGCATGTGATCTGATGCAAAGTGAGGTAAGTAGAACCAAAGAGGCAGTATATGCAATAGCTTCAGTGACATAGATTGGGGGAAATGGAATTAACACAGTAATTAATTATCAATTTTGGACGCAGAGAAGAGGTGATAAAAGTTTACTTTAACTGGTCTTTGCAGAGGTGAGGAATTCTAGCAGTGGAACCCCTTCCATACTGTCAGATCCAGTTAATGAGTTTGTTTATTGTGTTGAGCTGGATTTTTTTTCTTTCTTTGTTATTGTTTGCTATATAAGGAAAGATTCTTTGGGAAGTTTGGGAAAAAGAAATGCATTTGGAAATGAAGATATTTTCAAAACTAAAGATAAAAATATCTTTTTTAATTAAATAAAGAACAAAAATATTTGCAGATACATTCAGAAGTTAGCCTGTGTTCACAACAAAGCTGCTCTTTTTTTAACTGTTTACTGGTTGTTTTTAATATATCTAATATCTAGTATTCTAAAAAAAAAATCAATAATGGTATAGAACTATATGGAATACTGGAGTCAATGAATTAAAGTTCAGGGTTATCCCATACTGGTAAAAGAGACAGTGGGTGTGAATACACTAAAACCCACTGCCAGATAAGAATTATGCAAAAGAAACATGCAAAAGAAACCAGAAAGTTGTACAACTGAAAAAAGAAAGTAGGACTGTGATTGATAACTATGTATCACTTACATTATCCTTGGGTGTCCATGCAATATTAAGAGAACATGACAAGATGAACACAATCGATAGACAGTAGTATTGCACTCCACCCCCTGAAGGGTTTATGGGAAACTTGGACAAGAATTTCGCAGGATGAGAAAGTATCTGTGGATTATGAATCCACTCAATTACTGGATGCAATGGTACCCACACTGATGATAACATAGATCCATAAAAGTATCAAAGGCGTATTTTGATATATCAGCAGCCATAACTAGCATTCCAATGCAGGGTCTTACAAAGAAAAGTCAAAGCACTGTTCATAAATACACACTACTTAATCAACTGCAGGTGCTTATTAAAAATAAATGTCAGTTGTGCATTTGGACATGGAAAATGTGGGAATTTGTTTTGCTATGTTATACATGCTTGTTGTGTAGTGTTTTTTCATATTTGGGGATTATTTTATATTATCATAAATATAATACCTTATTTTAGTATAAATATAATATATTAAATATTATAATATTTAATATTAATAATATTGGGGAGGGGTGCAGTGAGAGGGAGAGAGAATAATTTTTTCAAAATAAACAAATGAATATTTTTAAAAGAGAATATCAGGGTCATCTTAATTAATACTGGGCCAAAGAGAGGGGTGATTTTTTTTCTAATGATCATTCATACAAAGCACAGTCTAAGTACTACAATTTAGTTGTATTCAAGCTATGGTGATTATTACACAGGTCCTTCACTAGATTTTTGATAAGATGCACATGAGCACTCTCTAAAAGTACAGAGAGAATGCTTTCTTATTTTGTTCAAGTGTCATTAAAAAACATCATCCATAAAGGATCCACCAAATATACTGGGTGATTTCCTTCCTTTAAATATCTATAAATGTTTCACATATGTCAAATGTAACACTGAGGCTCTCCATCAATTTTATCATTCTCATTACATGACCAACCCATTTCCTGTTATAGTCCTACTTCTGTTATGTGCTATGTTATGTCATTTCTGCTGGGTTTTTTTCTCTCCTAACTGCTTATTACTACAATATTTTCTTCCTTCTGTCAAACTCTAAGTCCAGAGCTGTCTGGAAAATTGGAAGGAACAGTATACACAGAGTAGATGAGACACAGGAAGAACATGAGGAAGAGAAATTGTAGGTAGTACAAAGGGCTCCTTTACATGTCAAAAAAGATGAGAAACACTTCCCTCATACAAATTAATACAATGGCCACACAAAGTACAGGACAAAACCCAGGATGGAATAAAAGAACTATTGCTTAGAGGAGTTAGTCTAAGTATAAACAATAATGAGACTTCCAAATGCAATCCTGATTGCAACCCTGAAGTTAGCCACCCCCACAGGGGCATTCCCATCCCTAATTAACTTGGATTCTTTGTCAACATCCCATCCAGTGATGCTGGTTTGGAGCACACAGCTGGGAATAATTGAGGTCAGGCGATGTGATGAATCCAAAATGATGGGGATTTTATCTAACGGGACCTAGGTTGGTTCAGCGCCCCTACAGATAATGGCTGATTTAGCAAGCTGCTAAGAACAACTCAGGAAGGCAGGGGTAGTAAACAAGTTCATACATTCTCAGGGGATGAAGGGTAAAGAGAAAGAGCTTCTTGCAGAGCGAAAAAAAAAAAACATTTCTGCTGTTTCTTTAGGGTGAAGAATCTTTGGGGAGATGCTATAGTCTTCTAATACCTTCCAGGTGACTTTCCATGGTCTACCATGTCGGGTGAAAAGAGTGATTCTTCTGAAATTGTGGTGTCCTGTGATTTTCAGTCATTTAATTAAATTAAACAAGGACTTATTAAGTACTTACTATAATATAAAGCATCATGCTAAATGCCCAGGATGCAAGGATACAAATTAAATAGTCCTAGCCTTTAAGAAGTAAAGTTCTAATGATGGAGACAATATGTGCAAATGTGAAAATATACAGAATAAATTAAAAAATAAATGAAATGTAGGTTTGGAAAGGTATGGATGGCCAGGAAAGATTTCACAGGAAAAAATATCACTTGAACTTAGCCTTAAAGAACCACTAAATCCAAGAGGCAATAGTGAGGAGGAAGTTCATCCCATGCAGGAGAGATGACCAGGGCAAATTCATAGAGATACAATGTATACAATTTTCTCCCTCCTCCTCTGTGACCACTTTTCCATTAAAATCACTGAGTGTCAAGGTTGATTTAGTTTAAAAAATCTTGTCAAGTTCTTCCCAAGCTCTATTTCATCTTCTGTTTTGGCATGCAGTTCTTGGGATGAAATAATCTTCATTGTGCTTACACATACTGTGAGCTTTTTAAGGCAAGATACAGAATGAGACTTCAGTGAAACAAAGATAAGAGACTTGTCACCTTTGGTGCACTCTGAAACCAACTTCACTAACTCTTTTCTTTGTCTCAAAAAACAAACAAATAAACAAACGTGTGAGCTGTCATTTCTTTGAGCAATAATCACTTTGTACTTTAAAAAAAAATGTACTCTGAATGCCCATATAAATATACTTTAGTCCTTCCCAAAGTATGACAACTCATTGGTCACTAAGGAAAGAGTGTCCATTTAAAGCACTAATAATTATATTTATATTTTTCAGTAGTCCAAAAACTTGATTGAACAGATACAGTAGTTTACTTGAAGCCTTCCTTTGTTCATAGAACTTGCCAACACCTATGCTAAACTCGTATCATTTTGTAGAACCCAAAATGACCTCTAGTCACTGGAGAAGGAATTTTGTGAAAGATGGTGGTACGTAACAGTAACATATAATTCAGAATCTGAAAAGGGGTTGTTTGGCTATAATTCCTGAATCTTGTTATTTTTCCCCAATCTATGATTCACTGATGTAAGGAATCTTCCCCTCCAAGGTAGCTCCTTCTACCAATTGAAATCAGCATCTTCTCTACAATTTATAGTATTAAAGAGTAGTATGGGACACTGCTAAGTTAAGTGACTTGTGTCAGGCTGTCACTTGCCATTATGTGTTGGACGTAGACCTTGAACCTGTGTGGCCTAGACTCCACTACTAGGCCCCTATGTATTATTCCACACTGTCCCTTGAGCCTTGTCATTTCTTGTGTGAAAAAATTGATATTAAAGTAATGCATAAAAATATTTCTAATCTCAACCTATTCAGCCCATGTTGTTTCCATTTTGAAAGGGAATGATATGGTTGATTTCACGAGCTACAGACTTGTGATTCTCACATCAAACCCCAGAAAAATTCTAAAAGAGAAAATTAAATAGCTCATAAGCATTTAGAAGAGGAAATCATGACTTTGCACCAATATTGGTTTAGAAGGAACAAGTCATGCCAAACTATCCCCTTCTTCTTTATTGATAGTGTAACTATCAACTAGTTTGATCATTAGTAACAATAAACAGTAAAGTAAATACATATATACACATAAATGCATACATAGACATATACACATACAAACACATGTGCACATATGCACGCCTATACATACACATATACCAAAGGGTCATCCCTACTCTATCTGGATTGACTCACTCACCCCAACCTGCCCTCACACTGGGAGATCTGAGATCCCAAATCAGGAATCACCACATGACTACAACTAACTACTCTCTGAAGGTCCTAATTCATTTAATCCAGGTGAAGAGGTGGGAAGTGATACACATCTATTACTTAGCATTTTATTTCCTGAGCCCTCAACAGCATACTTCTCATTTATACTAAATCATGTTGTTTTATTATTATTATTTATTATCAGCTCTTAAACAAAAATAATTTACATAACACTAAGGCAAAAGCAAAAATAATCATAACTTCATGGCCCACAAATAAACAGGTAATAATCTTTCCCCATTGCATAAAGTGTCTATGGGGGAGGAATAGGCAGGCTTATAGAAGCTTAGCATAGAGGCATGTGAATACAGAAATCCATGTTTTTGGGATACTGACCAAAAATGTACTTTCAGGCTTTGAAGCCTTTGGTCCATTGAGGAACAAAACCATTTTTCTGTTAACAGCACCCCTTCTGGTCTTTACCACTCCATGAATAAGAATATCTGCTTTTGAACTGATGAAGCAGTGACAAGCTCTTTTAACTCATGAATAGGGTGCTGAGCAAGCATTACTCCTCTGTATTGGCAAGCAATAAGTGACACAATGGATAGAGTCCTGGTCAGGTGTCAAGAAGACTTACATTTAAATTTGGCCTCAGTCATTTACTAGCTGTGTGGCCTTGGGCAAGTCACTTGACTTCTCTCAGCTTCATTTTCCTTACTTGCAAAATGGGATCAATAATACTGCCTCCCTTTTATGGGTTTTTGTGAGGATCAAATGAAATATCTGTAAAATGCTTAGCATAGTACCTGGCACATAGGCACTATCCAAATGATAGCTATTTATTAATATTTTTGTTTTTGTTGTTGTTGTTATGGTTGTTATTGTGGTAGTAACAATATGGTTTTTATTGTGGTTGTTCCTGAACCAGTGAACTATAAAATTATTCAAGTAGTCTTCCTGAGTAATGCAGATGAGCCTAACCACCTCTTGACTCAACACAATTCTTAGTGCCCTCTTTTAGCAAAGCAGGACTCCCAGAAAAATGCCTCAGGATGGATCTCTGGGCAATATAGACAAGTCCAGGCAGATATGAGCCTCTTCTTACAGAAAAGTAGCTACTAGTCTCTTTTTCCTCCTTCCCAAATCAAATAGAGTGGTAAACAAGAAGCATAACCTCTGAAAGATTTCCCCTGTCTCAAGCTTTAGCCAGCATTACAAGACAATAGCTCAACCCACAGCAGAATGAAGCTCTCTTTCAATTACTCTCTTGGAAACTACTCCAGCCTTTTCTTCAGTCAATCATCAAAGCAATGGCTTTTCTTTTTCAATTAGCAGGTTCTTAATACAGCAGCTAAATCTTTCCTGTCAGCTGACTGTCCTGCTGGTTTCTTTCTTTCTTTTTTTAAAATTAATTAATTAATTTATTTTTAGTTTTCAACATTTATTTTCACAAGATTTTGAGTCCCAAATTTTCTCTCCATCTCATCCCTCCCCCCATCCCAAGATGGCATGCATTCTGAGTACCCCTTCCCCTAATCTGCCCTCCCTTCTATCTCTCCCCCTTCTCATATCCCCTTCCCCTTCAATTTTCCTGTAGGGCAGGATAGATTTCTATACCCCATTTCCTGTATATCTTATTTCCCAGTTGCACGTGCAAACATTTTTTATAACTTTTGTTTTTAATATTTTGGATTCCAAATTTTCTCCCTTCCTCCCTCCCCACCCACCCTCATTGAGAAGGCAAGAAACTTGATATAGGTTATACATGTGTAGTCATGCAAAACACTTCCATAGTAGTCATGTTGTGAAAAACCAAGTATATTTCCCTTCATCCTATACCACTCCTCATTTATTCTATTCTCTCTTTTAACCCTGTCTCTCCTTAGAAGTGTTTGCTTCTGATTACCCCCTCCACCAATCTGCCCTCCTCTCTATCATCTTCCTGTTCTCTTGTCCCCTTCCCTCTCTATTATCTTGTAGGGTAAGATAGATTTCCATACCCAATTGAGGGTGTATGTTATTCTCTCCTTAAGCCAAATCCGATGAGTATAAGATTCACTCATTCCCTCTCACCTTCCCCCATTTCCCCTCCACTGTAAAAGCCTTTTATTGTCTGTTTTATGTGAGACAGTTCACTCTATTCTACCTCTCCCTTTCTCCTTCTCCAAGTATAATCCTCTCACCCCTTAATTTTATTCTCCAGATATCACCCCTTCATCTTCGACTCACCCTGTGCCCTCTATTTATCTCTGTCTGTTTCTCTCTCTCTCTCTCTCTCTCTCTCTCTCTCTCTCTCTCTCTCTCTCTCTCTCTCTCTCTCTCCCTTCTCTCTCTCTCTCTCTCTCTCTCCTCTCTCTCTCTCCATATGTATATATATATATATATATGTGTGTGTGTGTGTGTGTGTGTGTGTGTGTGTATACATATATATATACACACACTCAAGAATGCTTGCACGTCCTCTATTTCACTGAATGACCATTTTTTTTCTCCTGAAGGATTATGCTCAGTTTTGCTGGGTAGGTGATTCTTGGTTGTAATCCTATCTCCTTTTCCCTGCAGAATATTATATTCTAAGCCTTGCAGTCCCTTAATGTAGAAGCTGCTAAATCTTGTGTTATCCTGATTGTGTTTCTACAATATTTGAATTGTTTCTTTCTGGTGCTTGAAATATTTTCTCTTTGACCTGGGAACTCTGGAATTTGGCTACAATATTCCTAGGAGTTTTCCTTTAGGGATCTCTTTCAGGAGGTGATTGGTGGATTCTTTCAATTTCTATTTTGCCCTTTTGTTCTAAAATATCAAGGCAGTTTACCTTGATAATTTCTTGAAATAAGATGTCTAGGCTCTTTTTTTATCACAGCTTTCAGAGAGTCCAATAATTTTTAAATTCTCTCTCTGGATCTATTTTCCAGGTCAGCTGTTTTTCCAATGAGATATTTCACATTCTTTTTTCTATTTTTTCACTCTTTTAAATTTGTTTTACAGTGTCTTGATTTCTCATAAAGTCACTGGCTTCCAATCGTTCTATTCTAATTTTTAAGGAAGTATTTTCTTCAGTAAGCTTTTGGACTTTTCCATTTGGCCAATTTTGCTTTAGAAGCATACTTCCACTCATTGGCTTTTTGGACCTCTTTTGTCATTTGGATTAGGCTATTTTTTTTTTGGCTAGGAAGTAGGGTTAAGTGACTTGCCCAGGGTCACACAGCTAGTAAGTGTTATGTGTCTGAGGCCGGATTTGAACTCAGTCCTCCTGAATCCAGGGCTGGTGCTCTATCCACTGAGCCACCTAGCTGCCCCCATGGATTAGGCTATTTTTTAAGGTGTTATTTTCTTCAGTATTTTTGGGGGTCTCCTGTTGACTTGTTTTGCATGATTTTCTTGCATCACTCTCAGTTTTTCCTCTACTTCTCTTAATTTCTTCTCAAAATCCTTTTTGAGCTCTTCCATGGCCTGGGACCAATTCATATTTTTCTTGGAGGCTTTGGATGTAGGGGTTTGACTTTGTTGTCTTCTTCTAGTTGTATGTTTTGATCTTCTTTGTCACCAAAGTAAGATTCTAGCTTCTGACTTTTTTTGTGCTGCTTGCTCATGATCCCAATCAATTACCTGAATTATAAACTCTTTGTTAAGGTAGGGGTCTGCTTCCAGTGTGGAGAATGTACTGTCCCAAGCTTCAGGGGTTTTATGCAGCTGTTTTCAGAAATACTTCTGGGGACCTAAAAATTTTCTGTTCTTCCAAGGCGCTATGATCAAGGTCAAAGTGTTTACTCCTTTCCTGGCTTGTGCTCTGGTGTATGAGTGACAACAAGCACTCTTTTCTGCCTTGGAACTGTGAGGAGGATTTGCTCTTTACTGCCACTACAAGCTCCACCATGCCAGAGCTCCTTGCCACCCCAGGACCACCACTCAGAACTGTGACTCGGATCTAAGCATGTGCAAAGCAAGAGAATACCACAACAGCCCTGCAATCCCCCTCTGATCAGCCACTTGATTACCCCTCAGTCTGTTGGCTAGAAACTCCAGAGGCAGCCGTTGCCAGTGCTTTGGGACTGCGGTTGGAACCCTGCTATTGCCTCTCACTGCAGACACAGAGTTTTCCTGCTGACCTTCTGAGTTGTCTTTGGCATTAATGAGTTGAGAGGTCTGGAAACTGCCATAGTCGTCCATGATTCAGTCCTCTGAGGCCTGCTCCAAGTTCACTGAGGCCTGCCTTGCCTGCTAGCCCATGCCAAGCTGTACTCTTCTTTCTGCCCGGAGCAATATACCTTTCTGCTCAACCATGCAGGTTGTCTTGGGCTGGAAATTTTTATCTTTTTCTGGGTTCTGCTGCTTTAGAATTTGTTTAGAGCCATTTTTTACAGGTATTTGGAGGGGTTTGGGGGTGTGCTCAAGCAAGTCACTGCTTTTACTCTGCCATCTTGGTTTTGCCCCTGCTGGTTTCTTTAGAACTGGCTTCTCCCACCCATCTCTAGTACTCTCTTTTTAACTGTCATTATTAATTCATATCAGAACCTTCTGGTTATCAGTGACTCAATTTCTCTTTACAAGGTAAAATGCCAAAAATTCACCTTTCTGTCAATTATGAATCCAACAGTCGTTGTTTAATCTCCTCATGGTCTCCAGTTACCTGCATTGCTGCTGCTGTTGTTCTTGTTGATGTTGTTGTTTTTCAATTAAATCCTTTAGAACTCTAAAAACAGTCACATATAAATGAGCTGGGGAATGAAAATCCCCTGCAGTCTCAGCCATTTCTCTGCTTTCAGATGAGTCCTTTTAGTGCGTTCATCCAAGAGGCAATTCTTTATTTAGTCCTTCTAACAATTTATTTCTCTTCTCCACATTTTATCTTAGAAACTGTGCTTCTTCACAAATGGATTTAATTAGTATTTATATCATACTCCTATATATCCTATCTACATATAAATGTAAAAAGGAATTTCACATCTTTTCATGATTTCAATATCCTTCAATGTACTAAACTATGAGCTGGATAGCAATATAGTAATGTACATATGTAAATAGTAGAATAGCTACTACCCAAAGGTTGTTAATTAATGAATATTTATCTGGAAGGACATTTCTAGTAAAATACTCTTTGGTCTTTTCCATACTGTTATACAGGTCAAAATTGCATCAAGGACTTAAATGAGATATATTGTATGTGGCAGACTCATATTTGAAGATAAGAGAAAGTTGGGAAGGTTAGCTAATTCACTTTAGTACAAAATCAGAATCAAAAAGATTTCAGTAGATTAGCACAATGGGTCAACTTTAAGAAGATAAAATTGTGTGCGTATGTGCATTTGTATGTGTGTACACACACACACACACATGCATATGCAAATATAAATGTGTGCACAAACATTCTATATAATTATATATGTACATATGCATAAGTAATACGCAGATAAATGCCTGAGACTCTAAGCAATTGTCATTTCTCAGCTCATTTGCATGTGTAAACTTCTCCCTCTCTTTGTATGTGTATGTTTCTGTGTATTGTTGTTGTTGTTGTTCAGTCATATCAGTTCTGTCTGACTCATCATGACCTCATTTTGGGGTCTTGGCAAAGATGTTAGAGTGATTTACCATTTCCTTTCCCAGCTCATTTTACAGATGAAGAAACTGAAGCAAACAAGGTTAAATGACTTGCCCAGAGTCACGCAGCTAGAAATTTTCTGAGGCTAGATTTGAACTCACTCTATATGTACATTTATGTATGTATACACACATATATGCATAATTATATACATATGCAGACATATATACATATATGTGCACATATATTTACAAGTACAGGATCTCTCCCCACCTTTCAAAGCCAAAATCCAAGAAAAAGCTGTCCATATACACTGCTTCCACTCTCTCATCTCACTCCTTTCTCAATCCTTCTTAATCCAACTTCTGATATTGTCACCCAAGTGAAACTGATCCTTCCAATGAACCAGTGATCTCCAAATTTCTAAACTCAATGGCTTTTTCTCAATACTCATCCTTGGTTGGTTGATCAATAGTATTAAATGCTGCTCAGACATCAACCACAACCATTTATTTAGAACCTATTCTTTGCCAAGCACTTTGCTAATGTGCTGGATGTACAAAAAGTAAAGTGAAAACAATTTCTGCCTCAAGGATCTCACAGTCTAGCTAAGGGAGACAATATGTACACATACAGGTACACACATGAGGCAACTAGTTGGCTCAGTGCATAAAGCGCTAGACCTAGAGTCAGGAAGATCTGAGTCCAAATCCAGCTTCATATGCTTGCTTCTTTCTCTCCTTCCTTCCTCACCACAGATTTGAATCACTTACATCCTTCAAAACTCACTCAAGTACTACCTTTTACATGAAGCTTTTCTTCATCTTCATAAATCCTAATAAATCTTAATGCCCTCTTTATTCAAACTACCTTATACTTATTTCATATTTTATAAATCATATGCACTTACATATGCACATATTATCTCTCTGAACAGAATGTAAGCTTTTTGAGGGTAAGGGCTATTTCATTTTTCTCTCTATAACCCCAATATCTAACACAAGTGCCTGGCATATCATAGGCAACTAATAAATCCCTGGGCTAATAAATTCCATATTAAATTTAATTATGAATTTAAAACATATTCATAATAGTTGGCTTGGTTTTATATGTTGGTTGTTGTCCTTCATTCTCGAAGAGAATCAAAATGACATCACTATGCTAGAGTCAAGTTTCATTGTGTCCAACTTGGCTGATCAGACCAATATGAGCTTGGAATACTCTACCACAGGTTGGGCATAAATAGTCTGTGGGAACATTTGGGATGGATTCTCTAAATTTGTGCACCCTGTGTTTCCTTTGAGCTGTTTCAATTCTGCTTTGATGGTATAGCACTTACAGCATTCAAAACTTTTCCATTTCCTATAACCAATGGTTCCATGTATAGATGATGTGGAAGTGGCTGATTGAGCACCTGTGTTTTCTTGGTGTTAATTGTTTAGGCCAAAATTAGCACAAGCAGCAAAGAATTGATCCATACTTTGTTTCATCTCAGTTTCAGAGGCTGCACTGAGTGCACAACGATCTGCAAACAGAAAATCATGCACCAACACTCCCTCCACTTTGGTCTTGGCTGGTAGCCTTTTAAAGTTGAAAAATTTACCCTCAGTGTGGTAGCTGACCTCGACGCCATCTTCTTCATTGAAAGTATTTGACAACATGGCTAAAAACATCATGCTATAAAGCATGAGAGAAAGCACACAGCATTGTTTCACTCTATTAGTGACTGAGAAAACATGAGAGCATTGTCCATTAATTAGAACCCAGGCACACATGCCACCATGAAATTGATGTACAATGCTGATGAACTTCTCTGGCAACCACATTTTGACATAATTTTCCATAAGCCCTCACAACTGATAGTATCAAAGGCCTTGGTCAGATCTACAAACATTGTATATAGACCTCTGTTCTGCTCCTGGAATTTCTCCTGGAGTTTTTGGGCAGTTTTATGTGTAAAGAGCAGGTAGGTGGATCAGTGGATAAAGTGCTGGGCCTAAGGCCAGGAATATTCATCTTCCTAAGTTCAAATTGGGTCTCAGACACTTTTACTAGTTGTATAACTCTGGGCAAGTCACTTAACCCTTTTTGCCTCAGTTTTCTCATTTGTAAAATGAGCTGGAGAAGGAAATAGCAAACAACTCCAGTATCTCTGCTAAGCAAACCCCAAATGGGGTCTCAAAAAGTCACAAAACTGGAAAAATGACTGAACAACAACAACAACAACAACAAATAAATATTGACTATTAAGAAGACATAGGTTAAGAACAATTCACATAAAAAAGTGCAGGGGATTATCATGCCTACCAAGGTTGACTATCAAAAAATAGTTAATTAAATCTAAGGCTGAAATAATAAAATTATAGTTACAAAACTAAGGGTTGCAATACTTCCCTCATAAAACTACATACAATCAATATAATTGAATTCTGTTGTGGCTGCATCAACAAGCATAAATTCTTCTAGGGACAAAAGGATGGAGGAACCAGTATAGTACAGGGAAATCAAATCATATCATAAGAGGAAATATTTCTCTTGGAGAAGAGAAGATATAAGGAGAGATGACAGATGTCTTTAAATATTTGAAGGGCTGTCATATAGAAGAGGAATTAAATTTATTCTGAGCTCCAAAGGGCAGAATTAGGACCAATGATTAGAAATTACAGGAGAAGACATTTCAACTTGATATAAAGATTCTTACATTTTAACTGTTTTAGCTTTCCAAAAAATAGAATGGCCAGCACTATGAGATTACATTTTCTATCAATGGAAATATCGAAAATACATATTAAAAGATCATAAGATGTTATATAGGGGAAGCATAGATCAGTGGTGAATTTTAGGCTATATGACCTCTAAATTCCCTTTTGAATCTCAGATTAGATGATTTGACATAAGTTTACTTTTTTGGCTTGGCACAACTTTCTTACCCATGCATTAAAGTAGAAGATATTTGGAATCCACATCATTGTACGGCTCATCTTATACATAAAACTGGGTTTTGTTGCTTTTCTCTAGAAAGGGGCTAATTTTTTTATATATGGCTTACAGAATCAGTGGCCTCACCTTATAATTACATCATGAAGGCAAAAGTTGTAGTTGTAGTTAATGATGTTATATATGGAAGTTGGTGCAATCCTAGCCCCCATTGAGAGTCAAGGTATCCTGCATTATGGAGGTGATGGTTCCACACCTAGCCTTCTCAGGTCACATCTGTAGTATTGTGTTCAGTTATGGTTACCATATTTGGTGAAGGATACTGAAAATCTGGAGATTATCCTCAGGAAGGCAACAAACATGGTAGAGAGCTTTGAAATCATGTCGTATGAAGAGGATCAGTTGAAAGAACCATGGTTAATTTAGCCTGAAGATATGGTGAAATAGGGACAATATGATAGCTATACTTGAGCATTTGAAATGTTGTGGAAAAGGGCTTGGATTTATTCTCTTTGACATTGCATGGTAGAAGTAGGTAGAAGCTGTAAAGAGGCATATTTAGGCATGCTTTAAGGAAAGATTTATTAATAATTAAAACTATCCAAAAGCCAAATGAACTGCTTCATGAGATAAAGTTGTCTCTAAGAAAGGTCTTCAGGCAATTACTGAATGATCACTTGTCAGCCATGCTGCAAGAGAGATTCTTATTCATGTATGGATTGGATTAGATGTATCTTGCTTGTCTTTCAATTCTCAAATTGTTTTATCCTGTGAATTATTATGAAATAGTCACTATGTGTTTTTATATATCAAATGCCTCTTCAGACTGCTGCCCTGTTTGAGGCTATGAACTGTTAACATAAACCAGCTATTTTCCTCTCTTTCTCATACATTATGGCTATCTTTTACCTCCTATTACTATATCTGTCTTTCATTGTTCAGTGCCTAGCCTAGTTCCTGGAACAAAATGGGCTCTCAGTAAATAATTGTTAAATAAGTGAATGAATTAATGGAATGTTCAGTTTTTGGTCTTTGCTGTCACTTCTGATTCTTACTCTGTACCCTAACCCACATTAGAATTTTGTAAAAATCCACTCCCCACTTCCATTCACTTTGCTCTTTTCTCCAAATAATCTCTGTTCTATTGCACTTTTAAGGCCTTCAGTAGGACATATTCCTTCTCCCCATCAGTAAAAGAGAGTAATCAAAACATATTTTCCAAAATCTTTATGACTGCATTTCTTCTTGATTCCTTTCAGAATTGTTTATTATTCTGAGGGGGTTTTTTTTATTACTTCTTGAATCATATCTGTTGAATTTTCAAGGGATCAGAAGCAAATTGAGGTGGTATTACATTACTCCATCATCAGGGTGCTTGAGAATCATTGGAAGAGGTAGAAATAATGTTCTCAAATATCAAACAGGCAACTTTTAAAGTTAGCATTTTCTTGATGTTACATGTTCTATCCATAGAATACATTTTTCTTTATTTGATAAAATCTGTTATCTTCTCCAAAACAGCTCCAAAGCCCAATGCAAATGACCCCTTTAATTTACAGCAACAATGAGGTGGTGACAAGAAAAAGAAACTGTACAATGGGGAAAACTGACAAGCTTATGTGTTGTGACATAACCTTCAATTTTTCAAGTGTAGGAATTACATGAAAAACAGTGTCTTCAAAATATTCCTTTTTCTAGATACACACTTCAAATGATTTTTTAAAAGAGAAATTAAAGCAATTTATAATGCAAACTAATGTAATTCTCTTATCTAAGAGAATAAGAAATTCAGTCAAGAAGTCAGTTGTTGACTGAAATTGAATGTGTTATATAGCCTACACTTGGAGCACGCCAGAAATAAAATACAATATCCAGAATCATGCCAGTCACCCACTACAGTATCAAAACAAGGAGATTATGACTGCCACTTAGAGCCATGACATATGACGCCAGTCTCTTGATGTAGTGAATTTTTCTTGACAAAGTCCTCCTCAGTTATTCCCCAGGAGAAAAATCTAGTTAAGTCGTCCCCTGGAAGGTTAGTCATAGAATCTTGCCACACAGAAGCGTATTCACATGGATGAATAAATCAGAGTAGTTCCATTTGAGAACTGCCAGATGCTATGCATTTTCTTGTAGGAATTAGGATTGTGGGTCTTTAGGAGCACTTCCTGCTGAGCTAAACATCTGTTCACAATATACTATACACTTGCTGATAATCTTAAGAAATCTAAGGCTATTAGACTGTCTTAACTGTATTTTCCACCCATCACATAGGCAACAAGAGATTCCTAATTGGTACATCAAGCTAAAAACAAACCAACACACAGCTACCTCCATTTATATTGCACCTTTTTCACACCCTTCCCTCAATTGACAGATTTCTCAAAACCTGTAAATCCTCTATTAAATTGATTATCCAAGAGAATTCTGTTTCTTGGAAGGGAAGAAATATCAATCTACTGACCGACAAGTTGGTACAACTATCACTGACACTTCACGCTCATGAAAAGAGTAGTCTGACGTTGCTTAAATAACATAATCCTCTGAACTTCTTGGCTGAGACCTTTGCCCAAATTCACTTCAATTATGAGTGAATAAACAATAGGGATCTAAAATTACATCTTAAATTATGTGTGCTTATGTTAGATTATTATGTAGTAATAAACATAAGATTTCTATACTTAAAGGACGTATGTTTCCATTTGTGTGAATAGTACCTTGACCAATACAGATGAAAAGTTATATATACCTTAATAGAAAGTCTTATAACTTGTCACAGACACACACAGAAAATTTAGCACTTATTGGTTATCTCTCCAATTTCTTGAAATATAACTAGAGTAGTTATCAGACTAGACACATAGAGTAGGTTGCCAGACATGTGCTCAAAGCCTTTCTATCTCAGTCTAATTTGCCAGGGGGAAAATTTAGTGAAGAGCCACTCCTTGAGCCAAGAAGACCTGGGTTCAAATTCTGACCTATGCTGGCTGTGTGACCATGGACATCACCAAAACTTTTAGCATCCCCAAATTAGTTGCTAAGCTTCAATGCTGTAGTTGCATCAGTGTAGTTCTCTGTACTGATGAAGTCATAGGTCTGGATTCCCCTCAACAAAAGATTCGTCTGAACTTGCTGTCCATTGGCATAATCTTATAACCAGTATAAATAGGTGGGAAAATAAGTATTTGGATGTGTGTGCCCTCAATGGCCTATGCTAGCAATGGACTTAGAAGTAAGTGAAAAAGACTCTAAATGTATACACTACTGAAATCAGCCAAGAAGAAATAAAGACATAAAAGTCAAAAATATAATGTAGAGATGAGAGCTACCTCCACCATTTTTTGGATCTATTCAGTTAAATCATTTTGTTATTCATAACTGTCTCATATTCTGTCCAAATGTCTACCATCTAATGTAGTTAACCAAAACATACACTAGCAAGAAGACAAGAACTATACAGTATGAGAAAACAAATTAATGCATATTATTTACCAAAATAGATAAGTATATACTTATTTTTACTCAGTGAAATATGACACATTTTACCTTATCTTCTTGTTAAATTTTTAGAATGTGAGACTATTAATATGGGTACAGATTATGACTAAAAACAATAAATACAACATATTCTTTTAGGCAAATGCTGAGTAAAGTATTATAATGGAAATGTCATGTTTATGTCAAGGTACCTTCAAAGTTTCATACAAATATTCCCACCAAGGTCAAATCAGACCAAAGAGTACTCAAACTGGGGCCCTTTAGCAGTGACAATGATAGTAAACTTAGAACAAATAATTATAAGAGTTAACAACCCTTTCGAGTTCTGTTTTCCAAGGCTCTGTTCCTCCAAAGTCTTTTAGGACCCCAAAGACCAAGAAACGATAGTGTATCCAGGATAGCAAGTCATCACATGCTTCAGTCTCAACAAGAATGTATTAGGGGCCTATGTTCCAGGCCCACTGTCCACTGTGATATGAAGAAATGCACACACATATATATGTATGTATGCGTGTATATGTATATGTGTATGTGTATGTGTATGTGTATACACATATTCATATATATGTAAATACACACATACATACATGTGTATATGAAAGTCTTTGCTCTTAAAGACTTTGTAGTCAAATGGGGGAGACAACATGTAAATAACTACATAGAAACAAGATATATGCAGGATAAATTGGAGATAATCAAATGAAGGGATGCACTAGTATTAAGGGTGATCAGGAAAAGAATTATTGTAGAAGGTAGGATTTTAGCTGGGATTTGAAGAAATGCCTGTCATTCTGATAAATGGCTTTCCGCTGCAAATTATCAATAGCACCTCTTGTTGAGTAGTATAAACTTTAACAGTGTCATAATGAAAGACAAAGCTATTTCTGGAAAGCCATCATAATTTAAACTGAGGTGACTATCTCTCCCAAATGGAAGATGTTCATATCATTAAGGGGATTTTCCATATGGGAAAAAGTACCTCCAGTTAAATATTTCAAAGATTTTTCTAGGTAGATGATATTGAATTAAACTAATTGAAAGGCAGGTAACATCTGTTATGGAAGTTGATAAAATTATGGAAGTTGATAAAAAAAAAAGTTTTCTATTTTAATACAACATACCACAGAACAATTCAAACCATAGACAAACATTTAAAGAAATTTCCATTAACCAGAAGGGAACAGCATAAAAATGGGTTGGACATTTTCATGGCTGTGGCATTATATTGTTATCATATTAACAGAGTCACCTATGAGATCTCTTAACTGATTGTTCAGTCCATACACACATATTGGACAGTTAGTCCAAAATTAGCTTCAACTTTTCAAAATGACTTATTCTATTTAACCTCTTTCTTATTCAAGATGAAGAAATCAATTCCTGGACATGAAAAATTTAAAGTAACTCTATATTCCTGAACATTTCAACACAACATTAATGACATGTTTTTGGGGAAAATTGTTGCCTTTCAAAAATAAACTGTTGTTCACTTCACCTCCTTATAATATCAAATCAAGCTAAAGTTTTCATCGTATTTTTCTCTGTCTAGGCTTGGAAAATATATTTAACTTTTCAAAGGAGTAACATGTAGTTAACCAGAGTTCACTTTATCATGCTCTTTATATAATTATTATAAAAAGGAAGTTGGAAATGCTTTCCATGTTAAAGTATAAAAGTGAGACAGAAAGTGATTTATCAAGGTTTTCAGAAGCTTAGGTGTTCAAAATTTGTTCGATGATCTCCAAATTCTATGACATTGATTTAGTTTTATCTAAGTACAGAAAAAGTCCAAGTGTACTGTGAATTCTTGCCTTAAGTCCATCTTAAACTAAATTCATTTAGACACTCATTTTGACCTTAGAGAAAGTATGCAATAATTTTTATTTGTCATGAAAATCTGTCTTTTGATTAGACAGCAATCCAGTGTCCTCACCCCAGTCTATGTGGTTAATTCCAAAGAGAGGAATAATTGGAATAGCACTATTTAATATCTCTTCAATAAAGGCATTTTCATAAATTTAGTGTCACTAAATTACCCTGATTTTTAATAAATCAAATTTCGTGCTGGAAATGGGACAGTTCAACATGAATTTGTTACAAGCAAATTTTAGGAAGAGGGCTGTAAGTTACTTTTGGTTTAAAAAAATGAAAGACTTCTAAAAATGCGACCATATCAATCTTATAAGAACATTCCTGCTGTTGAGGTAGTAGGTCTAAAGTTCTTAAAGAACCCAATTAGAAATCATTAAGAGAGGGAAAAAAAGGGCCAATTGATGCCTAATTAAAATGACAGGCATTCGTCTGAGTCATGGGGTAGTCACAGTACCTTTAGCAGTAAAAATAGTGTCTCATTAGTCTTTTAAACATTTATTCCCAGGTTTACATGAAATTGATATTTAATCACTTTCCCAGTGTACAGCAGGCACTTATTACATGGGGAAGACTTGGAGAGTGGAAAGTTTATAAAATTTCTGTCAATCTCTGCTCCATTTGAGGAATGATTCGTTATAATGGGCCACCAGTGGCAGGAGGGACTCGGAATGGGAGCCTGTAATTAACTTCACTTCATGTTTTATTGATGACATTTGCTGTGCTATGAGAATTGATGTGCATCATGGGGACTATGCCCCATGGATCATGTTGTGGAATGTACTGCATCACAACTAAATCACATCCATACACACATTTAGCTACTCATCTTGTTGCTGATATATGTGTAGGATATTTGCCACTGCGATGCATTTTGAGGTGAGGTATGAAAATGAGACTAAACTATGAAGAAAGCATTATTTCCTAAAACAGGAACAGAGTATTATAGTTGAGGCAAAATTTATTTAGGTTGAAAAGAAAAGTCAATTCTAAAGAGAAGCCAGTGTTCATTAGGATTTTGATTTCTTTTTACAGCAGCAAAATTTTGGGGTTGGGTGGATCCAGTACAAGGAATTCCTTCTATTGATGTAGATTGGCAACCCATCTATGTCTCATACTTCTGTAGAGCAATTTAGAACCCTAAGAGATTAAGTGGGCCATAGTCACACAGACTGTATATATTTGAGGCAGTATGTGGACCTGGTCCCTCAAGACTCAAAAGCTTTCCACAGGGCTATGCTTCAATCTATGACATCCTTAGGATTACAATTTTTGCTTCCGGAACATTGAATTATATTTGACTTGTGTATGACATAAAGTAAAATGTAAGCCAAGAGAACGTAAAAGCTTTTGTTTCATTCATAAGACTGGCATCTTGTTTCTATGCAAATGCCTATTCAGTACTATATGGTATTACGATCAAACAATTAGGAAGCATTTGTTAAGTGCTTGCTATGTGTCAGACACTAGAGATAAAAGGACAAAAATGAAACAGTACCTGACCTCAAGGAACTTACATTCTATTAGGAGAGACAATATGTGTGTGTGTGTGTGTGTGTGTGTGTGTGGTGAGTACATACAGAATATCAATATGATAAATACAAGGTAGTTTTGAGAGGAAGGGGCCTATTGCCAAGAAATATCAGGAAGGACAATAAGAGACAATTTTTTTTCTACACAATGGACACTTTCTCTTAGAAGAAACATCATGTTATGGTCTTTTAAGAGTTTTATAATTTGTGCATATAATGCATATAGGAATTCTATCATAAATTAAGAGCTGCAAAAGAGTTTTAAGGTAACTTAGTCCTACACCCTCACTTTACAAATGAGGAAACTGAGTCCCAAAAAGGTTAAGAGACATGCCAAAGATAATCAAAGTAACATGGCCCATGGAAGAAAAGAAAAAGAGTTTTACAAAATCCTTCCAGGAGTCAAAAGATTGTTTCTGCCCCCAGCCTCACTCTGTAAGACTGGGTAAATACTGCCATTTTCCTATTAGAGAAAACTGGAATCTTTTATGAACTTATAAACCTATTTTTAAAAATTGTATTGAGTGCAACCAAAAATTGATTCTTTTTTAAATGGAAATGAATATTATTGTAGTCTAATCCCCTTAGGAAACTAAATATAAAATGGAGAATTTAGAATTTGCCAGAAAAATCTTTTCTTTTTCCTGTAGCACCATTTGGACAACAGCAGTTTTATTGTAGCATCATCAAAACCCCTTTGAATACTATAATTTAGCCTTTCAAGTAATGCACTGAAACTGAGACCTAAATTTTACTACTTGCATTTCAATTTTCTATTAAGTAAGAAGCCTCTGAAGACCTCAAAGGGACCAAATTATCTAAAATATTAAAGGCTTATTATATTTCTACTAAATTATCAATTTTGTAAAACAATTAAACAGGGAAAGCCAATTAGTGTAAAAGTGGCCTTTAGAGTATAATCGTTAGTTAGAGGCTCAGATGATAAGGTTAGGTCCAAATCTAATAAGCTAAACCCCCAGCAGAATGTCAATATAGCCATGTGGCAGTCTTTAACAGTGCCAGTCTCTAAATAGAAGCCACTAGAAATTAAGGAAATGAGAAAAGATGTTATTTTTGCAACCATCAGCAAAATCTCTTTGGGGCTATGTCCAACAAGAATCCTGGGATTTCTTAATTATGACCTGTGTATTTGTACTACAAAGCTAAACTATCTCCACTCCCATTGTCTTCCCAGCAGGTTGCCAAGAATATTAGGTAAAGAGTGTAGGGAAAAGGGGGAGAAATAGGAGAAGAGGAGAAAAGACATGCTACAAAACAAATTAACTCATCGTATTGAATTATTTGAATGATATCCAAACTAAAAGTCTTTTATGGATATTTTCAGATCATAAATTTACCATGTCTACTACCAATGGTAATTTTATAATCATGCTATCATAACCCTCTCACTTCTATTTTAAAAATTGTTTCATTAGTTAAAGGATAATAAAATATTAATCACAAAAGTATATTAGTGTAACCATTCAGGATAGGCAATGGTTCATTCAAATATTAGGCCAGAAGCTCAGTATCAGTAAAGCAGCTTTTGTTCAAGAGTGGAACTCAGCATAGGAAACAGGCATTTTTATTCCATTAAGAGGTAATTTAGTAAATAGTAACCTAGTGATTTATAAGAAGGTAGAACATTAAATGCTTCACACAGAGAGGTTTTTTCTCATCCACAGGACGGAGCTCATTTGTTTTTTACAGAAAACATTTAAAATGCCAAATTTAGCCAACATATTATTCATTTCTCTAAATTGATCTCACAGTTTCTACTCATAAATGTTAATAATGAAACCATGAATGTAACATGGGATACTACCATGCAATGGAAAATAATGGTCTCTGCCAAATATGTCCTTCCATCTTGGTAGTCTTTGACATTGGCTCCACAAACCCAAGAAATTGGTTGATTTGGTATATAATTAGGTAATTTGGTTTTTTAAAAAAAGACAAATGAATGAAGTAATTTCACTCTTACAATTAAACTAGTTGTTGTGCAGCTGAAGAGACATGAGTAACATTTTCATTTTCTTTCAATTTCTCTATTATTCTACAATGTCTATCTTCTAAATCCCTGCTTACTTTTAATATCCTAACTTTAAATGGACAACTAGATCACTTTGAGGATTTAATAGCACAGATATTACTATACCCATTTTTCAGATAAGGAAAATGTGCCTCAGAAAAATTGAGTGCCTTTCCTAAGGCCATACCACTGGCAAGAGGTAGACGAGAGTTTAAGACCTCCCTCCCATGATTCCAAAACCATTGCTTTCCCCCCTGTTCTTCGAAACACAAGAATTCAGCTAATTAAAACACTAGAAAACACATACATTTAAAATTGCAAACCTCTGGAAAACTGACTCTGTCTTTTTCAGCAGCAATTTTCTGAAGCTACTTCTCACTAATATAGATGCACAAATAATCATCCCAAATCTCTCTCTCAGGTAATTACAAAAAAATAATAAAATGAGCATCTGTTAATACAAATTCATAATATGACTGATAATATGCAGGTTAGGGGTTAACACAGGAAAAATTGGACATGGTACATAAACACAAAATAAATCATTGTATAGCCATGTAATTACATCGCTACCACTAAGTTAATTATAATTTATATCAAGCTAATAATTAAAGAAGCAAGCTCCTGTTCAGTTGCCTATTCAAAGTACAATAAATTACTCCATACTCCTAGAATAGTGATGGGCCATAAATTTGATAGCTAGACATAATACCATAATATAATTCACCTTAATATTTCAAAGAAACACTCAATGTATTCCAAAAAGTTAAAATTAAACCCAATGTGCAGACTTAAATAGGTGTCTAATGCCTGGTTATCTAAGATATTCTAAGAGGCACCACTGACATAATGAATAGAGAAGAGAGCTTCAGAGTCAAGAAGACTTGGTTTCACAGCTGTTCTCTAACACACACTGGCTGTGTGACCCTAGGCAAGTCACTTAGATGCTCAAAGTCCCTAGGCAACTCTTCAAATTGCAAAAGCAGTTGTCTATCTGCTTTGGTAAAGGGGTTTCTTTGCTGGTAGTTCCCTATATCAATAAAGCCACAGATCTGGTCATTTAAAAAAAAAACAACAGTAACAACCCTATACTCTAAAATTAACATTCTATAGTTTTTGCAGAAAGGTATAATTAAATGACATACTTATATTAACTAAAATTGACTTTTTTTGTTTTTCATTCATTTTTCAGTCATGTCTGATTCTTTGTGACCCCATTTGGGGTTTTCTTGGCAAAGATACTGGAGTAGTTTGCCATTTTCTTCTCCAGTTCATTTTACAGATGAGGAAACTGAGGCAAACAGGGTTAAGTGACTTACAGCTAACAAGTATCTGAGGATGGATTTTGAACTTAGGAAGATCAGTCTTTCTGACTGCAGGCCCTGCAATCTGTCCACTATGCTACCTTGCTACCCTGACATAGCGTACACTACTATGAAAAATTCACTTAAAGATTAACATGATGTCTTATAATGCTTTGTTTCTGGTTGAGAGCATTTACCATGAATTTAACTTGAAAGCAATAAATGCTCACTTTTTGCGCAGGTTTTAACACTAAGTGATTCACCCCTAAATGTCTTCTGTTCTAGAAATGGAAAGGACAAAAGGCAGAATAAAAATGAATTTCATCTGTAGTCCCTACCTAATTAAACTTGATTTTTTAACTCACATCATCATCAGTATTTAGTATTAGCACAATTGGGAACAGAGAAAGGAGAAGGTAACCACCGGGCTCACATTGCTTGAGGGCCTGCTTACAGTGACTTTGGCCTCTTTATCAAATTACAATCTCATTTCAAGAAATATTTCTCAGGCTCTGTTCTTAAATTGCTGCATGACACAATCATTTCTATCATGGTGAGCACACACTTTATATTTCAAGTTGATAACTCCTCAGATACGGTTCATACTTAAATTGTGTTTTATTTGTCAAAGGTAAGGCTTGGTTGTTTCAAAAGGCACTATTTCACTTTTGGATAATGTGTATCATAGTTTGGGCTGTTCTCAATTTCTTATTTCAGGCTTGAAATCAACATGTGTTTTGTATAAGATAAAAAAAAACATTTATCTTATTATAGACCTTCATATAGGGACAATGAAATAATCAGTCTGTAAGCATTTATTAATTGCCTTTTTTGTTCCAGGCACTGTGGTAAGTGCTGCTAACTGGCTGAATAGAGTAAACCTGACAATCTTAAGAACAAAAGGCATTCCTTATTTTGGGCTGTTTAGCTCAGTTGGCTATAGCACAACAAGAACCATAGTCAAGGTCATAGATTGATAGAAATTAGAGAATTGTAAAAATCCAGGAAGTAGAAGGGACCTCAGGTATTCTGTCTAGCACAGCCTATAGCTGAGCATCAATCCTACCTCCAACATCCCAGTTAAGAAGTCCTACAAATTCCAAAGAAGGGCACCATTTTACCCATTTATTATACTTTGAAAGGATTCCTATTTTTAGAAGTTTTTCTACCTGGTTTCATCTCTCTGGAATTTCAGAGAATCACATAATCTCAGTATTAAAAAAGACCTCAGAAATTACATAGTCAAGACTGCCCTTGATTAAGAATCCTCTTGTGACAACCCTACCAAGTGATCATGCTCAATGCACTTGAAAGCCCCTTGGGAGAGAGCATTCATGACATCTTGAGACAGCACATGCCATTCTTCTTTCTCTCTAATTGTTAAGACATTTTCTTTCTTACTTCAGACCTAAACTACTTCTCTCCAGCTTCTATCCATTGTTCCTATGTCTGTCTTCTGGAATCAACAAAAACAAATTCTTCCACAAGGTAGCTTCCAATCTCCCTTCATTTTTCTCTTCTGCAAGCTCAACATTCTCAGTTCTTTCAATCGGTATTTGTGGGTCCAAGTAATTTTTTTATGCTGATCACTCTGTTTTAGGCATAATTCAGTATGCTTTTTTCGATTCAATTAAAGGAGAATTTCCTGAGTATCTGTTATATGCCAGGTACTGTAATAGGTTCTAGGGATGTAAAAACAAAAAAAAAATTTAGAAAGAGTCTCTATCCTTGAAAAGTATATATTCTACTAGAAATGGAGTAATATAATGAACACAAGTAAATAAAAATAAATTCAAAGTTCAGGAAGGGGGGAACACTAACAGCTGGGAAGATCAGAAACATCCTCTTTTGGGAGTTGAGCACCTGAGATGAGCCTTGAAAGAAGTTGGAGTTCTAAGAGATGCAGATGAGGAGGCAGAACATTCCAGGCATAGACAGCCTGTGTGAAGGCCTGATGGTAGGCAATAGAATGTTTTGGAAGGGTAATATCAAGTAATCTAGTTTGGATGCTTCCCATTCTTGAAATCAAAGATGACTCCAAAATGTGCAGCCCGGGGGGGGGGGTGGAGAAGGAAAGGTCAGAGAGCAACTGGTTATTTGAGTTTGGTGATGAATTTAATTTGAGGTAATACATATCGTTTCTCATTCTAATAATGTGTGAATATACTAAGTTTGTGTGTGGTAACAGAAATATTTCCCTGGAATTGTCCTATAGGTAGACAAGGATACAAGATTGACTTTTCAATAATAGGTCCAGCCTGGAGATAGGGATTTGAAAGTAATAAGTGAAACCAAAAGAATCATTCCCCAAGGAAAAGAGTTTCAGGAGAGGAGAAAATAAGGCCAAATGCTAAGCCTGGGGATCATTAACAATTATATATTACAATTGTGAAGAGATTTCATAAAAGAGGTGGAAGAGTAATTGGAGGTATAAAAGGAGAACTATTGTAGCTGGAATAAAGAGTTTGAGACAAAAAAAAATATGGCCAATGATGCTGATGGGAATAGAGATTGAGAAAAGGCTATTGAAATGATATTAATCTAGGTTGTGAATGTGCATGTGTATTTTAGTTTTGAGTTAGACCTTCCAAGTGATTCATTTGAATATATTATACTAATGTTTCTTTATGGCAATAACTCCATTTGATGATATATTAATGTGCTACATTATCACAAGGAGTGGTTCTAATGATATATTACTCTGACAGTACTGTCCAGGAAACAATAGATGCATTAGCAAATTTAGTTTAATTACACATTGAAAATATTTCCTAGCAGGAGTGGACTTAGTCGCTACACATAAAACAATTTGTGTTGTCTTACCTTGTAATTCTACAAAATATGCCCAGTACAAGCACATGGAAAAAAAAAAAAGCACAACAAAAAGCTTGTTAATCATGCCATTATCCCTTAACGTCATTATCATCAAAACCTTAGTTCTCAACTAAGCCTCTGACCCTGGACCAGAAGAGATAGAGACCAGAAAACAAATAATTAAATGGCAAGGATAAAGTCCCCTTGACCACCTGGCTTATTCCCTGGAAAACATGGACTCCCTTTCTAGTGCCTGAGTGGAATGTATGTCCTTTATCTTGACTTGGGGACCAAAAGCTTTTGGGACTTTGAGTTAAAATTCTTCATTCCCTAGGTCTGAAAAAAGAGGAACTAGGGCAAGGTGACCTCTCAAAAGCCTTTTAGCTCTAAATCTATGACTGCCTAATTTTACCATCCATCTCCTACCCATTAATAACCTACCCTAAAACCAACAACCCATCCACCTGTTGGGTCTCAACCTGCTACCAAACTCCCATATTCTCCCCACCTGCCTATTCTTTATATCATTACCCAGAACTTTGATGTGCCCTGACTTGGAAGCAGCTGAATCATTTGCTCACTATCTCTTGCCCCTTTGGGGCCCCCAGGACACTATAAATGTCCCAGTATGGACCTAGGGTTACCTAATTCTCTGCTCTTGGTCCTAGTCCATTTCCCAGACTTCGAAGTGGGTATTCAGATAACTCAACTAAGATATTTGAAGGTACTCAAGAACAATTAGCTAGTTGGTTTTTTTTTGGCTTTGGGGTTTTTTTGTTTGTTCTTTTGTTAAAAGTATATAGAACTGAATAGAGAGAAAATCATGAGTTCAAATCTTGCTTCAGACATTTACTAGCAAAGTGACCCTGGATGAATTAATTGTCCTTTCAATAAACAATTATTAGGTGATTACTATGTGCTAGACTGTGCTAAGACCTAGGAATAGAAGGAAGTTCAAAAGACAGTTTCAAGGACCTCACAGTCTAATGGGGAAACAACATGTAAACAACCTTGTAAAAATAAGTTATGTACAATAAATAAGCAACAGAGAGAAGATGCTAGAATTAAGAAGGATCAGGAAAGGCTTCTTTTCAAAGATGGGTATTTGAAGGAAACCAAGAGATGGAGGTGAAGAGGGAGAGAGCATGCCAGGCATAGGAGATAGGCAGTAAAAATGTCTGGAATCAGTAGATGGAATTTCTTGTTTAAGAAACAGCAAAGAGGCCAATATCATTGGATTTCAAAGTACTGGGATGGTGGAGGAGATTAAAGCATAATAAAATTCAATGGGTAAATCACTTAAACACTCTCAGTCTCAGTTTCCCTATGTATAAAATGGAAATAATAATAGTACCTACCTTACAGAGCTATTATGAGGATTAAATGAGACAATAGATGTAAAGCACTTTGCAAATCTTTTAAGCAATGATGATGATGATATTCACCCTAGAAAGAGCCGTGCTAGAGTATTAGGCAAGTCCTAAATCTTCAACTAGATGCCTCAGTTTAATAATTAAGAATTAAATTTCTGTTTCCCTGAACAACAGGATGTTATGCAGGTCTAGTATAACGCATGTATACCTAGCCCAGCCACACCTATCGAATTTTCCAAGTTTGTTTCTGTGATTCCTGACCCCCAAAGTCATATAATGCTAGCTCCATTAAATCAGAAATTCTACAGACTTTCTCTCTTGGGGATTCATTATGGCTTTGGTGATAGGGCTCTGTTAGCTACAGGAAGCCATAGGATTGTTAATGAGGATCAGTGGGACAATAATGACAGATGAATGAAGTGAAGCTAAAATGTGCAATTCTTATATTCTTATTTTTCTTGTCTTTTCTCTTCCAAGAAAAAAATCATTTCCAGACGAAGAGAGAACAAAATGGTAAAAAAGGATGTTGAATCCCAAAGATAAGGGAGAAGGTGACTTAGCGAGAGAGTATTTAGTTACCCTTAAGTCCAAAACACCAGGCCTAAATGAACAACATCCTAGGGTACTAAATAACTGCAAGGCCTAAATGCAAAGCTACTCATTGTGATCTCTGAAAGAGCAGTGAAAATGAGAGCTTTCACAGGAATGGAGCTAGACAAAGCTTTCAAAGAAAGCAATATGGAGGATTCTACACAAAGTAGGCTAACAAGTTTGACTTTAATGAGTTTTAAAATTTTAGAACATTTTCTAAAAGTATGGCTTGGCAAGTAAGAAAAGAACCTATCACTAAGAGGCAGTACAGTTTCGATATGCCAGATTGTTCTAATTCCTTTTTTTGATTGAGTTACTTGACTAGTAGAACAAAGAAATGCTTATACCTATATTTGAGCAAAGAATCTGAAAAAAAAATCTATCATGCTTTCAGACAGTATGATGATATAAGGGCTACATGATAGTACATTTAATTGAATTTGGAACTGGTTGAATTACTGAATCTAAAAAATAGTCACTAATGATATTAACTTAGAGGCTGTAGTCAAGTCTTTGGGAACTTTGGCACTGTGTTGTTGAATATTTTAATTGATGACTTAGAGAACAGTATAGATTATACGGAGGAAAGCGTCAGTTGTTGAACACTGTGAGCAGAACAGCAAACTAGTGAAAGTCTTGTGAAGATGAAAAGACTTTGTGTTGGGCCTGGAGAAAGAATTGTATCTCTGTATTTTAGGGACCAACTTAAATAAATTTGAAGAGGCTTATCAGCCAGGTGGCATCAGGGTGATGAAGTTTTCATCTTCAGGCACAGCAACTCTAGAAGACTATCTACTAAGGTATAGGACAATGCTCTTGAAGAAATGTCCGAACTGACAAAATCACATAACCTTGACACTGGCAAATCACTTAGTTTTGGGGGTTTTTTTTGTCTCAGCCAATGAATAGAAATGTGTAGTGGAAAGAGAACTGAACTGAGAGTTACAGGAACCTGATCACTATCCCTCAGTGGTGTCACGGTCACAGTGGGACAACAAGCAAATAACTTAGCTTCTTTTTATCTCAATTTTCTGCTCTAAAAAGTGAGAATAATTATCTTTGTCCTACTTAACCTCACAGTATCATTGCAAGTATAAAATTTCACATTGTATATAAAAGCACCTTGAAAAGTATAAAGGATTTATAAATCCAAAATATTATTATTATTACTATTATTATTATTATTATTATTACTACATTTTGACAGGCAACTTGGCATAAAAAAAAACACAACCTGATATCAAAGTCAAGATGAACTTGGTGCAAATTCCACTGCTGACACATACTGGCTGTGTGACCTTGGGCAAGTCATTTAAAGGCATTGACTCTCTCATTTTCATATTTATATATTCCAGACCTACCTTAGTTCTTGGCACAAAGAGACAATCAATGCTTGCTGATTGATGGTCATAACTTCTTATTGTCTATAATCTGTAAGGTTAAATTGCAGAGCATTTGTGGATCTTCACTGATAAAGGGAGTTTCCTCACTGGTGAAATTACTAGCCTAGTACTACAACTATATGATACACACACACACACACACACACACACTCACACACACACATGTATGTATATGTATGTGCACATTTATAACACAAACTTATATACATATTTACATAGTACATATATTATACACACAAATTATGAAATAACTATTCCTTGATAAGGGCAACAGTGATTTGCTAAATGTAATCTATATTCCTTTCACCATTCTCAATACTATAAAGAATTTGTATACATAGTGGCAAAATAGCAACAGTGTTAATACTATTGTTTTATTAACTTTATGTTCTATACCACTTACATGAGTACAATGTAAATGCCCACTTAGTACAAAGTATGATGACTGTGATGAAAGTTTCTCAGTGTTGTGGTTTTCCACATGAATCATCTAACCCAACATAATTGCATCATTAATGTGACATTATTGGAAAGCCAGGTCATGCACAAATGGAATGTGTCCTTAGCAAGGCAACATTTGGCTCTCCTGTCTAGCTTTGCTGGATTACTTGGTGTGACCATGGGCTCACATTAGCTCTAGCAAGAAAATTTACAGATAGTTTTTCTAAGCTTTTACTTATTAGCATGATTAGAGTTGACCACACCTGGCAGAAATATCGTAAGGCAAAAAAGCCTCATCTTTCATCTCACTGAGTATTATTTTGTAGAATCTTAACCTTTCTTTCTCCAAAGCTCAGCTCAAAGGTTATTTCCTATAGGAGGCTTTTCTTAATAGCTCTAATTTTTTAGGGTTCATTCTCTTCTTAAATTATCTTATTTACTTACTTTTTCCCTATTGTATCTTCCAGCACCCCATAATCTCCTAAAGGACAGGAAATGGTTGTCATGTTTTGTCTTTGTATTACCAGTGCCTTGAATGTAGTAGTAATGGTTATAGAGTAGTAAAAACAAAGCTTTACTTCCATGATCTCATTGATCTGTTCAACAACTATGAGGTATAATTATTATCTGCATTTTTACATACGTGTAAACTAAGGCTCAGAGATATTAAATATCTTGCCCAGGGTCACAACTCTGTTAAGTGTCTTAAGAAGTACACAAATCCAGTTCTGTCCAGTTCCAAGACTATTCAACACACTATGTAGCTTCTCATAGGAGCTGGTTAATAAGTGCTTAGTAAATTAAATTGAATGGAGCAGCATGGTAGTATGGGGAATACAAAGAAGTTTACAGTATTTTCCCTCAAGTAAAACTTACCATGTAATTAGGTAGACTATGCTTACACAAAAAAGTTTTATATTTAGACAAGTGCTAGCAAGGCACAACAATAATAGGAGATGTCAAAACAATATATGATTATAGCAAATCAAAGTTACATATAAAAAGGGCTATGACTTTGGAGGATGCAGAAATCAGCTCACTTAGAGGTATTATTGAGGGTAACCCCAATGATTCCAAACGTAAAATATTAATCCTTGAAAGCAGAATCTACTCACAGAAAAAGGACCAGCCAAGGAAGTGTTAAAATTAAAATAAAAAGTATAGTCAGTCAGATGATCCCTATATGGGGAGCTAATTAGTTCCATGAGTGAATAGAATATGAAGAATCATAGACGATGCCTCAGAGTGACCTTTAAAAGTCAGCTCACTAAATCTAGAAACATATTTGAAACGCATCTCTAGAAGAAGTATCATGAAGCTGGAGAAAAGAAATCTGTAAGAATCCATACAAAGCTAGAAGAACAGGACCAGATATAAAAAGAAAGGGCCTGAGAGTCTGGGAGCAAGGCTGCTTGGAACAATGAAGTATAAGAATGGTTGGGACAGATTCTGTTTCTGAAACAACCAGACTAGAGACCCCAGTGGGGTACTCCTATATATCATTTTTCTTCTGTTGCTTGTGGAAGTTCTTTTTTAAAAATGTTTACTTCTTTTTTATATACAGTGTTAAGTATAGGTCTTTGATAGACTGGGTGAATCTACTAAAAACAAAGTTGTAAGAAAGCCACTAGAAGGTAAATATCCCCTAAGAAGATATAAAAGTAGATCTAACAATGTGTTTTGTTTTGTTTTTGCCAGAAGTTGACTGGGGGCTCAGTAATAACAAAAGGAAAAAGAGAATCATGGATCTTTTAAAAGTTGCTTGTCATCATGGAGGAAGAACATTTATAACAGGAAACCTACCTGTAATGAGTTATTAAGATTGTGAGGAGCAAATAGAAGTGGTTAAACAAACATTCATTACTAACTTATCCACTTAACACTACTACACAAGCATGGAACATGGCACTGGGCATAAATAACACCTAAATAATGATAAAAATTGTGTTGTGCTATATTCTAATTATATTTAAATTATCTAAACAACATTTAGTTTGTCCATTTAAAAATAATTTCTAGGAGTCACTAACAATTTAGCTAACAGATGCCAATCTCTGACTAAAGCAGAGGGTATGAGTAGTTACTTTTTTTTATTAACTCCTGCTGAAGAAATAATAGTAATATCTCCTGCACAACATTAAAATAGTCAGTGACTATACAGGAGAGAGACCCACATTCCTCTTTAGTCCTCTCTTTTTCATCTAAAATCTATTAATCACAATATATATATTTTGCAAGAATCAAACCCCAAGAACATGTGGGGACCATGTAGTTTGAATTAGTACTATGTGAGAAGTCTGTCTCCCTTGGGGAGACCATCAATCATTTACAGAGAAGATCTTAAGCATTTTGGTCACTTACATGTAAGCCTTCAACTTTTGGGCTTCAAATTTACCTCTGAGGCTTCAAGTCTCAAAGCAGCAAGAGTAGCAAGGTCAGGGTAAAAGCTATTAGAGTCCCTGATGGTAACTGAGTATATTCGTCCAGAAGCTTTCAGAGACAGATGGAAGGATAATCAGAATTCCAGAAGAAAAAAGAACTAGATTAAGGCAAAGAGCAAATGATAATATAGTGAAAAAGTGAATTGAAGTCAGTGGTAGTATAAAGAATAAGTTTCAGCTCTAAATTCTTGCTTTAGTATACACTTTGTGGGCAGCTAGGTATCTCAGTGGATAGAGTGCTGGGCCTGGAGTCAGGAAGACTCTTCCTGAGTTCAAATCTGCCCTTAGTCATTTACTACCTGTGTAACCTTGGGCAAGTCAGTTGACCCTATTTGCCTCAGTTTCCTCCTCTGTAAAATGAACTAGAGAAAAACAATTGGCAAAACATCCTAATATCTTTGGCAAGAAAACCCAAAATAGAGTCATAAAGAGTCAGACATGACCAACCAACTAAACAATAACAACATATGTTATATGTTATATGATTATTAATTGTTTTGGAACAGACTGTCGTTAAATTAATATATAGAATTCCTATTGAGGAAAGTCTTCTGGTAATATAAATTTGCACCTGCTCTACAATTTATATTCTGAGGAAGACCTAAGTTCAAGTCTCAGCTTTGACATACACTGACTGTGTGACCTTGGGCAAGTCACTTATTTCCCATGTCCCAGGAAATTCTTTGGTCCAAGACCACTTCACTGTCCTGTAGCCAACACTAACTCTCACAAATATTCATATTATTTTGTTTTCATTGTTGTTGTTGTTGTTGTTTTGGGGGTTTTTTGTTTGTTGTTTTCTTTTTTGGTGAGGCGATTGGGGTTAAGTGATTTGCCCAGAGTCACACAAGTAGTAAGTGTTATGTGTCTGAGGCTGGATTTCAACTCAGGTCCTCCTGACTCCAGGGGCAGTGCTCTACCAACTGCACCACTGAGCTGCCCCTATTCATACCATTTTTTTTTCTTTTTAGGAAATTGGGGTTAAGTGGCTTACCCAGGGTCACACAGCTAGTAAGTGTCAAGTGATTGGTCTGAGGCTGCATGTGAACTCAGTTTCTCCTGACTTTAGGGCTGGTGCTCTATCCACTGTGCCACCTAGCTGCCCCTCATTTTTTATTAGTTTATTTTGCCTATATGTGTGTGAAATGGAGAATCTATTTTTTTTTCTTTATCGAAGCCAGTCGTAGCAGACATTTTTGCTGTTGTGAATCAGGAAAGTCCTGTTGACATTGAACAAGCTATTTAATTCCAGTAGACTTAAGAATTATCATTGTAAGATGAGAGAGGATGAGACTGGATTATGGATTTAAACTATTTTGATAACTATTTTTTCACTATAAAGTTTCCATGGTAATCCTATAAATTTTATTTTGTTTCTAAAAACATCATCCCGAGAAGGGATCCATAGGTGTCCATGACACAAAAATGGTTAGGATCCCCTAGATTATATGATCTCTAGGTCAGTTCCAGCTCTAAAATCCCATGCATCTATGAATCCATTATAGCAACAAATTAGATAGACGTTTACTCCTGAAGAATGTCACCATCAAGTGATGATTCTTTAAATCACAAATATACAGAATGTTGTCAAGATCCATGGTGGGGTGAGGAATTGTGCCCCAAGACACAAACCTCATTAAGTCCAAGTCTCTCCACTTGACTTGCTCCCCTCTCCCTGACTTTGCACTTTTTTAAAATGTGTTTTCTTCTCTCATTAGAATGTAAGCTTCTTGCTGGCGGGCACATCTTTTCTTTTTTGCTTGTATTTGTATCCCTAGTACTTACAGAAGGCTTGACATATAGTAAGTGCTTAATAAATACTTTACCTATTTCCCACTCCTCATTGCCTTTCTGCTGGTGACACTATAAACAACAGAGGTGATAAATGTCCATGTGGGCCTTGATCAGATTAGAAGAAAGGGTATACAATAAGTGAATGGGGGAGGTGTATTGTACTTGTCCTGGCTTATAACAGTGAGTACTTATTATTGTGGTATTAAGGATGTGTTCTTCTTTCTATATTTGCATATCGCTATATGCAAATGGTAGAAACCAGATTTAAGACTAAACACCAGTAGAAAATAAACTACTTAAACTGCTCTAATCATTACTTCGAAGTGTCCTTCAGTTTGCACTTTATTTAATTTGTTCTTACTTGACAGTTCCATCTTTAAATTTGGGGTGTGTGTTTAATGTGTATGCATTATGTATTCTAAAATAGATGGCAAGGTCCTTGAGGACAAGGTCCATGGCTTTATTTTTTCTTAACACACCACAAACAGACAGGCAATCTGTGTTCTCAGACTGTCTCCATATAATGTAATTATACATCTAACAAGCATCCTTCTTTTCTGAAATCCTCTAGATTTCCAATAATACTTATGCAAATAACAGTTTATTTCTTTGGAAATCTTTCCTCAATGACCTAACAACATTTATCATAAAGGGAAATTCTTATGCTGAGTTCCAAGATGAAAGCATTTTTGTTAGTATGATCTTATACTATATTTTGATGTTATTAGTGCTATGGGAGTTACCAAAAGAAAATGAACACAATGATCACTGGACCCAATCATAATACTGCCAGTGAAACGCTTAAAGGATCCCTTATTGATCTTTGTTCCAAAAACTTCAGAATGCTCTATTAGAGCTGCGTTGAACTGTTCACCCCTCCTGGAGTCTCAAATGAATAAGCTCATTCCAGGTTCAAAAGCCCAAGTTCTTGAGCTCCAGGTAAAATGAAAAGATAAAAAATTTTAAAAAGGCCAAAGTGACCTAGATGACACACTTTCCCGTTATTCAATCCTCAAGCTCTTTTATTATTTCATTCTTAGTTTCTAAACAGAGGATATGCTGCCAGCTGATTTGCTTTCTTAAAGTTTTCTTACTTTTAAAAATAACTGCATTACTGTGGATGTATTTTTAGTTGGCTTGAGTAAGGAAACATCAAGATTCTGACATTTGGTGGAAAGGAAACCTCAGAGGACAAGAGTCTTTAGTTCCCAGTCCACTACTTTAAGTCTAGTTCAATTCACAGGTAATTGAACTTTTGAATTGACTCTCAGGGGTCTACCTGGAATAAATTTTATTTCAGGTCCCAATGAACACCTGCTTAAATTATAACTATAGCTATATAATGAGTGTCCTTGCTTGACATTTCATTGTAGAGGTCAAGTTATGAATCACAACCTAAATTATTAAATGATTTTATAAATTAATTAAGTACACATATTATATGGAATCTAATTTTTATTATGGCACATATTCATATCCCAGGGAGCTGGAAAGAAGAACTGCAGCAAGCATTTATTTATTGCCTACTATGCCTCAGGCATTGCTGTAAGCACTTTATAAATATCTCATTTGCTCATCCCAGTAACCCTATGAGGTAGATGCTATTATCATCCCATTTTACAGTTCAGGAAATGGAGGCAGACAGAGGTGAAGTCACTTGCCCAGGGTCACAGATCTAGTAAGTTTTTGAAGTCAAATTCAAACTCAGGTCTTTCTGATTCCAGGTTGCAATGCTCCATCTACTGTACCACCCAGCCACCTAAGGACTCTAGAAACCATCTAGTCCATCTCCTTCACTTGAAAAATGGGGAAACTAAGGCCTGAAGAAGTAATACAGTTTATCCAGGAACACATTGCCACTTGAAGTTGGGATTAGAACATCCATCTCCTGACTTCTACGTTCAGGGCTTTTTTTGTTATACTAAGAATCAAATTCAACCAGGTTCAAATCTTGCCTATTATGATCTGTGACCCTAGGCTTAATTTTTCCTAGAAATTAGTTCTCTCTTCCGTAAAATTAGGGGGTGAAGATGGACTAGATGAGGTACCTGGCATCTCTAGATCTGGGATCTAGGATAAAAACTGTGAAAATTTAAAGACCTCTTAATATTTTCCTCTCTAGAAAGTTGCATCCTAAAGGGTTATCTGAGCTCTGTCAAAGGCCTTGTAGTCATTATAAAACTCTTTCTTCCAGAGGAGAGTTAAAATTAAAAAAGAGTACAAAATAATAGTGTGGCATGATAGAAAGGCCTCTGGGGTCAGAGTCAAGAAAGCATAGATTTAAATCCCACCTCAGACAGTAGCTGTGTGACCCTGGATGAATCACTTAACCTGTTTCATTTTCCTCATTTATAAAATAAGTTTGGACTTGATGGCATCTAAATTCTTTTCTAATTCTAAATCTATGATCCTATACACACTGTAATTATTTTCATCTTATTTTTACTTATATAACCTGCTCAAGTGAGTTACAAATAAAAATAAAGTGGTTGTGGAGGGAGGAGATAGAAATGGGAGCCAGATTAGCTCATATCTGTAAACACAGGACCTGAGGCATGAGGTAATCTGTAGAATGGATTCAAAAAATTGGAGAGATGATCTTTCTGAGTCCTGGCTCTCTGTGATTCCATCTTCATGATGCTAAAGCAAGTGGATCACCATTTTGCCCTCAATAAATATTTAACACAAATATTTCACCTAATCTTCAGTGAAATTCAATCTAAAACTTTGCCATGCTCCATTTATGATTAACCAGATTTTTTACTTCTTTTCCCTTGGTTGTTTTAACTTAGCATGGACATAGTCTAAGCTTCCTAATTAATGTCCCATTTATGCTAACTGAAAAGAGATGTGTTGTAATAAAGGGCAAAAAGAAGAAGCTCTAGGAAAACCTTTCTGTACTTCAAGGAGAGAGGAAAATAAAGCCTTTATTATAATATGTATACTGAACACAGAAGGATGCGTAGAGTTGTATCATAAGATCTTATGAGTCAGGTCACTCCCTTATATCCAATGCAATGTTTGAAATAACTCATTGGGAAAAAATATGTAATAACTACATATATACATACATGTAATGTATGTATACATATATGTACATAGTTACTATAAACTAATTGAACCCAATTATATATGTGTGTGTGTGTATGATGTGTGTGCATATATATGTATATATGTTTCTAACGTATATAAGTAAACTACATTAGGTTTGGCAAAAAGTTAGAAGCCTTCATCACCCTTGTGCTTCTAGTTCCAAGCTAGATCAATCACTATTGAAATTAGGAAAACATATAAAAATCCCAGTTATTGTAAAAAAAAGTGTATAACTTTGGGTTTAATTATTCAGAAAACCTACCATGTGTTAAGCAGATTTCAGTTCTAGTACTATTACCTGAAATGGTTTTTCAATTTTTATGTTTAGGAGATTGTTTCATTGACCTGTCTAGCAGTTTTGATATGAAGATAGACCCATTTTTAACAGGACTAATGCAATTAGACTGACTTCAATATATTTACCATTGCTTATTTTGGCAAAATGAAGTAAGTCTGCAATATGCTATAATAGCGTATATTGAAAAGTCCATAATAATGGAGTAGTTAAAAAAAAAACCTCTTCCCTCTCCCTAAACTACAACAAAATTCAATTAAAGATGTACTTTAAGAGGCAGTTTTGCAGACTTACAAAAGGGAAAAGCATTTTCATGAACTAAGGATACACTCCCTTCTTGTAATAGATTACAGATGTGCTCTTGAGATTATCCAGTGAATAAGCTTGCACATTTTTCATTGGATTTCTATAAAGGGAAATCATGTGAGGTCACTAGATTCTCTACTGGAAATGTGGAAAGGTCACAGTCATTTTCTGAATATGAATGAAAAAAGCACATTGCATTCCCAGAGTCTCTCTTCTACAATAGTAAATACTACTAATACCGGAAATTTTTAATTTTAAGCAAATGCTCTGAATTCTCTCATACTGTTGTTCATCATTTCCAGATTTGCTGCCCAATTTTTTTTATCCTCTAAAGAATTCTTCTACCCTAAAGAACTTAGAGCACAAACCACGGAAATGTTTGAATGTGTAAGCATAATTTAATTTTTTTTAAATTCTGTCTTACTGTGTTACTTTTTTTCCTTCCCATTTACAACAGAGTTTTTTTTTTTTCTTTTCTTGTTGAGATCATTGATGAAAACTGGAGCTAGAGTGGCCTCTATTGTTGCAATATCAGCATAACACCTCTAAGTGTGTAGAAAATTTAAGAAACTTCTTTCTTATTATTTCAATGGAAGACATAATATGAAATCTGGTATTTTAAAAAGACATAGAGGAGAGTACTGCAATAGTTTCTTAAACCAGTAAGTAAAACCATGTCGTCCTATCTCCCTTATAGAAAAAAAATGTTATTAACAGACTTCTCTGAAATGTTTGCAAATCAGTTAGGCTAGCTCCCCTGCCTTAGACAACATCTTCGTTTCTGGACAAACAAATAGACCATAGAATGACAGCAACAGTCAATAGGGTTTGCCATTATGGGATCTTAACGATCAATCTATTATGCTGAGAGTCAAATTAATTGTGTCCTCTAGATCCAAGGTGTGTACTAACAGTGGCACACTGTCTTAATGAATTTTGCCTTGCCAAAATTAATCTATTTAGAGTTTTTAGAGGTAGTAATGAGTCAACAATGGTGACAAGAAGATTATGAAATTCACTCATTCATTCATCATTCATTAAGTACAGTGCAGAGCACTATACTAGATGCTGAGAGATACACAGTTTAGATGAGCAGAGTCCCTGCTCTTAGGAAATTATAATGAAGAAGGGATAGCCCAAACAAAGATTACTATAAAGTATCATATAAGCATATGAGAGATTCGCAAAACAAAGTGCTTTGTGTGTTCCAAAAGGGAAAAATCACTACCAGCAGGGAGAATCAAGGAGGGTTATATGGAGAATGTAGGAATTAAAGAGTGGAATTATATGCTGTTTAGACCATATCTGCACAACATGTCGCCCTCTAGTGACTAGAGACACACTGACGATGGTTGCTTGCCATGGGTCACATGACAGCTGCCCAAAATCCATTGGTGGCCACAAGTGGCCCCCAGGCTGTATGTTGTGCAGCCCTGGCTTAGGCCCACAGGGCAATACAAACAATGGAAGGACAGACACTCTCAAGATCTCGCTGGAGAATTTTGGAATTGATTGCATGACACGGGAAACACTGGCAAAGATGATCCAGCATGGCAGGCCCACATCAAAGAAATGCTCTATGAGTGAAGAAGAATTAAAGTAGCTCAAAAGAAACATGCATGAGATGCACAAATATAGAGACATCTCCACTCCAACTCTTCATGTGGATTATTTGCACCCAACCTGCGGTAGAGCCTTCCCACCTTGTATTGGTCTGATCAATCACAGTTGGACACACTATACCTTAACTCCAACATAGTGATGTCATTTTGGTCCTCTTCGAGAACAGAGGACAACAACCATTTACCAACCAGATACAGAGGGCAAAACCAGGAGAAATCAAAAGAAGTTGCAAAGAAGCTAATTCAAAGTTAACTTTCAGGAAAATTTTCTAACAATTAGAACTTTCCAAAGGGGAAAGGCCTGCCTTGAGAATTGGTAGGTTCCCCCTTTATAAGGGTTTGAATGTATTAAGGGATGAAGCAGAGATGACCATTTGTGAATCCCTTCATGTATGGATTGGACTGGTTGGATATTAAGGGACCTTTCCAAGCTCAAATTCTGTGATTATGATAGCAAATAGTAAGATCCTGGGCCAGAATGTTTCACTGACTTTCCTGGTTAATGCCACTGTTCATGTGAATTTGGAGGCATAACACTAGTAAGGTATCATTAGCCTTCTCAATGAGCTAAAGTTATATTTTCACATGTGCTGGCAGAAATGAGTCAGTGTGCCCTACTGGTACTTCACCTGTTTCAATGAGGTGGATAGGAGTTTATGTCTTATGTTTTCCTCTGTCTCCAGGGGCATTTGTGAATCTATGGCCATTAAAAAATGCTCTGAGGTCCAAGCATGTCTAATATTGCAAGGAAATTCATTTATAAGTATTTTATGTCTTAAATTTAGTGAAAAATGAGTACGTTGACCCACATGTACAAAAATATTTATAGAAGTTCTTTCTGTGGTAGCAAAGAATTAAAAATTGAGAGGATACCCATCAGTTGGAAAACGGTTGAACAAGTTGTAGTATATAAATGTAATGAAATACTATTGCACTATAAGAAATGATGAGCAAGCAGACTTCAGAAAAACCTGAAAGACTTGTATGAACTCATGCTGAGGGAAATGAGCAGACCAGGAGAACGTTGTACGTAGTAACAGCCACGTTGTGTGATGATTAACTTTGATAGACTTAGCTCTTCTCAGTAGTGAAAGAAAAAGACATCTCCAAAAGTCTCATGATGGAAAATGCTATCCATATCCAGAGGAAAAAAAAATATGGATTGTGGATACAGATAGAAGCATATTATTTGCTCTTTTTTTTCTTCTTTCTTGTGGTTTCTCCTATTGGCTCTAATTCTTTTTTACAACATGACTAATGTGAAGATATGTTTAATAGGAACATATATGTAGAGCCTGGATCAGATTGATCGTCTTGGGGAGGGAGGAGAAGAGGAAGGGGGAGAAAATGTGAAACTCAAAAGCTTATGGAAATGAATGTTGAAAACTACAAATAAGTTAATTAATAAAAAAAAAAAGAAATGATGAGCAGGATGATTCCAAAAAAATCTAGAAAGAATTACATGAACTGATGCAAAGTGAAATGAGTAGAACCAGGAGAACATCGTATACAGTAATGGCAATACTGCATGACTTAGCTGTTCTTAGTAATACTCTGATCCAAGGTAATTCCAAAGATCTAATGATGAAAAATACTATCCACATCCAGAGAAAGAACTAATGGAGTTTGAATGAAGAGTGAAATATACTATTTCTCAACTTATTTTTTTCTTGCTTTGTGTCTTCTTCTATCACATGACCAATATAGAAATATGTTTTGCATTATTGCACATGTATAACCTATATTAAATTGCTTACCAGGAGGAGAGGGAAAGAGAGAATTTCATACTCAAAATTTCAAATAACAAATTTTAAAATTGTTTTCACATGTAATTGGGGGAAAATAAAATAATTTTCATTAAAAAAAGAAAAATTAATACATTGGAGACCATTCCTCTTCATGCAAAACATACATAGTAGGGGTTAGGAGTCTGTCCCTGGAGGTTGGGCTCTGAAAACCTACAGTCAAGACATAGGGTCTTATTAAACTAACAAATACTTTTTCTTTAAAACAGAAGAATCAGGCAGAATTATAGTAGTTGATATTATTACCATACTGTCCAAGATAATTTAAATTTGAATACAAATTCAATTAACCAGTTAATTCCCAATTTAAAAATGAGAATTTATTTCAATAAGATTGCTCTAGTAGGGAACAGTTTGAGCATGATAAAGATTTTGAGTTTGCTTCTACCCAAATTCTACTTCAAGAAATATCAAGAGAACTCAGAAAACTGAATCATTTCACAATAACTCATAAGCTGCAAGCTTTCAGGATGCGCACTTCCTCAAATAAACTTCAGGTCTTTGTAAAGGTAAAGTGCTGTATTTGTTTTCTATTTTCTGGTGCGTGGTAGCTGTGGGCAGAGTACAGCTGGTTTCAATCACCCCTTACCCCAGACCCAGTTCCAGTTCCCTTCCCACCCCTTTCCACCCTGGCCTCAGGACTGGAGTTCCAAGCTGCCTAACTTATTGGAGGCTTGACTTCGCCAGTCCTGACCCCTGGGAGCAAGGGCACAGGCCAAGCTGAGCAGCAACCGGGGGCTACCAATGCTGCCACTATTTATTGTAGTATTCATGTATTTCTTAACAATTTAACACATATAAAACCATGCTACCATCTTTATTAGGCATTAGGTATATTTTCTACATGTCACTGATGAAGTTTTTGAGTATTATGCCCCAACCGAATTTTCCACATAAGTTTTGTGGTTTTTATTGTTTGATTTTGTGTAGCTTGGTGCTTTGTCAAATTATAACAGAACTGACTATACTTGGGACCCTTCAGGGGATTCATTATCCCCACTATTTTGGACCTAGCTACTCTAATTATTTTCCTGTCCTTTGGAAATCAACCGATAAGCTGTCTTTAAGCTCCATGTGATACATGATACCCTTATAATATGTTGTTCATGTTTGTGGATGTGTTTAAAAAGACTAATGAGTAACAAGAGACATTTGATTCATTATCTACTTGTAAAGAGTATCATGTGAGTTGTTGCTGCATTGCTGATATGTATAAAGCTTAGAGAAGATCAATCGCATTTGATCCTCACAACAACCCTGGAAAGTAGGTGCTATTCTTTTCACCATTTTATTTTTGAGGAAACTGAGGCAGACAGAAGTTAAGTGACTTGTCCAAGGTCATACAGCTGGTAAGTATGTAAGCATAAATTTGAACCTAGGTCTTCTAGGCCCAATGCTCTCTATTCATTGTGCTACTTAGCCGCCTTAAGACTGGATGGAAGTTTGTTAATCATCATCTAATGATTAAGGGTTACTAGCATCACTAGAGGTTTTGCCTGAAGATGATATCCTCTCAAGAAGTTGGATAGCTTTTCCTTCCTATCCCAGCAAACAGATCAAGCTAGGAAATAAGCAGAAAAAGCAGGAAGTACATTCTCTTTGTCCTCTGCAGACAGCAAAAGTCCCCTGAAAGTAAGCACAAACTCAATTATCGAATTTGCCTCAGACCACTAACATCATATTTTGCAAGCCATCCAGCCTTCTACCCTGGCCATCTTGCCATCTTCCATGTAGCCATTTGGCTTTTCCCTCTCTTTCTTCTTCTTCCCTTCCCTTTCTTTCATTTCCTTTGCCTTCCCTTCCCTTCCCTTCTCCTTTCCCTCCCCCCTTCTCTTACTTTATCTTGAAACTCCTCACAGTGTCAATAAATATTGAAATTGAGGAACATACACAGTAGTCTTTCTGCTACCATCAAGCAAATGACAATCCTTTTCTTCTTAGAATTTATCATCTAATACTCTCACTCTCATTTCCCTCTTCCCATCCCAATTACACAAAGTCCTTGACCCAAATTCTACTTCTGGTATGGTAATTAACAGGACATTGAACTGCTGTATAAATCTCTCTCCAAAGTGATTGGGAAGTGAGAGGCAGTTGGGAGGAAGGATTATTCAAATCACATTGAGTGTGTTCCCTAGTGGCAATCAAAGGAGAGAGAGAGAGAGAGAGAGAGAGAGAGAGAGAGAGAGAGAGAGAGAGAGAGAGAGAGAGAGATTTAATCTATAGTTCTCCCTTCTTAGAGTAGAGGAAGGTATAAACAGTAAGTAACAGAGAAGAGAATTTCATTCACTTTAGCTACATATATACTAAAACTGGAAAAATACAGAGATCAACATAGCCTGTGCAAGAATGACACAAAAATTTGTAAAGTATTGCAAATTTTTAAATAAAATTTAAATTAGATAAATAAATAAGCAAATGTTGTAAAAATACATTTTTTGAAAGTTTAAGAAGGGGTGCTGCAAGATGAAATTCTGAATTCAATTTAAACTGAATTGGGCTTCATTGTTAAGGTTCTTAGACAATCACAGACAAAAAAGGATTCTCAGAAGGCATCTAATCCAACCCCTATAATTGAAAAAGAACTGAGGCCTCACATAAGTAGAAAGGGGTAGCACTGGAATTTGAACATCTTTTATTTCCTCTGACTCCAAAGCACAAGTGCCCTTCACTGTACTTCACTGCCTCCTATGTTCTAACACAAAAGTGAGGGAAAAAGTTTGCTATTAGTTTCATGGCATCAGAAATATACTCCAGCTCCTGGCATGGTGCCTGGCACACAGTAGGCCTTTAATACATGTTTTTTGATTGATTGACAAAGATACTACAAGTCCCTAAAACGTAAAACAAAATTTAAAAGTCTAACATGGTCCTTTCATTTGAAATTCTAGTACTGCTCCATTTTAAACTGCCTTCATGGTTTTTTAAATTAAATTTCATTGTTTTTTCTATGATTCTGTGACCAAAACACAGTTTTAATTATCTTGTGACTAACCCCCTGAAAACAGAATTATGCAAGTCCCAGAGCCCTGACTTCTCCAGAGCAACATTATTACTCCAGTTATTTTAAACGAATCTTTCTCTGCTTCTGACTTTGCTTCTCTTTCTTTCTTTGTCACTCAGTCACTGTCAGTTTCTGTCTCTGTATGTTTATCTTTCTCTGTCTCTGTCTGTCCCTCTCCCCTTTTTTTCCTTCCTCTTTCCCCCTCAATGGGAACAAAATTACTAAGGATATTTCATTCAAATAAATTTTGTGTAGTTTTACATAATTATCATCATGCCACATTGAACCTAGTTGCTGTTATGTGACTAAAAGTACTACATGCATAAGTGCTACAAAGCAAATAAAATGAGCGGTTTTTATGTTCTTATTTACCCACATTGGATATTTGTGTATTTTACTGATGCAGTATTTGGTATGCAGACGTGCATTTTTCTCTGAAGGATTGTTCCCTGGTTACTCTTGTCACTTTCACAATCTCCCTTTGTATTTTCACTACACTTTTAACTATCAGAATTGTCATGAGTATCTATGCCAAACTATTGCCCAAGAAAGATGAATTTAATCAGCCTTCAGAGGACTTCAAAGCAACATAAAGTTCAATTCTAAAAACACTAGTCATTTCACGTTCAGATTAAGAATGACAGGTTAGGGGGAAAGGGAAGGAAAGAGGTATCAAGGGAGAAGTAGAGGGGAGAGAGAAGGTAGATAGAGAGGGTAGGCTACTATAGGGATATTTTTTAAAAATTTTTTTAATATAAATTTATTTATTTTTAGTTTTCAATATTCACTTCCACAAGTTTTTGAGTTCCAAATTTCTCACCCCTCCCCCCACCCCAAGATGGCATGCATTCTGAATACCCCTTCCCTCTGTCTGCCTTCTCTTCTATCTCTCACCCCTCCCTTCTCTTATCCCCTTCCCCTTCTATTTTCCTGTAGAGCAGGATAGACTTCTGTACCCCCATTTCCTGTATTTCTTATTTCCCAGTTGCATGTGAAAACATTTTTTTAAAACATGTGTTTTTAAAACTTTGAGTTCCAAATTTTCTCCCTTCCTCCCTCCCCAGCCACCCTCATTGAAAAGGCAAGCAACTCAATATAGGTTGTACATGAGCAGTTATGCAAAACACTTCCTTAGTAGACATGTTGTAACAAACTAACTCTATTTCCCTTAATCCTATCCTGCCCTCCCATTTATTCTATTTTTCTTTTGACCCTGTCCCTCCTCAGAAGTATTTGCTTCTGATTACCCTCTTTCCCAATCTGCCCTCCTCTCTATCACCCCCCTGCTCTCTTGTCCCCTTCTCCCCCTATTTTCCTGTAGGGTAAGACAGATTTCCATACCCAATTGAATGTGTATGTTATTCCTCCTTAAGCCAAATCCTATGAGAATAAGATTCCCTCATTCCCTCTCACCTTCCCCTGTTTCCCCTCCACTGGAGAGACTTTTCTTTCTTTTTTTTGTGAGATAATTTACCCCATTCTACCTCTCCCTTTCTTCTCCGAGTATCATCCTCTCTCATCCCTTAATTTTATTCTCCAGATATGACCCCTTAATCTTCAACTCACCCTGTGCCCTCTATCTATCTATCTATATATCATACATACAATTTTTTTCCTTCAACTACCCTAATACTGACAAAGTTCTCATGAGTTACAAATATCATCTTTCCATGCAGGAATGTAAACAGTTCAATCTTAATAAGTCTCTTATGATTTCTCTTTCCTGTTTACCTCTTCATGTTCCACTGGAGTCCTGTATTTGAAAGTCAAATTTTCTGTTTAGCTCTGGTCTTTTCATCAGGAATGCTTGAAAGTCCTCTATTTCACTGAATCATTTTTCCCCTGAAGGATTATACTCAGTTTTGCTGGGTAGGTGATTCTTGGTTGTAATCCTATCTCCTTTGCCCTCTGGAATATTATATTCCATGCCCTGCTCCTTTAATGTAGAAGCTGCTAAATCTTGTGTTATCCTGATTGTGTTTCCACAGTACTTGAATTGTTTCCTTCTGGCAGCTTGTAATATTTTCTCCTTGACCTGGGAACTCTGGAATTTGGCTACAATATTCCTAGGAGTTTTCCTTTGGGGATCTCTTTCAGGAGGAGATCTGTGGATTCTTTCAATTTCTATTTTGCCCTCTGGTTCTATATATCAGGGCAGTTTTCCTTGATAATTTCTTGAAAGATGATGTCTAGGCTCTTTTTTTGATCATGGCTTTCAGATAGTCCAATTTTTTAAATTCTCTCTCCTGGATCTATTTTCCAGGTCAGTTGCAATGAGATATTTCACATTGTTTTCTAATTTTTCATTCTTTTGGATTTGTTTTACAGTGTCTTGATTTCTCATAAAGTCACTATCTTCCAATTGCTCTATCTAATTTTTAAGGAAGTATTTTCTTCAGTAATCTTTTGGACTTCCTTTTCCATTTGGCCAATTTTTCTTTTTAGGGCATTTTCTCCTCATTGGCTTTTTGGACCTCTTTTGCCATTTGGGTTAGGCTTTTTTAAGGTGTTATTTTCTTCAGTATTTTTTTGGGTCTCCTTTAGCAAGCTGTTGACTTGTTTTTCATGATTTTCTTGCATCACTCTCATTTTCTTCCCAGTTTTTCCTCTACTTCCCTTACTTGCTTCTCAAAATCCCTTTTGAGCTCTTCCAAGGCCTGGGACTGATTCATATTTTCTTGGAGGCTTTGGATGTAGGAGCTTTGATTTGTTGTCTTCTTTTGGTTGTATATTTTGATCTTCTTTTTCACCAAAGTACGATAATATAGTCTGACTCTTTTTGTGCTCTTTGCTCATGATCCCAGACAATTACTTGAGTTTTAAACTCTTTGTTAAGGTAAGAGTCTGCTTCCAATGTGGAGAGTGTACTGTCCCAAGCTTCAGGGGTTTGTGTAGCTGTTTTCAGAGATACTTGTAGGGACCTGTAAATTTTCAGTTCTTCCAAGGTGGTATGATAAGGGGCAAGGTGTTTACTCCTTTCCTAGCCTGTGACCACAGGTATTCCTTTCTGTCCCATAACTGTGAGGAGGGGTTTCTGTCCACAGCCACTACAAGCTCCACCATGCCAGCGCTCCTCCTCACCCCAGCACTGCCGCCCAGAACTGTGACCCAGATCCACACACGGGCAAAGCAAGAGATTCCTGCCTCAGCACTAGCAAAGAGATCCATGCAGTCCCTCTCTGATCAGCCACTGGATTCCCCCTCAGTCTGTGGGCCAGAAGCTCGGGAAGCAGCTCCCCCCCCCAGGGCCACGCTCTTGGGGAATGGAGTTGAAACCCCACCTTCCTCTCTGACCACCGACAGAAACAGACTTTTCCCACTGACCTTCTAAGTTGTCTTTGGCATTCATGGATTGAGGAGTCTGGAAACCTCCACAGCTGCCCGCGATTCAGTCCTCTGAGGCCTACTCCAGGTTTTCTGCGGCCTGCGCACCCACGCCGCATTGTGCTGCGCTCCCAGCCCGGCGTGATCCACTTTTCTGATCAATCATCCAGGTTGTCTTGGGCTAGAAATTTGTTTCACTCTGTCTTTCTGTGGGTTCTGCTGCTTCAGAATTTGTTTAGAGCCATTTTTTATGAGTATTTGGAGGAGTTTGGGGGAGAGCTCAAGCAAGTCACTGCTTTCACTCTGCCATCTTGGCTCCGCCCCCCGCTTAAAATGTTTTTAGTAGAACGTTCAAAATAAAGGAAAAATCTACCGTTCACTTTTTAAAGAATAAATTAAATATACTCAAAAATACTGGGAAATGACATGTTCATTTTTGAAAAGAAAGCAATACGTTCATCTGCTATATCAAAAAATCTTAAAATTATAAATTAAATATTTAAGCATAATTGTGACTTTTTGCTTAATTGAGCGTATGAGCTCTCAAAAATTTTAAATCATTGGCATTAGTTTCCTTTCCCTTAAATAGAATTGAGGGACATTCTCCCTTTGTAATTCCTTAAAAGGGCTATGAGAAACTCGGGTGAAAAGATAATTCAGTTTTAGTTGTAGCTTAGAGATCCCTGCCACTGTAAAAGGTGAATAGCCATTCTAAGCCTTAAAATGATCTATGATAGCACTCTATTTGGAAACTACTGTGCTACACGTGTCACGTTTCTTTCCTTGGGTTGCTAATGATGGTTCAAGTTACTAGAGATCACAGATGTTCATACAATTGAATCATTTACAAAGAACATGATACTTATATTACATGAAAAAACTATCCATGATCATTAACATTACTAACCTATTGCCCCTTCTGATAGTTTTATAAATGTTTGCAGTTGAAGAGAAACTATCAGACCATAACTACAAAAAGAAGCGTTTGCAATTCTTCAGGGACCAGGAAGGTTGAAAATATATGGCTTAATTTGCTGGTGTATCCTGATTTCTATGATGTAAAGATTTATATATTGCAAAAATACTATGCTAATGAAATGATAGAAAAGGACAGAAAACAGGAAAGACTTACAGAAAAGAGGTAAAGCAGTGATTCCATGCAGAACCTAAGAAAACCAACATAATTTTAGTCTCCCATCAGGTATCTCAGATAACATTAAATATTAAATATAGCTTGATTAAAAGGAAGCAGTGATGCATAGAGGGTCGGCCTTGAAATCAGAAAGCAGTGGTTCAATTTCTACCTTTGATACATACTAGCTATGCGACCAAGGACAAGTTACCTAACTTAGTGCCCCAGGCAAGTCTCTATGACTATAAGTTACAAATGAGTTGCTAACTTGCATTGGTGCAAGAACTTGCTATACCTGAAGCTCCCCAAACTGATGAAACAATAGGTTAGGTAGGTGGCACAGCTTGTAGACTGTTTTCCTTGAAGTCAAGAAAATTTGAGTTCAAATACAATCTCAGACACTTGTCAGCTGTGTGACCCAGGACAAATCACTTGATTTAGTTTCCTTATATATAACATGGGAGGGGCAGTTAGGTGGCGCAGTGGATAGAGCACCAGCCCTGGATTCAGGAGGACCTGAGTTCAAATCTGGCCTCAGACACTTAATACTTACTAGCTATGTGACCCTGGGCAAGTCGCTTAACCCCCATTGCCCAACCCAAAAAAAAAAAAAGAAAAAAATATATATATAGAACATGGGAATAATAATAGCACTGACCATCTACAATTCTTGTGAGGATAAAATTGAATAATATATTTTTTTGGCTAGGCAATGTAATTAAGTGACTTGCCCAGGATCACACAGCTACTGAGTGTTATGTGTCTGAGGCCAGATTTAAACACAGATTCTCCTGACTCCAGGGCTGGTGCTCTATTCACTGCGCCACCTACCTGCTCTGGATAATATTTGTAAAAAACGATTTGCAAACCTCCAAGTTCTAACTAAATGTTATTATGGTTACTTCTGTACCTCCAGCTCCTCAAAATGTGTTTGATCATTTTTGTTTAATAATAGTAATAAACTACATTTTAATAATTTTCTATAATTCTCATCACTATAGTTTATTGTTTCCTGTCATATTCCTCTATAGAGAAATTATCAGCTAAATGAGTTAAAAAAATCCTCCTCCTCAACTGACAGTTATTCACATACAACTATAAATTGATTAGTTTCAATATTAGGAAAACAATTAGGAAGAAGACATGCAAACAAAATTACCACGAATAGTCCTTTACAAAAATTAAAATATAAATTTAAAGACAGAAGGTGGACATGTGATATTTTGATATAGGGAACTCTTGGGTAAGAAAACTTCTACTAATAAAAGCTGGCACCTTATTGTCTTGAATATTTTCCTTGGAATTTTTCACTAACCTCATTTACTTAGAGATTAAGTGACTTACCAGGATGAATACATAAGGTGGAACTTGAGCCTTAATCTTTATGGCTAGGTATCTTTTTACTATGCTACAGTACCTCTCTAAATTTGATGATAGAGGCAAACAGCTGCTAGTGGATAGAGTACTAGGCCTGGAATTTGGAAGACCTGAGTTCAAATCCTACCCCAGACACTTACTAGTTGTGTGACCTTAGATAAGTCACTTAATCTCAGTTTCCTCAACTATAAGTGGGGATAATGACAGCACCTATCAGGGTTATTGTGAGGATCAAATGAAATGATATTTGTAAAGTGATTAGCAAAGTGCCTGGCACATAGTAGGTACCATATAAATGCTTTATCATTATTATTATTCTAAATACTTATCTGCTACCATTTTGAGTTGGCCATTTTAAAACTAAGTAATTCTGACAAAAGTAACACGCATTGTCCAACTACCACTAATTTAAGAGAAGATGGAAAGAACGACCAAGCTATACAAGCAAAAATTTACGAGAAACTGAGTTTGGCAAATTATGTCTTTGAAGAACTCAGATGCTTTCTGTCATCTAGAATCAGAAACCAGGTGCCTAAGGAGGAGTGAACCAACCCAACTCAGAAACAACTTAGCTCGAAATTCTTGTGTCAATAGTGCCACTGGTCTGTAAGTGGCTAATGAAACCCCAGCCTTGGCAATATAGGGAGACCCTATCTGAAAAAAAACAATAAAACAAACAAACAAAAACAACCACCACAGCAATAATACTTGAATCACCCATATAGAGGTTAGCTAGTTTTCTTATTGTTGTTAATATTAATCATGGGTTTTATTTCTTAAATGGGCCATTTTTGAGTGTGTCCTTAATGATGGTGCTCAATTTATCACATCTTTTACTAATTAATTTACTGAAAATTATTCCTTTCCTCTGTTTCAAGATGTTGTAAAATATTAAGGACTCCAATAAATCAGAGAGATCTTAGAACTTTGGGGAAATCTTGCAGTACTATCTCTGAGAAATTTGCTTATTCTTGATATGTTACTCATCATGCATTGCTGTCAATCAATACCATATTAGTGAAGTCATCAAGCTTAAGTTACCAGACATCTATCTTTATCTGAGGCCAAAACCACAAACTAATTCTGTACTTTTCATTCTTTCCTAGAACATATGAGAGGGTAGTTCATTTCCTCAAATTTCCAATAGAGATGGGAAAGAAAATAATCTCTACTACTTATCATTTGGACTACAGGTGATTTTTTTCTGATTTATTTACTAGCATCTTACTATGTCTCAGTTATAATTTACTAAAGATCATGGCCAAGTCTCTACCCTCACATATATAGTACAACTCTCCTATAATGGAGAAAGTCATGAGATCACAGATTTAGAATTGGAAGAATCCTAGAAGCCACCTAATTCAACTGTATCATTTCTGTGGTTGCGGTACTAACACCCAAAGGAGACTTACCAAAGGTTGTGAAGATAACGAATAATATTGAAGGTGGGATTCAAACTCAGGTCCTGATTCCAAATCCAGCATGCGTTTTCATTGTATCATACAGCCTCCTGGAACATTTTGCAGATCAGGAAACTGAGTCACAGAACACTTAAGTGATTTGCCCCAAATCACCAGGTAGCAGTGGATAAGCTGGAATTCAAACCTAAATCCTCTGATTCCAGAACCAGCCTTCTTTCCTCTGTACCACAATTCTTCCCTACAAATCTATAATGACATCCAGATAGATTTTGTCACGGTTGGTATAGGCTATAGGCAAAAAGAATAGAAAAGAGAAACAAAAGGGAGAGGAGGTAAGTAGAGAAAGAGGAAAGGCAGTAGGAAAATAAAGAGGAGAGTAGAAAAAGGAGCAGAAGGAGGGGGAAAAGGAAGAGGAGGAAGAAAAGAAAGAGATAGACACAGAGAAACAAAAAGGGATATTTAGAAAACAAAAACTTTATAAAGTTCTGTGGTATTTAGTGATATAATGACATTAATAATTGCCATTAGTGGAATCCAGTGGTTGGTTACCCCAAACTAGGAATAGATTTTATAATTTCTCTACTATATGCATTATATAGTTGTATTGTACCTATGACAAAAGTTCTAAATTACTAATTAACAGAAAAATCATTGAATCATAGGATCACTGAATATTAAAGCCAGAGAGAATCTTAAAGATAATCTAATCCAGCCTCCTCATTTTATATATATGTATATGGAAGCAGAGAGATCAAATGACCTAGTGGAGGGCACACATTTTAATAATTCTAAATTACCAGTTTTATAAAACAAGGGAACAAAAAAACAAATAAAAATCATCAGCAAAATGGAAGTAGAGGAACATCCATAATCATAATATGGATATGTTAGAGACGTGTTGTGATATTCAGTCTTAAACTGTATGTATGTATGGAGTGGGATGTAGGGGGGAATGTACATGCCCTTCTGTGGCTCAATATTAGTAGGGGTTTGTGGTTGTTTTGAGCTTCAGGAGAACAGACACTTGTTTTACTTCTGTCCCAGCACCTAACAGTGCCTGGCAAACAGCAGGTATTTCAAATATTCATATTTATTGATTGATTTGTTCATTAATTCATTCCTTAAGCTGCATGCTTTAGTAATGAAAGATGAGGAGCTCTCAGAATAGTATCTACTTTTTTTTTAAGATCTATTCATTTCTTGTCCCTGGGTGTGGGTTTTTGTTTTTGTTTTTACCTCTGTCCATACAGAATAGGTTAGATTAGGCATATTTTGGGCATTTTTTGTTGTGCATTTTTAAATTGTGTGCATAATTCCAATTCTTAAAAAAATACTCTGATAAGGACACAAAACCATTTACATTTAGATAAAAGAAAACCAGAAAAGAGCAGTGATGGTGAAGAAAATTGACCAGATTTACATAGGCATATTGGATACTAAGTATAGTGGGAATCACAGAATCCTAGTGTCCTAGACAATTAGAGTCTCAACACTGAGAGTCACTTTTTCATACAGGTAAAGACAATGAGGTTCAGAGAGAAAAGGAGCAGAAATCCAGTGTGCACAATGATATATAGTAGGATCAAAAGAGTTCTGGATTCATGAAGTGGAAAATTTTATAATAAAACTGCCTACTCTATAGGCTGTCATTCTACTTGTTAATTTTGTGACCTTGAGCAATTCACTTCACTTCTCCAGGGCTCCTTTCTTCACTATGTGACCATGAAAGTTCTTTGTAGCTCTGAATTTACGATCCTGTGTTATTACAAATATTCTGAGCCTCAGTTTCCTCAGCTTGCTAAGAAGAAGGACAACTATTTAAATACTAAGGGACAAGAGCAGAAACTAGTTTTTAACCAGTTTAACAAACTAGTTTAAGGTAAACATTAACTACTACATGAAAAAAAAAGCAATCTTCTGTAAAAAACACTTCCAGATTCCCTTAAATGATAGCATTTTTCTTTACTCATTATCTGTAACGTATATTTTGTTTGTACGCAGTTGTTTCTACTCAGTACCCATTAGTCTGCAAGCTCCTTGAGGGCAGGGACTGTATTTTACCTTTCTTTAGGTTCCTAGTGCTTAACACAGCGAATTGGGCTGAATCATCTTTCAGTCATGTCCAATTCTTCATGACCTCATTTGGGATTTTCCTGGCAAGGATAATAGGGTAGTTTGCTGTTTCCTTCAAAAGTTCATTTTACAGATGAGGAAACTGAGGCAAACTGGGTTAAGTGATTTGCCCAGAATCACATAGCTATTAAGTGTCTGAGGCTAAACTCCTGAAAAGGAATCTTCCCAACTCCAGGCCCAGCACTCTATGTACTTCACCACTTAGCTGTAGTTTAGCTCAAATAAGTGATTTAGCTTAGCTCAAAATAAGTGATTAATAAATACCTATTGACTAACAACATTACTCTCTACTAGCATGTAAATTTCCAGCAAGTAAAGATTTGTTTCATTTTTTTATATTCATTTTCCTAGCACCTTGTCCACTGCTTGACAGAGTAGGCACTTAATAAATGCTTATTGTCTAAAAAAAGGAAGGGGATTATACATGTAGAAGAACTTCTAGCTCTAAATCCTTTTAACTCCCTATATTTTGAATGTTGATGGGACCAAGTTCAATCTAGATATTCCCAAAATCTGCACAATATAGGAAAAGAGAAAAGGCTCAGCATCATTTTCCTGAATGCTAAAAGGTCTGGTGATTCCAAATCTTTGGGGAGATATCCCCCTTTTTAAGCTGAAATACTGGAACTTCTATAGCATAAAACTAATCCTAAAATAATGAGTACCCTGTTCTGATAGAGGTAAAAATAAGTTTCCTTGTGTAAGGTACACTGCTCAAGAGAAGAGACCAGATAAATTCAAGATTCAGATAGACAGAGTCTGCATTTTTCATAGTTCAGACTGTCAGGATAACAGTAAAAAATAACACTTTGTAATGGCACCTTCATGCTAGATGTGCTTAACTTATTTATCTTCATAGCATCCATTCTCTCAGTGATAGCATGAAACTTAAATGAAGATGTTTAAGGAGTCTTTCAATAGTCCTTCAGGCTCAGCATGTCTAAAACTTTCCTCTACCTGACAACTTTCCTATATCTGCTAACAGCATCACTATACTCTTAGGCATCCAGAATTGAAATCTCAACCACCCTTCCCAACCCCCACCCCTGATATCCAATCATCTAAAGTCAACAGTTCCATCTCAAAAAAATTGCTCAAATTAATCCCCTTCCTCCTGACTCCTTCATAAACTATGCAAGATCAAGGCTTTGACACCTCTCTCCTGGATTATTGTAATTGTTGCCTAACTTATCTCCTTGCCTTTAATCTCTCTTCTCTCATCCATCTGTCACTCCACTGCCTAAACAGTCTTCCTAATGCATGGCTTTGATCATATCAGATCTCTGATCAGAAGCCTTCAGTGGCTTCCCACTGATAACCAAATTATGAAACATTCCTGATCCTGGTATTTTAGGCTCCACACATTCTAGCTCCAACTCACCTTTCCCAGCCTTCTTTCATATCACATCCTTTCTTTCATATACTGTTCCTGCCACACGGAATAATTCTACATCTTCCATTATGAGCCTGCTCACTCTGGTCTCCACTTTTCCTCTCATCATTCCCCAGACCTGGAGTGGATCCCTCCCAGTGACAGCCCCACTTTCTTTACTTGTGAAACTCCTTCTCTCCCGTCAAGTCTCTAATTAGTTTCTGCCTCTTCCATGAAGCCTCTCATAATCTCCTGGATGGAAGTGATCTTTCCTCATAAAATTTCCCATAGCACTTTAATTCTTTGTTTTACAGTGATGATATTCTACTGTGAATTATTTTTACTTGTTTACATGACTCATCCTCCTATTGGATTATTAACTCCCTAATTCAAAGACCATATCTTACTTTGTCTTTTTATCCACCACAATTTTCACAGCCCACTACACATACTCCTTTAATCTCTATAAATATTTAAATGAATTTAAAAGGTACATTCTGATCATCAGTGAAAGACCCACCTCTTTTTTAAAAATAATACTTATATATGATAAGGTCTTGGGGAATTATTTTAAACTTTAAGACAGAAATTAAAATGTTACTAGAAAATATGGTCTAGGTCAAGGAACTCTCCATTTATTGGCCCAGTTAATAAAATAAGGCTCCCTAATTAGCCAATAACTCACTTTCATGCTATATTTTGAATACTATATAACATCACTCTGCCTTGTGCTAGGTTATGGAAAATATTTACTTAGTAATAAGAATTCATAAAATCCCAGATTAGGAAGACACCAGAGGCCATCTATTTCAATTTATATGTACCCTAAAATCCCTTCTAAAACATTCTAATGAGGAAGAACCCACAACTATATTGAGAGGTAGCATTAAAGAGGTGATAGAATAATGGAAATAGTGTTAAGAAGCTCTGGCTTCTACTCCTGCTTCTAAGGTGTATGAGTTATATGATCATGGACAAGTAAAGGAGGTAGCATAATTCAGTGGAAAGACCATTGTGTTTGGACTAAGGACACCTAGGTTCAAATTCCTCTATTCCTTCTTAATTATATGACCTATCTTTCTGAGCTTGAGTTTCATCATCTGTATGTAACTCAGGCTTGTTCCAACCACAGATTAACTGCCATTGAAACTTTATGAGCCAAATATCTGTCTAAGAAACAGGCAACTACACAGAATTTCCCAGGGGCCTGTGATCTTGCTCTTGACCTTAGATGGACTTTGAACAATGAGTAAGGAGAGCAGTGAAACTAAGTAATTCTGACAGAAGATTAACCAGTATTAGAGAATAGTAGAAGTAATTAGACTGGAATGTGAGGATAATTAGCCAGAGTTAGCTGCTTACCAAAATCTAGCTAAGAGGAGAAAGATGGTGACCTCAAGGCCTTGAGTTGATAGAGGAATATATCTTCCCACTTCACAATACCTCTCTTCTCCCCCACCCCCATTACATCTTTCCAGGAAGAAGCCGTTCTCCTCACTCAAACTCCTATTTGCCAGTTAATCCCTTCACTTTTGAGTTTTCCTTTATACCTCCTTGTCTACTACCAAAACTTCCAGCTCTGGGGAGTTTTTGTTTCCTTGCTTACTTTAATTTCTATGCTATTTAAATTGCAGTTATAAAACTTGATGACCATCCACCCTGAGTCTGTGGAATTATAAAGATAGATGGGAATGAAAGAAGTTAAATCGCTTAAAGAGATAGTAAAAGTGTGTTTGTTTTCTCTCTTAGTGGAACCTTGGAGGTAGGAGAGAGAGTCTTTGTAATATATTGGTGATATGTTAACAATTATTTGAATTTTAGATTTATTCCCTTTATTTATAAATGTGTTGGGAGAAGTGGAACAAAATGAGGAAAGCCTTCTATAATTGCCCTAATTTTCTTGAAGGTATTTTTGGGCAGTTGATCCCTTTCCAAAAGATTGCCTTAAAGTGTAGCTTAGCCCAAAGTGGAGGGAATGAAGATTATTAGCATTATTATTTGCACATAGAATGATTTATTCAGAGCTAGAAGGCTTCAGTCATCCATAGACCAGCCTCACTGAGCAAGGCTTTAGCTACCCAGATGTACTTGTGTTTAGAAGTAGAGAATTCCTGATATAGGTCTTGCATACCCTCTGGAAGTTAAATGTAAAATTAGGAGTTGGACCAGATGACCTCAAACACTCCTTCCATCTCTAAACCATAAGGTCCTATGATTTCCTAAGGTATCCAACACCATTTCTGAATAACTCTCCTAAATCTTCCTCTCTGCAACTACTTCATAGTTCTCTTAGTCCTTTTCCCACCCCTGGATACCTAAATTCCCCTTCCCTATGACAGCTTTTCAAATACATGAAGATAACTATTCTATCTCTTCAATGTCTGTGTTCCAGGCTAAATATTCTCTAATTGCTCAAACCACTATCATACAACTTAGAGGTATTTTCAGCAACAGTACAACAAAATATGATACAATAGATACAATACAATGCAATATAGTTCAGTAAAGTAAAATAAAATGCAATACAATACAATACAATATTCTAGATGTGGTCCAACCAGGATGAAAAAGACAGCAACTCTCACCTGCTTAGTCTTGATCGTTTTTTTCAATGTAACCTTAGTCATCTTAAAGTATCTTTTTAAGCTACCACACTATTGACGTATAGTTGTACTTTCAGTCCACTAATGCCACAAAATTTTGCCAGACTCACAAAGGTGGGTCTAGTGGTAGCCAGTCATCTTGAATTTGTGAATTTGATTTTTCAACCCAAATATAAAGCTTTCTCTAATAAAGCTCATATTATTAGAGTTGAGTCAAAGTTTTAGCCTGGTGAGATCTTTGTACTCTTGAATTTTCAACCACATATTATAGTTATTACACTTACTTTTCTCTCTTTTACAAAATTAATAAATGTATCATATATGCTATTTAAAAAATCTATTTGGGGGTAGGAAAGAGGAGGAACTCTATGGTATCCATAAAATTAATATGTAAAAGGCTGACCCTGCTTTTAACATGTCCCATCATGTTAACAACATTTCTCTTTTCTGGAATCATCCATGTCCAAAAACTTCTACATGGGTGTCTTGTTAATAAGTCCCTGGTAAGTCCCTTCCTATAACACCAGAGCTATGCAATTAATAAGGAACATGTACTAGGGACCCTGCATTCTCCTTCTAAAGCCTGTGGCTTTTGCCTGTATCTCAGAATGTCCAAATGCTTTAAAAATGAAGGACACAGTCTTCCCACCTATCAAAATAGGATAACTAACAGGAACATAGCATAATCTGCTTGTGACAATTCCACAAGTTTGCATTTTTCGTAAAAAATGTTGTGAACCTTTTCTCTTGTTTATGATTAAATTTAACTAGTCCTTATTAGCAATGAAAGCTCTATTCATCACACCAAGTTATGTGTAGTTGTCCTGATGTGTAGCCAGCCTGTCAAGGAATGTAATGAAATCATTCTTAAAAAAAAAAAATTCTAGAGAAAAGGCTTTCTGAGATCTAAAAAGCTTGAAAGTAATATGCCATATCTACTCTTGAAATTTCCCTTTTCTGATAGAAGTGGAGCCAAGATGGTGGAGAAAAGGCAGCAATTCTTCTCAGTTCTCCCCAAAACCCCTCTCAACACCATCAAATAGTACTATTAAACAATTCTTGGAGCAGCAGAACCCACAAAACAACAGGGGGACGTAATTTTCCAGCCAAAGAAAACTTAGAAAGTTAGCAGGAAAGATATGTCACAACAGGGTAAGAGTGGGGCATAGTCCAGCACAGGTTATGCCAGCACACACCAGGCCCCAGCCAAACAGAAAGACCAGGCATTGGGAGCTACTGAATCTGCAGCAGGAGGGTTGCTTTTAGAGCTCTCAGTCCACAGACAATAAGGGTATAGAACAACTGATCAGAAGGAGATTATAGGTATCTGTTGTCACTGGGGGGAGGACTCAGTTGCTTTGTTCACACTCAGATCTGGGTTGTAATCCTGGGTGGCAGTCTGAAGGTGAGAAGAAGTATTAGCATAGCAGAGCTTATAGCTGCAATAGAACAGGGACCCTTATCACAGTTCCAGGGCAGAAAAGAATGCTTATGGTCACTCACAGACCAGAGCACAGCCCAGGAGAGGAGTAGATCATACCACCTTGGAACAACTGAAAACTTACAGGTCCCCAGAATTAACTCTGAAAACAGATGCATGAAAACCCTGAAACTTGGTACAGTGCACCCTCCACCCTGGAAGCAGAACCTAACTTTAACAGAGAGTAAAAAGTCAAGAAATAGACTGAGAAAATGAGCAAACAACAGAAAAACTCTGACCATAGAAAGTTACGATGGTGAAAAGGAAGATCCAAATACACACTCAGAAAAAGACAACAAAGTTGAAACTCCTATATCCAAAGCCTCCAAGAAAAATATGAGTTCTCAGACCATGGAAGGGCTCAAAATGGATTTTGAAAATCAAGTAGGAGAGGTAGAGGAAAAATTGAGAAGAGAAATGAGAGTGATTGAAGAAAATCGTGAAAATGAGTCAAAAGCTTGGTAAAGGAGAGACCAAAAAGTACTGAAGAAAATGACCTTAAAAAACAGACTAGGCCAAACTGGAAAAGAGGCACAAAAATTCATTGAAGAAAAAAAAAGCTCCTTAAAAAGTAGAATTGGGGAGGGGCAGAGCTAAGAAGGCAGAGTAAAAGCAGTGACTTGCTTGAGCTCTCCCCTAAACTCCTCCAAATATTTGGAAAAAGTGACTCGAACAAATTCTAGAGCAGCAGAACCCACAAAAAGACAGAATGAAACATATTTCCAGCCCAAGACAACCTAAATGGTTGATGGGAAAGGTCCATTGCACCAGACTGGGAGAGGAGCACAGTTCAGCATGGGCCATGCAGGCAAAGATCAGACCCCAGCAAATCTGGAGCAGGCTTCAGGGGACTGAATCACTGCAAGCTGTAGCAGTTTCCAAACTCCTCAACCCACAAACACCAAAGACAACTTAGAAGGTCAAAAAGAAAGGTCTTTGAACCTGGGTGAGAAAGGACTGTGGTGGTCAGGCCACAGCCCTGGTGCAGTCCCAGGGTGATGGCAGCAGTGGTGGCTACTTCTGGAACTCTTGACCCACACACACAGTGAGGAGATTGAGCAGCTAATCAGAAGGTGATTGTAAAGATCTCTTTGTGGCTGCTGAGGCAGGATCCTTTTGCTTTACCCATGCTTAGATCAGGGTCACATTCCTGGGTGGCAGTCTTGGGCTGAGGAGGAGTGCTGGCATGGCAGAGCCTGTGGCAATGGTGAAAAAAGAATCCTCCTTATAGATTCAAGGCAGAAAAGAGTGCTTGTGGTCACTCATAGACCAGAGCGTAGTCCAGGAAAGGAGTAAACATCTCTCCTTTGATCATACCACTTTGGAAGAACTAAAAATTTGCAGGCCCCTAGAAGTATCTCTGAAAACAGCTGCCCAAAACCACTGAAGTTTGGGCAAATACACCCTCTGCACTGCAAGCAGAGCCCTACCTTAACAAAGAGTTAAAAAGTAAAGTGATTGGCTGGGAACATGAGCAAAGAGGAGAAAAAAAACCCCTCAGACTATAGGATCTTATTTTGGTGACAAAGAAGATCAAAATATACAACCAAAAGTAGACCACAAAGTCAAAGCTCCTACATCCAAAGCCTCCAAGAAAAAATATGAATTGGTCTTAGGCCATGGAAGAGCTCAAAAAGGATTTTGAAAAGCAAATAAGAGAAGTAGAGGAAAAAATGGGAATAAAAATGAAAGCAATGCAGGAAAATCATGAAAAATGAGTCAACTGCTTGTTAAAAGGGACCCAAAAACATACTGAAGAAAAAACACCTTAAAAAACAGACTAGGCTAAATGGCAAACGAGGCCCAAAAAAACCAATGAGGAGAAGAATGCCCTAAAAAACAGAATTGGCCAAATGGAAAAGGAGGTCCAAAAGCTCACGGAAGAAAATAATTCCTTAAAAATTACAATGGAGCAAATGAAAGCTAATGACTCTATGAGAAATCAAGAAATTACGAAACAAAACCAAAAGAATGAAAAATTAGAAGACAATGTGAAATATCTCATTGGAAAAATAACTGACCTGAGAAATAGATCCAGGAGTGATAATTTTAAAATGATTGGACTACCTGAAAGCTATGATAAAAAAAAAATGGCCTAGCAACATCTTTCAAGAAATTATCGAGGAACATTGTCCTGATATTCTAGAACCAGAGGGTAAAATAGAAATGGAAACAATCCACCAATCACCTCCTGAAAGAGTTCCCAAAAGGAAAACTCCTCGGAATATTATAGCCAAATTCCAGAGTTCTCAGGTCAAGGAGAAAATAATGCAAGCAGCCAGAGAGAAACAATTTAAGTATTGTAGAAACACAATCAGGATAATACAAGATTTAGCAGCTTTTAAATTAAGGGATCAGAGGACTTGGAATATGATACTCTGGAGGTCAGAGGAGCTAGAATTAAAACCAAGAATCACCTACCCAGCAAAGCCGAGTTTAATCCTTCAGGGGATGGGGGGGGTTATGGACATTCATTGAAATAGAGGACTTTCAAGAGAAGCATGAAAAAGGTAAACAGGAAAGACAAATCAAAAGGGATTTATTAAAGTGGAACTGTTTACATTCCTACATGGAAAGATGATCTTTATAACTCACGAGACCTTTCTCAGTATTAGGGTAGTTGGATGGAATATATATGTATATACACATACATTCGTATATATGCACATGTACATACATATACACACATATATACATATAATTTATACATAGAGGGCACAGGGTGAGTTGAAAATGAAGGGATGATATCTAAAAATGAGAGTGGTAGAATGGAGTAGATTATTTCATATAGAAAAAGCTTTCACAGCGGAGGGGAAGAGGGGAGAGGTGAGAGGTGAGAGGTAATGGATGAATCTTACTCTCATCAGATTTGGCGTAAGGAAGGAATACCATACACACTCAATTGGGTTTGGTATCTTACCCTACAGGAAAATAGGGGAGAAGGGGATAAGAGAGGGTGTAGGATGATAGAAAGGAGAGCAGATTTAGGGAGAGAGTAATCAGAAACAAACACTTTTGAGAAGGGACAGGGTCAAAGAAGAGAATAGAATAAATGGGGGGTGGGATAGGATGGAGGGAAATAAAGTTAGCATTTCACAACATGACTATTATGGAAGCGTTTTGCATGACTACACTTCATAACCTATATTGAATTGCTCGCCTTCTCAGTGAGGGTGAGTGGAGAGGGAGGAAGAGAGAGAATTTGGAACTCAAAGCTTTAAAAACAAATGTTAATAATTGTTTTTACATGCAACTGGGAAATAATATATATAGGCAAAGGGGTATAGAAAACTATTCTGCCCTGCAGGAAAACAGAAGGGGAAAAGGATAAAAGAAGCAGTGGGGTGATAAAAGAGAGGTCAGATTGGGGGAAGGAGTATTCAGAGTACATGCCATCTTGGGGTGGGGAGAGGGGAGAAATGTGAAGAAAATTTGGAACTCAGAATCTTGTGGAAGTAATGTTGAAAACTAAAAATAAATAATTTTTTTTCAAAATTAAATAGAAGTAGAGGTGAATTCTGACCTATATCAGGAGACTGGAAGGTAGCTCACACAGTGGAAGAAAGAAAAAAAGCAGGAGTGCTGAGTGGGAAACTAAGAAGTTTGAGCCTCTTCCCAAAGAACAGGAAACTAGATGCTCTCAAGAGGAAGTAGTTATTGGTACTCTAAGGAATGATAAATTATTGAATTAATGAATGAAAATTAATTTAGTATCTTTACTATTTGCCATGTACTGTGTTAAAATATGGGAATACAAATACAAAAGGCAAAGCAGATCTTGCCCAAAGCAGCTTACATTCTATAAAGAGTGATAGCACAAGGGAGGGAGTAGATCTACTGGTGCAGTAGGCGAGATACAATCCAGTAAGGGTCAGAGGAGTCAGAAAGGGCACATAAGAAGGAGCCAGTAGAGAAGACATTGGACTCTGATCCTTCTTCTCTCTATAATAATAATAAACAACACTAACAGTAACTTGAATTTACATAGTGCTTTTAGGTCTATAAATTGCTTTATATACATTATAACATCTGAACTTTACAACAGACCCTGGGGTGAATGCTACAGCTATGATTATCCTGTAGGGTCTGGAATTCTCCTACACAGGGATATTCATGGTCCACTCCAAAGAGTGGGGCAAGTTTGATACTGAGAAAAGAGGCTGGGAGCTCCATGATGTTTACAAAAGAAGTCTAATGATCATATGAGTTACTTACAACAGGGGCATAATGATGGCTCCCTGCCAAGAGTTTAATACTCCTCACTCTGGGGCAGGGGCCAAATGATTCCGTGGATCCTCACAAAGACCCCAAAAAAGTCCCATGGTAATTATAGAAATCAAACAAAAGGAGGAATAGCGAGTGTTGTTACATATATCATCAAGGTTTAGCTAATGTTTTGATTTACTGCTTAACACTGGTCTTGAGTCCAGAACCCCAGGTATCAAGGTCAGTGCTGTTGGGTAGATGGCCAGACACACAAGGTCATGTACTGGTCCTGTATCCTTGTCATGGCTTTTACTATATGGCTTTCACCAATCGTGACACCATAATCCCTATTTTCAGATGAGAAAACTGAGGATGAGAGAGGAGGGTAGGTGTTTACAAAGTTATACAATTAGTAAGTGTCAGAGATGAGATTTAGATTTAGGTACTCCTATTGTAACACTACTACATCATTCTGCCTTCTATCATTTCCATGTGTTTCACCGTAGTTCACTTCATCTTTCATATCTGAAACCTTCCGGTTATCTTTAATTTTACCTTTACCACCATCTCTTAATATATAATAAATAATAGAGTACTGATAATTCTATACCCATAATATTTTTCATATCTAGTCCTTTCTTTCCATTATCATTGCCAACATCCTAGCACAGGCCCTAATCAGTAGCCCATTTAACTCCTGCAACATATTTCTAATAATTCTTTTTTTCTTATTCACTCCCCTTTCAATCCATCCTTTATGCTACCAAAATAATTTTCCTCAGACTTGAATCTAATTACACCACTTCTCTGCTCACAAATCTTCAATGACTCCCCAATAGCTACCAAGTAAATTTCAAATTTCTTTGTCATATAAGTATTTCACAATCTAGTAGAATCCTAACTTTCCACCCTTATCTCATATTGCTCACCTCTATTCACTGTGTGCTATAGCCAAATTGACCTAGTTTCTGTACTTAAAACAAAACCTTATAACTTCCTACCTCCATATCTGTGATGGTTCTACAACATAAGGCCAGAATACTATCCCCCTTTCTATTTACTATTGAATTCCTACTCATCCTTCAAAGCAAAATCAAATGATACCTTCTCCTGATCTCTTTGACTGGTAATAACCTTACCTCTTAGACATCACACAGACCTTGGTTTTGTCTTTTAGAGTGTGGAATACAATATTCTGTAAGGCAGAGGAGTTTGGATTAAAACCAAGGATCAACTACTTGGCAGAACTGAGCATAATCTTTCAGGGGAGGAGATGAACATTCAACAAAATAAGGATTTTCAAACTTTCCTGATGAAAAGACCAGAGTTCAACAGAAAATTTGACCTTCAAATACAAGACTCAAGAGAAATATAAAAAGGTAAACAGGAAAGGAAAAAAAACCCAACATCATATTATCAATAAGGGCAAACTGTTTACATTCCTGCAAAGGAAGATGACACTTGTAGCTCTTAAGAACTGAAATGTCATTATGACATTTAAAAAGGGATATACTTAGACACAGGGCATGGGTTTAAGTTGACTGATGTGATAGTAAAACATCTAATTAAGTGGAGAAAAGAGATTGTACTGGGAGAAAAGGTAAGGAAGAGACCGACAAGGATTAATTGTATCATATGAAAAGGCACAAAAAACCAAATGCAGCAGAGAGAAAGAAAGGAGGGAGATGAGCATTGTTTGAACCTTCTCTCATCACACTTGGTTCAAAGAGGGAATAACATAATCAGTTAGGTATGGAAATCTAACTTATCTTATAGGAAGTAGAAAGGGTAAAGGGGAAAGGAAAAAGGAAAGGGCTAAAGAAGGGAGGGCAAACTGAGGGAGTCAGTGGTTGAAACCAAAAATCTACTAAGAGGGAAATATGTTGGAGGGGAAGACACAGATAGTAATTGTAAATGTGAATGTGAATTGGATGAACTCTCCCATAAAACTGAAACAGGTAGCACAGCGGATTAAGAACTATAAAACTACAATATGTTGTCTACAGGAAATACATCTGATGCTGAGGGATATACACAGAGAAAAGGTAAAAGGCTGGAGCAGAATATATTATGCTTCAGCTGAAGGAAAAAAGGCTATCAATCCTGATCTCAGACAAAGCAAAAGCAAAAATAGACCTAATTAAAAGAGATAAAGAAGGAAACTACATCCTACTTAAAAGTATCATAGATAATGAAGTAATATCATTGCTAAACATGCATGCTCCAAGTATAGCAGCCAAATTCTTAAAGGAGAAGGTAAGGGAGACACAGGAAAAAAATAGAAAAACTATACTAGTAGGGGACCTCAAGCTCCCCCCTCTGGACTAGATAAATCTAACCACAGAATAAACAAGAAAGATGCTAAAAAGGTCAATAGAATCTTAGAAAAGTTAAATATGGTTGACCTCTGGAGAAAGATGAATGGGGACGAAAAGGAATAAACATTTTTCTCAGTGGTACATGGCACCTACACAAAAACTGACCATGTACCAGGGCATAAAAACATGACAATCCAATGCAAAAAAGACAGAAATATTGAATGCATCCCTTTCAGATCTGATGCAATGAAAATTGCATGTAATAAAGGGCCATGGAAAGATAGACCAAAAAATTAATTGGAAACTAAATAATCTAATCCTAAAGAATGAGTGGGTAGAGGGCAGCTAGGTGGTGCAGTGGAAAGAGCACTGGCCCTGAAGTTCAAATCCAGCCTCAGACCAAACACTTGACACTTACTAGCTGTGTGACCCTGGGCAAGTCACTTAACCCCAATTGCCTAAAAAAAAGAGTAGAATGAGTGGGTAAAACAACAAATCATAGAAACAATCAATAATTCATCCAAGAGAATGACAATAATGAGACAACATACCAAAACATATGAGATGCAGTGAAAGCAGTCCTTAGGGGAAGTTTTATATCTCTAAATGCTTATAAAATAGAGAAAGAAGAGATCAATGAATTGGGCATGCAGCTAAAAAAAGCTAGAAAAAAGAACAAATTGAAAATCCCCAACTAAATACCGAATTAGAAATTCTGAAACCAAAGGAGAGATTAATAAAATTGAAATTAAGAAATTATAGAACAAATAAGTAGAAATAAGAGCTGGTATTATGAAAAAAGCAATAAAACAGATAAACCTTTGGTTAATTTGATATTTTTAAAAAAAAAGAAAGAAGAAAATCAAATTACCAACACCAAAAATGAAAAGAGTGAATTCGCTACTACTAAAGAGGAAACCAAAACAGTAATTAGGAGCTATTTTGCCCAATTGTATGCCAAAAATTTGACAATCTTAATGAAATGGATGAATATTTACAAAAATATAAATTGTCCAGAATAACAGAAGAGGAAATAAAATACATAAACAATGCCATTTCAGAAAAAAAAATTGAATAAGGCATCAATTAACTCCCTAAGAAAAAGTCTCCAGGACCAGATAGATTTACAGTGAATTCTATCAAATATTTAAAGAACAACTACTTCAATACTATATAAACTATTTCAAAAAATAGGTAAAGGAGTCCTACCAAATTCTTTTTTATGATACAAATATGGTGTTGATACCTAAACCAGGAAGAACCAAAACAGAGAAAGAAAATTATGGACCAATTTCCCTAATGAATATAGATTAAAAATTTTGTAATAAAATATTAACAAAGAGATTACAACAACTTATCCTGAGGATAATACACTATGACCAGGTAAAATTTATACCAGGAATGCAGGGCTGGTTCAATATTAGGAAAACTATCAGCATAGTTGACCATATCACAACAAAACTAACAGAAATCATATGATTATCTCAAGAGATACAGAAAAGGCATTGACAAAATGCAACACCCATTCTTATTAAAAACACTAGAGAGTATAAGAATAAAGGAGTCTTTCTTAAAATGACAGATGCCATTTATCAAAAACCATCAGCAAGCATTATATGCAATGGGAATAAACTACAAGTGTTTCCAATAAGAAATGGGGGTAAAACAAGGAGGTCCCTTATAACCACTGTTATTAAATACTGTGCTAGAAATGTTAGCTGTAGCAATTAGAGAAGAAATAGAAATTGAAGGAATTAGAATAGGCAAAGAAGAAGCAAAGCTATTATTCTTTGCAGATGATAGGATGGTATATTTAGAGAATCCTAGAGAATCAGGTAAAAAATTACTTGAAATAACAAATAAATTTAGAAAAGTTACAGGATATAAAATAAACCCATACAAATCATCAGCATTTCCATATATTACCACCAAAGTCCAAGAACAAGAGATAGAAAGAGAAATTCCATTTAAAATTACTGTGGACACTATAAAGTATTTGGGAGTCTACCTACTGAAACAAAACAAGGAATTATATGAACATAATTACAAAACCCTTTTCACACAAATAAAATCAGATCTAAATAATTAGAAAAACATCAGTTGCTCATAGGTAGGCTGAGCTAATATAACAAAAATGACAATTCTACCTAAGCTAATTTTCTTATTCAGTGCCATACCTATCAAACTACCAAAACTTATTTTATAGAGCTAAAAAAAATAATAACAGGACTCATTTGGAATAACAAAAGCTCCATAATATCAAGGGAACTAATGAAAAGAGATGCTAGGGAAGGTGGTCTAGTCATACCAGATCTTAAATTGCATTATAAAGTAGCAATCATCAAAACTACTTGGTACTGGCTAAGAAGTAGAGTAGTGGATCAGTGCAATAGGTTAGGTATACAAGACACAGTAGTCAGTGACTATAGTAATCTACTGCTTGATAAATCCAAAGACTCCAGTTTCTGGGATGAGAACTCACTATTTAACAAAAATTCCTGGGAAAACTGGAAAAATGTATGACAGAAACTGGGCATAGAAAAACATCTTACACTCTAATACCAAGGTAAAGTCAAAATGGACGCACAATTTAGTTACAAAGACTGATATTATAAGCAAACTAGAAAAGCAAGGAATAATTTTCCTTTCAATCTATGGAAAAAGGAAGAATTTATGACCAAACAAGAGATAGAGAACATTGTGAAATGCAAAATGAACAATTTCAATTACATTAAATTGAAAAGGTTTTGCACAAATAAAGCCAATGCATCCAAGATTAAGAGGGAAGCAGAAAGCTCGGAAAGAATTTTAACAGCCAGTATCTCTGATAAAGGCCTCATTGCTAAAATACATAGAGAACTAAGTCAAATTTATAAGAATATAAGTCATTTCCAATTGATAAATGGTCAAAGGATATGAACAGTCAGTTCTCAGAGGAAGGAACTAAAGCTATCTATAGTCATATGTAAAAATGTCCTAAATCACTATTGATTAGGGAAACATAAATCAAAACGACTCTGAGATCACATCACACCTATCAGATTGGCTAACATGACAAAATAGGACAATGATAAATGTTGGAGAAGATGTGGGAAAATCGGAACACTAATACATTGTGGTAGAGTTGTGAAATGATCTAACCATTTGGGAGAGCAATTTGAGGCTATGCCCAAAGGACTATAAAATTGTGCATACCTTTTGACCCAGCAGTAACACTTCTAGATCTGTATCTCAAAGAGATCATAAAAATGGGAAAAGAACACACATGTACAAAAATATTTACAGCAGCTCTTTTTGTGGTGGCAAAGAATTGGAAATTGAGAAGATGCCTGTCAATTGGAGAATGGCTAAACAAATTGTGGCATATGAATGTAGTGGAATACTATTGTACTATAAGAAATGATGAGCAAGTATACTTCAAAAAAACTTGGAAAGACTTAAGTGAATTGATGCGAAGTGAAATGAGCAGAAACATAAGAACATTGTACACAGTAAAAGCCACATTATGGGATGACTGACTTTGATAGCCTTGACTCTTCACAGCAATGCAAGAAGCTAAAACAACTACAAAAGATTCTTGATGGAAATTGCTATCCATACCCAGAGAAAGAAATATGGAGTCTGAATGCAAATGGAAGCATACTATTTGCTCTCCTTTTCCTTTGTTGTTTTGTTTTATTGCTTCATTCTCATCGTTCCTCCCATTAGTTCTAATTGTTTTTTACACCACGACTAATGAAAAAATTGTGCTTATCATGAGTAGAGCCTATATTTGATTGTATGCCATCTTGGTGGAGGGAGGGAAAATGGGAGGGGAAGAATATTTAAAACTCAAAATCTTATGGAAGTGAATGTTGAAAACTAAAAATAAATAAATTTAAAAAGACTCTTCTTATCCCCTATGCTTAATCTCCATTGGGTATATCATCTGTTGCAATAAAACTGGATCTAAAGTATAATGTAACATAAATATAAAAATATCAAATGTATAACTTATACTTGTCTGGTATAGTTCAAAAATATTTTCGTGAATGATTGGACCAATTAATAGCTCTACAACTTGTCCACTAGGATCATCATAGATCCCAGATTGAGAGCTAAAAAGGGGTCTAAGCCATGTAGTCCAGAAGTGTCAAACTTGTGGTGCCCATACACCATGTTGTTAGTAAAACTCAAGTACCCATGGAACTAGATTAAAACATAATTGAGAAATATCTAACAAAATAAATAAAAATATAATGCAAAACATATTATGTCAACCTGCGGTTTTCTAAGTCAGTATGTACCACAGGGACCCATTTCTTTTTTTTAGTTTACTCCGCTGATATAGTCCAATCCCCTCATTTTATAAATAAGAACCTAAGTCACTTGCCCAAGCTTTTCTGACTCTGAGTGTGTATTAAACTGTACATTTCACAACAAGGCTGTGAGCTTGGCAGGAGGGGAAGTATGCCTTAGCTCAACTTTTTAATTGTGCCCAATGCTTAACACAGTGAGCTCTAGACGTATAGGCATCTAAGAAATCTTTCAGAGACCTTAGTAATCTTGCTAGTTCAGTAATGATAATGGTAAAATGTAGAAGGATGGGTTTGATAAGAGTGGAATATTAGGCTTCAAGGTGTTGGGAGTGTTGCAGTTTTTTTGGAGTGATGAGATCTAAGGTATGACTTTACTAGTGGGCTGCCAAATAAGAGTAGAGATAAAAGTCAATAGAGTTAAAGAACTGTGAAGTCAGCACATTAGCCTATAACTTGCTATTCATCTTCATTAGTAACAATATTAATTAAACTATTTGAAAACACAAAATATACTCCAATGTTGTATATAACTTGAAAAATATTTTAGTCATGTACACAGTTTTAAAGGTCAAAATTTTAAAGGAGAGAGGTCTTAGAGTCTTCAAACCCACAGCCCCTCATTTTACAAATGAAAAAACTGAAGTCTAAAGAGGTCAAGTCACATAGGCAATAAATAGCAAAGCCATGATTCGAACTACATGACCCAGATCTCAATAAATTTGTTCTGGCAAAAAATAATAATAATAATCTGTTGGAGGTTAATGTATACTGAGAAAAAGCAAATATTTTCAAAATTGATTTCTTTAAAAATCTATTATATTAGAGTTTATACATAGCACAGATATTTTACCAATCTATTTTCAAAAATAAAAGGCTGAATTCAAAATTTTGGATGCATTATAAAATCTATGATGAGCAGAATGGTTTTTATTCACCCCATTGTGACTAAACACCAACCACTAGATGGCAGACTTTACATACTTTTAAAAACAGGAATGCCCCTGAGCCCAATGCTAAATGAGACAAACTACAAGAAAGAAAAAAATTTGTGAAATATTTTATGTGGTTTTCTTTAAAACTAAAAGAAAATCTAAACAATGCATTTTAGAACTCATGGCAAATTTAAACATAATTTTAATCTTTGAAATGTCTGTTTTCTATCCATATCAGTTTGAGTCAGAAAACTAGGATCATAGATTTAGATACAGAATGAACATTAGAGGTCATCTAGTCTAGTTTTTTTTTTTTCAGTTTATATAGAAGGTAGGGCCAAGAGATGTCCAATGGCTCCTCCAACGTTATGCAAGTTAATGAGTGGTAGAGCTGAGATTGAAACTCAGGTCTTCTTAACTGCAAATCCTACACATATTACACCATACCATTGTGATTTATTTTTACTCAGGAGGAAAAATTTTAAAGCACATCCCTTCATAATTATTAAATCCTGAATGTTCCACAGTCTGCCATGGTTATGAATATGAAAGGAATTTTGCTTGAATTTTTGAAATAGATGAGATTGAAATTGTGCCTCACATTCCTTAGAGTCCCTCCCTGAGGTCACAAAGAATTAGTGATTGTTCATTTGGAGTTCAACACTTGAAAACATATTTAACTTGCATTAAAATTATATAGATAGAGTGTGTATATGTTTATATATATATATATGTGCGTGTATATATGTATACACACACACAGTCATAAACTTATGTTGTTCAATCATTCCATCATGTCCAACTCTTTGCCACACTGTGGCCCATAGCACTCAGACAAAGATACTAGAGTAGTTTGTCATTTCCTTCTCCAATGGATTAAGGCAAACAGAGGTCAAGTGTCTTGCCCACAACTAGTAAGTTAAGTATCTGAGGCTGAGCCACCTACCTGCTTCAACACACACACACACACACACACACACACACACACACACATATGTATATGTATGGACATGTATATAAGAATATGAATGCATATGTACATTTGTTCACACATATATTTTATAGGGATATATTTATACATCTATACATATATACCCCATTACATATTCATATAATGTGTATATGTGTATTTTGTGTATAAGTGTGGGGGAATGTATAAATGCCCATTTTGTGGAAAGTGCTTGATAGCTGCCAGAGGAAAAAGATGAATAAGTGTATTTCCTCAGGAAGCACTTTTATCTGTGGGTATCAGGAAAGGATATATTGAGGAGGTGGTCCTCAAACTGAGCCTTGAAAGGAAAGAATAACTTTAACAAGTGTAAATATGGAGGGAGTGTGTTCCCAACATTACATAATACCTATTCAAATTTAGAAAGCAGAAAACTAAAAAAGATAAAATTGGTAAATAGGGAAGAAGTTCAATTTATCTGTAATGAAAACTTCAGGAGGAAAATGGGACCCAGATAGAGTGAGCAGTTTATGAAATGTAAGAGGAAGAGTCAGAGGATTTCAATCCAGGTTCTCTGAATGCAGTATACTGTAGGCTGAGTTACTAAACTCAATTTGTTTGGATTATAAATCTCAAAAGATAGATTAGGAAATTGTGAAGGAGAAGGTTATGAAATCATATTTCAAATGTAGGTTAGAGCCAAATTGTGAAGGCCCAAAATGCCAAGTCAGAAGCCAAATAGGAAAGAAGAGAGAAAAAAGCCAAGACTTGTACAAAAAAGAGTAAGATAAAGAGAATGGTCAAAATATTTGGTCTTCTGTCATGAATCAGGACAACTGCAGCAACCAAAGAAACAGGAAAAGGTAGCAGGCAAGAGTATAGGTACAAAACACCAGCAAGTAGACAATGATTTGGATGTGAAAATTCCCTATTCCTTTTCAGCTATAGTGGCAACATCTTCACATGTTAGCATTTTTATGAACTAACACAGGGAAGTAGTTGTATATCTCTAGAAATGAAAAAGAATAAAATAAGAGAGGATCTCTTTTTCACATTTGTAAGCTCACTTAGATGATGATATCTAGTGAGAACTATTACTGAAGGTATAGCCACATTCATTATATTTAGACAACAACTCTTGCTTGTTGTCTGATAAGTGACAGACTCTGAGCAAAAATTGCCCCATATTCTCTACAGTTTCTTTCCTTTATGAATTTTCTTATGACAAATGAATATTGAGTTGTCACTGAAGGCTGCCCTATATTCTTTATATTAGGCTTTTCTACCAGAGATTATGACCCAACCCAATCCAATAAAACATTTATTAAGCACCTACTATATGCCAGGCACTGTGCTGAGCACTGGGAATGCAATCAATACTAAGAGAGTCCCTGCCTTCAAAAACCTTACATTCAAATGGGGGCAGGGAACAACACAAAAATTAATTTCATGGAGTTGAAACCAGACAGAGCAGCAGATGCAAAATAGAGTGATCTGAGAGTCCTCACTCTATAAAAGAAGGCATTTAGAGGAGTGTTGGTTAACTAGGTCAAAATTCTGGTTGAGGCTTTTCCTGCATATATCAACTTGTTGGATTTCTCTCTTGTAGAAATTTTAACGATATGTGCCAGTGGGAGAACTCCACTGTATGAACCTACTTGTTATCAATTCCCTTTTTCTAGCCACCAAATGTCAGATAATATAGTAGATTATGCCATCCACCATTTTAACCCAGATTATTTATAGGTAGCCATCCTTCAATTATAATAACAATGCACATATATTGATTAAATGCTTTATAGTTTGCAAATAAATTTACCTCACAGAAACCCTATGACACAAGTAGAAGAAATAATTTTATCTGTATTTTTACATCTGAAGAAGCTGAGAGATGGAAAGGTTAAGCAGCTTTCTCACAGTCAAACAATTAATGTCAGGTACAAAACTTAAACTTAGGTATACTATCTCCAAGTTCACTGCTCTTTGCAGGACACAAAATTTCTCTCAAAATGTTCTGTATTGGGTACAGGGTACTTGAGGAATGACCGCACTTCATGTAATCGAATGCATTCCTACAAAGAAGCAAAGTATGGTACAGAAAAAAACAATTGTAAATAAATTCTATGGCTTTCATTATTACTTTATATAATACTACGTGCTGGAAATGGCCCTAATACATAACCAAAAATATTAATTTTAGAATAATAGACTTTCAAAATTAGAAGGGATATTAGAGGTTATCTGATTGCATACATAATGCATATTCATTTTCATAATATATTCAATAAATTAGTATCTAGCATATACTTTGATACATTCAGTGATGAGAAACTTTTTTTTTTGCCTTTTTTGTGAGGCAATCGGGGTTAAGTGACTTGCCCATGGTCACACAGCTAGTAAGTGTGAAGTGTCTGAGGCTGGATTTGAACTTGGGTCCTCCTGACTCCAAGACTAGAGCTCTATCCACTGTGCCCCCTAGCTGCCCCTTGGGAAACATTTTACCTCACAAAGTAACTCCTCCCCATTTTTATATTATCATAGATTTAGAGCTGCAAGGATTCTGCAGTCATCTAGTTTAACCCTCATTTTGCAGATGAGGAAACTGGGACCTAGAGTGGGTAAGGGACTTACCCAGGATTATACAAGCAATGAATGACGGAGAAAGAATTTGAAGCCAGGTCTTCTGACTCAAAGTTCAGAATATATCTAGTTATTATAAAATTCTTCCCTAGATTGCCATACTTCAAAGATTTATGATTTTGTCAATGTGGGTATGTCTTCCACTGACTGAGGTTACAACCCTTATAACACTTAATAGATAGTATTTGAAAGTTGAAGTTACCTGATCATAAATTTCTCTAAACATGATTTGGAGACATATGATTTATCACCAGGTTCATATATGAAGATTTTCCAGGTTGGTAACAACTTAGAAGAAATTTTTCCTTTAGCAAATCTTTCAAGATCCCTTATATTAAGGAAAAATCTGTCTTCCTGTAATATCAGTCCATCATTCCTATGTTTTTTTCTTTAAGATTACACAAAATAAATATAATTCCTTCTCCACATAACACCTCTTCAAACATTTGAAGACAGCTAGTATAAATTCCCTCTTCTGTTCATTTTATAGAATGACTTTAATCCCCAAATATTCTTGGTCACCTTCACCTAGAGAAGTTCCATCTTGGCAATTTCCCTCTTAAAATATGGAACCCCAACTTGAATACAATATCCCAAGTGTCACTTGACCATGACAAAGTATAGGAAGATGATTTTCCATTTTGACATGGTGCTATTATTAATGCAACCTAAGATCATATTTATTATGTATTTTGGCTGCAACAATATGCTTTTCACTCACATTGAGCTTTCAGTGAGTTAAAACTCCTCAGGGGCAGCTAGGTGGCACAGTGAATAGAGCTCTGGCCTTGGAATCAGGAGCGCCTGAGTTCAAATCCAGTTTCCCACACTTAATGCTTACTAGCTGTGTGATGCTGAGCAAGTCACTTAACCCCAATGGCTTCACCAAAAAGCAAAAAAACAAAACAAAACAAAAAACCTCAGTCTTTTTCATATGAACGGTCACTGAGCCACATCTCTGCCCAACCTATGTTTATGTAGAATAGATAGATACATGATCTTAATTATATATTATTTCTTATGCACATGTATATGTGTATAAATACATTACATATACATGCATATGCATATTATATATGTGTAGAGAAAGAGAGAGAGATTTATTCCCATTAAATATTACTTTGCTAGAAATAATCCATTGTTCCCTTCTGTTGAGTATTTTTAATTCAGTGAATTAGCTGTCTCTCCCAGTTGTTTTTATAATTTACAAATTCAGTGAGTAGGAGATTGGCTATCTGTCTTGTGTGGGAAGGGCAAACCCAGTGTTAACATTGCTAGTGGTTAGAGGAAAGAAAGAAAGAGAAATGGTAATAGGCCTAGGGAAATACAAAATTTGGTCAAGGAGCTTAGTTTAAACTAGACTTTAAGATTATATTGACCTTGTAAAAAAGAATGTGTGAGGGGGACAAAACTAAGGTGTCAGACAAAATGCCAAAGAGAAATGTTGTGATTACAACTAAACTTCTATAATAAGTATAAATGATAGTGTTACACATGTGGACAGAGTTAGAGTGAGCACTTATTAGCTAAGAACACAGCAAAATCATTACTGTCATGTGAATCCAATCAGAGTACATAGCAGTGACTTTTAATAGAGTGGGTGTGTAATTAAAGAGAATAGGATAAAGATTCCTTGAGTGTAACTCCTCCTAGGAAATGAATGAGTAAGGATGATCTGGAGAAATAAATTATCTCTATCTATATGCTCCAAAAGAACCTTAGATGCTACCAAAATACTAGAGCTTCTGGGAGGGAAAACCTCTGCTAATGTTTATACTGCAAATCACCAAAGGGCCTAGTCCTACAGTGAGACCATTTGCCTATTAGCAGCCAGAGTATCCTTGAGAAATAGCAATCAAATCTGACTTCATTCTGGAAATAGGAAAAGGTAGTTGGAGACCACCTGCTCAGAACCTCTACTATCTCAAAGCTCCAATGCATCATGCTTGTTTCTTCATCTTAATCAAAGTTCTTAACTTTGATGCCTTGAGTTTATTTTCTTTATATTTTAATAACTGTATTCCAACATATTTGGTTTCCATAGTAATATATATTAATGTTTTTAAAAACATAATTCTGAGGAGGCCATAGGACTAACCAGTCTTCCAGAGGAGTCAATGTCACATTATTAACAATTATTCTAAATGACTGCGAAAAATTATATATAATTATTTATAAATAAGGCCAAGGACAGAGATAACATGCTACCCATTGAGTATCCTTGTTTACAAATATAGTGATGCAAGATTGTCAGGTCTATCTTAGAGAATGCATATTGGCTCCTAGTCATCACTACCTGGTTAGTGATCCAATTAAGAATTTTTCTGGGGTGATATTTTCTGGGTTTTCAGAGATTGATAGGGGAGACTCAGAGTGATTACCTTTTCACTCCATCATCTTGGTTCCTGGAAGTGGAAGTCCCCCAACCAAGAATTTTTCAAGATCATTGATCTAGAATTAATCTACCATCTCCATTTTGGAGAACTGGATAGTATTTTCCTATCTTCGATCTTTTATCATTTGTCCTGTTCTACAAGATTCCCCAACGATTAGCAACTATCGTCGTATATCTAAGTTCATTTGGTATGATGGGAGTTTCATTGTCAGAAGAATGAACATGTTTACACAAATACTGTTTTATCTCCTTAGATTTCAATTTCCTCTTAGTCATTTTTGTCTGTCTCTTTCAGTCTGAAGAACAGTCTTCTGGAGAAAGAAGGGAAAAAAAGAGTAGATGAATGATATTACCTTCTTTCTATTAGCTATTAGCTATTTCTATTACTCCAGACTATGGAAGTGAATATTTGGTTTCTTTATGGGTGTATTCTCCTATTATCAGCGTGAAGTCTGTGGGCATCTAGTCCTCACTATGAAATTCTGTAACTAGTTAGATGTTCAATATGCATGACCTTTGTGCATTCATTTAAACCATATAAATACTTAAATCTCCTCCATTTCACTGGACATTCTCATTAATTCCTTGACACTGAATCTTTAAGAAAACTATTCTGACTGTGTCATTATTTCATTTCTTAAGCAATAGTCAAGCTCCAAAAAGCTTGAAATGACTTTTAACCAAAAAGAAGCCCCAAATTTTTGATACACAATAATCCCAGATTTTTATTATAAAATTTAAAGTGTTGAGCTTTAGTTTAAAGATTTTAAGCTTCCTCAGAATTTTTGAAAATGTAATAATTAAGCCATCAGTCTATAGAGCTGGTGTATCTATATGTATGTTTTAGAGAGACATCATAGATGGAAAATGAATGTGACCAAAAAATTATATAGAAGGAGAGTCACCTAAATTGTACTTGGATAATTGTTCAGGGCTTTTAAAGACATCAAGCTTGAACAAGATTTCATCTTTATAATGTGAATATTCCTTGAGTAATGGCATACAACTGAAAATAATAGAATGTTAGGAACTAAAATTACATGTCATCCAAAATGCAACACAAAGATGAATGATGAATATGTGTGGCGGGTAAAAAGTAGGTTTGAGCACATTACCAAAGATATTATCAAAATCCATGTAGCAAGATTAAGGGATAACAGATGGACAACCTGTGTGCTGCATTGGCAGTCATGTTCTCCCACAGAACTAGGAGACCATCCCCTGCATGCTAAGTGGCTCCACCATGAAAAGTTTGTTAGAGGACAGGGATAAAAAGTTACACAGAATGAGAAGTATGTGGATATAGTTTTCAATATATATCTATGGCAAAAAAAAACATACATTAATACTATCATATTTCCACTGAAAGATGGAAATATTAGATACTCATTAACAAAGAATAACAAATGACTCATTTGAAAAAATCAAATAATATCGCAAAGGTTATGGTGAAGAACAACTTAGATGTTATAAAGTGTGTCAAATATACAAATCTCAATCATGAATTTATTACCTGCACAAATGTGAACTGTTAAGTGAACATCACTGTGTAACTGTTGTATTACAAATCACACATGTTTTTCATCCCGTTGCAGTTATTGATCTTTAATATGATGCATTGTCTGTGCTTAATATTGAAAACTGGTGTGAACATAACATTACATAATGCTTTGATGATAGCTAGAACTTTAGTTATGCAGATAACAAACATAGTCTCAACTAGATTAAAATACCAGGTTCATTAATTGCATATGTTGCCTGATGAAAATATGCGAAATAGTCTACTCATGCCTGAGCAAGAGGATTATACTTTCCATATCTTAAAACTCTGAAGAGGATATTACTAACATACCACAGGCACTACAAACTAAAACAATCAAGTACTGATACCTTTTGTCAGTATACGGTGTTATATTGGACAATGTCATAAGTAAAACCATGTTCCAATGAGATTTTTTTATGGTACTCACACTAATAAAACACTTTGGTCTGTGGAATCTTTTAGGCCTGTCTTCTGGTTCTTTTAATTACCCAGGCTTCAGATCTTTGGCAGAAATTCTGCTGGCATCAGCAAAAGCAACAGTGGAAAAAGTTATATGGAGTTCTGTTTTGACAGCAAGGAGACTGTTGTTGATGGACTTACAGGTTAAGATGTATGGCCTTTTCAATGTAAAGTACTGCATTTTGGAGAGGGCCATTGCCAACTAAAAGCCCATACCTTTTCTATCATCTCTACCAAATATACACTCCTTTCACTTAATCAATGCCTTTCCTTTAGAGGCTCCAGGCCATTTCCTGATACCATCTCATTAATCATCAAATAGGAGGCACTAGAAGCCCACAGTATTGACTTCCTTCTGTAGGTGAGAAAATTGAGGTATGAAGGGTAAACCCTAGAGAATTTATTGTGCTGTCACAGAAAATAAAAGAGTTTATTTCTCCTAATCACTTTCATAGCACTTTATAACATATTCATACCAATTACTATTATGAAGTACTGTTACTAATGGATGGGGAAATAGATGGCTGATTTGCTCATTTGGTTAGAATGTGATGTTAAATATAAGGCCAAAAACCTGGATCAAATCACTAAGTGGGCCAGTTACATTTATTTTTTTCACAGCTACAAATAATGGGCCCCTTTGCTTAGCCAGTCATTTTGAAATATGTGTCATTTGTCACATGAAAAACTAGGTAAAAGAGGAAGGATAACTCATTGCAGATCCACTAGAGAAAACAACTACTCAAAGTATGAGTTCTTTTGGATGAAGCAGGACATCTTCCTATTCAGTATGGTGTTACTATTTTACTAAGATTTTCCAAATAAATTTAACTTTGTTTCATGCTATTTTGAGCATGTATTGAATATATACGTACTTAGTGGAGCATATCAAGAAAAATGTCTATGGCATTTTTTTAAAACTTGCTTATTACTCATTAACTTCCCTATATCTTTATTTGTACCACCATGGAGGATGGAGAAACAATTACAGGCTAATATTTGTAACTTCTGTCCATAAATAAACTGAACTTCTGTGTGTCTGTGTGTCTGTGTGCGTGTGCGTGTGTGTGTGTGTGTGCACATGAACATGGCAGTATAGAAAATATCTTTATGTTGATTACATTTTTAAATGTCTCAGACATTGTTTTAACTTGTTGTTTTGTTTTCACGACGCTAATGGTTAAGAATAGGTGCCAGGTTATAATTTCAAAGCCCCACAATCCATCATTTAAAAGACTTAAGTATTCTAAATAAAACCAGTTCAAATGAGAACTTCAGTTTCCTCCTCTGTAAAATGTGGGAAATAGATTATTTTTATAACAGAACTGTTTTTTGAATTAAACAAGTTCACACATCAATTTTAAAACTTTAAAACACAATATAAATGCCAGTAGAAGTTGCTTTTATTGTTTTTTGTTGTTGTTGTTTGTAGTAGTAATTATTGTTGTTAGTAGTATTAATTGTACTAGTTGAAGTAATTTCAGTATTTCAGTTGATCCTAAGGTTTTCCTCAAATCTATATGATATTATCTCTAATCTTTACTATATAATACAGAGACAGACAGACACAGATGCAGAGACACAGTCAGAGAAAGACAGAGAGACAGAGAGATGATCCCTTCCCTTAAAATTAGGGATAAGTGGTGATTCAGGTTGGCAAAAATCAAGAGACATCGACATCAGAAAACAAAGAATCTCTAATGGGCAATCCCTGTAAAGCCTAAGTGACTTTAGATAGGCTTATTAAAATTCAAAGGGATCCAAGCTCTAAGAGAATCTGCACTCAGTTCAGTAATCTGCTTCACATGGAGTTGGAGCTTTCTAAGACTGTGTGTCCTCAGTTTGAGTACGGTAACATTCCACACTGGGGCATTACTAGAGTTTGTACTGCCTCCAATGTAGTGCAGCCTATCCAGGCCCTCTTTGTTTCTGTTGTGAAGCTGAAGACTAGACTGAGGACCAATGGGAAAATGAAAGATGGGCAGGGACACAAAATAATTTATAAGCAAATTTAATAAGGCGCTTAGTACAATAGGTTTTACCACAATGATTATTTCTAGCTAAACTATAGTGGCATTACAGCCATGTAAAAACACTTCGAGGTGGGGGTGGTGGAATAATGCAGGAAAATGGATTCTTAGGACCTACCATTATAGTACAGCTGACCTTAAGAGCTGACCTTCATTACTCAACTGAAACTAATAGATCAATGCTGTATGCCTCCTAAGGTCACTGGTTAGAGTAATCTGGATCTGTATTTCATTTAATATATTTAAGCACTTACTACCACCAGGATTAAAAAAAAAAAGATCAACTGTTTAGGTAGGTCTGTCATTACAGGTAGAGTAGATAGCTGATTGCATTGATTAACTATAATTGCTTAGAATATTAGTCTATGTGGTATTCATGATTACTTCATAAATAAAAAACACATCTCATTTCATATTAACAGTTATTATGGTAGTGATTAGAGATCTCTCTTCAAAAAAAGAAAGCAATCTAACCAAATATAAAATGTAAATTACTACACTAGGAAGTGACTCATCCCTACACTCTCTCATTTTAAGTTCTTTATAGCAAAGTAGAAAAGTCTTAATGGAATAAAATATAAACAAATCAACTGAATAGTATCGGGGGAAAACTCATAAGGACCTTTTTAGCAACAATATAATACTCTTTAAAAAAACATTTACATTAGAAAGAAGCACAGGAATAGCAAAAGTACAAAGATATGAAATTAGAATTGGTGAAAATAACACCTGACCTGGAAAATTTTGTATCGGTCATGGTTTCTTCTATTTGTCTAACAATCGGCAGGGTCTTCAAAGATCCCAGTCACCTTGCTGCTGCAAAATGTTTAATGCTAATATTCTCCCAGTGATGCTACAAGAATCAGAGAAAACCATAACCTCCAGATAATCAAAATTGTGAACCTTGAAAGATCTATGGTGGACACAAGCAGCCTGAAGCTATCACCAATGATAATTGACATGAATGACTGGAAAAGGAGGCAGGCTAATTTTGCTGTGGGTATAAGACCACATAGATGGCTAGCTACTCTTCTCTGAGATAGGGAAATGATCAGATGAAGCCCACTTTTCTTCTTCCCAAGAATAAGATGGTGGATTTGTGGGAAAACACAGGCAAATTTCACACCGAGTGAGAATGGGTGGAAGTTTAGACTCTGCTTGCTGCTGAAGGAGTATCTGCAATTGGATAGGCATCTAAGCAACTATCAGCTCAGGCTGAATGCAGTTTAGAGTTTATCGACAAGGTGACTAAATTCTTTTCTTACTGAATGCCACATGAATTATTGCTATTGATTGTCATTGACCATTTGTTCTGAAATATAATGGGGATGAAGGAGCAATGGCCTTCTACTTTTGCAGTTGTGAAATAAACAAAGCTAGCTAAAAGGGGAATGAGAGTACTAATATGTTGCATACAGACTTCTTCTAAAAGCAAGTTCCTTTTAAATTCTAATTTTTAGGTAATATATGTCTTCTTCCTCAGGGTATCTCATTTGATCCTATCCAATATCCCTCCTTTAGTGGCCATCAAACATAAATTTTCTAAGAAAGTCCAAGTACCATGGATACAATGGCTGTGAGTGACCTCCTGTAAGAGCAGTTACTTTGAATTCTGGCTTCCTTTCACTACAGCCAGACAGGTCCCTTCTCACAACAGAAGCTATGAGTTACTTTCTACTCACTTTTGAATTCAACTACCCCACTACCTTAAGCTTTTATATATTATAGGTCTTTATGGACCCTGACGTGATTTATCTCTTCAGTTTCTGACCTAGGCCTTTTAATGAGCCAAGAGTAATTCTAGTAAACTATTTTATCTGTTATTCTTTTACCTGTCCCTGGTCGATATTGATAAGGTCTTTTCCCCAACATAGTGTCAATTAATTGGCCCTTGCTGATAGTTCACAGATCTAGGAACATTTTTTTTTCTTTTTCCTTTGCCTATGATATTTTATTTCTTTAAACTTTTATTCTCCACTTTAGCCATGAAATCAATCAGGATAAAAATGGTCATTACCACCTAGCAGTTTTTTTTCTGGCCTAGAACATAAAACCTACTCTCTTTAAAATTCTCGACCCAAGGAAAAGCACATGCTCATAGTGTGGTATTCTTTTGTACTCCCAAAGATACTTAGACTTAGAATATCAACAATTTATAACTTATAATTTCAAATTAAGATCTTTTGAAATGACTTTCTTTTAAAAAGTTTTGTTGTTGGCTTTTGATTTTGCATCATAGCTATTTACCTTTAAATACCCTTATAACAAAGACAAACATTTAAACAAAGCCAACCAATACAGTATCTAAGACATTCCATATCTGTAGTTCCTACCTCTCCACTGAGAAAACATATATATTTCTGTCTCCTCATCACTTCTAGATGAACCAGATGACTTAATACATTTTATTAAAATACTGTAATTCTTCAAAATTTTTGTGTTGTTATTGCTTACATTTGTATTAATTGGGAACTTTTATTGTTCTTTCTGATTTCTGTACTCTACATCACACTTCTCTGTGAGAATTCCTTGTCTTTTCTTTTGTTCCCCCAAAGCAATTATATATTTTTTTATTCTAAAAAGATAACTAACATATGCTCTGAATTTCTCCATTCCATCTTCTATCATGTAACACTTCCAAGTCACTTCTTCTCAAACATTCTATTTCTGCTCCTTCAGGTGATACAGATTCATATACCTGTTTCCCATGTCCTATAAATTCACTCAAGCTTACCACTTCTTTCAATTCTCCATTTCAATTTTGGGGGAAGGTCAGAAATCCCCGGTAGGCAAAATGCTAAAGAATAAAATGCAAAAATTTTCTGCCTCAAAAGGTCCATAACTTATTCTTAGAATTTCCTTCCTTTTCATCTAGGTCAAGTAATATTTAGTGAGGAAAATGTTTCCCAATGGCATTACCATCTTAGAGAGACTCTTCTGTCCCATCTTTATTCCTTGCTTCTCTGGTGTCATTTTGCTGAAAGATGTGCTCTCTTTGCAGGGTGGTGAATGCAGGAGAATTCCTGGGCTTTGTGTGTACATCCCCCTGTGTTTTTCATTTGAGGAGCCCTGTGATATCCGTGAATGACTCTACTCAACTTAGGTACATATGTACCCACAAAGAAGTTCATAAGCACTGTGTGGAATGGTGGCTTCTCAGGAACTTCTTCATGCCTTGTTTTAGTTCATCTTCCTAATTTAGTGTCTAATTTACTAAAACTTAATGAGTTTTGCCAAATGAAAACACCTTGGAGTTGTGAACTGATCTAACCATTCTGGAGAGAGTTTGAACTAGGCCCTAAGGGCTATAAAACTGTATATAACCTTTGATCCAGCAATACCACTGCTAGATCTGTACCCAAAAGACATCATAAAAAAAGAAAAGAACCCACACATACAAAAATATTCATAGCAATTCTTATTATGGTGGTAAAGAATTAGAAATTTGGAGAATGCCTGTCAACTGGGGAATGGCAGAACAAGTTGTGATGTATGAATGTAATGGAATACTATTGTTCTATAACAAATGATGAACAGGCAAACTTTAGAAAAAACTGGAGAATCTTATATGAACTGATGCTAAGTAAAGTGAGCAGAACCAGAATAATATGGTACACAATAATAGCAACATTGTGTAATGACTAACTTTGATAGACTTAGCTCTTCTCAGCACAGACATCTCCAAAAGATTCATGATGGAAAAATGCTATCCACATCCAGAGAAAGAACTACAGAGTCTGAATATAGATTGAAGCATACTATTTTCACTTTTTTTTCTTTCTTGTGGTTTTTCCCTTTTGTTCTGATTCTTCTTTCATAACATGACCAATGTAGAAATATATTTACATAATTGTACATGTACAACCCATATCAGATTGTTTACTGTCTTGGGGAGGGGAAAGGAAGATAGGGAGGGAGAAAAAAATTTGAACTCAAAATTTTACAAAAATAATCTTCACATGTAATTGGAAAAAATAAAATACTATTAAGTGCAACAAAATAAATTAAAACACCTTTGTATATGAAGAATGTATTAGAAATATGTAAATCTTCAAAATAACAAACCCCATGATCTGAAAACTGACTGCCACTTATTATCTCTGCAATTTTGAGTAAATCATATCACCTCTCTGAGCCTCAGTTTTGTTATCTGCAAAATGAGATAAGTGGACTAGATCACCTCCAAGGTCCCTTCCATTTCTATATCTTTGACCTTATAAATCATTGTGAGAAAAGAAACTGTGGATGAAAGAAAATCAAGTTGTCCATAAGCAAAGTATTAAAATTCACATGATTATCTTGGCTAAGGATTAATTTACTGGTAAAAGAACCATGGTGAATAAGTCAGACAAGAGGCTAATTAGCATTTAGCTTAATGCCTTAGTTAAACTCAGTAATTTATGGTTCCATTTATTTTTTATTATCTAGCTCTGGACTTTTCAAGTTTCTCTCTATTAAAACTAAGGGTCTGTCATGCCTTTATTTAACTCTTTTGTCTCATGTAGTTTTCATTTATGATTTCTTGAAATATATTTCTCCTTAACCAGGCTTTGATAAAGCACATTGGGATTCAAATTGTACTACTTGACTGTGCTTTAAACCCAAATCAGTCTGGCTCTCACTTACTGGCCAATAATAAGTCCCAACCCAAGTCTCACTTGCTCATTGTTTGGGTTTTGATAAATCAGAGTGAGTGTAAACAGCAATTATTTCTGTTCTGGCCAGAAACTCTAAGTGTCTTTCCCTTCCAGATGATTCTTTTGTGAATCTAATCCATCTTTTTGTCTCAATTCTTACCTAGCCTTTAGTCACTGAATGGGTGTTGCCTCAGATAAACTATGAACTGGGAAAGATCTTAGCTTAAGAAGGCCTGTGTCTGCCACTGCATCTGGGCCGTCACCAGTTGCTCTGACCTACCTCTTGTCACTGGACTCCATGACTGGAGGAGAGAGTGAAGCTGATGACTTTGCACAGCCTGCCTGACTTAAATCCAAAACCTGTGTCACTGCTCAAAACATGCATATACTTCTGAGCTCTCCTTTTATCCAGAGGTAGCTGAGTAATGATATTCAGAGCTCCTTTCTGAAACATTTAGGTGAATTGAGAACTGAGGGGAAATGAACATGATTCCCTGATAATCATGTATTAGCTAGGAAAAGATTTGAGGTCTGCACTACCTAATTAAATGTTTGGTTTTTGGTTCTTTTTTTTTTTTTGCCTTCCAAAATTATCCCTTTCTTCCCTACTTTTCTAAAAATACATTGGAATTTAAGAACAAACTTTAGATTACATAAACAATCTACTGCTGATAACAGAACCATGCTGAGAAGTCTGTGACAAAACATCCTTTATCTCAGTTTCAGGCTGACAACAACAACTACAACAAAATCTAATTACCCCTTTGAGTAATAGTAAGTTATTCCACCTCAAAAAGCAGCACTGGTTGAATTAATTCATTTTATTTAGTGTAAGAATGAGGTAAAATTATCTGAAGAATTCATATTGGTGATCAAAGTAGGTGTGTTTCATATTCAGTGGCTGAGTTAAAACAAGGCAAAAATTACATTCTAGGATTAGTAAGGGTAGGTAGCCACCCAGGGTGCAAGAGGCAGATAGACACCACGAGTGACATTTTTCATTCTACTTTTTATAAATGCACATATTTTAGTACCAGAAATTTAACTTTCCACAAAATATAGTTATTTATTTTCTGGTAAGTCACATGTGTTAATGTGAAAGCACAAAGCTCCTGGTAAATCATGTTACTACCATCTGGGAGGTTAGGTGAATAGGAAAGCTATTTTTCCAGTCAGTGCTGACAAAGAAAATACCAAAATACCTCAAACTCCAAGGCTACTGATGGGCAAGAGTTACAAGCATAGAGAACCCATAACTTATATGATTATATTCTTAAACTGATCCTTAAATTGTAGCAGCAGGAATAACCACGTCATGAAGGTAAAGGAAGAGTGCCTCCCCAAACCTCTACATGGTAAAGGAATGCAACTCTCTCCAGCCCTGCTACCTTGTGGCCTCCCTGTGTGTGTTGACATTCCTCTGTATTGTGTGTGTTCTTGGGAAAATGTTGTGCACTGCTCTGCTTCAGGGAAATGCGAGGATGAGAAGCAATAAGCATTTACTAAGCAAGCACTTACTGTGTGATAGGTATTATATTTAGTGCTTTACAAATATCATCTCATTTGATCTTCATAGCAGCTCTGGGATACTGTTATCAATCCTCATTTTATAGTTGAGGAAACTGAGGCAGACAACATGTACAGTTCTTTGTGAAACTTAAAATACTATATAAATGCTATCATCATCATTCTCATCATTCTCATCATCATGATCTTTGTTATCATTATCATCATGAGGTCAGAGACATCTGTCTTACTTTATTTACATCAGTTTCTAAACCCTTTGTGATTCTTGTTTAAGTATCTGTATCAATGGGATGGAAGTCAGAGGTCATGTGATCCTGATAAGTCAAAAAACAGAATTTTCAAACCTCCACAGCACACATATATATATATATATATATCCTATCATAGTTTTGGTAGGTATTCAAGTCTATATAAACATCCGTGACAGGTAACCGCAAATTGTACTGCTATTGGCTTCTCGGGTATCTTAAGTATTAGAATTGATCATTTAGCCATTAATAGGGGGAAAGGGAGAAAAGAATCTATGTGGTAACGGAATTCTCAATCAGCAGACAACTATGGAGGTATCATGATGAATCAACAGAGCACTGGATTGGAATCAGAAGACTTGATTCCAGCTTTCTTAGTTACTACCAGTATAATCTTGAGTAAGTCACCCAGCCATTATAGGCCTCAGTTTTTTCATCTATAAAAGTAGGGGCCGCTAGGTGGCACATTGGATAGAGTGCTGAGCCCAGAGTCAGGAAGACCTGAGTTCAAATCTAGCTTCAAATACTTACTAGCTGTGTGACCCTGGGGAAGTCACTTAACCTTTTTTTATCTCAGTATCCTCATCTGCAAAATGAGCTGGAGAAGGAAATAGCAAGCCACTCCAGTTTCTTTGCCAAGAAAACCTCAAATCAGGTCACAAAGAGTCAAATATGACTGAACAACAATAAAATGAATCCATCTGAAAGGAACTAAGGTCTCTCCCAGTTCTCAATCTTATTATAATGAGAGGAAACTTGAAAAGACTGGAGCTATTCCCTTTTCTTTGAAGGGCAGAAGGTGGAAGGAGACTATGGGTATGGAAAGTTTCATATAATGTCAGACTTTTTTGATACATTATTTAGTTCTGCTGAATTGTTTTCGTCTTCTTCCTTGTTCTTTATTATTATTATATACATCCTTTATGAGGATGTATCTCTGGGAGGGGAGAAAGAGATATGTTGGGAAATGTAGGAGATGTAAAAACAAAAGAAATCAATAAAAATATATTTTTAAAAGATTAGTGGTAGTGCACTGAAGCATTCGAAACTATTTGAGTTTTGTATTACAAAAGAAATGGCTTTCACCTCTAGATGCCCTCTTTGCTTCCTTTTTTTATCCTTGTGCTCACAGACTACTGAGTCACTCTAGTTTCATTTTCTAATCTGAAAAAAAAATGCTATGAGTAAGATCAACTAAAATATGACTTGGAATTTATAGCTTATCCTTTTTTGTGAGCACGGCCAAATGTGCTGATTTCTCTGCTTTTGCAAGGCTCTCCTTATTATCTATACAGTCAGACAGTAATCTCTTAGGAAGCCTAATGAGGCCGCAGCTCCATATCTAAACTCACACACATAGACAAAAAAGAGAGGATTGATTAGGGGAAAAAAAAATATTTTAAAAGGGCCATTATAAATAAGCTCCCAATGCCTAGTACTTTATTTAACAAAACAAGAAATTCTTTTCCTGGAGCTTTTATGCTGAGCATCACATTTCTGGCTATTTGAGGCATAACTAGAGCTGTCCCCCACCCTTCGTTCCTTTTCCTAGCTGGAAGCAGTGCATGGCTTGTCACTGTGAAATTGGCAAGGATTGGTGTAAAGCTGATAGCTCCAGGCTAGGAGATTGGGAAAAGGCATGTGTATTTTTCTAAAGCTTTAGATTTCTTCTCTCTTAAAGCTATAGTTTGGATGTAGGTGCTTATATTTTTTTAAGGGTTCTCAGAAAATTGTAGACATTAAAGAGGATAGCTGCTTTAGTTCTCCATCCAAAACACCTTAAAATTATAGCAACAGCAGGATTGATGAGTTTACCAATTTCAAGTTTTGCTGAGCTGGCAGTCCAGCTTTGGTCTACTAACCAGATTCTCATTCCATGCAGTCATGATATTCCCATAGGGTAGGAATGTAACCAGATAATGTGAATAAATGAGTTTCCCTTCAAACTAACTGACTTAATTTTCACAAACTGGAAAAGGAATGGGGGAATGTCCTAGATTCTATTTGCAAATATGGAAATAGTACCTAATGTGAAATCTAAGAACAAAGAACACATTAAGGCAACCAATGATAGCTGCATTCCATGATAAGCATAATCTGAAATTTTAGCTCTAAACTTGACTGAAATTAATACTAGGACAATTGAACAGGGCAATTTTATCAGCCTCAATAAGCTAATGGCAAAACATATTTTAACTAAAGTCTTGATTGATAACAAAACCAACACAATTACACCTTGTAGAATTTTGTTGTTATCCAAGAATAATAATTTTAATGCAATATCTGACCGAGAAATTACCACTAAAAACTTGCATTCATGATAAATTCAGGGATGCTTCATTTCCTTTATGTAATATGAAACAGAACAGTTTGCAATATAATGATTTAGAATATTCTTCCACTTCCACCTCTTACCTTAGAGCCAAACATTTTTTTTATTTTTCAGTTCCAAATTCTTCCTTATCTCCTTTGCCTCTCCTTCTCATTGAGAAGGCAAGGAATTTGAAAATATACATGTGCAATTACACAAAACATATTTTCATGTTAGTCATGTTGTAAAAGAAAACAGACCAAAAAGAAAAAGAAAGTAAAGAAAAAGTATGATTTGATCTGCATTCAGACTTCATCTGTTTTTTTTTCTCTCTGCAGATGGATAATATTTTTCATCACAAGTCCTTCAAAATTGTCTAGGATCATCTTATTGCTGAGAATGGCTAAATCATTCACATTGGTCATCATACAATATTGCTATTACTCCATACAATGTTTCCCTGCTTCTGCTTATTTCACTTTGTATCAGTTCATGTAAGTCTTTTCAGATTTTTCTGAGAGCATCCTGCTTGTCATTTCTTATAGCACAATAGTATTCCAACACAATCATAATACAACAACTTGTTTAGCCATTCCTCAATTGATGGACATCCCCTCAAATTCCAATCCATTGCCACCAGTAAAAGAGCTGCTATAAATGTTTTTGTACATATATAACTTTTTCCCTTTTGCTTTTTAACTGTTTGGGATAATAGCCCTAGTAGTGGTATTGCTAGGTCAGAGGGTATGCATGGTTTTATAGCACTTTGGGCATAGTTCCAAATTGCTCTGCAGAATGGTTGAATTACAGTTAAGCTTCACCAACAGTTCACTAGTGTCTCAATTTTTCCACATCCCTTCCAACACTTGTTGTTTTCCTTTTCTGTCATATTAGCCAATCTGATAAATGTGGAGTGGTCACTCAAAGTTGTTTTAATTTCCATTTCTCAAATAAATAGTGATTTAGAACATTTTTTTCATAGAACTATAGATAGTTTTGATTACTTCTTCTGGAAAGTGCCTATTCATTTCCTTTGACCATTTATCAGTTGAGGAATATGTTTATAAATTTGACTCTGTTCACTATATATTTGAGAAATTAGGTCTTTGTCAGAGAAACTTGCTGTGAAAAATCTTGAACTGTTATGATTACTATGTATTTCCTTCCATCCTATTTCCCCCTCTTTATCCTACTTTCTCTCCTTTCTCCCTACCCATTCCCAAAAGTGTTTTGCAACTTTCCTATATGATAATATAGATTTCTATGCCCAAATGAGTGTATGTATATTATTCCATCTTTGAGTCAATTCCAATGAGTAACGTTCACGTATTCCCTCTCTCCTCTCTCATCCTCCCCTCCACTAAAAAGGCTCTTTCATGCCTTTTTCTGTCAGATAATTTACCCTATTATACCTCTGCTTTTCCACTTTTCCCAGTACCTTTTTCTTTCTTACCCCTTAATTTTTTTAGATAATCATTCTATCATATTCATCTCACACCTATGACTTCTATGTATGCTCCTTTTAACTGCCTTAATAATAAGAAAGTTTTTAGAGTTACAAATATCATTTTCCCATGTACGAATGTAAATAGTTTAATCTTATTGAATCTGTTATTATTTCTCTTTCCTGTTTGCCTTTTTATGCTATTCTTGGGTCTTATATTAATTTTAAAGTCAAATTATCTATTCAGTTCTGGTCTTTGCTTCAGGAATGCCTGAAAGTCCTCTATTTCATTAAATATCCATTTTTTTTTCCCTGAAGGATTTTACTCAGTTTTGCTGAATAGATGATTCTTGGTTGTGATCTTATCTCTTTTACCTTCTGGAATATCAAAGTCCAAGCCCTCTGATTTTTAATGCAAAAACTTTAATGTAGAAAGTAATCTTATGTTATCCTGACTGTGGCTCCACAATATTTGAATTGTTTCTTTTTGTCTGTTTGCAATATTTTCTCCTTGACCTGGGAGCTCTGGAATTTGTCTATAATATTCCTGGTAGTTTTAATTTTAGGATATCATTCCGAGATGATCAGTAGATTCTTTTGAGATTAAATGTGTGTGTGTGTGTGTGTGTGTGTGTGTATGTGTGTGTGTCTGTGTGTGTGTGTTGTCCTCTGGTTCCAGAATGTCAGGGAAGTTTTCCTTGATAATTTCTTAATGTCTAGGCTCTTTTTTTTTTTATTGTGGCTTTCAGGAAGTTTAACAACTTTTAAATTCTCCCTCGTGGCTCTATTTTCCAGGTCAATTACTTTTCAAATGAGATAGTTAATATTTTCTTCTACTTTTTCATTCTTTTGACTTTGTTTTATTGTTCCTTGATGTCTCATTAAGCCATAAGCTTCCATTTGCTTAATTATACTTTCCAAGGAATGACTTTCTTGAGTGAGCTTTTATTCTTCCTTTTCTATTGGGCCAATTCTACTTTTAAGGAGATCTTTTCTTCACTGAATTTTTGTGCCCTTTTTTTCATTTGGCCAATTCTGCTTTTCAAGGTATTCTTCTCTTCGTTGGATTTTTATGCTCCACTTACCATTTGGCCTATTCTGTTTTTTTAAATGCTATTTTCTTCAGTATTTTTTGCCTCCTTTACCAAGCCATTGAATCTCTTTTCATAATTTTCTCGCATCACTCTCATTTCTCTTCTCAATTTTTCTTCTACCTCTCTTACTTGATTTTTAAAATCATTTTTGAGCTCTTCCATGGCCTAAGTCCAATTTGTATTTTTCTTGAGGCTTTTGAAGTTTTGATTTTTTTGTCTCCTGAGTTTGCGTTTTACTCTTTGTGACCGTAATAACTTTCTATACTCAGGATCTTTTTCTGCTGTTTGCTCATTTTTCTAACCTTTTTTTTTTTTACTTTTAACTCTATCCTAACATGGGGCCCTGCTTCAGTAGTAGAAGGGGCACTGTACCAAGTTTCAGGTTTTTTGTAAAGCTGTTTTCAGAAAGAATTCTGGAGACTTTCAGATCTTCCAAGGTTGTACAAACTAGGGAGAGGTCTGTTTACTCCTCTCCTGGACTGTGCTCTGGTCTGTGAATGACCACAACCACTCTTTTACACTCTGGAACAGTAATCAGGGTCCCAGCTCCCCAATAGCCACAAGCTCTGGTGTGTTAGTGCTCACCCTAGGACTAAGATACAGTACTGCAGCCCAGATCCAAGTATGGACAATGTACCAGAGACTTCCCCTGGTGCCAGGAGACTCCCGTAATCTCCTTCTGAGCAGTTTTCTGATTCTCTTTTTGTCTGTGGGCTGAGAGGTCCAGTAACTGCCATGGCCACCACCGATTCAGTCAAGGTTTGTTGGGACATGACCTGTTCTGGACTGTGCTTCACCCTTACCATGGTACAACAGACCTTTTCTGCCAAACTTCTAAATTGCCTTGGGCTGGAAATTGTTTCCCTCATCCTTTGTGGGTTCTGCCACTCCAGAATTCATTTTGAGGCATCATTTTAAAGTTGTTTTGAGGGATACTTGGGAGAACTCAGGTGAGGACCTACCTTTTCTCTGCCATCTTGGCTCTGGCCCCTAGAGTTGCTTAATTTTTAAGATGAATTCCCTATAGCATTCCCTCCCTCCTCAAATGTTCTTGGATCACTTTACCTGCTCTTTTACCTCAGTTACTCTTATTTTATATCATACTTACTGGTATGCATATTATAGTGTCTTAAAATTAGAGCTATTGAATATTTTAATGAGACCAAAAGCTTTCATAGATTTGGCAAAGGGGGGAATTCTGAACCAAATAATGAATAGAGGTGATTACAAAACATAAATTTAAACATTTTAATTATACAAACTAGAAAAACTTGAGGAAACAGAATATCTAGATAAACCTATTTTAGAAAAGGAAATTGAACATGCCATAAATGAGCTTCCTAAGAAAAAAGCATCAGGACCAGATGGTTTCACAAGGAAATTCTACCAAACCTTTAAAGAAAAAATAATTCTAATACTATATAAATTATTTGAAAAATACATGAAGGAGTCCTACCAAACTCTTTTTATAAAATAAATATGGTGCTGATACTTAACCAGGAAGAATAGAGAGAAATAAAATTATAGACCAATTTCACTAATGAATATGGATGCAAAAATCTAAATAAAATACTAGCTGGGGGACTACAAATATTACACATTGTGACGAAGTGGGATGTATGCCAGGAATGCAGGAATAGTTTAACATAAGGAAAATTATTAATAAATGATTGTACCAATAACATAAGTTAACAAAAAAAAATGTGATTTTATAAGTAGATGCAAAAAAAACCCCTTTAGACAAAATACAACACTTATCTGATCAAAAATGCTTGAAAGCACAGGTATAAATAGGTTTTCCCTCAAAACAATAAGAAGCATCTATCTAAAACCATCAGCAAGTATTATTTGTAATGGGGATAAGCTAGAATCCTTCCAAATATGATCAAGGAGTGAAACAAGTATGCCCATTATTAATAATGTTATTCAATACTGTATCAGCTATGCTTGGTTTAAAAATAAAAGAAGAAAAATAAATTAAAGAATTAGAATGAGCAATGATATAATAAAACTATCTCTTTTTGTAGATGATATACTTGGAAAATCCTAGTGATTGAACTAACAAGATAGTTTAAAAAATTAACAATTTTAGAAAAAGTGGCAGCATATAAAATAAACCCACATAATTCCTTCGCATTTCTATATATCATCAACATATGCTTGCAAGAATTGATATTAAGAACTATCCCATTTAAGATAATTGTAGACAGCTTAAAATACCTGGGTGCATACATGCCAAGACAAACCCTGAAACTATGTGAACATAATTATAAAACACTTTTTATACAAATAAAGTCAGATCTAAATAAAAGGAGAAATATTAATTGTTCATGGGTGGGCATAGCCAATATAATAAAAAATTAAAATTCCACCTAAACTACTTATCTACTTATTCAATGCCATCTCATTAAATTTCTAAAAATTATTTTATTGCACCAGAGCAAAATAATGACTAGACTCATTTGAAAGAACAATCAAGAATATCAAAGGAGTTAGCGAAAAAAATGTACAGGAAGGAGACTTAGCAGTATCATACCCTAAACTATATTATAAGGTAGTCATTATCAAAACTATCTGGTAATGGCTAAGTAAAAGAAAGGTGGAACAATATAAAAGAGTAGATATATAATATGCAATAATGAATGATTGTAGTAACTGTGTGATTGACAAATGTAAAGATTTAAGCTTGTGGGATAAGAATTCACTATTTGGTAAAAAAAAATTGAGAAAATGGTTGTGCAGAAATTGGGTATAGACCAACATCTTACACCATTTTCCAAAATAAGGTCAAAATGGATACATGACCTACATATTGTAAGTAAATTAGAAGAACATGGAACGTATTACCTATCAGATTTATGGATAGAAAAATTTATGAATAAATGGGAGATGTAAAGTATTGTGAGGCTTAAAAAAGATAATTTTGATTCAATTAAAAATGTTTTGTACAAATGAAATCAATGTAGCCAAGATTATAAGGAGAGCAGAAAATGGAGAGGGGGAGATTTTGTAGACAGTTTCTCTGATAAAGGTCTCATATCTCAAATACATAGAAAACTTTTTCAAATTTATAAGAATATGTATCATTCCCAAATCAATAAATGGTCAAAGAATATGAACAGGCAACCTTTCCATGAAGAAAACAAAGCTATAATATCATCACATGAAAAATGCTTTAAATCATTGTTGATTAGAGAAATGCAAATTAAAATAACTTTGAAATACCATCTCACACCTATCAGATTGGCTAAAATGATAAAAGAGAAAAATAAAAAATTTTATAGGGGATGTGGAAAAATGGGGACACTGTAGGTGGAACTGAGAACTGATCCAACTATTTTGGAAAGCAATCTGGAATTATGCCAAAAGAGTTACAAAACTGTGTATACCCTATGACCCAGCAATATCATAATCAGGTCCATTTCCCAAAAGGATCAGGGAAAAAGAAAAACAACCTACATATGTTCTAAAATATGTGTAACTGTTCTCTCTGTGGTGGCAAAGAACTGGAAATTGAGGGGATGACTGTCAACTTGAGAAAGGTTAAGCAAGTTGTTGTATATGATTGTGATAGAATGCTATTGTGCTGTAAGAAATGATGAACAGGTTGATTTTAGAAAGACATGGAAAGACTTGGATGAAATAATGAAGAGTGAAATGAGCAGAATGAAGAGACCATTGTATACAGTAACAACAATATTGTTCAAAGGATAATTAAGAACGACTAAGTTATTCTGAGTATTATGAATACTCAAATCAACTACAAATGACTTATAAAAGAAGATATTAATGCCAGATAAAGAACTGATAAATAGACATGCGCATAGTGTAATTTTCTAAAATCAGGGAAACTGCACTACTTACTACCTGCTGCCTGAATTTACCATTCTATTTTTAACCTCTATGTATTCATTCAAATAATCTCCTCCCATGTCTGAGTAACAAGTATGCTCTGGCTAACTCCTTCAAAGCTATGCAAACTCCATCATCCCTCAAGGTTCCAACAGTAATTCTTAGAGTTTAGATGTATAGTGCATTTGGCTTTAGCCCCCACTGTCTATATTACCCAATTATTAAATATCATTGACTAGTGCCCCAGTTTCATTTAACCAGTTGATATTTATTAACTTTAATAAAATGATATTTGCTCCAAAGATGTAGCAAGAACAAAAATATAAATATTTCCCTCTCAAACACCTTGGGGGCAGATTTTCCCCTTACCCCACCTTAGTCTCCTGAGAGAATATGATCAAACTTAGCACAGATTTTTGGTGATCCCACCAAATTTATCTCTAGATTACTGGATGAATTCTATGTCAGCCAGCATTGGATTGGCTCACAGAGGTCACTCCTGAAGGACAAGTCCCTTGTTCCTTGGCATATCAATGTTGAATTAGCTGTAAATCTCAGATATTAGGATGACCATATACCTAAAGGCTGGCTCCTTGACTCTTCAAAACTCATAAGTTCAGAGTCTCTGATCTCTACATCTAAAAGGAAAAAAAGAATGAACACAGAGGCCGAGGCCTAAGACCATTTCAAGGGAGCCACATATCAGCCTCAGAATGGAGAAAGCCCAAGGCTTTTCCTTCTGCATCATTGTCTTTCATTGGATGCTGTTAGATAGGAAGGCAAACCAAAATGGAGTGGCCAAAAGGAATTCAGTCTAACAGAAAAATGGCCAAGACCCTTATTTCTACCCTTTTTGAATGATTAAAAAGCCAATCAAACAACCTTCTTTTTAACCACCTGGCTAGCTAGCTACATTCAAATGTAGAACACCTATGCATGCTCCATAATCTCTCCACAGCACTTCCCTCTCCAAAGTACACTTCAACATTGCTCTCCTAGAAGCAGGCTTCCAGTTTTTCTAATGGGTTGGCAGAGGAAGAGAAAGGGATTTGCATTAACCAAATGTGCTGATGCACTCTGTGCATGCACTAGTCCCCATTACATTTGGAATCCTCACCTCTGCCTCTTCGTTGATCAGCTCCAAAACTGCCTTCTATGTGAAACTTACCCTCAGCACCCTAGTTCCCTCACTCTTCAAATTATTGTGTATTTATTTATTTTCATATGTTACATCCCCTTATTAGAATATCAATTCCTTGACACAATATTTTACTTTTGTCTTTGTATCCACAATGTCTAGGAGAGTCCCTTACACATAGTAGATGCATAATAAATGTGTTGAACTGAGTTGAATTATAAAGCACCACATCATCTTCCAATTAAAGTGAGCATGGCCCTGCAGTCAGAAAAATGAGGCTAAAATTTGTTCACTGATGTGTACTATCTGTGTCACTGTGGATAAGTCAAGTCAAGTCAACAAGGGCTTATTCAGTGCACACTATACACCAGGAATTATTCTAAGCACTGGGGATACAAATACAAGTAAAAATGAAGATACTCCCTGCCCTCAGGGAACTCACATTCTAGTGAAAGAAATAAGAAAAGAAAAAGAAGTGGGAAAAGCAAGAGGGGTGTGAGGAGGAGAAGGTTCCCATGTGGGGAGAACAGTGAAGGAAAAAGTTCAGAAAATAATGAGCACAGCAAAGAAAGAAATGCACACAAATGTGTGTGGATATGAACATGGATGGATTGGTCACTTTACTTAAAAGGAGATTCTGGTAGGAACTTACAAAAAAGAAAAAAGGTCAATGAGAGCAGAGTGAACTTTCAGGGTGAGAAGGCTGCTATAGCATGGTGGAGAAAGAAGTCCAAAATAGAAGTGGGAGAATTCCTTATCTTCTATGGGTCTCATTTTCCTCGTCCGTGAAATGAGGCAATTGAACTAATGAGCTCTGAGATCCATTCTAATTCTAGATCTCTATTCCTATGGTCCTATGAGTACATAAAGAGTATCTCTGTTTTGAAATATAGCTTAAATGTATAGCAAGATAAATCTTACACAAAAGGGATCAACAATATTTCTTATTCCCATTTTATTATGCCCAGAATCCTGAATTCAATGCTTACATTTTTGATTTGTTAGTTTTTGTCCTTTTTCTCATTTTTAATTCTTAGAATTTTGGTTTGCTTAGTACCTAGTCCAAGGGCCACCTAAAAGCAGGTACTTCTATTTCCTTTACTTCCTCCTATAAACTAAAGCCCTTAATACAGTTGACCCAATTTTATATATTATAAACAATGTTTTTTTTTCTTATCCTCACCATTAAAAAATGAAACTGACACAATTTGCTCCCAGGCTAAATTCTTACAAACTGCTATTCAGTCTACTGCAAATCGTTATGGCTAAATCATAAACATCAGAAAATAGGAGTTTGGAATGGAAGTGCTGACAGGCCTTTAACTGTCATACTTTGAATTATGCTGCCATAATACAGTATATTAGATTTGCTCCTTACAGTTTCTTGCTGTTGATGAGTCTATAAATTTCTGAATTAAATCTGAACTTCTCTTAGCTTACACTTTTGAATTGAATTTCTTACTTCAAGCCTTCCTTAGAGAAATAACAGCTCTAACAGCTGGTATACAATGATATGTTTAAAAGGGATTTAAGTAAACTACTTATGCCAGTTCTGGAATCAGTTTTTATAATATTATTTTTATTGAGAATTTTGTAGATTTCAGTATCTTTCCTTAGGTATATCTAACAGTAGAGTTTTAATCATCCGTAATCTATTAAGAAAGAACATTTAAAGAACACTTAAAGAATGGACCTAAGAAAAGGCAGAATTGATATTTTGTGGATGTCTTTAGTTGAAGATTATTCATCCAATTTTTGTAATCTTTTTCAGCGTTAAGAGGCAGTGTGCCATGGAGAGAGTAGGAGTTAGGAGTTAGGAAGATTTTTATTCAAATCCTGCCACTAACTGTGTGACCATAAGCCAGTTGTCTGAGTTACTATGTGACTCAGAAATCTCTGTAGAATATATTTACTAAGGCATAGGTAGAAGGATTTCCACACCAGGATTCCCCCAGTATGATGAAATCACAGATCTTCCTTGCCTGTATTCATCTTTAATGCTAATGGTCTACACAATGGGGCAGATTTCCCAACCTCTGTCCAGGTAAATGGCCAGCCAGGTGGTGTAGCCAGAGGTCTGGACTTGGAATCAGGAAGATTCATCTTCATGAATTTAAATCCAGCCTCAGACACTTACTAGCTATGTGATGCTGGGCAAGTAACTCTACCTTGTTTGTCTCCATATAAAATGAGCTGAAGAAGGAAATGGCAAATCACTCCAGCATCCCAAGAAAACCCCAAATGAACTCAAAAAGCTTCAGACACAACTGAAACAACTCAACAACAACAACAACAAATTTAAGTAAATAATAGACTTCTCCACTATGTACACAAGTAACAAAATAATTTTAGGAAATTGTTCAACTTTTCCTCACATTTATCCTTTGGGAGATACAATATGGAGTTGAATTTTTTCTTGGCATCCTAATGAGTAATTTTTGTTTCATCAAATGATGATTCTTAATACATGTTATTACTGAAAGTCTGTTAAAATGATGGTAAAATGGCATGAAGAGTGTGATGACTGCTATTCATAGAATCCTTAAACAAAATTTATTGTGTTTTCAATTGCTGCATTTTATAACTCCAGTGAGAACTTCACCTTGAAATTTATCTTTTCTTATGGACTTCAGAAAAGACAAAGTGAGCTATATAGAATAACCTTATTACAAGACTCTTGTGAGCTTTCTCAAAGCACAGTAACTTCTAAGTCATAGCTTTCATTCTGTCCTTACTTTTCCCTATGGTCTTTACAAAGGTACTAAAATAATAATAATAAAGATGTAGGAAATAAGTTGAGGTTAATGTGAAAAGTCCACTGTTTAAATATTTAAAGAATATATGATTTAATTTTTAAAGATGTTAAATAAAGTGAAAAGAAATCTAACTTATTCATATTTGTGCTGACTGCATCCAAATAGAAAAAGCTGATACAAGCAAATGAGAGAAAAATTTCAGATACCAAATGAAAACCTTGCCTACTAGATGAAGAAATCTTATTAGAAACTATCAGAACAAATGTATTTTTGCTCTTTGTCATTACTTTCCAAATTTTGTGTCAACTTAAAAATTCCTTATTCAATACACATTTTTTTTTGAAATTGCATATTTACATTGAGCTTTTTAATATGGAATCGTGTCCACATATTAATCCAGTATCATTTGACAGGAGAGGCTGGCTGGCATGGTGGATAAAATTATGGACATGAAATCAAAAACTAGGCTGAAATCCTGCTTCCATCACTTACCAACTGTATGGCTTTAGGCAAGTCGGGATCTAAGTCAAGAAGATCTGAGTTTGAATCCAACTTCAGACACTTACCAATTATATGACTCAGCAAAACGTGTAAACTTTCTCAGCTTCAGTTTCCACATCTCTAAAATAAATGTAATAGTAGAATTTATTTCACAGGGATATTCTGATGATCAAATGAGATCTTATATATCAATTGCTTTTGCACACTTTGAAACATCATATAAAATGGTACCTTTTAATTAGCTTCTTTAAGCCCAAGGCAACTCTATAAGAGTTTAAAATAGACTTACATTTATTATATACAATTGGTAGAGGAAGCTTCCACACTGACAAAATCACAAGTCATTGGAGTGTCTTTGTGCAGCATATTGAATTAATCAGGGGGCCATCTCCAGTTGTACTGCTCTATATCTTGCCACTGGACCCAGATGGCTCTGAAAGAGAGAGTGAGGCTGGTGATTTTGCCCAGCCTCACCTCACTTAAATCCAATTCACTTTCAAGTCATGATGTCACCTTCCTGATGTCATGGTCTCTTTGAGAATGAAAGACATACAGCAACAACAATTAATCAATAATCACTTATTAAATGCCTACTATGTGCCAGGCACTGTGACACAAAAGATACTAATGAATGAAACAATTCCTACACCTAAGGAGCTTACTTCCTAATGTAGGATAAAATAAATACTTGTGTAAGAATATAGAGAATAAATATAAAGAGCATCAATGCAAATTTAAAAAATTAAATACAAAGCACAGTTATCTCTCAACAGCTGTACAATTTAAGAGCAAAGGACACTCATAAGTGTGAAAAGCCACAAATAACTCTAGGCCCCACCCCAAACCTTTATTTAATAATTCTGATCATGTCTTAGAAAAACATAGACTTGCATGAACTAATGAATAGTAAGAGGAGCAGAACCAAGAGAACACTGTATACAGTACCAGCAATATTGTTTTAAGAATGACTAACTAATTCATTTTGACTATTATAAATATCCAGATTAACTACAAAGGACCTATGAAGGAAGACACTATCTGTACCCAGAGATAGAAGCATACATAGAATGATTTTACACACACACACACACACACACACACACACACACACACACACACACAGATATTTGTGTCTAAGGGTAGCCATCTCTAGGGTGGGGAGAGGGAAGTAAAAAGAGAGAAAAAGAAATGTACACAATAACTACTAGATATTTAAAAGGAATAGCAAGTTGTACATAATAGATTTGTAGTTTCATATGCTATCATCTTTTTATTATGCTGTGTTATAGAAATGTTTGTTTTACTCCATCAATTAAATAAATTTTTAAAAAATCATTCTGATCATATTTATTTAACACAAAAACACGTAAAACAACACACTCCACCCATTAAAAAAGTTGCAGTTTCTATACCAGAGGGATTAGAATCTCACATACTATTCAGTCTTCGAAGCCACTAATTTAGCTGCTGCAACTGCTTCATGGATTTCCTTCTTCTTTGAAAAGCACAAGATGCAATGATCACTGTGGCAGGAAAACCACATGACTGAGTCTGGATGGTAGAGAGACAAAGAGCAGACATTCTCAAAAAGAGTGCATTGCCTCTTGTTCTTTAGTACACTGAAAATTTTAACAACATTTACCTTTATAATAAATTTATGTATATATACTTATGGTAGCAAATAAAATAGTTTAATGCTATATAGTATTTATGCATTTATTATTTACTATTTTTGCTTTCTTTGCATATGTGTGTCATCTGTGATTTTCCACAATATGTCATAAATCTCCAAAAATTCCCATTTAATTATCAATGGCCGAATCACACATAACCAAAACCATGACTGTTGGGGGATGGCTGTAGTTTGAAAGAAAGGTTATTGAAGAGATCTGGGGAAGAGGTCATCTAGAAGGTGGTGTTTAAAATTTAAAAAAGGAAGGAATTCTGAGGTGAATGTAGTATTTTTTTATGAAGGGGTGGACAGTGGGCAGTGCAAAAACAGATATAGTACATGGAGATTTGTATATGAGGGACAGAGAGATGGCCAGTTTGGTTGGGTCATAGCTGTTCAAACAGGATAAGTTATAATCAATGAGGGAACACTTCAATGTTATCTTTTTATAAGGACATAAGAAACAAAAGACACTATTAAATATTTCCTGAAGATAGGGGGGGAAAAGTAGAAGAAAGGACTTAGAGTGCCTCTGAAAAAGTAATGTAATTATTGAATGTGCCCTTTGGAGATTACAACAAAAGGTTAAGGACAACTTTTTTCCCCAGAAATATGACACTGAATTTAATGTTAATATTATGTTGCATAAGATTTCATAAGTGGAAGAGATAAGTGAGTTGATTTTCCCTTTGTTCTCTAGGTTAGTCTCTAGAGGTAAACTCTAAGGAAGACTAATGGGAGGGCATGGCCATGAGTCATATAGGACAGGACATCATAGGTTAGTATCTACCTATTGGAGAGAATATTCATATCAATGAGGTCAAAGATACATCAGAGTATCTAAGTATCTGGGTTAAAGATTGAGATTTCTATAAATATTTGTTCAGTACCTAATGTGAAAAAGACATTGTGTTATGCTTTCTGCATGACAAAAAGAATACTGCATGATCACTGCCTTCATGGAGCTCATGGCTAGCAGAGAAGATAAGACATATAAACAAATATCTAAAATACAAAGCATAATAGGACCTATCTAAAATGTAATCCTCCTTCAAAAATGACAGGAAATCAGTGATGACATCATGACATTGGTGACATTAAGAATAATTTGTTAGATAAATTCCTGAACAATTTTAAAGAGAAGTAAACAATAAATTGCCCTGCTAATTGTTTTCCTCTTTTTCTTGTGCAGTAATTTATTTAATTTCCTGTGACTTACTTCATTGCTATATTTATTTGCCTTCCTGGTATTACTGTTGACTTAGATGTTTGCAAAGCAAATAATCTGCTCAAATCTTGTTGTTTCTCCTTTTTTTCAAGGAAGACCAATGACATCAGGAGTGATGTCTTGACTTGCATGTGAATTAGATTTAAATGAGAAAGAGTTGCACAAAGTCTTAAGCATCTCTCTCCCAGTTTCATCAAAGTCTAGTGGAAAGACAAAAGTCAAGACAACTGATGATGGCCTGGGATTCAGTGGAGGACCTTGGTGTCTTTGATATCTGACCAAGCTGTTGGAAGAAATTCTACTCATCTGCCCATTCTACCAGGGAAAGCCTTCACATGCTTGGGATAGACACCCCTCTAACTCACCAATGGGTTTAAGACCCCTTGGTTACTCTCATCCTGGTTTAGCCCATCCACCAAGACAGTTTTACCAGGTTATGGATGCTCTGCATGCTACAGCTCCTTGGAGCCACAGGTGATAAGCGGATAAAACAGATGGACACCAAAGATAGATAGGAAGCCTTGAAAAGTTCTCAGCAAGCCCTCACATCAGAGGTGGTAGTCCTTCCTGAACATCCCATAGACCCCAAGGCCTCAAGTCTTGTATTCTTTGTAGGAATTCCACAAATGACCTATTTTTTGTTGATTGCATAACTATTCAATTGATGATTAGGCCCAAGTTTGCAGGGCATGTTTCCTTGGGTGGAATCTTGAGCTCCTTTAAAAAAATGCATTATTGATTTATTTTAACATTGTTTTTTTTTAAATTTTGAATTCCAAATTCTCCCCCTTCCTCCAACCCCATCCCTCAGCCACTGAGAAGGAAAGCAATATATCAATTATACACATGAAATCATTCAAAATATTTCCATATTAGCCATATTTCAAAAATGCAAGAAAGTTTTAAAAAGTAAGGAAATTATAATTTAATTTGAACTCAGAATTCATCATTTCTTTCCCTGGGGGAATATAGTATTTTTTCATCATAAGTCTTTGGAAATTATCTTGGATAACTGTATTGATCAGAATAGCCAAGTCTTTCATAGTTCATCATAATTACAACACTGCTGTTATTGTGCACAATGATATCCATTCTTACTTCACTTTTCCTCAGTTCATATAGATCTTGTCATGTTTTTTCTGAAACCAATGACTCATTTTTTATATCATAACAGTGCTCTATCACAATCATATATCCCAAATCTTTCAGTCATTTCCAATTGATGACTCTCCATTCAATTTCCAATCCCTTGCCACCACAAAAAAGAGCTGCTATAAATATTTTTATACATATAGATACTTTCCTGGTAGAAAAAGAGAGATTTGATAAATTGAATTATTTAAGAAATCCTTATTGAATATCCACTTGCTATGACTAAGAAAAAAATTTGATAATTGTTAAATGACTTATTAGTGTCTCATTTTGTTCCAATATTGAACATAAATTGCCTGGAAATGCCTTCTCTGGAAAATCAGTTTTATTGCTCTACTTATTTCTCTTAAATTTTCCTCAATGAACATAAGGAATAAAAGAACAAGTGAACCTTTCCCTGAAATGGAAATCAATCTCTAAAATTAAAATAAATCTAGAAGTGTTTTTCTCTCATTATTTTCATGGCTAGAACTCTTTATCATACTTGCAAATAAAAACAGAAACAGACGTGCTTTGAAGTAAACCAACAAGATAAAGACAAATTTTGCTAAAATCAATGGAGAAAATATAATGTGATAAAACAGGTAACATTATTTCATAATTATACTATGGATTTCCCTTCCAATAAATTATTCTATGAACACATCTAGCAGAAATGCAAATTATACACAGAGGATTTCACAAAATAAGCAACTGCAGTCACATATCTCAACTGAGATATAATAGACAAAAAAGTAAACCAAGTTCAAAAAGACTAGAAATTCAATCAATAATTTGATGAACTACTAACCAGAATTTATTAGAGAAAACACTTAAAACTTTTGCAAGGGTATAAAGGTGGTGAATAATAAACAGAACAATTAAAATTATGCTTCAAATCTAGTTTGCGAAAACATCAAACATAAAGCTCAGTCTCTTTGTCTAGAATTGTTGTCATTGCTCTGTCCAGTGCCAAGTGTACAAACCCAAAACAGTAGGAGGGTTGATTAGTTCTCCATCGGATTTGAATGATGCAGCTGGGCAGTCCAGGTAGTTTATGTCTCAATTTAATAATTATATATTAGATTTTCAAATATTTACTCCCATTAGCATGCATTCATCCTCCTCAGATCAGATTAGACTACACATGACAGAACCATGGGTTTCAAGATTTTGTTCACTAGTCTTAACTTAATCTTCCCCTGAATCATGCCAAGCCTTACCCTCTTTCCAGGAATTAATATTGTCTGGCTTCTTACTTTGTTTCTAAGTGTTATACTTTAATAGTATGATGTCAATGAGGTTATTTCAGAACTACCACATCACCTACCCTGTTGGGCATAGGGCCAGATTCTATCAGTAGTTGCTACCACTTATACTCTGAATATCTCAGAAGAGTCTACTAATAGACTCCTTGGTTTGGGATACACACACACGTATAACATATATATATATATATATATATATATATATATATATATATATATACACACACACACACATACATACAGGTAAACATATAGATAGGTATTTCCTGTTTGTATTCCACATATATTTCACATATATGAGATATATATATATACATGGAATGTATATGGAAAATATATAGATGTATATTATGTTTATGTATTATATTGAGTGTTGTATTGTATTATATTATATTAGGAAATACACACAGATATATCAATATAGATAGATATCTATATAGATAGATAGATATACACATAGATGTAGCTGTATCTATATGTATATATCTATATCCATTCCTATACCTACATGTGTATCTGTATCTGTATCTGTATCTATATCTATATCTATAAATGTGGAAAATCCTTATGGAGTCCATTACTATGTTTAAATGTTAACTTGAGATTTGTCCTGAAATATGTGTGTGTATGTATTTATGTATGTGTGTACATGTATGCATGTATTATGTATGTATGTGCATATACATATGCATATGCACATATATACATATGTATTGTGTAAATATGTATGTGCATATGTATATGTTATTTTGTGCAGGTTCAGATTTAGGTGCTCTTCTACATGCTTTGGGAAATATCATTTCCATTCTTTTCCATTACTGCCCCTTATTATCAGTGTGATAATTGCCAACATTTTCTGGATTATAGAGAAAGTGAGGGAGTTTTAGAAAAATCATCCAACTCTGCTTCATTAACAACACTAAAGCCTTTGACTGTGTGAATCACAACAAAATATAGCAAGTCCTCAAAGGTATTGAATTACCAGGTCATCTTACTTGTCTTCTGAACTGAACATGGAACAACTGATTGATTTAAGATTGGAAAAAGCGTACACCAGGGCTATATATTGTCACCTTATTTATTTAATTTACATACAGAGTACATCTTGTGAACCAAGAGGTTGGATAAACCAAAAGCCAGAATTAAGGTTGCTGGGAGAACTGTCCACCATCTGATGGCAGAAAAGGAGAAATTAAAAAGGTTTTTGATGAAGGTGAAAGAGGGGAGTACACAAGGTGGCTTGTAGTTTCACACGAAAAAAATAAAACTAAGATCTTGGCAACTGGTCCCATAACTTCTTGGCAAACAGTGGGAGAAGAAATGGAATCAGTGTCAGATTTTATGTTCTTAAGCTCAAAGATCATTGCAGATGGTGACTGCTACCACCAAATTAAAAAATGTTTGCACCTTGGAAGAAAAGTTATGGCAAATATGGACAGCATGCTAAAAGGCAGAGACATCACCCTGTGGACAAAGGTACATATAGTCAAAGCTATGGTTTTTCCTGTAGTAATGAATGGCTGTGAGAATTTCACTTTAAGGAAAACTGAACTGCAGAATCAATGTTTTAAACTGTGGTGCTGGAGAAGACTTTTGAGAGTCCCTTGCACAACAAGATCAAATCTAGACAATATCCATATCAATACTGAACCTTAAATACTTTGGTCCCATAATAAGAAGACAAGACTCAATAGAAAAGACCCTGATATGGGAAAGATTGAAGAGAAAAGGAGAAAAGGATACCAGAGGATGAGATGGATGGATAAAAGCATTGAACATGAGCTTGGACAGACTTCAATTAATAGTGGAGGACAGAAGGGTCTGGTGTGCATGGTCCTTGGGGTCATAAAAAGTTGTGCAAAACTGAATAACTGATCAACAATAACCATAGGGGCATGATACATCATTGGCATATACATACTTATGGGTATGTAGAGATAACCACCTTCTAACCAACTGATATATATATATATATATATATATATATATATATATATATATATATACATATATATATATACACACACACATATATGCATATATACACATACATATATGTGTGTGTGTGTGTGTGTGTGTGCATGTGTGTGTGTATCCACCTTTAACCCATTCTGATGAAAATAGGATTCCAGAGCTACCAGCTGTCCTCCTCATCTAATTTCTCTGTCAGTTCTTTCTCTTACAACATTTGTATAAAATAACTCTTTTTACCTGTTCCTAAATGGTTTTACTTTTCAAAGTGATGTCATACTCAGGTCTACCCCAATCTTTCTTATGAACTACCCAATTACTAATAACATTCTTAAGGCATACATTTTATATTTCCTCATATAAAGGGTCAAAAGTCTGTCTTTATTGAGTCCCTTGTAATTAGTCTTTCATATATACCTTACATTTCTTGGATCTTGTATGTCAAATCTTCTATTAAGTTCTGGCATTTTTTTAACAAAATCCAGAAAATGTGACAATTCATTAAATGTCATTTTTTTCCATTGAGGATTCTGCTTAATTTTGTTGGGTATGATATTTTCAGCTGCAACCCCAGTTCTTTTGTTCTTCCATATATAGTGTTCCAAGACCTGTGGTCTTTTAACATTGCCACTGCTAGGTCTTGGGTGATTCTGACTGTGGCACTGTCATATTTTTTTTCTTGTTGCTCATATATTTTATCCTTGAACTGGGGGTTTTGGAATTTGACTTGGATGTTCTATAGGTTTTCCTTATAGGCTCTTTCAGGTGGCAATAGGTGAGTTTTTTATATATTTCTATCTTTCCTTCTTGTTCTAATGCTATAAGACAATTTCTTAATTATTTCTTGTATTATTGTATCAAGATCCTTTTTTTTAAATCAGTTTTCAGGTACTCCAATTATTCTTATGTTTTCTTGTCTTCGTCTGTTCTCCAGATCAGTTGTTTTTCTTATAAGATGTTTCACATTCTATTCTGATTTTTCATTCTTTATATTTTATATTTTATTATTTCTTGTTATATTATAACTTTTCTGGCTTTCCTTGCCCAATTTTAATTTTTATGGAATCATTTTCTTCCTTGAGATTTTAGATCTCCTTTTCTAATTGGTTGACTTTCTTTTCGTAATCTTTTTGTTTTTCTTGGATTATTCTTATTGTTTTTAATTTTTTTACTCAATCTCTCTGATTTTTTAAATCTTTTTAAAGTTCCTTTATGAATTCTTTTTGGGCATGTGACCATTTGATAGGAGAGACTTTTTTAACTTCAGTGTCCTACTCTGAAGATGAACCCCAGTCTTCTCTAATCCTATAGTAACTCTCTATGGCTGGATTCTTTCTCCTTTGCCTGCTCATTTTTTTATTTGTAGCAGCTTTTTTTTTTTATAATCACCTCTAGTCCTGGAGTATAGGGGATGGTGCCTCTGGCCACAAATCTGCTTTCAGTTCTCCCCTCTAGCTTGGAACTGAAACTAAGAACTACGCCCTCCTATAAGTATCCATAACCAGTGGTGTCCCAACCCACTGCTTCTGCACTCATCAGGGTTGTGCTGATTCCTTCTTGCCCAGGGTTATGTCTCAGCAGCACAGCTGAGGCTGGCATCCCTTAACAGCAGAGGTTTCCTTAATCCTCTTTGCTCAGATGCTGGACTCCAGACACTTTCCAGGAAGTTAAAGTTCCTATGGCTGGCACCTAAGGCTACCTCCCAACCCAGTTAGAACCAGGGCTTGCTTCTAACTGTTTCAGCAGAACTAGCCTGGAGATATTTACTCTTCACAGGAACCAAACTTATCATCCTGGGATTTTTCTTCAGATATTCTGCAATTGTCCCTGGAGGGCCACTGTTCTGCCACAACTCTTATTTATTTTTACTGCTCTATTTTCACCTTGAGATGCAGTATTATCTTATGGTAGAAATCTGGAGAGCTTTCAATTTTCTGACCTACTCCACCATCATCCCAGAATTCTCTCCTGTGTTAGCTATACAAGGACTAGAATAGATTAATGTGAATAGGTTCATCACCAAACAATTGGCCACTGAAGTGAATTATTTGGCTCTGGGTGTCCTTAAAACTGATAAAATATTAATGGGTCCTCAATCTTAGATAGCTTTCGTTGGCTTGTACAGAAAAGAAAGACAAGGAGCTTAGACTTATTTATTTGTTAGATCATCTATATACATTAACTTTTGGTATTCTTACAGTGTGAGTGTTAATAAATGATGAGTTAATACATTTCTGGAGGAACTAAATTATATCCATATTGACAGAAAACAAATAAATTGTAGTTCATTGTAAGAACAGTGCATTGTAAGAAAGAGATGTGAATAAAAAAAATCTCTCCAGGGAAGTAAATTGAAAATTGGCATCATGGGTCTCAGGATGCAACCAGAAGCAACAAAAATCATCAATTTTGGGGATATTTTGCCATCTTGTATCAAACTACTTAGGAGAATAAATAAACAGACCTCCAAGAAGATAATTAAAGTTTAAGTACCAGAATTCCATAAAGAATTTGACAAGATTCTCCAAACTGATTTAATATATTCCTTAATATCTTCAGTACGATGATGGGTATGGAAAAAAGATAGTGGAAAGTGTTTTAGAAAAAAAGATTTGCAAAAAATAAAAAATAAAACTTCAGAAACAGAAGTGAGGCACATTACTCCAGTATAACTAATATATACTGAATAACTTCTTCAAAAATAGTGTCCAAAAGCATAAGACATGGCATATATCAAACAAAATATGAAAATAACAATACCTCATACAGAAAACTCAGTGAGTCAAAAAGGATTTACTGAGCACTTACTATGTGCCAAGCTCTGAGCAAAGCACTGCAGATAAAAAAAAAAAGGTAAAAAAGTTCCAGTTCTTGAGGAGCTTACATTATAAAAAGAGACAACTAAGGATGAAGCCAAAATGGCAGATTTGGGGCAGCCACCCAACTGAATTCTCCCAACATTGCCCATGAAACAACTTTAAAATAATGCTTCAAATCAAATTTTGGAGTGGCACAGCACAAAAAAAAAAGTCAGGGTGCAATCTTTTCTGGCCTAAGAAAAGGTAAGAGGTTGGCAGGACAATCTATGACATGTGAATGGAGGCCTGTCCAGAGCACACACATGCAGCCAAGGAAAGAACTGCCATAACAATAACAGCTTCAAAAGCTCTGAATCCAGAGATGTTCTGGATTTCCAGTACAGAGAAAAGCTCTGGCGATTGGTCACAAGAATAGGAACCCTGGTCACAGTTCTAAGGTATTAGAGGAGTGCTAGTACATACAGCTACAGGGGACCAGGAGCCTTCCTGGGTAAAGACTATTGCACACACCATAACTCTTTCCAACTTTGGAAGCACCAAAAACTTGCAGACATGCAGAAACAGCAGCACAAAAAAAAAAAACCCTGAAGCTAGGGACAAACCTCCCCATCCTCAGGTAAGCAGAATCCAACTTTAACATGAAGTTTAAAGCTAAAAAAATAGGCTAAAAATAAGCAAACAACAAAAAAGGAATTGGACCATAAGAGCTACTATGGTGGCATAAATTCAGAGGAGGACAACAATGTGAAAACAGCTATAAAAAACCTAAAGACAAACCTGCTAATTTAACCTAAACCCAACAAGAGTTCCTGGAAGAGTTAAAGAAAGAGATAAGTAATACAGGAAATATTGGGAAAATAAATGAGAGTGATGCAAGAGAATTATGAGTAGAATTAATAGTTTGGTAAAAGAGGGACAAAAAAGCTAGAGAAAATGCACAGGGGGAGAAGGGTTTAAGAGATATGGGAGAGGATGGATGATAAAAAGGAGAATGGGCTAAGGGAGCAGTGGTCAGAAGCAAAATAGCCTTTTGAGAAGGGAAAGGAGAAGGGGGGAGGAGAAACAGAACAAAATAGAATGGAGGGAAATACACAGTATTCATAACTCTAAATGTGAATAGGATGAGCTAACTGATAAAACAGAAGCAGATAGCAAAATTGGTTATAAACAAGAATCCAACAACATGTTGTGTACAAGAAACATATTTGAAACAGAACATACAAAGAGTTAAGATAAAGAGCTGGAGAAGAATCTAATACGTTTCAGATGAAGTAGAAAAGAATATAGAGATAACAATCATCAACTCAAATGAAGCAAAAACAAAAATAACAAAAATTAAAAGAAATAATCAGGGGAAACTACATTTTTCTAAAAAGGTACCATAAACAATGAAGTAATAAAAAAAATTTACAGAAAATTTTTCTAATAAAAACCTCATTTCTCAAAGACCTCAAATTTCTCAAACTCAGTATAGAACTGAGCCATATTTATAAAAAAAAATAGTAAGAACCATTTCCCAATTGACAAATGGTCAAATGATATAAATAGGCAGTTTTCAGATGAACAAATCAAGTCTATCTATAGTCCTATGGAAAATGCTCTAAATAACTATTGATTAGAGAAGGACAAATTAAAACAATTCCAAGTATCACCTTATACTTATCAGAAATGACAAATACTGGAAAGGATGAAGGGAAAAATAGGTACAATAATGAATTACTGGTGAAGTAGTGAACTGATCCGACCATTCTGAAGAACAATTAATAACTATGCCCAAACATCTACAAAACTGTGCTTTCCCTTTGAACCAGCAATTTAAAAAAAATGTAGTGGCAAACTACCAGATTTTTTAAAAAGATTTTTAAAAAGAAAAAAAATGTATGTACAAACATTTTTTATAACAACTCTTTTTTGGTGACAATTTGAATTGAGGAGATGTTCATTAATTGGGGAAAGGCTGAACAAGTTGGGGAATATGATTGTGATGGAATATTATTTTGCTATGGAAAATGATGAAGGGTTTGATTCAGGGGAAAAAAAAACATGAGAACCTATATGAACTGATGCAAAGTGAAGTAAAAAGAACCAGAAGATCATTATATATAGTAACAGCAATGTTGTAATGATAATCGACTGTAAAAAATCTGGTTACTCTGAATAATACAATGATCCAAGACAGCTCCAAAGGACTCATGATGAAAAATGTCAGCCCCTCACCAAGGAGAGAATTAATGAATGCTGAGTGAAATTGAGGCACAATTTTCTCACTTGCCTTATTTTTCTTACTTTTAAAAAATATGGCTAATATGAAAATATATTCTGCATGATTTCACATGTATGACTGATGTATTGCTTGCCTTCCCAGTGGGTGGAAGAGGAGGGAAAGAATTTGGAACTCAAAATTTAAAAAGTGCTAAAAACAAATAAACAGGGGCAGCTAAGTGGTGCACCTGCCCTGGATTCAGGAGGACCTAAGTTCAAATCCGGCCTCAGACACATAACACTTACTAGCTGTGTGACCCTGGGCAAGTCACTTAACCCCAGTGCCTAGCAAAAAAACAAAACAAAACAAACAAAAAACCCCAAATAAATAAGTAAAAAAAAATTAAATATAAATTTAAACTAAAAAAAATTAACACATAAAAGGAAGCTGAAAATGGAAAGTAGGTGGAGGGAAGGTGATGAAAAAGTCTAGAGTGCAGTCTGGTGAGAATAAGACCCCTGCCTTAAATAGAGGTTTTTGGAGGAGCCATACTATCTGAGGGATTAGTCAAAGGAATGGAGGGTACCTCTAAGGTGTGAATTACAGCGCTCATGATATAGAGAAAACTTGGACATAATAGAGAAGTCCGTCCAGAATGCAGTGAGTGCAGCCTGTTGAAAAATTAACTACTAAGACAAAAGAGTAATATTAAAGAGCTGTCCCTTCAAGACACTACCCTTTTACATGGAACAGTTTGGTACTGAAAGTAGCAGAAAATATACTTTTCTGTAGAGAAAAAAAGTTACATCAACAAGTAATGAATGTAAAATATTGTTTCTTTCATAAATTAATGCCTAAAATAAATTTTGGTTTAATAAAAATTGTTAAAAATATGTGTGCAAAACGTTTTCAGATGGGATTTAAACTGAGATGTCACAAAAATATAGACATTTAAATAACCATATAGTAGATTTGTATGATGTCTCATCTGTAGGTAAAAAGTTTGATGGTTAAAGGACCAGAGTAAAAACTTTTGTTCATTTAAAACTTATAATACAGAAATATAAAGAAATGGTTTCAAGGACACAGACTGAAATAGAATATTGTTTTGAAAGGAAATTATGATGCTTCAGCTCACTTACACATAACTTTTAGGACTTGACAGATAAACAACAAATCATAAAAAATTGGCAGACAGGTATGATTATATAAGTGCAATTGATTTCGTAGGGGAAATTTGGTGAGTTTTTACCTTACAAGAGATGCATAGGTATTTGACTACCTGGAGATTCTTATTTAACCCACTAACACAGACTCAAGGAGGCTGAGATTATAGTGGTCAAGAATGGACAAGAGAGGACAACTCATCAGGGAATCAAAAAGCAATTTTGTTGGCACTGTTAAAAGAAATCATCTGTCAGAGAAGTCAGCTGACAAGAAGGCCTCCTCTGCCAGTTCCTGATTAACTGAATAAAAGTAAGAATTCTAGCTATTGTCCTTTAGTACTGTCTCAATTTAGAAGAGGTAAAGCCTCTTAATATTGCCTGCTGCTCTTAGTGGCCTGCTCTACTTTAAAAAAAAAAGGCAAAAAGAAGAAAGCTTTTGTAGCTGTTTTGATGTATTAGAAGAGATCCTGAGATCTAATTGGATAATATAGAATCCTGGTGGGTGAAGAGATGGCTAGGTTTTGTCCAGGAAATCAACCTGAGTTCTTTTTCTGTGAGAACTGACCTGATAGGATAATGGAACATCCCAGTGAATGAATAGCTGGTTTAAGGGATCCATAGGACTCAGGGAGAGACAGTCTGATGAGCTTTGCAATTCTCTGGCTTAAAGGGAGCTGCTAACTAATTCAATAAGGTTACATTCTTAAAATGTTAAGAGTGAATGTAAGAGAGGTTTGAGGCACTACAGTTTTGTGATAGAACTACATATCCCATAAATTGGTTGCCAGGCTAGGAGAGACTTCAAAATCTATTGTGTAGTCATATGATCATTGACTAGTTTTATCACTATTCAAAATCAATAACATTTTAAAAGATGAAGATGATAAGAAGACACCACATGAATTTATAAGTTCAGTCTAATCTATTGAACAAGCTGTTCACTCAAAAAAATGGGAAATATATAAAAGACATGAGCTGTAATTATCACCAATTCATAGAGAAGTTTAACTGATGCAAAATAGTCTCCACAATGAAAAGGATAAAAGAGATGAGGAAACACTTTAATCACTAAATACTTGATATTTTTGCTATAAGGAAATCTCATCCAATGGAAGCAATAATATAGAGCAAGAATGCATTTGAAAAACATTACAGGAGGGTGAATGCAGATGATGATCATTATCAGCTAACAAAATTACCAAAAAATTAATAGAATGGAAAATGAAACTAAGGAGTCTGTCAATCAGCCTATATCTATCTATCTATCTACCTATCTATCTATTCATCTATATGTATGTATGTATATATGTGTGTGTGTGTGTGTGTATGTGTGTGCGCGTGTGTGTGTGTGCGTGTGTATATATACATACATATGTACACTATGTGCCAGGCACTGTGCCAAGTACTGGTGATACAAAAAGAGGTAAAAGATAGTCTCTGCCCTCAAGGAGCTCACAGTATAACAAGGGAGAAAATAAGTAAACAAATACGTACAAATAAGCTACATATAGGATAAATAGGAAGTACTTAACAGAGAGAAGGCACCAGAATAAAAAAAGTTGGGAAAGGCTTTCCTGTAGAATATGAGATTTTACTTGAGACTTGAATGAATCTGTGGAAGTCAAAAGGCATAGAAAAGGAGGGCAGGCATTCCAGGCATCCAGGACAATTTGATAAAATGCCTAGAGCAGAGAGATGGAGTGTCTTGTTCATGGATCAAAAAATAGGCCAATTCTTTCTGGCCTGGATCTGTCACTGGATCAAAGAGTATGTGAGGAAAGGGGATTTAAAATGTGAGAATCCTGGAAAGGTAGAGAGCAGAACTGGTTTATAAAGGGCTTTGAACATTAAACAGAGGATTTTGTATTTAATGGTGGAAATGACCATGGAGATTATTTAGTAGGAGAGTGACATGGTTAGATTTGAGCTTTAGGAAAATCCCCTTGGTGGCTGAATGGAGGGTGAATTGGAGTGAAGAGAGATTTGAGGCAGCCAGAGCAGGTCACTGAGTAATCTAAACATGAGGTGATGAGGGTCTGTACTAGAGTGGTCATAGAAATAGAGGAGAGGAAGAGATGTTTTCAGGAGAAGTTGCAAAGGTGAAAATGACATACTGTTGATAGAATGGATATAGAAGATATGAAATAGTAAGGAGTCAAAGATGATTCCTAGGGTGTAAGACTGGGAGACTGAGAGGATTGTGTTGTTCTTGACAGTAATTGAAAACTTCTGAGGGAGTTAGAGTTTAGGAGGAAAGATAATAAATTCACTTTGGGGTGTGTTGAGTTTAAAATAGCTACTGGTAATTGGAGATATGAAATTGGAGGTTAGCCGATAGATTATGGCAGGATAGTTAGCTCAGAGCATCATTAGCATAAAGATGATTATTTAATTCATGGGAGCTGATGAGATCATCAAGTACAGTAGTATAGAGAGAGATGAGAAGAGGGCCCAGGACTACCATTAGAGGGCATAATCTGGATCAAGATTCAGCAAAGGAAACTGAGAAAGAGTGATCTGATAGGAAAGGAACCAGGAAAGTGGTGTCCCAGAAACTTAGAGACAAGAAAGTATAGAAGAGAAGAGGGTGACCAACAATGTCACAAGTTGCAGAGATGTCAGGGAGAATTAGAATTGAGAAAAATCTTCCAGATTTTGGTTATTAAAAAATTAGTAGTAACTTCAGAGAGCAGTTTTAGTGGAATGAATATCTCTATATTGCAATATCTATATATAGAACCCATTATTGTAAGGGGTTAAGAAGAAAGTGAGAGTAGAGAAAGTGGAGACAACTATTGTAGATTGTCTGTTCCAGGAACTTTCTAAGGAGAAGTTAACATGAAACCTAACTGAACCAGATCATCCCAAGAGTATAGATGAACGTAGAAGGAGAAAATTAGACACAAAAAGGAGACGAGTCAGTATTTCTAAAGCATTCTCTTCTCCCCACTGTTGACAGTTGAATCTTCACATTCATGTTCACTTGCTGAAGTTCCCCTGCATTAAGTAAAGCAATGAAAAGCACTTAAAAAGAATAAGAAAAGAAGAGTTGTTGAACCTGATCAAATATATTCAGAAGAAATCAGTGATGGAAGAAACTCATTTTTAAAGTATCTGATGCATCTATTTTCAATATACCTTAAGGAGATAAAGATGACTAACGAATAAAAAAATTACAATGCATATAATTGAGTAAGTTTTATAAAAGTATATAATTCTTATATACTTACATATAATAATAATTCATATAATTCTTCCCAAAGCGACCAATAGCAACAAAAAACTCAAATGCTTGCTGCCTGTATCTATTATGTCCTTGTATGACTGTATTATGAAAATGTAAGTAATGACCAGGAAGTTTTCACAAATATTTTCTGCAGTACATCTCTGCAGAGCTAAGTAATAGAAGTTTTGACTGTTTACTGTTTGTTACTTACATAAAGGCATTTGATAAAGTGGAACAAAACACAGCTTTTGAGGCTTTACTCCCACAAAGTATCTCCAATGAATACATTAATATTATGCAAAATCTCATTCAGAGATGCAACCTCAAAGAAAACTTTCCTCATTGAATCACTCAGTATCAATATCAAGTGAAGAATGGAACATGGTGACATAAGTTCATCAAAAATGTTCACCAGTCTTTTGGAAGATGTCCTGCATTAAGTCAAATTCAGATCAACACAATGACCAACAACAGTTCCAGAGTACTCAAGGTGAGACATGCTAATAACCACCTGATAGAGAGGTGATGAACTCAAGAGTAGAGACTGAGAAGTATTTTTTTTTAGATGTAGACAATAAAAGTATTTTTTGGTTTGATTCTATGTTTGTAGCAGTGGTTTGTTTCTCTTGCTTTCTCAATTTATGGGGGATGGGTGGGAGGGAGAGAATATAAATTTAAAAATAAAATTTAATTTAAAAAAAGTGATTGGTCTAGAAATCTTACATAGCTAAAGCCCATTAAATCAAAAATGTGCATTTTCCATATCTGGTTATGCAATTGAATGTGAAACCTATTGAATTAGTCTACCCATAAATACAAACATACATACATATACACACACATTATTGGTGCTGGATGAGCTGGAGGTAAAGCTAGATAGGATAATAGCTGGAAAGCTTTTGCGACCTATCAATGTACTTTCAACAATCTCAAGATGTTCTTTGTGGCCAAAACCTATACTTTAGTGTTTTCCTAGTGTTTCTGTATGGCTAAACATCATAGAACACAAAGGATCAAAAAAGATAAAGTAACAAGTGACAAAAATGGCAGGACAATGGTCATGTGCACATAAGTATGCTGTAGCATAGTGTCAATAATGTTATGTACAAAAAATAATAAAAAGGAGTTCATCAGACAGGAAAGAAGAAAGAACAGCCAAATAGTGAATGTTGAATAACAGACAGACAGCTTTAATTCTGTGCTAATATCTAAAGAAGTTTTTTTATTTAAATAAAAAATCAGAAAAAAGCCTCTAACAAATTGGATACATCTTCAATAGAGGATTTATGCCAAGGCACTGACTAGATAATGTGTAGAAGGGTTCTTCACTCTATAGAGAGCAAAGATCCATGCAATTATTGAATGTTAGTTATATTTTTCAAGTTCTATCAGCTGCAAACCTCTACTGACCTACCCTTTTTGTAACACAATTGATATTCATAATAATGATGCTCAAGTGCTTTGAGATCTTACAATATCTTCTGAATCATCAAAGAAAGATTAACTTGTCCTTGATATTGTATTATGAAGATTATTTCATTGCATTCTAATTCTGTGAAAGTTGTGTTTCTTATACAGAATACCTAGTAAGGTTCTATTTGCCAAGACTATTTGACCAGATCCATTCCATAACTATCCTGGTTGACAGAGAGTCCTCTGTAAAGGTATTATAAATAATGAATAATGCAAGTATTCAGTGTTGTGGCCAGAGTGCCAATTTTAAGGATTGTGGGTTATGCTACATTTACCTCACTGATCGAGAAAAAGAAAAAAATAAAATGAAAATGCTGCCTATGTAGCTGTTCAAGCTCGAGGTAGTCAATTACATGTTGAGAACTGATAATTACGCTAGATCCATTCAAGCACATAACTAAAGGTAAGACAGTTCTGCCAGAGACAAAAGCCTTCTGGAGCAATTTCATTTCTAATTATGTTTTCCTGAAAGGATAAGCTTATACCTGATCTATAAGAGGATGTAATCCAGTGGGGAAGCAGGGAACCAAGGCACCAACAATCACCTCTTTATTTTAGAAAGTATGTACCTTTGTCTGTGCTTCTCTTGCGCACTTGCCATGTTCTATTTTTAACTTAAACTTATTTCTATCTTTGCCATAGCTATTCTAAACTCTATATTCATTGAAGGCAAGGATTCCATTGTATTTATCATCATATCTCTTCTAGCATTTACAATATTGTTCTTACAATAGGCACTTAATAAATGTTTATAGAATTTGATTAAGCTAAACTGAATTCAATTCAATTTAACAAGTATGTATTAACCACCTACTAAGTGTGGGACATTGAGCCAAATGCTAGGGATACAAAACAAAAGAAATATAATCCATATAAGAAATTAACATTCTACAAGGGGTCCACAGGTAAGTAGAAAGAAGTTATGTACAAAGTAATTTCAAGGAAGAGAAACATTTAAAAAAAAAACTGGGCAGAGTTCTCATATAATAAATTGGGCTTCAAAGAAAGGCAGGAATGCTAAGAGTTAGAGGCAAAGAGGGAATTCATTTTAGCCATGGGAGAAACCCTGTGCAATAGAATGAAAAGGACAGATTTAATGCCACAGATGGGAAATAATTAGGACCAGTTTGATTACAACAGAGAGTATATGAAGTGGAGTAATTGGAAAAATAGGTAAGAGCTAGATTGTGGAGTGTTTTAAATGCCAGGCTGATGATTTTGTATATAATGATAATAGATAATATTTATATAGTGGTTCAAGGCTTGCAAACAACACTTAGGCATATTCTCTGATTTCATTTAAAAAAAAAGGAGCCATTGATTTTTTTTTTTAAGTATGAGAATGATATGGTCAGATCCATGTTTTAGGAAAGAGAATTTAGTAACTGTATGGGTGATGGATTGAAAAGAGCAGGGACTAGACAAGGCTATTCTACTTGTCTAGGTGAGAAATGATGAGGGTATAAACTAGAATAAAGGCTGTGGGAATGGAGAGAATAGGAAAGATGAGAGAAATGTTGGGGAAGAAGCCTAGCCAAGCTCTATCATATGATCAGCTATGAAAGGTGAGGGAGAACTGAGTGAGTATGATGTTCTAACAGAGGAAACTGAGAAGTAGTCACACAGATAGGAGGATAACCAAGAGTGCATTGTAAAGGAAGTGAAGGGTGGCGATGGTAGATCCAAAAGGTCTGGATGAGGTGGGAAAAGAGAAGGGAATAAGCATTTATTAATCACATATTGTATGCCAGGCACTTTTTTAAGCACTTTACAAATATCTGATTTGATTCTCGCAAAAACCCTGGAAAGTAAGTGCTATTGCTAACTTGATTTTACAATCAAGGAAACTGAAACATGCAGAGGTTAAGTGACTTGCTAAGGGTCACACAGTTACTAAGTATCTGAGGCCAGATTTCAACTCAGACCTCCCTGACTCCAGACTAAGCACTCTGTTCACTGCACCACCTACCTGGGTCAAAAGCTGTCCAAGAACAAAGACTGGGGGGAAAAAGTCATTGGATTTAGCTGTTAATAACCTTAGAAAGAACATTTTCAATCCAATGGTGGGTACAGAAACCACATTATAAGAGTAAAGGAGATGAAAAAAATAGAGGCAATAGGTGCAGATACAGATAGTTATGAAATGGAGAAGAGGATATAAGATAAAACCACGAAGAAGTCGCTGGGCCAACAAATTTCTGTTTTTGTTTTTAGAGTGGAGGGAACCAGATATGATGTTGGCAGGCTTAGATGTTAGCCCTGTTAGTGGCAAAAGAGTCACTAGATATGAAGATATTGAAGATAAAATAAAGAGAAACAATAGATTGGGGATAGTGGAAGTAGGAGGGTGATAAAGTTCTGTCCTGGATGCTCTCCTTTCTGCCTCTATACTACTTCACTTGGCAATTTCATCAGTGCCCATGGATTTAATTACCATCTCTATGCTGATGATACTCAGAGCTACCTATCCTGTTCTAATCTTTCTGCTGACCTTCAATCTCACATCTCCAACTACCTTTCAGAAATCTTGAAATGGATGTCCATTAGATATATTTAACTCAACATGTCCAAAACCGAACTCATTATCTTTTCTCTCAAGCCCTTCTACCCTCCAAACTGCAACATTATCCTTCCAGTCCCTCTGGTTTGCAATTTAGAAGTCACCCTCAACTTCTATTCCTCACCTCCCATATCCAATCTGTTGTCAAGGCCTGTAAATTTCAAATTTGCAACACCTCTTGAATATGCCCCCTTTTCTTCTCTGACACTGCCCCTACTCCTCTGGTGCTGACTTTCATTACCTCAAACACCAGTGGCTCTTTCTTGCCTCCAAGATCAATTACAAAATCCTCTAGCATTCAAAATCCTTTGTAATCTAGCTCCTCCCACCTTTTTACATCTTACTTAGGACCAGCTACTGCTCTATCCATTTACACTGGTTTCCTTGCTGTTCTACAGACAAGACAATTTATCTCTCAGTTCTAAACATTCTTTCTGGCTGTGTCTCATGCCTGGAATTCTCTACCTTCTCATCTCCATGTATTGGCTTCCCTGGATTCCTTTAAATCCCAACTAAAACGTCATCTTCTACAGGAAGCTTTTCTCAAGGTCTGTTTATTCTAATGCCTACCTCTCTTGCTTGTTTCTTGTCATATATCTATATCTATATAAAACTTATTTATATGTATTTGTTTGCTAGTTTTCTTTTCCATAGATTGCAAGATCCTTCCAGGCAGTGATTGCCTTTTGCCTCTTTTTTTGTGTCTTGAGCACATAGTAGGCTCTTTAATGTCTTATTTAGGAGAACAACCCCTTTGTCAGAGCCTGGAGCAAAAGAGGAGACAAAGGAGAGTTGAAAACAGAGAAGTTTTGAGGTGTAGAACAGAGGATAAAAGATAGCATTCTATTTCACAGAATCAGAGGAATAGTACTCTGCAAAAAGGAAGAGGGAGAAAGTGGTATAAAAGGATTAAGGGCAGAAGGTTTGAAATAACCCAAAATTCAGTCTTGAATCAGAGATGAATAAAAGGATTACCATGTTGCTGTGAGAGTAAGTTTAGAATAGTTCTCATGAATTTATAGTTGACCAGTCTTTATTCATGGCTCACAACTTTCTAAGTTGGAGAGTAAAGGTATTATTATCATCATTTTATAGATTAAGAAATTGAGGCTAAAAGAAGTAAAATGATTTGGCTAAGGTCACTTAACTACTAAATGTTCAAGTTAGGACTTCAATTCAAATCTTCCTAAATCATATCTAGCACCATCTACTTCACCATGAAGGTCAGTGGATGGTAATGAGTAGGAGCTAAATAGAATAATACAGAGAGAATAAACTGAGAGAGAGACAGAGAGAGAGAGAGACAGAGAGATAGAGAGACAGAGAGACAGAGAGAGAGAGAGAGAGAGAGAGGAGTTGCTCAATGACCATGGTAGAATGAAGATATAAAGGAAGCAGTGAAAAACAAGGAGTCTACCTTGCCTTTTCCTGGCCCAGTGTGTGAGTGGAGTTGGGAAAAGGGAAGGAACATTCACAATTGGAGAAGGTGTCTAGTGATTTGGGACCTTAAGGTGATAGGGGGAGCCAGGTCGTGAGCAAGAAGACTAAAGAGTTATGAAGTAACGAGATATAAAACAAAATAAAAATTTGTAACAATGGAAAGAGAAAAATAGAAAGGGGGCCCAGAGCCTGATGGAGATTTGGGAGGGATAAGTCAGAAATAAAGAGGGATGAAAAAATGGGAAGTGGTGTCAGGGGAAGAGGGTTCTTTTTTTCCCCTTGGGCAACAAGTGATTAGGAATCACAGAAATCAAGAAAGAAAGTGATGGTGAAGTGGATAGGATGCTGGACCTGGAATCAAGAAAAACTGAGTTGGAATTCATTTTTACACACTTAATAGGTACATGACCCTGGGCAAGCCATATAACATTCATCTGCCTTGATTTCCTCAACTGTAAAATGGAAATAACAATAGCATCTACCTTAAATTGTTGCTATGAGGATCAATTGAAATTGTAAATCACTTTGAAGGACTTAAAGCACTATATAAATCCTAGCTACTGCTGCTGCTGCCACTACTACTACTACTACTACTATTACTACTACTACTACTACTACTAATATAATAATAATAATAATAATAATAATAATAATAATTGTTCACCTTGGTCTCCCATCCTCAAGAATCATGACAAAAGGCACAATCAATTTGTTCTATCTCAGTCACTAAGGAATGAAGTATATTAGTTTGAGGGATTGTAAAACCCAGATTAAAATGTTCTCATGAAGAGGATTGAAAATGAGTAAAAGTAACTACATTTTATAGGTGATAAACAGGAGACACAAAGAGTTTGGTTAATTTGCTTGGCCATCTAGCCAAATTGGTTTGCATATTTCCTCACCATCAGTCAATTCAATTCAACTACAATTAGATACTTGATTTGGATTGAGTGGAGCTTCAAGCTAATTATTCTTTTTTTTTTAATGATTTTTGGAGCCCTTTGTTATTCCATCATTTGTTCCCAAGTTATGTTTACTTTTGAATATAAAGGAACTAAAGTCATTACAGTAACACAACAATGGAACCATTTTTCCTTCTGATTCATTAGCTCATCAGTGTCCTTTAGAATTTGATGAGTGATCCTATTAGCAACTGCACTCATTTCACAGAGACTCTAAAATAGGTCATATTGTGAGATTGTACTCTCATTGCTCATGACCATGAATCAAAATATGATGTGGTTTTTTTTGAAAGACTTAAAGGAGCTCCCCGAGTGATATTATTTCAAAGGAAAGATTCAGCTGCTGCTTTTAAAAAGCCTTACTCCTAAGATGTTTGTAGCTGCTCTACCTTATAACATTTTTTCACTTGAGAGGTTAATTAGGTTTTTCTTTCTTATTTTTCACCTAAATACCAACATTTTTTTCTCGATCTCAACAATTAAGACTCCCAATTTAAAGAAAAATGAAACATTGATTCTTTAGTGAAGTTTTACACATTTTCTGCAATAACCAAGTAGTATAAACATTTAAATGATTTTTTTTCCCAAAAAGTATTTGTTCACAAACAATCAATTGAGGAGCATGACAATACTTACTATGTGTTTAGCACTGTTCTTTACATTGTGGAAGATACGAAAGAAATATGAGATGTGACAAATGATGCATCCAGCTGGGAGATGGACAAGCAAGACAAACAAGAAAAGGCAGCTTCAGAGAGTGTGACCACTTCAGGGTTGAAAACAGTTAACCTTCAAAAATCTACAAAAGCCCTGAGTATCAGGGCTAGATGGACATCAGAGAAAATTCATCAGGATTCCAAGGAGAGAGAAAAGGACTTCTCTTTGAACAGAAGCTGTGAATAGCCCTTTGCTACAATATATACTCTGAGTTTGAATCACTTTCTTCTAAATTCTCTGATCAATGCAATGACTAATCATGATTTCAGAAGACTAACAATAACATGTTTCTCATCTATTAACAGAGAGGTGATGTCTAAGGATGCAGAATAAGACATACAGTTTCAAGCACAGACAATATATAAATTTGTTTTGCTTAAATATATTTATTAGTTATAATGGAGGATTTCTTTTTGGAAAGGAATGGAGGGAGGTAGTAATAGCGAAACAAACAAGATAAGAAAGAAAAATTGTGGACTAAACACTAAAACATACACTCAAGAAAGCAGAAGGAAATTCAGAAGTGAACATAGGTAAGTAGGGCAGTTTTTTTTAATTTTATGTTAAATTTAATATTTTAAAAGAAACAAACTACATGATAGTTCTCATTTTCATATGTAATACCCTTTTTCTGTTCAGTGAAAAGAGTACAGAATCTGGATTCAGAAGATCTGGATTCAAATCTTGCATCTACTGCTTGCTACTTGTGTCCTTGGGCAAATGATTTCATCTACATGGGCCTCAGTTTCTTTATCTGTAAAATGAGGCAGTTGCACTAGATGGCCTCAATTCCCTTCCAGTTCTATATCTAGACCCTATGATTCTGTTTGTCATGTTTGTCAAGTAAGTAATAAAGAAGATAATTTTAAAAATAAGAATATGTTAAGACAAGGGAAGAGAGGAAAATGGAGGACAATGCATTTTAGCCACTAAAAGCCATCTACGTAGAGTTCAATTTTCAAGTTTTCCTCTGCTATGTGTTCTTGTCCAATGGCTAACAAATCTCTGTAACTTAACCTTCAACCTCCTCCTTTATTAAGTATCCTATTCTAAATCACCATTGTTGTAGGAGAAAATTCCTTTGCCTGATGCTGTTCCACATACTCTCATTTCAATTCACCTCATTCTTACCTCTCCAAGGGCTTCTCTCTAAAGCATTTCTTGGTCGTCCCATCTAGAAGTGATCTATCTTCCTGGAATCTCTCAGATCATTCTGTTTCATTTCTCTCCGGTATTCAATAATTTTCTTATTTGTGTTTCTGTACATGTCTTGGTCTTCCTTGCTACATTATAAGTCATTGAGGATAGGGTATGATAGCATTTGTCATATTTGTGTAAAGGACACTTTTTTCCACTCTGGTGTATTTAGCAGTTCTCTGCTTACTGAATGTTGCTTAAGCAGAGGAAGCTAGGTTACTCAGGGGATAGGGCACTGGACCTGGAGTCAGGAAGACCAGAGTACAAATTGAGCCTCAGACACTTAATAACTCTATAAACCAAGGCTACTCACTTATCCTCTGCCTGCCTCAGTTTCCTCTTCTACAAAGTGGGGATAGTAACAGCACCTCCTTCCCAGGGTTGTTTTGAAGATTAAATGAGATATTATTTATAAAATGTGTTTTTTGGTATTTTTTTTTCTTTTATTATTTCTTTTGTTTCATCAACAATCACTTCCATATGCTTTTGAGTTTAAAATTTTTCTCCCCCTCCCTCCCCACCACCCTCCCTAAGATGGGCACACAATCTGATATAGGCTACACATTTACATTCCTATTAAAGATATTTTCACATTAGTAGTGTTGTAAGTAAAAATTAAAACCAATAGGAGGAACCATCAGAAAGAGGAAACAAAACTCAACAGAAGAGGAAAAAAAATAGCAATTCAACTTTCGTAGTTCTTTTTTTGGATGTGGATAGCATTTTCCATCACAAGGCCTCTGGAGATATCTTAGATCCTTGTATTTCTGGGAAGGGTTAAGTTTATCAATGTTAGTCATCGCACAACATGGCTGTCATTCTGTACAAAGTTCTCTTGGTTCTACTCATTTCACTCACCATCAGACCATACAAGTCTTTCCAGGTTTTTCTGAAGTCAGCCTGTTCATCATTTCTTATGGCACAATAGTATTCCATTACATTCATATACCACAACTTGCTCAACCATTCCCCAATTGATGGACATCCTTTCAATTTCAAATTCTTTTCCACCACAAAAAGAGCTGCTATGAATATTTTTGTACATGTGGGTCTTTTTCCCATTTGTACGATCTCTTTGGGATAAAGCCCTAGAAGTGCTATTGCTGGGTCAAAGGGTATGCAGATTTTTATAGCCCTTTGGGCAGAGTTCCAAATTGTTCTCCAGAATGGTTGAATCATTTCACAACTCCACCAACAATGTATTAGTGTTCCAATTTTCCCACATCTTTTCCAGCATTTATCATTTTCCTGTTTTGTCATGTTGGCCAATCTGATAGGTGTGATGTAGTACCTCAGAGCTGTTTTGATTTGCATTTCTCTAATCACTAATGATTTAGAGGATTTTTTCATATGACTGTAGATGGCTTTAATTTCTTCATCTGAGAACTGTCTGTTCATATCCTTTGACCATTTATCAATTGGGGAATGGCTTGTATTCTTATAAATTTGTCTTAATTCCCTATATATTTTAGAAATGAGCCCCTTATCAGAGAGACTGGTTGTAAAAATTCTTTCCCAGGAATGTACATATATGTGTGTGTGTGTGTATGTGTGTGTGTGTGTGTGTGTGTGTATGTATGTGTGTATATATATGTGTGTGTGTGTGTGTGTGTGTGTCTGTGTGTGTATGTATGTGTGTATATATATGTCTGTGTGTGTGTCTAATATATTCCATGATATTTAAATTCCTTTTTCGTGGCTGCTTGCAGCATTTTCTCTTTCATCTGGTAATTTTGGAATTTAGCTATTATATTTCTTGGTGTTTTCAATTTGGGATCTCTTTCAGGCATTGAACGGTGGATTCTTTCTATGGCTATTTTATCTTCTTGCTCCAGGACTTCAGGGCAGTTTTTCTTTATGATTTCCTGAAAGATACCATCCTGGCTCTTTTTTTTTCATCATGATTTTCAGGTAGTCCAATAATTTTTAAGTTTTCTGTCCTGGATCAATTTTCCAGGTCAGTTGTTTTACCCATGAGGTATTTTACATTTTCATCTATTTCTTCATTTTTTTTTTGTTTCTGTTTAACTGATTCTTGCTCTCTCATAGGGTCATTAGTTTCCATTTGTCCAATTCTAATTTTTAACAGATTGTTTTCTTCTGTTAGTTTTTTACTTCCTTCTCCAATTGGCCAATTGTATTTTTGAGGGATTTGTTTTCTTCAGTGTACTTTTTTCCAATTGGCCAATTGTATTTTTTAAGGACTCTTCTACCTCTCTCATTTGATTTTTAAAATCCTTCTTGAGCTCTTCTAAGAAGGCTTTTTGGGCTTCAGACCAGTTCATAGTCCCTTTTGATATTGCAGATGTGGGTTTGTTGACAATGTTGTCCTCTTCAGAATTTCTGTCTTGATCTTCACTCTTCTCGTAATGTGAATCTATGGTGCGTTTCTTTTTACTCATAGTGTTTCTTTATTCCTTGGCCTTTAAAGAGATTGAGCTCTCCTGCTGGGGAGCAGAGGGCACTAACCCAAGCTTCTTGTGTTGGGAGCCTAGGTTTTGGTCACTATCTTTGTGTGCTGGGGCCTCTTATGTTGGCAATTGTAGGCTGTAGGATTCTGGCAGCTTACCTGGTGTTGGGCTGGAATCAGCAAGGCTGGAACTTCCAGGCAATTCTAGGTTGCCTGCTTTTCCTTTCCTTTAGCTTTCTTCATCTCCTTTTAGATGGGTGCTGCAGGGTGTTCATCTGCCTGGGGCCCCTTGTAGTGCTGCCTCCCTTAGATCTGCTTAGGCCCTGGGAGGTTCCTTTGCTGTAGAAAACCTGGTGGTTTTCTAAGCTGGTTTCCACAGGTTCCCCCACCCTCACTGAGGCACTCAGAGGTCCAGGTGATGGTGTTTGCCTGCTCTACCACATGGGCTTGAGGATTTCCTTCTGGTTCGCAGTTGGAGGCTGGAGGGTTCTGACAGCTTATCTAGTGTTGGGCTAGAATCAGCAAGGTTGGACTTCCACTTCCCAGGAGCCAAGATGGCAGAGTGAAAAGGTAGTCATTCTCACCCTCCCCTATCGACCTCTGAAAACCCAGAAAATAGCACCTCAGAAAAAACTCTGGAACAGATGAACCAGAAGAGAGATGGGGAGTAGCAGAGCAGTAGCCCAGCCTCACTTTAGCACACCAGGAGGAGATACTGGTCATTCGGCATTCTACAGCATACCTGTCTTCCAGTGCCTCAGCAAAAATAAGGGAAGCAGCACTGCAAGGGGCCCCAGGCAGACAAGCACCCTGCAGCATTCATCTGAAAGTTGCTGAAGAAAGCAACCTAAAGTCCTACTAAAATTCCACCCTTGCTGATTCTAAAATGCTTTTTAAATCTTAAAGTGCTCTATAAATGCTAGATAGGATAATGATGTAACTCAAAATTAATAAGGGACTTTTGAACCTCTGATACTGAATAAGAAAATGCAGTGTACTGCGTCAATCCTTCAACAGTGGTTCCAGTCATATAATGAAGCACTAATGGTACTAAAGGAAATTATGAAAGGAGTGATTTTGGAGGTATCTGATAGGAGTTATATTAATTGATTTAGGATAAAGTAAGCAGAACCAGGAGGACAAATTGCTACAACACTGTGAAAACAAACAACTTGAAAAGACTTAAGAACTCTGATCAATAAAATGACTAGCCATGATTCCAGAGGCTGCAAGCATAAGGGAAAGCTAGCACCCGAACATGTCCTTTGTTTCCTAGACCTTGCAATCTCAGACACTGTTAAAACAGACTTTTGAAATCATTCTCCCCTTGATTTAACTGAGATTTTTATCTCATTTCCAAGTTGAGATACTATTTATTCTTGTTTATTCCATTGTTGACCCTTATACTTTTTCAATTTCTAATTATTAATTACATCAATAAATAGTTTTGCTCTATGATTGTCTTTTGCTAGCCAAGAGTAAGTGAAATACTACTCTGCCCTTGGGAAAGATAAGAGCAAGTGACTGTTATTCTGAACCTTTATAAAAAGCATAGGATTCCTAAACTACAAATCTTTCATAAATAGATATGATTCTAGCTCTCACATAAGAAAATGGTGTGAGTGCCCAGACTAAATATTAATCCTGTTCCTATAAAGATGGAAATCACTTTCTCCCTTGGAAATGCTATAGGACAGGTCCCAAACAAATATCTAAACAAAATTTTGTCTCATTTTGGACCATTCCCTCTCCATTAGATGGCTGCCTATTTAAATTCCATATAAATCTCCATCATCTAACACAGAACCTTGTGCCTATGACCTACTCAGTAAATGTTTCTAATTGAATTAAATTGAAGGTCAAGGTCAGGTGTGACATGGCTGATTATTGACTTAAACCAGTTGTCCTCTGGGCAAAGCCAGGGCTTTAGCCCAGTAGTTCAGGCTCAGTTTGGACTTGATTTTTTAAACCAAAGGACAGCAGAAGGACAGGTGTACATAGCCAAAATTCAGGCAGGACTGTTTCAGGATACACTCATAATCTCAAGTTAAGGAATCCAAGGTCAAGGCCATTAGCAGACATTTTATAAAGGCAGATGGATCAGTAGCTAGAGAAAGAAGAAACTAACACCAAAGTACAATTGCCAGAATAAAGTATATTATCCTGAACTGGTAAAGTGACTCCCCGTACCAATAAAAACATGTGTTTAGTCCCTATCTCTCCTGAAGAATTTATATGTCTATTTGCTAACACTATTAGTTTATTACTTACATAAGTAGAAAAATTGGGGGAAATGTTGCAAGAGTTGATTCCTAGTACTCTTTTCTTGTTGAGACACTTTTAAGGAACAATCTTTGTTACTCACCATTAGCATATAATCTGCACTGTGTAATGCCTGTAGAAAATGTTGCTTTTAACTGCCTATGATACTGCTTATTATTTCATGAATCTTGACTTCAGCTTCCTTTTGATTTTGGCCTCTCCTTTCTAAGGTAGCTATTATTTACATCATTGACAATTACTCTGAATTACATCATAATTGTTGATTGAAAGAGAAAGAAAAGAGAAGCTCAGGAGTTCCATCCATTTAAATAAAATACTAGAATGTCACTTTCCTGGAAAGGTACAAACTGTACTGGAAGGTACTTTAGAAGGAAAGGACAAATGTATCTAGTCTTGTGCTCAGAGGACATATCAACCTTTGGTATGAATGACAGAGCAGAGCACAGTAGTTAAGTATGAGGTTAGGATAGATCATGTTGAAAGTTTCCCAAGGCTTTCTCAATTGAGTTCTTCCCAGGGTGACATCATTATTTTATTTAAATCATTCCAGATCCTCTGATTATCAAATATACTCGTGTTTATGTGTGTATATACACACATAAACATGTATATAATATGTATATATATATTATATACATATATATGCCAAATATAGATGCCTTGTCAACTCTCCATACCAATATGCAGTAAATAGGCAGATAGGAGGGGACCAAGATGGTGGAGTAGAAGGAAACTCCCCCCTCAACTAAGCAACAACAGAATTACCTCACAATTCACTCCACTGCTCCACTGAAAAATGGTAGATATGATCTATATTCCTTGAGGGATGAAACATAAAAAGGAATTTAGAGATGAAAGGTAAGTGAAACTTCACTGCTAACAAAAAGTCTCAGCTGGCCCTTCTTTTAGAAGAAATCATGAAACAAAGAAGCAAATGTTAAAGAAAAAATGACTTCTTGATATTAAATAAATCTGCCCAGACATATTAGAACAAAAGTGCAATATGAAAATAAAATCTGTCCATCACCTTCTGAAAGGATCATAAAAATTAAAACTCAGAGGAATGTCAAATAGAAGTGATCAAAATGAACATCCATGTCCGTAATTTAATTGGAAAGGATTCTAGTTTCTCCCTATTACATAGAATACTATCACTTGATTTTCAGCATATACTATTTTTCATGTTAAAGAATGGTCCATTTATTCCTATGTTTTCTAGTATCTTTAAAAACATATGAGTTTCACTTTGGGGTGTTGCAGTTTGTCAAAAGATTTTTTCTACATCTACTACTATTGTTTTTTTTTTTGTTTTGTTATTTATCTGTTTAATTAAGCTTATAGTTTTCCCAATATTAAACCACCTGAATTCTTAGGATATATCCAGCCTTGTCATAATGTAATCTTTATGATATGTTACTTTATCCTCTTTATTAATATTAAATTATAATTCTTTTCAATAAAATCACAGGTGAAACAGGAATGTACATTGCCATCACTTCTTTTTGACATTGTGTTATAAATTCTAGGTATGGCAATATCACAAGAAAAAGAAAGTGAGGGAATAAGCATAGGTAAGGAAGAAACCAAATTATCACTTTTGTAGATAATATGGTAATATACTTAAAATAACCCTAAAAATGAACTAAAAATTAATAATATAATTTTTAACTTCAGGAAAGTTGCATAATATAAAATAAATCCACACAAATCATCAGAATCTCTACATAACACCAATAAAACCCACTAGAAAAAGCAATTAAAAATTCATTTTAAAATAACTACAGAATGCGTGAAATATTTGTGAATTAATCAATCAAGATACACAAAAGAAATATAAGAACACAGTTATAAAGCATTATTTATAGAAATGCAGGTGTAAATAGTTGAAGAAATGGTAATAATAATTACCGTTATGGGTAGCTGAGCCAATGGGCAGCTAGATGGCACAATGAACAGAATGATGTGCCTGGAGTTAGGAAGACTCATCTTCCTGAGTTCAAATCTGGGCCTCATATACTTACCTGTTGTGTGTCCCTGGGCAAGTCTCTTATCCCTGTTCACCTCAGTTTCCTCATCTGTAAAATGAGTGAGGTGGAGAAGGAAAATGGCAAACCTCTCTCATACCTTTCCCAAGAAAACCCCAACTGGGGTCATGAAGAGTCAGACATGACTGAAAATTATTAAACAATAGAAACTGAGCCAATGTAAGAAAAATGACAATACATAAATTAGCTTACTTATTCAGTGCCATACCAGTGCCACACCAAGATAAAATCCAAATGGCTATATGACATACACATTAAAGGTCACATCATATATAAATTAGAGAAAAAAAGAAGAATATGGGGAAAATTTTTATGACTAAATACAGGATAGACTTAGATCACAGAAATCAAATTGGATAATGTTGATTACACAAAACTTAAAAAGTTCTTCCACAAATAAATTCAATATATATAAAATTAAAAGTGAAACAACTGGGATTATTTTTGTGGAAAAAAATTGTATGATAAAGGTGTCATTTCTTTTCTGATGCCACATATCATGTAAATAATTTCCAAGATAAACTTTAATAGCTTAAAACTGCACTGGGACTATTGGAACACCTTGTTTATATAGAATTAATTCAAGGTTATAAGAATTTGTCATTTTCCTACTTGATCAACTATCTAAATATATGAACAAGCCCTTCTCAAGAAGAAACTCAGGCTATCCTTAGTCATATGTTTTTAAATGTTGAGAATCACTAATAATTACAGAAATAAAATTAAAGCAATTGTGAGATTCTGTTTCATACCAATTAGATTGGCACAGATGACAAAAAGGAAAATTATAAATATTAAAGGGGCTATGGGAAAGTAGATACATTAATGAGTTGTTGGTGAAGTTGTCAATGGGTCCAACCATTCTAGAATTCAATTTGTAATCATGCATAAAATGTTGCTAAATGGCCATATCTCTTGCAGGCCTATATACAAAAGAGATCAAAGAAAAAGGATATGGTCCCATATGTACAAAAATATTTTATAGCAGCACTTTTAGTGGTAGCAAAAAAAAAGGCAACTAAGGGGATGCTTATCAACTGAAGAAAAGATAAACAAATTGTGATATGTAAGTGTAATGGACACTATTATAAGATCAGAAATGAAAGAAAAAGATTATTTCTGAAAGATATGGAAATACTTATATGAATTAATGCAAAAGGAAGTGAGCAGAACTAGGACGACTTTGGGGCAGCTGGGTGGCTCAGTCGATAGAGAGCACCAGCCCTGGATTCAGGAAGACCTGAGTTGAAATCCAGCCTCAGACACGTTACACTTACTAGCTGTGTGACCCTAGGCAAGTCACTTAACCCCATTGCCTAGCCTAAAAAAAAAAAAGAACTAGAACTTATACATAAAAATTATACAAAATGAATAATTTTCAAAAATTAGAACTCTGGTCACCTAAATGATCAACAATGGTTCCATAATACTGATAAAGAAGAGGATTGCTACATCATGGCAGAGGGATAGTGGACTAATATGTAAAATAAGAAATTCATTTTTGGACATGACCAATATGGAAGTATGTTTTGACTAACTGTACTTATGCAATACAAAAGTTCTCTCTCTCTCTCTCTCTCTCTCTCTCTCTCTCTCTCTCTCTCTCTCTCTCTCTCTCTCTCTTCTCTCTCTCTCTCTCTCTCTGTTTTTCTCTCTCTCTTTCCTTCCCTCCCTCCCTCCCTCCTCTCTCTCCCTCTATTTCTGTCTTCTTCTCTGTACCTTTACTTTTCTTTTCCTTCTTTCAGATATGAAGATGGAGGATGGAGAAAAAAATGAATGCTCAGTATTTTTTTAATTGAGTTTTTCAAAATGTCAGTCAATAAACATTTATTAAGTACCTGCTATTTGCCAGGCATAGTGCTAAGTGTTGGAGATACAAAAAAAGAGATGAAAATAACGTTTGTCCTCAACAAGTCTACAATCCATTGGTGTGCAGTGACTGGAAGTTGACAAATTAACAGTTAATCTGCCACCAAAATAAAGGGTTCATCTCTGTAATACAGAGTTGGATACTTAATTGTTAAAATAAGCATCTAGTCAGAGCTACTGTTAAAGTAGTAAATGCCATTTCTAGTCACTGTATATTCCTTCTATTTGCAGATTCCATTTCAGTCAGTTTTACCCATTAGTCATCTATTCAACAAACATTTATTAAGTGCCTACTGTATTCAGTGTTCCCTGATAGGAAGGCAAGACATAAGTAGACAACACTTCATACAACCTCACAAAGTTCACAATCTAGTAGGGAGATAAGATAGAAATATAGTCAATTACAATGCATAATATTGCCTTTAAGGAGATTACATGTGTAGGAAGAAACAGCAAGTATGTGTATAATTACATATTTAAAAGCTATAAAACAAGCTAATAGGAGGTAATGGGGCAGGGAACTGGAAGCTGTGATTAACCATGATAGCATTCTGTATCATATCAGAACAACGTAGCACCAAGTCAAATGAAGAAAAGTTCTGAAATTATTTTTTTTAGTCTCTACTCATATACTATTTCATCAATTATGTAATTAATAAGTAAATTTATTCCTCTCTAGGCTATGCTCTTGATTCTCCTAACTTTCTATACCATTACACAGAAACCTCGTTGTCCTGAAATTCATTCACTTTTGTACTCCTCACACTGCAAGTATACTCTGCCAATTTCACCCATTCTTCTGGACACTCCCTTCCAGAACCTCAATTTTAAGAAAAACACTCAGGCCAAAATATGTCTTTTTTTTTTCCTCCCCAGACTCTATGCCTGACTCCCCAGGTGTAGATCCCACATGGGAACTTTCTCCTCCCTCACCTTTTTAACTTCTTCTTATATGTTTTCTTCCCCTATTTGAATGACAGCTCCTTGAGGGTAGAGATTCAGCACCACTCCTGGCACAAAATAATCTCTCAAATGCTTGTTGATTTGATTTAAATAAAAATAAAGTAACTTTTCCCTGAATTATCTGAATAATATGCCTACATGCATTTGATTTTGAAATTATACTAATGTGATTTTTAAAATCCAATGACACTTAGATATGTTACCTCAGGAGAAAACTTCCCCATTACCAGAAACCATCAAACAGACCCTGGATAATCATTTGGCAGGGTTGTTGTAAGTGGAGTTCCCCATTCAAGTATCAAATGACCTCTGAGATTTCTTCCAACTCTGAAAATCTGCATTGTATATGTGTGTGTGTGTGTGTGTGTGTGTGTGTGTGTGTGTGTGTGTGTGTGTGTTTAAATTCATAGCCTGGGAATCAAGGTCTTCTTTCTTTCTTTTATCCCCTGAAGAGATTTCAAATTAGTTGTTATATTGGGCTCATCCCAGTAGCCAAAATAGGTTGAGGTTTTGAAATGAAAAGCAATACCCAAGATAATTGCTTCCCATTGCCCATCTCAGCTGCAGCTAAATAGACTACTCCAGCAAAACAAATTGGTTTCACTACTAAGATAGGCCTAACCGCAGATCTGCCCATGTATCTAGCTCTATTTCAGTTCACACAGAACAGGCTAGGCATAAATATACACAGACAAAACCTACAAACTGACAAAAGTTTCCAGGCAGCATGAGCACAAAGAGAAGAAAACTGCTTCAGGAATATTTTTAACAGTCATTTTTGTTGTTGAAGGGGTAATATTTACTGAAAAAATGAAAGCTGTGTCCCAAGCCAGTCAGAGCCAATACTAAAAAATCATTGCTAATTTTCTTACAGTGCTTTACTAATAAAAGCTAAAGAATGCTATTAGAGTTGACATTACATTATAACAATTTTGACAGTCTTGGCTTTTAAACATCCGTCTAGCCTAAAGTAATCATTTCACACTACCAATCTGACATTTTAAAAAATCAATTCTACCCAGTATCCACTGGAGATGACTTCAATTGGTCATCCACTCAAGATTTCTTTCTATTAGAAGTAGAGAAAGTGATTAATTTTACTTAATGATTCATTATGAACACTATTGAATAATAACTTTAATTTAACTTACTCTACAATTGTTCACATTTAAATACATGATTTCCATCCCATAAAAAGTCATGACTTATCTTTCTAATTCTCCTATAGGATTTTTTTGGTTGTCCATTTATTCTCATTCAATTTTTTTTGTTATGTTGTCAAAATATGTACTATATTCTCACTTTGCTTTTAGTTTTTCCTTTCTGTGATAAAGGACTTTCCATAACTTTGAAATGTTCTAATTGGGACAAGAGGACAAAGCCAAGAGCAATGGGGAGAAGTTGGAAAGATGACAATTTAAGTTTGATGTCAGGAAAAAGAGATCTAAAAATTGTACATATATAATAAGTGGAATAGACTGCCTTAGGAAATAGTGGATTCCTCTTCATTGGAGAGGATAAATGATGACATACCAGGTACATTACAATGGTTATTCCTTTTTAGGAATAGGTTGGACTAAATTGATGCTGAAGTCTCTTCCAGGTCGGAAATGTGATTGTATGAAATGGATAAAAATAATAAAAGTTGATTATTTCTTGATTTGCCTTACTTAAAATTTCATCTTTTAGTAGGTATAGGAAGGGACAATATGCTACAATATTTTGTACCTTATTTGACCAATATATTTGGTAAGGAAGAGATATTGGCCCCCTTTAAAAACAGTGACTATAGAAACCTTAGAGTTTATGACAGATAAGGAGGCAAACTCAAAGCATGGTTTGGTATGTAACCAAGACTCTAATAGAATAAGCTTTAAAGAGTTCATAGGGAGGACATGCAGGATGTTATAACCTGAGATTCCAAAACAGAAGTTCACTCAAAAGGGATAGGAAGCTCTCAGGAATGAAATTTATTGATGCGTTCACAACTGGTTTTAACAAAGAGGACAAGGGGTGGTATCTAAAGCAATTCACCTGGTCCACTAATCAATTCAAATTTAAAATGGACGCATACAAGCAATGAACTCAAGCTCAGGTACTTGAAGATACATTCAAAAGATTGTCAAGACCTTTTAAGTTTAATGCAAGGAAGGCAAAAACTATATGAAGCCATTCGATTTAAAGCAGTCACAATTTTCAAAAAGAAGAAAAGGGGGATACTTTAAAATTGGCAAGCATGACATTCATTCATGATAAAATTTGAGAACTAGTTATAAAAGGGATATTTTTTCCATCTTTAATATAGCTACAGAATCAATCAAAAACATTTTGAAAATTTTATTGATTTTCTTATACCATCTTCATTTCCAAATGTATTCTTTTTCATCCCTTAACTAGCAAGCAACTTCTTTTAAAAATAAAATAACAAAGAATGCTTTTTCTAAATAACACTTTAGCGAAACTAACTAACATATAATCTAGTATGGAATGTACTTATTCCTTCATATTCCCCACCTTTGCAAAGGGGGAATAAGGTATATTTCTTCAACTCTTCTTGCGGACCAAGCTTGGTCACTATAATTACACTGTGTTCAGTTTCATGTTACATTGTTATAATTTTGTGTAAAAATTACCCTGAATCTGCATAATTAATCTGCCTCAGTACATACAAATCTTCCTCTGCTTTTTTGATTTCTTCATATTCATTGTTTGTTATAGCTTAGTAATAGTCTATTACATTTATGTACCACAATTTGTTTAGTCATACCCTTATTGGTTGGCATCTAATTTATTTCCAGTTTCCTACCACATAAAATACTACAATGATTATTACAGCATCTGTGAGACCTTTCTTCTACTTCCTGAGAGTATATGATGTCTGGGTCAAATAAAATGGACATATTAGTCACCTTTTAGTATGAATCTGATTTTTTTCCCTAATATTTGGAGCAATTCATAACTCCAACAATGTATCCTTCCTCCTCTGCTGTTATCCTCATTTTGTTCCCTTTTTGTAACCTCCCATTTCTGATTAGAAATTTCCATGTCCCATTTGATGGAGATTATTGGCATCCCTCTTATCTATGACATCGGAAGGGAGGAAGCAGTCAAATGCATCTGAGAGAGTTCTCTCCCAGCCCTCCTAATAAAATACATAATAGAGTAATCCTGTTGTATGAAACTATGTATATGACCTAATACTAAACTGTAAGAAGTGGTTGTGTAAAATATAGGGGTGTTAGGTCTAGAGGGAGCTGCTTAAGAGTTCATTGATGTCATATCCTTTACCATCATCTAAAAATCATATCACCTAAGACTTGGCATCCATCTACTAGATAAATAATTATATTTATGACATATTTATGAATATATTTTTCATGTATTTTAATGTATGATGTATAATATATAATGAAAATACAAATATCTAGCTGTAACTGTGTCTATAGGGATTGTGAACTAGATAAATCAGTTTTCCAAATTTCCCTGTGGCCCTCCAGTTCCTCATGTCCTTTGATGTCTCTAACTAATCCTCAAGCCTTTCTAGTGCTAATTAAAGCAAGCCAAATAAAGGCCTAGTGCTTTAATCAATCTGCTTTACTGTGTGTGACAGGTACGGGTGCATGCAGAGTACTTCTGATGTTGTCTTCCCAAGTGGAGGGGGCTAAAGAGCCTGTTGAAGAGACTTGAGTATTTGTAGACATTCAGTAACTTGTCCTGTCCTATCCACCGTATAGAAGAGAGAAATCTTTTTCAAAAGGCTACATCACAAAAACTTGAAGCATCTTCAAAAAAACCTTACTTAGCATTAGTCATTCTCTTGAATTCAATCTCTTGACTACTGTCCTCTTGGTTTTATTCCTTTACCAATGGTGTCTAGTGTGAGACAGTGATATAATGGCAGAGATTTGGTGCCATTTGTACTGAGACTGAAATGGCTCTATGAAAGTGGATTCAGTCCTTGGCCTTTGCATTTATTCTTTTCTGCTCCAAGTGAAGAGATTGGAAATTGCAACCTTATGAGTTTCAAAAGGTCAAAGAAGCAAGCATCTAAGCATCCCAGTGACCATCCTAGTATACCAGGGGGGTTTTGTAGGTAGTCCAGAATCAATGCCCCAAGTGATTTTGGGAGTGACCTTCAGAAGCCATAGCTGAGACAAAGACTCATGAATAGTCATGCTGCATTTGGACATGTCCTTGGTAGATCTGATGTTATGTAGAAACTATACTAAGCCTAAGCCTACTTGCACCAGAGACTGAGGTGACATAGAAAAGAAGGTGTTGGGGAAAATGTTTCTGCTTATGCTGTTGCTTGTGTATTTGAGGTAAATATTCCTCTGTAAAAACTTGTTGTTGCTAAATATTAGACAGCATTATTACTGACCAAATGGAGCCACTTACTAAAACTTAAGATTAATGATGGGGGAGAGAATATAACCAAAGGCAATTAGACATTAGAGAAGATATACCACTGAAAAAATCATGAAAGGCTAGTCTAAGGATCCTAAGAGGGAGATGTAGCCTTCCTGGCACTGGAAGATGCAGAGTATACTCACTGTATGTGAAAATTTCCAAGTCTCAAAAAGCAGCTTTTAGAATAATGACATTAAGCATAAGCATTGAACATGATAGCCAAACACATATGTCCCGAGGGCCAAGGGTTTGTTCATTACTGTCTTCACACTTAGCTAAACTAGTACCTTGGAACCTAGTATATTTAAGGGTCTATACTCATAGTGAAAAGAGTAGTATATTTGGAATCCAAGGTCCTGAGTTTGAATCTCATCTTTCCTATGTAATTTATGTGTGACCTTGAAAAATACACTTCATTGCCTTGGCTCCCAGTTACCTCATTTATAAATGAAGATTGGAATAGGTGATCTCTTAGATCCTTTCCTAATTCCAAATATTAGCATCATAAACTCCTTTTCAGCTCGAAGAGGCTTTCCAACACCTGTGTTCCTCCTTGAGAAGCCATCATTTCAATGCCATGATGAATCATCAGCATAGGACACCTTGTATAAATTATCATAAATTCCTAATTAATCAAATCTGATTTAATGAAGTTTTGCTATATTTTAAAATGCTAAAATGTTAGGTTCTTTCTTTTCCTAATACAAGATTTTTCTTCAATGCTCATTACTGCTGACTACAGTAGAACTGTTCTTCTGAAAAGATCATACAAAAAAAAAACCCTTCCATTTGAATAAGCAAGCAGAATTCACAGCCAGCAAAATTATAATAGTCTGTATTATGTAGGCGGTCAATGTTTTTGTAACTTAAAATTCATTTTGAATTGTTGGCTCTGTGTGTGTTTGTGTGTTGTGTACTTGTATGCCTGTGTATGTGTATGTGTATGTGCATGTAAGAGAGAGATAAACAATGTAACAGGGACAGATAGAGAAAGAGACAGACAAAGAAAGTCAGAAAGAGGCCAAGACAGAAACAGAGAAAGGAAGAAAGATAGTCATTTTTATTTTGATGGTTCTCAATTTCCTTATCCAAGCCTAGTCTACTTGCTGATCTCCAGTCTCACATCTCCAACTCTGTACTAAACATCTTGAACTGATCATTCTGTAGACATCTTAAACTCAACATGTCCAACGCTAAAGTCATAATCTTCTCCTCCCCCCCAAAAAGACCTTTCTCCCTTCCAAATATCTATATTGCTGTCAAGGGTACCATCCCCCCCTCAGTCCCCTAGGTTAGCAACTTAATTGTCATCCTCAACCCCTCATTCTCTCTCACCTCCCATATCCAATCTATTACCAAGGCTATCTATTTCACTTTTGTAACATCTTTCAAATATCCCCCATTTTCTCCTCTGAAACTGGCACCACCCTGGTACAGGCCCTCACCAACTCATGCCTGGACTATTGCAATAGCATGTTAGCTGATCTGCTTGCTATAAGTCTCCCCCCACTCCAATCCATTCTCCGTTCAGACACCAAAGTACTTTTTTTTCCTAAAGCAGAGTTCCATTCATGTCACCCTCCTACTCAATGAGTTCCAGTGGCTCCCCAGATGCAAATTTTCTGTCTGAAAGCCCATCTGGCTTTCAAAGTCCTCTATAACCTATCTCCTGCACACAACCCTCTCCCCCTCCACACACACACCTTTCTAGTCTTCTTGTACCTTTCAATCCTCCACCCTCTACTCTTATTTCATCGTGCTCTTCATTCCTATGACAATGACTTCCTTGCTGCTCCTCAAACAAGACACTCCATCTCTTGGTAACAGGCATTTTCTTTGTCTGTCTCCCATGCCTAGAATTCTCTCACTCCTCATCTCTGCCCATTGACTTCCCTGGCTGTTTTCAAGTTCCAACTAAAACCTCATTTCCTATAGGAAGACTTTCCCAATTCCTATTAATTCTAGTGCCTTCCTTCTGTTGATTATTTCCTATTTATCCTGCATGTAACTGGTTTATACAGAGTTGTTGGCCTGTTGTCTCTCCAATTAGATTTTGAGGTACTCAAGAGCAAGAATTGTCCTTTACCTTTCTTTTTGTCCACAGCACTTAACACAATGCCTGGTATATACTGGGTGGTTAATAAATGTTTATGATGAAACAGAGAGAAAGAGATGCAAAGATTTAGAGTCAGAGACAAAGAGACAGAGACAGAGAGATAGAGAGACAAGCAAATAGTAGATTGACGTGGAAAAAAGATGATGAAATTAATTTATTCATAATATTTTACATTTAAAAAAAATTTTGAGGTTTGAAAACATTTCAGACAAGTAGGTACTAATGATACTATTATACTCATTTTATAGATGAAGATCTAGACTTAGAGCTGTAAGAAGTTAGAGGTCATCTAGTCTAATCTGTACATTTTACAGAAGTGGAAACTGAGGCCCAGAGTGAGTTGCCTAAGGGAAAACAGAGAACTCAAAACCCTCTGATTCCAAACCCAGTACTCTTTGCAAAGAACAATATAACCTTTAAGGGAATGCCTAGATTCTCTAGCCCAATCCTCTCTTTTTTTGCAATCAGTTAGAAAATACTTATTTACTAATAAGAGTTCCAAGGCCCAAAGGATTGAAATGACTTGGCCAAGTGCATTTCATAACAGATAGTCTTTATAAATCATTCCTTATATTGACACTTGAAATTAATTATGGAGTCTTTAATCACTTCAGGTATTTAATTAATAAATTATTTTCTATCATAAGATAACTACTATTGATGAACCTATCATTTTTCCTTGCTTTGGCTATTAAGTTTATGACATAAATGTTTATAACTGCATATATTTTACTTCCAAATTAAAGGCAATACTGTTATATGTAAATATATATATATATATATGTATATATATATGTATTATATTATTAGAAATGTTGTTGTTCAGTTGTTTTCAGTAGTGTCCTACTCTTCATGACCCCATTTGGGGTTTTCATGGTAAAAATAATGAAGTAGTTTGCTATTTTCATCTCCAGCTAATTTTCTAGATGAGGAAACTAAAGCAAATGGGATTAAGTGACTTGCCAAGGGTCACACAACATTATATACATGTACATATACATATACATATACATATACATATACATATACATATACATATACATATACATATACATATACATATACATATACATATACATATACACATACACATGCACATGCACATGCACATGCACATACACATACACATGTACATACACATACACATACACAGTCACACATACATGTACATGCATATATACACATATGCACATATATAGAATACACATGTATATGCACATTGTATGTTTATATGTATGGGGAGAGAGACAGACAGAAAGACAGACAGAGAGACAGAGAGAGAATGTATGTGTCCAATGTCCCTGATTAGGCTAAAAATAACTTTCCATTCCTCTGTAAATGTTAACATCACTGAGAAAACGGCAGAAGAGGAGAGGGAAAAAAAGAAATGTAATCCTAAATTTTTGAATCGGCCTTATTTACTCAAATTGAAAGTAATTTGTCGAGCATATAGGGCAAATAGGTCCAGTTGTAAGGGAAATCAACAGTCCATGGCACTGAGCTATTTGTATGATTGTTCATTCAAAGTGTGCTAAAATATAGTCAGTATTTGGTATTGATAGAACAATTGGGAAAGGGCATAATAATGAGTTTATGTCATAGTGAGGAAACAAAGCAAGCAAAATTGGAGGCAATATGTATCAAACTCTAGCCACCCAGACACTCTACCTGATGATATGAACTAAAAGAAACCTGACAAATGTAAAGCAAAGCAATAAAGTGTATTAATGCTGATGAAGTATCTGCTAAAAGGCAGTGGGTGTAACCCAAAATGATATGACCAAAAGAATGGTCCAAATCACCTGGTGACAGAGTTTGGGAATGAATATTTTACACAAAGGAGCTCTGAATTACTGACCCACTCAACTTCCAGTAAACCATTCTTCAAATATAAAAGCTAGCAGTTGGATTAAGTGCTGTGCTCTCTCTGTCTCTCTGTCTCTGTCTCTGTCTCTGTCTCTCTGTCTCTCTCTCTCTCTCTCTCTCTCTCTCTCTCTCTCTCTCTCTCTTTTTGGTCTCAATTTTTCCACTCATTTCCAAAAAAGTTTATTCTACTGCATGGTAACATTGATTCTAAGGAAGTTGAAAAATTATATAACTTTTTATAGTAAGAACACCATATGCTGACTTAAATTTAAATTTCCTTCATTTCTAAAGGGAACAAAATGAGGGAAATTCCACATAAGTGGACCTTTGTAAGTGCTTTACTTGATCATTGAAGTAAACATTCTGATGATCAATAAACACCAAAAAAGAGTGATTGCATACCTGTTAGATGCCAAATGTTAAACTGGGCACTATAGGAGCTATGACGATTAAAGGTTACGTTCCTTGATAGTTTAAATCTGAATAGGAAGATGGGTGTCACAGATCTATTCACCTTTATGCTCTGGCTCTACTTTTGCCCCCACCCCAGGTACTCTCTCCTGAAGTAAGGCACCCTGAGGGAGAAATGAGAGATGCTGTGTTTCAGGCAAGTGCAGCACCAAGACTATGACCACCATCCCTGCTCAGACAGTGATGGAAGTAACCCAGGAACCTGAATCTAAGAGCTTTAAGAGTAGTAATGCCTCTGAAACCACCAAACCTGCTTCCATCCCAGCCCCCACAGCCATTATTGAGAGGAGAAATCATTGTTGAGAGGAAACCCACCTTCCTCATCACCACCAGCAACAACAGCTAGCCGTCTGCCATCAACAGGCAGATAGGCACAGGAGGTCTTAGAATTGAAGCACCACCTCCCCCATACCACCACCCCCATCATTTCAGCATCCAAAGCAGCCTTCACAACCATCATTTGATGAAGCAACTTCTGTGGAACAGGATTCAGACATCACAAGCAACTGTCAACCAAATGCTACACAGAGAAAAGGCAAGCAGTCCTAGGTAAAACAGGAGGGCACCATGAGGGAGAGAAAAGAGGTAACATGTTAGGCAAGTCAATTTACCACCACCATGACCACCATATCATCTCACACCATGATTGAAACATACCAGGTCCCCGAACCCAAGAACTTTTGAGTAGCGTTTCTTCTAGCCCAGTTTCCTCAGTCATCATCCTGAGAAACAATATGTATAGAGAGATAGCCTTGCAACTGCTTCTGTTTATGCTACAACAGTTCAAGGGCAGTAGATAAAGCACTAGGCCTGAAGTCAGGAAGACCTGAGTTCAAATATGGCCTCAGACACTTACTAGCCATGTGACCCTGGGCAAATCATTTAACTACGGCCTGACTCTGACACTAGCAGTGATGAAGTAAGCATGGTAGGAAACCCAATCCAATATGAGCAGAGCTTTGGGGGCTTGTGGTTTATGTTAATGATGATAATGTAGTGTAATCCAAAGCAGGTGAGAGAAGAAAATTATGGTGAGGAACACAGTTGGGGAGGGGGAAGTTTGGCATTGGTCTCCCAGTAATTTTACAATTTGCTTTAGGGGCAAATTACCAATAACTATCAATAGCTTTTGTTGTAGCTATCCTTCCTAGTAGGAATTTGGGGGAATGTGGGAAGAGTAATAATTAGTGTTAACAGTCTGTGTCCCAGTGGTGTTTTAAAGCATGATGGACCTAAGGCAACCCACTGAGTGATTCCATAATTTGTAGGCATGATGACCAGCCTTAACAGATGCTATATCTGAATTGAGCAGCTCTGAGTCCTAGATGATCTCATCATATGTAGCTCTATCTGTCTATCTATCTACCTACCTACCTACCTATCTATCTAATCTATCTACCTAATACCTTTCTCATTATAGCTATATTTAGCATTTATGTAGTGCTTTAAGGTTTGCAAAGGGTTTTACAAATATTATCTCATTTTATCTTTGTAACAATGTCGGGATAGGTGTTATTATTATCCTGACTTTTACAGATGAAGAAACTGAGGCAACAGTAATTAAGTGACTTGGCCAGGATCACCCAGAAAATACATGTCTGAGGCAGGATTTAAACTCAGATCTTCCTAACTCTAGATCCATCATCTTATCCACTGAGATACTTCTTTACAAATGAATGGAGGGATAGATGAATGAATGGATGAAATATCTACCAAGCATTCGTTATATGCAAAGGATTACTAACAAAATTTTAATAGGGGATCATAGATCAGTTCTTCATTACTGCCTTTTGCTTTCAGTGCATCTGGTATTTTTAAATGATCAATTAATATGTGGGACTTTACTAAGTGATTTCAATCCCCTATTATTTGGACATTTTTTCCAATGTTCACATAATGATTTTATTCTTAATTTTTGTGTCTATTCTTAAAATCAAGAGTTTTGTTTCTACTATTAAAATCAGGAAACACCACTAGGAGTTCTTAGTTCAAAGAAACCACAAACATTTTCAAGCAATTAATTCCACATCTGGACATCAAATTTGCTCCATGATGACAATATTAACAAACTTGCAATATAGAAGTAACCTTCAACTTTTATAATATGATATGAAATAATAAGGTAGTGTTCTAACCACAGGACATGTATTGAATAACAGTAACAAAATATGCATGTTAGCAATAGAATTAGCAAAAGCTATTGCATATAAAGGAAATGACAACTGATGAAATTAGCACTATTAAATGCAATATTTCATATATAAAACTCTAACATAGGAATATAGTTAAGTAGATGCAATGGAAGCAACAATACAAACTAGAAAATTAAATAGTATTGAACTCCCATTGCAGGGATAAAAATCAAATTAAGGTGGGGGGGGAGTCACTAGAAAAGTTCCCACTTAAAGCAAGAGTGGAATTATTTAAGTAGTGGCAGAGTTGTTCAACCACTTCTATTTGCCTTTTCCATACCATTCTGCTGACAAGATGGGTTTTCTAGCATAAACACTCCATCTGCACTGAGAAGTTGTTCCAAAAAGTCTGTAATTCTCTTGATTCTTGTTTTGTTTTGGTTTTGGTTTTATTAACTCAAAGGTCCTAGCCAGAGACAATGATCTGGCAAACCACTTCAGTCTAAGATTTCTCTAGCTCTCTTTTCTAGGGATGTTCTCCCTTCAATTATCTCCTCCTAACTACATTTGCAATAAGTACTCAAAAAGCAAAGTCTGGTGGTGAAAAATTAATTTTAAAAAGTCATTCCCAGTTGATAAATGGTCCTAAGATATGAGCAATTATTCTCAAAGTAAGAAACCCAGGTCACCAATAGCCATATGGAAGACTATTCCAAATCTTTACCAATTAAAGAAATAGACATTGCAGGAATTTTTAGATAACACCTCACACCCATCAGAGTGGCAAAGATGACAAGAGACAAAAACTGATAAATGTTGGAGGGGCTACAGGAAAATAGGAAATATGGAATGAATACTGCCTCAAATATTGTGCATTAGTGATCAAGTCACAATCTCTCTGAAGCTAATGTTGTTATTGTTATTGTTGTTGTTGTTTTTGGGGGGTATGTGTAAAATAAAAATGATATTTGCATTTTGTAACTATTACTCAACATATGTCATGTGGTTAGAACACTGCTTTATTCTCTCACATTATACTATAAGAGTTGAGGGTTACTATCATATTGCAGTCATATTAATGTGAATTTTTGTTTTTCTTTGTGTTTGTGCCCTTAGTTAAATATTTAATTTCCCAAGCCCTTTTGGACAAAAAAATAAACAAATTCACAAGGGTGCTATGAACTATTCTAAGTAAATCTCCATAAACAGATAAGCATTCTGAGGCAGCTGGGGGGTGGCAATGTGGATGGAGTGATAAAATCAGTCAGGGAGACCAAGTCTGAAGTCTGCCTTATACACTAACTATGTAACATGAACAAGTAACTTAACCTCTCTCAACCAGTTTCCTCATCTGTATAATGGCAATAATAAAAGCACCAACTTCACAGGATAATTATAAAGCATCAAATAAAATATGTAAAGTATTTTGCAAAACTTAACTCACCATATAAATGTTAGTTATTATTAAATACAATTCTTTTTATTGGTAGAATAGTAATTGAGTTTTGCTCAAGTTTTGACTCAAAGTTTTGGCAGTGGTGGGGTCAGGGGAAGAAGATGTTTTCTCCCTATGTACCTTTCGCCTTGTAGTGTTCCTATAATCCATACCCTTCAGGGAAGAAGATCAGCCCTCCAGAAAGGGGTGGCAAAGTGAGGTGACTTTGGGAGTGATGGTCTGGAGTTAATTAGGGGACCAGGCTTAAGGGCTGACCAATGATGGGGATGAGGGGTAGAGTAAAACTAAACCTGCACCGAATTGGTGTGCACTCTTTACTGCTACCGTACTAAACTCTTTGTTGGACTGTCCTCTGCACCATCCTGATACATTATCCATTTTTTTCCCTTTTCTGCTCAACTATTTTTGGCCTAGGTGAAGATATTTCTACATACAGAGAGATTTTATAATGGTAATATCTAATCTAATGATGGTTTAAAATGGCTTATAATATTTATAATAATTTTACATCAGAAAGACAAAGAATCAAGTGTGGGATTATACAGATCACTGACATTTTTATATGTGTATATGTTTTTAATGTTTGTATGTGTGTGAGAGACAGTGCCCTTTACATGGATAGGAGAATCTTTAAGACCACTGAAAATGTGATTTATGGCACATAAAATTCAGGGAGAAGACAGAATATGCTTTTCACTAAATAGACTTTTATTATGACAAATTATTAGAATTCAAGGTGTCTTGATAATAAAACAAGAGAAAATACCTACTAAGAATGAGAATAGGAAGTGATTAGAGCAGATAAAGGAAACTTTCTGAATATTAGTCATGCTAAAATTGTAACCTTAAGGTCTGACTGAGTAAAAGTGACTTTCAATCATTTCTTTAAGAAGATAAAGAGCTATATATTGTTAGCTGACTAGTAAAAGGATAATATGAGTTCCTAAGGGCATAGCAGTAATTTATTTGCAGTATTTATCAATCAATTTAGGGGGGTTACTTAATTTAAGCATTACTCCACAAAGCACATTTCTCCAATACTGAATGTGGTCACTTGTTTGGCTTGGAAAATCAGGTTACTTAAGAAAGAGATGTGTATAATGGATTCCTAATAATAAAATATCATTGCTCTTTGAAAAAGACCAGTGTTCTTTCTACTGAGTTGATAAATATATTGGGTTCTAGTCTATCTCTGCATTTACTTAGCTGTATGATTTTGGAAAAAGCATTTAATCTTCAATGAGATTCCACCTCTTCTCATTCCAAACTACTAAAAAAAAAAAAAAAAGAAATTCTGCAAGCAAACCAAGTATATTAATTAAATTGTTTTAATGATTCTTATTTTGGAAAAATTGAACAAAATGTAAATAAATCAACTCAATTCAATGAATAAGTATTAAGTGCCTGTTGTAGGCAAGATACTGTGCCAAGTACTGGGTGCAAAATTGAAAAATTATACATTTTCTGTTCTTAAGAAATTATAGCTTAATTGGTTTGAGAGGTGGGGGAGTGATGATGCATATACACAAATGAGTACAAAAAAGTATAATTTGGTAAGTAGAGAGGATATCAAGACGAATTAGGAAATTTGAGGGGAGAACACTTTCAACTGCTAGATATGGTGTGTGTGTGTGTGTGTGTGTGTGTGTGTGTGTGGGTGGGTGGGTGTGTGGAGGGGGGTGTAGGAAGTTCATGCAGAAGGGGACATCTGAGGTAAGAGTATGATACCCTATGTGGACAGAGAGAAAAGAAAGAAAATAAGAAAGCAAGCAAGAAAGCAAACAAGAAAGAAAGAAAAAAAGAAAGAGCTATGTTGCCAACTGGCCAGTTCTAGTTGGGTCCCCAGCAGGGAGCTCCCATTTCTACTCACAGAGCTTGTTGTTTGTCTTTCATTCTGGAAGGCAACCATGACATCATGGAGGTGATGCCATAATATGCAGGGCCCAGCATTCTATTCACAGCACCACCTAGCTACCATCTATGTATCTATCCATCTATCCATCATCTGTCTATCTGTAAATAATTATGTATATATGCCCAAATATGTAAACATTCTATATATCTTTGGCAGCAAAACAGTTACCTGAGAATTTTGGTACAAAGATCCCCCCAAAAAAAATCAACCACTATTCTTATTCTTTTTTTATTTTATTTAAAATTTATGGAATCAAACAAGCAGTTCCATAACACAATACAATAAAAAGATGAGTTCACACAAACTGCAAAATGTACTATGCACAGCTTACTATTCCTTTCAGATATACAATAAAATTACCATGTATTTTTTTTCCTTTTTCTTCCCTCTCCCCTACCTGAGAGATGGGTACAATTAGAAACAAATACACACACATACATATATACATATGTGTTAAATTATTCTATACATCAGATAAAGCCCCAGCCTTGGAGTCAGGAGGACCTGAGTTCAAATCTGGTCTCAGACACTTGACACTTACTAGCTGTGTGACCTTGGGCAAGTCACTTAACCCTGATTGCCTCATCAAAAAAAAAATATTCTACACGTCTATTTATCAGTTCTTTCTCTGGATACAGATAGCATCTTTCTTCATATGTACTTTATAGTTAATTTGGGTATTTATAATAAACAAAATAACTTATTTGCTCAAAATCATTCTTAAAACAATATTGCTATTACTGCATACAATGCTCTCTTGGTTCTGCTCATTTCACTCTTCATTATTCCATGTAAATCTTTCCATGTTTTTTTTCTAAAATCATTGAGCTCATTATTTCTTATAACACAGTACTATTCCATCACAATCATACACCACAACTTGTTCAGCCATTCCCCAATTGATGGGCATCCCTGCAATTTCTAGTTCTTTGCCACCACAAAGAGAGCTGCTATAAACACATAGGCTTTTTTTTCTTTTTCTCTAAGCATCTTTGGAAATAGACCAAGTAGTGGTATTAAAGCCCCCTATTATTATAGTATTATTATCTATCTCCACCTGTGATTCATTTAATTTTTCTTTTAAAAATTTAGATGCTATAGTATTTTGTGAATATAGGTTCAGTATTGATATTGCTACATTCTCTATGGTGCCTTTTATCAAAATGTAGTTACCCTATTTATGTCTTTTAATTACGTGTATTTTAGCCATAACTGTCTGAGATCATAATTGCTACTGCTGCCTTTATTTGCATCATCTGAAGCATAATAAATTCTACTCCAACCCTCCATTTTAACTCTGTGTGCCATAATACTTGGGCATAATTCTAGGTTGCTCTCCAAAGAGGTTGGATCAGTTTACAATTCCACAACAATGAGGTGTCCCGATTTTTCCACATCCTCTCCAACATTTGTCACTTTCCCTTTTTATCATTTTAGCCAATCTGCTATGTGTTGTTTTAATGTGCATTTCTCTAATCAATAATAATTTAGAGTATTTTTCATATGACTATAAATTGTTTTGCTTTCTTCAATGGAAAACTGCCTGTTCATATCCTTTTACCACTTATCATTATTCTTATTCTTGTCAACTTTTCTAACAGACACAGATAGGCTAGAGTAATGCAACAGCTGTACTCATGGTAATTTTTTTCATAATTTTCCAGGGTTTAAAAAATTCAAACTTTGAAACTAGAGTGTAAGTGTTCTATCTTAATCATCCTGATAGTTTATATGATTAAGCAGAGTGTTATTATTATATAAAATATATAATGAATTTAGAGTCTGTTTCAGAAAACTAATAAAAGGATCATTCACAACTCACATCAATTATGATGGATTTCTCTGTCCTTTGGATTCTCATTTTCCTATCCAACATGTGAAGAATTATAACTTATGATGTCTGTATTTCTGCACTAAATATTTATGTGCAGATGTATTTTTGAAATTTGGCTGCTCGGCAGTGATGATTTTTATTTCTGAAAACAAAATACCAGTTGTTTTGTTTTTAAACGAACACGTTGATTTAGTTGCTATGTGGATATATTACTTCAATGGGACTTAGTTACTTTTGAACAACTTACGTAACTCTTATTCACATATTATGATAGAAACTCATGATTATGGAGTTCTAATATTCAATATGAAATGAGTATATGTATAAATTTCTGTGATAGTTTTTAAAAATTCACTAAATAATACATACTTCAAAGATAACTGGTGTCTATTAACGAGTTATTGCCCTTTTGGAGGTAAATGTGTTCATTTCTTCTTTATCTTTTTTCCCTTCATAAGTGAAATTTTTTGAGTCATTTTTTGAATATAAAATTATTCTCATTCATTAAATTAAAAACTAAACCAAAAATGAATGATATGGTCTATGAAGGTCATGTTAGACAACATTTAGTCCCTTGCTATTATGAATTAGTTCTAAATAAATGCGCTGTTCTACAATACAAAAATATTGTTTAAAAATAAAAGTACATAAAAGGAATAGTTACAAAAATAAACACAATTATAGCCAAACTTTTTGGAGAGCCGTGTGAAGAAATATAGTCAAATGCATTTTTAAACCCATGAATAGTTGCTGTAGTTGTTGTTTTACTAATATAATTCTTTCTCTGGTACAACTTGGAATTTTGTTGAGCAGATGTCAAATATTCAAATGAATCTATTGTCTCATCAATTTGAGTGTTCTCTCCAGTGACACAGGTAACAAACGTTCCAATTCTTACTCATCTAGCATGATTTTTTTGTCATGATATTATATAAGGTCACCTACACTGATTGGCTTCCTTCCTTATTGTCCCCTGATATCCTGAAGGTACCAGGGGAGCACTTAGGCTGTCTGCTTGTCATCTCTTGTCTTTACCCTGTGACTATCCCATGTTTCTTTTCTCTCATACATTTTCCTGATGACATCTTTTTACTTCTGTTCTTTAAATTTTCTCATTGGTTATGTGATACAATATGTTTATATCCAACGTGTGTCCCCACTCGATTTGATAATAATTTTGCTATCTGTTCCATGTCTCCCAGCCATCCAAAATTGACAGAATATTGATATTTAAATATATTATGAATATATAGACAACATGTACAAAATGAGTAAATAGTAGTTTGGGGAGAGAGAGCAATAACAGCTAGGGAGATCTAGAAAGTCTTCATGTTGGTGACTATTAAGCTCGGTTTGAAAAAATCAGGGATTCTGAGAGGCCAAGTTGGAGGTATGAGTATATTTCAGACATGAGGGACAGTGTATACAGAAGCATACACATAAGAAACAAAGTGCTTTGTGTGTGGAATAGCAAGAGAACACACAAATTAGTGCAGGGTAACTTGAGGCCAGTGAAAGCAGTATTCATTTGGGAAGGTCATTGAATACCTCATAGACAGCACCAGGGAGGAACCTTGAAGAAAGGTAAGAGTCCTGGAGAGTGGGTAAGATTGAATTCCTCCCCATAGATGGATTTCTTGATCAAGTAGGAACTTAACAATAGTTTGGATGGTTTGGAATATAGTGTATGTGAAGAAGATCAGTGTGAAAATCTGGAAATGTAGGTTAGAAAGCAGCATAATACAGTAGGAAGAATGCTACTGTTAGGGTTCCGACACTGCCTTGAAGGTCCTGCAAATCAAGAATGATAAGGTAGCTTTAACTTAACCCAAAAATTCCTATTCCACTATTGGTTGTCCTCATATATTCAGGAAAAAGAATTCCTGAGAAAGCTGTATGATTGAAGAGAGGACACACTCAAATAAGGCAACAGAAATTGGGCTAATTTTTACTCATTGAATTATCATTACCATTCCCATTAACAATTTCAATATTAGGTGAAATGATCTCTGATGAAATCAGCACTAACGATATAATTTAATTCACAAGCTACACTTCTAAAGTGCTGCATCAGTTGCCTACACATCAGTCAAGCCATGAGGAAAAATTAAACTTGGAGAACAAAAGTGCTGCTGGAGGGTTGCTTTTAACATTTTTCCAATTGTATAGATTAAATACTAAATAATGAAGGGGAGGTTATGATGACAGAAATTACTTTATTTCTATCTACTCCATTTTTGCAACTTAGTTACAGCTCATACACAAAATCTATGCCAAGAAAACTCGGAATAAATCTCCATAACCATGAGAGATTTTATGGTATTACCCAAAGAGGAATAGGTTTTTATTAAGTCTGTGGTTCAACTTATCCATGCTATTCTCGAAAAAAAAAAAGCAATGAAATAATATATAATATAGTATGTGAGGAGAATTCATATATGAATTCTGGTCAAGAATTGTCTACCATGAGGAAACATTTGGCTAAATACAGCATTTCCTTGTCCACCCACAGTGGGGCAGCAGCCTCTAAGCAAAAGGAATATGATGACAAGAATATTTCTGAAATGTATTTTTTTAATTAGTTTTGCCCAAGATGACACATCAGTGAATATGAAGGGGGAAAATCACAAGTGACTCATTACTGAGGCTGTATATGTTTTTTTAACCAATTAGCAGACCAGGAATGCTGGGAATCACCTTTCCCAGTCCTAAAAACCTTAAAATTCTATTTATTTCAACCAGCTAAAATGAATAGATCTCTCCATTATTGTAAGTGGAGTAAGCAAATGCAACAGGCCTCAAATCATGCCTTCTGACTTCATTCCTTGTATCTAAGTGAATGAAAATGAAAAAAAAATTTAAACTGCTGATAATTTGAATAACGAAAATTTATTACTGGAAAGGACCTTCCATATTAGTATATATTTTTTTTAACATTAAAGTGCTTCCATCTGCATGAAGGCACATTTGTCACTAATATTGATCAATTTGGGCAATTATTTATTAGTAATTTACATTAATTTTCACATATATTATAACAAAAATATTAGCTCTCTAAAGAAAATGAATTTTCTATAAAGCTTATCATTACTATTGGATATGGGACTTTTTAGTACATGGGTTTAGGCTATAAATAAAGTCATACATTTACAATAGAAAGTTTTTTAAGCTATTAAGCTTAAATCTGAACTAAGACTTTTGGGACACCATTTACAGTAACAAGAGTATATATTGCCCACCAAATATGCAACCTAAGTCCTACAGAGTTGAAAAACCACAGCATTAAATCATTTCTCATGCATTTTATATTTTGGCCTTTCCCTAAGCAAGTAAATCAGTATGGGCAGCACAGTGCCTCATATATTATAGGTACTTAAAAAAGCATCAGATTACATTGAGGCAATCAACCCCAATGCAACAGATAATTCAATGAATGTTTGTTAAATACCTATTGTGCATAAGACAGTATATGAGGTGTTAAGGGGAAAAATAAAGATAAATAAAAATTTGGCCCTTGCCCTGAAAAATGAAAATAAGTTAGCTGAAAGGAGTGTTAAAATCATCTAATCCACTCCCTTTATTTCATAGCTGAGAGAACTGAATTTGTGACCTTACCAAGGTCACACAGTTAATAAGTTACAGAGTCAAGATTCCAACCCAGGTACCCAGATTCTACGTCTACAGTTCTGTCCACCACACCAGATTGACTTTTAAGGGACATAATACGTAGGAAGGCGTTACAAAGTGCTAGAAGCCAACATGGCTTCATCAAGAACAGATTATGTCAGATTAATTTCATTTCCTTTTGGATAAAATTACAATATTAGTAAATAAGGAGGATATTGTGAATATCAATAACTTAGATTTTAATAAATATTTTGCTAAAGTATCTCATACTATTCTTATAGTTAAGATGAAGAGATATGGATTAGACAATAATACAGTCAGATCTATTCAGAGCTGGTTGCACGGTTGGACTTAAAAAGTGGTTGGGGGAGCAGCTAGGTGGTGCAGTGAGTAGACCGGCCCTGAAGTCAGGAGGACCTGAGTTCAAATCCTGCCTCAGACCAAACACTTAACACTAACTGTGTGACCTTGGGCAAGTCACTTAACCCCAATTGCCTAAAAAAAAAATTTTTTTTAAATAGTGGTTGGTAAAAAAAAATGTTGGCACATTTAAAGTGCTTTGCAAAGTTTCAGCACTGCATACATGTTTGTTATTGTTATTATTTTTATTATTGGTTCAATGTTCAATTAATGGTTTAGGCAATCTCTAGCAATGTACAACAGTGATATCTGCTTGGTTCTGTGCTGTTTAACTTTTTTTTTTATCAATCACTTGGATAAATGTATGGATCACAGAATTGTAGAATGTGTTAATTGAAAGGAACCTCAGTAGCCAAATAATATGTCTTCCCTTAAATAAATGGAAGTCCTGGCATGACATACTTGAAAAAATGATCAGCCAGTTTGAAAAACCCCAAGGAGGGGAAACCAATTTAATACCTGTTAAGGCAGGTCATTCCATTTTTGAGCAATATTAAGAATTAGGACATTTCTTCTGACAGCAAGTCTAAATTTGCATCTTTACAACTGCCATCTATTGTTTCTGTCATCTGTGGCCAAATGGAACAAATCCAAATTCTCTTCTAGGTGAAAGCTCATAGAAGGTATGCTCATTAAATATAAATATGGGGGGAAAAATTGGGAGTATGGTGCAGCTGACACAATGGGTGACAGAGTCAGATTCCAAAAGGATTTTCATAGACTCAAAGATCTGGCTAACTGTAAGAGTATAAAATCTAATAGGGATAAACATAAAACCTTGAACTTACTAAATATCAGCTTTGCAAATACAAGATGGAAGATGCAAGGATACATATATGCAGTGGTTAAAAAAGTTCTGATAGTAATCTATTATTTGGTAAACCTAAAGACCCCAGTGTCTGGGATAAGAACTCACTCTTTGACAAAAACTGCTGGTAAAATTGGAAAAGAGTATGGCGGAAACTAGGCATAGATCAAAATCTCACACCATATACCAAAATAAAGTCAAAATGGGTTCATGATTTAGATATGAAGGCTAATACTGTAAGCAAAATGGGAGAACAAGGAATAATTTACCTATCAGATTTATGGAGAGCAGAAAAATTCATGACCAAACAGGAGATAGAGAACATTACCAAAAGCAAAATGGATAACTTTGATTACATTAAATTGGAATTTTTTTTTGCACAAACAAAGCCACTGAAACCAAGATTAGAAGGAAAGTAGAAAATTAGGAAAGAATTTTTACAACCAGTGTCTCTGATAAGGGGCTCATTTCTAAAATATATAGAGAATTAAATCAAATTTATAGAATATATGTCATTCCCCAATTGATAAATGGTCATAGGCTATAAACAGGCAGTTCTCAGATGAAGAAATTAAAGCCATCTACAGTCATATGAAAAAATGTTCTAAATCACTATTGATTAGAGAAATGCAAATCAAAACAACTCTGAGATACCACATCACACCTATCAGATTGGCCAACATGACAAAAGATAAATGTTGGAGAACATATGGGAAAATTGGAACACTAATGCATTGTTGGTGGAGTTGTGAAATGATCCAACCATGAGCAATTTGGAACTATGCCCAAAGGGCTATAAAAATGTGCATACCCTTTGACCCAGCAATAGCACTTCTAAGACTATATCCCAGAGAAATTATACAGATGGGAAAAGGACCCACATGTACAAAAATATTCATAGTGGCTCCTTTTGTGGTGGCAAAGAATTGGAAATTGAGAGAATGCCCATCAATTGGGGAATGGCTGAACAAGTTGTGGTATATGAATGTAATGGAATACTATTGCGCTATAAGAAATGATAAACAGGCTGACTTCAGAAGAACCTGGAAAGACTTATATGGCTTGACGCTGAGTGAAGTGAGCAGAACCAGAAGAACATTGTACACAATAACAGCCACGTTGTACAATGACTAATGTTGGTAAACTTAACCTTTCTCAGCAATACAAGGATCTAAGACATCTCCAAATGCCTCGTGATGGAAAATGCTATCCACAAAGAAAAAAGAACTGTGGATTTGAATGCGGATCAAAGCATGCTATTTGCTTTTTTATTCTTCTTTTGTGTTTTGTTTCCTCTTTCTGCTGGTTCCTCCTGTTGGTTCTAATGCTTACTTACAACATCACTTATGTGAAGCTATGTTTAATAGGAATGTGTATGTATAGCCTATATCAGATTGCACGCCATCTAAGGGAGAAAGGTGGGGAGGGAGGGGGAGAAAAAATTAAAACTCAAAAGCTTATGAAAGTGATTGTTGATAATTCAAAATAAATTAATAAAAATTTTAAAAAGAACTGCAAAAACAAAAATTTCTGGGGATTTTATTGGATGCAAGTTCAATACAAGTCAGCAGCTTGGTGCAACAGCCAAAAGTTGTCCACATGATCCTGGATTGCATTAAGGGAGGCCTAGCCTCCAGCAATAAGAAGATTGTAATCCTATTGTACTCTGCTCTCATCATACCTCATCTGAAATACTGTGTGTTCAGTTCTGAGTGTCAAAGTTTAAGAAAGACAATGATTCACTGAAAAAAATCTTGAATCCATGTTATATGAGCTTTGATGGAAGGAAATAAGGAAATGCAGACACTTATACTGCAGAAGAGAAGATTGGGGTGGGGGCCATGGTGTCTGGCTTCAAATTTCTAAAGTGTTATCATTGCCAAGGAGTATGTGTTCCTGTATAATTGACAGATCCATAAACAGGAATTTTTTATTAAAAGGTATCCTAAATGGTAAATAGTTTGTATGAAAGGGAAGGGGTTACTTCCAAGTAATGCCTAGACAAGGACAAATGTCCAAAAAAAGTCCCAGTGTCAATTTAGCAAAGGCAAGCAACTCTGTACACTTTCTCCCCTCCACCAGCGATGGATTTTTGCATAGAACTTTACCATCATAAGTTTTCTTCAAAATGGCTTTGGAAAGTAGGAAGTATAAACATTATCAGTTCTACTTTGCAGATAAAAAAACTGAAGATCAGAGAAGTTAAGCAATGTTTTGGAAGTGCACAATAATAATAAAAACAACTAACACTTAGCACATTAAGGTTTCCAAAGAGGGCAATATGTAATACTTTTTTTCTTACAACAACCCTGTGAAGTAAATAATCTAATTATTACAATTTTACAGATGAGGAAGCTGAAGCTGAGAAATATTAAATTACTTGCCCAGGGTTGCAAAGCTATCCAGTGTGTGAGGAGGATTTACAACAGAGGTGGGGAACCTGCAGCCTCAAGGCTACATGTGGTCCTCCAGGTCCTCAAATGCGGCCCTTTGACAGAATCCAAACTTCACAGAACAAATCCCCTTAATAAAAGGACTTGTTCTATAAAACTTGGACTCAGACAAAAGTCCACACCCAAGCACCTAGAGTTCCACATGTGGTCTCGAGGCCACAGGTTCCTCACCCCTAATTTAAACTCAGGTCTTGCTAACTAACCCCACATCCTCTACTCTATTCAGTGCAATATTAATAGTGAGTGTCATAATCAATAGTGAAACTCAAATTACTGTGCCCCAAGTCTACCACTATTTCCAATATAGTGTGCTACCCTTACAGGATGCCTTGTAATCAATAATACAAACCTTTGTCTAATATTAAGTAGTGACACAATTGGCCGTGGTTAGAGGCTAAGTAGACATTAGTGTGGAAGAATTTTTTAGGCAAAGAAGCCCTTGGCTGCCATTCAGATCACACTGCCTGTGCCAATTATGCTGCCTAGGAATGGGGCCACTCCTGAATCTGGAAATATAAATGGGATTCTGGAGTGAGCAAAACCCACCTCTGGACCCTAAAAGACAAAGCAGTAATAAAAAAGACCATAAGGATCCTCAGGAGGGAGCACATACCAAGAGCCCAGACCAAAAGCTATTTTTCACACTATTTGTAGTCTTGCTTTCCAAGTTGCTCCTCTGGCAAAAAAACAGAATGTGTTATTATCATTATTGAATCTGGCATCCTCTAATGCTATAAATGAAGTAACTCTGGAAGCAGCAGCAGGGCAAATAACACAGCTCACCCCATGAAGCAGGGGAGGAAACAGGAACACCTGATGCTTTAGAAAGTACAGAATGGCTAGAGGAGAGGGAGGGAGTACTTAACTGAAGTATTTAAGCGGAACAGTGATTTCATAATTGTGATTATGTTTTCTAAACTGTCCATACCTAGTTGCTGACATCCATCAATAATTAGGTAGTAAGAAAATGCATAGATCTTCAGGTTTAGAGCTGGAAGAAAACTTAGAGATCATCTAGTCTAATCATCTTCATTTTTCACATCAAGAAACTGAGGTCCAGGAAAGTAAAATTACTTAACCAAGTTCACTCAAGTTAAGGAAATATTGTTAGTGCAATGAATTTACTCATTCACAATGGTTCTGATTCCCTGTGTCCCCTCCTTTGTGATTTGTTGGTGTGATTTCAGCTGGAGGTTTAATAATAATAATAATAATAATAATAATAATAATAATAATAATAATAACATACCCACTATGTGCCAGGCATTGTGCTAAATGCTTTAGAATTATTATCTTATAGTAGATGCTAATATTATACCCATTTTACAGTTAAGAACACTAAGGCAAACAAAGTTTCAGTGATTTTCCCAGAGTCATACAGCCAGTAATTATAGGAGGCTAAATTTGAACTAAGGTCTTCCCAGCTCCAGGACCACTACTCTATCATCTACACCACTTAGCTGCAGAAATTTAGATTCAGAGATGGTTGCCACTTTTGTATTTTTTCTGTTAAGTTTTGTTTACATTTTCATCTCTCCATTATATATTCCATATTATGTATTTATGTGTATTCATAGTAATTGGATTCAGGCTCACAAAAAAGTAAGAAAAGATTGGTAAGGATTATTAGAGTGAAAATAGACACAATTTTTGTTAACTAACTCACCCTAACTTTGGAAATTGATTTTCTTTCCCTCAAAAGTATAAAAAATAAAAATTGCTGTTTTATTTTTCTTCATTTCAACTCAACCTAGATATATGCAAGGCAAGAAAGGAATAATCTGATCACAGCATGGGACAGCAGAAAGAATATCAACTATGAAACCAAAACACCTGGGTTCAAGTCTCATCTTTGTGGATTATTGGCTGTGTGACTTTGGGGAAATCATGAAAATTTCTGAGTCTGTTTCTTCATCTTTAAAATGGATATTATAATGAATAAGAAGAAAAAGGAGGAGGAGAAGATTATAAACTATTACAATAACAATATGAGAACTGTAGGTGACACTATTTTTTGTCAGCATCAAAAGAGATAATGTATGGAAAAATATGTCGTGAACTATGTAAATGTATACAAAATATACAACTATGACATTCTGCTGAAATAATATAAAAGTTTGTTGAAATAATGTCATTAAAAACATCATGAAGTCAGGAATAACAGACAAATATTAGTTGAATAAGAGTCTATGTTTTATTTAGTGATGTCATTAATATAAAAGCTGTAACCTATCCTGTCCTTTGTGACTGCATCAGCTGAATGTTGGGTGTACAAGAATCCTGAACTGAGACCTTTGGAACTATCATATAGAATTCTATCATTACTCCAGCTCTTGTGATGAGAGATGGCTATTAGATTGATAGCTCATAGTCTTTGCAAAATTACCTCCTTATAGACCCAATTCTAGGCACTCTTTGGGTCAGCACCTCTTCAAAACCCAACGTCATGAGCCTTCATCCAATGTACCCCTTCTGCCCAATCAGACCACAGTATGCTTTAATTTACAAAGACACACAATTAAACAGAATAGTAAGGAAAATAACAAGGAAAAATATTCCCACTATCCCCTCCACGTACACAAAGAGGCCCACTATTCAACAGATGATGAGAGAGGAAATACTACTGCTGGGAGAGAGAAGACTTAGAACCTAGAAATCTCAAAAAGCTTTGTTTTGTCAACATAGGTTTTAGTTTCTCTTTCCTGTATTGATCATGTCAAGGAACTAATGAAGAAACAGAAGGAAGGGGCTTCTAGGTGCTGCCAACAAAAGACAGATTGAATAGGCACAACTAGTCATGCCCTTACAATGTTGTAATAGGGTAGAAAAGAAGGGAAACTGGAAATGTGTTGACCATGTGTTTCCACAACTCAGGTATACCCAAGGAATAGATGCCACAAATCTCTTCCCATCATAAGTAATTAGAAGCAGACCTATATAAAAGTCTTAGAGCCTGCTCTGACACTAGTGATCTTTAGACCATCTATCATGATTCTGTGGATGGAATATTTATAACAAAGAGCCACTTAGGGTCACAGAACAAGATGGGCTCCAGAATTTATATGGATCTTTAACCTCACTAGTCCTTTATAAGTCTATAGTACTCCTTGGATTTTCTTCCTACAGAAAACAAAAGATTTGGTCCTATGTTCTAGGAAAGCAGGAATCCATGGCTGGGGACTTATTTATTAGTCTGTGAATTGCAGGAGAAATCCAGGGATATAATTAGGCCTTTTTAAGTCACAATAGGCACTAGTCTGTGAAGAAATCTAGTCTGAGGCTCTATTAACTCAGTGTATGCCAGAAAAATGCCAGTGTGGGGCTTTTTTCTTCTTGCTATAGAAAGTGGTTGCAACAAGAGAGTAAACATAAACACAAAACACTATTTAAACAATTTTAAATCCTATTTAATAGGGGAATATAGGCCTTATCAATTGGTATAAGTGGCTTTCCTAGAGCATATCCAGACTCAAGCAATTTTTCTCAATTCTCCTGCAGCATTTATTAAGCCAAATCAGAATTGCCCTGACGTGACTGTAGTTCATAGTAGCCCAACTAGCATTGCAGTCTCTCTGGTGCCAGAACTATTTTATCAAGGCATTAAGAATATGGGAAAACATAGGATTGGTCTCAGTGAAAGGTAAACTACATAACTGCTTCCTTACATACAATGCTTTAAGAAGCGTCTTGACTGAAAGTACCTGTGTAATTGAGTTTCTACAATGCCTGAAATTGTCACAATTAGTATCAGTTTGGAGACAAACATATCTCAACTGGGCCTTATAAGTTATAGTGCTGCCTTAGAGAAGCCAGCTTTCACATAGGAAGAAGTCTAGTCTTGTGGCAATAGACCACCACAAAAAAAAAAAAAGTTTTATCATGGGAGTAGAGAAAAGGAAATGTTTCAAACGCTGGAAAATGTCTAGAATCTGGGCCCAGGTGCCTTCATTCCACATAATTCCAAAGAAGTAACTTCGCTTGCCTGGGCATTGTCCCTCATTTATGGATTGAGAAGGTTGAGATTAAAGACAAAGATCCCTCCCAGGTCAAAATTTCTTTAAGTGAATGATTATCTGGCAATCTAAGTCAACACTTATCTTATAATTAGAGTATTTGGTGAAGAATGAGGTAAATGAAATATTACTGTAAGATTCCAGGTTTAGTGGGTGCTTAAGGATCCTTTACACTAACTCAAATCCCACCCTTTTTTTTCTTCTTCAAGGGGAAAGTAACCCAGCTTCATCTCACAGCATGTATGTCCCGAATTCCAACTGGTGCTTTATTTAGGTCTTCATGTTTCCTCCCTTTTAAAAACTGGAACTTGAAGACTACTTTCATGAATTAAATGCTCATCTCAAGTGGGTTGATGCAACCTTGAGAATGACAGTCATTTTTGTTTTGTTTTGTTTTGTTTTAATAATGAAAGTATTTTGCTTCTTCAGTATGCTGGGGCAGGATAATTCATTTTGTTCCTAATTGCTTTTTACATGTATTCAATATGGTTTATAAAATATAGCACACAATTTTGTGTGACCTAATAAAACCTTCTTACTCTGGCAAATCATTAAGTGTTTGCAAAAAATGTCTGCAATTAAAACCACAATAAATGGAGAATAAATGCTTTTGAGAATACATTTATTGACATACTTCAGTGTTTAAATGACAGGTAAAGAACAAAATGGGATGAAAATTCAATCAAAATAATTAAATTAGGAGGGTCATTTTCAATGAACATTAATTTTAAAGCAATTTTGATAACTGTTATTGCCCAAAGCTTAAAAAACAGGTTTTTTTTGTGTGTGGTTGACAGACCATTCACTTGTTTTGATGACCATAAAACAAAATAGGTAAACATAAGATCTATGTGCCCATATATCACCTGTCAATTAGAAATGCTTATTTCTATATATTTGAGAAGCATTTTTATCAGCCAGCTGCTGCTCATTTCAACATTCAATAATCCTTTTATTTTTTTTCTTAGCAAATGCCACTTTTCTCTCTCTTCATATTTTTGTGAGATGTGCTGTACCCATCAGATTGGAAATTAATAGACTGTTAGCAAAATAGTGATTAAGCCACTTTCTGAGTTAATTATTCACAAATGATTAATTGCCTCCTTCAGTCATGTTAATGCAATTAATATAGCAAGTAGGGTTTTTTTCTAATTTATAGATTATTTTTTACCTTTTAGGATCCCCCAAGTGTTTTTTGATATTAGAGCTGAATCACAAACCATTTTAGGACTTGTTCAGGAAAGAAGAATGACATTTCAGAACCAAGTCATCAAGACAACTTCTATTTTCAGGAAAGACAGGATAGGCTCATCAGTCAATTTGAGAAAAGAGAATGCCATATGAACTGAAGGAGGCCACATGTGTAGCAGTGCAATGTCCCATTCCATCAGATGGATTTGTTCAAAAATCACAGGCATGAGAGGCATCATGGTTCGATGGTTATTGTGGCAGACTTCAAGTCAGGAGATCTAGGTTTAATTTTTTTTTCTCAGATACTTACGGGCTATGTGACTGGTATATAATTTAATCTCTCAGAATCTTGGTTGCATTATCCACAAAATGGAGATAATAGTAGTGCACATTTTATATAATGCAGTTTTGTTCAAAATGAACTTTGCATATATCATCTCATTTGATATTCACAACCACTTATGAGAAAATGGTACTATTATCTCATTTTACAAATGAAGAAACTGACATTCATAGAAGTTAAATAACTCTTCTGGTTACCTAGAAAATAAATGTCTGGAGTTTGATTTAAACCCATCCTTCCTCTCTTATTATATACATCACAGCATTGTCAAGACAAAAATGTTTTGTAGGCTTTAAAACAGAAATGTGAGGTAGAATTATTTTATCTTCCCTAATGTATTCCATGGATGTCATACTATAAACCTGACCTAGCTTTATTAGCCTCATAAAGTGAAAATTATTAAGCAGACATTGAATGAAAAACATGCCCCTTCTTTCTTTATTTACTTATTCCCCACTGTCATGAGCAAGGAAAGTACACTGAAAAAAATTAAGGAAGCAGAGCTAGAATTTTCCGATTTTTCCCTCAATGAATCTGAACAACATTCTTTTTGACAGAGCTAATATTATCAAAGGTAGTGTTGCATAATAGACCCAAAGGACCACTTTGGCACCAGGAAGACCTATATTCTAATTCTGTCCCTGACAAATGCTAGTTGGGTAATCATGGGAAAGTTGCCTAATTTCTAAGTACCCCTAGGTAGTTCTCTTATATGGATGAGTTGCCAATCTACATTCATGGGTAGAGTTTCTGTATTTAAAGTTACCCAAAAGAGGAAATCTGAAGATCAAACACAAGAACAGGTATGCACTCTAGCATTGCGTGCATGACAGTCTTTAAGTGTATACTGCACCAAAAGCTGATAATTTGTTAAAGGTTATAAGAAAATGTGGAGAGGTTGGAAAGAAAAAAAAAACTAAGGATCTGTTCCATCTGTCCCAATGTATTTTCACATTTGTCATGAAATAAGGAAGAATTTGTAGAAAGCTTATCCCCTAGAAACAGATTCCAGGACTTTATGCCTGGAGCTGCAATAGGGAACAAGTAACAATGGTACAAGTTAAGATATGAAGGACAAAGGACAATATTCCCTTCCCTGGCTAACTCAAAGATGGGCTCCAACTTACAATTCGATCAGTATTCTCTTTTCTACAAAATCCATATTTATAAGACTGATTTCCCAATCTGTATATTAATTCAAAGAGAAAATACCATTTGAGGTAAAATATGAAGGAAAAGAATGATATAGGCATGTATAGGTACCTTCTGACTAATTTAAACTGTTTTTCATCACTACTTTACTTAATCACTTTCATATCCTTTCAGAGTTTCCAGGTAACAAAAGACAGTTATCACTCTGATCTGAGAACTCATCAGTCTTCTTTTGCTACTTTACCTTACTGAAGACAGACATCACAGTCCTCAGTTCTCTGAAATCTAAGAGAAGGAAATATTAATTGATTCTTGCTGCTATGCCTAAATGATTTACCTGCACATTCATTGAGGAACCCTGCCCAGTTCTTTTCTTCAGGGTTTTTCTACAAAATGTTTTTCTGCTCTGAGGGACCTGGGTTTTAAAAATACTTCTTCAGTCTTTCCCCTGCTGTTTCTGTAGGCACTCAAACTAAAAGAGGGTGAAAATCTTACTAGTTGGTAATGCCTGTGCATTTCCTTTAGATCTCAGTGACCCTTAACGTCAACACAAGATATGGTTACCAAGGTAACAGCTTTTAGTAGCACTACCCTAATTTTCTGTTGTTGCTCCATTAAACACTCTGCTTGGCATCCTTTCCCCGACTTTTCTCATAAATGTTTAGTTACTACACAATAACTTTGTTGTTTCTAATAAGGATAATTGGCACGTGTTATTTTTCCTTCCCTGTCTCAGACAAGAAATACCTCTTAAAGGGGATCATGGAAACTGTTAAATATAAACTGACTGTACCAAACTTAAAATATTTTTAAAAGACTTTACAAACACACATAAAACAATTTCTTCAAGGTACATTAGTATACAGCCTCTAACCAGGGTTCTTAACTTAGGATCTGATCTGATCTGAGGACCATGCATATGTGCATATGTATAGACATTGATTAGCTGTTTATTGTCCTTCATTCTGGAAGAGGACCAAAATGACATCATTAGAATCAAGTTACAGTGTGTCCAACTGTGGATGATCAGACCAATATGAGCTCAGAATGTTTTACCACAGGTCAGGCACAAATAGTCCATGTGAACATCTGCTGTGGGTTCTCTAAAATTGTGAATCTCACATTTCTTTTGAGCTACTTCAATTCTGCTTTGTTCATAGAATACAGTACCTTCTCTGATAGGGGCATGCCATGATGGCTGGGGCTGTGCCAGTGTCTCCCATATCATGCAATCAATTCCAAAGTTCTTAAGAGAGATCTTGAGAGTGCCCTTGTATCACTTTTTCTGACCATCATGTGAGCACTTGCCTTATGTGAGTTCTCCATAAATTAGTCTTTTAGGGAAGCATACTTTTGGCATTTGAACTATGTGTCCAGACCATTAGAGTTATACTCTGTGCAGTAGAGTTTGAATACTTGGCAGTTTAGTCTGTGAAAGGACTTCAGTGTCTGGTGTCTTAATCTGCCAGATGATTTTAAGAATCTTCCTAAGACAATTAAAAGGGAAATGATTCAGTTGCCTGGCATGGCACTGTTATACTGCCCAGGTTTCACAGGCATACAACAATGAGGTCAGCACAATGACTGTAGACTTTAAGTTTGGTAGTCAGTCTAATACCTCTTCTCTCCCACATTTTGCTTCAGAGCTAGTTCTAGCAATGCATACATCAACCTCAGCACTATCTGAAGCCACATTGGCTCTCAGGTAAATGACCATCTTCCAAGTGAAGGATCAGCCTATTAAAAAGGACTCTGGCACAAATCTTGCCAGCAATGACTAAGAGAAAGACACTCCTCCCACTTCCCCAGAGATTGTCACAGGACAATCTATTTCTTTACCTTTGTAGAGATGGACGATGGAGGCATCCTTGAACTCCTGAAGAATAAACCTCCTTTTGCCATATAACCCGGAAAATTTCAGTCAGCTTTTGTATGAGCAATGGACCCCCCCCCACACACACACACCTTGTAAATCTCAGCTGGAATAAAATCAGCATTAGATGTTTTGCCACATAAAAGAAGCCTAATGGCATTCAAAGCCTTTTCTTCAGTTGGAACTTCAGTTAGAGAGGGATTGACTTCAACATGAGGTAAATGGTCAATGGCTTCAGTATTGATTTATGACAGTCTGTTGAGAACACCATGGAAGTGTTTAGCCCATCTCTCCAGGGTCATTTCTTTATCACTAATCAACGTGGCTCCATCAGCACTGAGTAGTTGAGATGTACCATATGTTTTTGGCCCCTAAATAGCCTTCAGGGCATCATAAAAGTGCTTTGGATTGTTACTGTCAGCATAAAACTGAATTTCATCTGCTTTCTAACTAAACCAAGAATCTTGCATCTCTCTAAGCTTTGCTTGTACTTTACTTTTGATGGGACCTAAATGTTGCCTTCTTACAAATGGATGAACTATCCTGCTGGTAAACCCTGTGGAGTTCTTATTTTTCATTTAGTAGCTTCTGAATTTTCCCATCATTTTTTTCAAACCACTCTTGATGTTTGCGAGTGTTCTGACCCAGATGAGCAAATGCAGCGATGTGCACCAAATCTCTGAAAGCTGCCCACTTCTTGTCTTCTCCACCGTTGCCAACAGAATGTTGGCTCAACTTTTCTTCCAATTTAGCAACAAACTGTTCCCACTCAAAGCACTCTAATCTGTTGACATTAAGTCTTCTGGCAGTCATTTTGCCTTGTGGCTGCAGCTTTTGTCGAATGTGAATATTTAGCATGGAGTGAATATCTTTGATCAGTCCAGCACTCCACCACACATTGCCTTTGTCACTCTCACATCTTGTCTGTCTCTTCTCCTTATGATGACATTGTCTATTAAATGTCAATGTTTGCTGCAAGGGTGCATCTATGAAGTTTTATTGTTTTTAGGTAAACAGAAGACAGTGTTGGTGATGAGAAGGTCATGAGATGCACAAGTCTTCAATAGTAAGTGACCATTGCTGTTGCTGTTTTCAACTCCATTTCTCTCAAGAACTCTCTGCTATGTCTATTAGACTGAGCCAACTAGTATTAAAGTCACCTAGAATTAAAGCTTATCCTCTTTTGGCATACTGATGAAAAAGGTCTCCAGGTCTTTATAAAATTTTCCTTTGACCTCATCAGGATTCATCATTGTGGGAGCATAGGCACTGATGATGGTAGAATGGCATTTTCCTGCAAGTAGAAATAGTATTGTCATTAGACAGTCATTCATTCCTTTTGGTTGGCATACAAGCTTGTTGACTAGATTAGTTTTGATTGCAAAACTTATGCCAGCTTCATGGTGCTCCCCTTCACCATGACCACTCTAGAAAAAAACATGAATCCAGCTTCAACTTCAGTAATCTGGCCTTCATTTGCCAGCCTTGTTTCACTAACAGCTGCTATTTGGATGTGATACCTGCTGAGTTCTCTCACAACAAGAGCTATTTGTCTTTCAGGTCTACTGGATTTTGTGTCATCTATAAGTATATGCACATTCCATTAACTGATAGTGAGTGAAATCATCTTTTTAGGAGTTGTGCACTTTTGTGTGTCTGTGTGTTTTGACTGTAAAGTGGGATCCCTGCCTGCTGGGGTAATCAGGCCAGGGTTGGTTCAGCAAACAATTTTAGGGCACCTTTTCTAGCTCCTTCCTCATACAAGGAGGCTTCTCAGACACTGAGGGGGCTGCCAAATCTCACTGCTGCTTCCAGTGAGATTACAATCCTATGTCCTGGGCCACTTGTGTGCAGGATTGTGACTACAGCTCCCACTGCATCTGTACTTGCTGCTTCATCACTTGCCTTTTGCCACAGGCCTTTGATGTAGGTAAAAATGGTAAAGTGGTATGAGTGATACGTTTTGATTCATGCATAAATTAGATTTAAGTGAGGCGGAGTTGCATGAAATTGTTGGCCTCACTCAGTCTTTCAGAGTCATCACAGTCCAGTGGCAGGATATAGTCAAGACAATTGGTGATGGCTTGAGATGCAGTGGATGACTTGGCATCTTTGATGTCTAACCAAGCTCTAAGCACTCCACAGTACCTGCTTTAGCTACAGTCATCGCTATTGGAACAAATTGTTCTCATCCACCCATTTCACCAGGGGAAGTCTTCACGTGCTTGGGGATAGACACCCTGGCTACTCACCACTGGGTTTGAGATCCCTCAGTTACCCTCAACCTGGTTTCACCTGTCTGCCAAAACGGTTTAGCAGCATGTGGCCACTGCACATACTACAGCTTTTTGGAGCCACAGATGAGAGTTAGGTGGATTAGGTAGACACCAAAGGTGGAAAGCAGCCCTCATACCAGAGGTAGTAGTCTTCTGCGAATACACCCTACACCCCATATGTATTGTCTATATACATATTTAACCAATTATCAAATGCACTAATAATTCTAAGGCACTTAGCACAATGTCTGTGCTATATAAGTGCTATATAAATATCAGCTATTATAATTTTATTTAAATGCAATTATCTATGTGTATAAGTATCTATTTCAATATAAATAATTGTGTTTGTAATCCTTTGCATGTTATTTTATGCATTTAAAAACACTATCTGAGAAAGGCTAAATAGGCTTCACTAGATTGCCAAAGGAAGTAAAGAGTCAGATGCAGAATTTGATTATAGGGTCTCTGATTTCAGAGACAGCATTTCTTGTGCTACCTTTCTTATAGATTGGTCTGATGAAACAGCTTTGTAAGTCTTTAACTGTTATTTCACTGTAAGCTACTACAATGTAAGCTACTACTACTTATTTGCTATTCTTTTGAATGCCATTATACCTGTTTCTCTTCTAAAATATTATAAAGCAGATTGTACTCATTTCTCATAGTATCCTTGTTTCTTCTTCCTTTCATTATATGCTGGAAAGAAAAGTTTATGTGAAGATGCCTCAAGGATTGAAACAGATATCATCCACTATGCCTTCAGAAAGTTTTGTCTTCATGTATCATTGCAGTAATAATAAAATGAGCTTTAAAAGTTGCCCTGGACTATTGAAAATCCAAATTAAATGAAGACCTTTAGAGTCATTTTAAGCATGCTGAATTCTTCCCTGAGTGCTATACTGATAAGACAGGAAAAGAGACACCTCAGAGCAAGAATCATAGAGAAAAAGCAGTTACCGGTTATATATACACATATGGTCTAACTCAACTTCTTATACATACAAATATTTATATCTCCATATACACAATGTATATATGTGTATATACATGCAATCACTATATATCCATGTACTTCACATCAGATCTGTTTCTCAGATCAGACAAGACCTTATGTTAAGAACCCTTTGATGGTGATAATGGACAATATAAAAATATACCTTGAAGGAATACTGTATGTGTGTGTGCATATATGTATATGTATAAATACGTATATACCTACATATACATGTGTATGTGTATATGTATGTGTGTATACATACATATATACACATACATTTATACATATATATGCATAAGTATATGTAAGTATTTTTAATTGTGTATTTAGTACATTCAAATTACTGTTTACACTCTGTCCCTAATGTGATGACATAAGGTAAACAGGCATTTTCCTTCTAACTATACACAGGACAACAAACCTAGTCTTAAACCAAGATCCCTACTATCTCAGAAAAGACAGAAGCAATATGCTACTCTAGGATCCAGACACAAACGTTTAAGTCCCAATCAAGAAAACTTTAATGGATACACATGGATAGGAGAGAGATGATGCCTATCACTGAAGATTGTAGAATCCTGGTTTGCAACCTTCAAGCATTCCTTTGGGAAATTGCAACAATTAAAAAACTACAAAAATATTCATTTTTAAAGCCCATTATATGTACGGTACTTTGCTAAACTTAAGGGGAGATACAAAGATTAAATAGGATAAAGTCTCTTCTATCACGATTTAGTACATCAGTATGACTGACATGCAAGTAACTATAATAAAAAGATATATGATAAATGCATGACAAACACAAACAAAATATTATGTGAGATCTGGGATAGGGTAGGTCATTACTAATGGAAGGGTGTAAGGGGAAATGCATAGAAATCTTTGCAGGACTCATGGAGAATATATTCGCACTAGGTCTCAAAAGACAAGTAGAATTTCAAGAAAGAAAGCACTTTAGTCTTAGGAATTAACATGGATAAAAGCATAGAAGATGGACAATTCTGTGCTTGTATAGGAATGGCTAGGCCCATTTTGACTGGCTTATAGAATATAACGAGGGGAATAGTGTGAGACAATAATATAAAAATAAGATGGTGGTATTTTATGGAGGCATTTGAATTTCAAGGTCAGGAGTTTGGGCCTAGTTCAGTAGATAATAATTAGGTATTGAGTTTTGAATCCATAAGTGGCATGATTAGATCTGTGCAAAGTGAAAATCATTCTGGAAATAGTGGAAGATAGAGAAAAAGCAGAAATAGGCAGACGAGTTAGGAAACTAATGCTCTCCTCCTAACAGGTGCTGATGAGAGCTACTGAGGTAGTAGTAAGCATAGTAATGAAATACATGGGAAAGAGCTTATGAAATCAGAAGCAGGAGCACTTGACAACTCACTGGAGAGTAAAATGAGAAAGCAACAGACAAAATCAAAGATAATAACAAGCTTTTAAACATTGTAACCAGTAGTGCTACTAACAAAAATATGAAAGTCAGAAAGTTCTAGAGAAATGATCATAAACTTAGGTCAAGGATGTTGAGTTTGAAGTTAGTGGAGTTGCTCTGTGGGCAGCTTCATGTTACATAACACCAAATGGGCCGTCATTGTTGCAAAGCAATCATTTTAAATCACTATTCCATTCACCTCAGCTGCTCTTCCAAACCTTTTCAGTTCTCCTCAAACTTTCCAAGCCTCCCGCCTCTCCTCCCCCTCTCCTCTGAAAATCTTGTTTCATATTTCACTAAAAAAAAAATTAGGTCATTCTCAAGGAGTTGCATTTTCTCATTTCTTCTTATTTATCTGACACTTACTTCTCAATCTCCTTTGATAAATATTTATCCAGGTCATACCCTCTAACTGTGACTATCTCACAGGATACTGTCCTGGACCTTTTTCTCTTCTTTCTTCCCTCTAAACTATTTCACTTGGTGATATCATCAGCTTCCACATATTCAATCATCATCTCTTTGCTGATAATTCCCAAATCTACTTATCTAGCTATAACCTATTGGATGATTTCCAATATTTTATCTCCAACCTTTTGAACATCTCCAACAGGATATATTGTAGACATCTTAAACTCAACATGTACAAAACTGAACTTACTATCTTTACTTCCAAATTCTCTTCCTTCCAAATGTCCCTATTATTTTTGATAGTACCACCATCCTCCCAGTCATTGATGCTTACAGCCTAGTCTTATCCTTGATTCCTTATTGTCTTTCAACCTCTATATCCAATCTGTTGCCAAGGCCTGCCAATTTCATATTTGCAATATCTCCCTACTAAACCCTCTTTGACACCACCACTACCCTAATGTAGGCCCTCATTTCCTCTCACTTAAACTAGTTATTCACTCATTCATTCATTCATTCATTCATCCATTCATTCAATGTCATTTTTATTGGCATATAGTTGAGCAAAATAGTTTCCAGTGATTCCCTTTATTTCTTCTTCATTCATTATTAATTCTCCTGTTTCATCTTTGATAAAAGTAATTTGGTTGTCTTTTTTTTAATCAATTTAGCTAGTGGTTTATCTATTTTTATACCTTTTCCTTAGAAAACAGCTACTAGTTTTACTTAAATGTTTTTTTTTAATTCATTCATTTATTCATTGACTTTCAGTATTTCTGATTGGCCTTTTTAAAATTTTTGGTTTACTTTATTTTTCATTGAATAACAATTCATTGATCTGTTTCTTTTCTTTTTTGTTGGGAAAATTATTTAGAGATGTAAAGTATTCCCTGAAGTCTGCTTTGGTTACGTCTGAAAATTTGTGGAATGTTTTATTATTATTGTTATCTTTTTTTTAGAAAGAAACATTATTTCTATGATTTACTCATTAATCCACCAAATTTTAGGAGTAAGTTTTTTATTCTCCAGGTGACCAGCCTTTTATTTAATATAATTTATTGTATTGTGATAATTGATGTGTATGATATTTATGATTTTATGTAAAGATGCCATACATAGCAGAGAAATATACATGCTACTTTCTATTTCCATTGACTAATCCCCAGAGGTCTCTCATATCTCATATTTCTGAAATTCTATTCAGGTCCTTAATTTCTTTCTTGTTTAATTTTTTGTTAGATTTATCTAGGTCTGATAATTGTGAATCGACATCCCCCACTATTACAATCTTATTATTTTTTTCCATGCATTTTATTTCATTTTTTTTTTGCTTAAGCATTTAGAAACAATGCCTTTCAGTGCATATATTTAAATACTGAAGTCAATTTATTGTCTATGTAACTCTTAAGCAAAATGTAATTTTCTTTTTCATCTCTCTTAATTTTTTCTGTTGCGTTCTTTGAAATCATAATTGTTAAGCTTGCTTTTTAACTAAGGCATAATAAATTTGTATTTAACTGAAGCATAATAATTTTGCTCCAACCCCTTATTTTAACTCTCTGTGAGTCTTTTGTTTCAAGGTTGTTGCTGTTTTTTTGTTTTGTTTTGTTTTGCTTTTGTAAACAACGTATTGCTAGATTTTGCTTTCTAATCCATTTTGTTAACCTCTAATATTTTACAAGAGCATTCATTTCATTCGCATTCATGGTTATTATGGTTAATTTTTTATTTCCATCTATCTTATTCTCTTATATTTTTATCCTCTCTGTTACTTGCTCCCTGTTAATTTCAAACTGTTGATTTTTTTCTTTAACTTTCTCTTCACTATCCCCTCTCCAAGTTTAGCATTTATTTTGCTTATGTCTTAATTCCATGTTGAATCTACCCTTCCTTTTATGCACTCCTTGCCCCTTTTCCTATTCCTATCTGTGTCCCTGTTGAGTTGAATGATTTCCTATGTCAAACTCTGAGGGTATATTCTGCCATTTTCTGGCCAGTTTGGTAAAAATGAAGATCAAGTAATGCCAGATTCCCACACTCTTATGTTTGTTTCTACATCTAATTACATACTCAAATATGTATAATCTTATTGTTAGCAATGCTTCCTAAGACCCACTTGGCTTCTTTCTCCAGGATTTCTGACTGTAGATAAATAACCATACCATCATGATTACTGGTGATGTTAAAATCTTTCTTCTATAGTTCTTTTGTGTATTATTGCTACCTCTTCTTATTCTCTTCTGCTGAATATAGTTATGATTACTATGTGCTTCCATCCTCCCCTCTCTCCTTCTCTTTCTATCCCTCTCCCTCTCTCTTTCTCTCCCTCTCCCTCTTCTCTCTCTCTCTCTCTCTCTCTCTCTCTCTCTCTCTCTCTCTCTCTCTCTCTCTCTCTCTGTCATTACTTTCTTTCCTCAAAAGTTTTGCTTCACATTGCTACCTCCCTTAATATGTCCTCCCTACTATCACCCCACCCTTTTCTTATTTCTTTCCCCTCTTACTTCCCTGTTGGGTACTATACATTTGTGTACTTTAATGAGTATGTATTGAGAAAACCAAACTGACACTATTTTGTCTCATTGCTAAAATATTGCACAGCTACTGGAGTTAAATTTTGTTTTCCTTAATTAAGTTTAATTTTCCTGTAACATCATTTCATTTTATTATTTATCGTTTTATTACCATAATACTCCATTATTACTATATAATAATAAATACTACTATATTTATTGCTGCAGGATTCTGATAGATGCAACCAACTAGAGTCTCCAAACTCTGAATAGTCCCTAAATCTAAAAATCATGGCATTAAAATAGTAACTATATAGAAAAAAATTTAAATCTCTTTTCAGGGGCCTACTGAGGGGACCCTGCACCAGATTTGTTCTGCAACTGCATGGCTTACACATTAATTGCAAAGATCAGATTTTGTTTCTTCAGTTATTATAAACTACTCATTACAAGTTTGGCAAGGGAAGCCAAGAAGTCTCCTGGGGAGAGCTTCTACATGAAACTCCTTAGAGCACTCTGGTTTATTTTCCCACTGAGAATTTTTCCATAGAAAGCTACCCTGGTGACAGTTAGGTAGTTGTAGTGGATAGAGCACTGTCCCTGGGGTCAGAAGTACCTAAGTTCAAATCCAGCCTTAGACACTTGACGCTTACTAGCTGTGTGACAAGTCACTTAATCCCAATTGCCTCACACAAAAAAAGAAAGCTACTCCAGAGGTCAGACTTCCCTCCATCTCAGTTCTTCTAAACTAAGAATAAGTCTTCACACTGTTGGGGAAGTCCCTTTAATGGAATAATTGGATCTGATAATAGCATGCTGAAAGGACTCCTCCCCCACAGAAAAATTTCTTACAGCATGGGACCAGGGTAAGCTTCTAGTTGAGGTAGGAGTGACCAAGAAGTGTTCTATTATGTTATGAGAAATTTGATCTAAATCTTTGAGAGATTCAGCTGATAATTTTCTTTGGCCTTGATTCAATACCTTCAAGTATTGTAAATTAAAGATGAGGAGAGATTTGCAAGCCCAACCTAAGCCATGTGGGAATATGTGTCTGTCTTGTGTTGTCTGTGTTTGTGTCTTGGTGTATTAAATTAACCTTTTCCTGTGGTCTGATTAGCCAAAGGGAAAAGGGCACAAAGAGAAAAAATTTTTCTGCAGAACTTTTAAAGCCTTCAAAAAAAAACTCTGTCTCTATTTCTGTCTCTGTCTCTGTCTCTCTGTCTCTCTGTCTCTCTGTCTCTCTGTCTCTGTCTCTCTCTCTCTCTCTCTCTCTCTCTGTCTCTCTCTCTCTCTCTCTCTCTCTCTCTCTCTCTCTCTCTTTCTCTCTCCCTGTCTGTGTGTGTGTGTGTGTGTGTGTGTGTGTGTGTGTCTTTGCAACTCTGCTTAAGTACGGGAGACAGAAAAGAAAATATAGATTAAAAAGGAGGGTAATCTTTGTTTGTTCCTAGACCATAGAAATTTGTGGCATGGTAAACTAATTTGAAATTAAATTTGTGAAAGTAATATCATTTCTCTACTATGAATTTCCAAATTATGGTTTTGATAAGTCCTGCAATATCTTAGTGAGTTTTGAGATACCACTCTGTAGAATTTATTTCAAGGAAAATTAGAATAAAATAATAATTAAATAATAATTAAAAAAAACTTTATGAAAGTTACATGGAAAGAGCACTTTGACTTTTTCATTACTTTTTTTTTCCCCTGGAGAGTGACAGATTTATTGTTTTTGTGCAAGGGAGGAAGGTTATTTCACTGACTAAAGAAAAAAAAAAGGAACTAAAGATAATTTGAAAGTAGTATCAGTTAAGTTTCAAAGTGAAGAAAAATGGGTTTGCAATTTGAATGTATCTGGTACTTAGAAATTGTCTATTATTAACACTTCTCTTGACCAGAAAAAGAGATAAGCTTATTTAAATCAGTGAGCAACTTAACAAGTAAATAAAATTCAATTTGGGATAATGTTTTACTCAATGTTTTCTTCTGTGAAATTATATAACAGAATATAATTGCCTAGATAAAAGCAAAGTCACTAAAGAAATTGGGATATACCATTAATTTATAAGCTTTAAAAAAAAACCAAAGAATAAAATATTGTAATTATTTGGTATTGTATAACAAAACACGCTAAAAAAAAGGAGAAATTCAATGGGAAGGGAACAAGAAAAGTCAAGTTTTGAAGGACTTCAATCAAAATTCATGGGAAGGATATAAAAATAAAGGTAGAGAGAAAGTTTAAGAAAGTAGGGATAAGAAAAAATGGGGGAAAAGTTCAGGAAGTTGTCATTTGCACTGACAGTGTGAATAAAGGTTTTTAATGTAAAGGGTTTTAGTGTTTGGGAAAGTGAGAATTGAAGGGTTTTAATCTCATTGATATATAGAAATTAGAAACTTTATTTGGTTGTTCCTTATTATATGGAAATATAGAAATACAATTGTAGCACTGAATTTGTATTTCTCAAAATCCTCATGGACTCTAAAAGAGGAAGTGAAAAATACAAGAATGCTACTTTAAATTTTTGGCAGTAGAGTAACTGAAAGTAGTAGGCTCTATATTTCAAAGTGCTGGTAGCAAATGGCCCTTGGAAAAAAAATTGAGATTCAATATATGACCATTTAAAATTGTAAACCCAAACATGATTTGATTGAATTTTATCTTGAAGCTAAATTAAGTGGTCTCATTTACAGTGAGATATGTTCTCCTATTAGGATAAATGTGTAAACCAGAATTAAATACCAAATGCATTTGCTATTTGGCATTAACTACATGGATCAGAAAATCTGATTTGAAATCTAATCTCAGAAGTACATTGGTTGTGTGACTTTATTCAAGTTAAGTCACCTCTATTTACCTCAGTTTCCTAATTTTTAGAGGGATGATGATAATAACATTCACCTCCTAGGGCTGTTGTGAGGTTGCAACATGCTTAACACAGTGCCTGGCATATAGTATGCAATATATAAATGCTAACTATTGTTCTTATTATTACATCTTTAATTGAATTACTTTAATTAGCTTGGTTAATTAATTAAATTAGCTTTAATTGAATTACTTCATACTGGGTAGCTCTATACTGGCTGTTAGATGTGATTAATATAAAATACTAAAGGTGATAAGATGAGAGATTTTTCTCTGTAAGATTATTTGGAAATGCATTCAACTCAGTTGATATCACCCAACTATTAATAAGTTTTTACTTAATGTTTCAAATTTATAATATTGCATATGCTATTATTATTTTTCTAAATTTTCTCATACTGTGAAATTTGGTAAACCATTATATCAGAAATGCTATTAGAAAAGCAACTTCTCTTTTAATCTGGTTTTTTTAGATTGTGAAATTAGCCATTAAAATAATGTGGCAAAAATGTGTGAAAACTATTAAATATTGAAAGGGCTATATTTTCTTTAAAAGTAACACAGACCCCTTAAGTTATCCTTATCTGTGTGGTTCCTTTAGTACTTTCTACTTGGTCTTGCACATAAGATTTTATCAGCCTTCCTGACCACATGTTGAAGTTTAAAACATTAGGACCACTCCTAGTCAATCTAGGAAAACTTAAAGGTTTGCTTATAGTAAATAGTGAGTTTTACCTAAGAACCTTTGGCTACCACTTATGAAAATTATGAAATTGTATCTATTAATAAGTGGTATATATTGAAGTAACATCTTTGAACCAATGTAGTAATAACAGACTTTAGAATCCAAAATTTTATTTTGCTTTAGAGATTAATAAGCAAAATAGACCTATCACACTGGAAACTTTTATAATAGCCAGCAAGTTTTCTTGAGATTTTGAACCAACTATTCACTGGATATGTGAAGCTCCAGTTACTAAAAAGCAAACTTATGACATTGTATCTAATGTATTAAGTCTTGTTACTGCAAGATTTGAGCAGAATTACCTAGGAATCTCTGCAAGTGACTTGGGACCATAGAAGTAGATCTTGTAAGAGAAGCCCCTGCAGAGATGCCCTGAGGATTAGACCTATTTCAGAATTTCCAAAGAAGATGTTTCCATAGGACATCTGGGGCTTAAGATGAAATTTTCTGATTAAATGAACATTGGGAGTGGGTTACCAGGTTACAAGAAGACTTAATCATCATTATTATCATTTTGGTCTTATGTTTCAGGGTGTTTATGTTTACTGGGTTTTCAAGATGATCTTGTTGATATGTAAATATGTAAATCTCTTCTCTCTAATTAGTATGAGGTGAACCCTCTAAGTGGTTTAATCTGTAACCTGACTCAGTTTACCTATAGGGAATATTTAACATGTTCTGTCTCCTTAAAAGATGTATGAGATTTTGACTTTGTTTATATACATTTGTTTAACTTTTAGTGTATTGAAGGAAGTAGGAAATTTTGACTTGTAATACTCATGGCTGCAGTATCCTTGTCTTCTTTTGTAAGGTTTAGTCCCCTAGCTTACAGCCACTAGCTGTGTGCTGAAACCGATCTAAAGAGGTCTGATGAACTTCTTCTGGCTTTATTTTATCTAAGCATCAGACCAAGGTGGGAATTACACATATCTCCTTTTCAAATGCTTTTTTGGGTATCCCCCCATCCAACCAAGATGAAATGAAATTATATTTTTCTTGTCAACATGGACTTTAAGGGCTTCACAGCAGGCACCTTTAGTGAAGGCACTTGGGGTATTTATTGGCTATCATCCTGCTAAGACCCTGCTGGGATAGCCAGGTCCACTTTAACTATCTGGAAAAATGGCTATCCACTTGATCTGAAGCCTCTTGGCAATCAGTGACTCCTGGGCTGTTCTTCATCTGTGGTGATGGGGCTTACTCCTCTTTTCTCCCTAATTGATTTGGGATGTGTGGGGTCAGTTATTTGGCCACATCAGCATCAGTCTTTAATCTCAACATAAGGACTAGTGGAAAATAAAACTACTAGAAAAAAAAAGATGTAGTTACATTCTAAAACCCTGCAAAATGACATGGAAAGAGGAGGAAGTTCCAGTGGTCTCTGATTCCATATATTAGGGTCTTTGCATTGGAGGAGGCTGCTAGGAACGTCTCCCTTGAAATTGAGAAACTCACCCAAACCAGAAGTGAGTCCATCACATCTCCTTCCAAACTAAGGTAGATTCATTAGTACAGATGGTCTTACAAAGTCCTATGGTCTTAGACCTTATTACAGCTTCACAAGAAGGGGCTTGTGCTATGATCAATCAGTCTTGTTGTTCCTACATTAATTAAGAGAAATCAAAACCAGCCTTTATAAAATCTAACAAGTTCTAGTAGAAACAAAACTGCATAGCTTACAAATAAATCACATAGCTCAAAATTTGTTTCCTCAGCTGTTATAAAAATATTCATAGGAGCAACTAGGTGGCACAGCAAATAGAACTCTGGCCCTGGAGTCATGAGGACCATAGTTCAAATCCAGCCTCAGACCAGACTCTTGACTCTTACTATCTGTGTGACCCTGGGCAAGTCACTTAATTGCCTCACAAAAAAGGATTCATGACTGTATTTTGTTCACTTTTTGCACCAATCCTGATGAAAGTGAGGTTCATGTTACCAGCCATCCCCCTATTTCCTCTCCATTATAAAAGCTCTTCCTTGCATGTCTCTTGTGTTAAATAATTTTCCATCTTTCCCTTTCCTCTTCTCCCATTATATTCTTCTTTCTCATCCATTCATTTTTTTTAAGTCATCCCATCATAGCCAACTCATACCAATACCCTTCGTTTAGTGGAGTTACAAGTATCATCTTCCCAGATAAGAATTTAACAGCTTAACCTTATTGAGAACCTTGTGATTTCTCTTTCATGGTTACTTTTTTGTGTTTTTCTTGAGTCTTGTATTCAGTTCTGGTCTTTTTATCAGGAATGCTTGAAAATCCTCTATTTCATTAAATATCCATTTTCCCCAGAAGGATTATACTCAGTTTTTTATAGTATGTTATTCTTGGTTGTAATCTTAGCTCCTTTGCCTTCCAGAGTATTATATTCCACGACTTCTGCTCCTTTTTTGTAAAATCTGCTAACTCTTGTGTGATCCTGATTGTGGCTTCATTATTTTTTATTGTTTCTTTCTAGCTGCTTGCATTCTCCTTGACCTTGGAGCTCTGGAATTTGACTATACTATTCCTAGGGATTTTCATTTTGGGATTTCTTTCAGGAAGTGATCAGTAGATTCTTTCAATTTCTATTCTACCCTCTGATTCTAGAATATCAAGGCAGTATTCCTTAATAATTTTTTGAAGTATGATGTCTAGATTTTTATTTTATCATGACTTTTAGGTAGTCCAATAATTCTTAAATTATCTTTCCTCAATCTATTTTCCATTTCAGTTGTTTCTTTGATGAGATATTCTACATTTCCTTTTTTATTATTCTTTTGACTTTGTTTTACTGTTTCTTAATGTCTCATGGAGTCATTAGCTTCCGCTTTCCCAATTCTAATTTTTAAGGAATATTGTCTTCAATGAGTTTTATACTCTTTTGTCCCATTTGGTCAATTTTGCTTTTTAAGCAGTTCTCTTCAGTGGATTTTTGTGCCTCTTTTACCATTTGGACAATTCTGTTTTTAAGGTGGCTTTTCTTCAGTATTTTTGTGCCTCTTTTGCCAAACTCCATCCTTTTGTGGGTTCTGCCACTCTAGAATTTGCTTTGAGGCATTATTTAAAGGTGTTTGGAGGGGCTTGGGGAATAGCTCAGGTGAGTCCTTGCCTTTTCTCTGGTATCTGAGCTCTGCCTTGAACTATTCTCAAATAAAGAGAATCCAACAGGTTCATCTTATTCTGTAGTTTCTTGATTGAATTTTGAAAACATCTTACCTGTCATTGATAAGACAAGATGCCAAAGGTCTTTGCATTATGATTGCTTATATGTTGGACTATGAGGGAGAGAGAGAAGGAGAGTTCCTAATAAAATAACTTTTTCCTCACCTGAAAAATGAGGGGTTTGGATGGCTTCTAAAATCCTTTTTAATCTTTAAATCATGATTGTATGATCCTTTGGTGTGTATGTAGGTCTATAGATAGAGTCATAACAATAAAAATATATTGTTGTGAGATTGGAAGTCAGTTTCAGCCTAAAGTAGCAAACGCAGTTTTTCTACATAGCAAGTGAATATCAACACCTATTGGGCTGTGGGAAATGTCTAAGTATATCCAAAAATATTAACACTAACAATTGAATTTTCAAATGACTTTTTAAAAATAATTTAACTTCATTTTGGTTTGTACAGAATTTTATCATCAATCAATGCTCAATTTGGCTTTTTAGTATAATTTTTTTCATAACAGGTCCTAACTCTGGTTATCAAAAATGATTTATTCTGGGCCAGCTAGGTGGTGCAGTAGATAGAGCACCAGCCCTGAAGTCAGGAACACCTGAGTTCAAATCCGGCCTCAGACCGAACACTTGACACTTACTAGCTGTGTGACCCTGGGCAAGTCCTTTAACCCCAATTGTCTTTAAAAAAAATGATTCATTCTGCTGTGACTCTGTCTTCTAATTTTCTTCATTTTTGGGTAGTATGTTGCCATTACATCTTCAGCTGCCAACTGAGTCAAAAAGAAGTGCTTTTGACTACATACTAAGATTTCATAAATATTTGAAGCTCATTGTCAGAAAGATTGAAGTAGATATTTTTGACTCATGTCTATAATGTCCTGAGGTCTAATAAAAATGTATATCAGTTGTCAGACTTAGAGATTTTACCCCAAATCATTCATATGTTGCTTTCTTAACAAGAATTATCCACTAAAAAATTACTTGATGCTATGGAAGAGGGAAAGCTCCTGGAAGAATTTTTTTGACAGTAATATTAAAATGTATCCTCATGTTTCTCATGGCCTGAAGCAACAAAGGAGAAATATACTAGAAAGATGGAGAATGCTACAATGCATTCTGCTTTTTACACTTCATTACACCAAAACAAAAGTATATAGAATACATAACAGGGTTTGGACTATAGTGCAGAAATTTGTTAAGAGTTTAAGATTTAGTTAAATGTTTCTTTTAAATAGATTACTAGATGAATATTAAGCACTGATATAAGATCCCATGTCACTTCTGGATCTATGAGATCTAATCTCTATGGTATCATATACCCTGACCATATCAACTGCCTTTATCTAATAGAGGTCACTATACTTTTATAGATACCTGATGACTAATAGTAGGCATCTTTAGGTATGCAAAAAAGAATAAGTGCAATGATGCAATTCAGAAGCAGCACTTATCTAGATCTGCCCATAGTTCTCATTGTCCTTTATTTTCCCAATTCAGGTGCATGATATGTATGGCCTATAAACCAATCTGAGTTATAATAGTATATAACACAATTTTTCCAGAATATTATTACAGAATCAGAACCAAATACTACCAATATATGTACCTGAAGCAAGAATCATAAAATGTGCCTTTGAATAATTTTTAAGACAAGTTCAGTTGAGAAAAGAGACTCTCTGCCCCTTTCCTGAACAAAAACTGCCATGCTTAGAAAGACCCTAGGGCAATTCCCCATAGAGACATTGATAGAATAACAGGATTACACTACACTGGAAAAGAGAGGGAGCTGAAAGGGCCTCAATGTGATGTGGAATCAAAATAAAAGCTGATGATAAATTGGGTTCTAGAATGGATGCTTAGTGTCTAAAATGAGGGATGATTCAGTCCTGCTATATTCTGCTTCAATCAATCACATCTAGAATATTCTGCTCTGTTCTGGGCCTATGCTTTAGGATAGAAACTATGGATATGGATCACATTCAGAAAAAGATACAGTATAATACCAAACCAAAATCTAAACTGTATCTATAATCTTAACATCAACAAGCAGTGGTTATCTAGCCTATGCTTGAAAACCTCAAATATTAGGAAACTTATGATCCCCAGTCAGTCAGTCTCACTCAACATTTATTAAGCATATATTATGTGTATTAAGTACCTACTATATGTAATAATATGTATTACACTGTGCTAGGGGTGTATGGGTCTTCAAGGAAGACTAGTACCTCTAGGGCAAGGGCTGCTGAGGCCTTTGCAGGGCTGTTTTCCACCTTTGGGGTCCATCTGATTCACACAATTCTCACCTGTGTCTCCAAGAAACTGTAGCATGTACAGCAGCCACATCCTGGTAAATTGTTTCAGTAGACAGGCCCAAGTTGAGCATAAACAAGGGGTCTCAACCACATTGGTGAGTTAGGGAGTATCTACCCTAACCACATGAAGACTTCCCCTTGAAGAATAGACAGATGAGAACAATTTATTCCAATGGCCACGAAGGTGGCTGAAAAAAGCACCGTGGATCACTTAGAGCTTGGTTAGACATTAAATACACCACTATATCTACTGCCTCATGAGCCATCACCAGTGATCTTGACTTTTGTCTTGCAACTAGACTTCAATGATTTTGGAAGAGAGAGTAAGGCCAACAAGTTCACACAACTCTGACTTACTTAAATACAATTTATACATGAGTCAAAAGACATCATCTTCTACCATTTTTATCTACTTCAAAGCCCTGTAGCAATGGACAAGTGATGAAATAGGAGCTGTAGTCACAACCCTGCACATAGGTGGGCCCAGTAATAGAGTCTTCTTCTCACAGCACTGAAGCAGCAGTGAGATTTGGCAGCCCCATGGGTGTCTGAGAAGCCTTTGTTTTAAGGACCAAACTGCTCACCTCCTGGTTTAAGGAAAAGGCTATAAAAGGTGCCCTAAAAATTGTCTGCTTTACCTAACCTAATGCTGGTCTGCTTGCCATAGCAAGGGATCTTGCCTTGTGGTCCAAACACAAAAATATGTGTTGTTGTTGTTGTTGTTGTTGTTGTTGTTGTTGTTGTTGTTGTTGTTTTTCACAAAAAAAAGTTTGTGAAAATGATTCCACTTGGCATTGGTATATGGAATATGTAAACACTTATGGACAACAAGAAACCCAGTAGACCTGAAAGATGAAGAGGTATTGTTACAAGAGAACTTAGCAGGTATCACATCCAAATAGCAGCACTGAGTGAAATAAGGCTCACACATTAATAACAGTTTACTAAAATCAAAGGTGGATACATGTTTTTTTGGTATGATTTCAGTCATGGGGAGTGCTGTGAAAATGGAATAGATTTCGTGATCAAAATTAATCTAGTCAACAAGCTTTTAATGTCTTCCTAAAGGAATGAATGACAGGCTTATGACAATACAATTGCCATTTGCAAGAAAGAACCATGCCACCATCATCATTGTGTATATTCCCACCATGATGAACCTTGATGAAGTAAAATAAAAATTTTATCAAGACCTAAAGATTCTCATCATCAATATGTCAAAAGACGATGAGCTTATAATTCTAGATGACTTCACATCATAGTAGGCACTGATTATCAGACATGACATGGAGTCCTTGGGAAGAATGGAGTCAGAACCATATAGTCACTTATTACTGAAGATTCATGCATTTCATAATCTTCTCATCACTAACACATTACCTAAACACAATAAAACTTAATGGATGCACCCTCACAGCAAATATAGGCATTTAATAGGCTATGGCATTGTGAGGAGAAGAGACAAACAGAATGTGAGAGTGATGAAGGCAATGTGTGGCTCAGAGTTCTGGACTAATCTTAGACTTATCCTTTCCAAGCTAAACATTCTCATTCAACAAAAGGTGTGGTTCCAAGGTAAGATGACTACCAGAAGACTTAATGTCAAAAGATTAGAGTGTTCCTCTAAGCATGAACAGCTTGTTGTTAACTTGGAAGGAAAGCTGAGCCAACACACAGTTGGCAACAGTGGAGTAGAAAATGAGTGAGCAGCTTTCAGAGATTCAGTATGCAGAATTTCACTTACTCATCTGGGCCCCAACACTTTCAAACATCAAGACTGATTTAATGAAAATGAAGGGGAAATTCAGAAGCTGTTAAATGAAAAACAAGAACTACATAGGGTTTACCAGCAGGATAGTTCATCTATCTCTAAGTAGGCAGCAATTAACTCCATCAAAAGTAAAGTGCAAGCAAAGCTTAGAGAGATTCAGAATTCTTGGCTCAGCAAGAAGGCAGGTGAAATTCAGTTTTACACTGATGGTAACATTCCAAAGTGTTTTTATGATGTCCTGAAGGTTATTTATGGGTCAAAGACCCATATCAATGACTCAGTGCTGATGGAGCCATGCTGATTAGTGATAAAGAAATTATCCTGGAGAGATTGGCTGGACACTTCCATATCATTCTCAACAGGCTGTCATGAACCAATGTCATGAACCATTGACCATTTACCTGAGGTTGAAGTCAATCCCTCTCTAGCTAAACATCCAACTGAAAAAGAGTTTTTGAATGCCATTAGGCTCCTCTCCTGTGGCAAAGCACCCGGCACTGCTTCTATTCCAGCTGAGATTTAAAAGGCAGGGGGTTCACTACTTATGCATAAGCTTACTGAAATTTTCTGGGTTATATGGCAAGAAGAGGTTATCCCCCAGGAGTTCAAGGATGCCCCCATTGTCCATCTCTATAATATTTATATAACAGAAAAGAAAACAGGTTGTCCTGTGAAAATCTCTCTCTCTCTCTCTCTCTCTCTCTCTCTCTCTCTCTTCTCTCTCTCTCTCTGTCATTGCCAGCAAGAAAGAGTCTTGCCAGAGTTCTTTTTAATAAATTGATCCTTCACCTAGAAGGTGATCATCTACCCATGCCAGTATGAATTCAGAAAGGATTGAGGAATAGTTGATGTGGTGTTTGCTGCCTGCCTCCAGGAGAAATGCCAAGAGCAGAACAGAGGTATACACACAATGTTCATCGATCTGACCAAGGCCTTTGGTATTGTCAGTCATGAGGGCTTGTGAAAGATCATGACAAAATCTGGTTGCCTGGAGAAGTTCATCAGTGTTGTACCTCAATTTCATGATGGCATTCTTGCATGGATTCTGGATAATGAACAATATTCTTGAGCTTTCACAGTCACCAATGGATTGAAGCAGGACCATGTGCTCACCCCCATGCTTTCTAGCATGATGTAATCAGTGATGTTGTCAGAGACCTTCAAGGAGGATGAAAATATCACTAAGGTCAGCTACCATACTGATGGTAAATTATTCAACTTGAAAAAGCTACAAGTTAAGACTAAAGTGGAAAGAGATTTGGTGCATGACTTTTTGTTCACAGAGATTATTCACTCAATGAAGCCTGAAGCTGAGATACAACAAAGTATGGATTGATTCTCTGTTGCTTGAGCTAATTTTGGTGTAACAATTAATACCCTCAAAAAAAGTAGAGGTTCTCCGCTAACTAGCACCACACCATCCATATGTAGAACCATTGTTTACACAAAATGGAGAAATTTTGAATTCAGTGGATATGTTCACTTGCCTTGGCAATATACTTTGCAGGGATGTACACATAGATGATGAGGTTGATGCATGCATTGCCAGAGCTAGCTCCAAAGAAAAATGTGGGAAGGAAGAGGTATGGGAATGCCTACCAAACTGAAAGTCTACAGAGCCATTGTGTTGATCTCATTGTTGCATGCCTATGAAACCTAGACAGTATACTGGTGCCATCCCAGGAAACTGAATTGCTCCCATTTGAATTGTCTTAGTAACATTCTGAAGATCACTGGACAAGATAAGTTACTGGACTCTGAGGTCCTTTCTTGAGCTGAACTGCCAAACATTTGAACTCTATTGCAGAGAGTGTAACTTCAATGAGTTATTTGCTGTATTGTTCTGATGTCAAAGGTGAATTTGCCTAAAGGACTATTTTACGGAGAACTCACACAAGGCAAACACTCCCATGGAGGTCAGAAGAAAAAATACAAGGACATTTTCAAGGTGTCTCTGAAGAACTTTGGAATCAATTTTGAGGCATGGGAGACACTGGCACAGGACTGCCAAGCATGGCATGTTGACATCAAAGAAAGCACTGTGCTCTATAAGCAAAGGCAGAATTACAGTAGCTCAAAAAAATCGTGAGATGCACAAATGTAGACACATCTCCACTTCAAATATTCATATTGACTATTTGTGCCCCACTTGTGGTAGAGCCTTGCAAGATTGTATTGGGCTGATTAGCCATAGTTGGGCACACTACATTGGCCCTCACATAGTGATATCATTTTGCTCCTCTTTGAGGATGAAGGAAAACAACCAAGCAACACTGTGCTGAATGCTAGAGACACAGTAAAAGGCAAAAGATAGTCTTATCCCTTGAGGACCTCACAATCTAATTAGAGAGACAGCATAAAAACAACTATTTATGAGCAAGCTGTACATAGAATAAATAGGAAATAATCAATAGAAGGAAGACATTAGCATTAATGGGAATTGGGAAAGGTTTCCTATAGAGGGCAGAATGTTAGCAGAGACTTGAAAAAAAGCCAGGGAAGCCATACTTTCTATTCAAGGATGGCCCTTACTGTTATTAAGGTGTTTTTTTTTTTTGTCACATGGAATCAAAAGTACGCTCCCTTATATATTTCTTGTATTTGTACTATTTCTCATTGTAGAAGCCAAGGAGAAAAACTCTAATCCCATTTCAATATGATAATCATTCAGATGTTTGAAGACAGCTTAGAGTTCTCTTTTCCAGACTAAACAACTTCAGTTTTTTTCAAATGATTTTAGTTTCCTTATTCTCCTGGGTGCACCTCCTCTAGAAAGCACCAGATCATCAGTACCCAATCTAAAACATAGAGCCCAGAACAGAGGATAATATTCCAGTTGTGAACCGACTAGACAAAGTACTGTAGTATTCTGTTCATTCCGGATATTAAGCATCCATTTAGGCAGCCTTAGTTGACATTAATTTGGGGGGCTATTAAATCATTTTTGACTCATGATAAATTTGTATTCCTCTAAAACCTCTAAGTCTTTTGCACACAAACTACTGTCCAGTCATGTCTCTTTCGCTCAGTAATTGTGTAGATTATACTTACCCTTATTAAATTTCATTGTATTAGATTTTGACCTTTCACTAAACTTTTTAAAGGGAAATCATAATTCTATATAATCAAAGGTATTAGGTATATCTCAGGCTCATATCATTCAAAAATTTGGCAAGTATGCCATCTATGACTTTATGTCATTAATGGAAATCTTGACCAGAAAAAGACAAGGAAAGCTATATTGCATTATTGTAAATATTCACCTCCACATTGAGACCAATCCATTAATTACTTTTTGTGAATAGTAATCAAATAACTTCTAAAGCCACCAAATTCCACCCTCATGGAGTGCACATCTCTATATTTTGTTGTTTTTGGTTTTATTTCCAATTCAAAAATATTTATTATGTGATTAAATAATGGCAAGGCATTTTGCTAAGAACTGGAGATGCAAAAATAAATATAACAATGTTCTCAAAGAGCTTACAATTTTATTTATTAGTCACACATCTCTTAAATGAGCATACAATGCCAAAGTCAATTTCCTACATTATCTTCTTATAAGAAATGTCTCTTTAACTTTCTTTTAATTAACATGCATTTCAGTTGCCTACCATGTACCAATCACTGTGCTAGGGACCTGGAGGTAGGCAGAAAAAAATAATAATAATCCCTACTTTCAAGGAGCTTGCAATCTAGCCATCCTTCTTTTCTTAAAGTCAAAATCACAGAATCTTAGAGTTCCATGGAAGCTCAGAAATGATCAAATTCAGCCTCACACCACATACAATATCTCCCCTTTCAATCTGTCTGACCTTCACTTTACCCCTGTTGCAAAGAGCAGTGGGGCTTAGGATATAGGGAAAGAGAGCAGGAGAAAAACTTTTTCATGGGAAGCTACGTAACAGCCAAAGCAGATGAGTGCTTTTGTCAAGTATGGAAGGCTACAGGCTTTTCCTTGTTTGGATTGGCCATTGGGTTTGCTCACCCTACTCCAGAAAGATGAATGAGTCCACAAGAAATAATCAAACCTGTGACAGAACAACTGAAAATGAAAAAAAAAAAGCACAGGCCATGTGAGCATGTCTATTCTCAAGTCCATGACCTCAAGCTAAAAAAGGAGCTGAGATCCTCATACCAGGTCCAGAATTCTCAAGCCCTCAACTTATTACTGACTCTGCTAGATGAGTGAGTCAAGCAACAGTTGCTGTTTTTGATGGGGGGTTTTTCACTACATTTACAAAATACTCCACTTTGTGAGAGACTTCTTTTAACAGAGTAAAACATTTAAGTAAAACTAATAATATAGTAACCTCCTTTGAATATTCATGCAACATTTCCACCTTCCACTAGTAATTTTTGTGCCCATCATGTAAGTTGGTGAGTGGGTTGCTACTGCACACTCTTTTTTGTTTGTCACATGACCAGTGGCAGCCATCCATCATTGAGAGTGTATCTTTTTGCTGTGTTTTCGGTCATTACTAGTGTTGAACAGGGACAAAGTGAGTGCAGCCACATGCCAACGTAGCTGATGCCTGCTATTTGATAAGCAGCAATAACAGGAGGGCTTCTTCCCCTCCCTCACTGCATGGCCACCCTCCATGTCACATGAGTGTCGGGCACTCTGTCCCAGGTCAGACATTCAGTTCAATATTTCTTTGCATGTGAGCAATTGCTGTGGAGATTTTTTGGTTCTAACATTAAAGTTTTTGGGGTAACTTTGTAAAATGGGTGATGTAAAATGGGTGATAAAAAATGGAAGATCAAATGAGAATATAGAGTATTTAATCTGGAGTGCACCAATAGATACTTGTTTACTTACATGGGAGACAAAATGGCGTGCCTTGTTTGCTTAAGAAATAATAGCTATACTGAAGAAATATAATCTCTGTCAGTATTTCAAATCAAAACATCTTGACTTAAGCAAATTGGATGCCAATTAAAAAACAAATTAAAGCAACCAAATTGTTGAAAAATCTCAGTGGGAACAATGGTTTTTCAAGAAAGTAAACTCAGAAAATGGGGCAGCTACTAAGGTTAGTTTTCATATTTCTAAAGAAATTGATTTCAAATATGATTCCTGAGTACGATAAACAGATTGCTGACAAGAAGTATAATACATCCCATTAATTAAATGTAAACAATTAAAAAACCTAAAAATGTATTAAAACTAATACCACTTAGGAAAGTAATTTTTAGCATTAATGTGATTTCATGATAAATAAAAAGCTTAAGTAATAAGTGTAATTAATTGAATTAATCGAAATTTCCCTTTTTGATATGGTTTATTTGCAAAATAGTTTAATCATTAATTATATCTTTACTTGGAAAGTGAGCCACTAAAAACCTATCTACAGCCCAAAGAAGTTTAGCTTATTTTAATTTTGGCCCTTACCTACAGCCAAGTTGTGCAGGTCTTTTTCAAAATCATCTCCTCTTTGTCATGAATAGCATGTTTCATCACTTCTCCTCTGTAATCATGAATGATCATTGAATTGCTTGCAATTTTTATAACTTTCAGAGCTTTTTATGTTTACAGCGTAATGTCATATAAATTTTCTGGTTCCTACTATTTCATTCTTTGCAAGTTTATAAAAGTCCTCAAACTTGTTCACTTTTATAACATTGGTAATAGAGTTTAAATTATTGCTTTGATTCTGTTCATTTTACCCTGCATCAGTTCATATATTTCCATATCTTTTTGAAATCATCTATTTTGTCATTTCTTACAGCACAGTAGTACTCTATTACAGTCATATATTTTAACTTATTCAGCCATTCTTTAATTGATAGACTTCCCCATAGTTTCCAATTTTTGACCACCACTAGGATTTCACAACAGACTTTTCAAATATTTGCTAAAATCAAAATATGCTGTGCCTTTGCTATCTTCTTACTCTATTTTTCTAGTGAACCTATCAAAATAGAAAATTAATTTAGCCAGGCAGATCATATTCTTAATGAAATTAATGCTGGCTCATGGTGTTCATTGCTTCCATATCTAAGTGCTCACAAAATATCCCTTAAATAATAGATTCAAGAATTGTACCAGGCATTTGCTAGGCTCATTGGCCTTTAGTTTGGACAATCCATCTTCTCTTTTTTTATGAAAATCAGAACATGATGAGGAATGCTCCTCCTTCATGGTCCATCAACACATTTAATGCAAGTGAAAGAGAACAGGTTGAATAAAGTACATAATTGAAGCATAATCAAAGCTACAAAATTCTGCAGAAAAACAAGAAATGAAAAGAGAATTTAACTTATTAAACCAGACCTATTAGAGAAGGAAAGATGGTGCTGCATTAAAAACTTCCAGACACTCATCTTCCTGTTGATTTTCTGCTTGTTTTTTTTTCTCAATGTGTTCTAGGCTGAATATGAATTATGATGCTTCCTCTTCTCTTAACCCTATGCTCATTCTCCTTTCTAGTGTCCTTGACCTTGGCTTATCAACTTGTTTTTGATTTCTTGTATTCCTGACTTTGCTTCTGCTTTTTGTTTCACACAGTATGGTCATGTGGTGTAATCAATAGAGTACTGGACTTAGAGTCAGAAAGACAGATTTGAATGTTATTTCAGAAACTTATTAGCCATGTGACCATGGACAAGTAATTTAACCTTATTGGAGGTCAGTTTATTGGTAAAATGAAGAAGTTGGACTCCACGACCTTAAAGGTTCCTTCTAGCTCAAAATTTATGATACTATGATTTTAGATCCTCATCTCCATGTCTATAACTAAGGTTCACTTTCCCAATGTCTAACACAGTACTTTTCATCACATTTTTGGAAACTGACACTAATTGATGATTCTAACCCTTTTCTTTAGGATTCCTTACAGTCATCAATGGCTTAAGAGTAAAATGTCATTAAGCACACTGGAATGTACTTAGCCAAATCCAGGGAACTTAAATTCATTGTGAGTAGGAAAGTTTTCTCTAACCACCTCTTTATTTGACTACTGTTTTAGTCAACTCCCTGTTAACCATTTTTGCTCTATACTTCCCAGACAGAAAATTGTTTTCCTTTGTTGAAAAAACTGATGCAAAATTTTTATTTACTGATTCTATCTCTGTCATGTTACTTTCTTCCTTTGCATGGTAAGCAAGATGGAACTACTATCTTTTCTCTTGCTCTTACTCTTGTCATTAGCATGGGACCCTACGGGGATGGGGAAGAGAACCTTCTTATATTTTCTTCACCTTCTATTGTAAGCTTGAAATCACAATATGATTTATCATTGCTTATATTACTCTTATAAGACTTTGCCATTTGTCCTCAGTTATCTGAAACTTTTCCACATTCTGTGCATGTCTTTTTGAAATATGAATTCAAATATTTGCCCTCTAAAGACATTTCAGTCTCATTTTCTTTCTCATTGGAATCCATTGTAATGGCATGGCCATTACATTTACAATCTTCTGTAGATAAGCTTCTATTTTTAGAACCTCAATCTTATCTCTGAGAAAAGGAATTTGTTCTCCTACAATGTAAGAAACATTTCAAATACATGCTGAAATTCCCCTTCTTCATCTATCAGAAACTCTGAGGAGTCAATATTGACCATATCTTTAGGCTTCCACCATTTCTAATTCATCAACCATTTATTTACTCTTCATTGGTAAGGATCAGAATAGTAGGTAATCATTTCATGTACCTACTGGAAGGTGAATTTCACTTTTTACAAATAGACATCTTTGGCAGACATCCAGGTAATTAAAATTCTGATATAAAAATAGTGTTCTAAAATGCCTAGTACAGTACTTGGCACATAGTAGGCACTAAATAAATGCTTCTTCCTTACTCTTTTTCTATTTCTTTGAAATTTTATTTCAATAAACAAGCATTAATTTTCTCTCCTTTCTACCCCCAAAAAAAATCTGAAAAAAGAAGAAAAACAATAGCTTTGTAAAAAATAAAAATAGTTAAGCAAAGTAAATGTCTGCATTTGCCATGTCAAAAAATATGTCTCATTCTGTACCCTGAGTCCATCATCCTTCTCTAAGGTGGTGGGTAGCATGCTTTGACATTTTATCAAAATTCCATGAAAAAGCCATGCACATTGAATAAGCATAGGAATGACTTTTTAAAGCCTTTAGCTGACCCCAGGAGGGATGATAGGTCATAGGCATGATGGTGGGAACTTGAGTGGGTTTTTTAAAAGGGAGTTGACACTTGGGCTTGTTTAGAGATTGTGGGAAAGGAACCAATAGATTGGTATTAGATAGATATTTTGAGAGACAGAGAGAAAAGGTGCCAATACAGAGGCCTGGGAATATATCCATGTGTACTAAGTCTAAGCCCTCTGTCCTTAGAAACTATGATAGCATAGGGAAGAGTGTGCTTCTGAATTGTTGGGGAAATGTTTGTACTTCCATTCTTGTTATAGCTTTGAGGTAAATATGCCTTTGTAAAAGCTAATTGATAAGTGGTTAAATGGAATGGTTGTGCTGGTAAGCCATTGGTGTCTAACAATGAAGTAAACACAAGTTATTGTGACTTTAGTCTAGCATTAAAGAAGAGAAGAAACCACAATCCCCTAAGGATACCCCTAGAACTCTTAGGAAGAGATGTAGCCACCTGACTCTGGAATAGTGGGTCAGACTAAATTCAACACATGTGAAGGCTCATCTGGGCTAATAATAGAGCCTTCAAATTTTCAGGGACCCTTGATTCTTCACCTGAGACTTTCACTTTTTGGAGGTCTTAGTTTGGGAAATCTTCTAGAAATTGGCTATTTTTTTCTTTGTTTTAGGCTATAATTATACAGGTAGTTTTCAGGGTTGCACTTCTCTTACAAATCAGTTCCATTTGAGATTATTTTTTAGCAGACTTTTACATTTGTTTATTCATTAATGTTTAAGTACTGACATTTGCTGTTTTACTGAATTCTGTAAAAGTATTGCTTTTGAGAATAATATGAGAAGTATAGGGTCTGCATCATTAAAATGCTAGCTGAGAAGTGTTTATTTCTTATCTTTGCTTTTGCACCTAATCAAATAAACTACTTGTTTTATTGTAAGATCATTATGCACTGCAAGTTCAATAAAGTTTGTCTTTATACCTAGAAACATAGGTGGCTGTGACTAGGAAATTTATACCTAGAAACTCAGTGGCTAGGAAATAGATTCTGTGCTCCTTAGAATAAAGGATATTTGAGAACTAGTGTGCAAATGAATAATTAATAGACCAATACCCAGACACCAGTTTTTCAGGCTTCACACCTTGTGAGCTTTGGTTGATTAATTTTTGTTGGGAACTCAGAGAAGATGGTATGTCAGTTGATGACCTAAACTCCTCTGGTATCATCTTGATAAATAAGTTCTAAGCAAGGCCTGTAGTATGCATAGGAGGGAGGGAGAGATGCTATTGATCCCAAGGCTCTTGGCCTTATTTATCCATAGGTGAGAGCTTTTTGGAAGGTGATGGTGGTTGTATTTAAGTCAGCCAATCTCTTCTTCTTAGAGTTACTTCTCTGTGTGATGGCTGCAGAGGCTGAACCTGAAAGAAAACAGATGGCACAGGGAGCACTCCTCTCTCTAGAGCTTCTGAAAGCAGGGTACTAAGCTGTATCTACCAGAGTCTCAGAGGTGATAGTTGAATGGAGGTAGTAGATTGACTGACCTGGTAAATGCTTCCTCTGTATGGAATTGCTATTCCATAAATTCAGATGTTAGAAATTGCTTAGAATTAGTTTTTCACTCAAATTTTGCAGGCTCAGAGTGAGGAAACTGAGAGATCATCTAGTCCAACCTTTTCATTTTACAATGAGGAACGTGAAATCTAGAAATGGGAAGTGGCTTTCCCAAGGTGTCTCATATAATAAATAAACCAGTTATCATACCCAAGCCTTCTGACTCCAAATCTAATATTCTCTCCCTGAAGCCAATTGTTCAACTCTAATACTACTCCACTAATCATCTATTCAACATGGAAATAAAAGCTGTGAGCTACACATAGGGAGAAATAAATTTTTTTAAAAAAAGAAAAAATGTAAATATTTTCACCAGAAAAGTAAAAGTGAAATTGAACACTGAACATACCCTGAGCAAAGCATTTCTGTACCCCATCAGTGCCAATGTACAGGAACTCATTTGGAGTTTTCTAGCCTGTGAGGTTAAATGTAGTGTGCATTTTCTCATTTGGAATTTTGTGACTTGTGAGATTAAATGTACTGTGTAGTTTATTAGCCAAGCTTTCATCATATTTTACATAGTGAGTACACAGTTCGAGAAAATGGTCTGTCTCACTGTTTTACATTTTTAGGCAAAACTCCACAACCTCATGTTGATGTCACATAGAAAATTTATCATTGACAAAGAAACTTTTTTAATTTTAATTTTCAGCATAAACTTGTAAGATAAATATATTCCACAGATAGTACAACTAAGGAAGAAATTTCCTATGATTTTGCTACATCTAGAGCTGGATTATTCTAGATTGTAGATTATTCTAGATCTAGAGCTGGAAGGGATTTCAGAAGTCATCCAGTCTAACCCCCCTAATTTTATAGAAGAAGAAACAGAGGCCTCACAAGATTATGTGACTTGCCCAAAATCACATAGATTAGGTAGGCATCAGAGAAAAGGTTTGAACCTAGTTCCTCCAACTCCTGAACCAATGCCCTTTCTGCTATACTCTGCTACTTCACCTTGTAGTCTAAAGAATTTCCATCTGAAGTAAGAAAAGGAATGACTATATGACATAATAAAGAATTCCTTGACTCTGCTTTCACACAGTTCCTCCCCCATGCATGCTAGTAAAGCACTCCCTGCTTCCCTCCATCTTTCAGAATCATTGTTGCTAGTTATGGCACAGGCTTTCTGCTATCTTCTTCAAGAAGCTTTTCTGAACCTTCTGGTTGTTAGGGCTCATTCTCCCCTCAAATTAACTTGTATTTTACCTGTCTCGGTGCATGTGCGTCCTACCTGCTTCCCCCTCCTCCAAAAACGTAAACTCCTTCAGGGCAGGTGTTATCCCAAACAACCAGCACAGAGCAAGCAATTCATTAATAAAAGTTTGTTGAATGGAAAATTCTGAATCAATGGGTTTTGCCTGCATTTGTTATTATCGCTAAGCAAAGAAAGTCAGCAATGAACTGGACTTCTGCACTCCAGTCAAAATTATCAACTGGTTGTTCCCTGGAAAATGCTGCATTTTCCATTTCTGTGCCTTTGAGCTGGCTATCTCCCAAGTCTATGGAGCTCTTCTTCCTGAGTTCCACCTCAGGAAAGCTTAGATCCTTTCAGGGCTCAGCTCAAGTGCCACCTCCTGAAAGGGGCCTCTCCTGATTCCCCAAGTTGATAATGGCCCATTACTGTGTATTTATTTGGCCACTATCCTTTATTTACTTAAAAAAACAGTGTTGCATCCCCTTTGCAAAATACGCATTTTTTTAGAAGTAGGGTCTGTCTTGCTTTTGCATTTGTAGCCCTAGCAAAGTCTTGATGACCACTTATTGGATATGTTGTAGAATGCATATTTTTCCTTTCCAGTATTGGTTGGACAAAACAATTGCAGGCATCTCTTCCAATTCTGAAATTTTACAATGATGCACACTAATACTATTATATCCAATCTCACACAGGATCCAGAGGACTGAGATAGACAAAGATATCAAGCACAAAAACACACTTTCATGGCCTTCAAATTGTTTTTCCTTTAAATGTACTGTCACCTACCTAAACACTAATTAACTCTCCCACCCCACATACAAACACCAAAGCAAGACCTCATATCACATTAAGTTTGCACTTCTCTGATGTACTCATCCCATAATGTTTTTATAATTATATGTGTTTTAATCCCCCACTAAACTGTAAGCTTTATGAGAACAAGGACTATCTTATCTAAACTTTGCATTTTCCCTGTTGCTCACAAAATAAACATGGTGGGTGTTTAATAAATGTTTATTGAAATTAGTTGAGTTGAATTATATTGAATTAAAACTTAATCATCTGCTCAACACGGAAACAAAAGTTGTGAGCCACAAATCAGTCAGAAGGTTGTTAGGGTTTTTTTTTTAGAATGACTATTACATTTTAGTGTTTCATAACATAAAGACTGGTAGGTAAGCCCTCCATCTGTGAAATACTGCTTAGATGGAAATTTAAAGAAATTATTGTACACAGAGGACAAGATAAAAATGCAATCTTGCTTCTTCCTTGCCATTTCTTTATCCAAACTACCAAATATAAAACCCCTTTTTTTCCTCAGGGAATATGACAGATTTTACTTTCTTAAATTATGTGTGAAGTCAAAACATTCATTTCTTCAATGCAAGGAAATTAGCCCACCCACTTTTAAAATTCTTATTCTACATAGAATCACTTCTTCTAACACAGCCTGTTGATATAAAATATTTTCTATTTATGATTTTCCCATTGCTAGAATCTTTTTGTAATTTCTCAATCATACATGTCTTCAGTAAGCCTACTGATTCATTCAGAGGCACATAGAAACCAAACTGCTCGTGTGTTAATGTCCATTAGACTATAAAGCGCATCCCTAAATTTGCCTTTCCTGTGTACATTACTGTTATATATCTTGTATTACTTTGACTTAGTAAGGCGTAAGAGAGTTTGGATCCATGTTGATGGAGGGATTTTCTACAACAACAAATCCCAAACCCTTAAGGTATTGAGTTATTAATGCAAGAGAGGTGTGTTGTGGGCATGAACAGGTGACAAATACACGGGGATTTGTGTAGGAGAAATAGTGTAGAGCAGTGGTATCAAATATATAAAAGGGAGGCCACTAAGTCATACGTAAGGATGCTTGCAAGCCACATGTTGACTTAGAAAAATCACAAAATGACATTATAAATGTTTAATAGTATTTTTAATTTATTTTGCTAAATATTTAATCTAGTCTAAGCCACAACTCCAGCATGTTGCCAGCAGTATGTTTGACACCTCTAAAGTAAAGGATACTACCAAAGAAAGATAAGCTAGAACAAGATGAGAAGCTTACTTGTCTGCTTGCATTCTGTATGAATGTCTTCATTGCCCCAGCCAGTACATTGTTCTGGAATTGCACACTGCTCTAGAATTTATACTGAAACTTTCTGAAATAATTACCAACAAGACAGCCCAGTGAAAAATACACACAAGATTGATACATAACAAGGAAAAAGTGAGTTTTATGATTTCATCCTTTCGATCTATTTTACTGAGCATTGATGCACTCTTAGAAAGGGACAAAAATTAAAGTGATGAATGAATAATAAATTAACAAGCATTTAATTAATCAACTACTATGTATCAGGATGCAAACATCAAAAATGGGGGGGGGGAACTCTAATTTTGAAGAATTTAGAATAGAATAACTAGGTGGCTAGTAAATACCTGTTGGGGGGGGGAGCTAAGATGGCAGAGTGAAAGCAGTGACTTGCTTGAGCTTTCCCCTAAACCCTCCAAATACCTATAAAAAATGGCTCTAAACAAATTCTAAAGCAGCAGAACCCACAAAAAGACAGAGTGAAACAAATTTCCAGCCCAAGACAACCTGGATGGTTGATCAGAAAGGTATATATCATCAGGCTGGGAGAGAAGCACAATGCAGCATGGCCCCAAAGGCCTCAGTGAACCTGGAGCAGACCTCAGAGGACTGAATCACAGGCAGCTGTGATGGATTCCAGACTTCTCAACCCAGGAATGCCAAAGACAACTTAGGAGGTCAGTGGGAAAAGTCTGTTTCTGCGGTGCTGAGACAGGAGCGCAGGGTCTGACCTGCAGTTCTCCAAGAGTGCAGCCTGTGGGCAGCAGCTGCCTCCCGAGCTTCCTGAGGGGGAATCGAGTGGCTGATCAGGAGTGATTGCAGGGATCTCTTTGCCAGTGCTGAGGCAGGAATCTCTTTTTTTGCCCATGCTTGGATCTGGGTCACAGTGCAGGGGAGCTCCTGGGGCAAGGAGGAGCACTGCTGTGGTGGCGATTTAGTGGATGTAGAGAGGAAATCTTCCTCACAGTTCCAAGGCAGAAAAGAGTGCTTCTGGTCACTTATAGACCAGAGCTCAGTCCAGGAAAGGAGTAAACACCTCACCCTTGATCATAGCACCTTTACAGGTCCCTAGAAGTATCTCTGAAAACAGCTACACAAAACCCCTGAAGCTTGGGACAGTACATTCTCCACACTGGAAACAGACTCCTAACTTAACTAAGAGTTTATGACTCTAGTAATTGGCCAGGATCATGAGCAAGCAGGACAAAAACAGTCAGACTATATTATCTTACTTTGGTGACAAAGAAGATCAAAACACACAACGAGAAGAAGACAACAAAGTCAAAGCTCCTACATCCAAAGCCTCCAAGAAAAATATGAATTGTTCCTAGGCCATGGAAGAGCTCAAAAAGAATTTTGAGAAGCAAGTAAGAGAAGTAGAGGAAAAACTGAGAGTGATACTAAAGGAGACCCAAAAAAATACTGAAGAAAATAACACCTTAAAAAAGAGGTCCAAAAAGCCAATGAGGAGAAGAATCCAAAAAGCAAATGAAATGGAAAATGCCCTAAAAAGCAAAATTGGCCAAATGGAAAAGGAAGTCCAAAAGTTTACTGAAGAAAATACTTCCTTAAAAAATAGAATAGAGCAATTGGAAGCTAGTGACTTTATGAGAAATCAAGACACTGTAAAACAAATACAAAAGAATGAAAAATTAGAAAAATGTGAAATATCTCATTGGAAAAACAACTGACTGGAAAATAGATCCAGGAGAGAGAATTTAAAAATTATTGGACTATCTGAAAGCCATGATCAAAAAAAGAGCCTAGACATATCATTTTCAAGAAATTATCAAGGAAAACTGCCCTGATATTTTAGAACCAGAGGGCAAAATAGAAATTGAAAGAATCCACCATCTCCTCTGAAAGAGATCCCCACAGGAAAACTCCTAGGAATATTGTTGCCAAATTCCAGAGTTCCCAGGTCAAGGAGAAAATATTGCAAGCAGCCAGAAAGAAACAATTCAAGTATTGTGGAAACACAATCAGGATGATACAAGATTTAGCCGCTTCTACATTAAGGGACCTTCTGGAGGGCAAAGGAGATAGGACTACAACCAAGAATCAGATACCCAGCAAAACTGAGTATAATCCTTCAAGGGAAAAAAATAGTCATTCAGTGAAATAGAGGACTTTCAAGCATTCTTGATGAAAAGACCAGAACTGAATAGAAAATTTGACTTTCGAATACAAGAGTCAAGTGGAACATGAAGAGGTAAACAGGAAAGAGAAATCACAAAGGGACTTATTAAGGTTGAACTGTTTACATTCCTGCATGGAAAGATGATATTTGTAACTCATGAGACCCTTGTCAGTATTAGGGTAGTTGGAGGGAAAAAATTATATGTATGTATATATGTAGAAATATATATAGATAGACAGATAGAGGGCACAGGGTGAGTTGAAGATGAAGGGGTCATATCTGGAGAATAAAAATAAGGGGTGAGAGATGATTATACTGGGAGAAGGAGAAAGAGAGAGGTAGAACAGGGTAAATTATCTCACAATAAAAAAACAAAAGAAAAGGCTCTTACAGTGGAGGGGAAACAGGGGAAGGTGAGAGGGAATGAGGGAAACTTATTCTCACAGGATTTGGCTTAAGGAAGGAATAACATACACACTCAATTGGGTATGGAAATCTGTCTTACCCTACAGAAAAATAAGGGGAGAAGAGGACAAAAGAGCAGGGGAATGATAGAGAGGAGGGCAGATTGGGAAAGGGGGTAATCAGAAACGAACACTTCTGAGGAGGGACAGGGTCAAAAGAAAAAATAGAAAAAATGCGGGAGGCAGGATGGGATTAAGGGAAGTAGAGTTAGTTTCTTAAAACATGACTACTATGGAAGTGTTTTGCATAACTGCACATGTATAATCCATATTGAGTTGCATGCCTTTTCAATGAGAGTGGGTGGGGAGGGAAGAAGGGAGAAAATTTGGAATCCAAAGTTTTAAAATCACATATTTTAAAAAAATGTTTTCACATGCAACTGGGAAATAAGAAATACAGGAAATGGGGTACAGAAATCTATCCTGCCCTATAGGAAAGCAGAAGGGGAAGGGGATAAGAGAAGGGTGTGGAGAGAAAGAAAGCGGGGCAGACTAGGGGAAGGGATTTTCAGAATGCGTGCCATCTGGGGGGTGAGGGGAAGGGTGAGATGGGGTGAAAATTTGGAACTCAAAATCTTATGGAAGTAAATGTTGAAAACTAAAAATAAATAAATTTTAAAAAAATAAAATAAAATAAAATTTACAATTGTGAAAAAAAAATACCTGTTATCCTCCAACTTTCTTATGGAGAAAAAAATAGGTGAAGATTCTGAATCCTGCTTCTTTCCCCACAATTGCTTCAGGGAAGCATTGATTTGCCCACTGTGTTTCTTTCTGCTCTGAGTCAGGTTACTGGAATATTTCAAAACCAGCATTCCTTTGAAGGCAAAATAAATCTACCTGAAAATTGCTAAGAAGATATTCTAAAAATACTGCTAAGGCATATGTGGACTAGGTGACTTCTAATAACCCTCCAAGTTCTGAGCTTATTTAATACTATTCTAATATTCTATTTTATTTCTGCTACCTGAAAAATAGCAGAAAATTTTTTTAATTAATAAATGTATAAAGTAGTTCATATGCTTCCACAAGCACTTTGCTTCTGAACAGTAAATGATTTAGATAATAGTGTTGATGGAAACCATTATCAATATATACTGGTCATATGTCGTATTTGTAGACTCATTTGTATTATATAATATAAATATAATTTCCAAGAATTACATGAAAATATATGTTAGGGCAGCTAGATGGTGTACTGGATAGAGCACTGGGCTTAGAACCAGACAGCCATCTTCATGAGTTTAAATCCAGCCTTAGACCCTTACTAGCTGTATGACCCCAGGCAAATCACTTAACCCTGTTTGCCTCAATACCTCACCTGTAAAATGAGCTAGAGAAGGAAATGACAAACCTCTTCAGTATCTTTGCCAAGAAAACTCCAAATGGGGTCACTGAGTCAGACACAACTGAAAATGACTTAAGAGCAACAACAAAAAATGTATTAGTTATGGAAAATTATAGAGAAAACAAAATTTCTGAAATGAATTCAAAATCAAAATTATACAATAGCCATCTATTTAGAGAAATAGCATGGTGTGGTGGGAAAGAGTAATGTCTTCAATCAGAAGACCTGAGTTTGAATTACACTGTGTAGATTTTGGCATGTCACCTTAACTATTCTGGTCTCTGTTTCCTCCTCTCTGAGAAGGAGATAATAAAGCTATTGAACAGAAGAAAAGATAAAATGTTTATAAAAGCTCTTTGTGATAATAAAATAAACTGTAAACATGAATCACTTAACCCAGTTTGACTCAGTTTCTTACCTGTAAAATGAGCTAGAGAAGGAAATGGCAAATGATTCCAGTATCCTTGCAAAAAAAAAAACCAACAACCAAAAAAAATGGGGTCGATAGAGTCAGACACAATTGAAACAACTGAAGAATAACAACAACATAAACATGAGTTATGGCTAATAAATCATTCATAAGATGATTTGATTTTAGTTTTTTAATAAGACTATCATTACTTCCAGGGTTGGTATTACAAGAGTTTAATATTAACCCTGGAAGTTATGATAGTTTCTTGGAAGTAATGATACTTTCATTCAGTATTTCATTCAGTTGGTATTATATGCCAGTATAATATGACTTTTATGGAGAGTTAAGAAAATATTCTCTAGCCTCATTTGGCCCTGCTAGTTTGTATATTGTGTTTAGGTTCACCAGTCAAGAGTGAGCAATTTGATTAAATCCTCTCTCTCTCTCTCTCTCTCTCTTTCTCTCTCTCTCTCTCTCTCTCCCCCTCCTTCCTGTTACAATGTTAGAATAACATAGTAAACTAGAACTTCTTGCTCTCTCACATGCAACACTACATATCCAATGTCCATTACTTTGCATAGTCCATTTCTTTTACCTGAAACATATTCTTGTCACTTCTCCCTCTTAGAAACTATTCCCCAGTTTAATTCATAGCTCAACTCATATCACTTTATATCTACATGATGCTTTGCCTGTTCCCCTTCTCCAACAAGCTGTTAGTGCTTTCCCTTCAAAGATTACCTTTGAAAACACACAAACACCTGAGCATATACACATTCATACATGTTATCTTAACCAATTAAAAGTAAACTCTTTGAGGTCAGAGACTTTAATTTTTGTCCACGTATCCTGTCATCTGGTATTATGCCTTGTAAATAGTATGTTCTTGCTAAATAATTGCTGAGTGCTTGCTTAATTGAATAAACAAATCCCCTTTGAAGTATCAATAATTCAATAGCTTACCAACATGTCTAGTTGAGGGAGATTGGAACACAGGTAACTTTGGACAGGCAGTAAGAGGGGAGCACATGAATTATTTTGAGCATGGAAGATAATAGATGTAAGTAGGATGCTTTGAGTATCATAGTACCATGAGGAACTGGGAGGAATGTGAGATGAGAAATAGGTATTAACTTATTATATGAGAGGTATCAAAGACAAGCATCACCTGCTTCACTCTTTTGCGGGAACCTTCATCCTGTTTATTATTTACAAAACAATTAACATTTTCTACATTGCAAGTAGAGTAATAAGTGACTAAATGTCTGCACATTGTCATCGAATAGGGAATACTTTGAAGTAATATTTTCAAATGGAAATGTCTTGTTTGCATATTTTCTGTCTGTCTTAAGTCAATGCATTTCCAAAAATTTATAAATAACCTGAATGATACTGTATTATTAAAAATCAATACTGTTAATGAGTTAAGTCATTTAAAAAAATCCACTGAAATGATAGACATCTTCATTTTTGATGGATAATGGCAAGATGGCAACAGCACATTCCCTAACAGAATGATACAATCATAAAATATTTCATGCATAAATATCCAAAATAAAATTAACATTTTCCTGAGATGGAAAACACTTCAAAAATTACAGTGTGCACAGCACTAAATTGATTTCGTAAATGGATTCCAGAAAATCATTTAACAGATGGTTATATTTAAGATGCCACTCAAGCTGCCTGAATACTTTAAAGGTGGAGTCACTGATGCCCAAGCCCTTGTTGGTAACAAGAATAAGAAAGGACTTGAATTCTTAGAGGAGACATTTGCAACAACAGTGATTCTCAATAGAAAATACTCCCCTTCAATTACATATTTTGGTTTACAGAACAAGCGCATGGAAAATGAATCAGTCTTCAACTATTCGTTCAACCTAATTTCACATGTGCAACTATCAATCATCATTAGTTCCCGAAAATTCTGCATCTGGATCATAAGATGGTAATTTTGATTGTCATTGAATCACTTACTTTTAACAATTACCTCCTTGTTATAATCATGAAGAGCCTAAAATATTTAGCAAGTCAAATTGTTCTGAGATTTTTTTTTAAAAAAAGACATTAATCTGTTCAGAAATGTGACTGATTAGCAGATCCACTAGCACTTATTAGAAAAGTGTGCCCATGAAGTCAGTTATAAGCTATCTTCTCTATTGTCTTCTCATTGAAGCACTGAATCAGCTAGTGTCACATTGAGAACACTGGGCCTGGAGTCAGAAATATCTGAGCTCAAATCCAGGCTTAGACACTTACTGGCTCTGTGACCATGGGAAAGTCATTTAAGCTCTGTTTGCCTCAGTTTCCTCAACTGTAAATGAAGATAATAACAGCACCTACCTCAAAAAGTTGTTATGAGGATCAAATAAGATGATATTTGTCAGTGCTTAACACAGTACTTGGTACTATATGAAGGATTAGCTCCCATTTCCCCACTCCTTCTACATAATTGAGGAACAGACCCTAGCACCAAGATATGCAATTTTTGGTCATACTTCTATTCAAAGGAGTTTCCTGCTGCCTGTCTGTTCCATTGCTGACATCAACAAGAATTACTGGCTTCCCTTTTCAGAAAACAATGCCTTTTGCTAGCCTGGTAGACACTATAAATTATAGGTACCATCTCAAGTACAGAGTAAACCCAAACTCACAGTGATGGTAATATCCATATGTATGTAAGACTTCAATCTGCCACAGATGATGTCACACTTAGCATTAGTTCCTAGAGGAACCCGTATCTTTCCAATATGACCTATTCCACTTTTGGACATCTTTAATTATTAGAAAAATTGCTTTTCTTACCCAAACCTAACTTCTCTATTTTACACATCCAACTGTATCTCTTTGGACGAGCAGAATAATTTTAATCTCTCTTGAATATTACAGCCCTTCACTTATGTGAAAACAGTTATTATGTCCTTCCTAAGTCTTCTCTTCTGCAGGCTGAATGCCTCATTTCCTTCAACTGATCATTCTATGGCTATAATGCAGGTTTTCTAAGCAGTTCTTATACAGTGAGATAATGTTGGATAGCAACAAAATACACAGGCAAAATAAATGCCTTCAAGGTATACTGAAAATGGATCATAGCTATGGATTTCTGGAAAACAGAAGCATTAGAAATGTCAATGTTAAGAGAGCTTCAGAAATGATATGAGAACCCTAGAGCAAAGAAGGAAGGGAAGATCAAAAGTCTCCAAGTGACGATGCAAATTAACTCTGATCCTGCAATTCTCCAGAAACCAAAGTGAATTCATAATGTAATTGCCACTGGTCAAGATTGTAATTATCCTTCTGTATCTCTGTCTTTTTTTAAAAAAAGCATTTCTTCTTTTGAGAATAGAGCCAAGGTATAAAATCCCTATTTATAATGTCTTATCTTACCTGCCAAAGTAGAATTTCTTTCAAATCATAGAAGGTTAACATCCATAAAAACAATTTATCTATCAGATATAATGGTGGAAGCAGAGCTTTATGCTAACAAAAATTGTTGGCTAGTAAATTTTATGGATGTGGTTTTATGTATAAGAAATGTTTCTTCCTTCAGAACGAATGTTGAAATCTTAGAAAACTGCTCCATCCTACTCTCTGCTGAAATACTAACATTTTAGCGAGTTTGGGGGTTTAGCATTGGTTCAATGAAAAGAAATTAAAAGTAACATTAAGGACTGAGAATTTAATATGTATCTCTTTCATATTGGGTGGACCATGACCTAGAACTTTGAGGTACACATTAGATTAGTTATTTACAAGATACAATAATCTAGAAATATCCCAAAATATTTAAGGACAAAATGATGGAAGCTTTATGAAAAAGAATAATTTTACAGTAAAATTTTAATTCATGGTCACAGATGGAGAACTGAAGGGGATTTCAGGTGCTATCTAGTCCAGTATTAGCATTATGCATGTCAGAAAACTGAGGAGCAAGGAGGTTAAATATTTGGTCCAAGATCACACAGCTAATAAGCATCAAAAGTGAGATTTTAATCTAGATCTTCTGCCTTCAAAGGAACTGTTTCCATTTTATCATACCGCTCCCATGAATTCAGATGTGATCATACAACTACCTTCTCAAGAGTCTTGCTCCTCTTTTGAGATCAATGGGTTCTATAATCTCTTTAGTAAGGTATTTCCATTATTTTCTATATTTTGACATAGCATGAACTCTTTAGATTCCACAATATGATGGTATCTCTACTCTGCATCTGCTACCCTGACGTTTTTTTTTCAACTCTGAGGAACAAGTTGCCCCTCCCAAGTTAAACTTGTCACCTCTACTTTCATCACCTCTGTTAACTTAAGCCTTGACTTTCGCCATTCCCCTCAGGTTCTCCTTCCCTCTTGTTGGAGGGTTGGAGAATAGAATACCAAATTCCTCCTGATTCTTTCCTTTATAGAGAAACTGGACTTTTAGATTCACTGCCCTTTGCATTTGCTGCCCTGACATGTTTTTTTTTTCAATTTCATGGAACAAGATGTCCCCATGCCAGATAAACCCTGGTGTCCTTCCCTTCCCTGTCTCCTTTTTTGTGTTGTCTCCTCCTATTAGATTGTAACCTCAAGGACAGAGACTCTCTTTTTATTAACTGTATTCTCAGAATTTAGCAAAGTGCCTGGCACATTGTAAATGCTTAAGCTGCTTATCGGATTTATTGAATTGTGAGATGGGCACATTAGTTTAAACAATTCCACATTCAGAAACCATGAATGGCAAAAGACTTCTGAACAGTGCTATGTACTCCTTAGAAACAAGAAGACTTTCATAATAATGACTGACTGACAGTGTATCTATTAAAAGGACCACCAAAATAGCCTACTTTCCTAAGTAACTGGACAATTCAATGAAGTAAATGAAAAACAAAATAATCAGCGAGTCACCTTGAAGTTTAAACTTGTGATAGGCAAAGTAAAGGATTAATTTGGCTGATTTTTTTCTCCCTTTTTATCTGAATATGTTGGTGTCAATTCTTTAAATTGAATGGGCATTTATTAAGTGCCTACTATATGTGAAACACTGTACTAGGTGTGGAGTATATAAAAAAAAAATGAAAGAGACCCTGGCCTTAATGGGATTACATTCTATTACCTACAAACAACAAGGACTTGCATGTGAGGCATTTTGGAACCAAAGAAGAAATAAAACATGACCACTACATTTTGGTAAATTGTTATTTTATGATCTATAAAGATAAGCTTAAATTTCCATATTCTCTGCTTGACCAAATACATTAATGGGCGAAAGACACAATAGATAAGAATAATAGAATAATGCCTGATTTCTGACTTTTACTCAATTTTTTTAATTTATGGAATAAAAAAAGCATTTCCATAACAGTACAATAAAAAAGATGATTGTACATGAAGCTGCAAATCTACTATGCACAATTTGCTATTCCTTTCAAATACACAATACAATTATCATGTAAATTTCTTTTTTTTTCTTCCCTCTCCCCACCCCTGCTTTTACTAGATTTCTTAAAAGTCTTGAGTTGCCAGGACAAGTTGTTTGCTTTATTTGTGTTTCCATTTGACATGGATCCCAGATGAATAGAGATTAAAGTACAAACTCCTTTGTTAAGTACTCAAGACCCTCCACAATCTAGCTCCAATCCATGTTTCTAGCCTTTTCATATTGATCCCTTCATGCACACTGTTTCAGAAGAACTGGTCCCAGAATCCCTTGCCTCTCTGCCTCTGCATAGATCAATCCCCATTTGTAAATGGATTTCTTCCATATTTCCACCCATTGCAATTCTCCTTATTCTTCAAAGCCCAGTGCAGGTTCTACCTCCTGAGTTATTCCTTAGTGCCTCTTTACTTGATTGTGGTGTAGTGGAAAGAGCATTAGATTGTGAGACCTGGATATTAAGTTTGACTTTCTTATTTACTATGTATATGAACTTGGTCAAGTCACCTAACCTCATTGGAATCCATTCATATTGGAGGCCAATATGTTTCTAACTCCAAAGTATTGTAGCAAGTGCCCCACCCACAGCCAGGTAAAACTGTCTCAGTAGACAAGCTAAACCAGGTTGAGAGTGAATAACAGACTTCAAACTCATAGACCTGTGAGTTAGCGGGATGTCTGCCCCAAACATGTGAAGACTTTGCCTGGAAGAATGGATAAATGAGAACAATTTGTTCTGATGGCCATGAAGGCGGCTGAAGCAAAAAGGCTCAGAGGAGTGCTTACAGCTTGATTGTACATCAAAGGGTCCAGTCATCCACTGCATTCTGGGCCATCACCAATCTCTCTGGCTTTTATAGTGGCACTGGACTTCCATGACTCTAGAAAAAAGAGGGAAGCTGATCACTTTATGCAACTCTGCCGGAAATCCAATTCATGCACAAATCAAGATATCACCTGATGATATCATTGGTCTTCTTCAAAAATGAAGGACAAACAACAACTCCAAAGTACAAAAATTATAAACCAATGAAAATGCATTCATTTTTATAACATTAATAGAAAGATTGATATAAAATTAAACATTATCTATTTTTGAAGCATCAAGAATATATAGGCACAAACCCTGCCATAGACCACACATTATTTATATATCACATCTCAGGGAGATTTATGTGCATTCAACCAATTTAACAATAGATTCTACATCATCTTCCTCATAGGTGCCAATGAATATATTTTCCTTACGTGTTAAAAAAAAGTTGAAATTGTATTTCCACTTCTTTGTCAAGTCATCATTTCCAAATGCAAAAGTTTTTTAAAAGTGTTTTAAAACTATAAAACAAGCATTAAATCAATATACAATGCATTTTTCTTTCATGCAAGATTTATATTTTAACAACCATCACTTTGTGTGCTCTATTTTCTTACTTTCAAGTATTTAACCAAAAAGCTTTCTTCTTTTTTTGTCATTCAGAAAACAGGAAAGGCTTCAGCTTTTTACTTTCCTTATGACTAAACCTTATTAGGGACTGAACCTTAGAAATGCTATTCTTTAATCATATAACTACACAGCCTTGTAGTTATTGTGAATTTATCCCTTATATGCTAGTGAATGTACATATTGTCTCTTCCTTTAGCATGAAGCTTTCTGAGATCAGGGGCTTTTCATTCTTTTCTTTGTATTAGCAGCACATTACATTGTGTCTTGTGTATATTATTTCCCTCCTAAATGTATGTTAATTGATTGATTGATTGATTGATTGATAGAAAGCATTTGGAAGTCTCTCTCCGAGGATTGTCAAGCATTTAACTAAGAAAGAGAATAAAATGATTATCATGTGAGAGAGGAAAACAATTTTATTTGTTAATTTTGAAAGGAACATAAAAAAGTTATATTGAGGTATGGATGAAGACTTTAACTCTGTAATTCCATCAGTGTAGTAAATTCCCTCCACAACTGTAGACAAAAATTCCTCTGTACTTAATTTTTAGAGAGAGCTACATGAAGCACTGAGAAGTTAAGGAATTTACTTTTTCCTGGTCATATAGCTAGGATGTTTCAGAATTAGGACTTGAATCCAAATTTTCCTGATTTGAAAGCCAACTCTCCACCTAATAATGTACCACTTGATTCTCATGAAAGTATTAGAGATTTTTAAAATCTATAGAGGTGGCAGCACGGAATGGTGTAGTAGATACAGAGCCTGTCAGAGTTAGGGATACCTGGCTTCAAGACCTTGGACATATACTGGCCAAACACCTTGGCCAAGTCATTTAACTTCTCAGTACCCAAAATAGTACTGCAAGACTCAGAGTTGAACAACAGCAGCTTATCTGCATCTGTAGAAAAGTTTCTTTGTAGGGAATTCCATACACAAAGGAAATCAGAGCTCTAGACCACTTTAAAAAAATATATCAACAGAAAGATGGTATAGTTTTTCAAAATTACAGTGAATACATTTTTAAAAGTTCAAGAGGAAGATTTTATGGTTTAAAAAGAGACTTTTAACTTTAATATTTAAACAAAGTGTAAATGCCGAATTTTCACTTCTCACTAATAAAGCAATGTTGAGAAAAGGTAGAAACTGCTTCATGGTCTTTGACACTGTTGCTATTCTGTATGCTTGATGCTCAACAATATGCTTCCTGCTGTTAGGAGGCTCAGAATTGCACTTCTCATCACTGACTTCAGCTTTCATTTTGTTTTATTCTTACTGTGAAATCTGCTTAAGGATACCACCTAAGGTTCCCAAGAAAAATGGTCTTTGTTATGGTTTAGTACTGTCAAGATATTGGGAGACATGGTGTTTCACAGAGCTAAGGCCTCACAAGCAAGCTTAGCATAACAACAATCCTTTGGGCTCATGCTCTGGATGATCTCACCCTCTGGCAAAATCATATACTTTGACCAGCACCAGGTGTTCTCTGATTTTGGACAAGCACCGGACAAGTACCCATGTTGCATTCATGAAGCCCTGCTATGAATAAAATTTGACCCATAGTTGCTGTTACCCCTCATTGTTAGGGCTACAGCTCACTATTTAGCCATTGGTATAAGTACTGAGATCTTCCCACATTGCCTCTAGTCCCTCACCACCACTAAGGGCAGGGCTCCAGCACAAGTGTCCTTGCTTGCAAGTCATTTCCCTCACTTTGAAATTAAACTTCTGTTTAATTCCTGACTCTATTGTATCCAGCATGCTCTGTTCAGCTCTGGCCATCCACAGTTTAAAGAACAGTTCCTTCCTGTTAACAATACAAATGCCTGTGGATTGGGTCTACACAAGAAGAAAGTCCTTGCATACTCAGTGAAAAGTTTACTCAGCTATTTATATGCATTTGGTTTGGTTTGATTTGATTTTCCTGTTTTTGAATTGCCCAGCTTTCATCTGGATATGTGGCAGCCTATACACCCAGCCACAGAAAACATAGTATTCTATTTATAAGTGTGAAGTTACAGACATTTTGAGCTTTTCTGACCATATATGCAAATAAAAGGCCAAGACTATGGTAAGATGCTTAAAGGTAACAGTGTTCTGAGTCCCCTGGGCTTAGCTTTGCCTATGTGCCTTTTCCTAGACCTCTCATCTGCATGGGAGAATGGGAAATATTTGGAACTGGAAAACTGGAGTATCCCATCCCCAGAAATATTTGGCATTTTGGGGGAAAATAGTAATTAAATGGATAATGACCATAAGTAGGCTGGACTTCAGGTATTAAAATCAGGGGGTGGAGGGAATGGAATCATAAACTACCTCTGAGAGAGAGAGAGAGATTCAAGACCCTAGCCCAGGAAGTTTAATCCAAAGAAAAGATTAAACACTGGCTAGCTAAAAGGACTTTAGGTACTAAAGGCATTGTCACTTAAAGCAAATGATCTCCATTGCAGTGAATTGTCTTCTAGCAAAGAATCTGTGGGAAAGCAAGCAAGTGACTTAATAACCAGGAAAATACTGAGGTTTTGTTTACCCCATCTCTCCCCTAGTCACATGGGTTTAGTTGCTCTAATGGCTAAGGTCAGGGTGCTTTTCTAAAGAGCTATAACAAAACCTTAGGTTTTTGAACTAAATAAACAAGATAGGGACCATTTTTTTAATTAGAAAAAGATATCACTGTAGCCAATGGTTTCAGAAGAAACCAGAATCTAGAAGCAGAGACACTCCCCTGCCATATGTTCAGCACCAGCATCCAACAGGGACCACGTATCTAGAGGTGCAATACCCAGGGGAGCAATAGCCCACAGAGACTTCTTGTCTAATGATTCAATGGACAAATAGTTATTAAATGCTTACTCTGTTGCATACACTTATGGTAGGGATATGGATACAAAAGTGAGACAGCCTCTTCCCTCCAGGAGCTTATGTTTTAATCAGTGAATATATCACCAGTTAGGGGACTGGTAGCCAAGGAAGGGATTTTCATTCTAAGAAGTCACAGGATTTATGAGTAAAACCGCAGTTTGTAGATTGTCAGGTCATGTTCAATGGCAATAGTAGTATTTGTTTGATTATTGCTCCCAAGGAAAAATAAGAGGTAGAATGAGTTCTCTCGTGTGTACACGTGCATCGAATTAGGGCAGATAGCAACATGTGCATGTTGTCTAGGACTCAGTACCTCAGTAGATAGTTGGACAAGAGTCAGCATCCATTGTGTTTGTTGGAGGGCAGAGTCAATGAAGATCTTCTCCTCACTGCTTTAAGTAACTTGATACTGCTCCTCCTAGCTACAGGGGCCATGGAGGGAGGTGTCATCTTTTCATTTCTGTAAAATTTCTACTGCTCAGGAAATTTCCTTAACTCTCTGGAATGTCTGATCACAAAATTCTCACACTTGTAGGTACACCCAGGCTGACTCTGTTGTGTTTGTACTCTAGACAGAAAAAAAAATGAAAGGGGGATAAAAGCACTCTGCTGCTAACTTTTACAGGCAAAGTAATTTTTTTTATAAAAGTCCATTTTTCTCAGAATTTTGGCTATCCAATTACATTGGGAATAGATAAGGTCACTGGAAACCACCCAGGGAGTTATCTTTGTTCTCCTAAGAAGATGCCCCTTCTTCTTGATTTCTTCCTTGTTACATTTTCTAAATTCTTTGGAAAATAGGAAAGTGTTTGGTAGGGCTTTTCCTCTTTTATTCTTTGGTTCATTCCTTTTCTAGACAATGTCAGACAAGTATTGTCATGGTGAAGAATTTATTCTCTCTGTGCCATTACTAAGGGAATATATAGCTGTTTTGTATGAGTGCGATAAACTGAAAACCTCAGTTTAAGTAAAGAAAGTGTTCTTCACTTTCAGTAGTGAGGTACATAAAAATATTTCCATAATTTTGGTGTTCTAAGAAATATCTCTCAAAATATTATTTTAAAATATTCTGAAATATAGCAGAGCCAATAGAGCGATGAACTAGGAGTCAGGAAGACTTGGGTTAAAATCTCACCTCCAGAATAGTGATGTGTGACCATAGACATATATGGTTGTCTATATATAAAGATAATAGTACCAATAGAATGTACTTGAGAGGAAAGTGATGAGGCTCAAATGAGAATACATGCAAAGGTGTACACAAGTGTCTTTTCATATTTTATGAGGTTTAGTTAGAAATGCTTCCAGGACAATACAATAGTATTCTGCTATTATTAATTTATATTGAATGATCTATAGAATGCTACACAGATACATAAAATGACTGCCTGTAGTTGATGAAGAAGAGTATTAGGATTTAAGCTCATCCTCTTCAAGATCACTGAAAATATCCTTGATACAAATCCAGCAGCAAAAAAAAAAAAGACAAGGACAATATGTAGCTCCTTGTGCTCCCGTGTGATTTTTTTTTTTATCCCTTTGGCCGGATCTCTAACCTTTGAAAAATGTTTATTCCATATAGATTGGAAGATGTGAGTATTTGGAATCACCCGTTAAAAATGTTCTAGCTACCAAATGATGTCTTCGTATTAAGTGATATTTTTTTCTTATGAGACTGGATCTTCCTATCTTGCCCAAACCAGCATTGTGGCAACTACGCATAGGCCCAGATCCACAGAAAGCTTTGATTTGCTCTCTTCTCAACCTGTGCTGGTTTACACCGACTTGAGCAGTCAGTTTCCTATACCCTAATCTAGGGACTCAACATATTGAGGCCGGATTTAATGCCAACACTTGATTGGCTTTAGCCCTACTGAAACTGAGACCTCCCAAACTCAAGCAATCCACTAGCTTCAGACTCCTCTAGTAGCAGGGATTATAGGACTGTGTCAACATGCCTAGCCAGGACTAAGTATTTACAAGCTTCACAGTATTATGTTACACTGTTTCCACAGCTGCCTTGAATAATCTACACTGATCACTAAGGCTGAGTTCCATATGGATAGTCCTATAGTTTCTGGTGGCAATGCCACTGCCTTGCACTGACTTTAAAATCCTCTCCATTTGTCACAAACAATGGCTATCACATGAATTTTTATGGAAATGGAGGGCTTTATGATGGTAACTCAAGATCACCATAATTTCTACCAGAAACTATAGTCATATGGGTATTGGTCTTGAAGGTTCTTTTGATTCTGCTCTTAGATTTTGGTTATATCATAGTTTCCAATAAGAGGGGTAAGCTACCTTCAGTTATACTCAGTAAATTCAATTAAGTGTTTCTGTTAACTTTTACTATTACTCCAGGGAAGTAATGGCTGCTTATTCCAAAGTATTTCTGTTACTTAGCCTTTCTATCATTTCTCTTCCTCCTTTATGTTGTGCTCAATTGCTAATTTTTCTATAATCACATCAGATGATGTTTTTATTTTTTCTTAATATTGCACAAGTTTTTTTTTAATCACATTACCTGCCAAGTTTATCAAGATTTGTTTTATAATTTTGAAAGTATATCTCAAAAATGGTATTTCACAGGTGTTCACTGCTTTAACTACTTTCTTACTATTAAATTTTTGTTTCTGAATGTCATTAAATCTCTTAATGTATTCAGGAACAGCCTTCTCCTTGAAATCTTTATGATTAATGTGTCTTCCCAGAAGGAGACAAAAGTATTTGTAGTTATTACTTTAATCTATTGACTCAATGTACCCTGTGGATATAAGCTCAAAGCCTTAAGTTCCTACCATTCTTTGATATACGTTAAAATAAATGTTTTATTCATCAAATCTGAATGACAGTTTGAGATCATTGGAGAAAAATTCCAGGACATGAAAGATCTGTTGAATTTGTGAGTAGGTAAAGCCATATGTCATCCATATGCATTAAAAGGTTTAATAAAAATTTTAGCTTGGCATTTTTTATTTAGAAGCAATATTTAGTTCTATTTAGAATAAATGATAATGGATTTATGGTAGCAGCATAATGGACTTAAGCTGTTACTCTGAAAATTTTATTCTTTATATGAATTATTCTTTACAAAATTGTGTTAAGGGAACATTTTAAGCAGCAAATTGTGTTCCATAAGGACATCAAATATCCTAATATCTTTTATATACTTCATTCAATTTTATATCTTTATAGCAAATGAATAAGCCATTAGTGCAGAACTGACTCAAAGGTTTTGTGATGATCAACAAAAGCAGTATATAGTTTGTGAAGCTTTCTTGCAACCTGTTCAGTAATTACTAAATTGATAGTAAATTGCTCTTTTTACTCCCTGGCATTTTTTTTTCAGCTCACTGCTTTTTCTTCTTATTTAATATATTGCCTTCTTGGTACTGTTTATATATTTTACTTGGGGAATGCAATACAAGTTCTGAATGTATTCTATAATTTAAAAAAAACCCATCAAATTGGTCTATATTTGGAGAGGCCACTGGTGTTCTTATCTTTTAATAATGGACATGTGACATCGTGCATTAATAATGGTGCACTTAAGCTTACATCTAAGAGGGATTGAGTAAAATATCTTTTTGGTAACTCATCAACCATTGTGATGCATTTGAGCCAATAATTATGGATATTATCCAACACTACTTTTCAGTTTTTCAGAAACGATATAGTTTTAATTATTTCCCTTGATGCACTGTTTTATTATTTATTATGTTAATGATGTGTAGTCTTCATGTTTTTAATTTAACCCAACTTATATTTTCATTGTGTCTGACTTCTTATGTTCATACTGATGAAAAGAAAATGTTAATATCCTCCTTCTTCAGGGAGTCTGTCTTGTCCTAGATTTCTTTACTTCTCAAGCCTCTATAGTAGGTTTTGTTTTTTTAGGTTGAATGTTTTATTTTGCTCTTTGTTCTGTGTTAACTTCTCATGTCACCTTAACCTTTTAACTTTTGCTTTCAATTAATGATTAAGTGTATCTAGGATTTTTGCTATGCTTTTCTTTTGTGGGTTCTTTTCCACATGCTTTTATTCTGTTGCCTTTAATTTAACAATCTGGCATTCAAGTTTTCTAACTCATGTACCAGTTAGATATTAATGAAGTCTTCTGATGCCTTTCTGCAGTTCTCCAATAGCTCTCTCAAGAATCTTTTGCCATATAAGTGCTTTATGAACTTCCTTATTCCTTGATTACTAAAACTTTTCTTCTTTAGCTCTTACTGTCAACAAATGCTATCTATACTACTGTGTAACTATGTAGTCATAAACTACTTTTATACTTTCTGTCAAATATTGTGAGGATATGTTCATTCATTGCAACTACAGTAGATACAAGCTTTTAAAATTAGCCCATTTTGATATAAATAGTCTGTTACTTAGATTCAGAGGCTTTTGGAATTTTCTTTTAAATATATCCATCTCTCTTTCAAAATCATTTGAAAGTTTAGTTTCATTTTGTCATGTTTTAATTAGGTATGAACTTTGTGCTTTACATTAAATGGAGATGTTTAGTGTCTTGATCTTTTCCCTCTTCATATTTTAGCAATTGTTTGGTTACATCTTTTATTTCATCATCTAATCTAGGCTTAGGTATGACAGTTTTATTATTGCTTTGCAGTGATCAACAATAGTTGTTTTATAACTTGAAACTGAAGGTACTGATGATAAAAACCTTTATCTGTTACTGATGATACACTTCCAATTTTTTTATGTTATCCATAGCATTGGTACACAATGAATATATTCATATTGTCAGTCTGTTTCAAAGCCCTCATAAAACTGGGGTTTTACCTGCCTTCATGGTCAGCACCATCTGTACTGAAGCACTTTCAGCAGGTGAGATATTGAAATTTCTGATTTATTTCAGCATATCTTTCCTTCTTGTGATACCAAAAAATGAAGCAGCACCACTTACTCTGCTCCCCTCTGTATCAATTTGATCAACTTGATGTGTTCAAGTAGGGATAACCTACAACCCTACATCACCCTGTCTATTTCTTAGATTCATGGAAGCATTTTTATCACGCTGGCTGGAGTACTAACCTCAATCATTGGTACCTCTTGAATCCAACAGGACAAGCATTTCAAGATTCTAACTAGGCCTTCACAGCACACGTAGTGGTTTCTGGTCAAATAAAGGCACTTCCTTATATCACTATGGTACATTCTTTTTATTTTGCCATTTCCCACCACTCCCTAAAAAACCCTCCAGCAAGGGTTGAGAAACAACAGATTTTTTTTAAAAGTCTGTTAACTGACTAGTTAAAAAGGCTAAAAGGTAAAGTCAATAAATTGAAAGTCATAGCATCTGGAGACAGTGAGAAAATTTTAAGAGAGTTCATAGAACTTCACATTTACATAAATTCGATTTAGTTTTAAAAAGATACCATTGATTCTTGTAGTTTTGTATGCATGTATAATTTTTTGGTTTGTATTTTATTTATTTGAATATATGTTATCATTCATGCTAGAATAAAACCTATATGATAAGACAAAAAAAAAGTCTTACTTATCTCTATAGCTACTTTAGTGGTTAACAGTGGATATCAGCACCATGGCTAGGGAAAGCAAGAAAAATGAAATCACCTACTATGAACTGAGTCAACACTATAGTAAAGAACAGTGCCAAGCCACTCAGAGCAGACCTAAGGGGTACAGCCATTATGGACATAATGGAAATGCATTTATTCAGAAGTTTAAGGAGAAATAATGGAGCTAAATGCTGATAGAAACAGACTGCTCACTTATGAAACCTCATTCAGTTTCGGCTCCTTTTGGAGGGTAACTCAGGTCTAGGCATTGTTCCATGATTGAGTAACACCATGGCTACATTATAATGACACCAGCAAAATTTTCCTAAGATAGGAATGTCACTCCTAGGCTACTGATTCTTGGGAAGTGTCCATGGGAAGCATATGGGTCTGATCTTCCTTCTCTCTGAGCATCTGGTTATTATACTTATGGTTGATTATATTTGTGTGTTGTATACTGCTTCAACTGACTCTCCCAATAGTAAGCTTTCTGCCATTAGGCCAGTATATGATGCTAAGACATAGTTTGAGACACCATAGGTGCACATTTCTGAGACTCTTCCCCATTAATCTTTAAAGATGATTGAGAACCCCAATGTAACAATATGATGCTAATTAGAGGTACTAAAATGTTGACTGAGTAACAAGAATCTTCATTTTGTCCTACTCCTATTTCCTATAGCTTCTTAAGGAGCTTTCTATATCATTCTCAAATAAACTAATTTCCATTTTACACATTTTTTGCCTCTTGCATATTTCTCTGTACAATAATTTCTAGTTTTCCTTTTAAGGGATTTGGCTTCTGTTCTTCACCCTTCACATTATCATTGCTATGTCCCTTTTTATCTTCTATTGATTTTCTCTACAAAGGTCATCTATTATACAGGTGACCTGAAGTTCTTCAAAGCTATTCAAATGAGTATAAGTTCTGGTAGAACCACAAAGGCTTTAAACAAAGGCCTTTTCAAACTTTATACATATAACATGTAAACATAATCAGTCATATCCATGATGTACAAGTCACCCAGAGAGAATTTAAAAAGACATATGTACTTCTTCTGGTTCCTCTCCAAAAATCAGAATCCTGGGAAAGACACTCTGAAATTTGGAAAGATTCCATGGAATCACTACAATGTAGCCATGATATTCCTGAATCATGGAATAATTCCCCAATCTGAGTTGCCCTACAAAAGCAAATGAATGTGTACCAATTTCATAATATGACCAGTCTATTGCTATTAACATTTTGCTCCATTCTTTCTCCTTAAATTTCCCAATTAAAATAAAAAAGATACTCTATATTAGAGTAGAGAAGTTTGGGTATGTGTCTTCTAAATATTAGCCTGGCTAAATTACAGAGGGTCATCACCCAAAGGTGAAACAACTCTAGAAAACCCACAATTATGTTTTGTACCCCAAAAATTATTCACCCAACCCATTTTTTGCCATTTTTTCTGCTGATAAAACCTCTGGAACATCAAAGTCCTGCAATCATGCCTGGAAAAGCCAATGTTCTCCACACTGGGACTACTGTCCTGGGGCTGCGGTTGCCATTTAGTGAGATAGTCAGAAGAAGAAAAAAACTCATATGTACAGCAAATCAGATGTCCGCAGACCTGAGACCATGCTTCGTAACTCATGGCCATCCACACCGGCCATTTTGTCACTCTATCCCTAGACACACTTCACAACTTTTGCTCAGGTTACAGTAATCAAATCAATAGGATTGTAGCTTGAGGATCAATTCAACAAACATTTATTTTAAGTACATATCATAGGCTAGCTACCAGGGATCAAAAGTAAAAAATGAAACAGTCTCTGAGCTCAAAGGAGCTAATATTCTGCTGAAGGGATATAACATATACACGAGTAAGTAAATACAAAGTACTCATAAAATAATTCGAGAGGGAGAGGGTATAAACACCAGAAGGAATTGAGTTGCACAGGAGAACAAGAAAGATTTCATAGGAAGTAGCAAAGAGTAGGAATAAAGTGTTGGATTCAAAAGCTGAATAGGCATGTCTGAACTTTAAAACTGAGTATCTGTCCATTATCATAACCCATCCAGACTCCTGCAAACTAGGAAACCTCATGCTGTCCCTTCCTGTAAGCCTTCATCACCAGGTAGTGGGCTCCACTTAGCCCTGTCAGATGGAGCACTCTCAACATCATCCCCACTTTGAAATGAATGGAACAGTGAGATCTAGGGGTTCATTCACTCTTCACCACTTTAATCACACAGCTCTCTTCTTAAGCTGTGATGACTCTAGCAGTCATTTGTTTCTTCATCCATTTAATTACCTATTATTAGTTCACATCATAGACCATCTTATTTTCCCTTTTCTGGATACTGAAAGTTTTAGAAGGTATTATCTTCCATGTTTTCTCCTTCCATACTTTCTAATCTCTTCAGGTTTACCACTAAATAATAAGCATTAATTAAGCATTTCCCATGTTCCAGGAACTGTGCAAGGTGCTGAGGATACATCTATAATAAATAAAACAATCTCTCTCATCTTGTGTATTCTAAGTCATCTAAAGTGAATTTTATTCTTATTTAACCATCACTTTTATTCCTCAACATGTTGGTTCTCTCTATATAGACTTCTATTTTCTGTTCTTTGATTTTTGTCATTTCTGTTCCAATTTCTTTGCCTCTTTTTTCCCACTTGTGCTCTCCGTCAATGTCTTCTGCAGATAAGAATGCTTATTACATTCTTTAAATAATTTGGTTTTACTCTTTCCCTTGAGAGCTTTCTTCATAGAATTTGCATATTATATATTCCACACTGCTATCTGGAATCCTTCAGAGGAAACAGCTTTCTTTCTCTTTATGTTTTAAATTCCTCCCTATCTAATAGGAATTTATTCATCCTCTATGTGACCCAACTTTTAAGGAATTATTTTGGGGGATTTACCATATCACTATCAGGGAAAGTACCTTTCATTTTACAACACATGGTTTTCCATTCTTTTTAGCACTGAAATCTTACCAATCCTACTGGTCCACTCCTCTTTTCTGTAAGTAGCTTTCTAAGTGTTAGTATGTTTATCTGAGCAAGTAATGTTATAGTACTGTATTCATAAAAACCACTTTCTAAATTGTGTTTTCTTGTCACTTTTCCACAACTTTTAGCTCTGTTATATTCCCTAAATTGTAAATAAAATGTCCTTCTTATGTTCCATTTGTATTCAGGAAAGGAGTCCTTTTCTTAAGCAACTCCTTCCTGTCACATTTCTTTTGTAATTGTTATACATTAATAAATCTTATCTTTCTCTTCTATAATTGACATTTGTGATCATACATCTCTCAACTAAAATCTCATATATCTTTATATCTTTCTAACATCTGCATTACAAATTAGGATAAGGACTAAATTGGAACTCTGTGTGTGTGTGTGTGTGTGTGTGTGTGTGTGTGTGTGTGTGTGTTGTCCTTTGGCAAGGAAAGCATCAGAGAAGGGACTTTCTCTGCTAATACAGGTTGGCATCTCTGCAATTTATAGCCTTATAGCGTTGCCTAGAGCAGTGAGAGGTTAGGTGACTTGCCCAGGGTCACACAATTAGTATATTTTAGAAGTAAGACTAGAACCTAGGTCTTCTTGGTTCAAAGGCTAGTTCTCTATCCCAGCACTAGGTAGATCTCTTCTTTTGTTTCCCAATGTAAGGAATGGATGGATGGATGAATATATGAATGTGTAGATGTATGAATGAATCAAAAATATTTACTAAGTTCATGGGGCTAAACTCCAGAGATACAAATAGGAAGGTAAGATACCCCTGTTTTCAAGGTGTTCACATTCTAACAGAGGAGACAACAGACATAGAAGGTTTTATCTTCACTACAGATGGAAAGGTCTTATGACCTTAAAATGTGGAGCTAACACAGATGGCAATGCATCATTCTAATGTCATTTCCAATGATAAAGTAATATAATTTTTTTTGCTGAGGCAATTGGGGTTAAGTGACTTGCCCAGAGTCACACAGTTACTTAATATTATGTGTCTGAGGCCAGATTTGAACTCAGGTCTTCCTGACTCCTGGGCCAGTGTTCTATCCATTAGTGATATCATTTCTGATGTTGAACCAGTACCATGGACTTACGTAGTAAGAAATATCTTTGCCAGATCTTCAGCAGCTGTGGTTATAGCACTTGCAGATACAAATGCCAAACCTTAGCTCCCATGAGGTTGTTTTCTAGGATGATTGTTGTGAAGCCTGAGTCAGAAGCAGAACCTATTTTCTGGGGGGTAATAATACTCCCAACTTGGACTTGTCTGCCCATTGGTGACAGTGGTTGGCATTTTATTTCGCCCCAAATGTGATCTTTTTGAGTATCAGGTTATCTTTCTAAAGATAATTTTATCTAAAGATAAAAACATTGTCATAGTAATAAGGACCTCTTCTCAGTAACTTCTCCTCTATTGATCATTTTAGAATCTAGGCTGGAAATGGGCTCTCCCTACCAGGTCTGAGCACAGGTGGTAGATAAAGAAGTGGAGATGGTTTGTCTTGCCTGTCACATGGCTCTCTTTCCCTAAAAGTGTCTTGCTACCCCAAGCCTAATCCATGAAAACACAATACTCATCATTTCCTTACATTAATTCATGCTTGTTTTATGCTAAAAATATGCAGTTTATTTTTTAAATCAGAATCCCAGTGATAACTAGTGTTTTACACTTTAGTACTATGTTCCTACTTTTAAACTGTGTTCTATTTTTTTAAATTTTACTTAGTCCTTTACATCATCTATCTTCTCTTTTTATTCCTCTTTAATTCCTCATTCTGTCTTCCACATGTCACATGTTCCATGTTTCTTCCCTTTCTTGTATTTCTTTTTTTTTCCTTTTCTTTAAATCAATATTTTTTTCTTTTGCTTTGCCTACTATTCTAAATATAGCCCTTCTTCCCCACATGGTCAGCCATCCTTTTTAACAAAGATTTTTTTAAAAGAAAATTTAAATTCCATGAAAAGCAATTAAAACATTAATGGAATCTTAACAGTATGTGTTATATTCTGTACTCTGAGTTCCCCACCTCTGCAAAGAGGAAATAAAAGTGGCACTTACTGAAATCTTCTTCAGGACCAAGCTTGGTCATTTGAACAAACAAGGTCCAGCCTAAGAGGGTTTTGTTGTTGTTGTTGTTGTTATTTCCATTTATATTCTCAGAGTAGAAAACATATACATATAGAAGACATGCATTCTTCAAATTATCCTTCCTTCATATTTGGAAAGAGAGATAAAGAAAGAGAGAGACAGAGAGAGATCACATATGTGTATATATGTATGCATAGTTTTCCCTGTTCTGTCTACTTCAGCATGTATCAACTCACAAAAATCTTCCCATGCATTACTGAAATCTTAATAATCATAATTTTCAGTGAACTAATATTCCATTAAAGAACCATAATTTGTTTCAATATTTGCCTCATTGATGGGTACCCATTTTTCCATTCTTCACTAGCACAAAATGTGCTGCTTTGATTATGTCATTGTTTTATGAGACTTTTCTTTAGGTTTTGGTAGAGCTGGGAATCAGACTATTCTAAAAAAACACTTCAGAGTTTTGTTAGGAAAGTGATTAAAATACCCATACCGTTTGCCCCAGAGATCCCACTGCTAGGTATATAGGCCAAGGAAGATAAGACATTAGAAAAGTTTAGTAGAATTCTTCCTCCCTCCCTTCCTTCTTCCATCCCTTTCTCCCTTCCATCTTCCTTTTCTCCCTAGCTTTCTTTCTTCCTTCCTTTCTCCTTTCCCTTTTCCCTTCCTTCTTCCTTTTCATGCCTCCTTCCTCTTTCCCTTTCTCCCTTCCTCCCTTTCTTTCCTTCCTTCTTTCTTCCCTTATTTCCTTCTTCCTTTCATTCCCTCCTTCTTTCCTTTCTTCTTCCTTCTATTCCTCCTTTTCTTCCTTCATTTTTCCTTTCTTTTCTTCCTTCTTTCCTTTCTTTTTCAAATTAATCATAACAAAATTAAGTTCATCAATGAATCTCTTCATTATAGTACTTATTTAGTACTGGTACAAATAGTACTTATTTAGCTTTCTTGTATATCTCTTGTTTTGGGAGCAAATTAAATAATTTGCTCAGTTCTGGAGGTTTTTTGCAAGAATGTTTCAAATGCTTTTTTTTTTGATGGGCATATATCAATTTTCATCGATTAAGCTTAGCTTTGCATGATACGTCAGTTGGAGTTACTGCTTGAACTGCTTTACTTTACTGTGCCAATACCTACCCCAATTTCTTGGATTATAATCATCTTGGATTATACTTTTTAATCCACTCATTCATACAGACATTCTTCAAATTATCTTTCCCTCACATTTCATGTTCTTTTCTAATGCCTCTTTTCCATTTTTTTTTTGCTAATGAAATTGTTAAATTCAATGACTGTGTGTTAGAGATAATGCTGTCATAGAATCAAAAATCATGAGCTAAAAGGTATCATAGAGACCATCAAGTTCACTCTTCTCATTTTAGAGATGAGGAAACTGTGACCCAAAAAATGATTTCTCCAAAGTCATATAGGAATTTAGGTCCACTAAACTCCAGGTCAGGTCCATTGATTCCAGAGAGTCACCATAACACCAGTATTCTCTCATTTTGCAGAAAAGGTTAATAGACCCAGAGAGACAAAGTGATTTGGCAAAGTTCACACAGGGAATTAATGGTAGAGTTTAGAGTCAAGAGCTTCTAATTGAGTACAATGCCCATCATTTAGTACTGTCTCTTCTATTTATGGAGTATTTCCTATGTAATTACTAAGCGCATCTCACAGTATCCCATCCATGCTCCCTTTCATCTGAGAGTGTTTCCCCATACTTTATCCCCTAAATTGAAACCATTAGCCAGAGGCCAAAGTCTTTCTTTCCCCATCTTCATCGGACATTGCTAAGATATCTTCTCTCACCATCCACTCTATCTCGTCTCATACAAAGAAGCAATCCTCCTTGCTAAGGCAAAATACCTCTCCATGTTCCTTTGATCCTGCTACATTGCTTCTTCTCTAGCATATTTCCCCTTTTACCATCCTCACTCTCTCTAATCTTCAATTTCTCTCTATGTGCTTCTCAGCTGCCTACAAACATATCCATGTGAACCCCACCCTTTAAAACACCCTCAATCAATTCAAATATACTGGCCAACTGTCATCCTACAACTTTCTTCACTTTTATGTAGAAACTCCTTAAGAATGCCATATACACTCTTTGCCTACATTCCTTCTCTTCATATTCTCTTCCAAACCTTCTGCATTCCAGCTTCTAACCTTATTATTCAACTGAACTGCTGTTTCAAAAGTTACCAATGATCTAAACTGAAAATTTTAATTTTCTTTTCTCAATCTTTCCCACTGCCCTCACTACAATCTTTGACCCTGTCAATCATCCTTTTCTCCTTGATACTCTCCTTTAGTTTTTGTGGCACTGATCTCTTCTGATTCTTCTCTTAGGTCTGACAACTGTTTCTCAGTCTTCTCTGTCAACTCTTCCTCCAGGACATGCCCACTAACCATTTGTGTTCCCCAAGGCTTTCCCCTGCAACCTTTTCTTTTCCTCCTCTATTATACCTCATTTGGTGATCTTATTAGCTCCCAGAAGCTCAATTATCATGCATATGTAAATGATTCTCATATCTATTTGTCCACTTCTAACCTTTCTCTCAAGCTTTAGTCTCTCATTAATAACTATCTGTTGGTCATCTCAAACTGGATGTCCTGGAGGCATCTTAAAGTCAACATGTCTAAAACTGAACTCATTATCTTTCCCTGAAAAACATTCCTCTCTCTATTCTGGCCCCCATACTAGTGCCTTCCTCTGAGGCTATCTCCACAAATACATGCACATATATAATACTATATTGCATACCTAATATGTAACATTACATATATAAAACATACATATATAAAAAGAGAGAGAGAGGGAGAGAGAATAGTTGTGTGCATGTTATCTCTCCCATTTTAATGTAAGCCCCTTGAGGCAAAGGTCATGTGATTTTATTAGTATTCCTAGTATTGTATTAGTATTGTGCTTGGCACAATGTCTGGGGCATAGTATATATTCAATGCTTGTTGGCAAATTGACTAACACTATACAAAGTCATTTTTTCATCATTCTTTACATAGGCAAGAATCATTTCATCCTCATAATATTGCAGGAATGCAGAACATTTTACAAATGTAAAATCTGACACAGAGGGCTCAGAAATCTTTTGAAGATTGCATAATAGTTTGGATAGTTAATCAGACACATGAAGAATAGCGCATAACCTGCCAGTTCGCATTTCATTCTTGAGAAGGAGCCTTAAGGAATAGACATCCCAACTTCATAATGGACTACTGCTTTGTATTTGTTTATTTATTTTGGTACAAAATACATTATTTATATGATACCTATGTTCCACTCTACGCTAGACTTAAACAAATTTAAGAATTTGGTAAAGGGTAATTTTGTTTCTAAGTATACTTCAGCTGCTTCAAATCCCTACCCCAACTAAAGAGGGACCTTCTAAAATTGTCCACACTTCACTAGCAGACTAGATATGGAACAAGGATTTTTAAAAAGAAAACATTTAATCAGGATTAAAACAATTAGCAAAACACATCTCAACACCCATTCCTGGATGAGAGCAAGTCTATACCCAATTCCCATCAGAGCAGACAGAAGAAACTACATCTCTAAGACTCCTGAGTCTGAAATGTCAAAAAGACTTCCCTCTCTCCCCAAAGTATTTGTTAGCTGAGGAAAATTACCTTTCCTCACTATGCCCAAAGGGCTATAAAAATGTGCATACCCTTTGAAGTGCAATAGCACTTCTAGGGCTATATCCCAAAGATACCATACAAATGGTAAAAGGACCCACATGTACAAAAACATGCATAGCAGCTCTTTTTGTGGTGGCAAAGAATTGGAAATTGAGAGGAGGCCCATCATTGAGGAATGACTGAGCAAGTTGTGGTATATGAAAATACTATTGTGCTATAAGAAATGATGAACAGGCTGACTTCAGAAAAACCTGGAAAGACTTGTATGGTCTGATACTGAGTGAAGTGAACAGAACCAAGAGAACTTTGTACACAATAACAGCCACATTGTGCGATGACTAATGTTGATAAACTTAACCCTTCTCAACAATACAAGGATCTCAGACATCCCCAGAGGCGTCGTGATGGAAAATGCTATCCACATCTAAAGAAAGAACTATGGAAGTTGAATCACTATCATTTTTTTTCTCTTCTGTTGAGTTTTGTTTCCTCTTTCTAATGGTTCCTTCTATTGGTTTTAATTTTTACTTACAACTTCACTAATGTGAAAAGATGTTTAATAGCAATGTAAATGTATAGCCTATATGATATTGTGTGCCATCTTGGAGAGGGTGATGGGAAGGAAGGGGGAGGACAATTTTAAACTCAAAAGCATATGGAAGTGATTGTCGATATTTCAAAATAAATTAATAAAATTTTAAAAAAGAAAGAAAATTTCCTTTCCTCTATCTTGTCTCTCTTCTTTCCTCCTTTATGAATGGAACTATAATTGAAATTGGCACTGCTTTCAATATAAGCATCTTTGAGTTTGAAAACTGCTCTTACTGCCTCCACAGCTCCCCTGGGAAAGCTTGTGAAACCTCTCTTAAATACTCATAATCCAGGGTAGAGAAGATCTTAGGAAATATTCTGTCATGACTGGATTTTGGTTGACAATTTTGTCCATGCATTGAATTGATTTTGTCGTTTAGCTTCCTCCAGTTTCACCACCTTCTATAACCTGATTGTTTTTTTCTCCTTGCTTCTGTTCCTCTTCTTGTAGGAAGCTTGCATCATGATGAGGGCTTCTCTAAGCAATTCCATTCACTTGAATATCATAGCATCACCTTCCTGATGTAATGGTCCTCTTTTAGAATAAAGGACAAACAACAATCTTTGTGAGTAGTGATAGGAGATGACCCACTGGGGACTCAGCTGGAACTTGCCAGTTAGGCAACACAGTTCTTCTTTCCTTCATTAATTCCTTCCTTTTTCTCCTTCCTTCACTCCTTCTTTCCTTTCTTTCTTCCTTCCTTCCTGTCTTTTTTTTCTTTCCCTTCCTTCCCTTCCCTCTGAGCACACTGGGTATCATACCCTTACCTGAAAGCCTCTACCCAAAGGAATGTAAAATTTGATTGCTGGAACCCCCCCAAGATATCTTGGGGTTTACAGGCTACATTTCTTTCTTAAGAACTGTGCCTTAAACCAAATTATTCTGGTTCTCATTGATGAGCTAACAGTAGGTGCCAAGCCAAGCTCAACTTGGTCATTGTTTGGGCCCTGATTGGCTCAGAGTGAATGTAAATAACAATTGTTTCTGTTTTGGCCAGAAACCCTGAGGGTCTTCCCCTACCAGTTGATTGTTTTAACTAGGTCAAAAAGGCCATTCTCTGCATCATTTCTTACCTAGCCTTAACCACTAATTGGGCATTTCCTCAGTCAGATTGAGACCTTTTAAAGACCTTAGCTTAAAAGGGCCAAGGTCTCCCACTGCATCCAGGGCCATCTCCAGTTGACCTGTTCTGCCACTAGACCCAGATGGCTCCAGAGGAGAAAGTGAGGCTGGTGACTTTGCACAGCCCTCCCTCACTTAAATCCAATTCATTTGCATGTCATGGCATTATCTCCCTGATGTCATGGTCCTCTTTGAGAAAGAAAGACAAACAACAAGGACAATGACCTCTGGGAAGTCTCTATTTCTTTCCTGCTGCAAGTAATTCTGTGTGTCCTCTATGTTGATCCACCCTACTTTTCCAATCATTCAGAGATAAAATGCATAGTCCCCTTTTTATTTTTTTTCAGCCAAAGACAAAGTTTATTAAAGATTTGCCGTATTAGCCACACTCTTAAGGAATCTGAAAGTCTGTGAGGTATTGACTAGATTCTAAGAATCTGAGCCCACAGTCTCCTTTTAATGGAGAGCTGATGAGATAGATTTATGCCTATCACAAATACTCTCTGAAGATTGCCCTAATTTTTTATATGGGCACATCTGTAAGACTGGAATGATGTGATATAATGCTGCACACAATTTTTAACATTATCTATAAATAATAGTTTAGCTGTTACTACCACAAATATGAAATCTTTGTCCAGTCACCAACAAATAACACAGTACTTGAGAACAGGTTTGTTGTTTTGTTTTGTTTTTTAAGTTGAGCTTAGGGGAGGATAGTGAAAAATCTGTTGGTGGGTGGAAGGTTATGGAGGGAAAAAAGATAGAAAGAGAGAAATTGGAGGTTCTTGGATAATATAGAAACTTTACACCCACATAGCATGAATATTTTCTTCAAAAGTATCACATGGCGCCTGACACAGCAAGCATAAAATAACATCCAAAAAAGTGAAACGTTATATTTTAACAGGCAACAAACCACCGGTTACCCAAGTGTGAATCATTTACAAATCAGTTTTTATTTACAGTCAGAAAGTCTTATAAAAATAAAGATCAAAATCAACATCAAATTAGAAGAAAAATAAAAAAAGAAATAGCGTAATTGAGGCAATTCTAACCAGGACTATTTTTTCAAATATATCATTTTCCCCAAAATGTAAAAGGACCAAAAGAGTAGCTTAGACTGGCACCATTTCCCAAGGAATTTTAACTGATAAACATTAATCACCCCAATGAAGAAAGCTAAAGAGCCTAGAAACTGCTTCAACTAGCAAACACTTGACCTCATTGCCAAGTATAATGATATATTAGTCAAGGATAACACTATATAGAATACAAGCTTATACATACATATACATATGTACACACGTACATATATACATACATATACACACAATACTAATAACTCCTTTTGTAATATATATGATAATAACCCCTTTTGTAATATTATATACGTAAGTAATATAATATATTCATTATAATATAAATATGTGTTATATAAGTAATCTGTTATATCATATAAAATTATGTATAACATAACTATATATAATAACATATTGGTTATAATATTCATATACTATGTAATACAAGTAACATAATATATAATATTACAAAAGGGGTTATTAGTAGTGCTATCTCTTAAAAAAGTAAGAAGCAGCAAAGAGAAATACATATTTACACAAACCTCGGTCAAGGAATGCACTAACCAAAATTGTATCCTGCTAAGGACAATTTAAGGAGGCTAAGCGATACAGTGGATAGAGTACTAAGCCTAGAGTCAGAAAGACTCATCTTCCTGAGTTTAAATCAGGCCTCAGACACTTACTAACTGTGTGACCCTTGGTAAGTCACTTAACCCTGTTTGCCTCAGTTTCCTCATCTGTAAAATAAGCTAGAGAAATAAATGACAAACAACTCCAGCACCTTTGTCAAGAAAAACCCAAAAATGGGGTCAAAAAGAGTCAGACATAACTGAAACAACTGAACAACAACAAGGATAATTTTAGATGAGACTGAAAGAAAAATGGACTAATGAAAACTGGAAAAGATCTGTCGATATGTTTCTACATTATTCCTTTATTCATCAGTGATGGAGGAGCCATGACTTATATATTCCATCATAATCATATCAGTGGTTACCCTAGCCCCCATTGCCTTAAGGACAAGTATGTCATATTTTACCTCTCCTTTGCCCCACCATTTTCCAAGTATACTTAACAATGTGTGTGGGTAGCTAGGTTCTCTGACATTAACTCTAACACTTACCAATAGTGTTCTCCCAAATGTAGGGGTCCCCTGAAACCCAATTCCATTTAACTGCTTTGTGATTGGAATAGCTTTACATTAAAGGTATAGGAAGAATAAAAATACAAACATACCCCCAACCCCTAGGGAGAATAATCCCTCACCCCTGCACCACCTCAGTCTCTGGAAGGGGAAGGAAGCTAGGTTCACAGTTTATCTTGGTTCCTATATAATGGAGTCCCAAATTACCAACATAAAATTTGCCCACAAGCTTAAGTCCCAGGCACCGTGGCTACTCAGGGCTTCCCTGCTGGATTGCTTGGCTACAGAACTAGTCTATAATCTTGGGTCCAAAGTTGCCATATGTCAGTTTTGAGTCAAGTAGGGATTCCACTGCTTGTGCCCAGAACTGAAAAGAACAAATTAAACAGACCAAACAAACTCAAGCCCATTTCTTGGGGCCATGGGACCTAAAAGGGGAAGTAATGGGAACATTCCCACTTCACCAGTTTAGTTCATTACACCCATGCTAAGGGTGAATTTGGATCTTCACCCCCACCAAAAATTATAGGAAAAAGAGTGTCCCAGTTCTTGTAGTTATTAAAGATACAACCTCTACTGATTATGAAGCAAATGGAAAAAGCTATTCCCACCCACATGGTAGGGGAATGCGAAATACCTTTTCCTAGAAGGAGAGGGACTCCATGTTAGGTGATCTGGGCATTTCCAACAAAGCCATCACTACATAATAGTTCCGCAAAGCACTCCACAAGTGAGTGAAAAAAAAAGTGGGACGATAATTGGGCTATATCAAGTATATGGAAAGAGGGCAGACAATGGTGCAGGCAACACTATTTTGAAGGCATTGAGAAGTCTATTCTCAATATATTTGGAAGATGAAAACATATGAAGTCCCTATGAAAAAAAATTCTTTTTCGTTACCTCCAAAAGGGGAACTACCTATGTCAAACTTATGGTAGGAGTCACATGGCATAGGCAGGCATGGATGGATTGCTATTTGTATCACAGAAGAAAATTTCCAAGTGAATGAAATCACAGATTCACTTTCAGATTAAAGTTCCAGGCTAACAATAAGGAAACTGGAAAAGACAGTGGTTTAAAGGAAGCAGTATAGCCCTGCTCTTTCCCACTACTCCAGCAAAAATCAAGGAAGATCACCAAGCCAAGTGATGATCCTGCAATCCAAGGAGAATGCACAAGGAGTCACTTTTCTGGGCAAGGACATCATAGAAAAAAGACAGAAGCCTTCAGTCACTGGGGAGGTGTTCCAGCCAGGAAGGCCCAAGCAAAGCTTTGTAGCATGGAGACTGGGCTTGGGGCCCCTTTAGGATAGCAAAGAGAGGCCAAAGATCAAGGGAGAAAGCAAAAGTCTGTTGGTAGCATAAGCTAAAACTTGGGCTTCCAGCAATGTACTAGGACAAGCTGTACCTATCTCTACCTTCTAAAGCCTACTTAACCCAGAACATAATTAAAACTCTACTTTTATAAGAAAAATATTGCAAATATTTTGATGAAAAGCCAATAATCAACATTAAATAATTTTAAATGAATAAAAAATATTGAAGTTTAGACATGTATTAATATATATGTACTATATATGTATGTACATCTATGTGCATATACATATATATTTAAGGAAAATGAAGACTTTTTTAAAAGAAGATTTAAAAAACAATTTCATAAATATTCAGAAAGAAATGCCTGAACAATTTCAAAGGCTTCAGAAACTCTATTATGTTAAATTCACTTCAAAACTTAAGGTTTTTCTGTCTCTTACTGCAGCTACTACTAATACTACTTCCACCTTTAAGTAATAATTACGGTACTTTTTTGTTATTAAATGGAATGAAATGGTAGAGAAAAGAAGAGAAAATGAGGGAAGTAGAGGAAGAGAGATTGTCCTGAGGAAATTTTAAAAAATTAATAAAAGGGAGAAGGAAAGAAGAAATAGGTGTGGGGAGGTGGGGGGGGTGAAAGAAAGAGAGAGACGGAAAGAGAGAGAACCTGAATTAGCAATGAGCTGTGAAAGACAATGAAACAAGAGAAAGCTTGTGTGTAAGTATAATCGTCCTGTGAGGGGACAAAAATACATGGTAGAGAAGAAACTTTGAATCAGATTGATCAGTCCCTATATCAGGAATCAGTTGGTACTATTATTCAAGTATAGCCTAATTGTTATTGGGAGTACATAAAGAAGGTTATACCAGGAATGAGTAATATAATCACTGCATACATGGTATATTAGTAAAGCAGATGTTGCTAACTCAATGAATGCCTGTATACAGTTCTATATAGCAGAAATATTCCCTTTAGATATTGTTCCTGTAAAAACATAGACCTTATCAATGAAAAATATATAATAAGCACCCTTCAATTTAATTTCCCAGACACACTGAAGAATGCATCCTTGTATACATTCCAGAATGTTCTAAAGAAAACACTGCAGTCTAATTCCACATGGGCGGGGGGAGAATAACCCCACCCCACCACTCCAAAAAAAGAAAAGGAAATAAGTCAAATGACCTAATCAAGTCATAGGCTTAAAGGAAGGTTTTCAATACCCAACAGCAGAAAATATATCTAATAGAGTTTGGTAATGATTTTCCAGTCCATTGACTTAAGTAGAGAAAGGGACCTATTTTCTTTAGACTATTAATGTAATGGATTTCAAGAGAAAGCAGTTTCAAGTATTTTGTAGCTGCACCTGATTACTCTGTGTACTTTGACAAATAATAGGATGAAGAAGCTTTGAAGAAAAAAATTGATAAGAGTTTTTATTAAAAATGAAATGCAATTTCTTTCTAGAAGGTTATTTTTTTCCTAATTAAGTAATCTTCTATTGGTCTTGTCTATACTTGAGAAAAATTTAGGCCCATTTTAGTTTATATATGTTTCTCTATAAAATTAGGACATGAGTAAATGTAAACTTTTAGAACCTAGGCTGCAGATAATTATGTATTGCTCCAAATGGAATTCTCAAATTATTTTTGAAAGTTGTTTTATCAGTTATGAATTAGGCTTAGCTTTTATTCAGAGACATTGTGTTGCTTTTATCTAAGATGCATATTTTTACGTGTTTTCCTGCAATTCTCATAGGATATCTTCAAATTCATGATAATGAACATTTTTAAAAGTTAAAGCTTAAAGAATCCAAAGGAGCATTTTTAAATCATTGAACTAAATGCTAAGAGCTTTAGGTCCCATTTCTCTACTTACATTAACTAAACTTTATCTTGGCCAACTTACTGTTTCTATGCCTTTTTCTTTGTTTCTAAAATTGAAAAGAATGAAGGATTTCATTATGAGAGAATATATTAAACAAATGAGAAAAGGTTGACTCTATTTTTTTTTAGAGAATGGGCAAGTTAGAATTATATAATTGTAGAATCTCACAGCAAACCACTTGACCACATAAAACAAAGATTTTTCTCGACAACATCCCCAAAAGATGGTTACTCAGCCCCTATTTAAATACCTTCAGGGACAAAGGACTATCTGATTAGATATGTCATTCATTTTTGAATGACTCTTAGTAATTTCTTCTTTATATTGAGCCAAAATATGTTTCCCTATAATTTCCACATATTTACCTTAATTCTGACTTCAAGAGTTATAGAAAATTAATCTATTCTCTTCCATATAAAAGCCCTACAGATACATAGGATCAGATAATCATAGATTTAGAAATATAAAGGTATTTAAATTTTGTCTAGCAAACAAATCAATCAATAAGCATTTATTAAGGGTCTGTTATGCAAGATGCTGGGGAGACAAAGACAAAAATTAGGCAATCTACCCTCAAGAAGCTTACATTCTATCAGGGCAAACAACAGATAATTTGTATATATTATATGTATATTTTGCCTGCCCTGATGGAATGTAAGTTCCTCAAATGTAGAGACTGTTTCATTTTTGTCCTTGTATCCTCAGTGCCTAGAACAGTGCTAGGCGTAGTAGGTATTTAATAAATGTTCATTGAGAAAGACAGACAGACAGACTCAGGCTTCCCTGTTTCATTTTGATAAGTATTTTTTAGCATCAGATGTTATTCCTATGTTATAGGTGTCATTGGTGGAAAACAAAAGAATAGATTAAAGATGCATATTCTCATTTTTTATGCTAGAATTCTCATTAGCACTAGATATGTGAAGAGCTTCAAAGACAACTCACATTTATATGTAAAAGCCATCATAGACATCCTTCTATTTACTACTAAACACATTTTGAATCTAGCATTCTTTGGAATGAGGTGCACACACTGTAAACACAGTTAATGGGAGCTGTGCCACTTGATCTGACAGAAATTCAAGTACCCACATCCTTACTGGTGCATGCCACACAGAGAGAATCGGAGGTGGATATTTACCTACTTGACAGAATAATTATGTGTGACAAGAGAAAAGATTCAGGTGAATTAATTAATGGCTAATTCAATTCTTTTTGAAGAAAATATAAGTGGGGTATTTTTAGGGAATCTTTTTAAATATCATTGTCAAGCAAAAATTAGAGCTTGTCAACAGTAATGAGGATTCAGTCAAATATGCATTCAAGGTTTTTCAAAGCCTTTGTAACTTTGTCAAGGAACTTTATGGGCTATAAGTTAATTAGCAATACACTTTACACAAAAAAAAATTCCTCACTAAAAGAAAAAAGACATAGTTGCTCAAGAAATAATCAGGAATCAATGAAGTGTATTTAATTTTCATTTTTATCCATTTTGGGATATGGTCAATGAGGAAATTTGCTACAAGAGACTACACATTGTTATAAAGGTTTTATTTTTCTTTTGTAACAGGATTTTGGAGCAAACTCAGATTTTCTAAAATGGAGACATTCCTAAAGCAGTCTGCCTGGACATGTCCACATCTTCTAAGATGGAGATATTCTTTGTCCCCTACCACATGGTTGTAGCCTCCTTTTGATTGACTGTTTAACTGGAACATAGGAGACTGAGACGGTCATTTATTCTGGCTTTCATTCTTTCCTGTTCATACCTTCCTCTGCTTCTAGAAGGTAAAGATCACAGTTTACCCACAGTACTGGCACTATGCACTAAACTGGTGAGAGGGGAAGGACTTTCCTCCTCTGCCCCATCCTTTACTGCACCTCTGAAAAATGGGCCTAGACTGTTTGTTCTATTTTGTTTGTCCTCAGTTTCCAGTGCTTGCAGTGATCCCCACCAGACCCAGGAGTTAAAGTCATGCTGACCTTGGAGTCAGGATTATAGGCAGTATAGTTGCAGCCAACCAATCTGGCAGGAAGCCCAGAGAATCCAATATCTGTAGAACTCAAGCCCAAGCAGGATTTTGGACTTGGAATTGGAACTATGTCCTCTATAGAGATTGAATTAAGCTGTGAACCAAATCCCATCCCCATTCCCCAGAGACTGTGGTGGTGTAAGAGCGAAGGAATATTACATCTGCTATCTGTTACTGTAAATTTGTGTTTGTTATTACACCATTGAGTAAATAATTCCTTATGAAAGCTAATCCAATTGTTAGTGGCTAAATGAAAATGTGGTGCAGAGGACCCTCTTACACTTGGGGGAATACCACTGGGAATGCTGAAGACATTTACAGAAAGCCTGGACACCAAAAACAGCTCTTTAAGAGTACCAGAGAACCCTGGGAGAGAGGTGAAATGTAATCTGCCTGACACAGAAGCAGAAAAGGACAAGTTAGTGAGTGTTATACTCTGTTTATTCAACTGAGTTGGGGATCTTGGAGGAGAGGGGGGGAAATGCTTGTTAATTAAAAAGAAATAATTTAAAAGAAAGTAAGTGCCACAATGGATATTTTGAATTATTTGAACAATGATCCTTTTATAAAATACTTCCAAGAAAGGTCAATTGAACTTCATTTCTATTGCTTTGTCTTTGGCATATGATTGAGTAAAACCCAAAATCTTTCTTAGCTGAGCCAAATTGTGCCCACTAAAATGTATTCATTTATTGCCTACTTATCTGTTTCACAACATTTTTTGCGTTATATGAAGTGTGCTGTCTGTTGTCTGGAGAGGCTACATAGTATGGTGGATATATAGCTGGCCTTGGAAAAACCTTGGGTTCAAGTCCTTTGACACTAACTATGTGACCCTAAGCAAGTCACTTAACCCCCCAGTATTCTAGGCCAGGGGTCAGCAAACTATGAGCTATGGCCATATTTGGTATGCTACTTGTGTGATCTGGAGCTGAGAATGCTTTATTAGATTTTTAAATACGTAAAGGTTTTTTTTGTATTTGTTATTTTATTGTATCTAAAAACATAAGAAGCATTTTTAAAAATAGGCAGCAGGTTGATATAGCCCTCACTTTAGTTTATCAACCCCTGTTCTAGATCATTCTCCAAGAATATTAGTTATAAAGATGGTGACAGCTTGTACTGACAAAGGGAGTTTATTATCCAAGAGTTCTTTGTATCACTGAAATCAAAGGCCCAGTCCTACTCCCTATTCTTATTTTATAAGTGTCCTATTTAAGACAAGTTGATGTTATGTGAATAAAGGTCTTTCAGTATATTGAAATTATATTGATCATTTTTCAAACACGTACAAGCTTTAGTTTCTTAGTCAGATACCTGAGGAAAAGACTAGAAAATAGCAAGTAATGTGACTTTGTACTCATATACACCAGTCTCTATTTACTATACCTTGGTGCTAACACTTTGACCAGAGAGAATAAGGGCATCTGAAGATTGCAGTGCTCTCTGTATGGTAGGGGGAAAGAGAAGACAGGGAAGAAGTCTAGAATGCCCTAATGATTTGATAGGAAAGCTTGAGTGGGTTTGGAAGTGCATAGTGCTCTAGAAAATATGGCTCTGAACTAGAAGGCTTGGAGTGGAGATGATGGGGAAGACAAAAACACTCTGTCCCACAATAACTGAGAGTAGTCTGAGAACTGCTAGTCCTTTACTTTCAATCACACAAGGAAAATTGTAAATCAACATTAGGATAAAATAGAGCCTGATGATGCAAAGATGTGAAAGGAGGCAGAGGCTGACCCTAAAGCAAAGTGCCAGATCAAAAATGAGGACTACAGATAGGAGTAAATATATCAGAAGGAGATACTAAACATGAATAAAATTGTTGTGATTCAAAAGACATCCTAAACGAAAACCAAAAAGAAGAGAGTAACCCCACAACAATGCAAGCAGGGGAAAAAAGTCCTGGTCACAAAAATTACAATACCTAGAAGAAATGAAGCAAGAGATGAAAAATGAAATCAGAGTGATAGAGAAAAAAATTGGAATAAGAATAAATAGTTTAGTAGAGAAGCTGGAAAATGTTAGCCTAAGAGTGGATTCCTTAAAAAATCACAATGGAAAGAATAGAATTGAATGGCTCAAGGAAACAACAATGATATAAGGTAGCTATTATCAAAAACAACTGACCTGCAAAAAAGACCAAGGGGAAATATTTTAAGAACCATTGGATTCCATGAAATCTATGACCAAAATAAAATCTAGATGCCATATTTCAGGAAATTATAAATGAAAACCTTCTAGATCTTTTAGAAGCAGATAGAAAATTAGTATAAAGAATACACCTATTGCTTCCTGAAAGAAACCATAAATAAAAATGCCCATAAATATCATTATTAAATACAGAGCTTCCATGTCAAATATATATATATATATATATATTGCAAGCAGTCAGAAAGACTTCAAGTATCAAAGAACCATAGGATTGCACCAGACTTAGCACAGTTGCAATGAAGGAGGAAAAATCTTGGAATTAAATTTTAAAGGGTAAAAGATAAAGACTTAAAACCAAGAATAATTAAGCTCAAAAGCCAGTATAATTTTACTGGGGGAAATGAGGGGAAAGAGAGATATGATTTTTTAATGGAATACAGGACTTTCAGGGAATCCTGATGGGAAGACCAAAGCTGAGAAAAAACTTTGAAGTTCAAACACAGGAGTCAAGAAAAACATTAAAAGACAAATATACATGAGCAATTGGATGCGGTGAAACGATAATAAAACATTCACATTTGAACAGGCAGACAGGAGACAAGAATCCTAATATCTTCAAAAATACAAAGGATGTCAAATAAGGTAAGGGGGAGGTTTTTATTCCATTTTTATAGTTTTATGAGAGGAAATAAAAAGAGTAGGGAAAGGAATACACAAGGAAGAAATGAGGAAGGAATTTGGGCTATTTTTCATAATTGGAGAGAAAAGAAAATATAGACATGGAGGGAAGAGAGTGTGGAGTAGGCATTACCCGAACCTTACTTTTACCTAAACAAACAATACTTTAACATACGCAAAATTTGGTAGAGAACTGGATTAAACTCAAGAGTCAACAACAAGGAGCAGCAAGAAGGGATTTTAAGAAACAAAGTAAAGGTGGGGAAGAAATAATCAAATGGGCTTCAAATGGTGAATTTTAATTGAAAGACTGGAAGGAAAGAAAGTGTAACTATCGGTGATCTGAGATAAGGAGAGGTAGGTCAGTGATGTGAAAAAGACCCCTTCAATTATAGATTACTAATGTTGATCACATTCCTTCCCTTTTACTTGATCTTATTCTTCATTATTAATTAAAGGGGCAAGAAGCAGAAAAATTATAATAGGGTATGATAAAAGTAAATACACAATTAACAATCACAACTGTAAACATCAATGGGATGAACTCACCCTAAAACAGATTATAGAAGAGTAGATTAGATATCAAAATATGATGTTTGTTTACAAGAATGTTGCTTATAAGAAATATACTTGAAACATAAAGATTCACACAAAGGGTTCAAGTGAGAGGCTAAAACAAAACTTTTTAGACTTCAGTTAAACTAAAAAGAAAAATAGAGGTGACAATGATGATCTCAGAGACATGAGAACATCAAATAGGGAATAGATACTGTGCTTAAAGACACTTAAGCAGAAATAATATCAATACGTTATATATATATATATATATATATATATATATATATATATATATATATATATATATATATATATATATATATATATATTATATATAATGTGAATTGAATGGCACAGCATCCAAAAAATTAAAGGGAGAGATAACAAAACTATAAGCTAAGTACTTCAATATTCCCATTCTAGGCCTAGACACATCTAACAAAAAGATAAACAAGAAATAAGTTAAAAGACCCAAATTCAACTTTAGAAAACTCATATATACTAAATCTGACAATTACTCAATAGGAATAAAAAATAGACATATTTCTTATCTACAAATGATACCTCTCAAAATTTATCCTGCACTGAGGACTAGAAACCTCAAAAAATGCAGAAAATGGAAATATTAAGCACATTCTTTATAAACCAAGTAGAATAAGAATGATCAACACTAAAAAGAAATTGAAGATAAGCTTCAAACTTAACTGGAGAATAAATAATTTAATACGAAAGAATTGATGAATCAAAAAAAACCATCATAAAAGTAATAAACAACTTATTTCACCAAAGAAAATTATAATAATGAGAAATAATACCAAAACTATTGGATTGTAGTCAAAGCAATCCACACAGGCAAAATGACATCTCTAAGCTATTGTATCAAAAGAGTGAAAGAAGAGAATGATCAATTAGACATACATAAAATTAAATACTAGAAAAAAGAACAAACACCTCCCAAAAAAAGAAAGTGTAATGTTCAAAACAAATTAACAAAATTGAAAGTAAAAATAAAAATCTTTACATTGATAAATGAAAGTGGTACCTTATTTTTTAAAATACTAATTAAATTAACTATTTGCTAATTTTATTTAAAAGATGGAGAATACAGGAGAAGATAACTAGTTTGCCAATATTAAAAAGAAAAGACAATTTGTAACACATGAAGAAAACACAAGAAACTATTATTTTTTCTAAATTACATACCCAAACTGATAATTGAAATGGTTGACTATTATGAAAAATATGAAGTATTCAGATTAATAGAATAATTAGAAAACAAGCAGCTTTATCTGAGGATAAAATCCAGACCCAAATAAATTTGCAGGTGAATCCTGTCAGACATTTAAACAAGCATTCATTCTGGTATTGCATAAACTTTTAACAAGGAAAACAGAAAAACGGATCCTAATAAATTGCTTTTTAAATGCAAATATTTTGATAACTAAGCCAAGGTAGAAATGAGACAACACAGAATAAGAAAAGTATAGAATAAATTTCTTAACAAATATTGACACAAAATATTAAGTAATATATTGACAGAGGCAACAGAAACATATTAAAAAGATTTTACATTTTGACCAGCTTAAATTTCTACCAGGAGTATCGAGTTTATAGAAAAGGGGAAAACTTTAAATATAATAGATTGTGTTAATAACAAAAGTACTAAAATCCCACGCTTACATAAATAGTTTCAGAAAAGGCCCCCAACAAAACATAACACATTTTTGTTAAAATAAAATGAAATAACAAAGCAGGAAAATAAATTTCATTAATTTCATTAATATGTTAAGTATTATCTGTCTAAAATCAATAACCAATATTAACCTGTAATGGAATGGCATGAGAAGCCTTTCTAATAAGATCAGGGGTAAAACAAAGACGCTCCATATCACCACTTTTATAGTTCAAGCAAATACACTCCCCCAAAAAAAAAAAATTTAAATGAAAAAGAAATTGCAAAACTATATAATTGCCAAAAATGTCTCCCAGGAACAAAAGCCCATCATTTGTGTTGTATCCCTCTTTAGTGAGTTTACAGAGTATGTAAATAACAGTGACTCTAAATAAGCAAGCATGGATGGGTGGATTGGGGTTTTTGCCACTGGAGGGAGGGAGGAAGATTCACATCTATGACATCTCAGATCATTGTCCACTTTTTAGAGTATTGTTGTTATTCCCCAGGACAATTTGCAAGCCTAGAAATAGGTAGAGTTATGCTTGAACCCAAGGCATTGAACAGATTGCTTACCATAGTTTGTCTTCTAAGACAATTGTTCAAGAACCATGGAATAGGAGATGAAACACTGAGCTTGTAGGTAGGATGACCTGATTTTTAATCATGCCTCTCACATGCTAGCAGTGTGACTATAGACAAGTCACACTGCCTTTCTGAGCCTATTTCGTCTTCTATAAAATGAAAGTGATAACATCTGTAGTACCCACCTAAAGCAGTAATTGTGAGGTTCAAATGAGGTAAAGCAAAACATTTTGTTAATTTTTGAACAGTGTGTGAATTTTAGTTATTATGCTCCAGAAATAGGCCTTCAGCATACCATATAGGAGAAAGGCTCTAATGTAACAGCTGGGATTTAACATTTGTATTTTTTTCTCTAGCATCAAATAAAAGAAAATTAATTTCTCCATAGAAAGATGATTTAGTTTTCCTGTGCTCTCCCTCTTTTAAATGATATCAATTAATGGTTTCTTTTATTAGTTCTTTTCTAAAATAACATTTCATGATTATCTGATATGCATTTAGCCAAGGCATGGGCTTGGGCCTACATGCAGTTACTATTGCTTATAAGCATTGCACATATGATATGCTCATCATGGCCCACACTCTTCTTTTTTCTCTCTAAGTTGGCTTCTAAATCCCAACTTGCCTTTACCCTAGCACATCTGGTTATTTTTTCCCAAAGTTCCTTTTTCTTTTTGTGAGGGACAGTATCATATATTACTACAACTCAAACTTTCTAATTCCTAGAGGTAATCGTGGTATGGTTGGTATATAGTCTTACTATTATTCATCTCTCTAGCTCCTGTGCTACATAAAATTTAAATAAAATCAATCAGTCTGATCATCAACACTTAAACATAAATCATTTACTTAGTGATAGGACAAAAACAAGATTAGTCATAATATTTACTCATTAGACCAAAGTAGGAAAACCTTAACAATCCACCCAAAAATTTCAGTCACATTATTTCACAAATACACACAGTATCACGGGGGAAGTAGAGACACACTTGCAGAAATCTAGCAGGGCAGCACATGAATGAGAAAATCCATATGCTTAAAACATCTCCTATCTCAAGACTATAGATTTCCTTGGTCTCTTCAGGAAAAATCAGTACCACTTAAAGCTACTTCTCCATTAATTACTTCCATTTTGGTCCTTACTGCTTTTTTGCTGGACAAAGTTACTCCTCTTCTCTCAATCCAATGAAACTGGCAAGTTCTCACAGCCACTGTTTACAGGGCAATGAGAAAGTATTAGACTACTGTGGTGACAAGTAGCTTCCTAAAGTTGGAGAACTGCCAAGCTATTCAGATTTGCAAAGAGGAGAGAGTCTGCTTTGTCCAACTAGAAACAAGCCTCTTCTCAGAGCAAAGCACAGCTCCCAGCAAAGCAGATGCAAAGCCTGTCTTTCTTCTTCTATTTCTCAATTTTAGACCAGAAAAGGCAGTAGAAGGAAACATATCACCCCTGAGAGGTTTCCTTTTCTCAGGCTATACATGGCATCTGAAAGTAATAAGCCCCAATAGCTGTTCACACTACAGGATTCAGTCCTTTTCCAATGGGCTTCCAGCAATTGCTCCAGCCTTTCTCCAGCCCAGTCACAAAGCAATGACTCTCTTCTAATCAGTAAGTTCCCAGAAAAGCAATTGAAGAGTCAGTCATCTGTCTCAGCTGGAAGCCTTCTAAGTCTTCTGTTTCTGGCTTCTTTTGATTCTTCTTCCAGTCAGCTTACTCCCCTGCTTCTTCTTTTTTCCTTCTTATAGATTCTTCTCCTGCTGTCTTCTTATACATTTTTAATGCCTCAAATTAAAGTCTTCAGGTGGCCAGTGATTCATTTTTACCTTATGAGGTAAAATTCAAGAAATCTACCTTTCTGTTAGGTGTGAACCCTACAATTTTTTTTTGAAAATTTTCACCTAATCCTTACGCAGTTATTTAGTTTATAATTTTGACACTTATAAACTTTAAAATTCTAAAAATACACATACAAATAATAATAATACTAGCTAACATTTATATAAATTCTAAAGTTTACAAAGCACGTTATCCCATTTAAAACTCATAACAACCCTGTAAAGTACATGCTATTGTTACCCCAACCCCATTTTACACAGCAGGAAACTGAGTCTGAGAGAGGTTAAGTGACTTCCCCATGGCCACACAACTAGTAAGTATTTGACTTAAGATTGAAACCCTGAGGCAGCAAGGTGGTACAATAAACAAAGCAAAATGGATAGAATACCAGGCCTCAGGTCAGGAAGACCTGAGTTCAAATACAGCCTAAGACATTACCTGAATGACCTTAAGCAAGTCACTTAACTTTTGTTAGTGTCAGTTTACTCAACTGTAAAATGGGGATAATATTAGCACCTATGTCGCAGGATTTCTGTAAAGGCAAAGTGAGAAAATATTTGTACAGCACTTAGCCAGTGTCTGGCATCTAGTGAGTGCTTAATAAATGCTTTTTTTCCCCCGATTCCATCTTCAGTGCTTTAGCTACTAATCTGACTACCTCACTTGATCGGATAGATCACAATGCCATGCGAGCCATCTTTACCTCAGTCAGATCCTCTCAATACATTCATCTGAGAAGCATTGTGTAAATCTTCAGAACAGGCTATGTCTCTCCCCAAAAGACTATTTTTCTTTACGAGTTGATTTCATTAATTTTCTGTACACAAAGACTTTTTCTGCCTTTCTCTGCTCCTAAACTGTTCACAAATGAAAGGGGCATTATCTTACCTATATAAAAAATTACAATGGCATGTGACGACAGATGACTGAATGGAACCAAACTGTGCCCAATATGACTGAAATAAGGCTGATTTTAAAAAAGTCTATTCTCATATCATCACCGATAAGACAAGGTAATGAGAGCGTTTGGTGCCCACACAGTAGCAGCATAGGTTAACAGATCAAAATAGGAGATCAAAAATGTGCCACTTCAATAAAAGAGTAGAGTTTTAAGGGGGAAAGATGTGTCAGTCATTTTTCTATCACCATATTTTGATCACTGCTGATTTCCATAAAGACTTCCCTGACTCAGACCTGGCATCCCATCCCCAAATTCAATTTAACCCCTTGGACGTGAGCATCTAGTTCTAGATAGGGCCTAGGTTCTGGCTTATTCTCTCCCTTGGATCCTAGATTGGACCACACCTCTCCTTTCCCTAGAAGGACTTTCACTCAGGTCTAGTGATTGACTGTAACTTGACCCCCTCTGGGAGATGTGAGTACAGGAAACAAGAGAAGCATCTTGGTGTAGGGGCTAGAATACTAAGTTTAGAGTTAGGCAGACCTGAGTCCAAATCTTCCTTATTAGTTCTATGGCTCTGGGCAAGTGACTTAGTCCTTCTTCGGCATAGTTTCCTCATCTGTAAAATGAAGACAATAATAGCACCTACCTCACAGGCTTGATGTGTGCACCAGATGAGATAATATGTTGGAACAACTTTCTAAATCTTAAAGTACTATATCAATTCTTGCTAATACTATGGGACCCATTGCTTCAAAATTACAAGTTTATGTGCTAATTACTTTTTGCACTTCTTCACTGAGATTATCTCTGCCTTAGGATGGACATGAGATAAGTAGCTAGAACCAGGGATAGGAACCTGCGTCCTCCAGACCATGCGTGGCCCTCTAGGTCTTCAAGTGTGGCCCTTTGACTGAATCAAAACCTCACAGAACAAATCCCCTTAATAAAAGGATTTATTTGTTCTGTAAAACTTGGACTCAGTCAAAAGGGTGCACCCATAGTCTGTTGCTAGACCATATAATAGAGAGACTTTTTCCTCTGTCTAAGGTATATTTAAACAAAAGACTGAGGTGTTGGAGAGAGAATAAGAGAGATGAAATTAACTCTGAGGCTGCCATTGTTTTGCAGACACAACTAACTAGTCACTGGAGCCAATCATTATGTCACCTCAAATTATTTGAAAATCTCCAAAGGACAGTATTATACCAAACAAGTATAACTTTTGGACCAGAAGAATGTTGGGGTATGAAAATAATGAACCTGGGATCAAGTTCTGGTTTTTCAAGTTACTATCTGAAGCAAGTAGTGCAACATCCAAGGCCTCATTTTTCTCATCTACAAAATGGAAATGTCTAAGATGAGTCCTGAGGACACTTCATTTATGAAACTATGAAACTTTCCATCCAACTTTCCTGTCCATCAAGGGACATGGCCCCTCAAATACCAACTGCTCATATCCAATTTTATTTCTATTTCTGCCCTCCCATTGGTTGCCCTTTAAATCTCAACTACAAGATCATTTTCCGTTCTAAAATTGCATCTCTGTAAGTCATTTTTTTTGCTTCCATACATACTGTAGGCATTTCAATATTGTTGACAGATTGAATTAAAGGTTACTTGTATACTTGTTAATGCGACTATAACTTTTAAAAAATGGATATATTTGACCTATAATGACTTCTATCCCAAAGACAGCTTCTGTCCTAGTAATATATTTCTAATATCCTCCAAACTCTGATGGGTTCTCATTAAGCCTGTTCATTTCATGGATAAACTGCTCAATCTAATATACAGTCTAAGAGCACATTCTTCTGTATCAAACTTGTTCCTGGTACTGGAAGTCTCCTTGTCATTTATCAGTCAACACATCCTTGACCTTTTTACCTGATTCTTGATAAATTTGTCACTCAACTCCCACAGACCTCTGTTGGCAGGAATCCAGCTTTGTTTCAGTAACCAGTAGGGAGAGGGAATGAAAGTCTCATTTTAATATGTGGAATATATTTTTAAGATTTCTTTTTAAAAAGCAAGTCATCTCTTTCAGCATTGCTGAGCCTTAGCCTACCAGTTTCCTTTTAGTGGAATTAATATAAACCAGTCTTTTCTTTTAGGCAAAAGGTGATATAGCTAAACAGGGAAATAAAAGCATTTATTGAAGATACTAGTTTGGCATCTGTATATCCAATATTCTTTACTTTACACTGGACTTAATAACTTCCCCCAAACTTGGTCTTTATTGGAAATCAAACCAATTATCTTTTGATTCTTTGTCATTTACAAATCAATCATTAGACTGTCAAAGCTTGTCTTCACCATTAAGTTGTGCTGTAGCACTTCTATAAATAAAATCAATCACTGCAAGCCTCCACGAGTAGCATCGCTCCCTAAAAGTAAAAGTAATCAGGAAAACATGAGCCAAAAGAAAGTATATAGCTTGTGATCCACTTATTTTACATTGAATAAAATGGGTCTAAATCTATGCTATATAGAAAAATGAAGGGTTGGGGGTCAATTTTCCGTCTAGAAAACAAGGTTGACAGAAACAAGGGGATATTTATATGCCCACAGTACGATAGATCATAGATCTAGACATGGAAAAGATACCCAGAAGTTATCCAGTCCAACCTTTTCATTTAGTAGAAGATGAAACTGTGGCACAGAGAGGTTGACTTGTCCACAATTCAACAGTCAATAGATAGAAGATCATTATCTATGCTCGTTATATGCTCACAGTGTGGTACACTTTCCCCTGCAACACACTCCCTGTGTTGTGTGTTCCTAGTCAGATGCAAACCAGCTTGTCCCAGACTGCCAGTCAAAACCAGGATAACTTAGGGAGCAAAGCTATAACCAGAAAGAGATAACTCTTTTCCCTCCAGGGCACCAGAGTTTAGAGGGTGCAAAAAGAATTTATATTCCTTTAGCAGCTTGAAACAACTAGTCTTAGAACTTAGGAAGAATAGCTAGTTAAAATAGGACTTTGCCAGATGTTTCCTCTCCTAATGGTGAAGCCTGCTCTTTCTCCTTCATCACAGTGTCTAGAAATCTCTTCCCACCTGGCCTAGTACCCCAGGATCTCTTCACTGGAGTCAATTACATTTGTTTTTAAACAGTTAATTCAAGGGTGAGTTTCAAGATGCTTTCCCCAGGCATACTATGAGAGTTTGAGACATGTTCTCCAGGTGCCAAAAATGCTCTGCTCTGCTTGGGACTCCCATACTGAAACAGAGCCACCATAAGGAAGCTTCTCTAGAACTGACCTGATTCTTGGTCTATCACATTCCAAGAGGAATGGGTTTTGATTTACTTAGAGAGTTTAGCTTTATTCAAAAAAACTTTATCTGAACACATTGGAGCCTAATCACTCCCATGGGAATGACCCAGACAGAATGGTGGAACTGTTCTAAGACATTTTTCTAGATCTTTTTAATTGTGTGGTTTTAGAAACTGTTAAAGAACTTGTGGGTGAATAATGGAAGCATCTGTGGTCTATGTACATCCAAGTAAATGCCTTCATCTATATGTATTATTTTCTTGTACAATGCTGATATTTTAATAGAATAATCTCATATCCTCTTCCTAAAATATTGGGGAAATTTACTTTGGGTGGGAAGGAGATGGAGTAATATTTGTCTATATAGATTGCTACAGATAGACAGGCATGAAATAAGAGATATTATAAGTATGTATATAGATTATACACATAGATATAGATGCTGTAGATAAATATAAATATGGATGTATTTAAAGTATAAAATTCAGAATTTTGAAAATATAATTTTAACAGTAGCTACCAGTAAAATAAAGGGAGAAGATGTAGACCTATAATTTCATTGATCTATGGATATTCCATTGAACTCTCTCTTTCTCTCTCTCTCTCTCTCTCTCTCTCTCTCTCTCTCTCTCTCTCTCTCTCTCCCTCTCTCATTTGCAGTTTTTTCTGATCCTCTTTTTGCTTCTATGCTATCATAAATGTCCAGTTCTCTGCCATCATTTAAAAATCTCCTGCTTTGAGAGGCATAGCCAAAATGGAGAAGTAAAAGTGGTGATTCACCAGGGCTTCCCCAAATTCCCCTCCAAACAACTTTAAAATAATGCCTCAAATCAAATTCCAGAACAGCAAAACCTATGAAAGGTCAGAGCAAAACAATTTTCCAGCCTAAGACAACTTAGGAGGTCAGCAAAAAAGATTTATTTCACTGGAGTGGTGGTCAGGCCTGGAGCACAGAGAAGTGCAAGCTATACCCCAGCAAGCCAGCAGAAGGCCTGAAAGCAACTGCAGCTACAGGAGCTCTCAGCCCAGAGATAGTAAGGAGGTCAGACAACTGGTCAGAAGGAAATTACAGGGGGAACTTTACTGGCACTGGGTGCAGAAATCAGTTGTATTACCCATACATAGTTCTGTGTCATAGTTCCAGGGTGAAGAGGAGCACTAGAATACTAGCCCTTGTACTGCGGGGGGGGGGGGGGGGGGCAGTGACTCTGGTCACAGTTCCAAGGTAGTAAAATCACTCACAGGGAAGCAAGGGCACTAGTTTCAGGTCAAAGGCAGAAAGGAACACTATACTTGCAACCCCAGAACAGGAGGAGCCCAAGTCACAATTCTAAAGTCATAAGGAGGAAAAGCAGTTGCAGTTGCAAGGAATCAAGGACCCTTATCACAGTTCCAGGGCAGAGAAGAGTGTTTGTGGTCTCTCACCAATTAAAGAACAGGACAGGAGAGCACTGACCACACTTCTTAGATCATAGAAACTTGGAAAAAACAAAAACTTTACAAAACTCCAAAATTCGCTTTGAAAACAGCAGGAAAAAAAACAAAACCCTGAAGCCTGGGACAATGTACCTTCTGCCCTGGGAGCAGAACCCAACTTTAACATAAAGTTAAAAGTCAAGAAATAGTCTAGAAAATTAGCAAACAAAAAGTTACTATGGTGACAGGGACAATCAACACGCAAGCTAAGAAGAAAATAACAAAGTTAAATCAGCTAACTGCAAAATTTCTTTTTTCTTTTTTTTTAGGCAGTTAGGGTTAAGTGACTTGCCCAGGGTCACACAGCTAGTAAATGTCAAGTGTTTAGTCTGAGGCCGGATTTGAACTCAGGTCCTCCTGACTTCAGGGCCTGTGCTCTATCCACTGTACCACCTAGCTCCATAACTGCAAAACTTCAAAGAAAAATATGAATTGGTCACAGATACAAAAAGAATACCTAGAAGAGCTCAAAAATAATTCTAAAAATCAAATAATACAGATAGAGGAAAAATAGGAAAGAAATGAAAATGATACAAGAAACTTATAAAAAGAGAGCCAACAGCTTGATAAAGGTAGTATAAAAATACTGAAGAAAATAATACCTTAAAAAACAGAATTAGACAAATGCTAAAAGAGGCACAAAAATCCACTAAAAATAAGAACTTTTTAAAAAGCAGAATTGGCCAAATGGAAAAGAAGGAACAAAAGCTCGTTAAAAAATAAATCTTTAAAAATTAGAATTGAGCAAGTGGAGGCTAATGATTCTATGAGACATCAAGAAACAATAAAACAAAATCTAAGGAATGAAAAAAATAGAAGAAAATTTGAAATATTGCATTGGAAAAACAACTGACCTGGAAAATACTTCCAGAAGAGATAATTTAAGAATTAATGACCACCTGAAAACCATGTTCATAAAAGGAGCCTAGATGTCAAGAAATTATCATGGAAAATTGCTGTAATATCCTAGAACCAGAAAGTAAAATAGAAATTGAAAGAACCTATCTAGCACTTACTGAAAGAGATCACAAAATAAAAACTCCCAGGAATATTAGAGTCAAATTCCAGAGCTCCCAGATCAAGGAGAAAATATTGCAAGAAGCCAGAAACAAACAATCCATTTGTTATGGAGCCTGTCACAGTCAAGATAACACAAGACTTAGCAGCTTCTACATTAAAGCATTGGAAGACTTGCACTGTAATATTCTGGGCGGGGTGTGGCAAAGAAGATAGTATTACAACTGAGAATAACCTACCCAGCAAACCTGAGTATAATCCTTCAAGGGAAAAAGCAGATATTTAATGAAATGAAGGAATTTCAAGTATTCCTGATGAAAACACCAGAAGCGAATATAAAATTTGACTTTAAAATACAAGACTCAAGATAAATGTAAAAAGGTAAGCATGAAAGAGAAAGCATGAAGGATTCAATAAAGTTAAACTGTTTACAATCTTACAGAGGAAGACATTTGTAATTCCTAAGAACTTTATCATTATTAGGCAGTTAGAAGTATACATACACAGAGGATATGCATGTAAGTTGACTATGATGAGATGATGTCAAAAGAATAAAATTAAGTGGCAAGAAAGAGAAAGTACTAGGTAAAGGGGGAGGAAGAGGTAGAATGGAGTAAATTATCTCACATAAAAGACATGTGAAAGTAAGAGTTTTTTGCACTGGAAGGAGTGATGGGGTAATGAGCAACACTTGAACTTTACTATCATCAGAATTGCTTCAAAGAGTAAATAACATATGCACTCAGTTGGGCATAGAAATATGTCTTTTCCTACAGGCAAGTAAAAGGGGAGGATGGTAAAAGAAGGGGGAAGTGAATAGAATGGAAGGTAGATTGTAAAAGGCAGCGACCAGAATTAAAATAGATTTTTGAGGGGGAACAAAGTGAAAGGCAAGAGAGAAGGATAAAGGGGAGGAAACAGGATGGAGGAAAATACACAGTTAGTAACTGTGAATGTGAATAAGATGAACTCACCCATAAAACAAAAGTGGATAGCAATGAAAACTAGAATCTAACAGTATGTTATTTACAAGAAACACATTTGAAGCAGAGAAACGTAAGGAGCTATAGCAGAATCTATGCTTTAACTGAAGTTAAAAGATAAAAAGCAGGGAAAACAATCATGATCTCAGACAAAGCAAAAGCAAAAATAGATCTAGTTAAAAGAAACAATGAAAGAAATTGCATCTTACTTAAAGTGTCACAGATGACAAAGTAATATTAATAGAAAACATGTATGTACCAAATGGTATAGCATCCAAATTGATGAAAGTTTAATGAATTACAAGAGTAAATAGAAAGTTAAACTATACTGGCAGGAGACCTAAACCTTCTCTTCTCAGAACTAGATAAATCAAATTAAAAAAATAAGAAATTAAAGAAATGACTAGAATTTTAGAAAAGTTAGATATGATAGACCTCTTGAGAAAATTGAATGGGAATAAAAAGGAATATACATTTTGCTCAGTGGCACGTGGAACCTATGCAAAAATTGGCCATGTATTAGGGCAAAAAACCTGACAAGCAAATGCAGAAAAGTAGAAATATTAAATGCATCCTTTTTAAATCATAGTGCAATTAAAAATATGTTCAATAAAGGGCCACAGAAAGATAGAATAAAATTAATTGGAAATGAAATAATCTTGTCCTCAGGAATGAGGGACCAAAGAACAAATCATGGAAATAATTGTTTCATTAAAGAGAATCACAACAATGTGACAAAAAACCAAAATTAAGGGAAACAGCCAAAACTGAACTTAGGAAAATTTGTATTGCTTAACGCTTACATTAATAAAATAGAGAAAGAGCAAATCAATAAATTGGTCATACAACCAAAAAGAAAAAGAAAAAGAACAAATTAAAAATATCTAATTAAACAACAAATTGGAAAACCTGAAAATCAAAGGAGAGATTAATGAAAGTGTAAGTAAGAAAACACTGACCTAATAAATAAAATTGGGAACTGGTTTTATGAAAAAGAACAATAAAATAGATAAGCCATTAGTTAATTTGATTTTTTTTAAAAAAAGAGGAAAAACAGATCACCAGTATCAAAAAATAAAAGAGTGAATTCACCACTAATGAAGAGGAAATTAAAGTCATTATTAGGAACTATTTTACCCAATTATGTGCCAATTAACCTAACAATCTAAGTAAAATGGATGAATAAATACAAACATATAAACTGCCCAGATTAACAGAAGAGGAAATAGAATATTTAAATAATTCTATTTTAGAAAAAAAAAATTGAATAAGCCATCAATGAGTTGCCTAAGAAAAAATCACCAAGACCAGATGGGTACACAACCAGACACTACGAAACATTTCAAGAACACTTAATTCTAATATTACATAAATTATTTAAAAATAGGTAAAGAACGAGTCTTACCAAATTCCTTTATGACACATATATGGTACTGATATCTAAGCAGGAAGAGTGAAAACAGAGAAAGAGAACTATTGACCAATTCCCCTAATAATATTGATGCAAGCATTTTAAATAAAATACTAGCAAAAAGATTACAGCAATATATCACAAAGATCATACACTGTGACCCAGTGGAATCTGTAGCAGGAATGCAGGACTAGTTCAATATTAGGAAAACTATCAGTATAAAAGACCACATCATTAACAAAACAAAAATCACATGATTAGTTCAATGGATGCAGAAAAAAGCTTTTGACAAAATATGACATTCATTCTGGAGCTTTCCTCAAAATGATAAATAGTATCTACCTAAAACTATCAGCAAGCATTATCATCAATATTTTTATATATTACTAACAAAGTCTAGCAGCAAGAGATAGAAAGAGAAATTTCCTTTAAAATAACTGCAGACAATATAAAAAACTTGGGAGTTTACCTGCCAAGACAAACCCAGGAACTATGTGAACACAATTAGAAAGCACTTTTCACACAAAAATGTCAGATTTAAACAATTGAAGAAATATTAATTTACTTATGGGTAAGCCAAGTTGACATAACAAAAATGACAATTCTATCTATATTAATTTAGTTATTAAGTGCCATGGCAATCAAACTACCAAAAATTATTTTAAAGAGCTGGAAAAAATATTAACAAAATTCATCTGAAAAACAAAAGGTCAGAATATCAAGGAAATCAATGAAAAAAAATGTCTAGTGTGGCCTAGCAGTACAAGATCTCAAACTGTATTGCAAAGTGGCAATCATCAAAACAATCTGGTACTTGCTAAGAAATAGAGTAGTGGATCAATGGAATAGATTAAGTACACAATACACAGTAGTAAATGACCATAGTGATTTAGTGTTGGATAAATGCAAAATTTCAAGTTTTGGGGACAAAAACTCAATATTTGACAAAACTATTTGGAAAACTGGAAAACAGCTCAGCAGAAACTAAGTATAGGCCAACATCTGACAACACACTAAGATAAAATCAAAAAGGGTGCATGATTTAGACATAAAGGGTTATATCATAAGCAAATTAAGGGACTGTGGAAAATTTCACCTTTCAGATATATGAATATGGGAAGAATTTATGACCAAAAGAGAGCATTATGGGTTGTAAAATAGATACTTTTGATTACATTAAATTAAAAAGGGTTTGCACAAACAAAAGCAATGCAGCCAAAATTAGAAATAAGCTAGAAAGGGGGGGGGAGATTTTTATAGGAACTTTCACTGATAAGGGCTTCATTTCTCAAATATATAGAAAACAAAGCCAAATTTATGAGAATGAGTCATTCTCCAGAAGGATATGAACAGGCAGTTTTTGGAAGAAGAAATCAAAACTATCTATAGGCATATGAAAAAGTGCTCTAAATCACTATTAATTAGAGAAATTCAAATTAAAACAACTCTAAGGTACTACCTCATACCTATTAAATTGACTAACATTACAGGAAGGAAAATGACAAATGTTGAAGGGGATGTGGAAAAATTGGAACACTAATATACTATTGGTAAAGGTGTGAACTGATCCAACCATTTGGGAGAGCAATTTGGAACTATACCCAAAGAACTATAAAACTGTGTATACCAGCACATACCTGTACTAGATCTGTATCCCCAGAGAAAAATCAAAGAAAAAAGACCTACATTACAAAAAATATTTATAGTGTATCTCTTTGTGGCAGTAGAGAATTTGAAATTATGGGGATGCCCATAAATTGAGGTGTGGCTAAACTAGTTGTGGTATATGACGTGATGGAATACTATTGTTCTGTAAGAAATGATGAGTGGGATGCTTTCAGAAAGACTTGGAAAGACTCACATAAATTGATGCAAACTTAAGTGAGCAGAATGAGAACACTGTACATAGTAATAGCAATATTGTACAATGACCAACTGTGAACAACTTAGCTATTCTCAGCAATACACTAATCCAAGACAGTTCATAAGAACTTATGATGAAAAATGCTATCCACCTCCAGAGAAAGAACTGGTGAGCTGAATGCAGATTGAAGTATACATTTTTTTTACTTTATTTTTCTTTAGTTCCTTTTTTTTTTGAGGAGGGGTTCTGTGTTTTCTTTCACAACAGGGCTAATATGTAAATGTGTTTTGGGGGGAGGAGAGGAAGGGAGGGAAAGAATTTGGAACCCAAAATTTTTTTAAATTAATGCTAAAATTATTTTTACATACAATTGGAAAAAAGAAAATTTAAAAATTTAAAACAGAGAAAAAAAAACCTCCTGCTTGACCTTACCATTCCCCTGAACTATCATCCTGTATTTCTCTTTCATTTCATTGTCAAACTCCTAGAAAATAAGTATTTTTTAAAATTTGTTGCCATTTCCTCTCTTTTCAACCTACTACAATCCTGCTTTTGACCTCATCATTCAATTAAAACTGCTCTCTCCAAAGGTAAGAGATATCTATTAATAGTTATTTATATGTTCATTCCTTTATCCCTCTTTACTCCTCTGAAAAAAAAAATTGACATTATTGACCACTTTTTCTTAGATAATCTCTTCTGTTTTTTTTTCATTGTTCTCTCTTGCTTTTCTACCTCCTCACAATGATAACTAACATTTCTAAAATGCTTTAAGGTTGCAAAGCAACCTGATCCTCACAACAACACTATGAGATTGGAGCTATTATTATCCTCATTTTTACAGATAGGGAAACTGAGGTTGAGAGTAATTAAATGACTTGTGGAGGATGACACAGCTAGTAATTCTCTGGGCAGTATTGTACTCAAAACTTCCTGACTTCAAGTACAATATTGTTGCCACTGTGCCACCCAACTACTGCCTAGCTGTTCATTTTCAGTGTCTCTCATTATTTCCTAATCTATTTTCTTCCTGTTAACTCTGGACATAGCCCTAACGTTCAATCCTGGACATTCCTCTCTTTCCACATTGTCTCTCTTTGTGATCTTATTGGCTGTCATGGAGTCAACTATAATTTGCATGGCAATGATTCTCAAATCCCTACCTGAATATATCTGGCCCTACTCTCTTTCCTGACCTCTAGTCCAACATCATCTCCTGACTGTGTTCCCCAGGATGCTTCATAAGCAAGTCAAACTCAGCATGTTCAAAATATAATTCAATATATTCAGTCCTTCCTGCCACAATTCCAAATCTGTTTCTCTTAATAATTTCCGTATTTCTGCTGAGAGAGCAATATCATCTTTCCAGAAGTTGTCCTAGGATGTTCACTCTTATTCACTCCCTTATATCCTAATACTTGCTATGTCCTGTGAATAACCAGAATGCATTTATTTGGTCCTTACTATGTATATTTTGCTAAGCTCTTAGGGGCACATACATACACACAAAAGAGGCAAAACTCAGTACTGGCCTTAAGGAGCTCCCATTCTAATGGGAGAGATAACATATAAACCACTAGGTGCCCAATATATATATAGTATAGATCAAAGATAACCTCAGAAGGAAGGTCCTAGAAGTTGGAGATGAGGAGTAGGGACTTCAGAGGGAATTGGAAAGGTCGTCTGTATAAGGGAGAATTTAAACTGAAACATTAAGGAAAATAAGAGGTAGAGGTGAGGAGGCAGGGCAGTCCAGTTGTGAGAGACTATCCAATATATAGCTGAGAGATGGAGCATCATATTAGAGAAACTTCAAGATGGTCAACTTTACTACATCAGAGAGTGAATGGAAGGGAGAGAAATGTAACATAACTGGAAAGCTGGGAAGTGGCCAAGTTTTGAAGAGTTTTAAGTCTCAAATAGAGGAGTTTTTATTTGTTCATAGAGGCAATAAGGAGCAGGGGGAATCACTAAGTAGAGGATGTTAAGATCAGATCTATGGTTTAGAAAAATCACATTGAGAGCTGAATGAAAGATGGATTGAAGCAGGGAGAAGCTTAATACACAGATATCATTTAGATGGTAATTGTGATAATATAGTCAAGAAGTGATAGCACCTGAACCAGGTTTGTAGCTGTGTGGGTGGAGGGAAGGGCTTGAAGCCCCTTGGCTTCTTGATTATTCTTTTGGACCACAATTTGGACCATACTCTTTTTGCCATAAGTGTGTTCATTCTCTTAGGGCCCAACTAATTAGCTGTTAATCACCGGTATCTTTTACTCCTATCTCTCTTCTAGGAAATTAGACATTCTGAATAACACATAGTAAGCAAACCTCAGTTTTTGCAACTGTAAAATGGGAATAATAATAACACCTACCTCACAAAATTGTTATAAGGATCAAAGTAGATAGTATTAGAAATTGCATGGTGCCTGGCGCATAGTAAGTACTTAGTAAATAATTATTCACTTCTTTCTAAATAAATATGCATTTAATTGACTTAAAATTTTAAAAATAATATAAAATATTAAATTACATTAAAATTATATTAAAACATTTTATAGGAAGTTAAATCTTGAGACTTCATTATGTCCATATATGCACATTATCAGGAAAACAGTTATTTTAGCTCCATTAAATATCATAAAAGTTCTTTCCGTATCTATGGTTAGGATCCCTTTCAAAGAAAAATAAATTTAAATACGTCACCCACTAGCTTGTCAGAAAATGATGGTAAAACCATCTTGAAAATAGAAATTCCTTTTCCTCATTAATTTTGTGCTTGTAACCGAATAAAATACTTCAATAATTAAATGTGAAATATGAAGCCAGATTTCTCTGAAATGTATAGCAGAATGCTGAAGGAACTTATAATATGTGCTCTGAATTCCAGCTCTACCCTTTAGTAGCTTTATGACTTGGAGCAAATGACTCAACTTCTTTGATCCTCAGTTTCTTTGACTAGAAACAGGAATATTATTCTGGCACTACTTACCTCACTCATGGGATCAGTTACCAAGAGTGCATTGTGGCAATTAAATGCAGTATAATTATAAATTGTTACTATTATCATTTGTCAGATAGGTAGGATGTGGTTTTGTTTTGTTTTGTTTTTACCTTATAGAGTGGTAATTCCCAATGCCAGAGTTTTGACAACTGAGCTGTAATTTTCCACGTAGATCTGGGCATCTAGGTGACACAGAGGCTATAATGCTAGACTTGGAGTAAGGAAGACCTGAGTTTAAATCCTGCCTCAGACATTTACTAGCTATGTGAATCTGGGCAAGTCATTTAACCTTTCTTAGGCTTAGTTTGCCCAACTGTAAAATAGGGACAATAATAGCACCTACTTCATATGTTACATATATTATCTCATTTGATTCTCAATAGCACCTATGAAGTAAGTGCTATTGAGGATCAAATGAGATAATACATGTAAAAAGTTTTATAAACTTTGAAGTGCTATGTAACTATTAGTTATTATTATTAGCTATTTTCAGCACAGATGGACAGTGATTAAACAATAATGTATGGGTCTGCATGTAGATAGGATGTACCCACCTTTTTCAATTTCTGTTCCATTCAGCCCAACTGGCAACTTGAAAAAGCAATGTAAAAATAAGTCACCACAGGCCAAATGTATTTGGTTCATTATTTGGGAGAAAAAAGTTCTTTTTCATACCAAAAAGGGAAAGAGCTGATATGACAAAAACAGGTTGAAGGTCTTCTTATGCTAGCAAGAAAAGGAGCTAAACTAATTTAAAGTAATGCCTTGAGCCAATTAGTTTGTAAATGTATTTGTAAGATACATCAATTTACTTTTAAGTGCTTCAAAACTGGGTAATCATGATTTTCTAATTGATTGGTATTAACATTATAAGAGAATTAGGTTAGTTAAATATTTCATTACATTCATAGAAGCCAGCAAATAGTTTCAATTAGCAGCCTGGAAATATGCACAAACTTAAGCAGTTTTTTTTTTATTTAAATGTATTATCACCCAGTTTAAGACTCCAAAGAAAGACAAATAAATAATATTTGTAACCAAACAACTTTAACAGTCAGTGAGTAATGCAGTTTCCTTGTTATTTAATATGGATATTTTCTTCTCTGTAATAAATTTGTTTACACAAAATTAGTGTAAATAATTTTTTGTAAATCAAATAGAATGAAATGATGTGAAATTCTTTATTCAAAAGAATTCTACAGTAAATACTTTTGTAAAGGAAATAATTATTGGCTGGGCATGGCGGCACATGGAGGCTAAGGCTGGTAGATAATTTGAGTTCAGGAATTCTGAATCATAGTAGGCTAAAGCTGATCAGGTTTCCATATTATCTGGCACCAAAATAGTAAGCCCCTGGGAGCAGTACTCCACCAGGCTGCCTAAAGCCAGGTCAGAAATGAAACAGGTCAACATGTTCGTGGCATCAGAAATGTAATAGGCCAGTGAACAATAGCTGCACTTACAGCTAGAATGAGATAAGGGCTGAGATAAGGAGAGACAGAGACAAAGAGAGAGAGACAGAGACAGAAACAGAGACAGAGAGAGACACAGACAGAGACAGACAGAGATGGAGATAGAGACAGAGAAAGAGAGAGGTCATTACCATAATTTAACTACATTCTGTTTGTGAATTTTCCTATTGTTTGCTTAAACTAAGTACACCTGAAAAGTCAGTCAGTTTCATCATTCTCATATAGCATCAATATTACTTGAAGAGTTTAGATTACAAATGATGCCACTTTTTATATGGGAGTAGACATGGGCCTTCTTCCCTGAATGTTTAGCATCTCAAATATATCAAAAGGAAAACTGTATGATTTGGTGATTGGAGGAATAATAGCTCTGGAGTCTTCACTTTGAAATTTTATTTCCCACTCAGTCAATGGCTTACATGACCTTCACCACCCTCTGTATCAGAGTTTCCTCATTTCTCAAATGAAGATCATAATGTAATAGCCTGCTCCCTCATAGGGATACTTCTAGAACTAGTGGGGAAATCTCTTTAAAGCCCATGCTAGATGAAAAATATTGTTGTTATTAAATATATGATGAATTGTTCACAATCATATTAGGCAACATTGTAAGTGTAGTATTTGAAAACAAAGACTCTCTGGGGTCTAAGCCAGTGGAATCTATGCAGAGGAGATTGAATTACCTACTAAATTGAAAATATCATTGAGAAAACCCAACAGTATTCCTGATGGAGACAGAGAAGCTATTACATCTCAACAGAATGTATTGTGTGCCTAGTGAAGTTGGAAAGGAATAGGATATTGCAACATTGTTTGAGGCCATGGAGGCCAGCTATTCTGTACTACAGGTAGCCATTCATTAGGTTTTTGACCAGGTTACTCCCACTTTGCACAAAAGAATGCAAAGTTTTTAAAGAAATCTTCTGTAGAAATATTGTATACAGAAAAACTCTTTCCTACACGAAGAAATGAAGGCATACAGGTGAATTTCCAAAATATTTATATAGATTTTCTATTTTGGCAGTCTTGCCTTATCAGTAAGTATAAACTTAAATATGTAAATGCTAGCAGACTTAAACTTCATTCAGAGTCATTGATTTGTAATATGTGATAATTTAGTGGAGGATTAAAATATATCCTTGAGACGTGGATACATTGAACAAATGCCTACTTCCTTTAGCATGGGTATTTTTTCTGCCAATGCAGATCATAACTCGTCCATACTTTGGAAATGGTGTTCATGCTGGGTGTGGTGGCGCATTCCTTATAATATCTGATGCTGGTGGATCAATCACTTGAGTTTGCCAGTCCTGAGCTGCTAAAGGACTAAAGACAATGAGATTTACACATGAAATCCAGTATCAACATGGTAGGTAAGCCCACGGAAGAAGGGGAATACCATGTTACCTAACAAGCAGTTAATCAGTTCAGGTTAGAAACAAGGGTAGGGCAAAGCTCCTGTAACAATCATCAATTGGGTTGGACCAGTGAAAGGCTATTGCCTGTCCAGCTTTAGGGAAGTGGGTGGATCCAGTCTCAAAAAGAAAGAAGAAAAGAGAAGGGAAGGCAAGGCAATTGTCTTTGTGAGTGGTTGCAGCCAAAAATATCATCAGCTATTGGCTTGGGGTAATAACACCCTCCCACACTTAGCTAGGATATTAAATCTTAATAATAATAAAAAAAAAACAAGGATTAGTGCTCTGAATTAGAAAAGAACTCTAAAAAATCCGAGCCAGAAAAAAAAAATCTGAACATCAACCAAGCTTTAACTCCTACTATTCTACCAAAACATGGTGAAATAACTACTTCATGTTAAGATACTCCTAAGTTTCTTGGAAGACTATATAACTAACCCAGATCAGAGTCTAGTGCATAAAATTTTAATAGAAGACAAGGAAAAATTCTACAAGTCTCTATGAGGTTCTCACTTTCGTGCCAGTGGCAGGAGCCATGAACCAAGAAAAAAAACAATTGTAACTAATAAGAAATATAAACCTTGTGTCCAAGGGACCAGCTACATTTGGGGACCCTTAAATCATCTCTTATTTCATTATTCCTCATGATATCAACAATCTCTCCTACAACCATTCGAATTCATGAGGAATCAAACAGGAAATGATGCAATGGTTTACTGCAATGCAGTAAAGATTATACCTGAGCCCACAGAGGATCAAGATAGGCCCTCACTCCCTTTCAGGGAGTTTTCCAACTTCAGAGAGCTATGACTCACAAGGCCACTCACCCACCCTGGGTGTGGCCCTAGTAAAAGACTAAGGTCCCATTCTATACTATGATATCTCTTTTCCCATTGTTCACCAAGAGCTCTACTCCTGACAAGTATCTGTGCTTCCATCTTGTTATGGTTTTTGGCCTCACCTCTAGTCCAGCATAATAGTTCTTCTCTCAATTGTTGCTGTCTTTGGTTCTACTTCATTAATTCCTTCTATTCAGCTCTCAGTTTATCCAAAGATTCTTCATTAGTCTACTTGTCAGTGTCTGTGCTAGTGAGCATCTTTTATCCTCCTCTTCCATGTTAAGAACTGGTGGACGTTTAGCTTGAATAAGAGAAGAATTAGATGAGATGTAATAGTTGTCTTTAAGTACCTGAACGGCTATAATGTGATGAGGCAGCAAAGTAGTGCAGTGGATAGTGCATTGGACATGGAGATGAGAAGACTTGTACCTCATGCACTTAGCACCTAGGCAAGTCACTTAAGCACTGTATGCGTTGGTTTCCCTGTCTGTAAAATGGAAATAATAATTGTACCACTTTCCAGGGTTGTTGTGAGGAAGAAATGAGTTAATATTTATTAAGTACTTTGCCAACCTTAAAGTGCTATGTAAATGCTAGTCATTATTGTTGTTGTTTGACCTGAGAAAACCAACATCAATGGGTAGAAGTGCAAAGAGGCAAATTTAGGTTTGATTTGAAGGGAAAATTCCTAATAACTATAGCTGTCAAAACATGGAAAGGGCTACTTTGAGAGGTGGTGGTTTTTAAAGGATGTCTTCAATCAGAGGATGAACAACCACTTTTAAAATGTGTTATAGTGGGTATTCTTTACAGGTATGGATTGCAGTAGATGGCTGCTTAGATCTTTTCCAACTAAATTCTATGATTCCATGATTCTTCCCAGCTCTTGTTCAATCAATTAATCAAAATTTACTAAGTGCCTACTAGGTGCCAAGCTATACACACACACACACACACACACACACACACACATGCATGTATATATGTATGTTTATATACATATGTATATATCCTTCTCTTTTTTTTTAATCTATTCAACATATGTTCCACTGTCTTTTCAAAGCTGCTTTCTACAGTTGCTCCTCCCTAGGAACTGGTAATAGCTCTTACAGCTGAACAAAACATGGAGGGATTATTTGAAATCCTAGCTGACAATGCTACATATCTTTCATAGCCCTTCCTCTTCCTTTATATGGTGTCCCACAGTCCTACTCCACAATTGAAGGGCCTTTTTAGGAGCTATAGAAATTATCTTTTACTTACATGGCTTGAGACTCTCTCCATTTCCCATACTTGGCACCATTATGGCAAACCTGGCCTAATTATTGTCTCCCTTCTCCAGGATCCAATTAGTGTGCTTCTCACTGTCAGCAACTTCTACTTAGTCATTGAGAGTTAAGAGGAGTACTCCATCTCCATTTCAGTTGTTTTGTCCACTACTCTCTTTTTATGGGGCAGGTGGGCCAGGCTATGAATATTGACCAAGAGCAGCTTGGAGACAGCTCTGGAAAGGGATAGAGGAAGGGCAACTGTTCCTACCATGTTATAGTAATATTGACTGACACTTATATAGTGCTTTAAATACATAAAATATTTATTTTATAAAATTATTTATTTGAAAATGCCCCATTTAGTTCTTTTAACAACATAGTAATGTACATGTTATAGGTATTATTATCCCTTATTTCAAATGAGGAAACTAATGGTTAAAAAAAGTTAAATGATTTGTCCCTAACTCACACAGATTTTTTTCCCATTCTAGTGCTTCCTTTCCTATACATTAATTTTGTTTGGACACAGACTTTTCAGTTTCATGTAATCAAAGTTATCTACTTTATCTTCTGCCTCTATCTCTGTTTGATTAAGAATATAACTTCTACTTAAAGCTATGAGAGGCTTATGATGTGTTTCTCTTCTGATGATTTAAAATTATATGATCTTATAATATTGAGGTCACATATGCATTTAGAATGTATTGTGGAATATGGTATAAGATATTGGCCTAAGTCTAATTGCTGCCAGACTACTTTTCAGTTTTCCCAGCACTATTTTATCAAAAAGGAAGTTTTGGAACCAAGGTGGCAGAGTAGAGGAAGCAACCAAGTTCTCCCAATATCCCCTCCAGGCAACTTTAAAATAAGGCCTTGAATCAAATTCCAGAGTGGCACAACCAACAAAAGGTTAAGGCTAGGCATTTTTTTCAAGTCCAAGATAACTTAGGAGGTCAGCAGGAGAGGTCTGTGACACAGGGGTGTGGGCTGGCCTGAAGCCTACATGGTGGCAACACCAAGAGCAGGCCTGGGAGGCAGCAACTGCAGCAGCAGCAGCTTCAGAAGTTCTTAAGCCAAAATTGGTAAGGGGATCCAGAAACTGGTCAGAAAGAGACAACAACGGAATCCTTTGCTAGCACTGGGTCAAGGATGCGTCTCTCAATATCCACTTCCATGTCAGCTTTTCAGAGCAGAAAGTAACATTTTCAAGGAAGTAGGCAGGGGCCCTGAGGAACAGAATCTACAAAACTATGCGTAATTTTTGATCCAGCAATACCATTACTAAGTCTGTATCCCAATATTTATAGCAGCTCTTTTTGTGGTGGCAAAGAATTGGAAACTGAGGAGATGCCCATTAATTAGGAAATGACTAAATAAGTTATGGTGTATAAATATTATGGAATACTACTATTGTGCTATAAGAAATAATGAGCAGGATGGTTGCAGAAAAGCCAGGGAAGACTTATATGAACTGACGCAAAGAGAAGTGAACAAAAGCAGAACATTATACACAGCAACAGCAATATAGTAAACCATGAAAGACTTAGCAACTCTGATCAAGATAACGATCTAAGATAATTCCAGAAGACCCATGATGAAAAATGCTATTTGCCTCCAGAGAGAACTAATGAGTTCTTCCTGAGGACTGAGGACAGATTGAAGCATACTTTTTCACTTTCTTTATGATTCTTGCTTTTTATTGTTGTCTCTCTCGTTTTGCAACATGGCTATTAAGGAAATATGTTTTGTGTGACCTCACATGTTTAACTGGTATCATATTGCTTGCCTTCTCAATGGGCAAGGGAGGAACAGAAGGGAGGGAGATCATCTGGAACTCAATTTTTTTAAGTGAATGTTTAAAATAAAATTTTTGTGTTAAAAAAGAGAAGTTCTTTCTAAATAATTAAGTTTATTGAGTCCATTAGTTCTGATTCTCCCTTGTCTAGTCTGTTCCATTGATTTACCATTCTATTTTTTAACCAATGCCAGATGGTTTTGAGGACTGCTGCTTTATACTGTATTTTAAGCCTAAAACTGCTATTCTCCATTCCTACCTCTGTTTTTGTCATTTGCTTTGATATTCTAGATCTTTTATTGTCCAAATGAATTTAGTCATTATTTTATCAAGTTCTATAAAGTATCCCTTTGATAATCTGATTGGTATATCATTAAAAGTACAAGTTAATTATGGTACTATTACCATTTTTATTCTATTGCATGATCCAACCATGAGCACTGAATATTTTTCCACCTATTTAAAGTAGTTCTTTATTTCTTGGTGGAGTACTTTGTAATTAAATCATTACAAATATTTTTGTGCTCTGGTAGATTGAGTCCTAGGTATTATATACATTTTGTAATTATTTGGAATAAGATTTCCCTTTCTACGGTTGCCTCATTTTGAAAATTACTATCCTGAACTGCTATTGATATCTAAGGGTTTATTTTGAAGCTTTCAATTTTGCTGAAGCTACTGATTATCTCAATTAGTATTTTTTGGTGATTCCCCAGTATTTTCTTAGTAGACTATCACATCACATTATCTCATTGTTGTTGCTAGCATTTCCAGAGATATATCAAGTAATAATGGAAGAACAGGCATCCTTGCTTTACTACTGTTTTCGTGCAAAAGGTTCTAGTGAATAACCCATTGCATATTTTGTTTGCTCTCAGTTTTAGACAGACACCTATTTATGAAAGGTCCTTCCATTCCTGTACTTTGTAGAGATTTTAGCATAAATAAATAACTTTTGTACTTTGTCAAAAGCTTTTTTGCATCCGTTGAAATAATCATGCGGTTGGAAGGTTTTTGGTTTTATATGCATAAGCTGATTATTTTCTTAATGTTGAAAGATCCTTGGACTATGGTATAAATCCAACTTAGTTATGATAAATGACTTTTTTGATGAATCACTGTAATCTGTATTTCAGGATTTTTTTTTTAATTTTTGAATCCATATTGACTAATGATGCTGGCTTATAGTTCACCTTCTGTACTTTATTGTTTTATACTTTAGGTACTAGGATTATGTTTGTTTCCTAAAAAGAATTTTGTAGGGTACTCTCTAAATTTTTGAGAATAATTTTTATTGTATTGGTACTAATGTTTGTTTAAGTTTTATAGAATTCTCCTATGAATCTATCAGGAAATGTGGCTTTTTCCCAACTTTGTGACTTCCTTGATAACTATTTAATTTTTTTTTCTATTTGATCTTCTGCTAGTTTGGGTATTTAATATTTTTTAAGGTATTGCTCTACTTCCTTTTCAGTTTTCTAAGCATACAGCTGTGCATGGTATGTTCTGACAATTTTATTTCTGGTTTTATTGTGGTTTCACTTTGCTACTTTGTTTGAATTTTTGAATTCAAACAAATTAAATTTTCTACCCTCTTTGTTTTAATCATATTTGCTACAGTTTTAAGATTACTGTTTTTATTGTATTATGAAAGGACGTGTTTATCCTTTGAAAAGAAAAATGGCAATATTGCTATGTCCTAGTATGTAGTTGATTTTTGGAAAAGTTCCGTATGATTCTGAGAAATATTCTTCACCCAGCAAATTTAGAAAATACCATGAGTCTTTAACACTAGGTTGTTGGGTTGTTTTTGTTTTTGTCTTTGCAATTCATTCAATTATGTATTTCTTTTTGTTTATCTTTCAGTCAAAATTATCCAAAATGGAGAGGAGGACATTAAACCCTTTTTCTACTACTGTATTACTTTCTATGTTTCCTGGTAGTTCAGTTAATTTTCCCTCAATAAATTTAGGTGCTAAGACATTTGGTACATGTAAGTTTAATTTTGATATTGGTTTGTTGTTTGTGGTTTCTTTCAGTATAATGTAAATTTTCTTGCTTATCTCTTTATGTTCTAATTATTTGTTTTTTGTTTTGTCTGACGGCATGATAGTGACTGCTCTTTTTTTATTCACTTGATGCATTGTGAAAAAAAAAAGTATTTCTAGTCTCTCTTTTTTTTGTACAAGTCTTTTTTTTGATGTATTTCTCTGAAGTATCAGATTGTGGATTTTTGTTTTCTTATCCAATCTGTCACTCTTTCTGCATTTTATTGGATTGTGTTTAATCTAATAATATTTAAAGTTATGAGACTTAGGTTTATATTTTCTTCATTTGTCTCTAGTATTGTTTTTTCTCCCAAAAAAATAAATTAGAGTTTCTCCTCTTCTTCCTTTACAAACACTCTACTTTATTTCTTCATTATTTTAGCTTACCCTACTTACTTACACTGGTTCTCTTCCCCTCATCCTTGAGTTCTACTTTTGCCCATTTAATATCCCTTTTCCTAGTTTGGAGGTTTTTTTAACTTATTAATTCCCTTTTTCTTCTTCCTTTTATCTAGTAATTTATTCTTTCTTCTTTTCCTCTCCCATTTAGTCAGGTAAAATCCCCTTTTTTCATTTCCCCTTCAATTTGTTTTCTTAACATTTTCTGTACTTTTTGCTAAAAAGGATTTATTTTCTTCATTCTCTTTTTCATCTGTCTTTCCTATCTGTCTATTCTAGACTTTTATTATTTAATTAATTGATCATAATTAATTAGTCCTTCTATATTTTTAGTATTTCTCATGGAATTAAAATGTCTCAGGTACTTATTTTGGATTTTATCTTCTAAATTGTTTCTTTGTCATTGTCTTGTGGGTATCATTTTCTAGATCCCAATTTTATGATGTACCTTAGTCTTAGAAATACTACAAGTGATAGACAAAATATTGCTGCAATGGTAGGAATTCTCCTATGTTTCTTATTAGGCAAGTCATTATTAACATTTGCCTTCCTACCGGTCATTTTTTCCCTATTTGCCATACAATCTCTGCCCTGAATCCATGCCTCCCATTCCTCTGGGTGTCAATTATCCCCAAGGCTCTTATTCCTCTTATCCCCTAGCTACAGGCTTAGTGGTCTCTCTAAATACCAAATCACTACACATTACATCTGTTGTAACAACCCTATCACTTTTAATAGACTATTTCTTCTCCATGGGAGTGTTTATTATTGGTATCCCCATCTACTGCTTAAATAATATTTACTTCCTTTCCTCCATTCAAATCTCTTCCTTTGTCTACTTGACCATTTTCTTGGAGGCTTTCTTCTTCCTGATTGACAGGAGTTATTTTTTACTTCATTTTTAGCTTTTGACTTTATTAGAGTACATCTCATATTCCCCTTTATCTATTCTACATGTCCTGCTTCTCCTTTTGTCTCACAAAATAAACTCATTAATTCACCTGTAAGCAGTGTTGTGAGGATTTATCCTCCATGTTTTCTACACTCTTTTTTTTTTTTGCTTTCTGCTCTCACTCTTGTCTTTTTGTGTACTTTTAGAAAGAAATCTCTTCAGGGTCTCTCCTTTGTTATTTTGTTTGCCTTTAGTTGCTGTATTTGTTTACCTTTCTTTTATTTATTGTCTGAAACATTTGCAAAACAAATCTTTTGTTCAGGTCTGGTTTTCTTTCTAGAAATACTTTGGACTTGCTCTAATGAATATCTATCTTTTTTCCATTTATGTTTAGGTTCAGGTTTACAGGATACATCACCTTGAATTGCATATCAATCTCTTTTACTCTTCATAATACATTATTCCATTCCCTTCTACAGTTTCTAGTGTCTATAGAATAGTCTTATGTTATTCAAATTTCCTCTCATTATGTTTGAAGGCCTTTCACCAAGTTACTTGCAGAATTTGACATTAGAATTATTAAATTTAACCATTATGTGTTCTTGAATTTGCAGAACAGCTTGCTTGTTTTTCGAGAGTGGATTTGGGGATTCATTCAATGAGTACTCTGTTATCTGTGTTCAGAAGGTCTGGCCAGCTTTCTTGTATAATATCTGTTGTTATGTTGTCTCTCCACATCCTGTCCTCAAGATCAGTATGTTCCGCTTGTAATGTGATAGTGTTTTAACATCATTGCTTTTCTTTTATTCCAGATTGTCCTTCATTTGTGTGTAGTTGTATTCCCAACCAGTTATTCCTTCTTTGGTTTCTTTTATGAGACTCACCACAATGAATTGATTTTTTTTTATTCTGCCAATTACGTTGGCTGTAGATGCCATAAATTTTGCTTTCACAATTTTTTAATTCTGTTTTAAACACTCAGGACCATCCTGCTATAGTTTTATGAGCTTCTGGAATCCATATTAGTTGTTGATTCATTTTCCTCTTTCTTGCAATATTTATTCATAAATGTTTCAACATTTTTAGCTGATCTGGAGGCCTTATTCCCTTCTACTAGTAACATCTTATTTGTTTATCTGCTTACACTCAAGGTGTTTGACTTTTATTCCTCCTGAGATCTTTGGTAATTTTAATGTTTTTCCTTTATTCCTCATTTTCTGACTCCTTCTCCTTTGATGGTGTTTTCTCTGAGCCTTGAAACTACCTCAGCTCCCTCCCACGCTGGGAAATTCATAATCCATTGTTCCAGTCACTGCCCCAAATCACTTCTGGTGTGGTGATAAGGAACAGGGAATAGAACTTGTCCAGCTGCATACTGGTCATTTTCCCCTCAGGCTTAGTGGAGTGCCCCCATAGCCACACAATATCTGTCCTGTCCCAGTTCCCTCTGTTCTTCAGTTCTCAGAAGTCTGTTGCAGTATAATGCCACCATATTGCTGTCTCAGCCAGGACAAGTTTCTTCCTTTTGGTTTTTTTGAGGCAATGGAAGGAGAGAAAGATAGAGTTGAGTTTGGTGGCAAGTATATGGGCAAGCTTTTGAATCCTTACACATGTAGCAGGGAGTGTGGGAGACAAGTGCTAAATGCATTAGGAATTAGACATTAGCCTCATTTGCTGTTAGTTCATTGGGTTTTTACCTTACATGGATTCTTGGTGCTCTAAACCATAGAGATAGATGGAATTGCTTTATCTCTTCTACATAAAACTTCCTCTTGAATTCACCTGATAAAAACTAGGGGCTTCTATGGCATTCTACATGTAAGATTCTCACTCAATTGATTTTTTTTTTAGTTTTTTACTGAGTCATAATAAAACACTTTATCTGTCAGCCATATTTTCTATTCCTGTACATTCTTCTTACTCCCTGCTTTTTCATTTTCACCACCTTCATTTTTCTCATTTACAATTTAATGCATACTGTATTAGTTCATCTTGCTTATAGTTTTCTCTGCCACTGAAATTATTTTCCATGCAACCACCAAACAAATAATCACCATTATTGATATGAGAAAGACTTTATGACCCCTTGGGTTGTGTTGATACTTGAAACCCAAGGTAGCTAGGCAGTTTTCCATTAATATTCACAGAGCAAGAGAAGTGATTTGGGGAATGACATTTTATCTAAGCAATATTCCTTAACAGCAGGGAGGATTTTGATTGCTGACTTTCAACTTGGTTCTGTAAATGCTTTGTCAGGATACATTATATTGTTGCCATAAGATAAGTGCTGTATAGAGAAAAGAGCACTAGAATTTTACTTAACTCTGTTACCTTGGACAGGTCACTTAATGATTTTGAACCTAAGCTTCTCATATGTACAGATTATAGATGAGAAACTCTGTGGTACATATAGTGGATAAAGACTTGATATCATATATTTAGAGCTGGAAGGGATCTTACAGATTGTCTAACTCAAGTCTCTTCATTTTACTTGTTAGAAAACTGAGACCAGAGACATTAAATAATTGCTAAAAGTTACACAGGTCATAAGTGATACAGGTTGTATCCTCCGGCTCACATTTTATTGCTGTTGGCACTGTGCCACACTGTCCTTCCTATGGGAGAGAAAAAGAGAGGAGACAGAGAGAGAGAGAGAGAGAGAGAGAGAGAGAGAGAGAGAGAGAGAGAGGAGAGAGAGGAGAGAGAGGGAGAGAGAGAGAGAGAGAGAGAGAGAGAGAGAGAGAGAGAGAGAGAGAGAGAGAGAGAGAGAGAATGAATTAGTGAACAGATGGGGTCAATTCAGAGCCAGGAAGTTCAACAGAGCTCCTAGCCTTACACTCGACACATACTGACAGAGTGACCATGGGCAAATCACTCAACCTCTCAAAGCCTCAAGAAATTCTCTAAGAGTATAAGTAACATGATTAGTTGTGTTAGTGGAAGGACTTTCCCCACTAGGAGCTCTCTATATTAATGATATCATAGGTCTGACTGATAGAAATATATATCACTCCATGTGTTTGTGAACATGCACACACACATGTGTGTATATACATATATACATGCATATGTCATTATTTTATAGTTTTTAATAGGAGAGTGATGCAATTGAAGCTAATGTATAGAAAGATTTATCTATCAATGAGGTACACCAAGTATAGAGCTTTGTAGAACACAAACACCATTTCATGAGCTGGGAAAGAGAAAAAGAACTACAGAGAAGGAACAGTCAGAAGAGTTAGGAAGTGAACCAGATCATATATTTCAGAACAAAAGTGAAGCCTCTGTGTATCTGGCAAATCTGTTTATTTTACATTGGGAAATAAATTTATGTTGTTTAGTTTCACTAAATTATATTGGTTCTCCACAGGAGCTATTATTGTAAGATATCTCATAAGTATAGGGGGGGAAATTACAAAGCTATCATTTTAACTTTTCAAAAATAATCAGAGGAGCATTGGTTAATTGTTGTAGCTAAAGGAAATGCAGGCCACCTTGCAGGAAAAAAAAAAAAACAACCCAGGCTTCCATGTTCTTCATATTTCTTTTGTTATGTTCCTTATAATCATTGGGATGTTCATCTGGAATTCTCTAGAAATGAGAAAACAAGATGTTGATGGAAGAATGCATAAGTAGATGAACCAGCCTTTAACAGAATAGAGCTATATGGCCTTAAAGAATAGCAGACAGGACCCACAGCAAGCAAAGTGAGAGGATGGATCTCTAAAAGTGAGCAGAGAATTTCAACAAACCAGCAATCAGTGAATATGAAGGGAATGGAGAGTCAAGACAGAGGCAAATCCAAGAATCTAGGGCACTGAGTCCTGGGTAGGGTCCATGGACAAACTTGACACCAGGCAAAACTGAAAGCAGCTTCCTAGATCAACAGTATGCCAGTCAGCAGATTTTTTTTTAAATTTTTGTTGCAATGGCTGGAACCTGGCTTCCAATACAGACTAGAAGCTTGCAAACTTTGACTGACACTTGTAAATGCTAGTATAATAAGTATTAAAATTGATACTTTCACCTAAGTCAATGGACATAATATTTTTTGGCATTTCATTTGAAGGTATCCTCATAAACACTTAAATCAAAGTTTTAGGGTAAGGTTATAAAGAGAAGTAGTTTGACTTTAAATTTTTTTGTCTAAAATGTGTGATTTATGAAATTAGAAAAATAAGATCCTTTGGGATTTGAGGGCAACTACTTGTACACAAACACAATTGTTAGTATTAATATCTGTCTCTGAATCATTTGGATCTCAGTGGGGAATAGGACAATTCCAAGACATAATAGATTGAATCTATTCACAGAAATATGCCTTGCAATAAATTTACCCATAGATTCTCTCAGAATTCAAAACTTCAAATACTGACCTTTTCACTTGCCTTCCTTCTGTCTTTCAGTGTTACTAATCTAAAATGTTCTTTCACCTCAACAAATAGAATGTTAGAACTTCAAGGTACTTTAGAAATCTTCTAGTCCATCAGGTTCATTTTACATTGGAAAAAACTGAGTCCCTGCAAAGTGAAGTTAATTTTAACTGAACTTAAAATTCAAGTTAAAAGAGTGAGTTAGGTACAGAAGCAGTTATACATCTCAACTCTCAGGCCAACATTCTTTCAACAAGACTATTTCAATAACCCTGTTTGTTTAATGAACAAATTAATGAATGAATGCTTCTTAAAGCTGTTGTAGTGAGTCAGGATACAAATGCAAATTACAGTGTAATAATGGAAAACGTAAATGCTGAAAGCAGATTGCACCAGATAAGAAAGATGTTTCTTAATTATGGGGAAATTATTCTCTACTCAAAAGACTAATTTTGAGCAGGAGGACTTCCAGGAGCCAAGATGACAGAGTAAGCAGTAAATCACCATAACTCTCCCATATTCACTTCCAAACAACCATATTTTTTGCTTTTTTCCTTTCTTTTAAATTTGAGCTCTGCCTCTGCGGTGGAAGGGGCACTGTCTCAGGCTTTTTCTGACAGTGGCTGTAGACCCTGGCTATTTACCTAGGCTGCACTGATGTTGTCCCCCCCCCAAACCAAATCTTGGAACAGCAGAACCAACAAAAAAGATGGGGTGAAATAATCTCTTACTCCCAAAAATTAGGAGGAACCCCAAGAAAGGTCTTTCTCACTCAGGTAAAAGAGGAGCACAGTCCAGGACAAGAAGCATCCCAGAAAGCCAACAGCAAGTCCCACCTCAGCAAACCAGCAGATCCTGAGCCCCAGTGCAGTGGTGTAGGCAAATGCCAATACTAGGACCCCTCCTCCCCCACATGCCTCAGAATAGCCAAGAGAATGGTCAAACTCCAGCTCCAGTAACTGCCATCAGCAAATCCCAGCAGCCAGACACTCATATGCTTCCATGTAGCCTCAGAAAAGTGCAGAAACACCCCCACAGGCCTCAGCACATGCCAGACACCAGCAGTTAGATCCTAGCTCAGCACAAGGTAAGCTGCCAGACCCCTGTGACCTTGAGTACCACCAGACACCCTCGCCCCACACCCTCAGTGCAGCACCAGAGATGAGGGTCCCCCATGCGCCTCAGTACAACATCAATGCAGCCTAGGTAAATAGCCAGGGCCTGCAGCCACTGGCAGAAAAAGCCTGAGACAGTGCCCCTTCCACCGCAGAAGCAGAGCTCAAATTTAAAAGAAAGGAAAAAAGCAAAAAAAAATGAGCAAAAAACAACCAAAAAAGAATCTGATTATAGAAAGTTATTATAGTGATAAGGAAGATCAAGACACAAATTCAGAAGAGGACAACAATGTCAAAACACCTATGGGCAAAACCCCAAAGAAAACAGGAAGTCTCAAGCCCAGAAAGAATTCATGGAAGAACTCAAAAAGGAGCTTAAAATCATATAAGAGAGGCAGAAGAAAAATTGGGAAAAGAAGTGTGAATGATGAAAGAGAATTAGGAAGAGCCAACAGTCGGAAAAAGAAAACAGCTCCTTAAAGCATAGAATTTGTCAAATGGAAAAGGAAGTACAAAAAGTTAACTGAGGGAAACAACTTATTAAAAGTTAGAATTGGGCAACTGGAAGCTAATGACTCTATGAAACATCAAGGATCAATCAAACAAATTCAAAAGAATGAAAAAATAGAAGAAAATATACAATATTTTATGGCAAAAACAACTGACCTGGAAAATACATCCAGGAGACACAATGTCAGAATCATTGAACTACCTGAAAGCCATAATCAAAAGGAAGACCTGGACAGCATCTTTCAAGAAATTATCAAGGAAAACTGCCCTGATATCCTGGAACCAGAGGGAAAAATAGACATTGAAAAAAATCCACCAATCACCTCAGGAAAAAAATCTCAAAATGAAAACTCTGAGGAGCATTTTGGCCAAATTGTAGAACTATCAGGTAAGGGGAAAATATTGCAAGTAGCCAGAGAGAAACAACTCAAATATTGGAGAACCACAATCAGGATTACGCAAGATTAAGCAGCTACAAGATTAAAGGACTAGAGGCCATGAAACATGATATTCCAGAAGGCAAAGGAGTTAGGACTACAACCAATAATCACCTATCCAGTGAAATTAAGCATAATACTTCAAGGGGAAAAAATGATCATTCAATGAAATAAAAGGATTTCAAGTTTCCACAAGAAGACTAGAATTGAACAAAAAATTGGATCTCCAATATCAAAACCCAAAAGAAGCCTAAAAAGGTAAAAAGCAAAAAGAAAACATAATGGATTCAATGGAGTTGAACTGTTTACATCCCTATATTGGAAGGTAATATTTGTAATTCTTAAAAATTGTACCACTAAAAATGCAGCTAGAAGGAATATACATAGAAAGAGGGTAAGGATATAAAGTGAATTTGAGAGAATGAAATAAAAAATAAATAAGGAATGAGAAAGAGGAGTACACTAGGTACAGAAGGAAAGGAGATATAGAATGTTGCCAATTATTTCACATGAAGAGGTGCAAAAGATCTGTAACAGTGGAGAGGAAGATGGGAGTGTGGGAAACGGACATCACTTAAACCTTGTTCTCATCATTATTGGTTCCAAGAGGGAATAATATATCCAACCAGTAGAATAAAGAAATTTATCTTACCTGACAGGGAAGAAGAAGAGGAGATTAAATAAGGGGGGAGAGGGAGAACTGACAGAAGGGAGAGCAGATCAGGGGAGGTGGTAGACAAAAACAAAACACTGGTGAGAAGGGAAAGGGGAAAGGAGAGAGGGGACAAGCAGGAGGAAAAATAGGATGGAGGGAAATATACAGCTGATAATTATAACTTTGAATGTGAATGGGAAGAACTGTCCCATAAAATGGAAGCAGATAGCAGAGTAGATCAAAACTCAGAATCCTGCAATATGTCCTTTACAAGAAACACACTTGAACAGAGAGACACACCCAGAGTAAAGGTAATGAGCTAGAGAAAAACTATCATGCTTCACTTGAAGAAAAAAAAAAGCACAGGGACAGAAATCCTGATCTTAGACAAATCAAAAGCAAAAATAGACTTAATTAAAAGAGATAACGAAGGAAAATACATTTTGCTAAAAGGTACCATAGGTAATGAAGTAATATCAATACTAAACACATATGCATCAAGTGTTATAGTATCCAAATTCTTAAAGGAGAAGTCAAGTGATTTGCAAGTTTATGACCAAACAAGAGATAGAGAGCATTTTGAAATGTAAAATAGATATTTTAGCATATTAAATTAAAAAGCTTTTACACAAACAAAACCAATATAACCAAGATTAGAAGGAATGCAGAAAGGTGGGAAACAATCTATACAGCAAACGTCTCTGATAAAGTCCTCATTTCTCACATATATATGGAATTGAATTTATAAGAGTACAAGCCATTCCCCAATTGATAAATGGCCAAAGGATATGAATAGGCAGTTTTAAGATGAGAGAATCAAAGCTATGTATAGGCATATGAAGAAGTGTTCTAAATCATTTTTAATTGAGAAGTGCAAATTAACACAACTCTGAGGTACCACATCACACCTATCTGATTGGCTAATATAACAAAAAAGGAAAATGATAAATGTTGGAGAAGATGTGGGAAAATTGGAACACTAATACATTGTTGGTGGAGTTGTGAACTGATTCAATCATTCTACAGAGTAATTTGGAACTATGCCCAAAGGGCTCTAAAACTGTGAATACCCTTTGACCCAGTAATCGCACTACTAGGTCTATATCCCAAAGAGATCATAAAAAATGGAAAAGGACCTACATGTACAAAAAATATTTATAGCAGCCCTTTTCATGGTGGCAAAATATTGGAAACTGAGGGGAACACAGTTTTTAGAAAATTATTGAAAGACTTGTATGAACTGATGCAAAATGAAATGAGCATAACCAGGAAAACACTGTACACAATATCAGCAACATTATGTGATAATCAACTATGAATGACTCAGCTTTTCTCAGCAACACATTGATCCAAGACAAATACCAGAGGACTCACAAAGGAAAATGCATCCACATTCGAATAAAAAATTGACAGGCTCTGAATGCAGATCAAAATGTATTTTTTTCACTTAATTCTTTTTTGCATTTTTTCCCTTTAGATGTGTTTCTTCTTACACAACTGTGACTACTATGGAAATATGTTATCCATGATAGCACATGTATAACCCATATAAAATTGTCTACCATTTTAGGAAGAAGGGAGGGAAAAAATTTAGGACTCAAAATCTTGTAAAAATGAATGCTAAAAATTGCCTTGACATGTAATTGGGGAAAAAATAAAATACTGTTAAAAAAGACTAATTTTATATAATGAAGCAGCAATATTTGTTAGTCCGATTACTAATTGTACTAATTCAGATTCAACAAATATTTACTGAGCAGCTACTATATAAAAGGCACTGTATTGAAAAAACACACTAAGTTAATCATCCTAGAAAAAGAAATATCAATAACTTATTTCTCATAAATTTGTGAATTCAATAAGGGAAGCTGATACTCAACTCAGCTCTAGAGTACCAACAATGGTAATTGATTGGTGAAGTGAAAGCAATAGAAAACTTGGGAGGAAAAGATCACAACATCTGAAAATATATATTAGCCAAAGATAGAGATGCTGATAATGGTCAGATGTGTATGCTAGAATTTAGAGGAACTGATTTCAAAAAGCTCAAAGAAATAATAGGTATGATCCTGTGGCTAACAAAAGCAGGTAAAAGCAAAGATAATTCAAGAAATGATGGTTATTTAAAAATGGAATTTTGACAATACAAACACGAATTACTCCTAAGGGAAAAAATTAAAACATTTGTTATGTGTATATGCCAATAAGTTTTGTGGTTCAATATTGCTGTTTTTACTCTTTTTAGTTCTTTTTGTTTTGCTTTTTTTCTTTGTTCCAACAGTTAGAGCTTACAACAAATACTAGAATGGTATTTTACCCAACTTAGTTTTATAGCGCTCCAGTAAAATATGACTGTGATATCTCATTTTGGTGTGAAGGCGATGCTATGTAAGACTATGTTAGGGAGACTGGTTTAACATAAGGAAAATTATTAACATAATTGATTATATCAATAATAAAAGTGACAAAAATCACATGATTACATCAACAGATGCATAAAAACTTTTTGATAAAGTAGAACCCTCATTTCTATTAAACTTGGAAGTATAGGTATAAATAGATTTTTCCTTTAAAGTGATAAAAAGCATTTACATAAAACCATCAGCAAGCATTATTTGTAAAGGCACAAACTCTTGCAAGTGCCACAAAGCCATAAAGGCTTTGAGTAGATGATGTATCTGCCATCAAGATCCACTCTAGCTAAGTGCACAGAACTCATTAAAAATGTCTATCCCATGTTAATACTTTTGGAAGGAAGGGGAGAGAGACTGTGGAAATCCAAGAAACACATAAAAGTGATCTTTGGAGCCTGATCCACGACTGATACCTTAGATTAAAGAGAGTAAATTGATAAATGGAAGCTACAGTATCATAGGTAAAGGAAATAGTGAAAGAAACCATACAAGGTATTCTCAAATAAACAAAAATAGATTAATAAAATTAAGCAAAGAATGACATTGCTAAAAATAATCAAAATATCAAAATAAGAACTTGATTTTTTAATCTTAGAAGTCAAACAAATGAGAATTTTAAAATGCTTTTTTAAAAAACTAAGCAAACATAAATCAAAAGGACTAATACTGGGAAAACAATAGAAAAACTTAAAAAAAAAAAAAAGCAGCCCAAAACAGGCAAACTACAATGTAAAATGGATTTGTGTCTAAAAATATTGACTCAAAAAAAAATCTTTGAATCATCTAAACTATTACAAATCACTCAGATGCAGATGATAGGCTGAAAAGACTTATGATATAGTAGTCAGGATTACTAATATTTCAGATAATTTAGAAAAAGCTAAAGAATCTGGACACAATGTTTCATGGAAATAAAATTTTCAAGAATTGTTGGAAACAACCAAAAAATACAAATAGAAAGAATGCACATTACACTACTGAAGAAAAACCCCAGATTTAATATACCTAGGCAATAATAAACTGCAATAATACTCTGTTAAGTATTAGTACAAGTAATACAAAAATCATCTATGAATGAACAATAATTACTAATTAATAGCATAATTGAATTTTCAAGGACAAGAGAGAATCGCATAAATGGAAATACAGCGTTTATATAACTCAGAGAGATGGTCTACAAACTCAGAATCTACCAGCAAAACCCAGCATGGGGATGGGGAAAGAAAAAAAAAACTTTGAAAAGCAAAAAGAGTATGAAAAGTTTGCATAAAGACCTATCCACTTCAAAAAAAAAAGTATTTTACCAAATGTTTCCTAGAAAAACAAAGTTAAGTATTTAAAACAAATTAAAACATTTTCAAACAAAAAGTGAGAATTTTCAGGGTGTTATAGTATCTAAATATCTAATGGTTTCAAAAGCTTTTTCCAAAGAAACAGAAGGGAATAAAAAGAAAAGTAAAATAATAGGAGAGATGTTGGGGGGGGGATAGAAATCAGAGTTATCCCAAAATGCAATCTGAATAAAAGTAATCTATTGGTTATTAATATGGCAGAGGAAATTTGTTCTTATTAATTATAGAAATAAGAATAAGAATCCGTGTGCACCTTTCCTATAGAATGATTGAAGAAAAGACCAAAATAACAAATATGACACTAAATGAAAGTGAAGTAAACTCCTCAATAAAATAAAAATGTTCATATAATGGATTAAAAAGCCCAATCTAACAATTTCTACTTACAGAAAACACATTTAAACCACAAAAACTTAATTCAAAATGAAAGAGTAATCTACAATTTGCCATGCTACTGACTAAACACAAAAGCAGGAGGCACAGTTTTGATACCAAGTAAAACTGAATTTCAAACAAACAAGGCATAATATTATACTAAAAGCATTTATACAAAATTAAAGTGTATCAGTTATATACATATATATCCACACATGTACATACACACACATGCACATGTACACTCTTACAAGAACTTAGTGATTTTGCAGTAATTTATAGAAGAAAAGTTTTAGACTTTTAACAAAAAAAAAAAGAATTAAAGATAGTGGGAGACTTTAATACTCCATTTTTAATATCTGATTGAAACAACAAAAGATAAAAAACTATAGAACTAAATGCACTAGATATGATGGAGATCTGGAAAAGACAGTGGAAAAAGCAAAGAATATGTTGGACTGCATGAATAATCAGAACAATACAACAGTCAAAAAGGCTAATGTAATCTTTAGCTACGTTAAGAGAGGCATGTTATGCAAGGTAACAGAAACAGAAAAGGGGAAGTAAAAAAAGGAAGGAAGGAAGGAAAGCTAGAAGAAGCATAAAGTTAAGGGAACATAGTATTAAAACATATTCTTTGCTTTTTTTTAAATTTATTTTGATATCTTTCCAATGCTAAGGATTTTATTTAATATTATACCCTTTATTTTGCTATTTTTCTTATTTGCTTTTATTGAACCATTATGTTTATAATAAAAATATCATATTTAAAATGATCCTTAGTCTCAGGCAACTGACTTCTGCTTACAAAGTGAGAGTAGCAGCCTTTCAGAAACAGACAAAGTATGCTAAGAATCACACAATCATCAAGCATTAATTTAAATGTCGGTACTTAGTAGGAAATCTCTATCCCATTACTAATGCTTTGACACATTCCTGGAGGAACTCTGAAGCCTAGTCCTATTAACATTTTGGTTATAAATCAAATGAAAATGCATAAAGAAATTGCAGCTAAGTGCAAAGACACATCACAAGTTCTCCTCAGAAAGGTGAATAAAGAAGCTAGCAGAATTGGTTTTATTACTTACCCAAGGGTGAGGGAAAAGAATCATTTCTTTTAAGCACTTTCTCGTTTCACCTTGCAGAGCTCATGATGAATGCCAGCAGACAAGATTATAGCTTACAATCAACTCCAGTGCAGAGTATTTAGAAGACTAAGTTCAACGGAGAACCTGATAAATGTGATCTTCCAAAGCTATGTCAAATTCCACTTTTATGCTCAGAATACTTCAACCTTAAAGTAGGTATAGAGGATGGCAGAGTTCTGCTAGTTATAGACAATTCAATTCAAGATTGTTAAACTTAGATACTACAAAGAAGAGAAGTGCTAGATGCACCCAACACAATCACACACATATGCACCCACAAATGAAAATATCTGTAACTAAGCAAAGAGAAACAAACTGGTTACAGATTTCAAGATCAGCGTTAAGTGTGCAGGCAGAACATCAGCTGGTAAGAACAAAAGTAAAAGAGACCAGGAGAGGAACATGCATACAAATGAAAAGGCACCAAATTAGATTGCCACAGTTGTGACCTGACCAGTTTAAATAAGCTGTCAATACTGAAAAATGAAAATGGGATCACTCCTCCTACTTCTTTTGACCACTACTTCTTTTGTTTGCTGAAACTTTAATTTCACCAGAATAGGGAACTCCCTGAGACGAAACTGTCCATTAATGAATGCACATTAGTGCCTGTTTTGAAACTTAGAGTCTTAGTGAGTTGACTGGCACACCGAGAATCTGAATTACTTTCCCAAGATCACGCAGGAAGTATGTGTCAGAGATCTCGATTTAAGGGCTCTCTCTATCCATTACACTAGTAGTTCTCAAACTTTTTATTCTCAAGACAGACCCTTTTACACTTTTAAAAATTATTGAAGACTCTTCAAACAGCTTTTGCTTATGAGGGTTATATCTAGATGTTTAATATATTAGAAATTAAAATATGTTAGTATTGTTATGAAAGAATTTTTGTCCTAATGGATCCCCCTCAAAGGATTATACTACACTTCGAAAATTGCTGCCTTGTACCACAGGACTTTACCAAGCCTTTACCAAGGCTTAGAGAAGTTTAATTAATGCAAAGCTGAGGCAACAGTGAGGTCTTTTTTTTTCCCCCAAAGAAACACTTCTAGTCAATAAACATTTAATCTCTTTGCTAAATGGAAAGATGTGGAAGCCAAGAATAATGCTGGTTGAGGTTACAAATTTTTTAAAGTAGGATAGCCTCGCAAAAGAACAAAAAGCATTTGAGGAGAAACAAGCCAATAGGAAATTCAATGTGCATCATCGCAGCTAAGCTATATTATACCAAAATCACTTGTAGGTGAAACCATATGGAATGCAACAAATGAAGAGAAAATGAATTAGAATTTACTAGCATCTTCTATTCTCATCAGTAATTATAATGGAATCACCATATTTGGATTCTACCATTTCTATATATAGCTGGGACACTATGGTGAACAAAGAATTTTTACTGCCACTTAAGGCAAAGTCAGAGAAAGCTGCCAGAGCTAAGCAAGAACAAACAGAAGAAATGCTACAACTGTAAAGATATTCATGGATAGAGAGCTTAAAGGCATTTCTAATATAATAATATTCTGAAAGACTGGCAAAGATCAGGAATGAAGTTTAGTTGTTTTTTCCCCACTTAATAGTATTTTATTTTTTTCAAATTGCATGTAAAGAAGTTTTCAACTTTTTTCGCTTTTATAAAATTTTGAGTTACAAATTTTTTTTTCTCCTTCCCTCCCCTCCACGTTCCCCCAGAAGGTATGCAATCTGATATAGGTTATACATATACAGTCATATTTAATATATTTCCACCTTATTCATGTTGTGAAAGAAGATTCAAAACAAAAGGGAAAAACCACAAGGAAAAAAAAAAGAGAAAATAGTATGCTTCTATTTGCATTCAGACTCCATAGTTCTTTCTCTGCGTGTGGATAGCATTTTCCACCATGATTCTTTAGGAATTGTCTTAGATAATTGCATTGCCGAGAAGAGCTAAGTCTATCAAAGTCAGTCATCACACAATGTTGCTGTTACTGTGTACAGCATTCTCCTGGTTCTCCTCACTGCACTCAGCATCAGTTCATGAGTTCATATAAGTCCCAGGTTTTTCTGAAATCCACCTGCTCATAATTTCTCATGGAACAATAGTATTCAATTACATTCATATACCATTACTTGTTTAGCCATTCCTCAACTGATGAGCATACCCTCAATTTCTGATTCTTTGTCACAACAAAAAGAACTGCTATAAATATTTTTGTACATGTGGGTCTTTTTTGGATTTTTATGATCTTTTGGGGATACAGACCTAGTAGTGGTATTTCTAGATCAAAGGGTAAGCACAGTTTTATAGCCCTTTGGACATAGTTGCAAATTACTCTCCAGAATGGTTGGATCAATTCACAACTCTACCAACAATGTAGTAGTGTTGGAATTTGGCACATCTTCTCCAACATTTATCATTTTCCTATTTTGTCATGTTGGCCAATCTGATAGGTGTGATGTGGTAACTTGTTGTTTTGATTTGCATTTCTCTAATCAATAGTGGTTTAGGGCATTTTTTCATATGTCAATAGATACCTTTAATTTCTTCCTCTGAAAACTGCCTATTCATATCCTTTGACTATTTATTGATTGGGGAATGACTTGTATTCTTACAAATTTGATTCAATTCTCTATACATTTTAGAAATGAGGCTGTTTTTTTAAAGCAACCAAGAAGGGATTGGTGACTAGCACTCATATACTATATTTTAATTTCTATACACGCTTAATAAGAATCAGATATTGAATATATACTCAACGAAAGTATTATGATATACAAATAAGGTTGTTGCAGCTGATTTTCTACAAAAAACTAGATCCTTAGCAAATGGAATTATATATGCACATGTGTATATAGTGCTTTACAAACTGTAAAGCATTGCATGAATACTTACCCTTACTTTATGGTCATAAACTGAGAGGCATAAAGGTGAAAGAGGGGAAAATTAAGCATTTATATAACACTGACTATGTGCCAGATACAATGCTAAGCACTTTTCACAAATATTATCTCATATATCCCTCAAAACCATTCAAAGTAGGTGCTATTATTATCCTCATTTTGCAGTTGCTGAAACAGAGGCAAACAGAAGTTGCAGAAGTTAAGTGGCTTGCCCAGAGTTACACAGAACACATTCACACACATATGTGTATATGTGTATGTATGTATGTGTGTGTATACATACATATGTATGTATGTATGTATTATGTATGTATATATGTATGTATTGTGTACACACACACACACACACATTTGAACTCAGGAAGATGAATCTTCCTGACTCCAAGTCTTGCACACTGTGCCACCTAGACAGATAGGTGTGTGTATATGTATATGTGCATATATATGTATATATGTATGTATATAAACACACATATATATACATATATACACACAGATATATATAGCTATATGAATAAGTAGCAGGATATATGTACATATATGTATAAAATATATTTGTGTCCTATTACTTTTTTATTTAAATTTTTAACATAATAGAAGAAAATACATCCTTGAAATCTCCCATCAGAAAATATGTGTTACAAAGCATTCATCAGAATCATAGAAGACAAATAAAGGCATATTTTTCATTATACCTTTCATCTAATAATCATTGAATATTGACAACAAGAAAAGTGTTAAGCATCCCTTTTGATTGTCTCTAGACTGCTAAGTCAGGGAGAATGGAGTTGTAATTTACATAGATTTTAGCATATCATTTGGTAAAATTTAATATGCCCTTCCTATTGACAAGATGAAGAGAGGTAGGTTAGATTATAGATTTAAAATTGATTGAGTGACTGAACACAAAGAAGAGTGATTAATACTTTGATGTCACCTTGAAATCTTCATTGAAGTGCTCTAAGGCTCAGTGCTTCATTCTTTCCTTTTTAACATTTTCTAATGTCCTAGATAAAGGGATAGATGACATATTTATCAACTTTACAAGATAACACAAACATAACTCACTAGATGATAATGTCAAGATGCCTCCCCTCCAAAAAAATATTAACAGTCTAGAGCACTAGGCAATATCTAATAAGATGAAATACAACAAAGATAAAATATAAAGTATTATGCTTGGATGAAAACAAACAACTTCACAGATGAGATACTGGGAATTCAGAGTTAGATAGCAATTTATAGAAAAAAGGCCTGGAGGTTTGAATCAACTGCAACTGGCTCAATATGAGCCAACAATGTAAGAAAAGGTAATTTAAGAAAAATGTAATTCAATCTTGGGCTAGATTAAGAGGAGTATAAATGACAGAAAAAAATTCTTTCAAAACTATCCAAAAGTAGAATGGAGTGCCTTGAGAGATAGTGGATTCACCTTCAATGCAGATCTTCAAACAAAGGCTAGATGACCACTTGTCAAGGTTATTGTAGAAAGGATTCCTTTGGGGATATGCACTGAACAAGTCTGAAATTCCATAGATTAAAATTATTTTATTCTGATTCTGTGATTGTGTGATTCTGAATCTCAGTGGTGGAAGGAATCTCAGAGGTCATCTAGTCCAACCCACTAATGAACAGGCATTACCTCATAACATCCTTGACAAGCAGTCTCCTCCTTAGACACCTCCAGTGGTGGGGACCGCCCTACCTTCAAAGCAAATTGGCTGATTTCAGAAAACTTTGTTAGAATTCTTCCTCAATGTCAAGGGAGAAAAAAACTCATTGCAATATCTATCCATTGCTATTAGTTCTGTCCTCTGGGGCCAAGAAGAACAATCTAATCCCTTCTCTACATAACAGGCCTTCAAAAACTTGTAATCTTTATAATAAACTCTCATCACCCAAATGACAAAGGTATACTTTGGGCTGAGAGATTGTATCACTTTCTTAGCCTATAGGACTCACCTCTGAAATTTGGAACAACTTTTATATATAGTATTCACAGTGTGATGAAGCTGATTCTGAACTTATTAGAATGTAGCTCACAATTATTATAGGGAAAATGTTAAAAAGAGAAAAGCAAAAGAAATTCTTGATTTAATAGCATTAATCACAAAGATGTATGTAAATCTTCTTAGTCACTCAGGAGGCTCATTTATGAGTGTTTTTCTTAAAAATCTAGTCTTGGCCCTCAGATAACTAAGGAATATAAAAGAGGTAAGGATTAGAGGCACTGATGTTTATCTTTATTTCTCTCTCACTCTGTCTTCTAATCTCCATAGCATACTATGTGGTAGTTACTCAGGTGAGGTTGGTAAATATTGATAGTTCCCTAATCCTTAAAAACATCTCCTGGTGATGAGAGCAAAAAATCCTCATTAGTCGTTTTCTTTTCTTCCTGTTACCCTTGTACTCTTACTAACAGTGATTTTTTCCTCCCCCTATATACCAGCTGCACCCATATCCCTGTGGACAAACCTCAAATCTGGTTTTGGAAAGTGAAGGAAAGGTCCAAAACTCACCATACCCTGGAAGACAGTGGTCATTTTTATTTTGTCTTTTTTCTCCACAGTAAACATTATCAATTTCTTCAAAAAATTGTCGCAGCTTAAAATCCTTACTATTCACAACCTATTCTTCTGTATTTGATCAAGTCTGACAATATACTTCCTACAATATGGTATGGATACAATTCTCGAGATACATTCTAACCAAGGCAGAGTAGACAAGAATAGAAACTCTCTTATTCTTTACACTGTATAACCAGTTAGGAGGTAGAATATATATATGATGATCCAGAAAAGTAGAGTAGGGAGTACTATGGATGTCCAATATTGCATATACTGACAATTAAAGTTGAGGTATTGGTTAGTTTTGCCAAAGCATTTCTTTTTTTATTCTTTATTAGAATGTGTGTGTGTGTGTGTGTGTGTGTGTGTGTGTGTGTAAGGTGGGGAGAGGGTTGGATATATTTGGAAGTCAAGGTGATATAAAATAAAATAAATCAACAAAATTTTAAAAATTATCTTATTACTTGATGCATAAAAAGTCTTCAAAAATACAGCACTCATTTTATTGAAAATTGTAATAGTAGATAATGTTTATATAGAGTTTGCTATATTCTGGGCACTGTGCATAGCGCTTTATACAATTATTATCTCATTATCTCACAACAACTTTGGGAGGTAGGTGCTATTCCTATCCCCATATGTGGAAATTGAGGTCAAGTAAATTGCCCAGGGTCACAAATCAAGGAAGTGTCTGAGGCCAGATTTGAACCTCAGATCCTCCTAACTTCAGGTTCAGCCCTACATCCACTGCTCCTTCTAGTTACAAAACATCAAGTATTAAAGATAAGAGAGGGAAATTAAAGTAAAAACATCATCAAAGAAGGGACTAAATTGTCACTATTGCAGGTGGCATGATGGTTCACTTAGGAAACCCCAGAAAATCAAGGAAGAAACTAATTGAGATTAATAGTTTTAATTTTTTTTAAAGTTAAGCACATCTATTTGTCAGTTCTTGGGCATGTTTACTCACCTTAATTCTGCAATTCTGCTTCAGCAAATAACATTAATTTAGGGAGGACTGAACTTTGGAACAATTGTATAGAGCTAATAAGGGAGGGCCTAAATCATATCACAGTAGAGTGAAGAGATAGAATGATAGTGTATCAAAATTCCTGGGCTTTAAATCTGTATCCCTAGGTTGCGGTCCTGATTCTGTCACTTACATGCCGTACGAATTTCAGTACCTGGCTTAACTTCTCTGAGGATCTGCTACATTCTCATATAAATTAAGGAATATCACATCATTCCTATCTTCTCAGCACTGCTTTGAGGCTCCAGTGTGTGACCTTAGTCTTTAAAATCCTCTCTTGCCATCAGGTGTTGCAGAAATACGAGTTATTATTGTTATTATTATTATTATTACAGAGATACAAGTTATTATTATTATTATTATTATTATTATTAGTGAGCAAGTTTCTGGCATGTGTCTAAAGTCCATTGCGTATCACTACCTTAACTTTCGCTTTTTTTAATTATTAATTTTTAAATTATCTAGCATATATTTTTTCCCTCTCACCCCCTCAATGAAAAAAGAAACAAATTATAACAAGCAAATCAAGCAAAACAAATTCCCACATTCGCCATTTCAAAAAATGTGTCTCATTCTGTGTATTTAGTCCCTTACCTCTCTGTCAGGAGATAGGTAGCATTCTTCATCATTGGTTCTCTGGAATCATGATCATTCATTGTGTTGATCAGAGTTCTTAAGTCTTTCAAAATTATTAATTTTTAAAATGTTGGTGCTATAGTATAAATCATTCTCCTGATTCTGTTCATTTTGCTCTGCATCAGTCCATACAAGTTCTCCCTAGAGCCTCTGAAACTGCCCCCTTCATTTTTTCATAGTACAATAGTATTCCATTATGTTCATATTCACAATTTATTCAGCTATTCCTCAGTTTATGGACATTCCCTTAATTTCTAGGGCTTTTTTGCCACCACAAAAAGAGCTCTATAAACATGTTTTGTATATATAGGCCTTCTCCCCCTTTCCTTAATCTCCTTGGGATAGAAGCCCAGTAGTGGTATTTCTGGGTCAAAAATTGCACAGTTTTGTAATTTGGGGGGTATAATTGCAAACTGCTTTCCAGAATAGCTATACCAATTCACAGCTCTACAAAGAGTGCATCAACGGGTGTATGTTTGTTTTTTCCCTGCCCTTTCAACATTTGTCATTTTCTTTTTTTTCCCCAACTAACTTTGCCATTCTAATGAGTATGAAGATGAACTTCAGTGTTGTTTTAATTTGCATTTTCTAACTATTAGTGATTTGAAACATTTTTTCATGTGGCTATAGATATTTTCAATTTCTTTCCTTGATAACTGCCTGTTTATAACTTCTGACTATTTATCACTTGGGAAATGCCTCATTATGAATTCTGATCAGTTCCTTAGATAATTTTAATAAAGTGGTAGTATTTAAATTCACAAAAATTATCCACATACTATATGTTAACAAAAACCATGAAGAGATAATCAAAAGAAAAATGTCATTCCAAAAAAAACCCAAAAAATTCGTGATATGTACAGGTTAACTAATTTTTTAACACCTCAGGAATTGTATAAGTACAATTGCAAAACACTTTACAAATATAAAGGTAAAACAATTCAAGAAATATTCAATTGTTCATGTTTGGGTTATGCCAATATAATAAGAACAATGATATTATCTAAATTATTTTACATTTTTAAAGCTATATTAATCAAACTAGTAAAAGGTTACTTTAAAATCATACAAATTGTAACAAGTTTCACTTGGAAGAATAAAATGCCTAGAGAAATAATGATCAAAGTAGGAATGGGGTGGTATACCCTTCCTAGACCTCAAAGTATACAGCAGTAATCATCAAAAATACTGGGATATAGATTATCAGAAAGGCAAAATAGCTAATTTCAACACTATAAAATTAAAGATTTGGCAAAAAAAATAAAGGCACCTGGAATAAAAAGAAAAACTGAAAAGGAGGAAACCTTTACAACAAATATCATCAACTGAAATTTCATATAAAAATGCATAGGAAATTAAACCTATTATATAAGACCAACAATTTTTCCCTCTAAGGTAAGGAATCCAAGGATATGAACAGTTTTCAAAAGAATTATGGGAAGGACCATATAAAAAGATGCTTTAAATCACAATTTATAAGAGAAACTTAAATTAAAATAATATGGAAGTTTCAATAAATTGGAAAAGATAGAAATCATTGGAGTTGGAGCGGCTGTGGGAAGATGGGCATACACTATCGATAGAGTTGTGAACTGATCTAACCATTCTGTATTTTGTAATTATGCAAGAGTAATGATTAAGCTCTTTGTAAACTTTGACCCAGAGATTTCACTACTGGACATATGTCAAAAAGGTCAAATACAGACGGAAAACCTCCATATATGCCAAATATGTATACTTGCTCTTTTTGTTTCCCTTGAAACAAAACAGGTATTCTTTGATTGGAGAAGGGATGGACAAACTATGGTATATTAATGTAATAGAATATTACAAACTAAGAAATGGCAAATATGAAGATTTCAGTGAATTTGGGAAAACATATGAAATGATTTAGTGAATTAAGCAGAACCAGAAGATAAATACAATTACTACATCTAATTATACAAACGAAAATAACAATAACAATAACCTGAATGATCATAATGACCAAATTTTAGTCCCAGACAAAAAATTTAAAACATACCATCTTCTTACCTCTGTTCATTTTTGTATGTCCTTAAGCCAGTCATTTGACTTCTATAGGCCTCAATTTCCTAATCTGTAAATGTCCCCTCAAACTCTTAAGTCTAGGATGCTATGTTCCTTTGATTTTCTCAGCTGAGGTGGTTCAAAATGTAAACTAAGTCAGGCCCAGTCACCACATTCATTTGTTGTACTTAACTTTTTCTTTGTTATATATGGGGTGAGGAAAGGAATACTTTCAATGCTCTGAATATATCTAGATATGATTGGGATATAAAAACAGAAGGCATAAATAAAATGTATTTTAATATAATTGAACTTAAGGAAAATAAATACCAGCTACTTAATTATGAAAAATACAGCAGATTGTAATAGCTCAAGTAGTCAGATGAATATGTTAATAATTTTACCTTTGATTTTTGAATGCCAAGCAGTTGAAAATCATAAAGAAGTATGTTCTCCCTGATCACTATGACAGTAACGTGATGTTTTACATTAGGCACTTGACAAAAATATCTTGGTGCACAATTAGATTTTTGTGAGTCAAACAGCAGGTGGTCCTGATGCTTCAATTTTAAATTTCCACAATCTTCTTTGATTTGACTTCTGATTTAAGGAATCACTTTTTTAAAGTAATTTCAGAAAACATTTTATTGCAAACAAGGTGTTTATTGAAATTAAACTTCAAGCAGTAGGTTATAATTGCAATGCATCTTTTTTAACTTTATACTGGTTGGCAGATTTCTGAATTTCATTAAAAGCCTAGCTCATGCCTCACTTAAGTTACAGCTGGATTTTAAGTAAAAATTATTTTTACTGATAGATAATATTTACTTCAAGGCAAAATTTTACTCCTTGTTTACCTAGCTCATAGTCACATTATGTATGGTGTGGATGAAAAAGTGCTAGATTCAGAATCAGAAGATATATAAGACTTCTGTCTTTGCCACCTTCTATGTGTTATGTTGATCTAGTCACTTAATCTCTTTTTACCTCAGTATCCACGTCTGCAAAATAAGTACAATAATACTTGCTTTATCTAACTCAAATTGTTATTGGGAGGAGAGCATTTTGTAAACCTTAAAGTAACACTGTAAATGTTAGATAATACTACTAGTCAGAGAGAAAATTGGACCTAGGGGGTTTGTCCATTAATTTATTAAAAAACCATTTTGATAGCTTCATTTCAATATAATTTTCCCCTTGTAATCCTACGTATTTTATTTTATGCATTTAAAAACATTCTGAGATGGAGTGAATAGGCTTCACTAGATTACCACAGGAGTTTATGGCACAGCAAAGGTTAAGAACTGGACTAGAGGATCTCTAAGGTTCTTTGGGGTCTAATAATTTTATTTTGCTTCAAAGACTCCAATGGTTGAAATTCATCAACAAGTGGTCAACCTTCTGTTGATGTCTTTCTCACACAGTAAGGATGATCCTTAGATTACAGATACACAGCACAGTCCATTGCTATAGCAGTATATGAAGCTTTTTCACCTACATACTATGTACCAGAGCTTTTTATCTGCTTGTATAGTCTTTCATAAGCAAGTATTACCTCCATGCCTTGATAAGCCATTAAAGAAGAGGGTTTGTATAGGATCATTTATCTCCTGATACAGAAGTAAAGAAATCTGTCACTGATTAGTATAAAGAATCTAGGTATACATGGGTAGCTGTCACTGTACAGAAATGAATCAAATACAATGTCATGAAATCCATGGGCATAATATCTAAACACAGTTATATAATTCAGAAATACAGACCCTTTATGTTAATTTTTTTTCATAGGGAATTCTGTATTTATATATGAGATTTGATGTAATGGCAATGGGCTGAAATCACTGAGAAGACTGATTAGGTTAGCTCTAAAGTATCTGAAATATTTGTATACCAACTTACAAAATCATTGTTTTGCCCCATAACTCTATAGTTCATATACAGCTAACCAAATAGTTAGCATTTATTCACTGTCTATAATATACCAGGTAATATTCTAGGCTCTAGAGACACAAACACAAAAACAAAAACCAAAAACCAAACCAAATAAAACAAAACAAAACAAGTGCATTAAAAAAATCACCAGAGGAGAGAGTAAAAGCCATTCAGATTCTTGCAAAGATGGCCCATGTTATGACCAAGTCATTTGACATATTCAGATACTATACCTTCCAAGTGTAGAAACAAGGAAAAAGCCTGCCTTTGAAGAAAGTGTACCTTTTTCAAATTTTTCTCAAAAAGTTGTCAGCAAATATTAGTACTGTAGCGCAAGTGGTTCAAGTTCCATTCGGTAGAGGTTGATCCTTAAGCTAATGAATTGCTGAATCCTTCTGGGGCTGAAATTAATAGTAACTCCCAATAGAAAATACTGCAGTAATACAATAAAAGGCTTCCAGAAGCATAGGTTCCAGTGATGCTGTCTGCACATTTGAGAGGTTGCTGGTTCCTCACAGATGTATGCAAAAGTATTCATTTAGTGATAGTTATGATTATCGGATCATAATTGCATACTAATTGTCCTTAATCAGAGTTGGTTTTACTCTATGAACTAGATCTGTGCTAAGCTAATAGCTCCCTTCAGCACACTTTAATTTAGTTCTTATCATTTATTAGAAAGCATAAAAAATTACCAAATAGCACCAGTAGATTGCATTAAGTAAATTTGGATTTTCAAAGGTATTTAACTCAAGGGAACTTGCAAGGAAGTTAATAACTAGTGTTACATCTTCTTCTGATATATATGGCTTGGCCTTGAGACTTTTTAGTGAGCAAAAATTTATATCAATCTTTACAGCTGCCTTATACCTGTTACTCAAATGTCTGTCTCTATCCAGGAGTTAGCTGTCACCCAGTTCACCTTTGCTTTGGATATCTGCCTATTATTACCTGGGCTTTTAAGAGCAAGCTAAGATCTATAAACTAATTAAAATGCAAATGGTAAAGTGAATACTCACTGTGGACAATTTCTAGCAGTCTTTACATGTAACATTTATGTTCTCCATCAACTTAAATTGTCAATTAATGTCCTCCCATTCAAGCTTACTAAAAATGAAAGCCCTTGAATTCCTTCCCTCTTGGTGTTCTTCCATATCATTTCTGAACAATAGGTCAGACTTGTTTTGTTTTTTCTACTCCTATTCTTCAGATGTTAAGCATTGCTGGGAAAAGCCACAAAGCTTTTACTGGGTCCATTACAACTATATACTATTTAATATTTCCTAGGATATTATGGCCACTTAGCAAATCTTGGCATTATTTGTTGTTCACTTACTCTTACATCTGCTATACACTTTAGTCCCTAATCTCTACCTTCCTCCCTCACAGCAGATAACCTTGATTATTTTATGGAAAAGATCAAGGTTCTGCTCTCCAACTCACATTTTCTCTTAATTCTTCTACTTTTACTCTTGATACAATTTCTTCATGCCTAATGCCAGGACCTTATTCTATAAATTACCCTTGCTTCTTCAATTTTTCCCTCTTCCCTACCTCTTTTTCCTCAAACTAGAAAGTTCTCAATTCTCATCTCTCCTAAAAAATCCCCTGACCCTGATAAACTCGATTTTCCCCCTTTCATCCTGATTCTCCTCCTAACTAGAATTATATGCTTATAGAACAAACATGTTGGAAGATTCCTTGGAGATTGTTTAGTCAAATTCCTTAATTTTAAAGTTAGAAAAATTGATGACCTACTGAGAACATCAAATTTTATGGAGAAATAACTTTCCTGTGGTCACACAGCAAGCCACATAGTCTAGCCACAAACCTTTAAGTTTCAGTACTACAAAGGATCATAGATCAAGACCTATAATGACTCTCAAAAGCCACATAATTTAGCTTCTTCATTTTACAAAAGGGAAGACTGAAATCTAGGGAGGTTAAAGGGTTTGTTCAAACTCTCATAGATCATTAGCCTAGGTCAAATTTAAACTCAGGTCCTCTGATTCCAGTCAACACTTATACAATTGTACTACAATTCTTCCCTACAATTAGTTCATAGGAATTAGACTTGGAATGTACTTTCAGGAATCATCATTTTATGAAAAGGATAATCAGAGTCTATTCTATAGTAGACTCAACATCTAGATACTAGACAAACTCACAGAGAAAAGGCAAAGAATTAAGGGAGGTCCAAGAAGAAAGAGATAGGAAGACGACCCAAATAGATCAAGAAGACTATTATTATGAGAGGGTCAGCAATATACACATGTTAGCTGGTAAGTGGAGTAGAATGTTGAGGATTCTGGCTGTAGGTAATGAGAAGAAAATCTATACAGGCAAGCAACTATCATTAAGTGGGTTAGCTCTAGAAGTGGTGAGAAAGAATCCAGTTATAAGGACTGGTGCTCAAGGGAATGAGTTTGTCAGTAAATAAGTATTAAGAACCTACTATGTACCGAACACTGTGCTAAGGGCTGGGGATACAAAGAAAGACAAAAGACAATCCCTATTTTCAAGAAGCTCACAGTCTAATGAGAGAGCAATATGCAAAAATCCACATAAAAGCAAGTTATATACAAGATAAATTGGAAATAAGTGATAAAGGGAAGACACTAGCATTAAGGGAGGATAGGAAAGTTCCTGTAGAAGGAAAGATTTTAGCTGGGAATTGAAGGAAACCATGGAAGCCAGGGGGTGGAGATAAGGGGGAGAGCATTCCAGGAATGGAATTTCACTGTCGCCAGTGAAAATGCCTAGAGTCATGAGATGGAATGTCTTGTTCAAGGAATAGCATGGAGGCCAGTGTCACTGAATTGCAGAGTATATTTGGGGTATAAAATTTACTGAGAACAACATAAACTGGAATTGATGAAATCATAGCTCCATCAAAGTACTAATATATTGTATCCTTAGTTGAAACTCAGCTTATTTTTTTTTCTTATTGACCTTTTTAATGGCATCAATAATAGCAATGTTCACTTAAAAGGAAATGGCAATAACATTATTCATTTTATGTATAATGTTTTTCTTTTCATTCCTTTGTTATTATTCTTTGTACTTGGTCCAAAATAAACAATTCAGAGAATAATGATTAATGTTGTAGATTAAAGACAAAAATTCATATCTTAGGCAACTGATTCTATTCCTTTTTTAAATTAATGTCCAAACTCATTTGAAAGTTATCTATAAATCAAAGGATTTCTGGGGGAAGATGACCCCTATTCCCATTCCTTCTGATTCTTATCCTTAAGCCGACTATTGCTGCTCTTGCCTTATCCCAAACCCAATCCCAATTTCATTGGTGACCAGCTATAATCTCAGGGGAGATTGATAAGCCTGATAATTTGATGAGCCTAGTCCATACCACTTGTCTTCTCAGATATCCAACCCCTCCCCATCCCCAACCAGTTCCTGTTCCACCCTGTCATCGTGCTGAATCTCTGATTTTAAGTTTCATACTTACAGCTTTGGTCATCTAGGAACTTATCTTCCATTTATAGTATTGTTGTAATAGTTGACCAAGAGCATTCCTTAAAATCAAGGTCTCATAGAATTGATTTATGATGTTAGGTGAGGTATCCTCATATAAGAAATGTTTTGTATACGAAGTACAGACCATCTCAAAACTTAGTATTAATTCCAGTTTATAAATTAAGTGGGGACATTATTCTTGTATATCATCTATTGAAAAGCAATGCTAATTAAGTTCCTTCTAGTTCTGATATTCTATAGTTCTGTTATCTTATTTTATAAATACTTGAAGGATTTATGATTTCTTCAGCATAATGATCTCTAAAAGTGAAAATTCTCCTCGTATGAGACTTCTCTTTCAATTATCACAGATTGATAACCTATGAATGAAAACATTTATTAAATGCTTACTATGTGACAATCACTTGCTAAACCCTGAAGATACAACTAGAAAAAGCTAAACTCCAAAGGAGCTTATACTGTAATTGGGGAAGACAATATATAAAAGTAAATTCAGCTGCAGGGCAGATGGAAAAAACGCAGAAGTCCTAATTGCTCAAGAAAGGAACTATTGGCAAGACCCATGCATGCTTCAAGTAGGTCAGATGTGACAATGAGTTGGCCATGAAAGATATGAGACATAGTAGATGTTATGGCCTAGACAGTTGGAGGCAGCAGTATGGCAGATGGTGAGGTCCAGTGGGCCTCCATTTTAATTGAAAAAATAAGAATTTGTGTCTTCTATCTCGTCCAAGCCATGTGAGTAGTCAAGCAGCCAAGGGAAGGAAAAAAAGAGAATGAAGAGATGAAAGTACCCTGTGGATGCAGGCCTTCTTGCCTTGCCACTTAGCTCTCTATGTGGGGATTCACATAGGGAGACAGTGTAGCATAGTAGAAAGAGCACTGGATTTAGAGTCAGATGACCTGAGTCCAAATTCCAGCTCTGTTACTTGCTACCCTTGTGACCTTGGCAATTAACTTAATTTGTCTGGGTCTTTGTTAACTTCTCTACAAAATGACAGATGACCTATGGAATCCCTTTCAGCTCAAAAATCTTCCATCCTATGGCTTTGAAAATTAACTCTAGGCAGTCGCATAGTGCAAATAAAATTAAAGGACTTGTGGTCTTATACCTAATGTCAGAGCTGGGATTTAAAGAGAAAATAATCCTTTCTTACCTCGCAGGGTTAGTATGAAAGCAAGCAATATAGTTGACAATCACTTTGGGGGTAAAAGCATTGAATAAATTTAATGAATTATAATCTAGGTAAATCTCTTAACTATTTCTAGACTGGTTCCATTTCATTGTAATGGGAAGCTCTCTTTCCTAATGTATCTTGGCACCTGTTCTATGATTTACAGCCTGAGATGACCGGTATACGAGAGGTTAAGTGACTTGCTCATGATTACATAGGTACTATACATCAGAGGCAAGATTTGAATGCAGGTTTGCCTAACTGCAAGGTTGGCTTGATACTCACTATGCCAGTTTTGTATAAACTAGATGAGCCATTATTACTATAGATCCTTTGCTAAACACATCACAGTAATTTCTTCAAATAGAAATCTTTAGATAATTCAGTTATTAGAAGGTATTTATGAAATGCCATTGAAATTCAATTCCCATTCCCTAAGATACATTATTATAAAATTAGATGGATTTGGCTAGATTGCCTTTAGAAAGTACTACAGTTCTTTCAATCATCCCTAGCTTCTATCTGAAGCAAAGGCCTATATTTCTTTAATGTTAATATTCTTCTGGTATTGCTGTATATCTGAAAATCAAGGAATACTTCAATCTCCAAATAAATGAAATTAAGATTTTCCGGAAGCGCAATGGAAAGGAGCAAAGATAGTGAGGTTCCAATATACTGTAAATGAAAAATTACACAGAAATAGCAGGATAAAAGAATGCAACCAAAAATGTATAACAAAAAAAATTGGGCGATTTCATAGGAAGAGTAAGGATTAACTGATGGGCATCCTTCATGATCCACTAGTCCTACCACTCTACGCCCGCCTTCTCCCCCCCCCCGCCCCCTCCATATATAGGGTGACACCTGGTGGTAGATTTATGGGAAAGCCAGAGATAGGATGGATAGCATGATTGGATTACAGTCCTGTACTGCTGGATACCTTTGTCAGTGAGATGTGATCTATGGAGGCAATACAGTAGATGGCAATTCATTAGCAGTCAGAAAAAAACAAACAATAGTTTTAAATTCTACCTTGGACATTTATTAGGTGTGTTGACTTGGGCAAGGGGATAAAATAGCCTATCTCATCAGCTTGTATCACATGAGATTATATGAGTACCTGCTAAAGCCTGGAGCTCTTTATTAATGCCAAATATATATAGTAAAAACAAGTATGTTGGAGTATATAATACATGTAACTTAATAAAGAGAATAAATATTAATATTTTATTTATAATTATTATTTTTGTTGATGATTCATTTTAAAAGAAGCCTTAAGCAATATCGTACATTTTCAAGTGATCAAACAAAATATCTTCATCAATGTTAAAAATCTGATGATATTGGTACATTTGTCAATATTGGAAGGTAGCTATTACAAGGAAAATTTTGTATATAGCACACATATACAGGTAATAGACAAAATTTTTTTTCCTCATTTCGAATCAGGTTTATTTTAACCACCAAAACTTAAAAATAATCATGTTAATACATAATTAATTACACAGGATAAAAAAAAACTCGATGTTTTCTTATAAATGAATTTTGTGTTATTTTGTTTATTGGCTTATTTTATGGGGGGGGGAAAACTGTGCACTTGGCTGCAAAATGAAGAAACCTAACAGCAAAAAGTCCTATTGTTCCATCTCTGTGGAATCGGCCACCCTTGGTCGAGGTCATCACCTCAGTCCCTCTAACATCAAATTTTAAATTGACATGGAAAAGAGCAGATGACATACCTACATCACTTGTATCCTTCTAAAGAACCCAAAATTTAGAGATAAAGCTGATTTTAAGTTCATTAGGGGAGTCCCTCAATGTCCCTGCAAAATAAGGAGCATAAAGGGAATAAAGGGAGACCTCAAGCAGGAGCTGGAAAAGAAGTTAACACTGCAGTGCTGCAGAACCAAACACACAGCTGCAGAACCAAATACACAGCAGATCGGTTCTAAGCCCAGAGGAGCTGAAGCTCAGCTGTGGCTGATCTGGATTCTAAGAGGTCAAGTCTTGTTTCTATACCATGGGTAATGATAAAAATAGCTGCTACAATACTAACAATGCTGAACTGTACAGCTTTGAAAGAGAATATGAGTAATAGCACTTTTAACTTTTTCAGTTATAAAGATAAAATATATAACACATACATATTCTACAAATCACAACAGTGGGGGGAAAAACAATGTTTTATTTTGTTTTCATACTGCAGTGACAAAAAGAGTCACTAATATACTAACAAAGCTGAATGGCACAACATATTTCAAAAGAGTAACAGAACACGGTCAACATTTGTTTTTACTTTCTTTTAACTTTGTAAGGTCAAAATACACACACACATTCTACAAACCACAAAGATGTGTTTAGAAACACTGAAGAAGTTAAAGTAGAGTCCCACAGTCTTAAGGACTTTTTTTGGGAACCAATAGGTAGAAAACTGCATGCATTAGATATTGCTCAGGGCAGCCACCCCAGGGAGGACTTTGCCTTCCAGAAGCTCTAGACTGGCACCACCTCCAGTGCTCACATGGCTGACCTTATCTTCAGTGTTCCATTTGGCACAGCAAGTGGCAGTATCCCCACCACCAATGATTGTGATGCAGCCCTTAGTGGTGGCCTCTACCACACTGTCCATTAGCTTTTTTGTTCCCTGTGCAAAGGTTTCCCACTCAAATACTCCAACAGGACCATTCCACACAATTAGCTTGGCCCGGGCCACAACTTCAGCAAATTTCTTGCTGCTTTCAGGACCACAGTCCAAACCCATCCACCCAGCAGGTATGCCAGACTGCACGGTGGCTTCACCAGCATTCGCATGCTCATCAAATTTATCTGCAGTGACAAAGTCAACAGGTAGGGTTATCTTCACACCCTTCTTCTCAGCCTTAGCCATCAGGTCTTTAACAATCTTGGATCCCTCTTCATCAAATAGAGAATTGCCAATCTCCATGTTGGAGGCAACCTTAAGGAAGGTGAAAGCCATCCCACCACCAATTATCATTTCACAGACTTTATCTAGCATGTTGTTGATCAGCTGAATCTTGTCTGCAACTTTAGCTCCACCCAAGATGGCCAAGAAAGGTCGCACTGGATTCTCCAGGGCTTTAGCAAAATACTCTAGCTCCTTCTTCATTAGGAAACCACATGCTCTCTGGGGAAGGTTGACTCCAACCATGGAGCTGTGGGCCCGGTGAGCTGTACCAAAAGCATCATTGACATAGACATCCCCCAGCTTGGAAAGGGAAGCCCGGAAAGCTTCTACTTTGGCTGGATCTGCAGTGATCTTTGCCCCAGATGCATCTTTGCCTTTCCCTTCCTCTTCCACATGGAAGCGGAGATTCTCCAGTAGGAACAATGAACCAGGCGCAGGGTTAGCACAGGCTATCTCCACATCAGGTCCCACACAGTCCTTCAGGAACTCAACATTTTTGCCAAGTAAGGATTTGAGCTCGGTCGCCACAGGCTCCAAAGAAAATTTGTCTGGCATGGGAATGCCATCGGGACGGCCCAAGTGGCTCAAGAGCACAACCGACTTGCAGCCATGGTCCAAGCAGTATTTGATGCTAGGGATGGCGGCCTTGATCCTCTGGTTGTTGGTGATCTGGTTGTTCTTCATGGGCACATTGAAGTCCACCCTCATCACAACCCGCTTTCCATTCACATCTACCTTGTCCAAGGTGAGCTTTTGGGAAAGAGACATCTTCTCGGGGGCACTGGGAGATGGAAGGCCCACGGGGCTGCTTCTGCTGGTTCTGCTGCAACCTACTTCAAAAGAAAAGTAAAACACAGTCAACAGCTTTTTTGGCTTTCTATTAACTTTGTTTCTAAGGTCAAAATATGCATGTGTGTTCTACAAATAGCAACAATGTGATGAGAAACACGAAAGAAGTTGTTCAGGCGGGGTCCTGCTGTGGGAAGGACTGCGTGCAGGCACCCACAGGAGCTCGGGCTCTTCGGGAGGCAGCGGCGGGTACTGAACCCGCGGAGGCGGAGGCCAGTTCCCACCAGAGCCCGGAGCCCGGAGCCTGGAGCCGGCCCAACCGTAACCCGGCAGCCGTTCACCCTGCGCGGGCTCGCGCGGGACTCAAGCCCGGCGGGCACGGCTCGCGGAGGGAACTCGCATCATTAACCCAGCTCTGCCTTCCCTCCTCCCCACCTCCCCACGGGCCTATACACACAAACACACAATTTCACCGCGCCACCACCCTGCCAACCACACTTACGCTCCTTGCACGGACGCTGATCCAGCAGAGCGCGTTCCCGCGGACTCCCACGAGGAGGCGGGGTCTAGGTGGGAGGTGGGGCCAGGGCCTGGTCGTGCGCGTGCCCTGGAAGGCAGTGGGGGCGGGGCGGAGGCTTAGTCCCGCGCGAAGGGCTTCTCGCTGGGGCTGCTGCCTCCCGCGCTCCGTAGCTCTTCTGCTGGCGTAGGCGATTTCTCTCTACCTCCAAACGGGTGAGTAGTGGAGACTTTGAGCTGCCCAAGGTTGGGGCGCAGTGACCTCCGGCGCTTTGTAGTCAGCATGTTGTGCCGAGCTGCTGCCCAATCGCCTAGCTGCTCCCGAGGTCCTAGCCCTCCCCCCCACCAAGGCGGCTGGGGGAGCCTGGGCCGAACCCCGCAAACCCCGCGCCCTTGCCAGCTCGGACTTCTTCCTTGATCTCCGGAACTGTCATCCTTTCCTCCTTTCTCTCATCTTTCCTAGCCTTTGCTCCTATCCTTCCTACTTCTTTCTCTCATTTCCTCTTTTCTTTCCTTTAATCTTTCTATCCTTTCCTCCCTCCTTTTATTCTTTCCTCTTCTCCCTTCTTTCTTGACGTTCTTTCACTTTCTTCCTTTCCTTTAATTCTTCCCTCATTTCTTTAATTTCTAATCCTTTCCCTTCCTCCTCCCTTGATACCCTTTCCTCCTTTTTCCCATTCCTTTACTTTAATTCTTTTCCCTTCCTCCTTTCTTCCATTCCTTCTTACCCGTCTTTTGTTTTTCCTTCTTTTCTTTCCTTCCTCTTGTCTTCTCTTCTTTCATTCCAGTTTGAAAAACGTTAGTGATAGGCAACTAAATATCTTCAACTTTTGGAATTGTTAAGAGAGCTATTCCTTATCTTCAACTGAAATCTTCCTGCTTCCTCCCTCCTTTTCTCTTTGCTCTCTCTTAGTTCCCTCCCTCCCATGCTCACTTCTGTAGCAACCTTTCACCTCCCTAAGGCACACCTAGTCTTCCTACCCCTTTCTGAAACTCAGTTTTGAGTTGTTACTGCCTTTCCCCTTCTGAGAAATATCTCTGTGTTATTGCAGTTATATATGACTTTAGCTAATTGGGGATTTGAGATAGCATCCCCATAGTATTCAGTTTTGAAATCATTAGGTGACCAACTCTGGGAATCTTGTTCCTAAGTTGAGAATTCCCCAGTGAAGAGAGGGAAAGGTTATGGCCCACTGCCTGTTTCTTGTGGCTAGCATGAGCCTGTTTTCCTCCCTCAAAATCTGTAGCAACAAATCCCCCATCCTAGATCAGAATTTCTCTTGAAATAGTATGTTGGTAGTTTGAGGAATACAAGGGATGAAAATTTTCCTGTACTATCAAAGTTGAAAGTCTCTCAATTAGCACTATGTGCTAAGAGTACCAAATTGAAAATTGTGCAGAACAAGCCACTAACATTTATCAAGCAGCAAGAATGTGCAAGGCACTGTGGATGGGACAGTTAAGGTCTTGTTCTCTAGGAACTTATATCTAATGGGGGGATAGGCGTCTACAGAAATGTTATATCTGTTGGAATGAGAAAAATGCATAGGAAGGAACAAACTAGAAGCTTGAGAGATTGAGGAGGGGGAAATCAAGTGCAATTCACAACCTTTTCATTTTAGAAACAAAGGAGTTAATAAATGTCATTAAAATAAGAAATAAACTCCATTAAGTGAGGACTCAACCAGTTTGTTTAGGTTTTTTCAGTGAACCAAAAAAGGTGATAATGATCTGGATAAGTGATTTTAAATCCTAAAATTAATATCTCACCCAGTATTAGGACTTGAAAATTACACAGGATTTACAGCTTAGAAGGGACCCTAGAAATCAAACATGATGGAGTGGAAAGAGTGATAGGTTTAGAGTTAGAAAACCTGGGTTCTAGTCCCAGTTCAGGTACTTATACTTGTCTTGATTTTTGGCAAGTCATTTCTGGACCTGTTTTCTACTTGTAAAATATAGGGTTGAGAAAACTTCTGAAGCCCCTTCCTTCTCCAAATTTGTGGTCCTATGAGCTAATTCAAATATGTTAATTTCGAGGGAATGGGGTTTTTTCAAATATCTGAAGCCAGGGTCATTTGGAAAAGCAATTGCATACAGTCTTTTAGCCCCATAGTAATAGCACAGATCCAGGGGTAATCACTAAAAGTTGTATTGAGATAAATTATAATTCAAGATGAGGAAAAATTCTCTAACAATTCCAGAAGTAGGGAGAGATTGCTTCTGGAAATACTTAGTGAAGGTTTTTTTGTTTATTGTTTTTCAAAATGGCTAGGAGACCACTTGTTGATTATGAAGAATAGAATATTTAGGAATAGATAGGACTAGATTACCTCTGAGGTACCTTCCAACTCTGAGAGTGTTCATCTATAATTTGGCCAGGGTTCTAGTTTCTATTTTAAAAATAAACTGAAAAAGAGTTGGGCTAAGATATTAAATATGGTGTATACAAAACTACTGGCATCTATCTAGGTTTATTTCAGTATTGAAAAAAAAAAAACAACCCGAATTTTTAAAAATTGTGTTTTTCTTATATAAGCATTCAAAACATAAGAACAGAATGGGGGTGATTAAGATTTAAGTAAAGTGTTTAAAAAACATGTTTGAAACAAGACTAGAAAATATCAGCTTTACTATTATAGCACAAATATTAGGGATTTTCCTATTCCATAAAAATAAGACACTATTAGTTACATTGATGTTGACCTTATTTAAGTTCTGGATTTTTCCTATTGTGTTGCAGGATAAAATGGGATGGATGGTCCAAAGCCTTTAGTTTTTGGCTAACCAACAGTCTCTGTGTAATAATTCTTCATAAAATTTTAATGTAAGCATGACTGTAAATTTTGTGTCATTAAGACCTCAATACTGTATTATAGAAAGTCAGGCTTTCCTAAGGGCTGTGATTATTGTCCTTGATTTAAGTAGTGGAAACGTCATTTTTTTAATAAAAATAAACTTTAAAGCCTTATTCTCCACAAGCTCTCCACCAGTGCCAGTTGTCATCAACATCATCAGTTAGGGAATGTTTACCTTGCTCTCATCCCTTCAAGTCCTTGTCATAGTAATAAAATCCATGCCACTGGAAAAAAAAAAGTTTGAAACCATTGCATAAAAATAATTCTATTTTGAAGCGTTTATTTTGTCTCAAAAATGAAATTTAAATTACTTTTGTTATAGCTTTTAAAAACTAGTCTCTCAGTCCATGTAGTTACACATTACTTAGGATTCAAAATGATGGCAGTACAAAAAAAATAACATTACACATCTTAAAAATAATAGTTTTTATTATCAATTGTTTAAGTTGCAAAACTTGCCAAGACTTCAAACTTAGTCATATGTGTTAGAAAATTTTTGAATTGGCTATGGGAAAGAAGAATGAGAATTTAGAAAAGGCCATTGGATTTAGCAGCTACAAGATCATTAGTAACTTTGGCGATAGCAGTTCTAGTGGAATGAAAGTCAAAATTCAGATTGCAAGGAGTTAAGAGAGTGGTACTTACTACTGTAGGTGGCCTTTTCAAGAAGTCTGGCTACAAACGTCAGAAGAGTAGTTATCAGGTGATCTAATGATCAAGTGAGGATTTTTTTAGGGTAGGAGGAGACATGTGTATGTTTGTAGTCAGTAGGAAATAAACCAGTAGAGAAGGAAATACTGAAAATAAGTAAGTGAAAGAGTGAGGATGACAGAAGAGGCAGTTTGTTGGAGGAGAGAAAATCAAATGGGATCCTTGAATAAGTAGAGGGTGTTACAGCCTTGGTAAGGAGTAAGGCCAGCTCTGAAACAGAGGTGAAGGAGAAGAAGGTAGCAGAAGGCACCAGAATGATGGAAAATGAAGAAGATAGAGTTAATGGTGAGAATGGCCTCAATTTTTTTTTTCTGTAAAATAAGAGGCTTGGTTTTTAGCTGAGAAAGTGGGGGGAAGTAGAGCCATGGGAGGTTTGAGGAAGGATGAAAAGATTTACAAGAGCCACTATGGAGAATGGGCTAGTGAGTTTATAAGTGAGGTATATAGGATTACAATTTAAATAAATTTTTAGTGGACCCAGTGGGAAGGTTGTGGGATTTTCTTCACCTTTGCTCAGTAGCACATGTGTTGGAGCCAGTAATAAAAGTGATTCCAGGCTGAGGCTTGGCCAGGCTGAATCCAAGATATTATAAGGTGACTAGGGAGTCATAAAAGGAGGGCAGTGTTGATTTGAATTGCTTCACCAAGGAGTCAAGATGGGGACAAGAGGACTGACTAGTACAGGAAAGAAGACCTTGGAAAGAATTGGGAAGTCAAGAGATTGGAGGTCACAGTGTAGATGAAGAGTAATGAAGGCAGAAGGAGATGTGAAAAACTAATAAATTATGGTCAGATAAGGAGATTTCAGAATTCTTGAATACGAAAGTGGTACATTTGTGGATGATGACAAGTTCAAAGTTTTGACCTTTTTGTGTGGCTGAGGTGGAGTGGAGGAGTAGTTCATGGGAGGTAAGTAGGATAAGGAACCGAGTGGTTAGGATATTTGAGGAAGAATCATTATGTATGTGAGGGCAGGAATTGGGGAAGAGAGAAAATTTGTAACCCAAGTACTTTGAAGAAGGAAGTCGAATCACCTGGGGTCTGTAGACAACAGCTACTTGGATTTTTTTATTATTATTATTTTTATGTTTTTTGGTGAGGGGTTAAGTGACCTGCCCAGGGTCACACAGCTAGTAAGTGTCAAGTGTCCGAGTTCAGATTTGAACTCATGTCCTCCTGACTCCAGGGCTGGTGCTCTATGCACTGCACCACCTGTCTGCCTCCTGGATTTTGATTAGTTGGTAGATATGCATAGCATGAACCTCAAAGGAAGAGAGGTTACTGAGTGGTGAGGAAAGGGAGAAGAATCTGGAATTGGCAATGAGGAACAGAGTATTCCAACTCTTCTGCAGAACTGAGGAGAGGAAGTGAAAGTGCTTCTGGTACTAGAAAGGGTGGCCAGGGAGGCTGTGTCATCTTGGGGAAGCCAAATCAATAAAAGCTAGTAGATGGAGAAGATTTAAAATAAAGGAAAGTTTGCTGCTTACAGGTATTTTCAATTTCCTTTTGTGAAATGGGATTATCTTTATAGGCTACACCCCACATCATTTTCTTTTCTCCCTTCTATTGAAATTCTGTCTATCCAGCTTAAGTGCCAAATCTTTAGTGAGACTTCCCTTTATCTCTTTAGGCACTTCTCCTCTTTTAGCATATTTTTGTACTATATCATATCATATCATATCATATCATATCATATCATATCATATCATATCATATCATATCATATCATATATCTTATATTATTGTTATGTCATATACATATATAATATTGTATATTGTTGTACACTTATATTCTAACTTAAATTCTATATTTATCTGAATATATCTTCTTTACTAAATTTTAAGTTCCTTTACTTATAAATCCCTCAGTACCTAGGCCAGGTCTCTATAGTTGTGTGTTCAAGATGTGTTTTTTCAAGTAAATATTGTTGAATTATATTGTAAAACCATTAAAGTTCCTGGGAGAAAAATGGAGTATAAAAACAAAATACAGATGTAACAACCTTAATGTTTGGCTTAGCCAGGGGTGGGGAACCTGTGGCCTCAAGGCCACATGTGGCCTTCTGGGTCTTTGAGTGCAAGCTTTTGACTGAATCCAAGTTTTACCAAACAGATCCTTTTATTAAGGTTAGAATACTAATTCTTTTGAGAATTTTAGAAACTGTACACTGTTCCTTTGATTATGCTTTTTGGGGAAAGTTTAGACAAAAACAGTATTTAATACATAGTCTATTCACTTAAAAATTATTGACCACAACTTATGTGTAAGGCATTATGTTAGTTAGGGATACAAAGAGCAATTTAGCGTGGCATATGCTAGTAAGCAGTTTATAATTTACCACTAGGTGGTAATGTGAAAGAACTTCATATTGTTAGAGAGGCAATATGGTGGTATAATGCAAAGAGTCCTGAATTTGAAGTTTGGAGTGACTCGAATTAGAATGTAGACTCTAATGCTATCTAGTTCTCTGACCTTGAGCAAATCATTTCTCTGAAACTCTGTTTCTTTTATTGGGGGAGTACTTGCAAAGTATATAGGGCAAGAAAGGTTTGGCATAGAAATGATTTGTAAACTTGAGAGTGATGTATAAATATGAGCTATTATTTTAAGGAAGATACTAACAAAGTATAGATAAAGGAGCATTGTATACACACAGTAGTGGAAATAACCTTGGACTTGTAATTCATTGGGATTGAAACATGTTGGTTGTGTGATCTGAGACAAGTTATTTTCCTTTTCTGTAAAATAAACATAATAATCATCATACTACTTGCCTTGTAGGGTTTTTCTGTAGAAACCCCTTGGAAAATAATAAAATATTCTGTAAATGCCAGCTATAATTTTCATTCCTTTATTATGGTATTTGAGGGGGAAGCAATATGTATATGAGGGCAGAAATTAGAGAGGAGAGAAAATTTATAGGCCAAGTACATTGAAGAAAGAAGAGGAGTCACCATGGTGCAGTGATGACCCTGGACTCCCAAAAATCATACTAAGAAAATGTGAATTTTGATAGGTCCTACCAAGCTAGAAAAAGTATAGACAGTGTATGAGCACTGGAAGGTTGACCACCAAATGTTGAATAATTTTTGGCCATGGAAACACTGGAGGAAAAGCCTAAGCTGATGAAATGAGATATTTTGAAGTTTTAGAATAATTCTTATTAATAGTAATAGCATCTAGTAGATAATCAGTCTTTCCCATTTTTAGAAATGAAAATTAAAATGTACGAGGTTTGTTTGTTTTTTAACATTAATACACACATTTTTGCCTGACATTTTTCATGGTCCTGAGTTTAAAATTATGTAACCAAAATATTTACAGTAGCACTTTTTGTAGTAGAGAGGAAGTAGGAAACAAAATAAATGCCCATCTATTGTTTGGGTGATGGCTAAACAAATTGTAGACTTAAATGTAATGGAATATTACTGTGTTTTAAAAAGTGATACAGAGAAGAATACAGAGAGTGTCAAAAAATTTGGTGGAATGCTGCAAAATGAATGATTTAGAACAGTATATGGTACATAAGAGGCATCAAACTCAGGCTCAGGAAAACCAGATTTAACTGTAATTGGGAAATCTTTAACAAAAGTTGTTAAATTATTTTTAAAAAAAAGTTTGGTCCCAAAGAAGAAGTATGATAACAGACTGTCTCCTCCTTCCCTGCCTTTGCAGAGGTTGGGATCCGCTGATGTGTAACGTTGAATCTCATGTTAGATTTTTTTCAATGTCTTAATTAGTATTTTGGCAATTGGGGTTAAGTAACTTGCCAAGGTCACACAGCTAGTAGGTGTGGTCTGAGGGCACATTTGAACTCAAGTCCTCCTGACTTCAGGGCTGGTGCTCTATCCACTGTGCCATCTAGCAACCCCTAGATTTTTTTCTTAAAACTTTGTTATAAGTAATGTTATATGTAGTGAACTTCTGGGAGGAGGGACAGAAAGGAGTATGGGGGAAATCTAAATTATGTAAAAATAAATCAGTAAAAATCAAATGAACTGGAGTTAGGTTTAGTTTTAACAAGTTTGGCCTAAGCCTTGCTTAAGTAGCTGTTTAACAGGTAAAAACTTGAGCTTCACAAGAAAGAATTAGCCTTTTCTGTGACTCATTGAGCATGCTAGCTACTTCAATACAGACATAATAGAAATTAGAATCTGTCCTAGGACTTCACAGTCAAGGGAAAGGGTTGGATAGGGATAAATGAAAGGCTTTTAATAGACTCTCCCTTGTCTTGATAATCTTATGCATTTGTATATTATTTTTGTTTTATTTATTTCCTTAGTCAGTGTTCTGTTTTGTTTTTTTTAATCCTGACCACATCTCATTTGAATTTAAGAAAGGAAAGGGTTCATTGAAACCCAGTTCCAGAGGTTCAGAAAGTCAAGCTTACCTCTGTGACTTAATGGCAGTGAAAGAGCAAGTATAGAGGATTTGGGTGTGTAGCAGCAGAAACTGCTCCCAGCCTCCGAGGGACATGCTTGTTACCTAACATAATAGCTTGTATACATGATATATGTGAAAGGCTTTTTTTGTCGTCTCAGAGTTTGTTGACTCACTTAGGTTTCTGAAATTGAATGTTTTGAGGGATTCCTGAAGCTAGTTATTAGGGACTCAGAGATATATGGCATATTTATCACTTGTGGTTGTTTTTTATCCTTCATTCTCGAAGAGAACCATGACATCAGAAAGGTGATGTAATGACATGCAAGTGAATTGGATTTAAGTGAAAGAGGGCTGTGCAAAGTCACCATCCTCACTTTCTCTTCCAAAGCCCTCTGGGTTCAGGGGCAAGATATAGATCAGGATGACTGGAGATGGTCCCATCACTTGTGGTCTTGGAAAGATAACAGTGCAAAAGAAGGCTATGATCTTGTAAAGCTTTCATTATCTAGGCCTAGCTTCTTGGATGGTTCAGAGCTGGGGTTCCTGCCTTAGCCATCTCAAACTTCAGTTCTTCTCTCTCAGGAATTGCTGTTAGTTTCAGATTATGGGGTCTCTTTCTTTATAAAGAGGCCATGCACTACAGAGGCTAGTAGCAACAGCTAGGTAAAGTGCTTCAGTGAACAGTTGTTCTGATAGTCCTTTGGAGGCCATACTGATACACAGTTGGTTGCTTCAAATGTAAGCTTTATCCTCTTTGCAAAGATTTCAGTTACTTGTTTATTTATTGCATTAGTATTAGTAAAATGAGTCTGTAGTTCGCTTTGCTTTTTTTTGCCTTCCCTTGTCTTGAATAATAGAACCCCATTTGTCCCTTAAAAGGAGTTCATTAGAATGTCCTCTAGAAATTATTGAGAATTTTAGTAATATAGCTTTTAATTGCTCTTAAACATTTGATAACATTCACTTTTAATTCTGTTTGGAACAGGGTTTGTTTACTTTGGTAACTTTATGGCTTGCTCAATTTATATTTCTGAGTTTCTGAGTTTCATTTATTTTCTCTATTACTTTGTTAATTAGGATGTTTTATAAACTATTTCCTGTTCTGTTTTTTGGACCTTTAGTTGTATTTAGTAGTTTGATTTTTAAAAACTAAATAATAAATAACTAAATAAAAACATACATTCACTGTTTTCATTGAATTTAACCTGTTCTCTTTTTTAAATTTTGGTAGTTTGTTTCCCTCACTTTTTTGATCAAGCTAGCTTATGGCTTATCAGATTTGTTAGTCTTTTTTTTTTCTTTTTTGACTAAGCAATGGGGTTAAGTGATTTGCCCCTGGACGCACAGCTAGTAAGTGTCAAGTGTCTGAGGCTGCAGTTGAACATAGGTCCTCTTGACTCCCTGGCCGGTGCTCTATACACTGCACCACCTAGCTGCCTCCAGATTTGTTAACCTTTTTTTTTTCTTTTTTCAGCCAAAGACAAGGTTTATTAGAACAGCCGTCATATTGGGCAGACTCTTAAGGAGTCTGAACATTAGTGAGCTATTGGCTACATTTTAAGAATATGAGCATTTGGCTAGATTTTAAGAATCTGAGCACCTTATTGGAGACAAGATGGACCGTATATACAGAAAGACTGTGGGAGGGATTTAGGAGTGACCAAGTTGTTTGAGGTGACTGGGGGAGGGGTACAAGGGGTCTAAGGAAGATCTTGATGGGAGTGATCAGGAAGTTGGGGTGAATAGAAGACCAGAGACCTGGACCACTTGGCCAAGGGAGAATGGAGTCTAAATAGGATTAAAGGTGGGAAGTGTCCAGGGGCAATTGGGAGGTAACCAAACTGAATTGGGAGATTAGGTGTAGCCACAATGAAAGGCCAGTTGATAGGATTATAGCCTCTAGTCAATGCCAGAGATTTGGTGAGGTGGGGAAGTCCTGGGTTTTTCAATTTTGGGGTGCAGATCCCAAGACATGGTCTTTTCCTTTTAGGGGTCCAGATCCCATCCCCATCATTCCCCCCTCAAACAAATGGGACTCAAATTCTTTTGGGGTAAGGGACAGATATCTTGGCCTCTGAAACTGCTTCCTGCAGGCAAGGAGCATAGAGCTCTCCCTGTCTTGACGGGGTCTCAAGGAGGTTGAGTGGAACCAAGCACAGGCTACATCCAGGGGATGATGGAGGGACATTGGCTGCTACCCACTGTTTTCTACCAACTGTAAGTGAATGGCCTGTATTCTGGAAGACACGAATCTGACAGCAAAGACTGCAGAGTCCATATGTAGGAAGAAGTAAAAGTGTGAGAGCCCCATTAAAATCATTCAGGAAATCATCAAATAATCTCCACTCTTAAAAAAAGAAAAACAAGCGGAGGCATTTATTGAACATATGTAATACATAGGGAACACAGATGTACAGTATATCTGTCGTACAACTATACAATATAGGGAGCCCTTGTGGCCAGGGGAAATAGTGGAGAAGCAACTAATGCTTCTGATACAGGGCTTTTGAGATTTTCCAAAGATGTTGTCATACTGTTCCTGTAAGTCCAGTTATCCACTGTACTGGCATCATAACCACGTACTGATATCACTCAAGTGTATGTGTGCTTGGAATGAACACTGCTTTCCCACATAGTTTCCCAGGCACTGTTAACTGTCTTATACTTCTGACTCATGAAATGCCTGGCATTCTCCAGGGAAAGAGCAAGCCTTGCTATATTCTTTTAACTTAAAAACCATAGGTTTTCCCTACTCTGCCCCTCACAACTTTTTTAAAAAATTAATTTCATAATAATTATAATTATATGTAAATATATAATATATAATAGTATATAATATATACTTATATATAAAAATTATAATAATTAATTATTTCAATTAGCAAGCATTTGTTTTATGGGGGATAATAGAGGGAAGACACCCTTGTAACAAATAGGCACAATCACCCAAAATAAAGTCCTACATTAGCCATTTCCAAAAATATATGTCTCATTCTGTACCTTGAGGCTATCACCTTTCTATCAGGAGGCAGGTAGCTGCTTTATATTGATACTGGATAATGGTGGCTGATCTCTGCATTGGTCAAAGTTAAATCTTTTAAAGTTTTTTTTTGTTTGTTTTTATGGTTTGTTATTATTTAAATTTTCCTCCTGGTTTTGATAATTTTATTATGCAAAAGTTCAAAGAGAAAGATGGAAGATAAATGAGAGAGTGGAGATGATAGAGAGAGTAATTTGCTACAAAAGATGGGATAGAATGGGTTCACTTGTGCAGGTGGAGAGGAGTTTGCCAAGGAAAATGACCAGCTCATTATGTGGGAGAGTATTGGTGGAAACAAAAGTATCAGAAGGCATCTAGGGAAAGTATATTTAGGCGGAAGAGGAGAGAAGAGGAAACTCTTAGCAAATAATCTCAGGTTTTTTTTTTAATGAAATATAAAGCAGACTTCTCAGTTGAGATGGTAGGAGAAAATGCCACTTTGGTGAATGAGATAGTGAGTTAATCAGAGAGGTATAAAAAGGATTGCCTTGCTTCAGTGAGCAGTTGAGATTACGCAACATAAATTTTTAGTGAATCCAGTCAGGAGTTTTGTGACTTTTCTCTAGCTTTATTCAACAGAAATGAAGTCAGATGGTGAGATTGACTGGAGGCTAACTAAGGCTTGGCAGGGTAAGATCAGCATTACAATTAAGCAACAAGAGATTCAAGAGAAGAGGACAGTGTATACTTGAACTGGCTCACTAAGGAATAAAGGAGGAGAATTTAGCAAGTGGTTTGATGATGGCGTGGCAAAGAACTAAAGAGTAAAGTGATTGGAGGTCACAGGAAGGATGAGGAACATAGTTTGAGATTGCAAGGCAAAGGGAGAAGTGTAATGACAGCAGGTTAATTCATAAATATGGAAGGGGAACATTTGTTGGTGATGGGGAGATTATAAGTGTAACTGTGTTTGTGTGTAGTTGAGGTGGAGTGGAGGAGTAGGCCGTGGAAAAAGTACAGTTGGGGCAATTGGCAGGGAAGGGTGTGTGAGGGAAGTCTCCTAATATAAGGCCAGGAGTTGGAGAGGAGAGATGGACTGTGAACCAGTCCCAGAACTAGTTGAGGAAAGAAGGAGAGTGTCCTGGAGATTGGTAGACAACAGCTACCAGAATTTTGACTGGGTGGTTCGTGACTTAGTGAACCTCAGTAGAAGTCACTGAGTGCTAAACATAGAGAGAGAGTTTGGAAATGGCAAAGGGGAAGCAAGCAGTATTACAACTTCCCCATCTCGTATGAATGAAAGTACAGTCAATACTAGGAAGGGTGGCTGGCTAGTGTGTGTCATCAGGAGGGAGCCAGCTCTCAGTGAGAGCCAGAATATGGAAGCACTAAGAAAGGAGAAGATTTAAGATGAAAGTTTGTTATTTACTGAGCATGTATTCCAGAGACCTCAGTGGAAAGGTTGGGGGTGTTTCAGAGTGCATTATTGTAGAGATTGGATTGAAGAGAATTGGAATAAGAGAGTTGGCTGTGGGGATAGAGAATGAGATTTGAATAATGACAAACCCTGGGTTAAGCATCATTGGGATGGGAAGGAAGGGAAGGAATGGGGGAGGGATGAAGGAATTTACTAAATACTTACTGGGTCCCAGACACCATGCTAAATGCTTTACAAAGATTATCTTATTTTCTCCTTACAACAACCCTGGAAGGCAGGTACTAACTAAAGGTTACTAGCATTACTAGAGGTTCTGCCTCAGGGTGATGTCTTCCCTGGGTGTTAGACAGCTCAGTTAACAGGATCCTGTGGGGGGAACTATTGGAATAACTTTTTTCTTCTGTCCCTGCAGTCAGGCCAGGCTAGGAGATAGGTGGGAGGAGTAAGAAGGAAGTCCTCTCTGTCCTCTTCAGGCATCAAGGTTTCCCTGTGAGTGAGCATGTACAGACTCAATTACCCTCTATCTAGCATGCCTCAGCATACACCCTTTCACATACCATCCAGCTGTCTGGCCATCTTGCCATTTTTCTTCTCCCTCTCCCTTTTCCCTCTCCCTCTTCTTCTTCCCTCTCCTTCTCCTCAGGCAGTTTCCCATTAGTTTGTTTTTGTTTTTGTTGATTGTTTTTATTTTTACCTCTTGCTCAGGGCTCTGTAATCAAATCAGTGCTACTCTTGGAAAGGATATATCAATTAATTGCCCTATGGATAGATTCACCATACTTGTGATTTCTTCAGTCATTCCCTTTTCTGGTCACCACTCCCATTTATGGGTGTTCTCTCTCATTACAATTTAGGCTCCTTCATGGTAGTTACTGTCTCATTTTTGTATTTGTGTCTCTAACAGGTAATATAGATGGTGGCACATTTTAAGTGCTTAATGAATGCTGTTTTACATTCACTTACTAAAGTTATTTTTTCATTGGTTGTTTTCCATGTATTCTTTTATTGAAGTAGTAAACCAGAGCCAGGCCACCATGATTCCTAGACCATTACATTCTTATAGTATCCCAGTGCAGTAGCTGTCATCCACCCCAATTCTTCTCAATTTGTGTGAATATCTTTTTTTTTTTAAATTCCAAAGTATGCATTGAGCATATGCTCTGTGCATATGCCCTTCTAAAGGCTTGGAATACAGACACAAAACCAAAATCATTCCTGTTCTCAAAGACCTTATATTCTGCTGGGAATATAAAACATATAGTAGGGAGATTGAGAGTACCAAGCTGCTGTTGATGAAATGAAGTTCCCTAGCCCAGATGAACGTCATTTTTGGATACTAAAAGAAATGACAAGAATTTTGATGGTATGTTACTGAATCACTGTGAGTTATATTTGAAAGATCATTGAGACGAGAGGTATCACAGGACTGGAGAAGGGCAAAAGTTCCTTTTTTTTTTTTAAGAGAGACAATAGAGTATACAAACATAGGCTAGTGAGCTTGTCTTCAATTTCTGATGAAATTTTAAGATGTATTTAGGATGTATTGTTTAAAAATATCTTGGAAAGGGAATAGTGACCAGAGTCACTGTGGCTTCTTCAAGAATAACTAATACTTATTTCCTTTTTTTTTTTTAAAGCATTGTTAAATCGGTATATTGGGGAATGCTGCTGGTATCATTTACCTAGATTTTAGCAAAGCATTTATTTGATTAAGACTCCATACTCTAATGGAAAAGAAATGAGCTAGATCATACTAAAATTAGATGGATCCAGAGTTGATTGAATGTCCAAATGTGAAGAATAATTATTAATGTTTCAATGTTAGCTTGGAAAGAAATTTAAAATAGAGTGCCTCAAGTATCTGTGCTCAGACTTGTGCCATATGACATTTTTATCAGTGATTTGGATAAAGACATAAATGACATGCTTATCAAATTTGCCTATGGCACAAAGCCAAGAAGGCTAGCTAATCATATATTGCGTGGCAGAGTCAGGATACAGAAAGATTTTTAACAGGCTGAAATATTGAGCTGACTCTAACAAAGATGAAATTTAATGAATATAAATGTAAAGTGTTAAACTTGAGTTTAAAATCTGTTTCACAAGTTCAACATGGAGAATACATGAAAGAGACTGAAAAAGACAGTGGAGTTTTAGTGGACTGCAGGCTCCTTATGTCATAAGTGTAGTATGGTAGTTAGAAAGGCCTTCTTAGATAGTGTTCAAATTTAGGAAGGATATAATATGAAAAGATTCAATAGAATCTTTTATACTCTTCTTATGGAAAAGATATCAAAATGTGGGCTATATGGTAGTATAATAGGATAAGTTTGGAACTGATTGAATGGCTGTGTTCAAAGAATAGTCATTGCCAACTTGGAAGGTGTCTAGTGGAATGTCACAGGGAGCTGGCTTGGGCATTTTTTTTCAGTGACTTAGACAACATATATTGCATCCTTATTAAAATCTACAGATGTTGTGAAACTGGGGGGTATTTGTCTTACAGTATGACAATCAGGATGCAAAAAAGATCTTAAACCCAATTTAGATGAAATTAACAGGGATTAACATAAAGTCATACTTGGATTTAAAGTGTTGACTTCACAAGAAGATGGAAGAGGAATGCTTAGATAGCAGCTTAACTGGGAAAGAAAGGAATGTTTTTGTAGGCTGGAAAATTTGTTAGTCATTAGGATGTTAGAGCAACTAAAAAAGCTAATAAAATTTGGGCTGCATTAAGATTCATGGCTTCTAGAATCTAGAAGGTGATTTTTCCCTTTGTTTTGTTCTTACCATATTTGTAGTACTGTGTTTAGTTTTAGTAATCACAGTTTAGGAAGGACATTAATAAACTAAGCTAGAGAATGTCTAGAGAAGGGTGACCAAAATGGTGAAGGTCTTTGAATTTCATGCTGTATGAGGACTGGTTGAAACCACTGGGTTTGTTTTATACTGAAGATAGAAGACTCCATTAGGGCCAGGGTGGAAAGGGGAGGGGAACAAAAGATAGTTCTTAAGTATTTAAAAGGCTCCCCTTACTTAGAAGCCTCTTAAACCTGTTCTGTTTGGCCCCAGAGGGCAGCACTATTAAGATGGGTAATTTGTAGAGTTAAACCTAGCCTTAATGTAAAGAAAAATCTTAACAATTAAAGAGTATTTGAAAGTGGAATAGTCAGCCTCAGTTTGTAAAGCGAAGGGATTGCTCACTTTTTGGGTATGTTGTAAAAGGAAATTCTTTTTTGGGAATACATTGCACTAAATAGTCAATGTGGTCCCTTCCAACTCTGAAATTCTCTGTTTTCAGATAATGGAAACAAAACTTTACTGGACAATGTCAGGGAACTGTTTAAAGTAATTTAATTTGGTAGGATTGTAAAGTGTGAAGGGCAATATTATAAGATAAGCCAATTATGGAATTTTGAAACTGGGTCATAAAGGCTCCTAAAGATGATTTAAGGAGTTTGAGTTTTCTTTGACATTGAATGAAAGGTTTGGGGTTTGGGTTTTTTATTTTATTTTTTTTTGTTTGGTTTTTGTTTGTTTGTTTTGTTTTTTTAAGCAGGGAAGTAAGATGATCAGCCTGTGCAATAAGAAAATTCTTGGCAATTGTACATAAAATAGATTTTAAAAGTAAGGAGAGATTGAAAACAAGTAGACCATTTGGAAGGGAACTATAGTAATCATGATAGAAATTATAACCAGGAGGATGGACAAAATTTTTAGGTCTTAAAATGGGCAAGTCTTGGACAATTATTGGATGGATATAGGTAGTAAGGGAATGGAAGAACTAATCAAATTTTGAAGCCTAGAAGAATGTTGGCATCATTAACAAAAATAGGGAAGATTCAAGTAGCAGATGTTAGGGAAAAGATAATGCTTTAGTTTTTAAAATATTAAATTATAGATGCCAGTGAAATATATTGCTGGTGATATATAGCAGAGATGAGAGTCTGTAGCTCATTCGAGAAGATGGGGATAGATTTGGGACTCTTACATATTGGAGGTCACTACAGAAGAGCATGACAAGAAAAACAGAGAGAGTAAAGGACAGAGGACCAAAGACAGAGTCTTGTCTAAATAGTGCCTACATTTAAGGGAGAGAATGCTGAGACCCCAAAGGGTGTAGTGAAAGAACAATGAGAGACATAGAGGTGTGGCATTTAAAAAGTTAGAGAGACACAGTTTCTGGGTAATTTCATCATTTTATTAGTAAGGCCATCATGTTTTTTAATAAAAAGATGGTCATTTGGGTGTCTCTCTTTGACCCCTCATGGTGGTGTACTCACAGTTTATATGCTCATGAAAGAGTAGATGTTCTTGAAGGTGGCAATCAACTCTACAGATGTTGTGAAACTGGTTAATAATTAATGAGAAGGTAAATATTTCAATGGGAGGATGAGCTATGTTACAGTGAGGGTCTTGGGGTACATGACTTTTATTACTCAGATCTTGGTCAAAGAGACTTATCAATTTCCCTATCACCTGTCTTGACAGAAGGGAGAATCAACTCTTCCCAGATCTGTATGAGCAAACACTGCGACCAGGAATGCACCCTATAGACTTAAACTTAGAATTTCTTTTACTGTCTTTGATTGGATCTCTGCCATCCTGGCTGGGTAAGTCTTTTAGAAAGATTTCCCACACTGGTTGGCTTCTGGATGAAGAACTAGAAAAAGGGAAGAACCTTGATCCTAATGCAATAATTAGTTGTCAATACCAGAGAGAAAAATCAGTTCTCACAGAGGAGAATAATGAGCATTGTATTTTAGAAGTCAAGGGAGAAGAGGTTGTCTAGAAGAAAGTAGTGGTCTTTAGTGTTAGTGTTAGATGATCCTGGCAAGTCAGGAAGTATAAAGGACAGTAAATATTGTGATGGTGATCATTTTAGAGGTTGTCACATTAGAATGAGAGGGTTTTTTTTTCCTGCCAAACAAGAAAAAAGTCACATTATTTGATTTAATATGCATCCTGAATATGGTCCCAAATCAATAAGGACATTAAAATATCAACTGCTGGTAGACAATAAACCATGTCAGCTGCACCAACTCATCACAGGTTTTTTATGTAATATTAGTTGAAAACTTGTGAGAATGGTTATAATATTGCTTTAGTTAATTTAAAAAATTAAAGGACCTCTTTCTATATATTTATAACTTTTGTACTTTCAAAAAACATTATTTAGAAGTAAAAACATTCATTATCCACTGACTTCACTGTGATGTGCCAAATGCAAGAGACAAGTAAGAGTGAATATTAGAGATGAGAAAACTTGTGGTAGTGTGTCATGTCCTTTATCTAAATAAAAGATGGTCTGATTAGGTTAATTAATATTTTTCTGTCTGCATTTCTTATGGCATAATTGAGGGAGAGTTTTGAATGAAACTAATTCATATTGGGGCAGCTTGGTGGCTCAGTGGCCCTGAAGTCAGGAGGACCTGAGTTAAATCCAGCCTCACACCAAACACTTGACACTTACTAGCTGTGTGACCTTGGGCAAATCACTTAACCCCAATTCCCAAAAAAGAAAAAAAAAGTGAAATAAAACCTAATTCATATTAATAAAATACATGTTATTCATGATACTAAATACTTTTAAATTGGCTGTTGCAAGTAAGATCCTATCTCAGTTTCTCTGTAAAGTGCCTACCTTATATGGATAGGTAAATAAATATAATATGAAACTTCTTCCCTTCCATGGCAACTTTTATAGCTTGCAACTCTTTATATACCATGCTTCTCTTTCAGTGAGGAATAAACACTTAACAGACCCTGGTTAGGTATATAAAAATAAATTAGAAAAATTACTCTCAGGAAATAGTTATCACAATTCTAGCTCTATTGGAAAAGTTGTGGATTTCTTTGAACATTTTTTTTGAAATTTTTAAGGACTTCAAAAAAGAAGTAAAGAGATCAGATGTTACCATTTAATCTTTGCAGTAAAGCTTGAGGAGATAGAAATGTCAACTGGTATCTTCTCATTCTAGATTTTGGAAATGAACCTCATCTAAAAGCTCATTAGAAGTTTCAAGGGAAGCTGGTTAGGTGCAGATCCTTGTCTTTCTAGAGCCAAACTGGGAAAATGAAACTGCCAGGAATTTACAATGCATTGCTAGTGGTTATGAAGGATTTTCAAGCTACTGCTTGAAGATAGTGAATTTAGAAGGGAAAGGCTGGTTTGAGAAGTAAACAGCTGGTTGAGAAAATACCTGAGAGAAAGATTTTGATTTCTGGGCCATGCCTTTTTATATAGGATTTTTATGGACTAGAAATGGGGTCTGTCTAATGAAGAACAATAAAAAAAATTTTTTTAGAGAATTACAAATCTGATCAAGAGGACTTTTAACTGAGATAACAGGAAAAAAGAAAACTGCAAATACATTTGCAAATCATATTTCACAACATTATCAGAAACAATAGCACAGAAGCCAGTATCTGGGAATAGGAGCAGCAGTAAAATGCATGGCTTTGATATCTGTAAACAAAAGTGCAAAATGTGGGTAATAAGATGCACAAAAGATTAACACAAGCAAATAAATTCTATCTCACAAGTATCACTGGGGCTTTAGTTGAATTTTTTTTTTTATTAGAACATGGCTAAGAAGAGTATATAAGGACCAGATTTGATAAAATGAGTGAGAGAGTAGCATTGCATGTTAAGAAGTAGTGTAGTATACTCATATAGAAATTCATGACTAGATGTGGGGGTGGTGAGCATGATGGAAAGATTGGTGGGGATCAACAGACAGAAAAAAAAATTTAAGTAATTATTATTTTAGTAGTATACTACTGATCAGTTGGCCAGAAGGAGGAAATAGATGATAAGTTTAACAAACAAGGGGCAAGTGATGGAGTATTTAACTGCCATGTACTGGATCCCTTTCTGAGCAGTGACTTAAATTCTCAGCTTGTCTTGATGATTTTATTTTCTTAAAGGTAGAGGAAATGAGAATATGCTGCTGTTTTAAACCAATACTGACCAATAAGGAAGAACTCATGACTGAGGTATTATGACACCATGGAATGAAATGTAAACATTTCATTTTAACTTGATGGTTAAGGAGAAAAAAGTTGGTCACAGTCTGACATGTAACCTAAAATTTGTGAGGGCAGATTTTAGATTTTCTTTTTATTCTTCAGGTATTTGTCTAAATCATCATAATTGTCATAATTGTCATCATGGTCATCATCACCATCATTGTAATATACACTATTACCTTTAGGGGTTACACTCACAACTGCTTTTTGAGGTAAAGAATATAGGAATTTTTCAGATTTTTAGAGAAGCAAATTGCTTAATTCTGAAGGGGAAACGAAGAAGAAGATGAAGTCCTGGCCCTCAAAGACCTTTCAGTCTAATATAAGGTATGACACATAGGCAGATAAATATTTAAATGCAGTCAGTTTATAAAAATGAACATATAAAATGCTGAATCAAATGAGGAAGAGCAAGCTTTCTCATGTCCGTGTTCAGGTGTTTGACTCATGCTTGGATCTTTCAGTAGTCTGTGTCACTTCTATTCTGTGATACACCAGGCTGACCAGGACTGTCACTGAAAAAGAGTGGATAATATCCCGTGACATGATGATGATGATGATGATGATGATGATGATATAGGAATTGATCTAAGAGAGATGGTGAATCTAAAAAGTGGAATTCTGATGACAAATGCAATTTCCTATGTTGAAGAAAAGAAAGTGCAATATAAAGAGACCCATTTGCACTCCTTGGTAATCTCAATAACACAGCTTGTATTTTAAAAAGATGTATAGAAAAAATGGGAAAAAAAATCAAAGGTAATTGAATGTGAATACAAAATACAGTCAAAATCTCTTAAGAATACTGTCTGGAGTGCTAAAGCTCAGAATGTTAGGCTGGTGATGAAATCCTAGGACAATAAAAATGACTCTTTAATCCATGTTGGAAGTGTGAGAAGGGATAGGACTACGATTTGGGGTGAATAAGTTGAGGATAATAGGTGACAGAAGACTGAACTGTTTAACTCCAGATTTTATCATTATTTTTTTTTTCTGTAAAGGGGAATGACCTTTGGAATAGAACAAAAATAGTTACCAGGATATTAGAAACAATGTTAAGGGAAATGACTATAAGAGAACCCCTTAGCTGCCCTCAATTAACTTTAGCCACCCTCAGCTAAAGTCATTAGATATGGACAGACTATATTCAAGATGCTGAAAGAGCAAGCAGGGTAATTTCTGAGCCATTCTCACTGATGTTTGAAAAATCATGAACAATAAGAGAGGCCTTGCTGCAGGATTTGAGATGTACAGATATTCCACCAAAAAAAAAATGCAGCAACAACAACACCAGACAGTAGAACCAGCAAATCTTAGATTAGTAAGCATGGCTTTGATTCGTGGAAAAAATTTAAAATGTATGGATGGTGTGGGATCATTTAGGACAGGAAGTAAAATTTTTTAAGAGCCAGCATAACAAAATAATTGGGCTGTTAAATCAGAGAAATTTGATAAACACTATATTAGGCAAAGTCCTATATTTATACAAATATATCCTATATTTGTAGGTAATATGAAAAGAAATGGACTAATGATAATAGATGCATTCAGATCTGGTTGAGTGGCCAAACCCAAAGAATATTCAGTGTTAGCTTGGAGGAATAAGGTTTCTAGTGAAGTGCTTGTCTTCTGGGACTCACTGAGACCCGGCTTCCTCCTGATGATACCAGTTCCTTCACCATTTTCTTCAGTACCAGCTACATTTTTTCTCACTCTTTATGGCAGGGAATGCAAATGCTCTTTGCTTCTCATTGCCACTTTCAGACTCTCCTTCTACCACTACCACCACCACCACCACCACGAAACATCTTCTTGTTTGGAGTTCATACCATCTAAATTTATGACCCAGTGGAGATCTTAATGACTCTTCTCTATCATCTCCAAGTATATTTTCCTTCCTTCCTCTGTCATTTCAGTGCCTGGCTTATAGTTTTCTCTCTTTTCCATCTTTTGTCTTTATTTAGGGGACTTTAACGTACATATTGATACTCCTTAAAATATCCTAAATTTCCAGTTGTTAAATCTATTCACTTCCTATGAGCTACTCCTCCAATCCATCTCAGGTACACTATCACTTATATATGTTGAATTTCCTTGTTCACAAACTATCTGATCATAATTGTTTATGATTCTGTTGTTCCCCATTCCCTAAATTCCCTAACCATGTTCTTTATCCCCACCATGACCTCCATCTATACTGGCTGCATATATTTCCTTTCCCTATCTTGACTCCATGGTGAAGTACCTCACCTTTATACTCACTGGTCTTCTTATGCTGTGAAATGAAGCTAGAGGATATGCTTATTGGACCTAGTACAATTTTTTAAATTAAATTTCATCTGGGCCTTAAATGCATCAAGGAAAATAATATTTTCCTCCTGAATAGGAGGAGATGTTAGGGAGCCATTGGAGTTTACTGGGCAGGGGAAGGGGAGAAGAGTAGCAAAAAGACTATAAGAGACTACATAACAACTTTTTAAAAACTCCTCATCTCTCTTCAACCAGGTACCAGGGTGTTTCTGTTGTTGTTGTTGTTGTTTTTGGGTTTTTCTAAAGCAACGACTTGATTTTGTCACCCTTGCTCACTCAGTGACTTCTGGTAGTTTCCAAGATCAAATATAAATTCCCCCATTTGACACTTAAAGCTCTTTGTAATTTGGTCCCTTCTTACCTTTCCAGTTTTCCACATACTGTTTGTTCTACAAAGTGGTCCCATTCCATCCTATCTTTTCCAGCATATTACCCCCTCTATCATCCCTACTCTCTTATTTTTGATCTTTCCTTGTCTACTGGCTACTTCTCTACCGTCCATACACATACTCATGTCTCCCCATCCCCAAAACACCCTCACTTGTTCCTTTCTTCTCCACTAGCTATCATCCTATTTCTCTTCTCTCTTTTGTGGTTAAACTCCTTGAGAAGGCCATCTACAATCTACTTCCTTTATGCTCACCCTTTTAACTCTCAACATTTTGGCTTCTGACCTCATCATTCAACCCAAGCTACTCTCTCCAAAGTTACCAATGATCTTTTTATTGCCAAATTTAATTACCTTTCTCAGTCTTCATGTTTCTTGATCTCTGTAGCCTTTGACATTGCCAGTCACCTCCTTCTCCTTTGATACTCTTTGCTCTCTATGCTCCTGGTTTTTCTACTTATCTAATTGCTCTTTCCCAGTCTTCCTTACTGCATCTTCTTCCAGCTCCCATCTTCTAATGTGGGGATCCCTCAGGGCTCTCTCCTGGATCATCATCTCTTCTTCCTCTACACTATTTCATTTGGTGGTCTCATCAGCCCTCATGGATTTAAATATCATCTCTGAGCTGATGATTCCCAGATCTACTTATCCAGCCCTAATCTCTCTTATGACCTCCAGTCTCACATCTCCAACTGTCTGTCAGAAATCTTGAACTGAATGTCCCAAAGGTGTTAAATTCAACATGTCCAAAACTGAACTCATTATCTTTCCCCCGAAATCCTTCCCCCTTTTAAACTTCCATGTTGCTGTTGAGGGTATGACCATTCTCCCAGTCACTCAGGCTTGCAACCTAGGTGTTATCCTTGATTCCTTGCTCTCACCTGCTGTATCCAATGTGTACCTAAAGCCTGTCGATTTTGCCTTCATAACATCTCTCACAAACCCCTTTTCTCCTCTGATACTTCACCACCCTGCTGCAGATCCTCATTACCTCATACTTGGGCTATTGCAATAGCCTATTGTTTGTTCTCCCTACCACAAGTCTCTCTCCACTCTAGTCCATCTTTCATTCAGCTATAAAAGCGAGCTTCCTAAAGTGAATATTAACCCTGCTCTTCTCCCCACCCTTCTCCTCTTTCTCCCCCTCCCCTGCTTAATAAACTCCAATGGCTCCCTATCATCTCCAGAATCAAATGTGAAATTGTGTTGGTCATTTAGAGCCCTTCACAACCTTCCTCCCCTACCACAGGCACACCTTTCCAATATTCTTACACTGTCTCTTGTATCCTGGGATGCAGTAACACTGTACTTCTTGCTACTGCTCACGCTAGAAACTGCATCTCCAAGCTCAGGGCATTTTTACTAATTTTATGCCAGGAATTTGCTCCCACTACATCTCTGTCCCCAGGCTTCCCTGGTTTACTTAAAATCCCAGTAAAAATCCCACAGGAAGCCTTTCCTCATCCCCCTTAATTCTAATGCCTTCCCTGTGTTAATTATCTCAAATTATCTTATACAGAATTTGTTTACAAATAGTTCTTTGCTGTTGACCCCTTGAGCTCCTTGAGAGCAGGTCCTGTCTTTTGCTTTTCTTTGTAGCCCCAGAATTTAGCATATTGCCTGGCCCTTACTAGATCCTTAATGGTTCAATGGGTAGAGTGCTAGGCCTGGACTCAGAAAGTTGTTGTTGTTGTTGTTCGTTGGTTTTCAGTCGTGTCCAACTCTTCATGACCCCATTTGGGTTTGTGGGGGTTTTTTTGTTTGTTTGTTTGTTTTGTTTTTTCTAGCACATTGTTACAGATAAGAAAACTGAGGCAAACAGGGTTAAGTGATTTGCCCTGGATCACACAGGTAGTAAATGTTGAGGCCAGCTTTGAATTCAGGAAGTTGAGTCTTCCAGCCTCTAGGCCAAGCACTTTTTCTACTGTGCCACCTAGCTGGAAGACCTAAGTTTAAACCCTAATGTTGTCAAGGGTCATAGAGAGAATTTAGTAAGATAGTGGGTTTTGCTATGTTTTGATCAACTTAAAAGCAGAAAGATAAGGGAAGGAAAAAATGAATATACAATGGAAAATGGGAGAGAGAAGGTTTACAATTTCATATAATTAGAGTATGTAAATAGAAGCTATACAAACAAGGAGGAAATATTTGTGGAAGTGGGCTCCGTAACCTCAAAATACAAGCATACCAGCATACACACACGTACACACAAAATTTGGTGCAATATTCTCACATCTATAGGGACCTGGGAGAAGTGGGAGGAGAAGAAGGAATAAGAAAGAGGGTAGGTCTAGGGGAGAATTGGTCATAAGGAAAATAAACTCCACCTTCAGAGAATGGATGATGAAGCTTAAAAGAAATGCTAAAAACTTGTAATTGGGTTCATGGTAAGGCGAAGAGAAGAAATAAAGGGCAACGGAAGCAGATTGCTTCAAACAGATCAGTAGTATTGATAGACTCCACTTTCACCATTCTTTTCTTCTTTGTAAAGGGGAAAAGAGAGGAAATAATTGAGAGGAAAAGATTGAGGGAAATACAGAATTAACAGTTTGTAACTGCGTGTAGAACTTTCCCATAAAATGGATCAGGATAGCAGAACAGATTAGAAGTCAGAATCCAACCAAATTTTGATTATAAGAAACTCACTGGAACGATAATGATTCACCCAGATATAAAATAAAGAATTGAAGCAAGATCTGTTATTTTAACTGTAAGAAAGAAAGAAAGAAACAAACAAACAAAGAAAAGAAAGAAAGAAAGAAAGAAAGAAAGAAAGAAAGAAAGAAAGAAAGAAAGCTGGAATAGCAGTTAGCAATTATAATGTCAAACAAATCCACAGCAAAAATAGACTTGCCTAAGAGATAAACATGGCAACTGCATTGTCATTAAAGACATGACAGGAAATGAATTAACATCAGTACTTCATATATAAGCACCAAAGGGCATAGCATCCAACTATTTAAAGCAAAAGATGAATTACAGAAAGAAAGAAATAATAAAACCATAATAGCTGGGGACCTCATTATACCACTATAGCTATCTTAAACCAGAAAAAGATCACACTATAAAACAATATGGCTTAGGGTTAGCATTCTATTCTTAACAGAAAATAGTCATTTAATCTCCTAAAACTACTTAATTTCTTCTTTGGGTGCTCAAGTGCCCTTTCCTAAGTAATCACAAGTGACCTGAATCTCTGATTTCATTAGCATAGGGAATTCCTGATGAAGAAAATCTCTTTTCCAATACACATTTGCATCTTTCCTGAAACTGATAGTCTTAGAAGTTAAGTGACTTACAGCCAGTATATGGCTATGTTAGGTGAGACTTGAATCTGACTCCAATAAAATAGAGTAGAGTAGAATAGAATAGCGTAGCATAGCATAGCATAGCATAGCATAGCATAGCATAGCATAGCATAGCATAGCATAGAATACCTAGTATTTACATAGAGATTTAAGATTTGCAAAGTACTTTACATTTCTTATCTCATTTTCTCCTCAGGACTATCCTTTGAAGTAAGTATTGTTATTATTATGCCCATTTTACAGTTGAGAGTCAAACAGAGGGTAATTGATGGGGGTATACAGGAGCTACTTAACTGTCTGAGAGTAGATTTGAACTCAGGTCTTCCAGATTGAGTCCAGAACTCTATCTACTATTCCTTTACCTGCCATCAACTCAATTTAATTAGAAAGTTAGTTTTCTATCTACTCTGCCATGATGTCTCACATTGCGTGTCATAGCAAGTCAAAATGTATCCATCTGACTTTCAAGGCTCTCCATGCTTCCACCTATCCCTGTAAGTTATCAAACCCTGTTCCCCCCTCTGGTTTTTTTGTTTGTTTGTTTGTTTGTTTCTGTTTCCCCCTCTGTAATGATGTTCTTCCATTTCTGTTAGCATTTTCTCCTCCATACCTCATGAATGTTATTGTATTTATGGCTTTGTTTATATTGTTTTCTGCTTCCTACCCGGGATGCCCTCTTTAATCCCTAATGCCTGTCCATCCTTTAAGGATCATCTTAACTTCAACTACACTAGCTTTGGTTCATCTCTCACTTCTCTCAACTTCTATATAAATTATAGTGTATTTTATTTTGTAATGTTTTAAATTTTGAAATTATTTTGTGTGTATGTTTCCTCATCTGTAAAATGTGCTGGAGAAGGACATGGCAAATCACTTAAGTATCTTTGCCAAGAAAACCCCAAAGGGGTCATGAAAATTGGACACCACTGAGACAAACTCTTAGATCACCAGGACATGTCTTGCATGGTTTTTAATATCCCTTTACCGCACTTTGCATAGTGTTGGGCACATAGAATATACTCAATAAATGACTGATAAACTAAACGCCATAGGTGTTAATATTTTTAATACTTTGTATTATTTCTGGATTATTTATTACATATTCTGGATATAAAGTAAACATTTAATACTAACGCCCTGTGTTATGTTTTTTAGAATCCTCTGGCTAGTAAACAAGCACAGGCGGGTAGAGGAAAATACTGATTGATTCTAAGATTAGTGCTTCAACTGCCTGACTTTAAAGAGAAATATGTTCATTTCTCAAGTGATTATTGGCATATGCCTAATTGTTGATGAATTATTAACATTTTACCTACTCAGAATAGGATAACCTTTAAGTTGTATTTATAATTTGTTCACTTATATAATGATTATATTGGTGATGACAGTAAGGGGAGCCCAAACATGGTAATACATTTTGGAGAGTTTGAAAATATACCTGTATAGGGAGAAAGGGAAGGGAAGAAGCATTTCTATAGCATCTAGATACTGTGGTAAACACTGTAAAAATATTATCTCGTTTGATCCTCATTAACAGTCTTGTGAAGTAGGTTCTGTTATTATCCCCATTTTATAGTTGAGGAAACTGAGGCAAACAGGTTAAGTGACTTATCCAAATCACTTGCCCAAGGTCACAGAGCTAGTGTATGTAGTTACATTTGAACTCAGGTCTTCCTGACTGTAGGCCCCAGTGCTCTATCTGCTGTTCCACCTAACTGCCTCGTATATGTAGAGTCCTCCTTCAAAAGTCTGTGGAGTTTTAAGCATTAAAGCTTAAACTCCTAAAATTACTACAATCTATAAGCACAGACACAGGAAGGAAAAAGGAAAGATGAGGGTATAGGCCAAGGGAAAAACCATCTGAATGGAGCAGCTGAGGAACCAAGAGCCAATAGCTGAAGATATGACCCTGTCCTGCTAGCTACAGAAAAGGAAGAGCAGACCAAGGCCTGAGTGAGCTCTTTCAGTAATACCTCTTGGAAACTGTGAGCTTCACTGTTCATTTGCTACCCAGGATTACAGCTATGGCCTTTTCTGTTTCTCCCCTTATTCTTTTTCTAAACTCATAATTAATCATTTAAGAGAAAACTATCCCTAACCTCCTCTCATGAGGATTTCTATCTTCCCTAACCTTAACCCTACCTATGTCCTTCTCCAACCCTGCCCACCTCTTCTAATAGTTTTAAGCTAATAAGCTTAAATCTTCATTAAGACTTTTGGGATATTCTGTATAGTAAGATCCTTAAAATTTAGGTGAGAGAATTAAATAAACTTTATTAATAGTAATAATAAACCTTTTATACTACTACTAGTAGTAATAAAACATTTCTCCAAACCACTGAACTACTACAGTGATATAATGAAATCCTGAAACTTACCTACAAACTACATATCTAATTATGCTTAGGATGAACTTAAGAAAATGAGACCAAGCATAAGATAGGGGTAGAAAATTTGGAAGACAATATAAGTTAATGGTAAAATGAGGAATAATGCCTTCCAACTGCTTTAGACATTTTCATTCTCTATAGTTATGGGCTTCTTGTGGTGGTGGTGATGGTAGTGATTGTTGTCCTTTAAAAATTGTATTGTTCTTTCTTTTTGTATTACTGTATCTTTTTAAGGATTCCCACACACACACACCCAAACTGCCTCTTCAAAAAAAAATGCAATCAAGTAAAAGAAATGTCTAAAAACTCATGCATTATTTTGTACCTTCATTATTCATCACTTGCCTGCTGAGAAGCAAGAGGCATCTTTTATTACCTAGTCTTATTAGTGACTGCATTACCAGAGTCCTGAAATTTTACTAGGTTAACTTTAACATTATTATTGTCATTGATTAGTTGTTCTGTTTGTTCTGCTTATGTCTCCCTGTATCACTTTATATTATTCTTCCCAAGTTTATCTGAATTCTTCATATTTCTTATGATGCAGTAGTAGTCCATTACATTCATATATTACAGTTTGTTCTGTCATTCTCTAATCAGTGGGTCCCCATTTGTATTTTCCTGTCCTTTGCTACCAAAACCGTTCTACTGTAAATATTTTGTACATCAGAATATTCCTAGCAGTCTTTTTTTTTTTTGGTAGCTAAGAAATAGAAACAAACTAGGTGCTCATCATTGGGGAATAGCTAAACAAATTTGGTACTGTAGTGTAAAGGACTTCTGTGATAGAAGAAACAAATTGGGAAAGAGAGATGAGGCAATAGTGTCATTAAATGGAAGCCCATGACTATGGAGAATGAAAATACTTAAAGCACTTGGAAAACATTATTCTTCATTCCCTTGACCCACTCCTTCAGACTACTTTAACCACACATAGGGATGGTTACACAATAGATTTCATCATTACCAGTGTGTTCCACTTCCAATTAGAAAATCTGATATTCTCCCCATCTGACCATAGACATTTATCATTCTACCTTTCTCTATGCCTCATTTTTCCTAATTCTTCACCTTCAGTGAGACCTTAACTCTCTCTACCCTGCAGTGCTTTCTGAAGCCCTAACTTCACTTTTCTCTCAGCCTACTAGTAAGCCATTTCAACTCTTCACTGTTTTCTATTCTCAAATCCTTTGCCTCTGTCCTATGGCTACGCATCTCTTCTCGGAACTAAACTAAACTCTGGATTGCTCCTATTATCCACCTCATCTGATAAAAGAAGGTAGAAAAAAATCTCATTACTGTACTGACTTGGTAACTTACAAAGTCATGTTATCCAATCTCTTCCTTAAATGATTCCATATCTCACTCCCCATGGAAGCTCTTCCAAAACATTCCCTCCTCCTCAAGGCTCTCACACTTTGTTTTCCACCTTTGTCTCAGCTGATGACTTTGCCTCTTACTTTACTGAGGCCATTCCATCTGAGATCTTTTTTTCCTTTTCTCTTTACCTCTAACCTCCTTAATTTCAACTCTTCTCTTTTCCCCAATCTCTGACAAAGAGTGTCCCAGTGCTAAATAAATGTTTGCTGATCAGTTGTTTCTTAATTAAATTTATCAACAAGACTTCAACAATAGAGAACATTAGGAACAACACAGGAAATATCATAAACATCCAGGGAAAAGTACAGGGCATGTACAGAGAACTTTGAGTAGTACAGATTTCCTAGATCATGGAAAATATGATACAAGAATTCTAGGTAATGAGTTTAAACTTGTAAGCAAAATTGAAGAGTTTTGAGCAGAATAAGCTCTATGACCATCTATATAGCTAAGGAAAATATGTCTTAACATATTATTAGGAATGGACAGTGGAGAGAATGAAGGTATGAAGACCTGTTAAGAAGCTATTGTAATTAAAATACTAAATTTAAAAAAAAGAAGCAATTGTAATTGTTAAGGAAAATAGTAATAAGGCCTTATATTAGGATAGTATCAGTATGAAGGTAGAACAAATGACTTAAATTTAACTTTACATGAGAGATGAGAGAAGAGGAAGGAGTTATAGATAACACCAAAATTTAAAACATGGGAACCTGGGTGGTTCTACTGACAGAAATAGTCAGCTTATAAAAAGGATAGTTTTTTTGGGGAAAAATAATAAACTTGCTTTTGGACATATTATATTGCATACAATTCTACTTATAGAACTGATAGTTGGAACAGTAGTAGCAAGTAAGATTGCTAAGCAACAGCGAAAGAAAATGTTAAGGATAGCAACTTAATAGCCTGAAAAAAGTTTTGAAGAGCAAATGAACATTTAGAGAAGTGGCGAAGAAAATCAAGAGAATGTGGTGATGCAGAATGCAAAGGAGGCAGGAAAGATGGTGGTCAGTAATATATGCTATGGAGACATCGAGGGGACAAGGACTGGGGGGAGTAAACTATTTTATTTGGCTATAAGGAAGTATAACTAGTGATCTTAGTGAGAGTGATTCATTGAAAACCAGTCACAAGGACAAAAGTTGGGAAAAAGTCATAGCATTAGCTATGGATAGCTTTTCCCAAAGAATAGAAAGATGGAATAGTACTTGATTGTGTAGACTAGTCAATTGAAGGCCTAGTTTTTTGTTTGTTTGTTTGTTTGTTTCCTGGAAAAATGCTACACATTTGCCAGCAACTGGGAAGAGTGAGTGGATAGAGTCTGAAGGTTCTTTTAGAAGAGTGAGGTTTAACAAGGTCATGGAGGTAGTGGAATGAGATATAAAAAGTCTTTCTTTGAGATTGCTGGGAGAAAGAGAGAGAGAAGAATAAGAACAAGAAGAATGCTGAGAAATTTTGTGGAGATTAAGGGTATGGGAAATTTATTAATTGAAGAGTCTGTACCTTCCATTAGTTGTTTGTCTATCTAAATTTTCTAAGTAAGCAAGACTTAAAGGCATCTAATCTAACTTCCTTTGTTTAGAACATATATAGTAAGTCCTAGATAGCCCGTGAGTAAATATACTTTTTGTAAATTTCTACAGCAAAAACCAAAATGGTTTGCTATCAGCTAACTTTTTTTTATTCCCTGTAATAACTCTTGGAACTTTAAGCTTCATGCTGAAAAATTATTTGTAAAAACTTTTAAATTGTGAACATTTAATTATTGTCATTTCTTAGGAATACTTTTCTTTGAGACTTCAAAACTTGGTAGTAAGAAATCAGGAACTAATACCTTTCACCTTTTTTTCCCTTTTTATTAAACGCTATCTTTTCCTTTGATTACATTCATTTATAGAATGTGAAGACTTCTTTAGAAGAAAGATACAGAGTAATCCCTTTTGATGTGGGTTTTGAATACAAACTTAATTAACCTGTAGGTAGTTTCTGTTAATTAATTATTAGATCTTCCTGTTAAAAATAATACTTGGGAAATTTTAGCACACATAGATAATAAGATTCCTTCTGTCTTAGTAGTAATTTATATATAAAAAGTTAAATAGACTTGACTTTATCCTTACTAAATTTAATTAGCATTTAAATGAAATTGACAACTCCAGACTATTTTTACAATTCGTATTAAAATGTAAGTCTCGGACTTTCATCAAAATTACTACTTAAAATTAGTATTAACACATTTTTTCATGAGTTTCTTAGTGCTGTGAATATTAAAGTATATATTTTTAAATTTAGATTATATAGGAGAGTATCGTTAATACTATTTGCTAATTTTTTTTCTTTAATAAATTGCAGCTGGACATTTGTCTCTTTGGATTCTAAAATAATGTCATCATGGCAAGATTTCGAAGAAGAACATGCATCATTTTGTCACTTTTTGTTTTATTTATTTGCTCCCTGATGATGGCTTTGAAAACTCTGAGACCTGATAGAGCTGTTTTTGGGGATCCATTTGGACTTGATCTTCTACCAGAACTTCGCCAACGCAAAGTACACTTGGAAACTAAGCCTGACATGCCAAATAGTGCCAGGGATGATAGTATAACAAACAGCAAGAATATAAAGAGTGTTGCTGCCAGTAGCCTAAAATTTCCTGTGGTGCCTGAGATAAACATGGAAAAGCTTCCATCCCCTAATTATAATTTTCATGTATTTTACTATAGTTGGTATGGAAATCCACAATTTGATGGTAAATATTTACATTGGAACCATCCCATCTTACCACACTGGGATCCCAAAATTGCTAAAAATTATCCAGAGGGCGACCACATTCCTCCAGATGACATTGGGTCCAACTTTTACCCTGAGTTGGGAACTTACAGCTCCAGAGACCCTTACATCATAGAAACTCATATGAAGCAAATGCGCTCAGCTTCAATTGGTAATGACTTTTTTATTTGTTATTTTGATTTGTTTGTGTCAGTCCATTGATAATTTAGACTTTAGATCTTAGTAATCATATTCTACTTTATAAGGCATCTTGGTGCCTAAAGGTAGCGATGGAGTAGTAGGAAGATTTCTAGATCTAGATACTGGAAACCGGGGTTTTAATTCCAGTTCTCAAAATAACGTTGGGCAAATCATTTAATGTCGCTTAAGTTTCTCATGGTACAGTGGAAAGAACACTAGATTTGGAATTATAGGAAGGAACCAGTTCAAAATCCAGTGCTGTCAGCTATTTCATTTTAGGCAGATCCCTTCTTCTGCCTGGGTCTGTATAATTAAGACGTTAAACTAGATAATTTCTAAGCACCCTCTCAATAAATTCCTGATCCTGTGATATCTTATGGAGAGATAATACTTCCATTACCTCCTTCTCAGGGCTTTTGTGATTAAAGCCCCTTGTAAACCCTTAAAGTGTGAATTGCTGTTTGTTGTTATGACCATAACCCAAATTGAAACCTTTTGGCTTTTAGTCAGTTTTCTCAAAACCCAGGGAAAACTACCTTTCAACAGTGCTGTTAATTAATTATACAGGCTCTTCTATTTCTTTTCCGTTTTTTTTTTCCTTTTTCTCCTTTCATTTTGTCTGTTTCAAAAATTATTTAATAGTGCCCTAGGGAAGGTAGGAGTGATAAATTTCAAATTAGCTAATGCTGCCCTTTTTAACTTGATCTAGTAAGATCAAATGTAGCAAGTTGACAGTAACCAGAAAAAAAAAGTTTTCTAACATGAATTTAAACTGTTCCAATTCAGGTTGTTTCAAGTATTCCTTTTGAATACATTAGATGCTTTTCAAAGGAATCCTATTGAAAACCTTTTTGCAAAATAAATAATTGTTCTTTAATTTGTCTGCTATGGAAATCTCAATTTTTACTTCATCATTCTCTAAGATAAAATCCATAAAACTTAGGGATTTACCTTACTTTAAGTGATTGCTTAAGTGGAAGGAGAAACAACTTGGAACTCTTAGAGAAATGGGGGTTCCAAAGTAAAGTAGGAATTAATTATGAGAAGCATTAACCACATTCCAGGCAGATGTAGCCTACTCAAATATTGACCTATCTGTCCCAGAATTGTTATAGTATTGTAATATCACCAATTAAATATTTTGAGATGATGAACATCTATTAAAAACACTTAAGAAAAGGGAGCTTTATGAACTCAGTATGTGATTTTCCAGGATAAAGTTAGGGAGGCCCTGGGAAGTTTATACACTCTTTCTGATTTACCAGCTTGGGAGAACATGAGTAGCAAATGATAGAATCCTCACATTCAGTACTAAAAATGGCATGGGGAAGTCAGGACTGCTGAGATGTTTAGGAAATGAAAATGATTGAGTTTTTATTTTGGGGAGTTTTTGTTGTTGTTTTTGTTGGAGAGCAGCAGGTGGTGAAGAAATAAGCTTGAGTTCTCTATAATGTGAAATATGGTTTTTAACAGGCTTGCAAAGATCTGTGATTTCCCCTACTCTTATTCACCATTACCACTATGCCTTATGCCGTGGCTTGGCCATTTCAGTACTTGGGACATAGTACTAACTCCATCTCATGTCTACAAGCAACAGCAGCCCTGGGTGGTGAAAGCAGTAGATCTAGGTAACTCCTGTTTTATCCCTTTGATGAACAGGACAGCTGGTTCTTCTAGGTTTTAAGAGGATCTCATACTATTAGAATACTTTGAGTACCCTAATGCATATGGCTTAATATTGGAACTTGAATCTGTCTGTTCATATTTTACTATCTTATAATTATTGCTGTTAAAAATTCAGGATATCAGGATTAAATTTCTATTCACTATGGTAATCTGGAGCCTGAACTTTGAGCCCCGTATTAGGGTATAAGCAGTAAAAATCTTTTAAATTGTCATAACCTGACATGAAAATAGCAATGTTATGTAGAAACAGAAATGCATCTTGTGGGTTGTTCTTTACTACTTCTTCAATATACAGTCTGATAATGTAATTACATCCAGATCTCATTATTAGACTAAATTTTGGCTAGGTAGCTGTATAATAATGGTTTGTCACAAAGATTTTTAGCATTTTATCACTCAAGCTTTATTTTTTTCATCATTCTAAAATGAAAAAAAAGTAATTTTTTCCCCTTTATTTTCTGAGCTCTTACATCTCTTCTTGTTGCTTCTAACCAAATAGGTAGGAACAAGGGAGGGAGTTTGTCCATTTCTGAGGTACCAACAACTGATAGGAGGGGAACTAGGCCAACAGGAACTTAGATAAACCTAAACCTGCTGGTTTTCAGAAGTAGTGAATTTAATATATTCCTAGCCTTATAGCCTTAGAAGAGATACATTAATGTCTACAAGACACCACATATACTTTTTTTTAATTTTAAATTTTTTTTAAAATTTAAAAATTTAAAATTTAAAATATTTTCTTAAACTGGTTGTTTTCAATGACTACCATATTATAAAGAATTTTCCACATATCCAAATTTAATTCCTTTTAAGTTTTTTTAAAATTTCCCACTTCCTTAACAATGTCTTAAGGAAGTTCTTAAGTGATGATGTTTTAATAGTCCTCTACTCTGTCCTGCAAGAACATATTAATTTATATCAGGTTTCTTTTTGGGATGGAGAAGGGGAAGAAGAAGAAGAGGTGATATGTTTTGGAATAATTTATAGAGGAAAACCTTTTATAAAAACAAACCAACCTTTTTACAAGGCATGGTTTTTTCTAACATTTTAATCCTTATATAGAACAGGAGTTCTTAACCTGAGATTTGGCAACTTACAGTTTTTAATATTTTGATAACTAATTTGATGTAATTGGTGTCCTTTGTAATCCTGTGTATATTATATTATGCATTTTCAAGCATGATTGTTGAGATGGGGGCCATAGGCCTTACCACACTGCCAAAGCAATCCATGACAACAACAGCAAAATATTGAAAACCCCTAGTTTAGCCACTCATTTTGAAAAGATATTCTTATAATTTAAAAGAACCAAAAATCCCCATAGAGTTAAGATAAGAGGATAAGGAACAAAGATCTTTGTTTTGTATGCATTAACACTGCAAAGGACGCAGAATTGGATCCCATGTGGAAAGATTGCTGAGTCTCAGTCTGTGGACAAGTTAATTAAAAAATTAAAAAAAAATCACTCTTTCCCAGGATCTAACTAATATGATTTTGAAGTACTGTACATGCTATGTCATGAAACAGTTAATCTTATTAATTTTGGATAGCACAAATGCTTTGGGGAAAAAAATTATTTTCCGTGTTACAAAGAGTAGCAGTCATGTAGAGCTCTCTTCATTATAGATCACTTTGGGCTCTGTTTCTTTGGGCTGTGAGCACCAAGTTGGATTGAGAAAATGCTTAGTCTTACTTTGATTTTTATACAAACTAAACAATGCTTTTTCTGGAAAGATTATTTTATATTTTCATTTTTTGACGAGAAAAAATTTAGGTTTTGTATATTCATAGGGCCAGTCTGTTGCTTTTAGATAAATGTTTATTGACTAATAGATGGATGATTTTTTTTTTTAGGCATTTGGGGTTAAGTGACTTGCCCAGGGTCTCACAGCTAGTAAGTGTCAAGTGTTTGGTCTGAGGCTGGATTTGAACTCAGGTCCTCCTGACTTCAGGGCCAGTACTCTATCCACTGTGCCACCTAGCTGCCCCAACTTTTTTGTTTTTCCAAAGCATATGAGCATAATTTACTCAAATACTTTGTCTGCAGTGCAGTTATTTCTATCTCAACCATTTCCTAATCTATCAAATTTGGTACTATAAAAGCTTAAATTAGGTCTTTCCAGATACCTGAGACTTTATAATCTTTGTAGTGGCAAATACTGTTGCCTCCTCCCCTGTCCTAGAGACCCAAGGATTTTCACCAACTTATCTGTTGCTACTGCTCTCCATGGTTATATTTATTCTAATAGAGACCCTGTTTCTTAATAACATGATTATGGACAGAAATGGCAGCAATAGCAATGGCAGTGGAATCTAACTAATAGAGTTGAATTTAGAGAAAGTTCAAGGGTGGAGCTGTCCCCTCAGGCACACTCATTAAAAAACTTTCCAAGCCTCTAAAACATTCAGTATAGCATTTTGACCATTAACTGACAAATTGATCCATGTTGTTCACCTGTATATTGAACCTTTAAGCTTGACCCTTGACCTTCTTACTCAGCCTCCTGGCTTTTGATTTTGGCATTGACCCTGTTTTCAGTCCAAATACCACTCCTTAGCTCTGTGATTCATCTTGTTTAAATATCCTAATTTTTTTTTTTCTGGACAGATATTTTTAGTCCCTCCCTATTGCTGCTACATTCTCTTACTTGCCTAAACCAGGGACTCATCATTCTGAACCATGGAACTTGCCCTTACTACAGCAGCACAGTAAAATGGAGTGATGTGAGGTCACTAAGATCCAGATGGTTATTGTTGTTCAGTCATGTCCAACTCTTCGTGACCCTATGGACTATAGCATGCCAAGCCCTGCTATCCTTCACTGTCTCGCAAAGTCTGTCCAGGTTCATGTTGTTTCCATGATATTATCTATCCATCTCATGCTCTGCTGTCCCCTTTTCCTTTTGCCTTCAATCTTTCCCACATCAGGGTCTTTTCCAGTAAATCCCATCTTCTTATTATGTGGCCAAAAGTATTTAAGCTTCAGCTTCAGTATTGACCTTCTAAATGAATACTCCGAATTAATTTAAGTATTAACTGATTTGACCTCCTTGTGCCTAGGGACTCTCAAAAGTCTTCTCCACCATCACAATTTAAAAGCATTAATTCTGTAGCACTCAGCTTTCCTTATAGTCCAACTCACAGCCATTCATTGCTTCTGGAAAAACCAAACTTTTATTATACCGACCTTTGTGAATAAGGTAGTATCTCTGCTTTTTGGTATGCTGTCCAAATTTGCTATAGCTTTCATTCCAAGGAGCATCTTTTAATTTCATAGCTGCAGTTGCCATCTGCAGTGATCTTTAAGCCCAAGAGTATAAAATCTGGCACTGCTTCTATTTCTTCTCTGTTTGCCAGAAAGTGATGGGACCAGTTGCCAAGATCTTACTTTTTTGATGTTAAGCTTTAAGCCACATTTTAGACTCTCCTCTTTCACCCTTATTGAGGCTTCTTAATTTCTCTTCACTTTCAACCATCACAGTGGTATTGTCAATATCTGTTGATATTTCTCCTGGCAACCTTAATTCAAACTTTTGATTCATCTCACGTGATGTACTCTGTATATAAGTTAAATAAGCAAAGTCACAACATACAGCCTTGCTGCACTCCTTTTCTAATCTTAAACCAATCACTTGTTCCGTGTTCGGTTCTAGCTGTTGCTTCTTGGCCCAAATAAAAGTTCCTCAGGAGACAAGTAAGATGATCCGGTACTCCCGTCTTTGAGGACTTGCCATATTTTGTTGTGATTCACATAGTCATAGGCTTCAGTATAGTGATAAAGCAGGCATAGATTTTTGTTTGTTTGTTTTTTTCCTGGAATTCCCTTGCTTTCTCCATAATCCATTATATGTTGGCAATTTGGTCTCTAGTTCCTCTGCCTCTTTGAAAACCATTCTGCTCTTCTGGTAATTCTCAATATTTCTGAACCCTGGCTTACAGAATCTTAAGCATAACCTTGCTGGCCTGTGAAGTGAGCACAGTTGTTTGGTAATTTGAATATTCCTTGCATTGCCTTTGGGATTGGGAAGTAAACTGATCTTTTCCAACCCAGTGGCCACTATTGTATTTTCCAAATTTTCTGCCATATTGAGTGTAGCACTTTATTATAATTTTTTTTTTTTGGCTAGACAATGGGGTTAAGTGACTTGCCCAGGGTCACACAGCTAGTAAGTGTTATGTGTCTGAGGCTGGATTTGAACTCAGGTCCTCCTGAATCCAGGGCTGGTGCTCTGTCTACTGCGCCACCTAGCTGCCCCTGAGTGTAGCAATTTAACAGCATCATTTTTTAGGATTTCAGCTCAGTTAGAATTCTGTCACCTCCACTAGCCTTAGTGTTAGTAAATGCTTCCTAAGGACCACTTGACTTCATTCTCTAGGAAGTTTGGCTCTAGATCCAGATGGTCAAATGGTACCTGATTGTAATAGACATTCTTGGAAGTGCAAAAGGCCTTGGCGGAAAGCTTTTCAAAGTGCGGTTTTCTTGGATAGAAATATACTTCATTTGATCCTTACATTGAATGGTAATATGAATTAATTATATTGTACTATTGCAGAGTTTCTTTCAGCATGAATATAACAAAGATCAGCTTAATATTTTGCTTTCAAACTTGAAAACTCTGTGTTTCACAATCTTGTGTGTTTCTATACAAAGTTTAGTGGGTAAATTGTAAGCATCAATGTTACGTTGAACTAGTTTAAAATAAATCATTTAAAATTATAATAACTTTAGATTCAATAATTATCTTACCAAAATAATAGCTCTTTCCTAGACTGTTCTACCACTTACTGTGACCCTTTAACCTCTCTGGGTCTCAGTTACCTCATCTTTAAAATGGAGATAATATTTTACCTACTTGACTGTGGGGGGCAAAAATAATCTCTGGAGCTACTTTCCAGCTTCTGCATCTTTGAATTATTTCCTTGTCATAGAATCATAAAATATATGTTTAGAATTGAAAGGGGTTTTCGAGGTCATTGATTCCAGCTTCCTCTTTTTACACATCAACTTCCTCTTTTTACACATTAGGAAACTGAAGCTTAGATGAAATGACTTGTTCATGATCATGCAGATAGTAAGTGTTAGAGGTAGGATTACTTTTTCTGGCTTCAAGTCTAATGTGGTATCCATTGTGTTGTAGCCTTGCTATTAGTAATAGCTGTTTTGAAACCCCTTGATTCTCATATCAAAAGGGTTAGAAACATGTGTTGCATCATCTTTTGTACTGTCATGTTATGATTCCAGTGTTATCAGTAAAATGCTATTTTTTATTTAATTAGAAAAGCTTCAATATTTCTACTTTATAATTTTAAAAAATTTAACTTTTCCTCTTTGTTTCTTTTGTCCGTCATAGTTCCTACTTTCAAAAACTGTAACTAGAAATCAGCCTTGGATTACTTGCTAAAATCATCATATCGCTTCTTTCAAAAGGTCAGAATTCTAATTTCTGGACCTAGTGACTTTGAAAACCATGAAATGAATTGGTAGAAATGGAAAATATAATTAGATGAACTACATTTTCAAGTTTAAATGTCACTTATTAAATGTCACCTAATTTGATGCTGTCCTTAAAGTTCTCTTGTGGAATAATTGCGTTTGTGATAAGCTTATATTTATTTATGTATTCGTTAGGTAAGATATACCGCTGCCTCTCAGGTAAGTTTAAAACTTTAGCGTTTCACATTGTTGTCTGTGCTATGAGAACTCATAGTCTTCCCAGTCTGATGCATGATGCAGCATTAAATGGGGCTTTTCAAGGAGTTCACAGTGAAGAGTCTCATGCCTTTTTACCTATGCTTTGGATCCTGATATTCCTTTCAGTGTCAAGAGAATGCATTTGATGATATCCCTTCTAGGAGCTTTTCTCCAAAATTTTGTGTGCTAGTTCATAGGGCTTAGCTATCCGGTGTTTCAGATTTATTTTCTGAGAGAAACATTAATGTGATAAATAGGGGGAAATTATGCTATTTATGGCTAAATGTCTCTGCTGCTTTGCATACAACTTTTCAGATATCCACCTATCTCCCGGAACACTACATTCAATCAATCAATTGCTCAATCAACAAATATTTATTAAGTGGCTACTTTGTGCCTGACACTCTCTGGGAATACGAGGGCAAAAGCAACACTTTTCCTTCCCTTGAGGAGTTTATAGCCTATTAGGAAATATATTTGCATATATTGGTATATGCAAAATAGATACAAGATGATAATTAGATGAAGAAAGGACTAGCAACTGGGTAAATCAGGGTCATGTTGGAGGTGGCATTTGAACTCAGATTTGGAGGAAGTAAGGTATTTCCAGAGATGTGGTAGGAAGTACATTCCAGGCATGATGGGGCATAGCAGTGCAATGACACAGAAATGGTGGAAAAAAAGAGTTCTGATTATGAGAAACAGTAAAAGGCTAAATTGTAGAGTGCGTGAAGTACACAGTGAGACTGAAGAACAGTCAATTTCTAAATCTTGTTTTTTTCAACCTTCACAACATCTCTGGAATGTACCTCCTCCATACTCACTCAGCTGCCACTTTGGTTCAGGACTTTATAACCTCTCCCCTAGATTATTGCAGCAGCCCCTTAATTGGACTCCCTGAGGCCTCTGTCCACTCCAGTCTATGCTACATACTGCTACCAAAGTAATTTTCCTTAAGCACAGATTTGACTGTAATTTACCTAACTCACTCAACTCTACTGGCTCCCTACTGTCTCTAGGATAAAATATGTACTATTTTTATACTCCTTTTTTACAGCCTATACAACTTATTCCCCACTTTTTTTTCAGTCATATTGGGCATTGTTCAGTTGCTCTTGCTCTCTAACATTTAGTCAAACTGACCCTTTTTTTTCCTCACTGATATTGCATCTCCTGTCCATACTTTTGACATAGGCTGTTCTGTATTCGTAGTCTAGTTCTGTATTCCTGTCTTCCTTCCTTACCTATGCCTCATAAAATGAGTCCCTCTCTTTTCTTTTAAGGTACAAGCTGGGTACTAACCTCTGCAACAAACCTTTCCTGTTTCCTCAAATTGCTATTGCCCTCCCTCTCTAACTACTTTATATTTAATAATTTTTATTTATATTCTCTGTGTGTGTGTGTGTGTGTGTGTGTGTGTGTGTGTGTGTAATGTATACTTGTTGTCTACCTTCATTAAAATGTAAACCCATAATGAAGAGGAATTATTTCATTCTTTGTACTTAGATCTCCAGTGCCTAGCATGATCCCTAGCACATGTAGGTGATTATTAAATACTTTTTGATTGTGGCTAGGATATGAAGTGTTTTAAATGCCACACAAAGGGATTTCTTTTGCGTTCGTTAGGAATTTTTTTTCCCTGAAAACCTGGTTAAGAAACACTATTTTTGGTTGCTTTTCTCCATTTGTTCATTCATTCATGCAATGGATACTTATTGATTACCCTTCTGTAAGAGAAGTGTGGGGAGGGTGATAAAAAGGTAAATAAAATGTGGCCTTTAAGGAGATTACAATCTAATGGAAGATATAAACTTATGGGAAACTACAATTCTAGGCAGAGTGTGAGAATTAACATATGGAAATATAGAATCTCAAAATTGAAAGAGACACCAAGTAAAGGGTAGACCAAGCTATGTGTGACCAACAATCTCTATGTAAAACCTAGAAGTTGTCATCTTTCCTTCACTTAAAGGCTTCCAGTGATGAGAAACTCACAGCCTCCCAAGACTGCCCATTCCATTTCTGGAGAGCTCTTGTGAATATGGAGATTTTCTTAATATCCCGTAAATCTTTCTTTATAAAATGTATGTATTGCTGTGAATCAAATATAACATGTCCAGTTTTTCTTCCAAATGACAATCCTTCAAATACTTGAGAACAGTGACCATGCTAGCCCCTGTCATATTCTGAAAGATAAATGTCTCTAGTCCTTTCAGCTAATATTCCAGTGGCATGGATTCGAGTTTTCCATTTCAGGTAGAGTACAATGGGACTATCATCCTCACATCAGCTGAGCCCTCTTTTCTGGAATGAGCCTTTGTCCCATCGAATCTTTTTTGTAACTTGTCCAGTCATTCATATTCTTTCTCTCACTGACTGCTGGTTGCTTTACCTCTGCCTACATATATTATGCTCAGGTCTTCCCTAGCATTAAAAAGGGATAACAGTGACTTTCATTTGTCCCTGATAATCCCTCAAGCTATCATATCTCTTCTGCCTTTTACTGCTAAACTCATTTACACTTACTGCCTCATCTTCCTCATTATACACTCATTCCTGTGTCCTTGGGAATCTAGTCTTCTTATCTTGGGTCTTAATTCCCTGTTAACCATATTTATTACATGCATTACTATCTGGGTATTATTCTCCTTGAGAGAGAAAATCTTTCATTTGTACTATTGTGTACACTTGTTCTCTCCTTCATTAGATTGTAAATTCTTTGAAAGTAGGGCCAGTGTCATCTATTTTTATATCCTCAGTACTTGACAACTTAGCATACAGCTTTGTATAGAGTACATTCTCACTGTTTGTTAAATTGAATTATAGATACAAAATTGAATGATTGTATTCTCTCTTTGTCCTTGATTAACATTATTTCCCTCATTTATTTTGCAAGTAGTTATCTTATCCCCGTGATCTTTCTCTTGAACCTAATCTAGCTTAAAAAAGACTTTTTTGGTTGTTCTTTTCATTTTTTGTAAGCCTCAGCTTTGGTTGTTCAGACATTTTTACAGAAGCGTACCATTCTTTGTATTCATTTTATTCCTTTTGCTTATCTCCTTTTGGTACACATTTTTTTTAAAAAAACCTGAGTTAGTTGATGGGTTCTCTCTATCTGCATCATTTTCTTTATGTAGCTCCCCATTTTTCCTTGTCAGAATCTTTTCCATTCATATTATCAGGATATCATTCTAGAAGGGATCCCATTCCCCTTGAGCTGTTATTCTTCAAGGGCCATTTGAGGGCCTAGCCTTTCTCTGAACTCTGACATCTGCTTTCCCCAAAGATAAGTTATCTGTCCTACTATTCCTATCTCTCATTTTATGCACTATAAATTCTTAAGACAGTGAGATAATTTCTTCCCAAGGTTTTTGTCATTTCTGCTTTGTCAGCCACTTCCTTGCTGGTCAGAATTTCATACAAATTAGCAGTTTCTCTCATCACTTATTCCATCTTTTGAAGTATGAAAGTATTTAGATTAACTTTGATGTTTTGATCTAATATGTTAGGTACGTATATTCAGGTGCTGCACAAGATTCTATTTTGGAGAGGCAGATCCTGCTTATAATCTTAATCTGTGGGTCTCTTAATATCTTTGTTGATAATCATCACCAGCCTAGTTATCATACTCATAAATTTTACTTCTGAGTAATAAAAGTGGACTATCATAATTAGTATATATCACTACTGTTATTTTATTGGTAATAAATATTTATTGAACATTAGCTAAACATTGCATGGAATATAAAGGTAGATACATTCCTTACTCAGTGAACCAGCAAGTCATAAAAATGTAAGAATATGAATGATTTCATGGGTGTTGGATACTTAGCAAATGATTCCATTAGCCTTGCATAAGCCATTAGCTATAATTCTACTACTGTTAATGACAAATTTCCCCAGGCTTTAACAAGATGAGGACAGTAATGGGGGTGGGTAAAAACCATAATATCAGTAAGAAAATTAGTAAAATCAGTAAAAGAGGTAGAAAAAGAGACTATTACTGCTAGAGAAGAAGATGGGTCAGTCAGGAGAGGGAACAAGTGGAGAGAAAGGAAGATAACCAAAGATGTTATTTTCAAAGGGAATCAATGACTTCTGTAGCTAAGATAGTATTTGTGAGTGACTGGTTGGTAGCTTAGATTGAACCTCACAGATCCTTTTCCTTGGTAGGGTCCTCACAAATCCAGGGTCTAGTCCTCAGCTTTGCAAATTCAGAAAAGATGCATCCAGGTGAGCAGATTCTGAGAAACCAATTCATGTAAATCAAACTCACAGGAGGCTGATTTATAAATTAAAATGTTATTAATTTGTATTATATCCATTTGTGTATATTTTGATTCCCCTACTGCTGCTACTACTACTAATTCACATTTATGTAGTGCTTGGAAATTTATAAAGTGCTTTCATCATACAACAGCCCTGTGAGGGGGTAGTGTGATACAAGGCTGTAAAGGCAGTTAGGTGGTGCCGATAGAGAACTGAACCTCAAGTCAGGAAGATCTGAGTCCAAATGTGGCCTCAAACATTTACTAGCTTTGTGACCCTAGGCAAGTGACTTAGCCTGAAGTGACTATTAACTATTGCCCTTTTTGTATTTATCATTAATATTATATTTTCTAAGATTATGAGGGTTTTTTTCTATTTATATTTAGATTTGTTTCTCCCTAGTGGAATTTGGGAGATCATTAGTTCTTTAAGATTTGGAAAGCACCCTAGCCTCATTAACAATACATTTATAAATCCTAAATTCATTGATTATTAGAATTTGAAAGGACTTTTGATATTACCTATTACAATGCCTTCATTTTATAGATAATAAAATTAAGGTCCTAATAATTAAAATCTAAGGGCATAGATCTAATTATTTGCAATGATCAGATTGATTGATCAGTAAATTTTTACTAAGTACCTGTTCTGTGCCAGGTCCTCTGCTAAGCCCTGACTCAATCCTAGCTCTCCTCTCTCACGTCTGCAGAAGTGATCTACTTCTTTAGATGGCAAATTTCATTCATTTTTTTTTATTGTTATAATTGATTCTTCTTGATTCAATTTTATAGGGTATTAGTTATTGATTTTCCAAAATTTTTTGGAGGTGGACCTATCTAAAGCCTACAGATCTCTTGAATTACTGTTCCTTTATGAATTGTCATTGATAACTCATTTCAAAGATGTGAGATCATCTATTACTTTGATGACTTATTTTATGAGAAATAGCTTCTCAAGAATATCTAGAGGCAGGTTTATGGTAGAAGCCATTTTTACTGCTCCCTTAATACTTAAGTGACTTATGATTTTTGTCAGTGTGAGTTTTTCTTCTGTAATACATATTCCAACAACTTCTGTCTCATAGCAGATGATATGGAGAGTTACTGTGTTAGACACATTTATCCCACTGCATTTTAACTAGGTGATAAGCTTCTCCAAACTGAGCTGGTCCTTAGACAACAACCATAGCAGGTCCGTATGCAAAGCCTTTCTACCTAGGTAGGACCTACTAGTGTTTGTGCTCTGTTATCTTAGTCTTTGAGAAACTAGGGTTAGTCACCTCCTTAGCACAGTGAACTATATTAGAATAGAATACTGAGGGAGGAATTTTTTAAATTAATTTTTAATATTGACTTTAATAGTTTGATGGAGGGGTTAAGATGTTTTAATAGCAGTTAGGTTTGTGGTACTGTAGAGCTTAGGTGGCCTATAGTCCATGAAACATACTCCCTATAGGTAATATAAAAAAAATGAGAGAACTTTTGCAATTGAAGTTTAGGTAGAATTATTATCCAAATGTTTAAAAAAATTGTTTTCACAGCAACTGGGAAATAAGAAATACAGGAAATGGGGTATAGAAATCTATCCTGCCCTACAGGAAAATAGAAGGGGAAGGAGATAAGAGAAGGAGGGGAGAGAGATAGAAGGGAGGGCAGATTAGGGGAGGGGGTATACAGAATGCATGCAATCTTGGGGTGGGGGGAGGGATGATATAGGGAGAAAATTTGAAACTCAAAATCTTGTGGAAATGAATGTTGAAAACTAAAAATAAGTAAATAAATAAATTAAAAGAGTGGCCAACCCTCAAATGACTGAATATATATCCTACATAGGGATTCACTCAATTCTAGGAGAAGTAAGGTAATAACTAGGCAGAGAAGTAGCTTTCAAAAAGATACCCTTACCAAACTCCTAACCTAGAATCCTTTTTTTAATTAGGAAAGACTTTTTACTCTTAACAAAGTTAGCAGGGAAAGAAATGGAGAATGAATAGCAAAAAAGGGCATGGAACTTCAGGTGTTGAACTGGGAGTAAGAAATCTGAGTTTAATTCCACTCTGCCATTTAATCCCAGTGTTACCTTGGGCAAGTCAAGCTCTCTGGGCCTAAGTTACCTCATCTGTACAATAATGGAGTTGGACTAGATAACCTCTGAGGGTCCTTTTCAGCTTAAAAATCTATAGACCTGTGTTTTCTCATCCATAAAATGGAAGTAAAAATACTTTTCCCTACCTTATAGAGTTGTTATAAGCTTCATATGTGAATATGTTATACGAAGCACTTTGTAAATTTTAATGTGCTATATACATGCTAGATATTACTCACTGATTACTCTTTAATTCCTGCCAATATACTTTATTTTTGCCCTGGGGAAGAAAAATGTGGATTTTTATTCATATATTTAAATTTTAATGCCAGAAAAGGATTAGATTAAGATGATTAATAGAAATCACAAGAAGGCAGATTTTTTTTTAATAAGACACCATAGATATCATCTAACCCATCTGAGAAATGATATTAGAACCCCAAATGACTTTTATAAGGTCACATTAGTATCAGAGATAGAACAGCACCTCAGGTCTCCTTATTCAACTTGAGACTGAATGGCCATTTGTCAATATGTTGTAGAGAAAGTTTCTGCTTTGAACTGATCTTAGGACAAAATTACCTTTGAGATCACTTACAAGTTTTTGATTCTGTGACTCCATTGTTGGACATTTTATATCTGCTTTGTAGGTCATATACTCACAGAAGATACCCTCAAGTTGAACTTTTGCTGCTTTGTACCTTTTATGTGTATTTGACTCTAAGCAGAACATTGCTTACAGTAATGGTTTATTACATTTTCAAGCATTTTTTTTACCAGAAAAAGGGGGGAAATATAACAAGGGGTACAGTCTTTAGGTAGTGATGACAAATTATAGTATTAACTTTTTATCCCCAGTGTGCTTTTTAAAATTTTTTTTTATTCCAAACTAAACAAACATGAAATAAAGCAAGCATTTCCATATGCATTGTAGAACAAAAGGAGGAGATTATATATGAAATGGTTATCTTTATTATGTAGAGCTTACTTTTCCATTTAAGTATATAGTAAATTCAACAATTAATTTTCAAAGCTTCCTACTTATCTTTGGTTCTTTCTGGGCATATTTCAATTGTCTCCTCTTTTTTGTTAAGAAAAGAAGGGATCGTATTCCCAGTGCCTCTCCTCTCCTTACCCTTTCATGGTGGGGAGATGAGGAGTAGACGGAGAACCAAAAATTTGTAACAAATATGCATGGTGAAACAAAACAAATTTCCACATTGGCCATGTCCCAAAATGTATGTCTTATTTGTTTATTCATTCCATTGGTTCTCTGTCAGGAGAAGTATATGGATAGATATAGCATATGTAACATACGCTTTGCCTTCAGTACTCTCAAATTGTGGATATTCTTATTGATCAGAGTTTTTAAGACAATGGAAGTTGTTTTTTCTTTACTATGTTGTTTCTTATATAAATTTGTCTCCTACCTCTGCTCACTTCACTCTGAATCATTTCATAAAAGTTTTTCCAGGTTTCCACAGGATCTCTTTAATCCATTGCTATGAATTATCAATAATTAATACTATTTCTTTAAATAATTCACAATTGACTATCTTGTGGATTTGTTGTCTATTTAGTTCCTTCTCATTGTATATTAGCATTTCTACCACATAATGAGAGACTTGGGTATAATTGTTTAGCTACTATCCCCACAAGCTGTACTATTTGGGGTCTTTCTTCCTTTTCACTGCCAAGGCCCAAGGAAGGATATACTAATTCAGTTATATTCTCCCTATTTCCACTTCCTTTCTCTTCACTCATTTCTTAATCCTTAACTATCTGGTTATAACTGTTACTCTAATGAAATTGTTCTCTCCAAGGTTACTTGCTACAGATCCTTGCATACTAAATCCTGTAACTTTTATTCCGTATTCATCTTGACAGTGTTTTTTTGTTTGTTTGCTTGTTTTGTTTTTGTCCCCCTCTATTTTTCTCCTACTTTTATGAACACTACTTAGTAGTCTTTGCTATTTGATCATTTGTTGTCAGCCCCCTAAGCATAGGTTTCCCTAAGCCTCTATCTTACACCCTTTTCACCTCCCTCTATATACTCTTTCCTTTGGTAATTTCATCAGCATTCAGTAGTTTGATTATCACCTCTGTGGATTACTCCCAAATCTCTATATCCACTTCTGATTTTTGCCTTAAATTCCTGGACCGCTCTACCTGGATGCCACATTATCACCTGAATTCATGATATTTCTTCTACTCATTTTACTTCCTACCAATTAACAGCAAACTCTTGTCTGAATAGTGATTTTGTTATCAATCAGTGTTTATAACAAGAAGAGAAAGAAAGCCCATGCACAAAATTTACATATTCAAGTAATATATGTAAGATTTTTCTCTATAGCTTCTGAAGGGCTGGAGATGAGGGATGCTTTAATTGTCCAAGTCTGCATCTTGAGATGGTCTTCCAGTAGCCCTCTAGATGGATGTTTACAGTATCAGATCAAGTTATGGGAGTGCGGCAATAAAGATGACCCCTGACTTTTCCTTTTTTAACACCATGGGGCCCATCCTTGATGTGTATTAAGGAAGCCTTACCAGTATTTTGTGCTTCCCAGGGCTTCTCAGTGAGCGCTTAGTTAGAAAGGAACTAATTTGTTTCTTCTACTGCCAGATGTACTTTTTAAAATCTTTGAGCATTGTATTGATTAGGGGAGTGGGGAAAGATGAAGTAGAAAAAAGAGGAAGTGAAGAGAGAGTCTAACAGCCGGTGGCTGACTGTAGATTTATCATGCCTTCTTTCGTACATCAACTCCAAGAAACTTTCACAGAACTGATAACTTCCTTCACAAAGATTGAGATACCAAAGGACAAGAGTGCTCTTAGACTTATAGCCTTAAATTCTAAGCCTAAATCTTAATAGGCTTGAGACAGTCTCCTGTTTTTAAAGTATTCTGTAGTTCAGTAAATAGATGAACATTTATTCAGAGGATTTCATTCAGTTACATAGTAGAGCAACATCAATGAAAGAACAAGTAGTAGGTCATTTCCTGAGGGCTACAATAGGCCCTACAGCACTGTATCAAATTTGTCTAAAATGGTACTAAGGTAGCCTTATATAGAATTGGACTTAAAATCAAAGGACCTGAGTGTGAATCCTAGTTACTACCAGTGATGCCTGTGGTAGGCTAGTCTCCCTTTATAGGTATCAGTTTCCTCATCTGTAAAATGGAGGGATTAAATGGTGTGTAAGGTCCGTATAAAACAAGCAGGCAATCAATAAGTATTATTAATCATCTACTGTATGCCAGGTGTAAGAGACACACATATAACAAACATTCCCTATATAACCATCTTTTTCTCTTAATCTTCCCCTCCTACAATCTTCCCTGTTTGTGGGGAGGGCACTGTCATCCTCCAGTTCACCCAGGTTCATCACTAAACAGTCATCCTTAATTCTTTCCTCTGACTGAGTTTCCCCCACCTCATCCTCACCCTCTGTGATGAAGTTTTACCTGATGTCACCCGTTGTTAATGCTCCTTCCTCAAATTACCGTATATTTATTCATATGTGTGTATGTGTGTGTATTCCATCTCCCTAGTAGAGTTAAAATTCCTTGAGTAGAAAGAGGTTGCTTCTTTTTAGTCTTTATATCTCTAGTGCTTAGAACAATATTTTATGCATAATGGGCACTTAAATATTTGTTAAGTTCTTGAACAGGATGCTAACTTTTTTTCCTTCCTTTTCTTCCTTTTTTAAAAATTATTTGTAGTTTTCAAAAATCACTTCCATAAGCTTTTGAATTTTAAATTTCCCCCCCACCCTTCTTGCCTCCCTCCACATGATGGCATTGCAATCTGATATAGGCTGTACATATACATTCCTATTAAACATGTTTTCACATTAGTCGTGTTGCTCATGGTGCTTGCTTATTTCCTGACTTTTAAAAAAAATTTAGCTCTCCTGCTAGAGAGCAGGGACCACTGACCCAAGCTTCTTGTGCTGGGGGCCAGGGCCTAGTCACAGCTTTGTGTGCTGGGCCTCAGGGTACTGGCAGTTGGAAGTAAGTCTGGTGGCTTACCTGGTGTTGGGCTGGAATCAACAACACTGGAACTCTAGGGGTAGGGGTGGGGAATCTTGCCCCTGGAGGATACCTGCTCACCTGGGCTTTGAGCTTTCTTTGGCTCCTGCTCACCTAGGCCTTGCATTACTTACTTCGGCTCCTGCTTATTCAGGCCTTGCACAGGGATGTTTCCCTGCTGCAGGATGTCTCTCAGCATGGAGCTTTCCCTCTTGGAGTTATGCTTCCCAGAGTTATGCAGAGGCACCAGGAACTTGGCTGCAATAGAACTCAGTTTTCCAGACTGGTTTCCACCAGTTCCCCTGCCCATACTGAGGCACTCAGGGGTCCTGGTGTTGGTGCTTGCCTGCTCCACCACTCTGGGGTTCAGGATCTCCCCCTGGTATGCTGAAGTGGAGCTTTCTGCTAGCTTGCTGGGTGGGCCACCTCCCGTTCTGTACTGCCCCTCCTTCACCAAAGCAAGAGGGTCCTTTTCTGTTAATCCCTCAAACTTCCTGGGCTACAAGACTGCTGCATCCTGGCTTTCAGCTGGTTAAGCTGTTCCAGGATTTTTTCCTGGAGCGAAATTCTGGGTTTTCAGAGGTCAGTAGGAGAGGGTCAGAGCGACTTCCTACTTACTCCATCATCTTGGTTCCCCAAGCAGAACTTCAAGATGCTAACTTTGAACAGTACTGTTTGCCCTTTGATAGCAAGCACAGTGATTTATGGGAGTTTCTCCCTGTTGTTCAGATCATAGTTAATTGCACTCAGTAAATATTTGACTGAGTTGTTGGTTAAGAGATAGTAAAAACATAGTAAACATTGTTTCTTGTTAGTGAAGTTTAACTTCACTGAGAAGAAGGGTAAAATGACCTCTGGGGCTAAAATTGATCCCTGAGTGTGATAACCTATAGCATTATAGGGTATTGTCAAATATATACACATACACACATATATACATATATACATATATGCATGTGTCTATATGTATATATGTATATATGTGTGTATGTGTATATATGTGTGTGTATATATATATACATATATATGATCTCTAATTATGTTAAAATTAGAGAAGCTAGAGATACGTTACCTTAACCCCAAGACTTCATTCTATTTTTCCCTTAGAAATTGTATGCCAGTGAATTTTTCTAACTCTTAGGATCTAAGAAAATTTTACAGCACTTGAGTACAATAGCAAATCAGTAAATTTCACTAGAATTGTAAAAGAGCCAAGGGAGCCAATTAGCAAGTGAATACAATTAAAATAGATTGCATAAGGTCTAGAAAAAGCTATTTATCTATCTCAGACCAAATAAAAGTTTTATAAGAATGTAGACAGTATATTCCCAGATTTCATAGGAATTTGTTCATTTTTAGTGAAAAAAATGTTGAATCTTTGAAAAACATTAAATATACTATTATAAAAAAGAAACAGAGGAAATGTTTCTTTTTTTTCCCATTGTTGATAAACGTGAGCATGTCCAAAGGAGAGGAGTGAGGAAGGGGAAGGGACTTGTCAACTATGCTATAGCAGGATTTGTTAAAGGATCTGAGGATGTTTGACCTGGAAAATTGAAGGTTTAGTAAGGATGTGATGACTGATGACTGTCCTCAGTCTTAAGGACTTAAAGGATTTTCATGCAGAAAAAGAAACTCTGCTTGGCTTGGCTTCAGTGTATAGTGTAATGCAGAACATTATTTTGCCATTTAGGTAGTAGGTCCCTTTAAGCCATGGAAAGTAAAAATTGGTGCTTAATCTTGCCCCAGACCTCTTTCCTCCTAAATCTAAACAATAGTGAAATGTACTCTTGCATAGCTCAGCATAGCCCAATGCAAATGGATAAGAAAGCTTGCAATATAATTGCTTTAGATAATTATGTTTACACCAGAGACCAGGACACCTGGTCTGGTTCGTGTGATCCCTGACCTGTAATGATGTGGTGCTTGGGTGCTTGTGCTTATACTTGTGCCCCAAATGTCTCCCTAGTCTCAAAAACATTATCTCTGACAACCACTTCCCAGCCCAAGGACACTGTGCCTAGCAGTTATTCATACGTGGGCCTCAGCACGACCTTTATCTGGCTGCTCAGGCCCCAGCCCTCAGATCATGTCTCTGGAAGCCTCCCAATTCCTTAGTTGTGAGAAAGCTTTCCTTTGTTGCAGAGCATTGTCTCACCAAGACAGAGGGAGAGGGGTGTCCTTGACCAGCCCAAGAACTCTTCCTTCTGCCAGACTCCAAAGATCCATCCCCCTCCCTGTCCGGTATATTCCCTGCACTTTCCCATCCATAGCCCCCAAAGACACCTGCACCTTTGGATTACCTCATCAGTGTTCCTAGCATTTCTTTCCCATACTCTTTTCCATATAAACCCTAGCTCGACCCCTGATTGGGGCTGCTTGATTTGGCTGTGCATACCCCTGGCAGCCGCGTGCTAATGAATCCACATTTTAAATTACATCTGGGTCTCGCTTGCTGATTTCTCGGTACAACAATAGAACTAAGAATAATGAGTAGAATTTGCAGGGGCAGATTTCAGCTCTGGATGTGGGAGAAAAAAAAAGCTTCCTAACTATCTTCTTACTGTCCTCTCTAAAAGAAGAGGATCTCAAATAAAAATGGGGTGCCCCATCCTGGGGAAGGTATGTAAGTAGACTCTGATCCTCAGGGATGCCATGGGGAAGGTTCATCTTCAGGCATGTGTTTGATTAGATGCAATTCTTCAAAGGCTATAGCCAGATAATTCAGACTTATTCTAATAAGGCATTTTATGTGATCCTTTGATATATTTATGCTTATTTTCTTTGAGTTCCTCTGTGGTACCTCAGAGTTGTTTTAATTTTCATTTCTCTGGTCAATAGTGATTTTAGAGCATTTTTTTTTCATGTGACTCTAGATAGCTGTGATTATTTCTTCTGGAATTGCCTGTACATATCCTTTGACCATTTATAAATTGTGAAAGGACTCGAGGTCTTATAAATTTGACTCGTTCTTCTGTATATTTGGGAATTAGAGACTTTATCAGAGAAACTTGTAAACATTTTTTTCCTAGTTTCCTGCTTTTTTTCTAATCTTGGCTACATTAATTTTGTTTCTGTAAAAACTTTTTATTTAAATTAATCAAAATTATTAATTCTATATCTTATGATCCTCTCTGTTTCTTAATTTTTGGTCACAAATCGTTCACTTATCCTTAGATATGAAAGATAAATTTTTCCGTACTTCCCTAATTTTCTTATAATATCACTGTTTATATCTAAGTCATGTACCTATTTTGACCTTGTCTTGGCATGTGATATGAAATATTGTTCTATTCCAAACTGCTTTCCAGTTTTCCCAGCAATTTTTGGATTAATTTATTTATTTTTAGTTTTCAACTCTTTTATAAGATTTTGAGTGCTAAATTTTCCCCCTCCCTCTCTTTATTCCTCCCCAAAAAGTCATACACTCTGATATAGGTTATACATGTATAATCATATTAAACATATTTCCACATTAGTCATGCTGTGAAAGAAGAATCAGAACAAAAGGGAAAAACCACAAGAAAGAAAAACAAAAAAAGAGAAAATAGTATTCTTGGATCTTCATTCAGACTCCATAAATCTCTCTTTGCATGTGGATAGCATTTTCCATCATGAGTCTTTTGGAATTGTTTTAGATCATTGTGTTACTGAGAAGAGCTAGGTCTGTCGAAGTTGGTCATTGCCCAGTGTTGCTGTTACTGTATACAACATTCTCTTCATTCTACTCACGTCACTCAGCCTCAGTTCATGTAAGTCTTTCCAGGTTTTTTCTGAAATCTACCTGCTCATCATTTCTTATGGAACAATAGTATTCCATTATATTCACATACCATAACTTGTTAGCCATTTCCCAATTGATGGGCATCCCCTCAATTTCCAATTCTTGGCCACCACAAAAAGACCTGCTATAAATATTTTTGTACATATGAGCCCTTTCCTATTTTTGTGATCTTTTTGGGATACAGACCTAGTAGTGTTCTGATTGGTATGCACAGTTTCATAGCCCTTTGGGCATAGTTCCAAATTGCTCTTCAGAATGGTTGGATCAGTTCACAACTCCACCAACAATGCATTAGTGTTCCGATTTCCCCACATCTTCTCCAACATTTATCATTTTCCTGTTTTGTCATGTTGGCCAATCTGATAGGTGTGATGTGGTAACTTGTTGTTTTGATTTTCATTTAATCAATAGTTATTTAGAGCATATTTTCATATGACTAGAGATAGCTTTAATTTTTTTCAGCTGAACACTGCCTGTTCATATCCTTTGAACATTTATCAGTTGGGGAATGACTTGTATTCTTATAAATTTGACTCAGTTCTCTCTATATTTTATAAATGATGTCTTTATCAGAGACACTGGATGTGAAAATTGTTCCCCAGCTTTCTGCTTCCCTTCTTACCGTGTTTACATTGATTTTGTGTAGAAACTTTCCAATTTAATGTAATCAAAATTATCCATTTTGTATTTCATAATGTTCTCTATCTTGTTTGGTCATAAATTCTTTCTTCCCTTCTCCATAGATTTGACAGGTAAATTATTCCTTGCTCTCCTCACTTGCTTATAGTCTCACCCTTTATGTCTAAATCATGTACCCATTTTGACTTTATCTTGGTATATGGAGTAAGATGCTCTATGCCTGGTTTCTGTCATACTGTTTTCCAGTTTTCCAACAGTTTTTATTAAATAATGAGTTCTTATCACAGAAGCTGGAATCTTTGGTTTTTTTCAAAGAGTAAATTACTATAGTCATTGACAACTGTCTTGCATACCTAACGTGTTCCACTGATCCACTGCTCTGTTAGCCAGTACCAAGTGGTTTTGATGATTTCTGCTTTATAATACAGTTTTAGATCTGGTAGGTTACTTTCCCTTGCATTTTTTTTTTCATTATTTCCCTTGATATTCTGGACCTTTTGTTCTTCCAGAAGATGAATTTTGTTATTATTTTATCTAGCTCTATGAAATTATTTTTTTGGTAATTTAATTGGCATGGCACTAAATAAGTAAATTAATTTAGGTAGAATTGTCATTTTTATTGTATTAGCTTGGCCTACCCATGAGCAATCGATATTTTTCCTGTCATTTAGATCTGACTTTATTTGTGTGAAAAAGCAGTTTTGTACATGTGCTCATATAGTTCCTGGGTTTGTCTTAGCAAATAGACTACCAAATATTTTAGATTGTCTACAGTTACTTTAAATGGAATTTCTCTTTCTATCTCTTGCTTCTGGGCTTTGTTGGTAATATATAGAAATGCTGATGATTTATGTGGGTTTATTTTATATCTTGCAACTTTGCTAAAATTAGTTATTTCAAGTAGTTTTTTTAGTTGATTCTTTAGGATTCTCTAAGTATACCATCACATCATCTGTAAGGAGTTTGTTTCTTCATTGCCTATTCTAAAGCCTTCTCAGCAATTTTTTTCAAATAGTGAGTATTTGTCTCCAAAGTTTGGATCTTTGGATTTATCAAACACTTGATTACTCTGGTCATTTACTACTGTGTACCTAATCTATTCTACTGATCCACCACTCTACTTCTTAGCCAATACCAGATTGTTTTGAAGATTACCACTTTGTAATACAGCTTGAGATCTGGTACTGCTAGGGCTACTTTCCTTCACATTTTTTAATTACCGATTCCTTTGATACCCTTGACCTTTTGTTCTTCCAGATGAATTTTGACATTTTTTCTAGCTCTGTAAAATAATTTTTTGGTAGTTTGGTATGGCACTGCATAAATGTATGTAAAACTGTCATTTTATTATATAGGCTCAGTGTACACGTAACAATTAATATTTTTCCAGTTGTTTAGATCTGACTTTATGTGAAAAATGTTTTGTAATTGTGTTCATATAGTTCCTGGGTTTGTCTTGTCACATAGACTCCTTGGTATTTTATGCTGTCTGCAGGTCTTTTAAATAGAATTTCTTTTTCTATCTTATTTTTTGCTGGACTCTGTTGGTATTTGAAAGGCTGATAATTTATTAAAGTGGCTTTATTTTATGTCCTGAAACTTTGACAAGGTTGTTAATTGTTTCAGCTGATTTTTTAGTTGATTCTCCAGGATTCTCTTAAGTATATCATCAAATGATCTGCAAAGAGTGATAGTTTTATTTCCATATTGCCTATTATAATTCCTTCAATTCTTTTTCTTCCTTTATTGCTATAGCTAGCATTTCTGGTACAATATTAAATGATAGTCATGACAATGGGCATCCTTGCTCCACCCCGATTGTATTGGAAAGGCTTCTAGCTTGTTCCAAATACAGATAATGCTTGCTGATAGTTTTAGATCGATACTACTTATCAATCAAGGAAAGCTCCATTTATTCCAATACTTTCTAGTGTTTAATAGGAATGAGTGTTGTATTTTGTCTAAAGCTTTTTCTGCATCTATTGAGATAATCATATTATTTTTGTTGTATTTATTATTGATATGGTCACTTATCCTGATAGTTTTCCTACTATTGAACTAGCCCTGCATTTCTGGCATAAATCCTTTCTGCTCATAGTGTGTGATCTTTCTGATATATTGCTGTATTTTTTTTTTCTTTTCTTGTGATATGTTGCTGTAATCTCATTGCTAGCATTTTATTTAAAAATTTTGCATCAGTATTCATTAGGGAAATTGGTCTGTAGTTTTCTTTCCCTGTTTTGGCTCTTCCTAGTTTAGGTATTAGCACCGTATTTATATCATGAAAGGAATTTGGTAAGACTCCTTCATCTGTTGTCTCAAATAGTTTATATAGTATTGGAATTAAGTGTTCTTTAAATGTTTGGCAGAATACACTTGTAAATCCATCTTTCCCTGAACTTGGTTTCCCCCCCCCCCCCCTTAGGGAGTTCATTGATGGCTTGTTCAGTTTCTGTTTCTAGGATAGAGTTAGTTAGGTATTCTGTTTCCTATTTATATTTTTAGAAATATTCATCCATTTCACTTAGATTGTCAGTTTTACTGCCATATAATTGGGCAAAATAACTCCTAATCATTGCTTTAATTTCATCTTCATTGGTGGTGAATTCATCTTTTTCATTTTTGATACTAGTATTTTGGTTTTTCTTCTTTATTTTTTTAATCAACTGTTTATCAATTTTATTTTTTTTTGTTTGTTTTATTTTATACTTTCAATTTTATTGGTCTTTAATTTTCAGAATTTCTAATTTGGTGTTTCATTGTGGATTTTTAATTTGCACTTTTTCTAGTGTTTTTTTTATTGCATACCCAATTTATTGATCTGTTCTTTCTCTATTATTGATATAAGCATTTAAAAATATAAATTTTTCCATAAGTTCTACTTTAACTGCATCCATAAATTTTGATATGTTGTCTTATTGTTGTCATTCTCTTTAGTTAAATTATTGGTCGTTTCTATAATTTGTTATTTGTATGTTATTCTCTCTGATGAAAGTGAGGTTCAAATATTGCCAATCCCCCCATCTTCCTTGTGCTGCCTCTCTTATGGGGGATATTTTTCCCTGTTCTTTCTCACCTTTCCCCTTATCCCAGTACATCCTTTTTTCTCACCCCTTAATATTTTTTGAGATAATCCCGTGATAGTTCACACATATGTAGAATTCTTCTAACTGCCAGAATAATAATAATAAATTTCTTAGGAGTTACAAGTATCTTATTTCCATATAGAAACGTTAACAGTTTAATGTTATTGAGTCCCTTATGAATTCTCTTTAATTTTTTGCTTTTTTATGCTACCCTTGAGTCTTGTGTTTGAAAATCAAAAATCAAATTTCCTATTTAGCTCTGGTCTTTTCATCAGGAAAAAGCGCCAAAAAAAAGGGTGAGAATGTGTTTTTACATTTTAAGATAAAGTTTACTTGTATTTAAAAATATAAAAAAATCATTCTTAGCTCCTGGGCTGTACAAAACATGCAGTAGATTGGATTTGGCCCCTTATAGTTTACTGACCTTTGTTCTAGGAGGTAACCAGTGGGTTCTTTATATTGACAATTTGTGCTCTTATTCTAAAAATATGAAAATTTTTCATTTATGATTTTCAGAAATATTAAGGCTTTTTTAAAATCATAGTTTTTGGGGCAGCTAGGTGGCGCAGTGGATAGAACACCAGCCCTGAAGTCAGGAAGACCTGAGTGTTCAAATCTGGCCTCAGATCAAACACTTGACACTAACTAGCTGTGTGACTCTGAGCAAGTCACTTAACCCCAATTGCCCTCCCCCCCAAAAAATAAAAAATAAAAAATAAATAAATCATAGTTTTCAGGTAACTCAGTGTTTTTTGAATGATTTCTCCTTGATCAGTTTTCCAGGTCATTTGTTTTTATATGACATGCCATACTTTTTTTTCAATATTTTGACTTTGTTTTAATAGTTTATTGTTTCCTGAAGTCATTAACTTCTGTTTGATCCATTCTGATTTTTAGGGAGCATGTTGCTTGGGTAACATTTTCTGTCTTTTGTGCTAAGCTGTTAATTCTCTCCAAATCTCTCCTCCATACTTCTCATTTCCTTTCCACTTCTTTTCTCAAGCGCTTTCATTTCATTTATATCACTTTTTTTTTAAGAAAAAAGTGTATACTCTTTAATGTTCCCATTCTGAAAATGCCTTAAGCCTTTCAGCTCTAACATCTCCAACAGGTGATTCATTTCAATATTTTCTCTTTTGTTTATCTGTCTTATTTGTCCTGCTTTGAAAGAGGAACATTAAAGTTTCCTATAATTATAAGTTTGCTATGTCTTTTCATAATTTAGTTTTTTCCTTTGTGAATTTACATGTATGGCATTTGATAGATAGATTCATTGATTGATTTAGGGTTTTTTTTGTTTTTTGATGGGGCAGTCAGGGTTAAGTGACTTGCCTAGGGTCACATAGCTAGTAAGTATCATGTATCTGATGCCGGATTTGAACTCAAGTCCTCCTGACTCCAAGTCCAGAACTCTATCCACTGCTCCACCTAGCTGCCCCCCGATTGATTGATTGATTTAGAATTAAAACTTGCCATCTATCTCTCTCAGAGCATTCTTTAAACTACTCCTTCTATGCTAACTACTTAATGATAATGTTGCAGCCTATTCATTTTTACTCAAGCATCTTTCACCCTTACATGACTTACAACTCAAATTCTTAGTGGGTTATAATATTACAAAATTGATGCCATGGACAGATGCACTGGAAGAATATTAATTATTAAAAAGATATGCCTCTGTATCAAGGAGAATATTGATATTATAGTCACACATACTACATATATGTGTACATACATACACGTATAATTTTTCAATGATTAAAAAAAGGTTTTATTGGTCTTTCAAGAATGGAATCCAATTTTTTTTAAATTAAGTATATAATTTTCAAAGTAGGCCTCCTAGTCTATGACTGACCTTCTATTAATGTCGTTTCTCTTTTTCTCTTTTTTCTTCCCACCTCATCCTTTACACCCACCCCATCCTTTACATCCACGCCATTGGGGGGAAAAAGAAAACAAAAACTCTTGCAAAAATATGCATAGTCAAGCAGAACAAAACCCACACTGGCCATGGCCAGAAATATATTATTTCATTCTGCATCTTGACTATATCACTTCTCTGTAAGGTAGGATAGGTACCATGCATCTTCATTGATTCAATGTAGTTTTCATTCATCATTTCATTGATCAGAGTTTTTAAATCTTTAAAAACAGTTTCAATTGATACAGTTTTTATTGCAAAGCTAATAGACATCAACAAACACTAACAGTGTAATATATAAATAAGAATAGAAAAGAGGATTATATATGAAACTACTACAATACTGTATAGTATGTCTTTGTCCAATCATGAACTTCTGTGCATATTTAAATGTTTCATTGATGCTAATTTATTTCATTTCTTCTCTCTTCAGAGACCATTTTATCACCATCTACAAATCTCTGTCTCTACTACAAACTCTCACATTTTTTTTAATTACTTCGCCCCTCCTACCATCCCCTTCCTTGAACTGAAGGGGGAACAGGGATGAAAAATAAAAACCTCAAAACTACATTCATAGATTGGCAAAACAAATTGCCATATTGACCATGTCCAGAAATACGTGTTTCTGCTTTTTTTGTTCATCACCTCTCTGGGAGAGAGTGGTTTGTTTCACCATCATTCTTTTATACTTATTTATTATTGTATTGACCAGAGTTCTAAAGCCTTTCAGTATTTTTTTAATAATGTTATTATTTTATGAAATGATCTCCTGGTTCTGCTTATTTTTGAGATGTATTAGTTCATTGGTCTTTCCATTCTTCTCTGAAACTGTTCATGTCATCATTCTTTATGGTATAATATCCCATTAGATTCATATATAACAGTTTGTTTAACCACTCCCCTGGTGATAGACACTCCCTTTGTTACTAAAATTTTTACTACAACAAAAAGCTATTATATATTTGTGTAAGTTGATCCTTTTCCTCTTTCTTTGGTTTCTTTGGAATATGGATCAGTAGTGGGTCAAAGAGTATCTTTTAGGGCATAGTTTCAAATTGCTTTCCAAAATGACTGAGCTAATTTACAGCTTCACCAACAGTACACTAGTGTGCCTGATTTAACATAACTACTCTAACATTTGGCCTTCTTTTCTTGTCATCTTTGTCCATAGGTTTGTAGATAGCTTGGATTTTTTTTTTCCTTTGAAATCTGCCTGTTCGTATCCTTTGACGTTCTTGTCTTTCAAAGTTCCGTTTCTTTATAAATGTTATTACTGTATAAATTTTTCTCCTGATTCTGCTTATTTTACCCTTCATTAGTTCACACAAGTCTTCCCAAGTTTCTTTGAAACTATCCCTTTTTATCACTTCTTACAATATAATTATTTTCTCTAAACATAATACTTTTCTGGATTCTCATAAAAAAAAAAACTTGAAAACTGTCTCTCCCTCACTTGAAGAACCTACCTTGTTTTACTATCATTAGACTTTAGAAAGCAGTGTTTAGGAACTTTAAGCTACTTCAAATAGAAGATTCCAACTCCCAGCTCTCAATCCCAAGCCTCTTAACATGTTCTCACAGTTAAATTGTGTTCTATGATATTTTAACAACTCCAGTAAACCTTGACAACGTTGCTGCCAGAGCAGATTTCCATTTTCCTTGACTGCCATGATATTTGGCAAGAATAGTTTATTCAGAGCATGCAGCTAGGAAGAAACTTGATAAGATCAATTGAAGTAGAATAAGTAGTCATTTATTCTTGTCAATTTTTCTTGAAGGATTTTTGTTTCCTTGTTTCTCATTGTGTATTATCCCAAGAAAGCCAACCTACAATAAAAGAATTTCATTTAAAATAATCATAATACTTAGAGTAATTAAATCAATGCCAATTGCAAGTTTATAATTTCATGTACTTTGTGGTACCAAATACAACTAATCATTTATCAGTTTTTTACAAAGGCATATTTATTGATAAATCTCCAAGGAATGTACTCTAAGTCTTTAACTAAATGAAGATAAGCTTATATTTCTAAATAGCTTTTGAATATCAAAGGAACTTTTCCACTAGGTATATTTATAGATACCCCTTAGGTTCCAGAGTAAATTAATAACAACTAGGCCATTGTTTTACACTTGTGCCCCTTCCTCTCAAAATATAATGGAAAGTGAACTTTTTTCCCAAAATTAAGCCTCAAAACTCATAACACAAAGTAAACATGCTTTCCTGAAATTGATGCTAGATTAAAAAAAAATGTAAATTGGTATTAAAACAGTAAAATGTTTAATAGCTGTAAACTGAGGGCTGAGAATACTATGACAACAGAAGTCACAACATAGTAGCAAAATGAATTTTGAAGCAACAGAAAAACCGAATGTAGTTGAGTTTGTGCTACTGTCAGCAAGGGGAGGTCCCAGTAACATCCCTGTGGAGGAGCTGACTATGTGATGGACACCCAGCATCATGTATTTGATCTAAGAAGAAACCTCACTTAGCTAGGTCAGAGTAGTGCTCGTCATATACAGGACATTAAGTTCCTTAGTAACAGCTCAATAGTGGGATTTTAAAGAATAAATGTAGATTTGGGTGTTATATTAAAAGTATTTTGGAATTGTGGAGTTATATAATAAACATTATATAATGAAAATTAGAGGACAAGGAGTATTCTTTTGGCTATCATTGACTTGTGAAACATCTTTTGTTCATTTTGCTTTTACTTAAATTCTTTAGAGAATTCGCTCTCTAAACAGAATTTTAAAGGAATCATAAGAGACATCTGCTCTGACACGCCTTAGATCAGAGAGATAGTAGGTTGTTTCAGACTAACCTGAACTTCTTACGATCTTTTCTGAGTCCTCATTGCTTTTTTTTTTCACTTCTCTATAGCTTTAACCATGGCAATCACCATCATCTCCTGGTTTCTTTCCATGTCTGTTTTAAAGTGTTTTGTACTTACCGTATATTCACTCAGTGTCATTAATGAGACAGTGAAGCATCATCATATGAAAATATATTTTTTTAAGTAAATTATTGCACACAGCTTTCAATAATATCAGGTAATTCAACCTGCATTTTGTGTATATGAGTATATATAAAAGTAATTGAACTTTAATAAAAGATCTTCAATATGTAGATCCATATAACATCTTCTACTAGTGGATGGTTTCCTTTTGTACAGTCATATTCTCTATGAAGACTGATCTTCTAGTACTGCTTTCAAAATAGCATTTCCTCTTGAATGTTGATTATTAAACTATTAAAAGAAATTACTACTTTCAGTTGATGCAGTACCAACTGTCATCTCTTTCTCTCTCTTTTTTTTTCCCTTTGTCTCTTAGGTGTGGTAGCCTTGTCATGGTACCCACGTGGTTCAGCTGATAATAATGGGGAATCTACAGATGAGTTGGTGCCTGCTATTTTGGATAATGCTCATAAATATAATCTAAAGGTATTTTCACCAAGATTTAGATAAGTAATTATTTTGAATAAGCAAGATAATAATTATAGCCCAGGAAGTAGATAAATTTTATAACCATTCCAATTAGAATCTTGATTTATATTGCAAAATGTGACTTTATATCATTTTGCTACAAATGTTTTCTGTTCATAGGGAAATATAATTTGGAGCTAAATTTCACATCTTTTGGTTTTTTGTATGTATTTGAGATGATGAATATTTTTTCAAATAATTTTTACATGTATATATGTCCTTATGGATAATCACAAACATTTTAGCAACAAAGTAGGTGAAAATTAATGAAAGATGAAAATTTGGCTTTATTATGGGGATAGAAGGGCAGCTAGGTAGCACAGTGAATAGAGTGCCAGGCCTGGGGTCAGGAAAACTCATCTTCCTGATCTCGAATCTGGCCTCAGACACTTACTAGCTGTGTGACACCGCACAAGTCCCTTCACCCTGTTTGTCTCAGTTCTCTATCTGTAAAATGAGCTGGAGAAGGAAATGGCAAACTACTACAGTATCCTTGGCAAGAAAAGCCCAAATGTAGTCACAAAGAGTTGTACAAGACTACTGAACTTATGGGGATCAGAAATAGAAATTGATTGATTTTAGATATTTTGTCCTTATTTTTCTCTTCGAACTATAAAAATTGTTTATGTGAGTTTCTTAAGATTTTGTGACACTAATTTAATATCAAAAGGAAATTAACTCCCATAAAAATGGGAAAATTATATTTCTAGTTAGGATAATTTTTTACTCAAATGATATATATATATACCGAACTTGAATATACTTTCCTAATATTTGAAAGCCCAGAAGTAGCTCTAGGATAGAGATTATTAACTTACAATGTATATGGTGTGTGTGTGTGTGCATATATGTATGTGTGTGTACATGTATGTATATGTGTGTGCATATACCCACATACACATATACATATGCTGATTAATATATATATATATTAGTTATTTCTATTTATAATCATTTCATTAGTTATTTTTCTTTATAATCCTGTGTATTTTGTTTTATGCATTTAAAACATTCTGAGAAGTCCAGAGGCTTCCCCAAAGGAAATGACACAAAGGAAAATGACACAAAAAAGTTGAAGAACTCTTGGCCCTAAGACAAAAAATTCTCTGCCAGATATTTGGCTATGCCAGTCCTGCAACCAGGTGAAAAAAGTCTGGTTTCATTAAAATTATTATTTCTGCCTATAAATTTTCCTTAGCCATGTCCACAAATATTATGAGTACTTACATTCTGCAACCTTTTTTTCTCTAATAGCAAGAATATAAGTGGATGTTTGGGACTAGATATGTGTAAAGCTTACTCCAAAATCCAATTTAAAAAAAATTTAACTTGCAAGATATATATAAAATATGTTAGTTCTGATTTGACATGTGGTATAGAAAATGACATCTACAGTTTTAAGTATTTTTTTATCTTCCTTTTTTTTTTTATAAAATGTTATTGGTGAGTTAAAATCATGATATATTTTAATCATACTGGTCCTGTTGTCATATATGTAATTCTGAGGAAGTTTATTAAATGTATATTTAGTCTGTGGAATAATTAGCATAAACGAACTAGCTTTGTGCCTATGTTACATTATTATGAAATTTACATAAACTCTACAACCTTGTTATAATATCTGTTGCTAGATCTGTCCCTATTTATGTGCATCTGCCTTATCTACAGCTTTTGTGCCTGTATGACTACCTGTGAAAGGCTGTTGGAACTCTCCTTGTTGCTGATCCTTCCCTAGCACTTAGACTTCACTTCTCCCTTCTTTCTAAGGCCAATTTACAATTGCAGTGCTAGAGATGGAAAAGGGGAGAGAGGAAGGGATGATGATATTCTTAGACACTTCTCCCTTGATATTTTTTGCAGCTTTGTGGTGCCGTCTTTCATTTATTTAGCCCATTCCCACCTGGAGGCCCCATAGGCACTTCATTGCTGAGCCACTTACCCAATTTCTCAATTTGAATGCCCCTGATAGCCTAAGTACAGTTTTTGGTTTGGTTTTTTTTGGTGGAAATGTAAATGGATTTTACTTTACTCCTTTGTGCACAAATTCATATTCAACAAATAATAAGCACTTTCTATAAGAAAGATCAAATATATAAATATAGATTTGATACAAGTCTTGCTCTTATGGAATTTACAGTCGAGTTGAAAGGGGAGAATAAGTACTCAACTATGGTACATGGTAAAATGAGAAGTGCAAAAGAGAGACTTAGGCAAACTGTTATGAGAAGTTTGAAGAGGGAAAGGGTACATTTGTGATGAAAGAGTGCTTCATGGAGGAGGGACATGTCATGAATTTGACCTTGAAGAAAAGGGCTTTCTGCTGGAGATGGAGGAAAGATTAAAGAAGGAAGAGACAATCAAAGAGAAGGAACTTATATCAAAGGCAGTGATCAGAAAGGTTAGCATCCCAATCTAGTACCAAGGCAGAGAGCAAGGCATGACCTTGGACTGTATTCACAGACTGAAATGGATGATGGTGTGTGGTGTGGTATTGATTCTCATTTTTTGCAGGGATGACCAGTAAGAACAATAGATTCCAGCTTAGCTATCCCAAATAGAATTTTGGAGCACTAGATAAGGACACAAAAGAGTAGGATCCTAGATTCATTCATCCCATTGAAGATCATATTCCCTGTCGTGGTGTTCACACACCAATAGCTCTAAATGGAACAGAGCCAAAAACCTGTTATTATCCAGCCTTCACAGCTGCCCTATTTCAGGATTGACTACTGTGACCAAAAAATAATTGGAAAAAATGAAGAGTTTTAGTAAGTGATAAAGAATGAAATTTGTTTTCTTGGAGGGACATGAAAAAGGAAAGAATAGCAGGCAAAAAAGTTACTCAAAAAAAGTACATCATGAAAAATAGAATGGAATAAACATCACTGTAAAATTAATACAAGACATATTTAGAACAAAGCCAAATGCTTGGAGAATTTAAAGAATATATGAGATATGTAATGTCAAAAATGGTAGAACTAAAAAACAGAATCAGAAGAGATCATTTAAGAAAGCATTGATAAAACAGGAAGCTTCTGCCATATTTTAAGAAATAATAATAGTTGACATTCATAAGAGACCCTGCTGTTTGTCAGGCACTGTGCTGAGTGTTTTACAAATATTGCCTCATTTGATCCTAACAACAACCCTACGAAGTAGGTGCTATTATTTCCATTCCACAGTTGAAAAAATTGAGGCAAACAGGTTTCATAACTTGCCCAAGTCCATAAAAGAAAACTTCACAGAAGTAGTGAAACCAATTATTCAATCAACAAGAATTTATTAAGCACCTGTTATGTGCCAGGCACTGTACTGTGTGTTGTGGTTGCAAATCATAAATGAGACCATCCATATCTTCAAGGAACTTAGAGTCTAAAGATGAAAATAGCATGTACCAATTTACATACAAAATGAGCATATGTAAAGTAAATATAAGGTAATGGAAGAACACTTGTGAGGGAATCAGGAAAGACCATATGTAAGAGGTATGCTTTGAAGATTAGGAACTGATGTTTGAAGAAAAATGGGGATTCTTAAGAGTCAGAGGTAAAGAAGGGAGCATGTATTCTGGGCATGGGAGAAAATCTTTGCAAAGGTACAAAGACAACAAATGTGCAATCAATTGGCATGTATAATGAACTGCAAGAAAGCCACTTTGTTTAGTCCATGAAGTTCATGAACCAGAGTAATATATAGAAAGCCTGGAAAGATGAATTGAAGCAAGATTGAGAAGGGCTTTAAATGCCAACTGTAGGAGTTTGTATTTGATTCTAGTAGTAATGATTAGCCACCGGAGTTTAGCGAGTGAGATAATGAAATGTGTGCTTTTTAGGAATATCATTTTGTGATATTCCTATCAAAAATAGGTTTTTGGAGTATAGGCAATTAGGAGCCTAGTAAAGTAGAGAAGCAAAGGTGAGATTTGATAGGAACCTGAACTAGTGAAGTGGCTATGTACATGGAAGAAGATGATGGATGTGAATATGTTAGAAAGGTAGAATCAACAAAATATGTGGTATGACAATGAGGACTCAAGGATGACTTCAGGGTTAGAAACTTGGGTGATTAAAATGGAGTTGACCCTTTACTAGAAATAGAGAAGTTAGTAAGAAATTAGGTTTGGGGGGGAAAGATAATGAGTTCTATTTTGGACGTGTTGAATTTGAGAAGCCCACAGGACAAAGAGATGTGAGAGACCAGAATTTAAACCAGAGTTTAAAACCAGAATTTAAAAGGATGGGCCAGAAATGTACATAAACATATACATACATAACATATATGCACACACACATGTATATGTGTGTGTATATAAAAACCAGTTCGGAATGCTAGTAATTAGAAAAGGCATGAGAAAAAGAGATTTAAGGTAAAGTTGGTTAGCGATGGAAAAGATTTCAGCGGGGACAATGTAAGAGGTAGAGAAAGCTGGATAGTAGAGGAATAGGACTGGGGTGTATGGGGGTGAGAAAAGGAGATTTGGTGGCAGAGGAGAAGGTGTAGGCAGTGTGTAGCCATAGGGAATGAAGTACTTTTGGGCTAAGCCTAACTCTTAAGAGTCCTGTAAATGATTCCTTTTAAGTGTTAGGAAACAAGTACCGTTAAATTGCAACAGATGTTTATTAAGTGACTACTATGTGCCATGCAGTGTACTAAGCACTAAGGAGACAAAAACTAAAAAAGTCACCACCCTCAAGGAGGAGTTTATTCTAATGGTGGAGACAACATGTAAATATTTAGGTACATACAAGATACATACAGAGTAAAAAGAAAATAATTTGAGAGAAGGGACTAATAGCACTTAAAGAGGTAGGGGGTGGAGGGAATGGAAAAATGTCCTGTGGAAGATGAGATTGAGCTGAGCATTAAAGGTAAAGCATTCCAGATGTATAATGATCCAATATAAAGGTACAGAGACAGAAGATGGAGTACTGTGTATGAGGAACTGCAAGTACTAAATTGCATTTAGGTATTGGAATACATTGAGCAGAATAAAATGTGAAAAAAAAAAACAAGTCTTAAACTTTAAATGCCAACCAAAGGAAGTTTTATTTAATCAAGAAGGTAATAGAAAGCCACTGGAGCTCATTGATTAGGAGGATAATATGGTCGTATCTGTACTTTAGAAAAATCACCTTGACAGCCAAGTGGAAGATGGGTTAGAGTAAGGATTTGAGGCAAGAATATCAATTATAAGGCTATTTCAGTCTATTGCTATCTCACTAGGTGAGAGGGTCTGAGCTAGAACTGTGACTGTCTATAAAGAAAGAGATAGAAGATTTGACAACAGATTGAATATGTGGGGTGAATGAGAGTAAGGAGTCAAGGATGAAATCTAGGTTAAGATCTTCGGTGACTGAGAGGATGGCCATACCCTGAACAGTTCTAACAAAATGATAATTTTGGACATTTGGAATTTGATATCCAGTTCAAGATGTCCAAGAGACTGTTGGTGATTGGAACTCTAGCCAGGGCTGAATGTATAAATTTGGGAGTCATCTTCAGATAATTGAACCCATGGGTGCTGATGAGATCATGAAATGAGATGGTATAGTGTGAAAAGAGAAGAAAGCTGAGAACAAAGCTTTTAGGGTACCTCCACGGTTAGTGGATGTGACATGGATGATGAGCCAACAAAGTATACAAAGGAGTGGGTGAAGAGACAGGAGGAGAATCAGGAGAGAACAATATCAATATTGTGAAAATCCAAAGAGGTGGGTCAGCTAGGTGGTGCAGTGGATAGAATACTGCCCTTGAAGTCAGGAGGGCCTGAGTTCACATCTGGCCTTAGACACTTGACACTTACTCGCTGTGTGACCCTGGACAAGTCACTTAACCCCAACTGCCTCACCAAAAAGCAAAAAAAAAAAAAAATCCAAAGAGGAGAGTATCTATAAGGAGTCAGTGATCAATAATAGCAAATGAGACAGAGAAAGATGAGGATTGAGAAAAGATCATTTAATTTGATCTTGAGGTCTGAGGTTCCATAAGTCTTTTACAGTATAGTAGTACAGCTAGCAACTTAAGCAAAGATTTCAGATTTGAATGGGATAGTTTAGTCCCTAGCTGAACTTTTAAGAACTGATATGTTAGCTACACACTGGGCTGTAGGGCAAAGTACATATCAGAAGGATAAAGTGATAATAAACAGAATTCCCAGATTACCCTTTGAAAGAATTCAAAATGTAACACCGCATGAAACTTGATTCCAAAATTCTAAAACTTCCAAATCCAAAAGTCCCTAGTACCTAAGAGACCTAGTCAGTATCAAACAAGATTATTCAGCAAATAAAAGAAAGGAAAGGAAAGCTTGTAATACCAAAGGCTAAAGGAAAAGAACTCTAACCAAAAATAATTTAATCAGCATATCTCAATCCTATAGAGAGGAAAAGGGACTTTTATTCAAATCACTGACTCCCATGTATTCCTCTTGGGAAAACACAGCTGAGGAGAATCTTTAAAACAGAAACACAGGATACAAGGGAAATCTAGGAAGACAAATATGTTTGAGCAACTTGAAAGAGATAAATGATAATCAAATGCTTTAATCAAAAGATTAACCTGTTTTCTAACACTTAAAAAGAACTGAATTACCTTCTGCCATTTAAGAGTGAGGCTTAGCCCAAAGGTACTGCATTTTCTATGGCTACGCACTGCCTACACCTTCTCCTCTGCCACCAGATCTCATGTTCTCATCCCTGTACACCTCAGCCCTGTTCCTCTACTGTGTCGGAGGTCAAAAGGCAATATTGTCTTTCCAAACTCTACCATCTTTAAGGAGGCAAAATCAGAACAAAGAAAGACAAATTTTGGTTCTGTATATGTGTGTTTCTTAAAACAGAGAAGATAGGAGGGTATAGAGAAAAATACTGGGAAAGAGAAATGAGGAAGAAGACTCAGAACTTACTGTTTTTCAGAAGTGGTGCAATAAAAAATGTTATAGACAAGTAGAGGAAGCAGACATTTCATGAACATGAAAGATTGGGGAAAAAAAGTTTAAAAATATAATAAGCAGCAGTGTGGATGTGAGATGAGAGAGGTTTAAGAAGAAAATTATAGAAGTGAACAAACAATAGTCACAAGGAAAAAGAAAAATGTTTCCCAGGGTAGTACTACTTACAAAGATCAGTTAAAAGGAGGGAGAAGAAAATAATCAATGATAGGTCTGTGTGAAGAGGGGAAGATTTTAGCATTGAAATCAGACAGTTTCATTTGGCATTGAATTATTAGAGTCAATTACTAGTTGAATTACTGGTATTGAATTCATTCCTTTTTTCTGTCTCAGTTCTTTTTTCTTATAAAGAATAGGGTAGAGGTTCAGGGAGACAAAGAGAATAAATATTATAATAGGATTTGATGGAAAGAAAAATAAACCTAACAATGAATGTATTTACCCATAAAATTGAGGAATATAACAGAATGGATAAGAAAGCAAAACCCAAGAGTGTATTACAGAGATTAAAAGAGTGAATTTGAAGTTTGAACAGAATCGAATAATATGTAATATATAAAATAATGCCATAAAAATTCAAGGAGAAAGTATTCAGAAGGATGGGGTAGTCAAAAGTACCCAAGACTATGGGTAGGAAAAGCAGAATTAGGACTCAGAAAAAGTCACCGGACTGAGTAATAAAGGGATCACTGGAATAGGGAAGGAGAAGAATAAGCATTTATTAAGCATCTACTATGTGCCAGACACTGTGCTAAGCACTTTACAAATATTTTCTCATTTGATCCTCACAACAGTGCTGTGAGGTAGGTGCTAATACCCCTAATTTTACAAGTGAGGAGACAGAGACAGACAGAGGTTAAATAATTTGCTCAGAATCAAACAGCGAGTAAGGATTTGAGGCAAGATTTGAACTCAGATCTTTCTGCCTCCAGACCCAGGGCTCTATCCTCTAGCTTCCTCACTACACAACATCAGGTAGTAAAGTCATAATGCTATAAGAAGTTAAGAAGTCCATGGGAAGTGAAAAACTTGAGGCAACAAGTGTAGGCAGCTTTTTTTCAATTAATTTATTTTTAGTTTTCAACATTCACTTCCATAAGCTTTTGAGTTTTAAATTTTCTCCCATCCCTCCCCACCTCCCTCCCCAAGTTGGCATGTAATGTGATAAAGGCTGTACATATACATTCCTGTTAAATATATTTTCACATTAATCTTGTTGTAAAGAAGAATGAGAATCAATAGAAGGAAGCAGAAGACAGAAGAAACAAAATAAAACAGAAGAAAAAAAGAGCAAATAGTATGCTTCAATCTGCATTCAGACTCCATAGTTCTTTCTCTGCATGTGGATAGCATTTTCCATTCTGAGTCTTTTGGAGGTATCTTAGATCTTTGTATTGCTGAGAAGAGCTAAGTCTATCAAATTTAGTCATTGCACAGCGTGGCTGTTACTGTGTATAATGTTCTCCTGGTTCTGCTCATTTCACTCAGCATCAGTCCATACAAGTCTTTCCAGGTTTTTCTGAAGTCTACCTGCTCATAAACATTTCTTTTGCACAATAGTATTCCATTACATTCATACACCACACTTTATTCAGGCATTCCCCAATTGATGGGCGTCCCCTCAATTTCCAATTCTTTGTAGGCAGCTTTTTCAATCTAAGATTTTCATCAAAATGTTCATACTTAAAGAGTTTACCTTGGGCAGCTAGGTGGCACAGTGGGCAGCTAGGTGGCACAGTGTATACAGCATGGGCCCTGGAGTCAGGAGGACCTGAGTTCAAATCCAGCCACAGACACATAAGACTCACTAGATGTGTGACCCTGGGCAAGTCACAAAAAAAAAAAGAGTTTACTTGGAAACTATTTAGAAAATTTACTTATACAAGATAATTCTTTCTTTGATGAGACTGGTTAAGTAAAGTATACCTTAAAGTCTCTTCATGTTTTGGTTTAGTGTTCCTACTCTGTAGCAAACTACACAGGCTACAAGTTATAAATTGAAAAGTTCTACATGATATATTCATATTTCCTTTTTGATAATAATGGAATCTTAAATTCTTCACATGAGGTCAAAATTGCTATTTAGAAACTAAAAACTAAATGCTTATTCTGTGTCTCAGAGTTGTTAAGACATCTAATGTCTGAGAAAAATGTTCTTTGGCTTTTCCTCTTCTGAAAATCAGGTAGCACTTGTTGGATAATTAGGATTCAAGAGACTAAGAATAAATGTTATATGTTGTCGTGGAAAGCTGAAACTCCAAGTTTCAACCGAGTCCTTAAGCATTTGAACAAGAAGTAATTATAAGCAAAATGCTTCTCTGACTTAGGTAAGATGAATATCTACCATATCCCTCATTTTAAATGAAATTCTACACTGAGCTGAAGACCAACAATGCTTTGTTTATAGACCTGCTCAAATCTCAAGAATATGAGCTGAACCTACAGGATCTTCAGTTTTGAAGTGCAAAGCAATTCCAAGACTTATTAATCATTTACCACATATGGGTTTCTCTAGTCCCAATGAAGCATGAGTTGTCATCATAGAAAATAAATGCTAAATATGGAGAACCTAGGTTCAAATACCAGCTCAGCTATTTGCTGATCTTACGGGTATGTGGGGTGTTCAGGGAGAACTAGCTCCTCTGGTGTAATGGATTGCTGAGCCCTTTTCAGGTCTACTCATCTACCTTTGGGGTCTACATTTCAACCAACTCCCTCCTGTAGCTCTAAGAAGCTGTGGCAAGTAGTGGCTGCAAACTGGTAAAACTGGTTTAGCAGACAAGCTAACCAGGTTGAGGGTACCCAACAGGTCTCAAACCCATCAGAAAAACCCTCCAAGTAAAAACAAAAGAACTGACTGTGACTCCATGATATTTGAATTAGTTTTTCCAGATTCCTTACAATATTTTCTCCTTGACATGGGAGCTCAAATTTGCCTATAATATTCCTGAGAATTTTCATTTTGGGATCTCTTTCAGAAGGTGATTAGTGGATTCTTTTAATTTCTTCAGTATTTTTTTGGGTCTCCTTTAGCAAGCTGTTGACTTGTTTTTCATGATTTTCTTGCATCACTCTCATTTCTCTTCCCAGTTTTTCCTCTGCTTCCCTTACTTGCTTCTCAAAATCCCTTTTGAACTCTTCCAAGGCCTGGGACTGATTCATAGTTTTCTTGGAGGCTTTGGATGTAGGAGCTTTGACTTTGTTGTCTTCTTCTGGTTGTATATTTTGATCTTCTTTTCCACCAAAGTAAGATAATACAGTTTGACTCTTTTTGCGCTGCTTGCTCATGATCCCAGCCAATTACTTGAGTTTTAAACTCTTTGTTAAGGTACAAATCTGCTTCCAATGTGGAGAATGTACTGTCCCGAGCTTGGGGTGGGGTTGTACAGCTGTTTTCCGAGATACTTGTAGGGCCCTGTAAATTTTCAGTTCTTCCAAGGTGGTATGATAAGGGGCAAGGTGTTTACTCCTTTCCTGGCCTGCGACTACAAGTACTCCTTTCTGTCCTGTAACTGTGCGGAGGGGCTCCTCTCTCTACAATCACTACAAGCTCCACCAAGCCAGCGCTCCTCCTCACCCCAGCACTGCCGCCCAGAACTGTGGCCCAGATCCAAACACGGGCAAAGCAAGAGATTCCTACCTCAGCACTGGCAAAGAGATCCCTGCAATCCCTCTCTGATCAGCCACTGGGTTCCCCCTCAGTCTATGGACTGGAAGCTCGGGAAGCAGCTGCCCCCCCCCCAGCGCCAGGTTCTTGGGGAATGGAGCTGAAACCCTACCTTCCTTTCTCAGCACCGACAGAAACAGACTTTTCCCACTGACCTTCCAAGTTGTCTTTGGCATTGGTGGATTGAGGAGTCTGGAAACCTCCACAGCTGCCAGAGATTCAGTCCTCTGAGGCCTGCTCCAGGTTCGCAAGGGCCTGCGCGCCCACGCTGCGCTGCACTCCCCGCCCTGTGCGATACACCTTTCTGATCAATCATCCAGGTTGTCTTGGGCAGGAAGTTTGTTTCACTCTGTCTTTTTGTGGGTTCTGCTGCTTCAGAATTTGTTTAGAGCCATTTTTTATGAGTATTTGCAGGGGTTTGGAGGAGAGCTCAAGCAAGTCACTGCTTTTACTCTGCCATCTTGGCTCCGCCTCCAATTCTTTTAATTTCTATTTTATCCTCTGGATCTAAAATATTGGGCAGGATTCCATTATAATTTCTTGGAATATGATATCTAGGTTCTTTTTTTTTTTAATTGTGGCTTTTGGGTAGTCTAATAAGTCTTTAATGATCTCTCCTTGATCTATTTTCCAGGTCAGTTGTTTTTCCAATGAAATATTTTCACATTATTTTCTATTTTTTCATTCCTTTGGTTTGTTTTCTTGTTTCTTAAGTTATCATGGAGTCATTAGCTTCCATTTCACCCATTTTAATTTTTAAGGAATTAGTCTGGCTTATATGCAATTGTTTGCATGTTGTCTCCTTAGTTAAACTGTCATCTTCTTGAGGGTAAGAACTATTTTTTTTAATCATTCTTTGTATTCTCAGTGCGTACATAGTATCTGACACGTGGTAGGCACTTAATAAATGGTTGTTGACTTACTATCCATGCTACCTTTATGCTTCCTCTTCTCATGGTATTGTCCAAATTGAGGCCCTCTACTTTAAAAACCAAGCAATTTTCAACAGTTTGACCCATGCTGGCCACTTCAGGGATGTTGAAAGAGGCTCCTTCTTTAGGTTGAGTTTGGACCGGATTACTTCTGAGGTCCCTTGCAAATTATAGATTCTCTGAAATAAATCACAATGTAAATGAAATTGATTTTGTTTTTTTGGCTACAATAAACATCATCATACATAGAAAATATTGAATTAATTCTAATGGAAAAATTCAAGGTTTTTAGCTGTGCCTTTATCAAATATAATCTGTTAGATTAAAGTTTAAAAAATATAGCAACTGGGGAAGTTAATAATTCTAGCTACAACTATCTGACCTTGGTTCATGATGAACAGAAAAAAATTCTTTCCTTTATAATTTAACTATGTTTCATTCATAACTGTAGCATAATGTTGTTTTCATTAAATGCTGTCTAGCTGTAAAATTACTTATGTGAAAACTAGTAGCACTGACTAATGTAAAATACTGTTTACTTTAATTGGGCAATTGAAAACAAGAGAGTTTTACATTGGAATGATCTGAAGTTTGTAGGAGACATTTTTTCATAAGAGCCTGGGGCCTAAAATTCAAAACAGTGAAATATGGTATATTAGACTGTTTTAAGTGTTTTTTTATTGCTAGTGATGTGTCCATAAAATATTAAGTGAAAGTGAACATCTTTACATTCTGTGTTTTAAAAATCTGTTTTTCATGACTTGATTTATCTTCAGAGAAATATCTCATAAAGCATTTACTCTGCATTGTTAGACAGAAATGAAATATAAAAAGTTTTCCTCAGCCATAATCAGTTTTATTGGCAGGTAAATGGATAAGCTTTGTTTAGTTAAATAACCTAGAATCCTCTGTATAGAGCAATTCTGTTATTTTCATTTCTTTTTCCTACTATATTATTTACAGTAGCCTCAGGATACTGAAAACTACCCTACAGATTTTTCCTTAATACAGTTTAGACATTTAAGATGTATGTGATATCAGTGACTATGGTACTAGGAGAATACCTCTACAATACTGGTATACCTCCTATACAATTGATAGTCTAACCACTGGATTTTAGCATAAGTTGTAGGCATACATACTATTTACATTAGTCTTGTTTCTTGTTTTCAGTGTTGCAAACAAGCTTTCCATTGAAGTGTCCTGTGGCTGAAACTTTTTCAAAGTAGACCAAATTCCCTCATAAAGATCCAGGTTTTATGTATCAGCATAGCATACAAAGCAAGTTAACCTGCTGCTAATTTAATGCTGTAATTGGTTACAGTTAATGCTGTATTTCACACTCGGGTTCAATACCGTTCATTGAAAGCTATGACTGAAAATATCAATTAACTTATACCTGATGTGAGATAGACTTTGAGCTATTCTGGACTTAATAGAAATTTTCCATTTTACCCCCCATAATATTCTTACTGGTTTTTTTTTTAGGTTACTTTCCACATTGAACCATATAAAAATCGAGATGATCACAGTATGCACAAAAGTATCAAGTACATTATAGACAAGTGAGTTTCTTTAATAATTATTATTATTGTTTGCTCTTTTACCTTCTCTTATAACAAGCTAATATTACTTAATGATATTTGAAGTTATAGATGCAGGAAAACCTTATGACAAAATGCAACACCCATTCCTATTAAAAACACTAGAGGCATAGGAATAAATGGAGTCTTCCTTCAAATGATAAGTAGCATCTACCTAAAACCATCAGCAAGCATTATATGTAATGGGGATAAGCTAGAAGCATTTCCAAAAAGGTTGAGGATAAAATAAGGATGTCCATTATCACCACTGTTATTTGATATGGTACTAGAAACATTAGCTTTAGCAATAAGAGAAGAAAAAGAAATTAAAGGTATTAGAATAGGCAAAGAAGAAACAAAGCTATCACTCTTTGCAGATGATATGATGATATACTTAGAGAATCAAGTAAAAAACTACTTGAAATAATAACTTTAGCAAAGTTGCAGGATATAAAATAAACTCACATAAATCATTGGCATTTCTATATATTACTAACAAAGCCCAACAGCAAGAGATAGAGAAATTCCATTTAAAGTTACTATAGATATTGTAAAATATTTAGGAATCTACCTGCTGAAACAAAACCAGGAACTATATGTACACAATTACAAATTACTTTTCACACAATTAAAGTCAGATGTAAATAATTGGAAAAACATCAGTTGCTACTGGGTAGGCCAAGCTAATATAATAAAAATGACAGTGCTACCTAAATTTACTTACTCAGTGCCATACCAATCAAACTACCAAAAAATTACTTTATAGAGCTAGAAAAAATAATAACCAGATTCATCTGGAGGAACAAAAGGTCCAGAATATCAAGGGAACTAATGAAAAGAAATGCTAGGGAAGGTGGCCTAGTCATACCAGATCTTAAATTGCATTATAAAGTAGCAATCATCAAAACTACTTGGTACTGGCTAAGAAATAGAGTGGTGGATCAATGAAGTACACAAGACACAGCAGTCAATGACTATAGTAATTTACTGTTTGGTAAACCCAAAGACCCCATCTTCTTGGATAAGAACTTACTATTTGATAAAAACTGCTGGGAAGACTGGAAAAGAATATGGCAGAAACTAGGCATAGACCAACATCTTATACCATATGCCAAAATAAAGTCAAAATGTGTTCATAATTTAGATATAAAGGCTGATACTATAAGCAAAATGAGACCACAAGGAATAGTTTACATGTCAGATTTATGGAGAACAGAAGAATTTATGACCAAACAAGAGATAGAGAACATTATGAAATACAAAATGGATAATTTTGATGACATTAAATTGAAAAGTTTCTGCACAAACAAAAGCCAATGCAACCAAGATGAAGAGGGAAGCAGAGAACTGGGAAATAATTCTTACAACCAGTGTCTCTGATGAGGGCCTCATTTCTAAAATATAGAGGAGAATAAGTCAAATTTGTAAGAATATAAGTCATTTCCCAGTTGATAAATGGTCAAAGGATATGAACAGGCAGTTTTCAGATGAAGAAATGAAAGCTACCTATAGTCATATAAAAAAATCTCTAAATCACTATTGATTAGAGAAATGCAAATCAAAACAACTCTGATTGGCTATCACAAAACAGGAAAGTGATAAATGTTGGAGAAGATGTGGGAAAATTGGAACACTAATACATTGTTTATGGAGTTGTGAACTGATCCAACCATTCTGGAGAGCAATTTGGAACTGTGCCCAAAGAACTATAAAAATGTGCATACCCTTTGACCCAGCAATAGCACTTCTAGGGCTGTATCCCAAAGAGATCACAAAAATGGGAAAAGGACCCACATGTACAAAAATCTTTAAAGCAGCTCTTTCTATGGAAGCAAAGAATTGGAAATTGAGTAGATGCCCATCAATTGGGGAATGGCTGAACAAATTGTGGTATATGAATGTAATGGAATACTATTGTGCTACAAGAAATGATGAGCAGGCAGACTTCAGAAAAACCTGGGAAGACTTGTATGTAAGTGAAGTAGAACCAGGAGAATATTGTACACAGGAACAGCCACATTATGAGATCACTAACTTTGATAGATTTAGCTCTTCTCAGCAGTGCAAGGGTCTAAAACATCTCCAAAAGACTCATGATAGAAAATGCTATCCACATCCAGAGAACGAACTATGGAGTCTGAATGCAGATCCAAAGCATACTATTTGCTCTTTTTTTTTTCTTCTGTGTTGTTTTGTTTCTTCTTTCTTGTGGTTCCTCCTGTTGGTTCTAATTCTTCTTTACAACATGACTAATGTGAAAATATGTTTATTAGGAATGTATAAGTTTGTGGAAGTAAATGTTGAAAAATAAAAATTATTTTAAAAATAAGATTTGAAGTTGTTTTCACAGTCTGCAACAAAATTATTTGCTATTTAATTAATTTTCCATTATAATTTGTGAACCATCTCACAAATGACAAAGTAAAACATTTCAGAAGGACTAAAACATTCAGTTATAGTATCAGTCCAAGCAATGGGGCAGTTAGGTGGCACAGTGGAGTACTGGGCCTGAAGGCAGATCTGGGCTCACATACAAGCTGTGTGACTCTGGGTAAGTCTCTTAACCCTATTTGTCTCAGTTTCTCATCTGTAAAATGAGCTGGAGAAGGAAATGGCAAACCACTCTAGTATCTGCCCAGAAAGCCCCAAATGGGCCCTCTAACAGTTGGACATAACTGAAACAACTAAACAACAACAAAATGAATGCAAGAAAGCTACAACTGGCTTTATCATTTAATTTATTTAGTAAGTTCTTTAGACTTCTCCTTTTGGAAGAACATTTTTCAATGTTTTTGTCTTCAGATTAGTGTACTACTAACAATTCTACCTTTTCAAAAAATGCATCACAACATGGTATATTGACTGCTGTGGTACAAATTGAAGGATTTATAGTGTAATCATTTAAAATCACTCCAAGTGCAGGGAAAAAGAAATTTCTATTTCTCCTCAAAGGATAAGAGGATATAATGGATATATCATGCTCTTACAAAGAACCTAATCAGCCCTAGTAGAGTATTTTAAAATATTAGCAATTTTAGTTTCCATGTTTGCTTAAGGATTATTTATGTATAATTTTGTTATTTATTGATATATCTGAGATCTAATTTGACTCTATGAAAAATTTAAAATATAATGATGTAGCAGCTTTTGGATGAAAGATAAGAACATTGGCTTTAAAATGCCCTGGTAATCAGGTTGGTAAGAAAAAAATACTTTTCTCTCATTAGTTATTTCTGACTATTTACATTAGTATTGTATATGTTTGTTTTCTAGATATGGAAGCCATCCGGCTTTTTACAGGTATAAGACCAACAGTGGCAGAGTCTTGCCCATGTTTTATGTGTATGATTCTTATTTCACGAAGCCAGAAACCTGGGCCAATCTTCTAACTGCCTCAGGGCCCCTGAGTATTCGTAACACTCCCTATGATGGATTGTTTATTGCTCTTCTTGTAGAAGAAAGACACAAACAGGAAATCCAGAGAAGTGGTTTTGATGGAATTTACACATACTTTGCCACAAATGGCTTCTCTTATGGCTCATCACATCACAACTGGGCAGATCTAAAAGCCTTTTGTGACAGCAACAGCTTACTGTTTATCCCGAGTGTGGGGCCAGGATACATAGACACCAAAGTCCGACCCTGGAACAACCACAACACTCGGAACCGAGTCAATGGGAAGTACTTTGAAACTGCTTTCAGTGCTGCTTTTCAAGTGCATCCTGATGTTATTTCCATCACCTCCTTTAATGAGTGGCACGAAGGAACTCAGATTGAAAAAGCAGTTCCCAAGAAAACTGAACGCATAGTATACCTTGATTACCAGCCTCACAAACCAGGTATTTATCTGGAACTCACTCGTAAATGGTCCGAAAAATACAGTAAGGAAAAGGAACAGTGGCTTGCGTGAAATGAATCCACTAGCCGTTTTAACATACTTAGTCCAAAGTGTAGTCATAATAAAAACAGTCCAACATATCAGATTATGCACAATATTTTGTCAGGTCTACAGAACAAATCTTTAAGTCAACATGCATTATTCTTGTATCTTTATTAGAATGAATATTGACTTTTGTAAAAGGTTGAAATAGCAATATTGTTACTGTCAACTTCTTGGAGGTTGTATTTTGAAAGTATTTGAGAAAAAAAGCTGTGCAATTTTTTATATTCTGTAAATTAGATTTAACTAACCTAAGATAATTTGTGAAACACTTATGTACAATATTAGCATAGTTTGTATCATTTAGGTCTGAAAATGAAATTTAGCTTTTATGACAGTTTAATTTTTATTTTATAGCCCATTGTGCAGAAAGTAATTAGCATCTAATTAGAGGCTACTTACTTCCTGGACACAGAAACCAGTTTTGGTTTGTCTGTGGTAGAAATCACTGTGGTAGAAAAAAGCAAGGTACTATAAAAGAATTGTTAATGTATGTGTTTCCTTTTTCAGTTTTGAAAGCCATTTCCCTCCAGTCACTCGGCTGGCTAACTTCATTCCTTCTTAAGAATTGAGGCTATTGGTTACTGGAACCAAAAATAGCAAAAACATTTCTATAAGATACAACATACACATAATCTGTTCCATAAGTTAGCATTACTAAATCATTGTTAAAGATAAAGGGCCCTTTCTGCATAGCTCGATGTATATTGTCATTTTGCCATTTTCTAAGTACCTATGCTATACTGTATGCTATGCAAGTCGTAAATGCCTTCTCTGTGGCAGAAAAGGTTTTATTTGGGGTCTTTAATATCCTGAATTTTAGATATAAAATGATTAGTAAAATACCATATATAAGTTTATCTCTGTCATATATACATCTATATGTATAGATATGCATGTAGATGTGTTTTTTAAAGCGGTGCAAATAGTACCAAAAAATCATTTTTTTCCTAGACTGTGGTATCTATCATGTTTTATTATTCTTGTTCCTTAGGGATTGAATTCAGCATTGAGATTTTAAATTAGTCTGAATGTAAGACTTCTTTTTTTCCCACATATCTAATTCATGTAAAACTTGAGTACAGCCTGTAGTCAGCATTTATGTATATATTATTTTATTTTCAACTCTAATTTTAAAGGCACAGTCCATTTTAGGAAATGGCCTATATACAGATTGATATGATACTGTATAAAATTATTTAAATGTACATAGAAAAAACTGAGTAAAGAATTTGGATTAATTTTATTTTGACAATTTTACTTTTACCCAAGTTTAGTTTTATTGTGGTAAGAACAAGAATAGTGTTAATCCTTTTAATATATAGAAATATATCTGCAACTTAGTACTTGGCACTTTCATAGCACCTTTAATCTGAGAATTAAAACACTTAAATATTGAGATATGTGGTTATTAACAGTAGATGTTTGCTATTTAAGAATAACCTGTTGTCAGATATTAATCACTCATAGTATTGAAATTCATCTATTAACTTACCACCAAAACCAGGATGTCAAAATGCAACCTTAACTAGTACTATAACCCCAGTCAGCAAAATATACTGAATCCGCTGTCAGAACAATACAGTTAAAGTTAAATGTAGAATCTCATATAGGGGAGAAGAGATGAGAATCAAATAAAACAATAAACAATAGGTCATCCAGAGTATCAGTATTTGTCTTTGAAAAGAAGTTAGAAACACACATTTGGATACAGAGGCAAACACATCATGAGCCTCAAGGTAGCTTGTTCTGGATTTATCTGGGCATGTAGAGTAGGAGGTAATGATAGGGAGGTTATCACAGATAATTGAAAAATGAACAACAGTGTAGTCTAGCTTAATCACTTTTACACGTTTCTTCGATATATAGGGATGTATCCAGTGCCTTCATCACACCAGAAAAAATAATAGACTGCTGTATAAATTAGAAGAACATAGTAATTGTAGCAATAATAATGATGATAGCTGATATTATTCTAATGCTTTACAGTTTGCAGAATGCTTTACGTACCTTATTCATTTTATCCTCACGAAGACCTGTGAAGTAGGGAGTACAAGTGTTATTATCCCCATCTTATAGCTCAGAAACAGAGATTTAGAGAAATTAAGTGGCTTGATCTTACATTTTCTCACTCCAAATCTAACAATCCTTTCACTGTACCACTGTGCCTCCCAATAAAGCAGAACCTTCCATTAAATGAAATTACTTTATGAATTCCATCTTTAGGAGAAAGAAATTACTCTAACCCCACTCCCCCCCAAAAAAGCTACTCCAAATCCAAATTCTGTATTAATTTTTTAAAGTTACTTGCAGGTTATCAATACAGGTTTAATTTGTGCTATATTTTTTCTACAACTACAAGATCATGCATTAAATTTTTATATTCTGAGTGACAGTTAATCTTCAACTTTCACAGGGGTGGCATTCCTATGAAATGACATGAAAGTCATAAATGCAAATGTTGACACATTGAACCTAAGACAAATAGGGAGTTAGGTTCCCACAACCACCAAAAACTCTAATCTTTCATCAGACATTGCTGACAATACACTTTTCTGCATACAGTTATTTATTTATTTATTGGTTAGGCAGTGGGGTTAAGTGACTTGTCCAAGGTCACACAGCTAGTAAGTGTCATGTGTCTGAGGGCGAATTTGAACTCAGGTCCTCCTGACTTCAGGGTCAGTGCTCTATCCACTGCTCCACCCAGCTGCCCCCATACCATTCTTTATAGCAAAACATTAATTCTTATAACATGTACTTTTCCTAACCATGAAATAACCAATAAAATGAGGTACACAAAACAAAATTGGTAGTATGCAAAACGTTTTTCTCACTAGTAATTCCCTAGAATTCTGTGACCTTTTGCACCAACATCTCAATTTAAAAACTAACATTGATTTCAGACAGTATTCAGTTCTTATTACACATGAAGTCTGCAGTACTATAAATACTGTACCGCAAACACAATTCTTAAGACTAAAACTTTTTTTAATCTGAACCTTGCCTTCTGCTGTGTCAGGTGGCAGTGTGAGGGTGTTGGGTGGTATACTTTCTTCCTTTTTATGGGTGTAATGAATCATTGATTCATTAACACCAAACTCGCAGACAACATTCTGGGACAAAGTTTACCTAATGCTTTTATTTTTTCACTAATACAATTATAGACTTGAGCTTTAGAGCCCAACAGACATGTTCTACGCTTTGGAGGCAAAATTCAAACACAAAACTTGAATTTTAAAGGCAAACAATGAAATATGCAACAAATGCACAGGGAACTCTTCAACAGTAGTGTGAACAAGACCAGTGAAGCTCTTAATAGGATACCAGCAGCTCCACAAACTTGCATGCATTGTACCTCTCTTTTTTTTCTCTGCTACACATAACTATTAATGTGTGTGGTTGCCAATGCAGAAGTAAAAAGGGGGTTACCAATAACATCACACAAATGTTTGAAATCATGAAAGTTAAACCACAAATGTTGAGAATTGACTGTATAACCTTGAGGCAGGGCAGGTTTCTCAGTCAACAAAGAAGGTTTCAGAGTGTTTCCTTAATTTTGTTCACTAAGGCAGAGGTAGGGAATGAATTTTTTTTTAAATTTTCAATAAACAGGGTTGAAACAAAAAGAGGTTTCAAAAGAAGCCAGTTAAATAGAATATCCCATTCCACCCAGCACTTCCATTAAGACAGTTTATCACAAACTATTATAATATTGAAATAATTATGTATTAAGTAAACCCATTTATTTAATCTATTAAAAAAAACCTATTTCAATGACATTTAAAAAATTCAGTGGAGCCAGTATAGCACATTTGAAAATTAGGAAACAAAGTGTAGGCTAAAGAGAGTCAGTGTTAAGGAGGCTGGAGACATGACTCCAGGTCCTAGCACTTCCACTGACTGTGACATTAGACAAGTCCCACTTAATTTTCTGACCTCTGTTTGCTTATCTACAAAAAGGAGTTCAACTATATGATCTAGTTTCAAATCTAAAATTCTGTGTTTTTAACCCTACTATTTGTGTGCCCTCCCTGGAAAAAATAAATATTTGCTATTGGCTCTGTGTATAATACAAATATATATTTCATATTTGGAAGATGCCTTAATGCTTCCACATTGCAGCTTCTGCTCTGTAACCCTTTGTGTCATTTCAGTTAGATTTCTAAATTATTGTAGTAGCTTAGCACAGGGGTTTTCACACTTTTTGAAATTATGGAACATGTATTTTTGTTCCAGTATTTCCATGGGTATATAACTTCATCATTATTGGTGTGTCCTGTTTCCATATAAATCACAACCCCATTCTAAGACTCAGAAGTTAAATGGTCTAAAAGAGATGTGATGATTGAAATCCCATTACCCCATGACCAACCTGGTGATAACTTCTGTACTAGAAGTCCTCCCAGTTTGGAAAGACCTACCACATTTTGTGGACATGGGAATGGATAGGGCTTTATATTCATATAAAAAGAATTTATAAACCTTGTTAAAGAGATTAAGTTTTAATGGCAAAAAGTGCAAAATTTATGGTAAATAACACTCAATCCACAGGAGGATCATTCTAGAATAATAAATATATGTGTGTGTGTGTGTGTGTGTGTGTACACACACACATGTATTCATAAAGTAGGATCAAAGGCAAGGGTTGTAGGGATATTGTACATTTTCTCTTTATGTTCCTTATTTGGGTCACAGTAACACAAACATAATAAATTATTTTGCTTGTACATAGTAACAAGTATCTTCCTCTTCACTTTCTGCTGTAGTTCTTAGTTGTACTTGTAAGCAAGGGCACTACTATTATTTGAAGCTGAGGAAATAACTTGGAGGTGTAAAGGGCGGGAGGGGAGACCAGCATCCAGATATCATAGTCTTACTTGAAGTAAGGGGAAGGGCAGAAGAGGGGAATACTAGTGATTTCTCATGCAAAAAAAAAAATCTAAAGCCTGGTTTCATTTTGCACAATATAGTCCCATGCTAACTTGTGCAAAGCACTAGGTAAAGCAGGATTTTTCAAATTCTTTAGTCACAGCTGCTTTATATTTCAGGAGGGTAAACCCTGATTTGTTTGTTTTTTTGCTTTTAACAGTTTGAAAAAGGCTGAGCTACAACCATGCCCTGGCTGTACAGGAGCTATGCTAAGATGATTAGTCATACTAAGATGAATTTCAGTCATAAAAGGGACCTTTGACACCACCTAGTTCATTCCTGTCATTTTATAGATGATGAAACATTGTGTCTTGTTCAAGATTATGTAGGTAATAAGTAGCAAAGCCGATACTACAGCCACATTTTCCTAATTCTCATTGAGGTTCAGTGCTTTTTACACAATACCACTGCAAAATTTTAACTTCTTATGGAGAATTCATACTATTCATTTTAACTAACACATCTTCATCCCCTGTGTTCTCCAATGTATCTCTGAGCATGTTTCATTTTTACTGGTGTATATAGTCTTCAAGGCATGTAACACTTAGATTAAGGCTACCTCTATTTTCTTAGTCTTCTCTGAGATTTTTAGTGATAAGCTAGTGAGAAATGAAAAAGAATATTTTCTGGTAAGCCATTTACCTAAAATAAAACAGTACTGTAGAGTTTCATAACCTTGAAAGTATGTCAGATTGTTTTTAATATAAACTTGTTTGTAGTTTGAAGTTTTGCCATTTCCCTAAAGTTAATTAGGCCCCCACAAAATCCTATTGTGACCCAGTTGTCACCATGTTGATGACTTGGTGTGGCTAAATACTCTTAAGAGAATCAAGTATTGTAACCCAAAGTTTTAAAAACATCTGTTAAAATTTTTTTTAATTTTTTGAAAAAGAAAATCAAGTAAACAAGAATTTCATTGCTTTGTTCCCCTTCCAAAAAAAATAAATTCTTAAATCATAAGATGATGAATTTAGAGCTAGAAGAAACATTAGAGATTATCTAGGCTAACCCCTTGTCTTATAGATGAGGAAACTGAGGCCAAGAGAATAAATGATTTACCCAAGGTGATGCAATAGGTAATAAGTGACAGAAATATGATTCGAATCCAGTTCCTCTTCATATCCAGTGTTTTTTCCATTGGATCACACACTGCCTATCAAATCAACAGATAGTTGAAAGGATACTATCTAGTTAGTACTTTATTCCTTTAATCAGCAAATATTTTTTCCAACTCCTGCTACGTGAGGCCCTGTGACAGTGCTATGTGAGGCACAAAGAATAAATCATAACTATAGTACCAAGTAGAATATAAGAGAATTAAAAAGTGCTGTGGAAACTGAAGAGAAGATAACTTCCATCTGCAAAATATAGTGTGGTCACATCTGTTCATCTTTGATTGGATTTATTAAAGTAGCTACTACCAATATTGGTCATTGCTGAAATAACCACTGGAACTCTGACAGATAATAATTGTTTTATGAAATGCTCTGAGCTTTAATGAAAGTTATTCTTCAAGGGAACTAATGATCACACTCTGAATTGATACCAGTTTAATAGTTTAGATTTCCTTGGAAATCAGTATGTACTTCCTTCTTAGAGATTTTAGTGAATATTTTCTCCCAAGTCATGTTTCATTGATTCTTAGGAAATTAAGTTTATAAACTATTTCTCAGGTATTCTCTGCAGCATGTTTTTCAAACAACATGGTTTTAAGATTTCTTATATGACACATGAATAGGATAATGAAATTTACTTCATTTATTTAAATTCATTAGATTAGCTTTTAATACAAAATAGTAGATTAACATAATTAGGCTGTAATAGCACTCCTAGTAACTGTTCATGTTTTTAACACGTCGGGTTTTCTACTGTAGGTAACTTGCTGGTATAGCAGACAATGTTTACTAGTCCCTTTAAGATAACCTTGGAATCTACTATAACCACTATTTCTTAGATCCTTTAAAATAGAGCTTTAAAAAAAGATTTGATGTTTATATGTAATATGAATTTCACTGTATAGATGAACTAGTTTATTATATCATTTTTTTATCTTACTAACAGTACAGGGCATAAGTATTCTACTTATGAGATATGGGATACTATTTTTTATGTATAAGTTTCTTTTTGATTGGTGATTAATTACCAAGGAGTAACAGCATATACCTTTTAATTTACTCTCCTTACTTAAATATGCAAATATTGACAGGCATATCAAGTTTCACTGTGCACAATTATTTTATCATTAGTTGTTTAGAAAAAAAATCTAATGTCTGGGACTTAAGTTTTTTAATTTCTGTTGATAAACTTTATCAATCCAGTGGACCTGAAGTTTTTTTCAGGATTTGACATTTCACATCAAGCTGACTTATAATAAACCATCTTAAATGCCAAGCAAATCCTTTACCATGTACTTTCTCAACAAATCTGGTCCATTTTACTAAGCATATATGCTGGTCTTTATTCCTCTAGAACCTATAAACACATTCCTGCACTGGTGATTCCACTTCCAACATTTCAATTCAGATTAAAGGGCACTCCCATGTTAGAAGAGTAATGTATCATTTTAAACCAGCACATTTCTATCATTTTAGCAGTAGTTATGATACTAAAATGACAACTTAGCTTCTTCCAAACCTAAGATCTTTTAGGTATCAGTAACTCTGCATTAAAAAAACAAAAGCGATCAAAAGAAAATAAAGTAATTCACACCTTGTTATGTATCAGTGATTTCACCTAAATATTATAGAGTTTAAAATAAGGTATTGTTCTTGCAGTTTTAGGTGTGATTTTGCCTTAATTGCATTGGTGAGTTATTTTTCCTTAAGGACAAAGGAACCTAATAGTACTGTTGGTTACTTTATACTCTAGCTTGCAAGGAAGAGTGCTTGCTAAGGCACATGATTAAAAACATTAAAGTTTTTATTTAGTCTCATTTTTCAGTAGTGTTATTTGAAACTAGGGCATTGATGACTAATCTATATTTTAAGGGCTAAAAAATCAGGTAGTTTTTGCAGCCAAAGCTTACTAAAATCAAATAAAATGCATATATTTTCAACTTGCATGATCCAATTTTGTTTTTAAAAGTATGTTAGATATTTCATTCTTGTCTGAGTGAACTAGAAGTCAAGACCCATTGAGAGGTGGTCAGACTGAAGTATTTATATCATTATACTGCATCAGATGTACCATTGTCAAAAAAAAGTAGGGGAGGGATTCACTTAGAATTATGATATATAATGTTTGTTACTATATGTGTTAGTTTTTTCTGTCTTTAAGGAAGAATAGGTTAGAACACTCTTGCTTTAAGTTAAAGGCCACTTCAAAGCTTCCAGAAGGTAGAAAACAGGAAAAATGTGGTCTACAAAATAAGTAGGAGTTGTAGATTTAGAGCTGGAAAGGACCTCAGAGTTCATCTAGGAACGAGGGAGATGAGGAAAGTAAGGTAAATAGCAGCACCAGAATTGAACTCAGGTTCCTCTGACTCCATATCTAGTACTCTTTACATTATACTGCCTATAAAATTCAGAAAACAACAGTTTAAATCAATCCCAGTCCATGACTATGTAATATTTCAGTTAAATGTCTAGGCATAATCAGACCATACATTATTATATTGAGTGAGCTATCATGTCTAATAAAATTTTTATTATTTTTGAGGCAGCCAGTGCACAAGTCTAAAATTTAGATGGAATAAGATTATAATTAATGTAATTACATTCCAGAAAGCATGTATCTTTGAGTTTCACTCTACCACTAAAATAAGTAACACAGAAAACATGGAATATTCCTATGTTTAAGTATTTATTATATGGTAATGTTATATTATGCATGTCTCAGAAAATGCAAAAAGAAAAAATAAACACAATCCCTGGAGTTTGAAACTGCAAGATTAAGAATATTTTCCAATATATTTTATTTGTTATGTAATTACTGAGCAAATGGAATTTTGTTCTTTATTTATGCCTGCCTTTGCTAAATAAAAGAGATATCTTCATTAAATTGTTGCTTGTGGCTTGGGTTTTATGAAATCAGATTTCTCTGAAAACACTCAGTTGAAATTTCCTTTTTCCTCAGGGAAATTGTACTGTATGGAATGTCAAGGAAAATATTTCATTTCCTTTAGGATTTCAAACCCAAGGAAGCATAGATTTTTGTCATCTTGGGACATAACAAGTAGTGGTATAGTGTATTTTCTTTGATAAGATTGGAATTGTCAGTTGACTGTGAAAGAATAATTAATTTAGAAGATGACTTAATCACCATTTTAGAAATGGTTTATTGATTCGTGATCTTGATGTGTGTTGTATTTTCTGTAAAATATAAGTGAAAGAAGGGATCATTTAGAAGGAAAATGGTATTGAATCCTGACAGCAGCAAGTAAGAACATAAGGCATTTAGGCCCACTTTGTGCCAGGCAAGGAGGGTAACCACTCAGCATAGGTGCCGGCTCTGGGTGAAGCATCTGGAGATCCCACTCCTGTAGGGGTAATACTGAGCTGTCTCTAATCAGTTGCCTGCCACTTGTCTGAAATTTGAAGTCAAGACTTTACCTTTCCCTCCAGGTATACCTATGCCAGAAACTTTGACCTGGTAAAAACTGTCAAAACAATGAAGCAAAAATTTTAATAGCATTCATTTAAAAATTAATTTATATATTTATTAAGCTTACCTGACTTCAGTAATTTTCAATGTATCTTCATCATTTTATGTCAGTCTGAGAATGTGATTTCATGTTAAAATGCAAATTGTAGGTTGAGGGTAATGGAACTAACAGTAGAAGAGACTACTTCCTTTATGAAGTTAGAAAATAAAGAGGCCTCCTTTGGTCAAACAGGATTAATCATACTGCTGTTCCATAAATTTAACCTCTCTCATTTAACCCAACAAGACTCAGGCACACAGTAAAGCAGTAATAAAAAAAAAAAAAAGAAAGAAAGAAAGGAAGGAAGGAGACATAATATTAGACTTCAAATCTCAAGTCCGTAGTAAATACCATTATTATAAATTTTTATTTATAAAGTTTGCTTTGAAAATTATACCTTGAAGTTTTGTTTTTTTTCTTTCTTAGGAAGTAAACATTGAACTGAAAACTATTGCTATATATAAACAAGAAATAGCTGGACTTACAACTTGATGTATTGTACACATCTTCTTAGTATCATATGCTTATAATCAATAGTTTAATTTTATCACAAAGTGTAATATGTGTTTACATGAATCATTGTTCCTGCCTCTTTTTCTCCTGAGGTTTTTCAGTCTGAAACAAGAAATTGGAAATGATTTAACATCTGGGTTCAGTTCTGCTGCCACAAGGAAGGACCTTCATTAATCTTTCATATTTCTACCCATGTTACTATTATTAAGGAATTAGAATTCCATCTTACATTTTGGTGGTTCTTTATAATTTTCAAAGTTATTTCATATATATTGTCTCATTTTAGTCTCATAACAGAAATGATCGTGGCCAGTTTCATCTTAATTTTATAAAACAAAGCTGGGGCTCAAGAGGCCTTCTAATCACAGAGGTACTAAATGGCAGCCAGTGCTTGAACTTAGCTCTCCTAAATCTAGGTCCAGTTCTCACCACACCCTGTGGCCTCTCCTGTTACAAAGAAATCAGTGACAAAGTTAATTGAAACCTAGATCAAATGTTCCTTCTCTCATGCTTTTTCCAGGCAAATCTCTAAAAACTGCCCCTTGTGTACCAAAAGGAAAAACAAAAACAACTTTAAGCAATGAATTACAATGGAGATTTAGCATGCATTATCATTAGGCAATGTTTTTGGGAGAGCAAATGATAGAAGTTTAGATATGTGATTGAAAAATGGTCCAGGCAACATACAGAGTGGTGCCAAATATATAATACATTACAACTAAATACCCCCAATAATGAAGCAAAAGGTCCTTATGATAAACTATATGAAAGAGAGAGAAAGAAGGATGGATGGATGGATGCATGATACTATATGTACTATATATGATACTATCTGTCTATATATACACATACCTAAATATATCCCCTTTTCCAGAACTGGCTGCACTTTCACTCTTACCTTGCCCCCCAACTTACTAGTTGTGGCAGTGGAGTTGAATACTCCTTATTCTTGCCACTTCCAGATTCTTTCTGCCATTATCGGTCAGTAATTTCTCCCTTTTTTTGAGGTTCATATATATCTCTTAATCAGTATTCTGGTAGCTTTTGTCTACAGACCTCCAAGGCACTCTCCTTCCTTCCTAGCTCACAGTTTTTCCTCCACGACTCCTGCCCTTAAACTAAGGACTTCAGTATACATAATGATACTCTCTCAAACATCTAATTTCCCAATTCCTCAATTTACTCATTCCCCATGAGCTACTCTTATTAGTATCACAGTATATCAGTATCATCAGTACATCAATAACACATAGAGGCCATGCCCTTGTTCTTGCCGTTACTCACAAATATACCTCCATTTCCATGTTCGTGAATTTCAAGATTCCTGTGTCTGATCACAGTCCATCATCATTCCAATTCTCACTCTGTCTTGCAACTCCATACCTTATTCTTTGTTCTCACTATGATCTCCTGTCTTTTGATTCTTCTTTCTCAGGCCATCACCCCTATACTGACTATCATCTCCTTCATACCCCATCTTAATTCCTTGGTGTACCAAAGCAAGCCTACCCTGTCCTCTGAGTTCCTTGCTACTTTGTCCTATTACCTATCTTGTCCTGCCAAGCCCCAGCCTTGGATTATTCACACCATCTGCTGCCTTCATTGCTATTCACGGGCTGCCAAATAACGTTGGAGAAAATCATGAAACCCTGCTGAGTAGGTCCACTACACAATTATGTTACATAATGTTAACTGTGCCCTCACTGTGGCAAGTCAATCCTTTTTAGACTTCTGTACTTGATTCATTATCCCACTCACTACAGTGGCTTTTCTCAAACCTTTTCATCCCTCTTCAAATCTATGTCTCCTTTCCCCTTCACCCTCTCAGATAAGAATATTGCCTGACATTTTGCTGGGGGAAAAAAAAAGACCAATTGCCAAGAACTTTCTCTTTTCCCGTCATGTCACTCAGATGCCTTCATCCACTATCTTTGTTCTGTCTCACATGAAGAAAATCCCCTGTTCCTTTCCGGAGCAAAACTACATACAAGCACTTGTGATCCCACAACAAGAAAAATAATAATAGAAATGTCATTTTGTGATTTTTTTTCTAAAAAAGAAATAGGGGTGAAAGCAAAACTTAAATGGAAGTTGGGATAGAAGAACAGGCCTGAAATACCGAAGACTATAAAACTCACAACAGCCCACCTTATAGGAGAATCATATTTTTGTCCTTATTTTTTTGTGGGAGTAAACACAAAGAAGGTGAAAGGAGGAGAAAGAAAATAGAGGAGAATGTGATCTACCCTAATCAATGGTAAACAAAAGGGAAAATAACTTGACAATCCTTCAGCAAGGAGAGGCTACAAAAGAATGGGAGTGGTGGTAAAGGGAATGATTCAAACCAGAAAAAAGTGGGACAATCAATACTCATTGGTGGGAAGGGGTCCCACTGAAGAACACTCCATTGGGGAGTGGCTGTTGTATAATGGGAGATGGAGACCTTACAATAGGTCTCATTCACACATTTGCTCCCAAGAATAACAATTCTTAGGAGACCATTCTGCCTCAGGAGAAGACAAAGCGAAGGTCCCTGGGCAACTGGCGTCCCAAAAGGTGAGAGGGCATGAGGCCAGAAAGAAGACTTCATGAGAAATGGGAAAGAAAATGTTGAAAAGACATAGGGTAGAACTGTAACGCATACATAAAGACACATGGAAATTCTTTTTACCAGATGACAATACTACCAAGGGACAGTCTGCGTTATGTGCTACATATAGTAATTGATGCTTTGAAGAGTGAAGAACAAGAAAAAAAGGGAGGGAGAAAGATTTAGAAGGCAACAAGATAGAAATTGTTTAGAAGAGGAAACTCAAATTTGTTACTTTAGAAGCATTAATTTCATGAAGAACACAAAGAAACAGAGAGAGAGAGAGACAAAGAGAGAGAAAGACTATCAATCAAAGAATATATTTAGGCAGAAAGGAAGAGAAAGACTAGAATAAAGTAGATATATATAAATAGAGATAGCAGAAAATGAAAAAAACTAACAAGTTGAAAGGGGGAAAATGGGGGATCTTCATTAACAGAGAAAAGGGAGGGAGGTGTTGGATAACTAAATAAAAGGAAGAAAGAAAAGCTCTAAGGTATGTAAAACTCTAAGCTAGGCCCAGAGGGGACAAAGGTGGGGGCAGGTGGTTGAGGGCATGGGGGGGGGGGAAGAAGCTGTAGGAATAAAGTTTCCTTTACATAGATTAGCAAAAATAATTATAGGGAAAGCATAATGCCTTAAGAGAAAAAGATTAAAAAAAATTGAGAAAAAAAATAATAAAAGTAGCACACCAGAAGGAAAATATAAACCTTACTCATAAATTTAAATGTGAATGGATTAGACAATCCAATAAAATGGAAGGGAATGACAGATTGGATAAGAAAATGAAATCCCACAATCTGTTACTAACAAGCAATATCTAGACCATAACAATAATGTAAATAATAAAAAACCATGCAGTTACAGCAATAGATGACAAAAGAATTTAATAATCCAGTATTCATTTCTCTTAAAAACTCTAAAAATCATGGCTATAACATATGTGTAATATTAATATACATAAGTACATATGAATAATCTAAGTCCATGAGTAAATATTATATAATGGAAGAAAGTTAGGAGGTATGTCCAGCAAGATCAGGGGTAAAGTTCACCATTATCATAGCAATTTAATATTGTGGTAGAAATACTAGCTATAACAATAAGACCAAAAAAGAAGGGGGGAAAAAAGGAAAAGAAATTAAGAGAATAAGCACTGGCAAAGAGAAAAGAATCACTTTTTGCAAATAGGTGATGGTGTACTTAGAGAATCAACTAAAAGTTAATTGAAATAATTCAAAAAGTTGCAGAATGTAAGATAAATCTCCATAAACCCTTAGTGTTCCTCTATATAACCAACAAAATCCAAAATGGAAGGCCTAGAAAGAGAAATTACTTTCAAAATAATTACAGAAGTATGAGAGGGTATCTACCATGTTTAACCTAGGGACTATATGAATCTAATTAAAATACTTTGCATAAATAAAAACATATCTAAATAATTGGGAAAACATAGCTGCCCATAGGATCAAGCCAATAAAACAGAAATGGTGATGTTCACTAAATTAATTATTCAATGCTGTGTCAAAAGCTTGAAAAAAATAAATAATTCACATAAAGTAACAAAAGTTCAAGAATTTTAAGGGTAATAATGAAAAAAGAAAATAGAAGGATATAAGTCTATCAGTGCCAGATCTCAAACTCTACTACAAAAGCAGTAGTTATTAAAACTATATAATGCTAGTTTAAAAGAGGGGAAGGGAGATATTGATCAGTAGAACAGATTAGGTACAGAAGACAAGAAGCAAATTAATACAGTAAAATAGTGTTTGATAAACTCAAAGACCTCAGTAACTGGGGAAAGGACTTATTATTTACCTATCCCTCAAAATAAACAAACAAGCAAACAAACCTTGGGACAGCAGGACAGCAGTCTGACACAAATTAGGTTTAGGCCAAAAAATTCACATTATATACTAAGATGAGCTCTAAATTAATACATGACCAAGTCATAGACAAATTAAAAGAGCAAGGAAGAAATTCCCTTTTTGATCTAAGGATGGGGAAGAGTTTACAACTAAACAAGTGATAGAATCACACAAGATAAAATTATCAGTTTTGATTTGGATCAATAATCACATGAAAATGCTCTAAAGCTCTAATAATTAGAGAAATGCAAATTAAAACAACTTTGAGATTCTACTTGGTACTTATCAGACTGGCAAAGATCACATAAGGGAAAATGACAAATATGAAGCATCTGTAGGAAAACAGGTACAGCAATGAACTGTTGGTAAAGCTGTTAGGTTGGTCTAGCCATTCTGAAAAGGAGTTTGGAATCCTGCCAGCTATGCCTCTACTTGATCTATGTCTCTAAAAATCCAAGAAAGAAAAAAAGGATCTAAATGTACAAAAATAATTACAGCATCTCTTCATAGTAGCCAAAAATTGGAAACGGAAGGGGGAGGGGGTATCTTCCTTTAGGGAACGTCCAATCAAATTGTTACATGTGAATATAATGGAATATTACTGTGGCACAGAAAATGATGAAATGGTCAGCTTCAAAAAAAATGGGAAGAGTTTTAGGAACTAATGTAGAGTAAACTAAGCAGGAGTAGGAGAAAAATGTATACAGTTTTAACAAAATTATAGAGGAAAACATTGAAAGATTTTAGAACTTTTATCAGCACAATGATAAACTACAAGTTGAAAAGACTGAATATGAAACATGCTGATCATCTCCTGACTTGATGAACACAACAAAATGCAAAGACATACATTTTCAGATATGGTTAATGTGGAAATTTGTTTTGCCAGACTATGTGGATATATAGTGAGAGATTTCTTTGTTTTGTTTTGTAATTAATTTGCTCAGTGGGGAACAGGTAAGTGGGCATTCACCATTGTCACTGATTAGTACCTAATCTGCTCTACTGATCAATTTTTCCTTTTTTTGACCAGTGCCAAAAATAATTTTTAAAAACTCAATGATGAAAAATAAATATAATAAACCAAAAAATAAGAAATATCTAACAAAGTCATACATAAAATACTAAATGTTCCAAGCTTCAGGTAAATTCTAAGAAGCAAGAGTTGCAATCATGGTATCAAACAAAACAAGTACAAAAATTCATAATAGAAATAGAGAAAAAGAATGACATTAACATTATGCTCAAAGTAATGACAGAAAATAAACTAGTATCAATATTAATCTTAAATGTTCCAAATGCTTCAGCATCTAAATTAATAAAGGAAAAATTAACTGAATCACTTAAAAGCATAGATGGCAACATAATGACAATAGGACACTTTGATGTCCCTCTGTCAGATTTGGACAGATCTAAAAGGGAAAATATAGAGTTGAATAAATTGTTTGAGAAAGCTGAAATACATACTTATGATGAATTCTGAATTAAATTTCTAAGGAATGTACATTTTTTCAGAACTTCATGGAATTTTAATAAATTAACCAAGTTCAAGGACACATATTACAATTAAATATAAAAAAAGCCAAAATACAAATATTGTTTATAGATCATGATCCAATAAAAATAGCAATGTTTGGAGAGCACAGACAAAAGGCATAGACCTAAACGGAGACTTAATAATTAAATTCTAAGATAAGGAAAAGGATGCAAATAATCAAATAGAAAAAAAGTTGCAGCAAATTTATCAAATTGGATTTTGTTATGCAAGTTATATAGATAATAAATATATGCAAATGTGACCAAAAACCATTCCCCAATAGAAAAGTGGTCGATATATATGAACAAACAGTTCTTAAAAGAGTTGGAAACTATTAACAAACAACCATGTATAAGAATTCTCCCAGCATTTAATAATGAGAGAAATGGAAATCAAAACGATGTTAAAGTTTCACTTCACACCCAGCAAATTATTAGATTAGAGAGATAAGAATAGTCAATGGTGAAGGGGAAGGGAAGGGTGATAAGTATTTGTATAGTACCTGTGAGGTGCCAGGCTGTAATGTCATCTCATTTGATCCTCACAACAACCCTGTGAGGTAGAAGGAAACTGAAACATCTATGCTTTTATGTAATTCAGTTAATTTTTCCTTTATTAATTTAGATGTTAAGGCATTTGGAGCATTTAAGATAAATATTCATGCTAGTTTGTTTTCTATTATTCCTCTGAGCATAATGTTAAGTGACTTGCCCAGAGTCACATAGCTTCTAAGTGTCTCTGAACTCATTTTTCCTAATTCTAGGCCTACCACTCTATCCAATGTGCCACAATCTGTCTCTGTTTTGGGAAGATTGGCATGCTAGTCCATTGGTGGGATTATGAATTAATGCAATCATTTGAGAAAGGCACTTACAGATATCCTAATAACATGACTCAAATATCCATACCATTTAATTGAGAGACTCCACTATTAATCGTATGTTGCAATGAAGCTACTGATAAAAAGAAGGTCCTCATATATATGAGGATATTTAGGATTGCATTTTTTGTAGTAACAAAGAACTAGAAATGTTTATCAATTGAAGGATGGCCTAACAAATTGTGGTACATGAATGAAATAGAATATTACTGTACTTTAAGAAATAACATATGTGAATACGTAGAAATATGGGCTTACATGAACTGATACAGAGGGAAGTAAGCGGAACAAATAAAACAATATACACAATGACTTAATGTAAATGGAAAGAATAATGATGACAAAGCAATCAAAAGTGAATGTTGCAAAAGAATAAGCAAGGCCTTAATGAAGAAATGTGAGACCCTCCCCCTGAAACAATTGCAGTGGTGGGAGGTCCATGGGTATGAAATATTGCATATATTTTTGTTATTTTCATATATTGATCAGTTTTGCTAATTGCTTTTTTCCTCTTCCTCTTCCTCTTTTTTTTCTTTAATTTTGCTATATCAGATGGCTCTTTGGGAGGAGTAAGGAGAGGAGGAAAAATACATGGGCATATTTAAGTGATGTGAAAACAAATTATCAATAGAAATGTATTAAAATATTCAATCCTAAATAATGAGTGTATCAAAAATAAATCCTAGAAATAATATTTAATTTGAAAAACTGATAATGCTAAAACCACATATAAAAATTTTTAGGATTCAGCTAAAGCCAACCTCAAGGATATATTCCCTAAGAACATAGAAACATGCCAACAAATAGGCAAGGAAAGAATTAATGAATAAAGTATTTGTTGAGGTATCCACTCTCACTTCAATTAATCTTAGTCATTCAATACTACATCACGTGGGTAGCTGGGTGGCTCAGTGGACAGAGTGCTGGGACTGGAGTCAGGAAGACTCATCTTCCTGAGTTCAAATCTAGCCTCAGACACTTACTAGCTGTGCGACCCTGGGCAAGTCACTTAAGCTTGTTTGTCCCAGTTTCCTCATCGATAAAATGGGCTGGAGAAAGAAATGGCAAGCCACTCTAGTATCTTTTCCAAGAAAACCCCGAATGGGATCATAAAGAGTTGGACATAACTGAAAAATGACTGAACAACAACAAAAATCATATCACCCAAATGCAATTGCGAAATAAGCTGATGTTTTTCTTCTTTGAACAAGCGAAGTACTATGGAACATTGTGAGGGGACAAGAAACATTGCATTTACTAACAAATTTGTTTGATGTGTTAGTTTATTTTCATAAACTGATGTTTACTTTTTATTATTCTGTGTTAGAAGTGATAATTCACTTAGTAAGGGAGGATAAATATATATATTTAGAAATAAAGGTGATATAAAGTAAAAATATTGTTGGGTTTTTGTGTTTGTATTTTACAAAGAAATAAGGTGAGATAAAGCTGAGGATAGAAAGACCAACAACCTAAAAGCCAAGAGACCTGAATTCTAGTCCTGACCATTAGCCAGCCACATGACCACAGGCAAATTATTTCATCAATCCAGGCCTCAGTTTCCCCACCTGTAAAATGAGAATCTTGAACTAGATCATGGCTTTTTACCTTTTTGTGTGCCATGGACAGCTCTGGTAGTCTGGTGAAGTCTATGAATAATGTTTTTAAATGTATAGGGTAAAATACATAGAATTTCAAAGGAAACTAATTTGTTTGAAATAAAGTGATTATGTATGTATATATATTAATATACACGTATATATTACCATTTGAACAAATATTTGCTCAGAAGCAGGCAGAGGTAAACCAATTCAAAGAGTCAGAGAACAATCTGTGTTTGTGTATAGTTCACAAGTTCACAGACCCCTGGATGAGATGATCCTGAAAGTCTCTTCCAGCTGTACCAGTCCATTATTCTATTTGGTGACATAATGACAGTATAAATTTTCACTGTAAACTTTCTTGAGTTAGGAGGCACATGATATTTCGAGGTTAGATCAAAATTTATGCTTCTAAGCATACCCAAATTCACTCATTCCCCTGAGCAGCAAAGGTTACCTCTACAACGTAGTGCTGTCAGATTCCTTCACTGCAGCACCCTGAGAGGAAGGCCACTACTCTGAGAAAGGTTCATTAACATTCCCAGCCCACTAGGGTACACTTTGTTAAATGATTAATGCAGCATGTTAGTGACCCGAAAGATTCAATGATGTTTCCAAAAAAGCTTACTTTCCTCACTTTCAAAAGTTTACACACTGGGGGAAAAGTACTTTATCTTAAAATCAAACAGCTTTGCAAACTTACTTGAAGAGTGATCAGTTTATAATTCCCTTACTATTAGTGTGAAGAAAATTGGACTTGGAGTCAGAATATATGGACTTACAAGCTGATTGTGCCAGTTAGTCACGGGGCCTTAAATTCAATCATTTAATCTCTTTGAGCCTCAGTTTCCCCAGCTATAAAATGGAGATATGAATGATCTGGTAACGATTTGGTAATATGAACAATTTGGTTGAAAAGGACCTTAGACATCTAATCCCTTTATTTTATAGATGAGTGAACTAAAGTCTAAGGAAATTAAATTATTTCCAAAGTCACACAGCTAATAAGTAAAAGAACTAGGATTCAAATCCATGCCTACCTGCATGAATGAAAAAAAGTATTAAGCCATGTGCCAAATTTGGGGAATATGAATTGAAAAGTAAGGTTGTCCCTACTCTTTAAGAGTTCATGGAGGCAGCATGACTTGTTCCAAATCTGTTGCTCTTGCCACTAGTCCATCAAGTAATTAATCAAAAATCATTTATTAAGTACCTATTATGTACCACACTATAGGCTAGATGCTGGTGATATGGAAAAAAAAAAATGAAGCAGCCCTTTCCCTCAGTAAGCTCATATTCTGTCATGCCTGCTTTTCATACTACCTAGGGAAAAGAATGATTTGGAGACTCAAAACCATTTATATAAAGTGCTTTCTAAACATCAAAGTATTGGATAAATGTGTGTTATTGGTGTTTTTTAGATCCCCTTCAACTCCATCAGTAGTTCTCTTTTATTGCCTCTCTTTCTTTGTTTCCCCATTCCCCCAGATTCCATGGCCATTCCTATCATGTCTTCTGAGGGATGGTTAGAGAGGGAACTGTCCCATGAAGTAGTGACTTCCCAGTCCTGGACATTTAAGAGAAGGCTGGATCAACACTTTGTCAGGGATGTTGCAGAAGAAATTACTATTCAACTACTGGCAGGACTTTATAATTTTTAAGGTCCCTTCTGACTCTGGAATTTTGTAAAACAACATTAACGAAGTTCAGGTTTTATTTTATAAGGTTAAGAGCATAAGGTCATTGTTTGTTTTTTTTTGTTTAACACAGCAAATACCAGATTCAGGGACGTTTCAGTACATAAACTTTGTTACAGAATAATAAAAGTTTGGTTGCTGATTTCAATAAAATTAGAAGCAGCTTCTCAGTTATTTGCATAATCCCTGGGTTTTTTCCACTAAGTATTTTATTAAATTTAGCACAGTTTTAAAAACAGAACCAAAGAGTAAATATTGACATTTTAAAATCATTTCTAAGAATTCATGAGTCACATGTTAAATATTAACCTTATTTCTCCAGTACTCAATGTGCCCTGTGGATCAATATATCTTATGATGAACATAATTAGAATCAGTACTGATTTACCTCAACAACACCTCTTATCTATTAACTCCTCTCCTCTCACAAAACCACCACCCCAGTTTAGGCCCTCATTACCTCTTTCCTGTGTAATCCAGCTGGTCCCTGTGTCTCAAGCGTCCTACCACCCCAATCCATCCTCCACAGAGCTACCAAAGTGATGCGCCTAAGGTACAGATATGATCTCTTCTCTGTTCAGTGAAATATAATGGCTTCATATTCTGTATTGTACTCTGTGTTACTTGTGGCTCCCCACTGTGTAATGTTGAGCCAAGACAGCTATTGTGAGAAAAGAAGCTATAGAGTAGACCCAGGGCAGTTTAAGTTAACTTTGCACCCCCTCCCCATCCCTGCACCCCTGTTGGTTTGTTTTGGGACTCAGCTGTAAGCACTTTGGGCAAGAAGAATATTCACAGGTTCAGGACTTTGGTGGGAGACTTCCTGAGAACCCAGAGAACTTTCTTGACAGTTACTTTTCCATTTCATTGCTAGTAGCTTTTTACCAGCTTTTGCTTTCCTAAGCTTAATTTTAAACATCTTGTGGGTGGTTACCTATTATCTGAGGGTTGTAGGATGCTTTTATTAAAGGGATCATTTATTTGAATCCTTGGGCTCTTAGTGATACACGACTGCAGATGTGAAACCACAAACTAGGAAAATTGGGAAGATGAGATATGGTGAAATTGCCTTTCTTTGGGAAAAAAAATGTAGATAATAAAGGAGTAGTGGTGCCCTGGCCCTCAGTCTAGAGCCCAGGTGGTGAAAAAGGCAGTGACATTTTATTCAGGAGAAAGTAGTTTGGGTAGCACTGGCAATACAGGATAATAGGGGAAGCAGCTCCAATAGCAGACAGTCCTACATTGTTAATGACCCCTTGCCTGTAGGCAGCATCTCATCTCTTAGTGGGATCATGGAAAGGTCAGTAGCACCCTAGTTTATAGGGCTTAGCCATATGGCTGGGTACAAGTGTAGGCAACAGCCACATCTAGGCAGGCGAGAAGCAGCTGAGGAGCATTTGGGCCCATGGACTATAAGCTACCCTAGGTGAGTCATAACCGGTTGTGTACAGAGCCTAGCTGGGAAGAGGGGGTTTACTGTTTTTATCCCCTGGCAGGTGAGATTGTACTGTGAAGTTGATGATTATGACCCTGGCTGCCAAAGAAACAACATGAAGTTCAAAGTCTTGCTGCTTTTCTTGATGTACCTACTTGTCAGTACAGCTTGAATGTTACTGGAAGCTAAAAGTAATAAGATTGAGACTTGTGGGCCAGAATACTGGTGGAATTGGGGAAGCTGAGTTAACTTCACAAATTTCCATAATACTGGAGGAAAAAAAACTACGGAAGAAAACTTTGCCCCAAGGTGATTGATTTGGGATGCAGTGATAGATCCTTTGGGCAAGAATATATGAAAAAACTAGTTTTAGGATTTTTGTGGAGGAGTTCTGAACTTCCCTCTTGCCAAATTATTTTTAATTTCTGGGATGGTGGCTTTTATCTTTTTTTTTTTTTTACTTTCCCAGGCTACTTTTTTTTTTAATCACCGAATGGATTACCTTTTACTTTTACTTGGGGGTTATCAGATGTTTTTATTAAAGGTGTTGTTTACTTAAACCTTCTAAATCTGAGTATCAGTTGTACTTAAAGTTGTAGAACCATGACTAAGACAAACACATAAGTTCTGTTGTTAGTTAAATAAACCCAGATTCCTTACTTCTTTCTTTTTTTTTTTTAACTATGCAGTGGGGTTAAGTGACTTGCCCAGAGTCACACAGCTAGTAAATGTCAAGTATCTGAGGCCGAATTTGAACTCAGATCCTCCTGACTCCAGGGCTGGTGCTCTATCCACTGATTCCTTACTTCTTAGGCATATCTCCTGGCATATCAAGTGTGGATCTGCCTTCCTGGAGTCAGTATTCTTGTCCAAACCACAGGCTGACGTTTTGGAGAATGTATCCCTGGGAAAGAATAAGCACTGCCTGTCACTGCTTAGACTTGCTGCAAAAATTAATCACTAAAGCAGTTTGGTATTTGCTGCCAGCTGCCAGACACTGTTTGTGGTGCTGAACTGCCAGGTTGTAGAAATCATACTGTCCGGGGACTGAAAGCACACATGTTGCAGATAAGCAAACAATCCCCTCATTAACACATCTATGTCCAGTAGGGTCAAACCTTAGCTTCAACCTTCCAGTGCTAGCACACACAGCTACAAATATAAAGAAACAGTATGGAGCTCAAAGCCTTGCTTGCTTGTCTTAACATAACTCCTTGTCAGTACAGCTTGAATATCTCTCTCAGAGAACAACTCAAAATGTTGGATGTTGTATAGTAACTATCACTTTAGCTAAGCTTCCTGGGAATCCACACCACTGAATTTAGAAACTAGGCTCCTCCTTTCTTATGTATCCTATGTGTCTTGCACTCAATTTAATTTCATTCAACTTAATGTTTTTTAAGTACTGACTATATGTATGGCAGCAAGGTGACACATTGGATAGCATGCCAGGCCTGAAGTCAGAAAGACTTTTCATGAGTTCAAATCTGGCCTCAGCTCTCTGACCCTGGGCAAGTCACTGAACCCTGTTTATCTTAGTTTCTTATCTGTAAAATGAGCTGGAGAAGCAAATGGCAAATCACTCCAGTATCTTTGCCAAGAAAACCCCAAATAAGGTCATAGAGTATCTGAAATTACTGAACAACACCACCACAATAATATATGTATGGTACTGTGCAAGGTGCTGGAGATGGAAAAACTGAAAGAAAAAAAAAAGTCTCCATCCTCAGGAAGCTTAAATTCTGTGTTTCCATGGTATTAGATTTCCCTTTCAGAGATCTGCTTTACTGTATTATTTTGCATTTGACTGGGGAACATCAAATGTAGCTCTTGAGCCTGTCACCTTGCTGAAATAAAGAAAGCAGTGACTATTTCCTGGTACAATATGTCCTTCATAGTCACATGGTCTTTGTGCACTCATGAGTCTGGGAGCCCTACCTATATTCACCACTAGAGGCATCTCAAATTTACCAAAGGAACACAGGTTTGATTCTGTGAAGGATTATAATGGATTTTGCTAAGGTTTATAAAAATATTCCCAACAGCTGGTCCTTTTCCATTTAGATGCCAAGGTTCTTGCTGAGGAAAAATAACTGGTTAGATAATTTCACAAGATTTCCTACCCTATCAAAAGTGTTGCCAGTCAGCTTGGTTCTCCTCCAGACTGGAAGCATTACAAAAGGCTTTTTATGCAAAATATTTTTCTTGGTGGCAAATTTACTTTCAGTATGTACCAATTTGTTCTTAAGTGTTCCTGAAAAATACTTCATAAATCTCCCTTTTTTCCAACTCTGTTGCTACCTTCCTTGTGATTGAATGGGTGTCTTTGCTGGAGATTTGGGATGAAATACATTGGCTTTCTTGGGCTATGGGTGTTAGGAGTGCATATTGTTAATATATTTCCTCAATATCACCATGGGTTTTTTTTCTAGTTAATCTGTGGTACTTTCAGTACAATGAACTCTCATCTTGGGTGAAGTGATTTGTGAATATTCAATTCAATACAATTTTATTAAGTACCCAAAGTGTACCAGGCACTACAGTGGGTATTAGAGGTACAAAGACATAAATAAAATAGTTGCTCTCCTTGAGAAGTTTACGTTCTATTGGGGCATAGAGGATCTAAGGATAAGTGGGTATTTTATGCTGAGATAGGTGAATAAGCCAAAGAGTATCTGTTTTCTGCTGCATTTATGAGTGGCCTCTATTACAGTAAACAAACTAACAAATATTCGAAAATAAGGATACCCTATTCCCAGTTCACAGAATCATAAAACTGGGGATTTGGAAAGGACCTTAGCAGCCATCTAGTCGAACTAATACCCCAAAGGAATTCCAGCTATGACACACATGACAAGTGGCCATCCAAACTCTGCTTGGTGACTTACAATGAGAGGGAGCCTCCCACCTCTCAAAGAGACCATTGCATAAGTGAGCAAGCTCCAGTTGTCAGAAAGTTTTTCTTGATGTCAAGCCTACATTTTCCTCTTTGAAATTTCCACCTATCACTCACGGTTCTGTTCTCTGGAGCCAAACAGAACAAATCTGGTTCTTCTTCCATGTGACAGCCCTTCAGATACACGAAGACAGCAATCATATCTGCTCTGAGTCATTTGATCTTCAGATTAAACATATCCAGTTTCTTCAAGTAATCATAATATGGTATGGACTTAAGGACCTTTGCCATACTCATTGCTCTTCAATGAATGCCCTCTAGCTTATCAATGTTCTTCTTAAATTATGACACACAGAACTGAACATAATACTCCATAAGTGGTCTGATCAGTGTCAAATTTAGAGGGAGCATCACCTGGAGACAATGCCTCTCCCAATGATGCTCAAGTTGGCATTTTTTTTGGCTTCCATATCATATTGCTCATATTGAACATGCAGCACACCAAAATCCCTTGCTCCTTTTTCAGAAAAAAAAATTTTCTAACTATGCTTTCCCCATCCTGTATTTGTGAAGTTGATTATTTTGCTTTTTATTTATCTCTTTCAAATTTGTTCTTGTTATATTAAGCCCAAAGCTTCAATTTATCAAGATTTTTTTTTTTTGGATTCTGATTCTGTCTTCCAGAATATTAGATTTTCTTTACAGTTTAGTGCCATCATCAAATTTGATGAGTATGTCATCTATGCCTTTACCCAAATCATTGATGTAAATATTAACTATTACAATGCCAATCATAGGTCTCTGGGGTTGCTCCACTGGAAAAATTTTGCCACAATGGCATTGAACCATTAACAACTGCTTTTTCAGTCTACCCATTCAATCAGTTTCAAACCCATCCAGCTATATTATTGTCTAATCCAGGCCTGTCTATCTTTTCTGAGGAGATGGAGTTGTTCAGGGAGGACTAGCACCTCTGGAGTGAGGTCTTGCTCATCAATCTTTCATGAGCACCTTTCACCCAACTCTCACCTGTGACTCCAAGATACTGTAGCATGCACAGTGGCCATAAACCTTCTCTCTGCTGTAATAGGATTTTGTGTCTTTTTCTGTAATGTAATTTACCCTTGTCTGCCTCCTCCTTTCTCAGTACATTTTCTAAGATCAGACTAATCCATTTACTTGGATTCATTTAACCCACTTGATTAGATTTTTTTTTATCATTAATCAAAGTCAACTAATATCCACCCTCTTTATGTATACTCCTTTAACAAGGTGTAATAACAATACAGTTCTCAAGGGTTGCAAGTCTCATATTCCCCTTGTAGGGGTTTAAACAGCCCCCCCCCTTATTAACAACATATTGTATCCTTCTGTCCCATTTACCTTTTTAAGTCCTTCTTGAGTCCTGTACTGGAAGAGCAAATTTTTTGTTGAGCTCTGGTCTTTTTATCAGAAAAGTTTGGAAGTCTCCTATTTCGTTGAATATCCACCTCCTCCCTTGAAAAATGATGCTCATTTTTGCTGGATAATTGATCCTTGGCTGCATTCCAAGCTCCTTTGCCTTATGGAATATCATATTCCATGCCCTGCGGTCTTTTAATGTAGAAGCTGCAAGGTCCTGTGTAATCCTGACTGTGGTTCCATGATATTTAAATGGTTTCTTTCTGGCTGCTTGCAGCACCTTCTCTTTCATCTGGTAATTTTGGAATTTTGCTGTTATATTCCTTGGCATTGTCAATTTGGGATCGGTGGATTCTTTCTATGGTTATTTTCCCTTCTGGTTCTGTCCAGGCTCTTTTTTTCATCATGATTTTCAGGTAGTACAATAATTTTTAAGTTATCTCTCCTGAGTCAATTTTCCAGGTCGGTTGTTTTACTGATGAGGTATTTTACATTTTCATCTATTTTTTCATTTTTTTGTTTCTGTTTGACTGATTCTTGCTCTCTCATAGAGACATTAGTTTCCATTTGTCCAATTCTAGTTTTTAACAGATTGTTTTCTTCTGTTAGTTTTTGTACTTCCTTCTTCAACTGGCCAATTGTGTTTTTTACGGACTTGTTTTCTTCAGTGTACCCTTCTGTTAGTTTTTGTCCTTCCTTCTTCAATTGGCCAATTGTGTTTTTTAGGGACTTGTTTTCTTCAGTGTATTTTTTTCCAATTGGCCAATTGTATTTTTGAAGGATTCTTCTACCTCTCATTTGATTTTTTAAAATCCTTCTTGAGCTCTTCTAAGAAGGCTTTTTGGGCTTCAGACCAGTTCATATTCCCTTTTGTTGTTGCATATGTGGGTTTGTTGACAATGTTGTCCTCTTCAGAATTTCTGTCTTGATCTTCACTCTTCTTAATATGAATCTATGGTACTTTCTTTTTACTCATGGTGTTTTTATTCCCTGGCCTTTAAAGAGATTGAGCTCTCCTGCTGGGGAACAGAGGGTACTGACCCAAGCTTCTTGTGTTGGGAGCCTAGGTCTTGGTCACTGGCTTTGTGTGCTGGGGCCTCTTATGCTGGCAATTGGAGGCTGTAGGTTTCTGGCAGCTTACCTCGTATTGGGCTGGAATCAGCAAGGCTGGAACTTTCAGGCAATTCTAGGTTGCCTGCTTTTCTTTTCCTTTAGCTTTCTTCAGCTCCTTTTAGATGGGTGATACAGGGTGTTTATCTGCCTGGGGCCCCCTGCAGTGTTGTCTCCCTCGTTTCTGCTAACACTCCAGGAGATTCCTTTGCAGTTGAGTGCCGAGGCACCTGGTGGTTTTCTGAGTTGGTTTCCACTGGTTCTCCCCGCCCTCACTGAGGCACTCAGAGGTCCAGGTTTGGTTTGCCTGCTCTACCACCTGGGCTTCAGGATTTCTTCACAATTGGAGACTGCAGGTCTCTGACAGCTCACCTGGTGTTGGGTTGGAATCAGCAAGGCCAGGGCTTTAGGAAGCCTTTAGGTTGTTTTCTTCACCTCCTTTCAGATGAATGCTGCAGGGTACTTATCTGCCTGGGGCCCCTTGTAGTTCTGCCTCCCTTATTTTTGCTGAGGCACTGGAAGACCTGTTTGCTGGGCTGCTGCACTGCTGCTCCCTGTCTTTCTTCTAGTTCAGCTGTTCCTGGGTTTGTTTCTGGGGTGATCTTTTCTGGGTTTTCAGAGGTTGATAGGGGAGAGTGAGAGAGACTACCTTTTCACTCCGCCATCTTGGCTCCCGGCCATAAAACTTCTCAGCAGACAGATTAAACCAGGTGGAGGGCAGCCAACAGACCTCAAACCCATCAGTGAGTTAAGGAGGATATTTACCCTGAGAATGTGAAGACTTCCCCAGGGAAATGGGTAGATGAGAACAATGTGTTCCAATGGCCATGAAGGCAGCTAAAGCAGGTGGTATGAAGTACTTAGAACTTGGTCAGATAGCGAAGATGCCATGGTTATCTATTGCATCCTGGGCCATCGCCAGTAGTCATAACTGTTGTCCTGGAACACTGGACTTTGATGACTGTAAGAGAGAGTGAGACTGATGATTTTGTGCAACTCTGCCTCACTTAAATCCAACTCACACAAATCAAGTCATCTCTCTCATGATGCCCTTGGTCCTCTTTGAAAATGAAAAATAAACAACAATCTTCCCTGTAAGACTCGTGAGCTATTTTATCAAATGCTTTATTAAAATCTAAATGTACTATATTTGTCACGTTCCTCTATCAATTTAGTATCTGACAAAAAATAAGGTTAGTCTGTCATGACCCATTCTTGATAAAGTTGTACTGGTTCCTCATAATCACTGTTTATTTTTTAGATGCATACTATCCATTCCTTTAGTGATCTATTCTTAAATTTTCCCAAGAATTGAAGCCAAATTTATTGTTTGCTAATTCTGTTCTCTTCCCTTTTTAAAAAGAAATTATGACATTTGCCATTCTCCAATCTTGGGGTACCTCTCCCATTGTCCATTATTTTTCAATATACTGACCGTGGCTCAGAAATCACATCCACAAGTTCTTTCAGAATCCAAGGAAATAGTCTATCTGTTTCAGGTGCATTGACTTCATCAAGGGTGACCGTGTGTTCCCTTTTTCTCTCCTTACTTACTTTGGGCATTAATTCCCTGTTAGTCATGGATTTTCTCATTTCCAATGCAAAGTTTATTTTCCTTGGTAGAGGAAAAAAAGTAAAACAAGGATTAAGCATTTATGCTCAAGCCTTATTTTTGCTATATTACCAATTATTTTGCTCTATTATTAATTACCATATGGCTTTTGGTATATTATCAATTATCATCCACATCAAGTAGAAGTACCATCCCTCCTTTGACATTCCTTTTTCTTTAATTATATTTAAAAACAATGATGGCATTGCCTTCCCTCATTAGCCTCAATTCATTCTACTTTTAGTACTTCTGCTATAATTTTATAGAAATGTGTCACATTCTTACTCATCTTTATTGCCTACCCCTTATTAAATTATTAAATTTTCTGTGCATTTCTTTTTGAAAACTTAGGTTGATTTGTGAGTTCCCTGTGCATACACAAAGGTCTCTTCAGATTCCCCTCATTTCCACTCTTCATTAGGGTTGTTTTCCTTTATGTCTTTAGCAGTTTATTCTTAAATCCCACTTATTACTTTCAGGCTGACTTCCCTGGTAGAATTTTAATCTAGTGTATCCAACTTGTTCTTCATCTATACCCTTTGAAATCTTCATTCCCCTTACTCAAGGGTGCATGTCAGACCATATCAGGATTTCTTCTCCTTCTCTGGAACATTATACTTCCATACAAACTTTGGGATGTACTAGTCACTTTCCCATCTCCTAAGGTGCCCATAATTTCAACTCCAGAGTTCCTGTAAGCTAATGACAATCAGATCCAAAATATAATTTCTCCTTCTTGGTTCTTCCACATTTTTGAAGATTGAACCATTAAGTAAAGTCGAATAGATTTTTTACTACTCTGCTTTAGACAGACTCCTCCATCAATACTGTATCAAGCTTCTTTATCAGACTTGTAATCTTTTTCCTAATCTCATCTATTTCCTCTTTCTGTCTAGATGGTTTGTAATATACTCCAATGATGTAATATTTTGTCCTCCTTCTATTGACCTTCATCCAAAACTTCTCTTCCACACTTTACTCCTCTTGTTCCTGGATTTCCTCTAAAGAATATACTTTAATAATTCACAATGCTGTCCCAACTCTAGCTCCTTTTTATCTGGTCCATTTTAAAAATAAATTATACTCATCAAGAACCATATTCCAAGTGTTACTCCACCAAGTCTCAGTGATAACTATGAGGTTAAATTTGCCTTCTCGCTTTAAGATTTCCAATTCCTCTTGCTTGGTACATAAACTTTGATTATTTAGTTATAGATAATTGAACTCCGATTTTATTACAGGCTCTTTTCTTGGCTTTTGTCTCTTGTGAACCTATGGGTATCTTAACTTCTGTTTCCTATGAACTTATATAAATGTATAGAAGTCTCCACTGCTATTTCTTAACCTAAATGAGAGCCCTATTTTAGTTGTTATAAACACTCCTTGTGCTGAGCATGATGGAGAGCTCCTATAATCTCAGCTAGCAGGATGAATGAGGTTTGCAAATCTCTTGAGTTTAGGAGTACTGAGCTTCACTAGGCTGATTGGGTAACTACACTAAGTCCAATATTAATATGGTGGGCCCCCAAGATCAAAGGTCCACCAAGTTTGCCTAAAGAGGGATAGATCAACTTAGGTCAGACATGGAGTGAGTCAAAATTCTCATGCTGATTAGTGATGGGATTGGGCATATGAGTAGTCATTCACTTCCTGTCTGGTAAGGTAGAGATTCAATTAACAACAACAAAAAACAAAAACAGAAAAACAAACAAAATACTTCCTGCATGTCTGCCTAGGGCATCCTTATACTGTTGTTGCTCATGTTAACCCACAGCACACATTGCCATCTAAGACTGATCATGATGTCAGCTTCTAATGCCAATTTTTCTTTGCTAAAGTGTTTATAACTCCATTGTGTGTAATTTAAATATCAAACATTTGTTTGGACTAACCTTCCATCAAAACTCCTTCCATTTGTTGACCTAAAAATAGAGGTAAATCATTATAATCAAAAGATATTTCACTTTCAACATACTTGTCCCTCAGAATAAATTAAGAGGTATTCCATACCTTTAAAGAAGAAAGAATTGCTTGAAGTTGTAGAAGCAGATTCTAACCAGATCTGTAATAGACATTCACCAGTGTCTTCAGTTTCTCCCAATGACCCTTCGAAGTGAAAATGCATTAACATTGGTTGCCTAGTGTCCTCCCTTCCTCTTCTCTCTTTAAAGAGTGTGATGTTGTGTACCCTGAACTTGAGACTAAAATACAGCCAGAAAACTTCTTAAAACCTTAAGTTGTTACCATGGAAACCCAGCATGACATCCCAAATGTCTGATTTCTCAAACATCCTTTTGCAGCTCATGGAGCCTTCATTCACTGAAGTCTGACAATCTCCCTCTCTCTTAGTGTTTTTCTGGCTCTGTGTCTATCTGTGTTTCTCTCCTCTTTCTCCTTGCCTTCCCTCCCTCCCCCAGCTCAAATAATTAAACCAGGGAGTGTAGGGCAAATGAGAGTGAAACACTATGCTTAAACTATGCACTAAAATCCTATTTCTACCACTGAGACAAAAAAATTATCAGCCGAACTAATAATTCTTTTTTTACAGGGACTAAGTTCAGATTTCATTTAAAGGAAGAAAAATAATGGTTGTGCTTGGTAATCACAAACAGGGATAAACTATAAGAACTTATTTGGTTCCTGTAGATGTCCCTAATTCAGTGATCTTTGCGCTATCTGCACCCTGCATTGGCAGTCAGGCACCACACAAAGCTGGGAGATTTGTGCAGCAGCTCTCCTTCCATTAGACCTTCATGAGAGTTTCAAATTGGGACAAGTAGGTGCACAAGGGAGAGGGAAATAGGCAGTGGGAGGCCACTTGGGGTACCCTGATCATCCAACCCATATACCAGCACCAATAAAGCAAGAATAGGACTAAGCCAACCTCATCTTCTGAAGCCAGGATCATGTGAACAAAAGCAAGGTGGAGAACTAAGGGTAAACCAAAAGAGATTTTGTAATAAAAGCTAGCATTTCATTACAGGGTTTGTTTTTAGAGTTTCATAGCATGACAGCAAATATGGATATTTAATGAATTAGAGGACTTCCAAGCATTCCTGATGAAAAGACCAGAGATGAATAGAAAATTTGACATTCAAACACAAGACTGAAGAGAAGCATAAAAAAGGTAAAATGAAAAAGTAATCATAAGGGACTGAATAAAGTTAAACTGTTTAAATTCCTGTATGGGAAGATGATATATGCAACCCTTAAGAACTTCATCATTTTTAGTGTATAATTTTGAGTCAATTATGTTGGTATGATCTCTAAAAAAATAAAACAAATGAAGTGGGAAAAAAAAGAGAGGTGCACTGAGAGAAGAAGGAAGGGAGAGGCAGAATGGGAAAATTTTTCTCACATAAAAGAAGCATGCAAGCAAGACCTTTTACAATAGAGGGGGGAATGCAGGGCAGTGGTGGTAGGCAATACTTTAACCTCACTCTCATCTTAATTGGTATACACACACACACACACACACACACACACACACTCAGACAGGTATAGAAATCTATGTTACCTAAAAGGGAACTAGGAGGGGAAGGAGATAAAAGAAGGGAGGGGGTGATAGAAATGAGGATGGATCGAAAGAGTCAGTGATCAGAAGCAAAGAAGACTTTTGAGAACAGGATTAAAAAGAGAGAAAGGGAAACAGAAAAATAGGATGGAGGGAAATACACAGTTAGTAATCATAATTGTGAATGAGATGAGCTCATCCATAAGATGGAAGCAGATAGTAGGATGGATTAGAAACCAGAATCTAACAATATGTTGTTTACAAGAGACACACTTGAAACAAAAACACACACAGAGAGTGTTAAAATAGGGGGCTGGAGCAGAATCTAATTGCTTCAGCTGAAGTAAAAAAAAAGTCAGGGATAGCAATCATGATCTCAGACAAAGCAAAAGGAAAAATAGGCTTAGTTAAAAATGATAAGCAGGGAAACTACATTTTGCTAAAATGCACCATAGACAGTGAATAATATCAAAAAATTGTGCAGCAAGTTTCTCTAATAAAGACCTCACTTCTCAAATATATAGAGAACTGAGTCAAGTTTATAAATACAAAAGCCTTTCCCCAGCTGATAAATGGTCAAAAGATATGAACAGACGGTTTTTAGAAGAGGACATCAAAGCTATCTGTAGTCATATGGAAAAAAATGCTCTAAATCACAAATAATTAGAGAAATGCTGAGTAAAACAATTCTGAAGTACCACATCACACCTCTAAGGAATGACAAATGCTGGAAGGGATGCAGTAAAATAGGTATGCTAATAACACTACTAATGAACACAATAGTGTACACTAATTGGTACAGTTGTAAACTGGTCCAGCCATTCTGGAGAACGATTTGGAACTATGCCTAAAGAGCTATAAAACTGAGCATACCACCTGACTAAGCAATATTACTACCAGAACTGTACCCCAAAAAGATGAAAGGAAAAGGACCTATATACAAAAGCATTTATAGCAGCTTTCTGAGGTGACTAAATATTGGAAATTGAGGGGATGCTCATCAATTGAAGCAAAGCTGAACAAGTTTGGTGTATGATTGTGATGAAGTACCATTATGCTGTAAGAAATGACCAGGGGAGTGGTTTCAGGAAAAAAAAAAACACTTGGCAAGACCCATAGGAACTGAGGCAAAGTAAAATGAGAACTGGGAAATCATTATATACAGTAACAGCAATGTGGTAATGCTGATCAACTGTGAAAGATTTGGATGCTGTGGTCAATACAATGATCCAAGACAATTCCAAAGGACACATGATGAAAAAATGCTTCCAGAGAGACATATGAAGAACTCTGATTATAAATTGAAACAGAATTTTCTTACTTTCTTTATTTTTCTTGATTTTTTGCAATATGGCTAATATGGGAATATGTTTTGCATGATTTCACGTGTATAATTGATATATTGCTTGCCTTCTCAGTTGATTGTGAAAAAGTAACAGGAAGGGAAGGAATTTGGAACTCAAAATTTAAAAAGAATGTTTTAAATAAATAAATATTTGAATTTAATTAATACAAACTACAGTAATAAAATCACTGATCTAGCCCAGAAAAAAAAATATTGGGGAAATCAAACAGTGAGACAAGTGCCAGTAATTGATCAAACCAGAATTATAACAAGGTGGTGAGTTTTGCATGGATGATAGTATTGACAGGGGCCAGGTTTCACTGGGTAACATACATCTAATAATTAAGCCGATGGCATGTGTCTTTCTTGTGATGTTACATTTATGCCACTATATGCCCAGAATGCTGAGAATTTTATAGAGAGGCTGTGGAATCTATACCCAAAAGTACACATGTTTCTAGTCACGTTGCCCACTATTCTAGAGCTAGATCAACTTCAACTGGGGAAAGATTGTGATGTCAAAAAGTAGGGTCATTTGTCCAAGCCAGATCTCCTTCTTCTTAGTCCATTAGTCTTTCCATTGTATCATTCTGACTTTCTTACAATTTTGTGAGGTGGGCTTCCTCAAGTGCAATGAGTCCCTCACAAGAGTGGTAATGAAAGCTGGGCAAAGGATATAATTACTTGGGGATGAAAACATCTAAGGGGCATGCTTTCTCCCTGCAGCAACCTGTCTTCCCACTCCTCATAGTCTGAGATGAAAGTCAAGAGAACAACCATTCCCAAAGAATCCCCTGACGAATTGGATAGCCTCTCCCCATGGTGGAAATATATTCTAAGCCACTGTTCTTGTCTCCATCAGATTGTCCTCCATCAGATTGTCTTTTACAGTAGTTATAACTTTGGGTCCACTGCCTTAAAAGGCATTGATCTCACCAGAAAAATGCAAGTCTTTTTGGGAAGCAGGTTTGTATTTTTTAAATCACATGTGACTTACAGTTGAATGTTGCTTCAATAAGCTATACTCATTTCCTATACAATGGATGTATCCAACCAAGCAAATTTATCAGACCTTTCTATATAAACCTCTGGTTAGTCTCTGAGGTTTCCCTGAGGCTGCAGTGACTTCATCATATATCTTTTTTATTTGTTTTTACTAAGCATGCAGATTTTTAGCCCTGAACCTCAGCTTGATTTTTACATAATTGTCTATTTGCATATGCTTTACATGTTAATTATAATGCTGCTATTCTCTCTACTATAATTAAAGTTAGCACTTCATGATAAAGCCTTATTTTTTGAATTTCATACCGTGACAGTAAATATTCCCTGAGGCTAAAATTTACCTACCAAGTTGTTGGCTTTCCTTTTTATATTAAAAGAATGGGGGATGGGGTAAGTGATAGACTAGTCTGGGGACCTATCAGGAGATGGCAGTTTTTTTGTTTCTGATTTCCCATTTGAAAATCTGCCCTAGTTTGAGAATGACTGAAAATCATCATTTAAACCTGGTGTGTATGTGTCCTCAAGTCCAGGAGAGTCAACATTTTATGACAGGACCCTGCACAAGTTGTCAGGAGACCATGGTTTGAGCCTTAGTGCTAATATTTCTCATATATATTAACTTTCACAAGTTGCATGACCTCTTAGCTTTATTTTCTTCATCTGTAAAGTAGCCATCAGAACAGCTAGGTGGAACATGGGATGGCCCTGAAGTCAGGAAGACTCGTCTTCTTGAGTTCAAATCTGACCTCAGTAGTACCTGTGTGCAAAGGTATCAGAAGTTTGCAAACAGTCAGGCTGATTGGCTGATAGTAAATCAAAGAATATGAAAACAGAAAATAAGCTCTATTCAGAAAGCCCAGATGGACACATCGCAAATAGGTTGGGAGTGTTTCCAATCAGAGCAGCTAGGTGGTGCAGTGGATAGAGCTTACCATCAGGAAGACTCTTCCTTATGAGTTCAAATCAGACACTCAGTAGTTATGTGACACTGGGGCAAATCATTTAACCTCATTTGCGTCAGTTCTCCATTTATAAAATGAGCTGGAAAAGGAAATAGCAAATCACTCCAGTAACTCTGCCAAGAAAACACCAAATGGGGTCACAACAAGTTGGACATAACTCAAACAACTGAAAAACGAAGTAGCAATCATAGTATTTTTCCACTGTGTACTCTACTTTCACAGTTGTGGAGTGAAAAGCACTTTATAAAACTCTATTGAGCTTTTTTTTTTCCCTATTAGTTCCCCTCCCTCCATGTGTATAGGATTACACTATAGGTTTTTCAGCTAGAAGAAACCTTAATCTAACTCTTTCATTTTGAAGATGTAGAAATTGAGGCCTAGAAATGTAAAGTGACTCCTTCAAAGTAACACAGGTAAGTAAATATCAGTGCTTGTATTGGAAGTCAGGTCTTCTGACTCCAAGAGCAACATGCTCTCTACTGTAGCAAACCGTTTCTGTGTTGATAGATGAAACATTCTGAATCATTATCTCCAATCAAATACAGCTTCACAAAAAAATGAGAGACCTTGTGACTGGTGACCAAGGACCAACTTTACCTGTGTAACTGGACTTCCAAACAAGCCTGGGGTGTTTTGCCTGATTCTGAGTTTGAAGAGGGGAGTGGGGGGAGGGCATTACTTCTACATGGCATAAAGAATGCTGTCACAATGCTTCAGGCATATGAAGGGATGAATGGATGCCAGAGCTTCTTGGGAGAAAGAGACACATGTAGATTAGACTGACAAATCTTTAGGAAAGGCCACTCCAGGGAAGGAAAAAAAAGACTTTGGAAGCAAGCAGAAATATAGGGGGAGCCAGCTTCTCAATATGTCCCTGATTTCTAGTTTGCATCCTAGAGGCTCTGGAGAGTGAATTTTCCTTTGAGTAAGATTGGAGCCTTTCTGACATTTTATTTGATTCCAATTTAAACATTATATCTATTTATATATTTTCTAGTATATTCTGATATTTTTTTCTGATTTCTGTGGATAAGTAGGTTTGTTTACTAATCATTGCTTGCAATAGTGTTTTGGGCAACCAACATTTACTGTTGAATGTAAGCAAAGCACTAGCAAACCAGGAAGCTTTTGTGCTAAAATAGATCTGTGCTCCTAAACCAGAAATATTTAAAGGGAATATATTTTTAGTATGAAAGTCATCTTGGAACCAGGTAAGGGAAGGCACAAGTGCCTAGCTACTGATTCTTCTCACACTTCTCTTTATCTCCTCTAAGCAGAAATCACTGTCTCCCTTGGAGAGAAGTTGGCCAGATTCCAGAGATACCTATATATACCATTAATAAGCCTCACTAAGACAATCAGTGTGGATATACGTAACTTACACTGGCATACACATATCTTGTAAATGGTTCACAGGTGAAATTAATCCCCGATATATTACCCACTATCAGGCCCCATATATCGTCCACTGTCACAAGCACTATTTCTTTCTTATGTCTGATTTGTACCTAAATAAAAAAATTGCGATTACTTCTATAATAATCATTTACCAAAATCATTGTTTGACTCTAAAAAGATATTTTCTTCCAGCCAAAAAAAGGTGACACATAGTTTGTGTGGTAGAATGGATTTCAACTGATCTCCTGCACACAAAGATCCCAAAGATGGCTATCATCTGACTCCTGTCTACTCACATGGCTACCATTTTAGTTCAGGACCTCATTGCCTCTCATCTAGATTGTTGTAACAGTCTCACAGTTGGCCTCCCTTCCTTTTCTCACTCCATCTCACCCTATACACTGCTGCCAAAAGACATTTCCTTAATCAGAGACCTGACCATGTAACTTTCCTCTCAATAAACTCCAATGACTTCTTCTTTACTCTAGGATCAAATATAACCTCCTATATTTAGCTCTTAAAGTTTTATATTTGACCACAACCTATCTTTCTGGCCTCATTGGAAATTACTCCTCATATTCTGTAATCCAGCTAAATTGGCATTTGCTATGTTTCTCACGCACAAGCTGTGTCTTCTAGCTCTGTCTTGGCACGCACTGGCCTACATATCTGGAATTCAGTCTCATCTCATCTCCTCCTTAGAATCTCTCTTTTTAAAAAATGCAGCTTCAGCACCATCTTCCACATGAAGCTTTTCCTGATCCTCCTCTACCACCGACTCCCAACCCTCCCAAACCAGAGTCAGTTTTGCTGTAATGTTTGTTTTTAAAATATGAATTTGTTCCAATGTGATTGATATGTTAGGAAAGAATTTGAGCATAATGCAATTTTATGTTTTGTCAGCAAGAAATAGCAAGAGAACACATCAAACTGTACTACTTCACAATAATTCACAAGGTGTAACCCTTCCAATGCCTACTTCCACAAGCAAACTTCAAATCTTTTTCAATTTAAAGTGACACATTTATTATAGTATAATAATAGAATAATGATATATCATAATATTATAATTGCATTAATATATTATTTGTATTCTTCACATAATATTATTATATACTTATAATAATATTATTACATTTTATATCATTTTGATGCAGTAGGAACTGTGGGCTTAGGAAGATGGGTCTGACCCTTGCATTACCCAACTTTCCATCATAATTGAGACCTTGGCCCAGAGCTGAGGCCCACTGAGGCCCCTTCTCACGAAAAGTAATTTGACTGCCAACCTGGCTCCTGTGGAAACCTGGACATAAGCCAAATGGTAGCCTGAGACTGTGGATACCACTACTATTTATTGCATTAATTTTGTATTTCTTAACTATTTAACACATATAAAACTGGGCTACCATTTCATTAGGTTACTTTTTTATGTGTCACTGATGAAGTTTCTAAGGGCCATACCACCTGCCCCCTTTCCTCCCAAAGACCCATGGTTTCTGTTGACTTATTTTGTATCTCATGGTGCTTCTGAGGAATACATATTATATTAGAACTGCCTGTAGGTTTATATTTAATTATTTTGCATTTACATACTGGTGTTTATTCATTTTATATGTATGCTATATATGTTTATATATGTATTTGTTATTTCTCCAATTAGGATGTAAGTTCCTCATAAAGAGGGATTGTCCCATTCTTTATCTTTCTATCTCCAGGACTTAGTACAGTGCCTGGCACATAGTAGGCACTTAATTAGGATTAATTTCCTCAGTATCTTGCCCAGGTTTTCAAATGCTACCATTTTTTGCTTAATGGGGTCTCCATGCACCAAATATCCTGTGGAAAGAAGACCATAATGTTTTCTTTGCTCTACTTCTTCCTCTAATTCTTGATCCCCAAAAGCTAGGTATGTAAAAGGGCTTTAATCTGAGGAGAATAACCAAGAAGCTGGTTTTTTAGTAGCATGGTATGGTGAAAAGTAAATATAACTGGTTCATGAAATTTCAATTCAAACTTTGGTTCTAGTATTTACTTTACTAGCTGAGTAAAATTGTGCAAGTCACTTATTCACCTGCAAAATAATGGCAATAATATTTGTAATCTCCTTACTTCATAGCATTCTTCTGAGAAAAAGTGTTCTATAAACCCTAAGCTACTATATGTCTTAACAATAATAAAAACATTATTATTATTATTATTATTCTATGAAAAGGCTAATGGTCCACAATTAACAAAAATACTTATATTCTAATCCTAGCCCTTCACCAGCTCCAAGGCTTTTTGCTTTTCTCCTTAACTCCCTTATGTTCAAAAATGCTTCTTTATGTGGGCCTTAATTTGGCCCAGATAACAATAATAAGAACATGACCTAGCATTATTGATTTGTCAGGGCCACCCTTTATAGCCTTCCATCATTTGCTTCCTGAGTCAACAGTATGGAGTACTGGGACCCAGGTGAGGAATTTTCTCTAGAGCAATTGATACCTGGGAACTTTAACTTCAATACACTGGCCAAAGCCTGGTAAAGCCTATCCATGAATCCCAAATGCCCAAAGAGAAACAACGCTGGGGTAAAAGCTATCTTTCTTTTGGTCTTCAGACTGGTGTCACCTTGTCCTTTGCTGGAAGCCTTCCTATTATGAGTGTCTCAAAAAATTCTTATCATCTCTAGTCCTCTCTTTTTGTTCTGGACCCTTCGATACACACACATATGCACACACATGTACATAATACGTGTATATACATACCTACACTCAATATAATATATATGTATATACACATAATACATATACAGATATATATGTACACGTGCATACACACAATACAATATATATAATATACATGTATACACACAGAATCTTTCACTGACCCCAGATTGACTCTGAACCACAATAAAGTATAGATCAATAAGAGTGTCTTGGATTTGTCTTTCCAGGACTTTATAGTTTCTTCTCCTAGATTTACAGTCATCCTTAAGCTGTGCTCCTAGGTGGACCCACCCCTGACTCCCCACTATTGGCTGAATTTAGCTGAAAAACACAGCCAAAGGTCAATGCAGACATTATTATAGCCACCTTTATTTTAAAACTTTTTCTTGTTTGTCTTGTTTCTCGATTGCAAGCACTTATCTTATAAGTCTCATTTTCTGTACCTTTGCCATACAAATTATTTACTTTTTTTTTTTTGCCTAGGAAGATCTTGTCAAGCTATTAAAGACAGCTTAATCTAAATGACCTTTAGGTAACTCTCAAGTTCATCCCTTTTCCCCTGTAACTGCTTGTGTTTTACATCCAAATGCCTAGACCTTATGGTAAAGACAGAAATCTAGCAGATACCCTAATACCTCTTATACATAATTGTTTTCTCTTCCTGTTCACAAATGTGTATAAAATGCCTTTATTCACTGAGAGGGTAGAAACTACCTCATTAATAAAATGGTTTCCCCATGGTTTCCCCAGTTAGTCCACTGTTTATTAAAAATTTTGAGTAAATCTTACCTGTTAAAATGAATAAGTAGATTTTTATTCCATAACACAAGTAGAAACTGAATACCTATGCCTAGTCCTCAGTTAGGGTTGCAATCACTTCCCTATAACAAGGTCCTAAGTCACTAGCCTCATTTGATACCTTTAATCCTCAGAATGGATAGTGAAAACTACATTTTACTAGATTTTAGTTTGAGTTCATAGACTAATCAAAACATCAACATATTTCCACATTCTTCCTGATTCCTACCCTTAGAATGAGCAGAACCATTTTGTCATCATTTATTTCTGTCTTTCATTTCTATTTTTCAAATGTGCTCTTATCTCTCAAGCTTGCTCTCTTTGTTTAGGAGGAAAATGAAAAGGAGGAAATTGGAAGACATGGCTCAGATCCAATGGGATTCCCACACCTGCACATCTTGGCATCATTCAAGAATTATTATGCCCAGAATGTCCAGCAGTTGACTATTGATCCAAGGGAAATTTTCCCAGTCTAGAAAAAAAGTGCTTGACAAATTTCAAAAAGAAATGTATATAATCTACCTTCCTGTGCCTGCTTATATAAAGCAATTTTCTGACATTTGCTAAATCATACACAGAGATCCGCAAACAGTGTTGTCATGTACCTGAGGCAAAGTTAACTCTCTTGATAGATTTCAAAAAACATTTTATCGAGCACCTAGGATGTACTAAGTAGGAAAAAGATGAAATGCTTGGTTGAGGACACTACTACCCAAACTAGGTGGAATGGAAATAGCATCGGACTGGGTGTCAGGGTTTGGATCTTGGCTCCCTCCCACTTACTAGTTGTGAGTAAACCATTTAACCTCTCACCCATAATGCAAGAATAACAATACTTACACTACCCAGCCTGCTCTTAGACTTATCTGGGACTCCCCCAGAAACTCATCATTGGGATATCTCATTATGCTGCAAAATTGAATTTGTCTGGTACTTACGTTTCATCAGTATCCTTGGTCCCTCTAATTGGACCCTATGACTAGAGAGTGGGACCAGGGCTCTACAGTGTCTATTTAAGAAAGGGGCTTAGTAGAGTTCATATCCCAATTTCCTACCATCTGCACTAATTTTGGACTTGTCTGTAACTTTCCATCATGCCCCCACACCAGGTATTGTCTTCCCTGCCCCTCCAACTTTTCAGCTTCCTTTTGTGTGTATTATCTTCCCCCATTAGATTACAACCTTCTTGAGGGCAGAGACTTTTGCTTTTATTTGTATTTGTATCCTCAGTGCTTAGCACAGTGCCTGGCCCATAGGAAGAAGGCACTAAATAAATGTTTATGACTAATTGACCATTAACAGGCTTATTAGGTGAAGTAATACGATAAAGTACAATATAAATGGGAATAATTGTTAAAATCTGTTATTTAAACGGCAAGTCACAAGCTAATATGAGATTTCAGAGAGTAGCATTTGGCTGTCATGTTCTTTGTCCTTTAAACTATTCTTCAAATCCGTATAGAAGGTTTCCTAGTCTGGTTAACTTCACCAATATTCCTATTTCAAATTATGCCTCTGCAACCAGCTTGTCAAACCCTTCCCCTATCCTTCTATTCATTTCAGAACAACTGAGGGTAAAGAGGTAAAAGCAAACTAGCATCAAACAAGGAATTTGGTGGAGTCTGAGTACAAGGCACTGGATTTGAGTTCCAGCTATACTACTTTCCCATTGCATGACCTTGGCAAAAGCACCTCAAAAATCTGGGCTTTAGCTGTTTGTTTGGTTGGTTTTGGGGGGAGGTGAGGTAATTATGGTTAAGTGACTTGCCCAGGGTCACACAGCTAGTAAGTGTTATATGTCTAAGCCAGGATTTGAACTTAGATCCTCCTGACTCCAGGGCTAATGCTCTATCTGCTGCACCACCTAGCTGCCCCACAGTAGGTTATTTTTAATGTCCCTTCCAGCCCTAAATCCTATTAACTTCTTTGAGAAATTATCATGGTAGGGTGGGGAAAAGATTATAATCTTAGAGTCAGAAAACCTGGATTGAAATCCCAGGTTAGATCTTATTAGCTGTTAACCTCTCTACACCTCAATTTTCTTATCTTTCAAATAGGGAGATCAGACTAAATGATCCATCAAGTCCCTTCCAGTTCCAAATCCTATGGGCCAATGATCAGTATGGGGGAAACAATGCTCCTCACTTCAACCCTAGACTACCTATCATTCTCTTGGCTGTAATTAGCTATCTCTTTGCTTGACATTGGCTAGTTGGTTTCTGTCATCATTCTGCTGATCTCTTTTCAATGAGCTGAGTGGTGCCCAGTGATGGTTGGCATTCAGTAAGAAAAGTCATGTTTGTCCCCAAGCCTCATGAGTTCTAGAACTTCAACACTTGTTTGCAGGTGTTCACACTTTTGATTTGTTTGAAGCATAATTCAATTTATACAAATGGCTTTTTAATTATAGAAAGCCAGATTCCAAACAAAAGGAGAGTGCTTGAACCTCAGTACTGGTTGGAAGAAAAAAAAAGTCCATTTTAAATGTCAAAGATGCCCACCTGCCTACATTTATACTAAATGTACTGTGGTTTCCTAGGATATTTATATGAGTCTAGCTTCCCAATATCATCCACTAGAGTTCAGGTTGTACAGGAATGAACACACATCACATTCTAGCTCCTAGATCCAAGTTACATACATACATATGTGTGTATATATATATATATATATATATATATATGTATGTGTATATATATATATATATATATTACATATATGTACTATCAAAGGGGTGTATATATATGGTATTAAGCCTTGAAAATGTCATTGTGTCAAAATCTCCTATGAACTAAAACTGTGGTTGAACTGAAAGGCTATGGAGAGGCTGATTGAAAAGTACTCCTATATGCCTTTAAGGTGTAGAAAGTACTTTAGTAACTCAATGTCTCTGGGCCTCAGTTTCTTCATCTGTAAAATGGAGAAATAATCGGACCTACTTCATAGAGCAGTTGTGAGGATCACGTGGAATTAATATATGTAAAGTGCTTTGCAAACCTTAGTGCTACATAACTGCTATTGTTATCATCATCATCATCATCATCATTGTTTAGTAGTAGTAGATGAAGATAAGAACCATATTCAATATTATTATCCCTATTTTACAGATGAGAAAATTGAGAGAGAAGAATTAAGAAGTGGCTTATTCACTTAAGTGTCAGAGTTGGGATTTGAATTTGAGCCTCCTCTATTTATATTCCTCCCCCTAGAGGAATCTCAGCAAACCCAATTTGATTTAAACTATACTATGCTGCCTCTGTTTCCTCTCTATTTACCTACCCTTTTCATCTGACCTTATGATTTTATCCATGTAGGCAATTCTTAGTGTGGAAACTATTTATGACAAGTATAGAGAAGGCTACTTGTTCCCATAGCTAGTATATATGAGACAGAAATTGAGCTCAAGGTGTTCCACAGTCTAAGGTCTGCCCTCTATCTACTATGCCACACCATTTCTCCATTGCTACTCGAACAAAAAAATCTAGTCATCCCATCAAGTTAAACTAAGAATTCAATGATTCTCCTATCTACTGTAGACCCAAAGATATTTCCAAAAGCTTTCCTCTTGTTTCTATCACAAAGGTCCAAGTATATTATTGATTTAATGTAGCAAACTGTAAAAGGAGAGTTCAGGGTAGCATATGTGGACTCTTAACAGTCTGTACCATGCTGTGTGTGGCTCATATCACAGACAGAAAGATGATAGGTCTGAGGGCTTCTCATCATTAGCTGTATTTCTGCAGAGCTCAGGAAAACGTCTGTCCAGAATCTCCATTTAGCCTCTCCCCAACAAGTCCTTTGGCAGGCTAGCAAAAGGAAGCTCAGAAAAAAAGACTTAAACAACAGCATGTTTTTGTTCTTCGTGCAACACAAGGGGCTTCCCACTTAAATGATTTTTCTTTAGCTATGTTCTACACAAGAAATTCCAATATTCTTTAAAGTCTGTGTATTCTTTATTTTGGCCTTCAGCTATACTCTCAGTTATGAGGAGGTCAAAATATTTTTCTAAGTAATTGAGAAAATGAGGTCCTTATTTCTGATATCTTGAAGTAGCTTCCTCTCTATTTTTGCATTATATGGATTTGGCATTCCAAAATGTGCCACAACCTTTTTAGGGTTAATGGAAAATATGTCTTTAACAAACTATATTGACTAACTTTCTAGTTCATAAGCAGATGGCACCTGTATATTTAGCTGCTTCTAATTCTCCTCCTTCCCCAGACTCTCAAATCTGGGCTCATTGCCCACCACCTATTATGCCCCTGTGAAACCACTTAACTCCTCCTTGCTTTGTAGCAACTGCTACTATCGACATCTACTTGGTGCAAAACATGCTTATGACATATTTTGTGGAACTCCTTTGTTAGAATTTTCAACAATCCAAGTGTCTTAAATGTTATGCAAAAGGCATATTTTATTAGAATCACAGAAGTATGGAGTGTCAATGCTTCAGAGGACCTGAGATCCAGAGAAATTCTTTGCAAGGAAATAAATATTCATTAAAAAAAAGTGGTCAGGGTGAGGGGAATCTCAACAAATCATTAAATGTTATCCTTAGAGTGAATGTTTTCAGTAAGGTGATGACTTTGCTTGGCAAAATTGGATTTTCTATGGAAATATGACAACCTGATCAACTTTTTTTTTCTAATTTTGGATTCATTTTAACTTTCTTAGTATGTATGCTCCATGAGGGCAGGGATTGTTTTTAGTTTTGTCTGGTATTTTCAGTAGCTAGTCCATAGTAGGAATAAATGCTTTTTTAATTGAATTGCTCACCAACAACAAGGTTGTTGGTTTGGGTTTTTTTTTTTCCATTAATCTCAGTAATTCAAAATCAAGGGTTCAAAACAAATATGGAATAAAAAAGATGAAACTGGTTTGCTAAGGGTTTATTTGTTTCTTCTGGAGCATAGCTATGAATAAGCTCAGATCTTTACTAACCAGTGAGCCCAACACATGCTAGGTGCTTAATAAATGTTTATTGAGTTGAATTGAAGATATGTTTCTTAAAAAATAATTTGGGAAAGAATGAATTTTCTTGATTTTATTCATTCATTTAACAAATACTAGGTATCCCAAAGTCTTGGTACAGTCTTAGGTTTTAATAGCATAAAACTGCACTAAAACTCTTGGAAAATTCTATATTTCTTGAGTTCTTTAAAAGTTTAAAGTCTTCTGCTGGGTTCTATAGAGAGTACAAAGATGAATAAAATAGTTGCTCTCATGGAAATTGCAGTTGAATAGGAGAGATATGACATGTATTGCTTTTAAAGAATTATAGATTATTGAAGGAGGTGGGGAATGTTGGGAGGGGTAGAGAGGAAGAAACTCCAAGAAAGAATAATTCAATCAGAAGTTATGGAGGGTGAACACAGAAGGGCATGTTTTCATAAGAGTAAACAGATTGATTTAACTGGAGCATACACAAGGGAGTCTTAGATATGGCTAGGCCATATAATGGGAAAAGAAAAGAAGGGAGCAAGTACTTTTACAGCACCTCTTTTGTGCCAGGCACTGTGCGCTTTTATAAATATTCTCATTTGATTCTCATAACAACCTTGTGAGGTAAATGCTATTATTATCCCCATTTTATGGTTGAGGAAACTGAGGCAGACCAAGGGGAAATTATTTGCCCAGCATTAAACAGCTAATAAGTTTCTGAGGCCAGAAATGAACTGAGGTCTTTCAGATTCCAGGCCCCAGCACCTTGTTCACTGAAGCACTAAAGCTGCCTCTAAATGGATGGTGGTAAATGCCAGGATGAGGATTTTGGACATTTTTTTGTCATTTAGTGAGAAATAACTGGAAATGATACTGCCAGACCTAGATGAGGGAGGTTAAACTGACAATAGGATGGATGGGTGGTGGTGGTGGTGGTGGTGGTGGTGGTAGTGGTAGTGGTGGTGGTGGAAGCATTAAGGTTATTGTAATAATCAAGGTGAGCAGTAGCGAGGGATAGAACTAGGATGTGGCAGTGGGAATGGAAAGGAATAGGTAGGCATAAAATTCAGCAGGCCTTAAAGACTAATTTGAGTGAGGAATGTCTCCAGGACTTTAAAGCCTGGGTGACTAGAAGAATAGTTAGTGCCATTAGCAAAAATAAGGAAATCAGGAAGATGCTGGTGTAAAATAGTCCACTACAAATAATAACCTTTGGTATTAAATCTCCATTAAAACTCTATTCTGTTGCCCCAATACAGCTATATAGTAACACAGCATGGTAGTAACCCCAGGCTCTTGAGAGCTTTGGATGCTAAGCTGTAGTGGAAAAAGAAGTGTATTTTGAGTCAACAGACCTAAGTTTGAATCCCGTCTTTGTCATTTACTAGCTGTGTTAGTTTGGCAAAGTCACCTACCTTTTATCTTTTCCTCAATTTCTTAATGGGGACAATAGTAATCCATACAATCTGTCTCACAGGTGGGGCAGCTAGGTGGTGCAGTGAATAGAGCCCCAGCCCTGGATTCAGGAGGACCTGAGTTCAAATCTGGCCTCAGACACATAACACTTACTAGCTGTGTGACCCTGGGCAAGTCGCTTAACCCCATTGCCTAACCAAAAAAATAAAACAAACCAACAAACAATCTGTCTCACAGGGTCATCATGAGGATCAAACCAGATTATACATGAAGAATCACCAGGTGGCAATACAGAGCAAAGGAATCTAAGCTCCCGACCATTCCTGAAGTTAGGGTTCTTTCTGTGCACAGCTAGAAATCTTACTCTTTTCTCCCTTCACACTGATGCATCTTCTGTTCTGGAACATATCTTTCTTTTTAAAAATGGAGTGTGTATTGCCACCTGGGGAGGGAAGATAAAAATCACCGTCCACCTTAACTCACCTATCCATTTGTGGGGTTGTACCATCCTGGTTCAGGTTTAAGAGCAGTAGCTGGCTTCCCCATGGATTGTCTTCCTTCTCAAATAAAAGCTCATCTCTATTAAATGTGTGGGTAGAACAGGCACAGATTCAATAGTTTGTTTTCATACAACTTTAAACACAAACCAAGGTCCCCTCTTCCCAAATAGAGCTTAATAAAGTAATAATTCTAAATATAGCTGCTCAGTCTATAACTGAGGGGCCTTTCTCCTCTCCCCACTTACCCCATCCTAACATATTTTCTAGTGAGAGAGGTAAATGTGAGAAGTAGAAGTGGATGCATAAAAATGAAGTGCATCTGTGTTTCCAAAAAAGACCCAGTGGGTATGTGTGTATATGTGGGGGGTGGAGACTGCTAGTCTTAACAACAAACATTCATTGCTTCTCACACAGTAAGCACTAACCATCTCTACATTGTCTCTTCTCTACATTGTGTATCCCTTGTGCCTGGGACTCCTCTCACTGTGTTCAGGGGATCAGTAGCTTTTCAATAATTTTCAAAAAGGAAATTGAATTTTGCTGGCAAAGTTTAGTGTGAAGACCCAAGCTAGGCCTCTGCTCTGACACCTCAGCTAATTGTTATTCTTCCCAGTTTTCAAGGTCAAAGTCTGTCTTCTCTCCCAGGGGAAATTCCATCATTCTAAAACCAGTCAAAGCCAGAAGATTCTTCACAGGAAAGAGCTGTTTGTCTTGTCTCAGATCTCCCATTTTCATTAGGCTCTAGAAAAAGCACTATGCTTTTTAAATAGTAAAATATTTTAATAAATCTTAGCTATTATGATGATAAAATAAGGCTATCTACCTTGTTTCACCCTGTCATGGAGAATTCCTGAGCAGAGTTCAAGTGGGAAAAAGATCCCTCTTAAATGTCGAAGTCTTCCAGATGCTATCATTTGCTGATGATTTAGCCAGTCTGCTGAGATGGTTTTACGCTGGTGTGGCCACTGCACGTGATGTTTCTTAGAGCCACAGGTGAGATTGGTTGAAAGAGAGACACCAAAGTCTGAAAACAACTCAACAAGCCCTTACAACAGAGGTGCTAGTCCTCCCTGTATACCTTTCCTTCCATTGATGAGTTAGGAGGATGTCTACCCCAAGCATATGAAGACTTCCCCCAGCAGAAGGAGTGGATAAAAACAATTCATTCCAACAGCCATGAAGACAACTGAAGCAGGCACTGTACATCATTTAGAGTTTGGTCAGACATCAAAAACTCCAGAATCATTCACTGCATCGCAGGCCATTGCCAGTCATTTTGACTTTTATTTTACCCCTGGACTTAAATGACTCTGGAAGAGAGAGTGAGGCTGACACACAACTTTGCCCAACTCTTCTTCACTTAAATCCAATTCACAAGCAAGTCAAGACATCACCCAGGGTGTCATTGTTCCTCTTTGGAAATGAAGGGTGAACAACATTTGCTGATGACATTGTACAGCTTATGCCAAGTCTGGGAACATAATCTGGTCTCCTCGGTAAGGTCTATAATCAACCAAACAATTCATATGGAAAAAAGTGAATAAAGAATGCCTTTTTCCCAGACTATGATATACAGTTGGGAAGGGGATCTCATTGAGTTAGTCTTCATTACACAGATATTGGAGAGGTAGGCACTGCAGATGTATGGTAAACTGGTCCCAGATTTAAATAGGAGAAAAATAACCATCAATTGAATATGGGAAATTGCCCAGTTCTTTCAACTATTCCCCTGGGGAAAATGATGAACAATGACAGCAACAACAAAATGTCTTCTTTAAAATGAAACTTTTCCCCATGATGCTAAATGGTTGCAAGTCATTAGATGTCAAAATCTTCTATGAACTAAAATTGAGAGTGAACCAAAAGGTAATAGAGAAACTCATGGTAGGAATAAATAGATTTTGGTATATTACCAACAATGATTTACATGAAGAAATACTTTAAAATATCATATGGGAAGTGTATTATCTGAATAGGAGGGGGGTTAATCCCAAGATGACAGTAAAATATTACAGATAACTGTGCTAAATTTATATCCACAGAATACCTAAAGATCCAGAAAAGGGTAGATAGGACTTTGGCTAGCTTTTCTATGGTGTCTCATCAAGAAGAATCCCAAAAAATAAGAAATCATGATTGGTAGTAATCTGCCCCATTTGCAGGAGTGCACACATGAACAAGATCTACAGGAATTCTTTCTGTAATAATCCACTCACTTCCTTTTGTTTGACTATATTTATTTCTTTTTTTTTCTTGTACTTTTTTTTTTAAGTTGAGGTTAGGACTGGGTAGGAAGGGGGTTAAAAATAATGATGATGTATTTCTACACCAAACTGTGCATATAACTATGCATGTGGACAAAACTCCTTTGGGCTTTCCAGGAATAGAGAAGACTAGGCTTTAGATGCTTCCAGACAGCCTGCAGGCTACACATGGCTCTGGCCTGTCTCCAGTGGACCCAAGAAGGGGCTTGTTTGGCTGTTGCTAGCTTTGCTAGCAGCCACATTTCCTACTTCCTGGGGGTTTCTGGCTGATTTTCTGGGATGAAAGAATCTACTTATTATGAATTATCGTTGAATTTCTTGATCATTATTCAGCCTGGTACAAATTTCAGGTTTTTGCTGGAGTTGGGTGGTCTGATTCCGTTGAGTCAGCCATCTTGGTTAAAAGTCACTTTTTGTAGTTCCTAACCCCTTAAAACATAGGCTAGGGAAATTTCTTCTGGGTGGGCTGTGAACATTGTCCAAGGGTATTATAAGTACTTCTTCCCTTTCCAGTGATCACTTTATTAAAATAGACTTGCCAAAAGCAGATTGCAAAGAACTTGACAATTTCTTGTCTTTATATACCTTTACCTTGTTGCCTCTGCAACCAAAACATGTCCAACTGGCAGATTATCTCAGTGTACCCAACCATTGAATTCTATATCTCTAGGAGCCAAAACTATATAGAAGTAAACAGAGCTGTCCCTGGAGTTAGAGGACCTGAGTGTTCAGATCCTGTCTGTGCCATTTAAGAGCTGTGTGACACTGGATGACCTAATTGTCTCCTGAGGTCTCTTTGGATCCATGTCATGACTGCTTGAATCCTCCACGGAAATGCCTGGAAAGAACGATTCTTTTACTTCCAGCTAAGGCTGCTGTCTCCACGTAAACATAGCTTCATTGAGTTATCATAGTTATTGATGTTCTATTTTTTTTTATGCCACCTAAATATTTCTCTATTTCAGCCCCTAAGAGGCTATCTTTTGTTTATGTGAGCTGACTATACTTCTTTCTGGTTTTAAGTGTGTTTTATGAGTAAATAGCATTATTTACCACTTTCTGAAAGTATATTCACTAGGATAATTGATTTTTATGATGCAGCAATTTCCACACATTTTGTATTTTCAGTTAGGTTTGCATTTGGGGCATTTTATGACTTATCAATTTATATCCTGTTATTTCATACTTCAAACATTTGTAGGCCTCAAGTAAAAGAATGGTTAGAAACAAATTAGCTTTCCTAGGGCTATATCTATTCAGTGTATTACAAATTGTAGCAATTTTATATAATGAAAATCGCCTGGATCATACAAAGGCAAGGCATTGTTACAAAAGTAAACAGCCTTCTATTTTTCTCGGTTTAGTCAGAAGGCACAAACAGCCTTCACCCACATGATCTTTGGACACAAAGCAGAACAGTAGATCAATCAGTTAACAAACATTTTAAGTGCCTACTATGTGCCAGACAGAGCTAAATGCTTAACTTTTGGAACTGCCAGGAATGATCCAATTCCCAGCTCCGTCTCGCCTGGATGTTGTTGCTCTTGTCTGGATGTCTCAGAGGTTTCTTCGACTCAACATTTTAAAAACAAAAACCTATCCGTCTTCTACAATCTCTATTTCTGTAAAAGGAATCATGATCTTTCCTATCATCCTCATTAGCAATTTTAGAGCCAGGGTTGACTTGTGATTCTTCCCTCACCCCTACATCTGTCAGTGGCTAAGTCTTTGCCAATTCAGCCTCCACAATATCTCTCACATCTAGCTCCATCATTCCATCCATATGGCTACCAACCAAGTTCTGTATCTCCTGACTTTTCACCAGAATCAATTTCTCTGTTTCAGGTGTTTCCTTTTTCCAACGCATACTCTACATAGCTGTCAAAGTAGGATTCCTAAACACAAGTCTGACCATTGTCCTCCATAACTTCCAAACTTGCCATGTATTAGAGTTACTGCCTTTCTTTACTGCTTAGCTCCATTGTTACCACCTATATCAGGCTCTTGCTGATCCCTCCGGTGCATACCATGGTAGTACTTTTCCCTTAAATCCCATTTTATTTACTTAGCTTGTATTTTGTATGTACTTGTATGTATATGTACTTCATCCCCTAATAGAATGAAAGCTCCCTGAGATCCCCAAGTGTCAAAATTATGTTCCTACTTACCCTGAGTCACCATCACCTGGTCCAGCCATGTAGACTGAGTTACCAACGATGGAATTTCTCTTTCTCTTATTTTCTTAAGTACACAGTTTTTTGAGCAACAATAATATTAAAAATAGCTAACGTTTGTGTGGAGATTTAAGGTTTGGAAAAAGCTTTATACATACATACATATATATATATATATATATATATATATATATATATATACATATACATATATACATATATATACACACACACATATATATACATATATATATATATATATATATATATTCTTATCTTCATAATAATCCTGTGAGATAGGTATCAATTATTATCTCCATTTTAAAGATAAGGAAACTGATACTAAAAAGAGATTAGCTGATTTCACAAGTGTCTGAGGTAGGCTTTGAACTCAGGTCTTCCTAACTTTAAGTCAGGCTCTATATCCACTGTGCTACCTAGCTGGGGGGCCTAGTCAGATGTATGCATTAGAAAGATTACTCTGATAACATTGTGGAGAATAAATCAGGAAAAGAAGAGGTTTGAGGCCAAGAGAATTTATATGTTATCACAATAATCCACATGCAAAGTAATAGAAACCTGAACCAGGATTGAAGAAAATCCCCTTGGCTTTGGTGAGATTAAGTAATCATGATTTTGGAAAGAGCAGTTTCAGTGGCATTGTGAGGACAAAAACCAAATTGCAAGGGATCAAGGACTGAATGGGTGATGAGGACCTCTTAGAGATGACTCTTCCTGGATGATTGAAAAGGAAAGAAAGTAGAGGCAGAGAATAACTTAAAGGGTCAGCAGGATCAAGGAAAAGTTGTGAGAGTATGAATGTGTGTATGTGTCTATTTAGGATGGGGAGACCTATTTTTATTCAGAAAAGAAGGATCCTTTCATTGAAGATGAAAGACTGAAGAATTGAGCACTTGGAGGAGATGGAAGGAGACTAGATCAAGGGCACAAGTGGAGGGCTTGGTCTTTACAAATAGGAAGGCCACTTTATACACTTCAGTTTAGTTCAGAAGTTCAGATCTAGGTCACAGAGTATATCAGTAAAGCAAGAGGCAAGAGAGTATGTATGAGAGAGAGAGAGAGAGAGAGAGAGAGAGAGAGAGAGAGAGAGAGAGAGAGAGAGAAAGAGAGAGAGGAGTGGTTTTCAGAGTTTAAGAAGACCAAAGACATTTTGGAATACTACGTAACCATGAGAGTCCATTTTAGGTTAAAAGTATAAACTTGTAGTCTTGCTAATTAAAAGCCAAGAACTGGGTACTGTTGGTGGTTTTTTCCATTTTTAACCTGCATTAAATTCCTCTAAATTTGCTGTGAATTTTAATCAGAGTAGAGCATCTGCAAATGGGGAGGAAGAAGAGAGAGATGAATTATCACTGCTACTTAGAGTTGGCTTTTGCCATGGAAAACAATAGTATGGTGGTAGAAGTAGCACCTAATAAGGAGAGAATTTGGAGGAATCTGGAGAGTGGAGATGGCTATTCAAAGGTGGGAATGAAAACATTCTTGTACCTCTAGAGCAGGGTTTCTTAATATGGGGTATTTGTTAAAAAAAATTGATAGTTATTTCTATATAATTGGTTTCCTTGGTAATACTAGGTGTCATATTTTATGCATTTAAAAACAAGTATTTGGAGAAGGGAAGTCCAGAGGTTTCATCACTATTATACATGAAAGAACTCTTGCACTGGAACTACTGGCTGTATCAAATTTCATGAATTCTCAGTCAGTATCACACTTTGTTTTCCTTGATTTTGATTGACTATAGTTGCCTACTTCTCATTTGGATTTTGGTGTGATATTTGTTTAGCCCTGTCTTATTGCATTAAACATCATGACATCTTCTCCATGATGGTTCTACCTCTTACCTGTTCAAGAGCTTACTGACTCCAAACACCCCCAGTTGCTCCTCATCCTAGTAGGTAGGGTGGGAATATGCATGAATCAATAAAGCCCAGTCTGCCACAGATGCAGGAGTGGGTAGAGTAATAGTCTATCACCTTTAACCTCCTGAATATCAACAGATCTGGTAGGAGGGCCTCTTGATGAAGAAACTGAGAAAGTACTGTCTGGACATGGACTCAAACCTTGCAGATGTAATATAGCATCATAGACAGGCTCTCTAGCCAAAGAGAGAATATTATGAGAGATTCTTCCCAATGGAATCCAATATGTATAGCATCAATACTGAATCACAGATTAGGTCAACCAAAAAACCAAAGCAGCAATACTGAGTCACAGATTACAACAAAGTAGAACACAGAAATATAAAACTAAAACTGAAATGGGCTTCAGAGGTCATTGAGTCCAAGCCTCTAATTTCACAGATGAGGAAATTGAGACTTTAACATATTAAATGAGATTTGAACCTAGGTCATCTGATTTCAGAGCCACTTCTCTTTTTTGTTATTGCCTTTTTTGGTCATAAGGAAAGAATAAGTAAAGATCTGTTCAGGGGGAAGAAACATCAAGAAATGATTGGCCCTTTGATATGTCTCAATTTGCCTGTTTATTCTACTTCCAGGAATCAAGATGGCAGACTAAATAGTAAATTGCTATAACTCTGCCATAATTCACCTCCAAACAACTATAAGGTATCACCCCAGAACAAATCCTGGTACAGTGGAGCCAGTGGAAAGATGGGATGGAGAGGCCTCCTAGCCCAGGAGATATGGAGGATCAGTGAGAAAGGTCCATCTCACCCATGTAAAATGGGAGCACATTCCAGGACAGGGTCCCACCTCAGCAAATCACCACAGTGTGGTGGAGCAGGCAAATGCCAACACCAGGCACACCCCGCCCCCATGTGCCTTAGCATACCAGGGGAACCAGCAGACTCTAGCTCCAAGAATCACCACGTTTCAGTGTAGCCCTAGGCAAACAGGCATCCTCCAGCAGTCAAACCTATATTTGCCTCAGTGTAGCCCCTGAAAACCCCACCAGGCCTTAGCTCACTAGTTCCCCAGCTCAGTACAAGGAAAACTGCCAGACCCCTACAGCCTCCAACAGCACTAGCTATGCTCTACCCCACTCCATCAGACCAGCACCAGACATGAGGGTCCCCTGTGGGCCTCAGGGCAACTTCACTGCAGCACCAGGTAAAGAGCCAGAACTTGCAGCCACTGGCACAGGAGCCTGAGACAGAGCCCCTTCCACCCTGGGAGCAGAGATCAAATTAAAAAGAAAAGAAAAAGACAAAAAAAAAAGAGCAAAAGTCAATTAAAAAAAATAATAATCTTACCATAGAAAGTTATTATGGTGACAGGGAAGACCAAGACACAAACTCAGCAGAGGACAACAATGTCAAAACACCTATGTGCAAACCCCCAAAGAAAAATGGGAAGGGGTCTCAAGCCCAGAAGGAATTCATGGAAGAGCTCAAAATGAGAAGGTAGAAGAAAAATGGGGAAAAGAAATGAGAGTGATGCAAGAGAATTATGAAAGAGTCAACAGCTTGGAAAACTGCTTTAAAAGTAGGATTGGCCAAATGGAAAAGAAATACAAAAGCTAATTGAGGAAAACAACACCTTAAAAGTTAGAATTGGGCAAATGGAAGCTAATAACTTTTTGAGACATCAAGAATCAATCAAACAAAATCAAAAGAATGAAAAAAATATGAAAGAAAATGTAAGATACCTCATGTAAAAACAATTGACCTGGAATATAGACCCAGGAGAGACAATATCAGTCACTAGACTACCTGAAAGCCATAATCAAAAGGAGGACCTGGACAGCATCATTCAAGAAATTTTCAACAAAAACTGCCCTGATGCTCTGGAACCAGAGGGCAAAACAGGCATTGAAAGAATCCACTGATCACCTCAGGGAAGAGATCCTGAAATAAAAACTCCAAGGAAGGTTATAGCCAAATTTCAGAACTTTCAGGTCAAGGAAAAAATAGTATAAATGGCCAGAAAGAAACAATTTAAATATAAGGGAGTCACAATCAAGATTACACAAGATTTGGCAGCTGCAACATTAAAGGATCACAGTCATAGAATATGATATTCAGGAGGCCAAAAGAGCTAGGACTACAACCAAGAATCACTTACCTGATAAAATTAAGCATAATATATCAAGGGGGAAAATTGTCATTCACCGAAATAAAAGGATTTCAAGCTTTCATAAGGAGATGACCAGAACTAAACCAATAATTTGACCTCCAATATCAAGACCCAAGGAAGCATAAACAGACAAAAAGGGAAAAGAAAAATAAGGGATTCAGTAGAACTAAACTATTTACATCCCTACATGTGAAGATGATATTTGTAATTCTTAAAAATTGCATCACTGGTAGTATAGTTAGAAAGAATATACGTAGAGAGTACGGGTATGAGATGAATTTGAGGGAATGACATAAAAAATTAAAGGATGAGAAAGAGAAGTACAATATGTGCAGAAAGAAGGGAGAGGCAGAATGAAGTAAATTATTTCACATGATGAGGTGCAAATTATTTCACATGATGAGGAGAGAAATATGGGAGGTTGGGTGATGAGCATCACTTTAACCTTACTCTCGTCAGTATTGGCTCAAAGAGGGAATAATTTACACAATGAGTTGAATATAGAGATCTATCTTACCCAACAAGAAAGTAGGAGGGGCAGGGATTAAGTAAGGGGAGGGGGGGTGCTGACAGAAGGGAGAAGAGATCAGGGGAGGTGGTAGACTGAAGCCAAACATTGATGAGGATGGAAAGGGTGAAAAGGAGAGAGAAGCCAAACAGGAGGAAGAATAGGATGGAGGAAAATACACAGTAGTAATCATAATTGTGAATGTGAATGGGATGAACTCTCCCATAAAGTAGAATTGGACAGCAGAGTGGATCAAAAACCAGAATCCTACAATATGTTGTTTACAAGAAACACACTTGAAACAAAGAGGCACATACAAAATAAAGATAAGGGGCTGGAACAGAATCTACTATGCTTCAGCTGAATTAAAAATAAATAAATAAATCAGGGGTAGCAATCCAGATCTCAGACAAAGAAAACATAAAAATAGACCTAATTCAAAGAGATAAGGAAGGAAACTGCATCTTGCTAAAAGGTACTTTAGATAATGAAGCAATATCAATACTAAACATATGTGTACCAAGTGGTATAGCTTCCAAATTCCTAAAGGAGAAGTTAAGTGAGTTATAGGAAGAAATAGACAACAAAGCTATTGAAGTGGGGGACCTCACTGTCCCCTTGCAGAACTCAATAAATCTAACCCAAAAATAAACAAGAAAAGAACTAAGAAGGTAAATAGAATATTAGAAAAGTTAAATATGACAGACCTTTGGACTAAACTGGATGTAAACAGAAAGGAATATGCACTTTCTCAACAGCACATGGCACACAAAAATTGACCATATGATAGGGCACAAAAACCTCAAAATCAAATGTAAAAAGGCAGAAATATTAAATGTATTTTTTCAGATTATAATGCAATAAAAATCATATTCAACAAAGGATAGGGGAAATATAGACTAAAATTAATTGGAAGCTAAATAATCTACTCCTAAAAAATAAGTGGGTTAAAGAACAAATCATAGAGGTAATCAATAATTTCATTAAAGAGAAAGACAACTATGAGACAACATACCAAAATTTATGGGATGCAGCCAAAACAGTACTTAAGGGAAATTTTATTTCTCTGAATTCTTACATAAAAAATGGGGGGAAAACAAATCAATGAATTGGGCATGCAACTTAAAAAAGAAACTAGAAAAATAACAAATTAAAAATCCCCAATTAAGCACCAAATTGGAAATTCTGCAAATAAAACGTGAGGTTAATAAGATTGAAAGTATAATAAACTATTGAATTAATAAATCTAGGAGCTGGTTTTGTTGAAAAATAGTAAGATAGATAAGCCATTAATTAATTTAGTTTAAAAAAAAAGAAAACCAAGTATCCAATATCAAAAATAAAAAGAATGAAAACACCACCAATGAAGAAGAAATTAAAGCAATCATTAGGAAATATTTTTGCCCAATTATATGCCAATAAATCTGACAATCTGTATAATACAAAAATACAAATTACCTACATTAACATACAGGAAATAGAATGCCAGAAAATAGAACCCCAACCTCAGGAAAAGAAATTGAATAAGCCATTAATGAACTCCCTGGAAAAAAATCCCAGGGCCAGATGGGTTCATGAGTGAATTTTACCTAACATTTAGAGAACAATTAATTATATACTATATAAACTATTTGGAAAAAATAGGTGAAGAAGGAATCTGACCAAACTCCTTTTATGACACAAATATGGTGCTGATGCCTAAACCAGGAAGAGCTAAAACAGAGAAAGAAAATTATAGATGAATTTCCCTAATAAATATCGATGCAAAATTTTTTAACAAAATACTAGCAAGGTGATTACAGCAATATATCACAAGGATTATACACTATGTGCAGGTGAGATTATACCAGGAATGCAGGGTCAGTTCAATATTAGGAAAACTATCAACACAATTGACTACATCAATAACAAAAGCAACAGAAATCATATGATTATCTCAGTAGATGCTGAAAAAGCTTTTGGCAAAATACAGTTCCCATTCCTATTAAGAACACTAGACAGCATAGAAATAAAGGAAGTGTTCCTTAAAATGATCATTTAGATTTTATCTAAATCTGTCTAAAACCATCAGCAAGCATTATCTGTAATGTGGATAAGCAAGAAGGCTTCCCAATAAGATCAGGGGTGAAACAAGGTTGCCCATTATCACTACTATTATTCAATACAAGTATTAGCTGTACCAATAAGAGAAAAAAAGACATTGAAGATATTTGAATAGGCAATGAGGAAACAAAACTACTGCTGCTTGCAGATGATAATGATGGTATACTTAGAGAACTCTAGGGCATCAACTTAAAATGATTAACAACTTTAGCAAAGTTGCAGGATGTAAGATAAGCCTACATGAATCATCAGTATTTCTTTATATGACCAATAAAGTCCACCAGCAAGAGATAGAAAGAGAAATTCCATTTAAAATAATTATAAACAATATAAAATACTTAGGAGTCTACCTGCCAAGACAAACCCAGGAACTATATGAACACAATTATAAAGTACTTTTCACACAAATAAAGTCAGATCTAAACAATTGGGAAAATTCAATTGCTCATGGGTAGGCTAAGCCAATATAATCAAAATGACAATTCTGACTAATTTGATTTACTAATTCAGTGCCATACCAATCAAACTACCAAAAATTATTTTATAGAGCTAGAAAAAATAATAACAAGATTCATCTGGAAGAACTAAAGGTCAAGAATATCAAGGAAATTCATGGAAAAAATATAAAGGAAGGTGGCCTAGCAATACCAGATCTCAAACTATATTATAAAGCAGTAATCATCAAAATTATCTGGTACTGGCTAAAAAATAGAATAGCGTATCAGTGGAATATATTAGGTGCACAAGACATAGTAGTTAATAACCAGAGTAACCTAGTGTTTGATAAACCTAAAGACCGTAGCTTTTGGAGTAAGAACTCACTATTTGGCAATAACTGTTGGGGAAAACTGGAAAACAATAGAACACAAACTAAGTATGGACCAACATCTTACACCATATACCAAGATAAGGTCAATGGATGCATGATTTAAACATAAAGGGTGACACCATAAGCAAATTAGAAGAGCAAAGAATAGTCTGTATGTCAGATCTATGGGGAGGAGAAGAATTCATAACGAAACAAGAGATAGCATTATAAAATGTAAAATAGATAATTTTTATTATATTCAGTTAAAAGCTTTTGTATTAATGAAACCAATGCAACCAAGATTAGAAGGAAAACAAATAGCTGGGAAATAATCTTTATAGCAAGTGTCTCTGATAAAGGCCTCATTTCTCAAATATATAGAGAACTAAGTCAAATTTATAAGGATACAAGCCATTCCCCAAATGATAAATGGCCAAAGGATATGAACAGGCAGTTTTCAGATGAAGAAATCAATTTACATGTTTTCAGATTCTATTTGTGGGCCCAGGCTCATTCACGCTTTGATACCAAGTTCAACATAGTGTTTTGTAAAGAGCAAGGTGTTTGAAGTCAGAGTACCTGGATTCAAGTCCCAGATCTTCTATTTACTAGCTTAGTGACCTTGCAAAATTCAATCATCTTGCAGATCTTCTGTTTAAACAGTGAAGGGATGGGATGGATGATCCTGCAGTTCCCTTCTATGTATCATAGAGTCTATGAATTTCCCTAAGCAGAAAAAACAGAAGGAAAATTACCACTAACAAGCTTTATCTCTGCCCCTGAAGCTGTATGCTTGTGGCAAGGATGTATATATTTATAAACATGCTGACCTATTATCAGACTTTTTGGTGTGGATTCCTTGGTTGTTCTCTGGCTATCTAAACCTTTTCTTCCCAGTCATTTACCTATTATAAGGATAGGGTTCACTTAGATTTCTCCATTGAATTAATAAATAAGAGTTATGAAATACATGTGAACGAAGCCAAGACATCTTTATTGAATCATTCAATCAACAACCAAAGACATTTCAACTGCATACAAAAAGATATATGTTTGGGTTGACTGAAGAAGCTCAGTTATATCCCGAGGTTTGTTTTTTTTGTTTGTTTGTTTTTTTAATAAAATGGTAACCCAATTGAGATTCTGGCATTTGAGTATCAAATGATGATATGACTAGAGAATAATTATCCAGTCAAGCTTCTGAGATGAAATTACTGAAGTGATCTACCTAAATTTTAGGATTGACCTTGTCACACATATCCCACCCCACCCATAAACCCAGGCATTTAAAAAAAAAAACTCCAGTGGCCACCTATTACTTCCACAGTAAAATATAGACTTCCCCGTTTGGTTTTTAAAGCCCTTCATAACCTGGTCCCTTTCTATCTTTTCAGTATTCTCACATCTTACTCCCCCTCTATGTACTCTGCGATTTAGTGATACTGGCCTTCTCATTATTCTTTAAAATGACAGTCTAACTCCTGGCTATGAATTCTCATTTGGAGTCTCTCATGCCTGGAACTCTCTTCCTCCTCATCTTTGCTTTCTGGTTTCCTTCAAGGCCCAGTTAAAATTCTACCTTTTAAAGAAGTCTTTCCCATTCCTCTTTAATCTTAACTTTCCTTTTGAGATACTTATCTTTCCTAGTCCCTTATCACTACCTTAGTTGATCTTTCTGGACTCCATGCTTTCCTTGACCTATGGTACTTGTCTGTTCCCTTCTGTCTTGATTGATCTCCCTTGTCTACCTGCTTTATAATTGCTTTTATTCCCCCTCATATTTAACTGAACTCACAAGCCTGGTCCACCTTTGCCTGATCTGTCAGTTTGCTTTCTAAGTCCAGTCAGTGGATCAACAAACATTTCTAACAGCTTACTATGTGTCAGTCAGGCACAATAGTAAATATTTTTTTTAGTTTAAAAGAGATGTCACATGGTTGCATATTAACTTTCTTCAACATTTAAACATCTCTTTGAACACGTCTTCTTTCATTCATGGTTATTAATAAGAGAGACTTAAGGATAACATAGTCTGTTACCAATGAAGTCACATTTAATGACAAATTGTACACAAAAGAGGTGACTGATTTAATGAAGAAAATTCCCAGAATCACTGAATTTTAACTCTCTGAAGGAATTTTAGTAGTTGCCTAGTTGAAAGTGAATGTGGAAAAAAAATACCTACTACAGCCTGCCCAGCAAGTGGTCATCTAGCTTGGCTTAAAGAAGAAGAGGGAACCCCTTGCCCCCTTACCTACCCATTCAACTTTTTGTAGTGGACATTATTAGGAAATATATATTTTTTTCAACTTAAATTGACCTTTTTGTATTTTACACACATTGCATGTAGTTCTGTCCTCTGGACCCAAGGAGAACAAATTTAATCCCCTTTCTATGATAGCCTTTTATGTTCTTGAAAACCATTCTTATATCTGGTCTTCCTACAAATTCTTTTTTCCAGGTTGAACATCCCTGGATTCTCTTACTGTTCCTCTCATACAACTCTCCATCTCTTGGGTTTGTTCCTTTATATTGGCTGTCCCACATGCCTAAATCACACTCCCATCTGCAACTGCCTCATAGGTTCCCTATTTCCTTTTGGACTTGACTCAAGTGTGATGTGCTATGTATTGACTTTCCTAAAACTCCCAACTGCTACTATGTTCCTTCCCTAATCTACCTTGTATTTACATTTGGGTTTATTTTGTATATACTGTCAAGACTTTAGGAGACGCCCTGTTCTCCAGAGCCAAGGCCTAGCAAGCAGGCTGTGCCCTGAGCTTGGCACAACAACAATACTTTGTGCTTACCCTATGGATGATCTCAGCCCCATCAAAATCCCAGAATTGTTTCACGCCAGCATTAGCTGGTCTCTGAGCTTTGACAAGCACCTTTAGTACCCATGTTCTGGTCATGAAGTCCTGCTATGAATCAAACTTGTCTGTTGTGCATACGCTAGTATGAGTATTGAGATCTTCCCACACTGCCTCTTCGCTGCCCCCCAGTAGGGACTCCAGGACATGTATCTTTGCTTGCAAGCCATTTTCCTCACTCTGAAATTAATTAAACTTCTAGCCTGCTTTGTTTGGCTCCAGCCACTGATTAGAGACCAGTTCCAGTCCAGATAACAATATTCATATGTACATTCCATCTCCCCTCATAGAATGTGAGCTCCTTGAGAGTCGGGCCTGTTTGATTTTGGTCTTTATATTGCCAGTGCCTTCTACATTGCAGATCTTGTTGATCAGTTACTTCATTCATTCAACATGTGACATGAAACCATGCATTTCACCATCTTTGGATGCTCTCTAGTTTGCCAATGTCCTTCCTAAAATGTGGTGGCCAGAACTGAAGAGAATACTTTAGATGAAGTGTGTGATTGATCAAGGTACAGCAGTACTCTCCCTCCCTCGTCCTGGATACCATGCGTGTCTTCTTACACTATAATATTGCATTAGCTCCTTTTTGCTTCTTTTTTCAGTGCAATAAGATATTGTTAATTTATATTGAACTTGAAGTCCTTGAAAATCTCTGAAACTTTTTGAAACCAGCTGCTGTCTAGTCATACCACTCTAGTCTTGAAAAGTTATTTTTTTTAAAAGTCAAGTGTAAGAATTTACCTTATCTTAAAATTACTAAATTTTACCTTATTTTTTCAGCCCAAAATTATACCCTGTGAACATCTTTTTGGATTCTTACTCTGTCATCTAGTATGTTAACTAGTCTTCTCAAATTTATGTACTTTGCAAATATGATAAATATATGATAATTGCTTTTATTTAAGCCACTGGTTAAAAAAATGTTAGACAGCATGGGGCCAAATTCAGATCCCTGGAACACTCCATGGAAGACCTCCTTCCATGATGACATTGAACCTTTAATAACTATTTTTGGGATTCAGCCATTCAACCTATAATAACCATAGTTAAATATTATCATTCACCTCTCTATATTTTCAACAAGACTGGTGTAATGGCGGGGGCGGGGGGAGGAACAGTGTTGCTGATTTCTGTTTACCAGCCTCACTGCACTAACTAACACAGGAGACATTGTCAAATACTTTGCTAAAACTTAGGTATAAACTAGATCTATAGCAATAATCTAATCTAGCAGTCTTTTCTCCAGTAGTCCCATATTTCAGTAGATATATGATCTCATCAATGTGGGTATTTTCTCTAGTCGGTCAGTCAATAAACATTTATTAAGCACCCACCACATACCAGGCACTGTGTTAAATGCCAAAGATGCAAAGAGAGGCAAAAGACTCTTCAGACCCTTGAGGAGCTCACAACGCATACCTGAAATCATCCATGCCTATCTAGCTTGTGTGACTTGTACCTATGTCCTTCCATAAATTTGAGAGACATGTATTATCCAACATCCTGGGCACCGTCATCACACTTCTTAACATTTTGTAGATATCGGTGAAGCACCTGCTATGAGATCAGTCCATCTTTTATTACAGTCATACATCTCTTATATTTTATCCTGTTTCTCTTGCCTAATTTCACATTCGTAATGTGTTACCACCTGCTGATATATACCATGCATCTCTCCATTACCATTTAGGGGATAATCAACTCTCATTAAATCTAGTAAACTCATCAAAGAAGAAAATGAAGTTAATCTGGTTTAAGAAAAAAAGACCTGTTCTTGGTGAAATCATGCTAGTTCTTGGTGGTCACTACTTCCTTTCATTCACTAATCATAGATGGTTCACTAACCATTCCTCCAATAGCATATTCTAATTTTTTTCTAGTACTAAAAGCCAATTTCACTAGGTATCCTATTGTTTGTAGACTCTATTGTCTTCCCATTTTGGTAAATCAGCACAATCTTTGCCCTTCTCCAACTTTGTAATACCATCTCACATTGACCCAGTCTTTCAAACAGTACTGACAATGGCTAATCCATCATATTTGTCATATCTTTCAGTATCTTGGGATAGTATTCATCTAAGTGACTTAAATAATGCTTCTCTTTTTTGCTTCTGGCACTCACTAAAGTCTAGTGGAAATAGTTCCTTTTCCCTTTGACTGGGATAAGAAAGATAGTTACTATATCAAAGATAAAAATTGTATAATAAGTGATCTCACATTGTTTGTCTTGGGATTATATTGTTTTATATATCTCAGAAACTCCATCACACTGTGTAAATACATAGACATTTAAACATTTCATGTTCTGGTTTGACTTCCCTAATAAGATGTGGAAAAAATGAAAATGTCACTAACCAAAAGGAAAACATGGTGATCTAAAATTGTACTTCTGATGGTCTTTGAAGGTAGTAGGTGTATTATATTTAATCATTAAGCCCAGGGAGGCTCTTGGATATGTTTTGCTTATTTTCATATTGCTGATAACCTTGAATTGGAAAGGCGTCTCAGTATGTTAAAATCAACATTCTCAGCTCCTTCCTTTTCAATGCAAGTCTGGTAAGAATGCAGCCTCCTGAGGGACAGCTAGGTCTCGCAGTGGATAGAGGATTGGCCCTGCATTCAGGAGGAACTGAGTTGAAATTTGACCTCAGACACATAACACTTACTAGCTGTGTGACTCTGGGCAAGTCACTTAACCCCATTGCCTAGCCAGAAAAAAAAAAAAAGAATGCAGCCTCCTGAGTGAAAGGAAAACTGGAATTATCTTTGGTCCCTTTCCAAAGTGTTCTCCATACATCGAGGGGCAATGTTAGACTGTAGTAGGTGCTTAATTAATAAATGTTCATTGAATTGAATTTCCCATTTCTCTATTCTTACTAATAACACTCCCAGTCTCCACAGCTTGTAATAACCATGAAATTGTATTTTGACCCTTTCCTTTCCCTTTCTTCATGCATCTAGTCCTTTGCCAAGTTCTACTGAATCTACTAGGACCATATTTCTTGTACCAGTTCCCTTTTCTGCAATCTTATTACATTTTTTTTTACTTAAGGCTCACCTCTTTACTCCTCTTAACTATTGTAACAGTCTCTTAATTGGTATTTCTGCCCCCAGTCTCTAGATTCTCCAGTCCTTTCTCTATAGTACCACCTAAGCAATCTTTCTAATGTATCATTATTGTCATGTTACTACTCTACTTAAAGTCTTCTGGTGGCTTTCCATTGCCAAAGTATAAATTTCTAACCTTGGCATTAAAAGCCATGAAGAATCTAGTTCCTATCCACTTGCCAACACTTATGCTACCCTTTTTGTATATTCTGCATCCCAGCCTCACTGAGTTATCATTTTTGCTCTGCTTGATCAATCTACCTTCCATCTTTGAACTCAGAAGCCATTTTCTCCTTGACCTCTCCAATTTGAAGTGATCATCCTCTTCTCAAATTTCTCCCATTTATTCCCATACCTTTCTTTTGTACTTAAATAATTTCCCCTTTTATTGTAGTTATTTTTGTGTTTCTGGCAATGTTCTAATAGATTGTGAATTCCTTAAGAGTAAGGCTTGTGCTATACCTATCTTTGTATTTTTAAAACCTAGAACAATCCCTTACACATAGGATGTACTTTGTAAATGTCTAGAAGGAAGAACTGGGTTGTGCTGAAACCAGATAAGCTCGATTATTGAACTTAGGTATTCCTCTAATTTAGCAGCTTATGCCACATTCAAAAATAAAACAAGGTTAGATATTACATTGTACTTGAGCTCTCACAGGAAAGCAGTAAACTTCACACGTGATATAAGTAAAGTGCTTTACCAACCTTAAGTGTTATGTAAATGTCAGGAATCATTATGGCTTCTCTAAATAAAGCTTCCAGGGAGAAGAAGCCTCATGGCTATGCTGCAGCAACTTTCTTCTCTCCTCTTGCCTGCTCCTGCCAAGGGCCACAAATTCCAATGGAAGAGAGCACCGTCTGTTGGTAATTTAGAAGAGAATTTCCCAACCTGTAAGGATATATAAGGATGAATATGTCTTTCCATATTCTTATGACAGTACATTCTTTCCACATGTCTGAAGAAAGGACCTCTATCTTGTGACCCTTTTATTTTCATATATCTGTATTTGCTAATGTCTCAATGATCACCTCTTTGATATAAAATAAGGAGAGGGAAAACTGAGCCGCTTGTCAGCTTTGCTTCATACTATCCATTTTTCCCTTGTTTGCTCTTGCTGTCAAGTGAAAGGCTAAAGTCAAAAGGCTGGATTAAAATTGTATTTGTCAATGTGTGCCAATTCACTGAAATTTCTAGGCCTAAGGGACTACAGTTTTTCTATGAAAATTTCCCCCTTATCTGCTCTTTCAATAGTAATTTAAAGATGGAATGGAGCCTTCTTTCTCGACATACTCTTTAGAACTAGTGGAAGTTAATGAATGCCACATTTTGTGCAAGCCATCACTGGATGGTTTATGTAGGAGCCTGAATAAAGTCTATATTTTAAATCAGATCCTTCATCATTTCAATGAAAAATTGTAGTGCTGTTCAGCTGATCTGATGAGAAGTCTGAAAACCCTTTGTTTTCAATGGAGGGGGAAAAGTGCTATGACGTTGAAAGGAAAATACGGAAGTGTGTATTGTGCTATGTCGAAACTGGAAGAAATAGACAATGTATATGGGGAAATGATATAAGTATCAGTTGTTTTCGTGAAAAGGTCTACAGCATAGTCAGATTTTGAATTGCAGATTGAAGAATACTGCCTAGTGTTGTGCCACATAGCCAGCCTGATAAATAAGAGCTGAGAACAACAGTGAACAATTTTCTTCAAAAGGAAAATGTTCCGTATAATAACAGTTGATAGCTATATCACACTTGATGGTTATGAAACACTCTGCTTCTATAATTTCATCTGATTTTCCCATCAATTCTTTATGACAGGCAAGATAGTTATTATTATCCCCATTTGACAGATGAGGAAAGTGAAATTCAGATAAGTTGAACAACCTTCCCAAGGTCATCAACTTGTAAATTGTGGATCTGGGACTCAAATTCAGGCCTCAGTCTTAGAGAATCTCAAAAAGGGAGGGTGCTTTCATGATCATAGAGTCAACTCTGTCTCAGCTTATGATATCAGTCAGTTGGCCAACTACCATCACCAGTAAGTGGGTATCCAGCTTCCATTTCAAAACCAAGGAGGGGTAGCTCTTCTCACCATTGTGAGAATGTATTTTTTACTCATGGAGCTGAAATCTGCCTCTCTTCAGCTTCTGCCAATTGCTTCTATTCAAATCTTTGGGGACAGACAGAGCCACTCTAGACTTTCTTCTACATTATAACCTTTCAAATGTTAAAAGACAGTTACTACACCCTTTTTTCTCCTTGTAAATCTTCCCTATTATTCCAACTCATCTTCATAAGTTATGTTCTCCCATGTCGCCTCTTGGTTGCCCTCCTGAGGGCTCTCATATTTTTCAGTGTTCTTTCTGACATGTGGCTCCTAGAATTGACTGCAATACTCCATATGTGGTCTGACCAGAGTAGAGTACACTTTAGTATCACTGACTCCAAGCCCATCCTTTTTTTCCCTATTATACCTGATAGAAACAATTTTCTCAGGACCCTTTTACACTTTTAAAAATATTAAGGACCCCCAAAGAACTTTTGCTTATATGGGTTATCATAATTTATTGTATTATATATTAAAATATCTTAGTATCATTCTCATGTACCCTCCTGAAAGGTCTTGAGGCAGGGAGACAATGAGCCCTGGACCACACTTTGTGAACTGTGGCCCTATAGTATCTCAGTAACTGCCTTCTCTATAAAATGAAGTATCAAGCTTAGCCTGTTTAGCAAAATTCAATTTCAGCAAAAATTGAAATAAAATATCCTTCCTCCCACACCTTCTACCATTCCTAAAATCTCACCATTAAAGATTGATCTCTTCTGCATTAAGGTACTAATATCTCCAAAGTCCCTTTTCCAGCTGTAAGTAACTCATGGGAGATAAATATATTAAGCTACTAGCATCTTAGTATGAGTCAGTGTGTTATCAAATGAATCACTAGATGAGTTCAAAGAGGATGTAACATAAAACAGAAAAGTTTAAATAAGGATGAAGCAACTGGCATTTGGCTTTCAAGTTCAGAAAGTGTTTTATATAGACAGATCACATTTGAAATTTTCCACAACCACCCCATGAATAGGGTACCGTGGGTAGATTTCTACCCATTTTAGAGAGGTCAAAAATGAAGCTCAGAAAAATTATGTCCAGCCCATGACCACAAAATATTAAGCATCAGAAGTGGGATTTGAACCCAGGTCTTCATTATTCCATGTCCAATTCTACCATTTATGGCATGCTGCCTCAATGAAGAAGAATCAGAGATGATGGATTAGAGGGGCAAACTGAGACATGCATTCTCAGATGTGGCCAAAGTGTTGATTTGCTTTGTTTCAGTATTTAAAAAAACTGTCAAGGGCAGCTAGATGGCTCAGTGGATAGAGCACCAGCCCTGGATTCAGGAGTACCTGAGTTCAAATCTGGCCTCAAACACATAACACTTACTAGCTGTGTGACCTGGGCAAGTCACTTAAACCCATTGCCTAACCAAAAACAAACGAACAAAAGAAAATGGTCACAACTTTGGACAATTATGAGTTAGCTCTAGTGAAAGATATGCAAAAAGAAAAAAAAGAACACCAATGAAACAAGAGACATAAACAGAGTGATACTATTGCTACTTTGTTATGTATCTTATATTTAAATAACATTTTATTTATTATTATATATCTTACCTATTCAGAGTGTTTCAAAAGTCTTAATGCAGTTTCAAACCTTGGTAGCTTAAAACTGCACTAAGATTTTTGGGATGCCCCATATGCGTACCTTAATAAAACAAACTGTAGCGGGACGGAGCCAAGATGGCAAGAGTGAAAGCCATGACTTGCTTGAGCTCTCCCCCAAACCCCTCCAAATACTCATAAAAAAATGGCTCTAAACAAATTCTGAAGCAGCAGAACCCACAAGAAGACAGATGTTTCCAGCCCAAGACAACCTGGATGATTGATCAGAAAGATATATCATGCCAGGCTGGGAGCGCAGGCTGCAGCAAACCTGGAGCAGGCCTCAGAGGACTGAATCTCTGGCAGCTGTGGAGGTTTCCAGACTCCTCAATCCACAAATGCCAAAGACAATTTAGAAGGTCAGTGGGAAAAGTCTGTTTCTGTCAGTGCTCAGAGAGGAAGGCAGGGTCTCAGATCCATTCCCCAAAAGCATGGCTCTGGTGGGGGGGTGCAGCTGCTTCCCGAGGTTCCAGCCCATAGACTGAGGGGGAATCCAGTGGCTGATCAGAGAGGGATTGCAGGGATCTCTTTGCCAGTGCTGAGGCAGGAATCTCTTGCTTTGCCCATGTTTGGATCTGGGTCACAGTGCTGGGCGGTGGTGCTGGGGTGAGGAGGAGCGCTGGCTTGGTGGAGCTTGTAGTGATTGTAGAGAGGAGCCCCTCCGCACAGTTACAGGACAGAAAGGAGTACTTGTAGTCGCAGGCCAGGAAAGGAGTAAACACCCCCCTTATCATACCACCTTGGAAGAACTGAAAATTTACAGGGCCCTACAAGTATCTCGGAAAACAGCTGTACAAACCCCTGAAGCTTGGACCAATATATTCTCCACATTGGAAGCAGATTTGTACCTTAACAAAGAGTTTAAAACTCAAGTAATTGGCTGGGATCATGAGCAAGCAGCAAAAAGAGTCAGTATATCTTACTTTGGTGAAAAAGAAGATCAAAATATACAACCAGAAGAAGACAACAAAGTCAAAGCTCCTACATCCAAAGCCTCCAAGAAAAATATGAATCAGTCCCAGGCCTTGGAAGAGCTCAAAAGGGATTTTGAGAAGCAAGTAAGGGAAGTAGAGGAAAAACTGGGAAGAGAAATGAGAGTGATGCAAGAAAATCATGAAAAACAAGTCAACAGCTTGCTAAAGGAGACCCAAAAAAATATTGAAGAAAACAACACTTTAAAAAATAGCCTAACCCAAATGGCAAAAGAGGTCCAAAAAACCAATGAGAAAAATGCCCTAAAAAGCAAAATTGGCCAAATGGAAAAGGAAGTCCAAAAGATTACTGAAGAAAATACTTCCTTAAAAATTAGAATAGAGCAATTGGAAGCTAGTGACTTTATGAGAAATCAAGACACTGTAAAACAAATCCAAAAGAATGAAAAATTAGAAAACAATGTGAAATATCTCATTGGAAAAACAACTGACCTGGAAAATAGATCCAGGAGAGAGAATTTAAAAATTATTGGACTATCTGAAAGCCATGATCAAAAAAAGAGCCTAGACATCATCTTTCAAGAAATTATCAAGGAAAACTGCCCTGATATTTTAGAACCAGAGGGCAAAATAGAAATTGAAAGAATCCACTATCTCCTCCTGAAAGAGATCCCCAAAGGAAAACTCCTAGGAATATTGTAGCCAAATTCCAGAGTTCCCAGGTCAAGGAGAAAATATTACAAGCAGCCAGAAAGAAACAATTCAAGTACTGTGGAAACACAATCAGGATGACACAAGATTTAGCCGCTTCTACATTAAGGGACATTCCGGAGAGCAAAGGAGATAGGATTACAACCAAGAATCAGCTACCCAGCAAAACTGAGTATAATCCTTCAGGGGAAAAAATGGTCATTCAGTGAAATAGAGGACTTTCAAGCATTCTTGATGAAAAGACCAGAGCTGAATAGAAAATTTGACTTTCAAATACAGGACTCAAGTGGAACATGAAGAGGTAAACAGGAAAGAGAAATCATAAGAGACTTATTAAGATTGAACTGTTTACATTCCTGCATGGAAAGATGATATTTATAACTCATGAGACCTTTGTCAGTATGAGGGTAGTTGGAGGAAAAAAATTATATGTATGTATGATGATAGATAGATAGATAGATAGATAGATAGATAGATAGATAGATAGATAGATAGAGGGCACAGGGTGAGTTGAAGATTAAGGGGTCATATCTGGAGAATAAAATTAAGGGATGAGAAAGGATGATACTCAGAGAAGAAGAAAGGGAGAGGTAGAATGGGGTAAATTATCTCAAAAAAAACAGAAAAGAAAAGTCTCTCTTACGGTGGAGGGGAAATGGGGCAAGGTGAGAGGGAATGAGTGAATCTTATTCTCATAGGATTTGGCTTAAGGAGGGAATAACATACACATTCAATTGGGTATGGAAATCTGTCTTACCCTACAGGAAAATAGGGGGAGAAGGGGACAAGAGAGCAGGGGATGATAGAGAGGAGGGCAGATTGGGAAAGGGTAATCAGAAGTAAATACTTCTGAGGAGGGACAGGGTCAAAAGAAAGAATAGAATAAATGGGGGGCAATAGGATTAAGGGAAATAGAGTCAGTTTTTCACACCATGTCTACTATGGACATGTTTTGCATAACCGCATATGTACGACCTGTATTGAGTTACTTGCCTTTTCAATGAGGGTGGGTGGGGAGGGAGGAAGAGAGAAAATTTGAAACCTAAAGTTTTAAACACATATATTTAAAAAAAATGTTTTCACATGCTACTGGGAAATAAGAAATACAGGAAATGGGGTACAGAAGTCTATCCTGCCCTACAGGAAAATAGAAGGGGAAGGGGATAAGAGAAGGGGGGAGAGATAGAAGAAAGGACAGACTAGGGGAAGGAATATCTAGAATGCATGCCGTCTTGGGGTGGGGGAAGGGGGGAGATGGTGTGAAAATTTGGAACTCAAAAACTTGTGGAAGTGAATGTTGAAAACTAAAAATAAATAAATTTATATAAAAAAAGAAAAACAAAAAAATAAAACAAACTGTAAAATAAACTTCATAGGTTCTTATATAGTATACTTTTTTGTTCTTTGTATGTTGAAATATTTGTTTGCTGGTGCTTGATAGGTTCACAAAAAAACATTTTTTTTATAAAATTAAAAATCTAGAGTAAGGAATGTTTCCAAAAGAGGGCCAGTCTCAGTACTACAATGTTGGAGGTGACCATGAACAGTTGGGGGATAGGATAAGGGCGTTGAAGTCCTCAGGGAAGAGAGGAGATTGAGAATTGTACTTTAAAGGGAGATACTGTTTGAATAATGCCTGTCCTGTCCACAGAATGAAGGCTATGATACTCCTTTGCTTACATTCTATTTGTCCTCCTTTTAAGTACTCTTTAGGTTTCACTTGTCTGTTATCTGTAACTTCTTTTCCTCTATTAACTGGGCTTTTTCCTTTCCACCTGAAAAGTTTCAGGCTTTGGCTTACTGGTACCTCTTCTGGGTTCTCACTGCTAACATCTCCTCTCTGAACCTAGGTGCCCTGCCCTTCCACTTTACCTGTGGAACAACAGGAATAGGTTTTGGTTTTGGTTTTTTCCTGTCTCATTTGCTGAGGTCTGCGAAAATAACAGAGGACCCTTCCTTTAAGAATTCCTTTAACAATTTTGGAGGTTTTGCTACCAAGAATTCTCAGGCAACACAGCTGGTTAAATATAATATTGAGAACTGTTTGCATGATCTCTCCCCATTAGACTGTTTTCTCTTTGAGAGTGATGACTACTTTTTGCTTTTCTTTGTATCCTTCCCCTGGGCTTAGCACAGTGACTGGCATAGAGTAGGTCTTTAATAAATAAATGCTTGTTGACTTACTTTCCTTAATTTATAAGACCACTTAATCCTGACCGTTTGTGCTGTAATGCTTCTTCTAATACGTGCCTCTAAGATAGGAAACCCAGCTGCATTTGTACCTCCACTGGAACAATCCTGGTGTTCTTGAGCCAGGAAGCTGACAAGGCTGTGAGTGGAAGGCAATGATGATAGTTAACATTGCTATAAAAAATTAAGATTTGAACTTAAATTTTTCTGACTCTGAATCCAGCATACCATCCACCACACCACCTATCTCCCATTAGCATCCCCACTCAAAGGAGGGCACAAAGGAATAAGCCAGTTGTGCAGAGAGTATATATTGTGCTAAGAGGCTCTGGAGAGAGTGGAGAGGCCAGGGTGCAAAGAAGTATTCATCTTCTTCGATGCAATAAACAGAGTTTAAAGATCAGTAAATTAAATATGACTAATATTTCATTTTGGTTGGGCAGATACTTGCAACCTAGGAGTCATCCTCATCACATCACTATCTCTATAACCCTCTATATCCAATTTGTTGCCAAGACTTGTCAATTTCATCTTTGCAATATCTCTGGAATACTCCATCTTCTCTCTTCTGATACTGCCACCACTCTGGTTCAGGCATTTATTACCTCCAACCTGGACTATTATAATAGCCTGCTGGTGGATTGGCCTGCTTCAAGTCTCTCCCCACTAGAGTTGATCCTAAGTGATTTCCCTAAATCAAAGATCTGACCATGTCATCCCACTGCTCATAAACTCCAGTGGTTTTTTATTACCTTTGGGATCAAACATAAAATCCTCTGTTTAGTGTTCAAAGCTTTTCATAACATAAACTTCTACTACCTTTTCAGTCTTCTAACATCTTACACATCTCCTCCACCCACCCACCCCCATGCATTCTTTGATACAGTGACACTTGCCTTCTTGATGTTCTACAAGCAAGATACTCTGTCTTTCCACTCCAGGCAATTTTTCTGGCTGTCCTCCATACCTGGAAGGCTCTCCATCTTGATCTCTGCCTCTTGGCTTTCTTCAAGTCTCAGGTAAAGTCCTACCATCCACAGGAAGCCTTTTCCCGCCCCTCTTAATTCTAGTGCCTTCTCTCTATTGATTATATCCAGTATATCCTGTCTATATCTTGCTTGCACATAATTGTTTGCATTTTGTCTCTCCCATCAGCCTGTGAACTCTTTGAGAATAGGGCCTATCTTTTGACTCTCTTTATATCCTTAGCACTTAGCATGGTACCTAGAACACAGCAGGCAGTTAATACATGCTTATTGACTGACTGACTAAATAAAGTCAACCTTTAATAGATAGCTTATGTCAGTTTCACAGGTCTGGTGTCTGGGCCCATAGCAATGCTGATACACATGAGAAGTGGTACTGATACGTATGGCGGCATAGTAAGCATGCTGCTATCATAAAAGAAAGCCATCTTAAGCAGGGAAGAGGGAAATGATTAACTTGTCCCTTGTGTTGTTTCCCTCATAACATTATTGATTGATTCCATTGCATGCTACATGTCTTCCCCAGCCCTACTTGACTGATGCTCTAACATCCTCTTGAAGACTTCTATCTAGTTCTTTGGATTCTCTTTGTGGCAGTAAACTTGACATTCTGGTTGGGCTCTAGCCCACTACCCCAGGTGTGTTACTCCAGGACTATTTCAGGTTTAACCACATCCAAATCAAATGGTTTTTTTAAAGCTCATACCAAAGCTAAAAATCTCTCCTACCCCCAGCTAAGAAAAGGTTTACCAACATATAAGACCTCTAACTAGGGAAGCAAACTGACCTCCCAGACTCTGGTACTGCATTAACAATTAGATCAGACCTCTATAGAAATAGCATTATTCCAAGAAGCTTTCAAAGTGAACACACATATATACTCATACACACACACACACACACACACACACACACACACATATATATATACACATATATATGTATGTAGATGTGTATGTATATATATGTTTGTATGTGTATATATATGTTTGTATGTGTATATGTATGTGTGCATGTTGTGTATGGAGAGGGAAGTAGCGAGGGAGAAAGAGAGAGAGCAAGAGAGAAAGAGAGAGAGAGAGTCCATGTTCATGATTTTGTGGCTGTGGGGAATTTCTACTACGGAAACTTCCTTCACTGTTGCAGACCAACAATTTGTCCATAATTTATAGTCTGAGAGATGTAGCACCCTCTCTGGGAGATACTCTTTGTGCCCATTCATATTCACAGATTAAGTCCCTCTGGCATGACTACCCCAGATTCAGTGGACTCCGTGGATCTGCACTTCTCAAACTATAGCTCATGAGCTCCCATTGGTGGCTTACTGTTACTAATCAACCAGAGGATAAAATTAGCTCAAGGCAAAGACATTTACTGAAATGGTAACAGCATGATTAATGCTACAAAACATAAGCCACTTAAATCTAGGAAATGCTTTACTACAGCTACACAAAACATCAGGGGAAAAAGTGGGTACACACATGGTATATATTAGAAAAGGAGCACATTTAGGCAATGCATGTGGCCAAAGCAAATCATTCCTCTAAAACTATGGTAATTTATAGAAATGTCCTTTTTAGTCTTATGGTTTCCTCACAATACCCTTTCTGAGTTCAATGCTGCTGCTAGCCATTTTGATTTACTATATTCATTCAACTATTCATTCTTTCAGGTCATGATTTAGGTCATGCATTTTTTTGTCTCAGAAATAATGTCTTTCTTTGGACCTATTAAGTACTCCTAGTGACCAGAATATGTTGAATTTGTTCTAATAGATGTGTATGCAAGACTTTGTGTTTCTTTATGATTGATCTCCAACATTTCCATTTCCCTTAAATGGGCTTTAAAGTAGACCACTCTCTACCTCCACCAGCATTTTTCCTTGAGAGAAATGATCATTTCTAAATGGCGATAGACACATTTGATGTGTGTTGGAAACTAGGTTTTCATCTTTCTTATTTTCTGCATCTCTTACCTGACTGAATCTATTTTCAATATTTTGTTCAGATTCAATGGGCCACTGTTTGCCAAGGACTCTAGATCTAGATTTAGAAAGGACTTCAAAGCACAATTGCCTTCATTTTATAGGGAAGAAACCCATGTCTCAGGAAGTCATGTGATTTGATTAATCACACAGACAGGAAACGTCTAAGGAAAATTTGAACCCTTGTCCTCTGACTCGAACCCATGTTCTTTCCAGTATACCAAACTGAATTTCCAGGGAAGTTGTGTGAAGTCCTAGGTTTTGACTTACACAGATTTGGTATTGCAAGACTTTTAGGCATATTAATCCTCTTTAATCTGCTTCCTTAATCCTACCTCAGGGCTCAGATACTCCCATCAACAATCGCATTTTCTGTTTTGAGACTCTTGCATCATCACATATGCCCTCCTCCTGGACTTCAGGTTTGAAAATAATTTACAGTTACCTTCCTCGCCCTAGAATTATTGGACATCGACTTACAGATATCAGTCCTAATCTTGCCTTAAGCAACCTAGATAAGAAAAAAAAAAACCTTCCTTTATTTGGCCTCCAATATTTATCTTGAGTTTCCGTCTGATCTTGGCAAGTCCCATACTTCACTGTCATGGAGAAAGTCATAGTTCTGGACTCTGGAATAGTCCTCTCTCTTTCTTTCACTTGCTGTCCACTATTTTTTCTAGTTGGTTGGTTAGAGTCAATTCACTGAAATATTGTGATCTCCGCCTTTATGGTTAAGTAAGTTTTATAGCCTATAATGCATTGATTTCTGGCCTCCATCTTTGAAGGTCATGGCAGAAAAGGACTACTGGATCTCAGTCATCTTGCTCCCTTGCCTAAGTTCTGAAACCCAAAGCTTCCTCCCATACCAGTTTTCTGTCTAGACTGAGCTGCTTCTTCCTATCCAAGCAACCATTTGACCTCATTCCAAACTCCAGTTTCTAGAACTCTGTGATGTCACATTAATTGGCTAAACTAAGAGTAAGTCCTTGGGCCAGAGAAATATGGACCCTTTTTCCTGGTCTAGCTGCTTGCTCCCCTGGTCTCCCTGTTTACCCTTTATGATGTCCTTACATACTTTCTCATTCCTATGATAGAATGCCTCAAATATAGAGAAAATATTATGAGATAAGACAAGAGAGATTTAATAGTATAATAGATCAAGTAGAGAGAGTCAGAAAGACCTGAATTCAAATCTTGGCTCTGACACTTACTGGTTATTTGAATCTGGAAAAGTGTCATAGTGGACAGAGTACTGGGCCTAAAGTCAGGAAGACTTCTGAGTTCAGATCTGGCCTCAGACATTTATTAGCTGTGTGGCCCTGGGCAAGTCACTTAAACCTATTAGCCTCAGTTTCCTCATCTGAAAATGATCTGGAGAAAGGAATGGCAAACCAGTCCAAAATCTTTGCCAAGAAAGCCCTACATGGTGTCATGAAGAGTTGGACATGACTGAAAATGACTGAACAATAAGTCTCTTAATATCTTAGTGCCCCAGGCAACCCTAACACTACAAGTTGCAGAACAGGTGCTTCTATTCTGATATAGAGGGAGTTTTCTAAACCAATCAATAGAAGTTTTCTATACCAATGAAATTAGAGTTCTGAACCCCCACGCCCAAAAATAGAGAAATTTTTTTCACATTCCTCTAGTCACCCAGATTCACAATTTCAGGCATCCTTGACTCTTCTCTTTCTCTACCACTCCTTTACCCACCTCTAATTGCTTTTCAAGTCTTGTTTATTTCATCTCTACAATGTCCGTTATCTCTACTTACATGGGGGAGAGAGGGGAAGGGAACAAACATTTATTAAGTACCTATTATGGGCCTTATAAATATCTCATTTGATACTCACAACAACCCTATAAGGTAGGTGCTATTATCACCCCCATATGAAATCTATAAAAGATGAGAAAACTGAGGCTGAGAGAAGTTGAGTGACTGGCCCAGGGTCACACAGCTAAGGAGTATCAGAGGCTGTATTAGTCCTCACCCTCATCACCTTTAACCTCTTTCCAATCTATCTCTGTCCCCCAAGCTATCTTTTACATAACAGCTAAGATAGTCTTTTTAATGCTCCTGGGTGCCACTGGATAGATTTCTGGCATAAGAAGACCTGAGTTTAAACCTGAACATAGACACTTCTTAGCTACGTGACCCTGGACAAGTCACTTAACTTCTGTATGCATCAGTTTCCTCACCTGTAAAAGAAGGATAACAATACTACCTACCTCCTAAGGTTGTTATAAGGATGAAATGAGATTATATTTGCAAAGTACTTAGCAGAGTGCCTGGAACATAGTAGGAACTTCATAAATTATTAATTCCTCTCTTCCTTCCTTCCTTCTTTCCTTCCTTCTTTCCTTCCTTCGTTCCTTCATTCATTCCTTCCTTCCACTGATCCAGAGGGTGCTATTCCAAGTGAGGAGACTAGGGCATATGGTTAGATGTCAAAGATGAATAAATGTACTTTATAAATATTAAAAACATATCTACCTATGTAACTTTGGACAAGTCACTCAATACCTCTGGGTCTCAGTTGCCTCTTTAGTTTGATGAAGGTGTTGAACTAAGCCCTAAGATCTCAGGCCTAATCTGTGATTCTGGAATCCACTAAAGGCAGATACCTTATTTGGAGGTGAACATTGAGTTTAAATTGGCAAAGCAACTAGCCTTGCAGGAGCATATACTGTAATGTCTTTTTTCATCCATTTCCAAAGGTCAGAGCATCTCACTGACACTTTCAAATTAAAAACACTCCATGCTGCACTGTGGATACCTTCAAAGCATTTTCATGTTAGGTGAAAATATCATCACACACTGTGCTACACAGAGATTCCTGGTAACTAAAACTAACACCATCTTCCTTGTACACAGGCTTCAGTTGATTTGAGCCTGAACCCATGGGGGTAGGGTGAGGTTAGGGGTAGGAAAGGGAAAGCCAATTTAGTTATGCTGTCAGACTTTGCAAGTAGAAGTGAAATTATTGGGCATAGGTGCACACATTATTCTGAACTGAAGACATTGGAAAAAGAAATGATATTCCCACCAAAATGAAAGGAGTTGGACATTTTATGATGAACTGGTTTAATACTTCTAAAAATATGGTGCTGGTCATAACATAATTGGAGAAGATAATTCTTTGATATCAATAGTTGGCCTACCTTAATACTTTATTTCATATTGCTTTGAATACTTGAGTTACTGGTATGGATTTTTGGAGTGCACACCAAAGAAAAATCCTAGCATGTAAAGGCTAAGCAAATGAAATACTTTTAGGACAGCAGTGATTTATCAAATTCAGCAATGGTCCCCATTTCTTAGCATTTTGCTTAACCAAGGTGATAGAGGAGAAAGATGGGGGGATATTAACTATTATTACTCCAAATGGCATCTAATTTGGAGCCATGACTGTGTTAATTAGTGATTTACTTCCTACTGTCCCTGTAGTTAATAGTATTTATTAGAAGGTCGTAGAATGAGCTGAGACTAAGAATCTGGGATGGAAAAATCTCATCTTCAAATGAGAGAATGATGTTACAGGTCTATGAACTGTATAATTAAATCATCGAAAGTTCCACCATCTTTATCTTTGTGTCATTTTGTAAATCTTTTGGCTTCTAAGCAATAATTAAAAACAGAGGTTAAACAAGGAATACATCTTCTCCTTAAGAAATTAACATATGCTTGTGTTCTATGACCTTAAAGAGCTATGGTAGATATTGAATTTACAGTAATATTGTGACATTAACTCATGCTGCCAATGCATGCCAATATGTTGCTTCAGGTGAGTATGACTGGCAAATATAAAATGGAAGCAAACATAAGCCATTCACCCAAATAATAGGTGAGATTAGTTAAATAAACTGTATGTCTTCCATAGGCTTCCTCCTCCATGAAAAAAAGTAGGCTTCTTCCTATTGAAAAGAAATAGGGTTTAATTATAGAGGCTCTCTCTACAATGACATAAAAATGAGGTGGCTAACCATAAGAGTATCTAAACAGTATCTAAGACTCCTTTGAATCTTTTTGCCTCTAACAAAGAGGCCAAAAATGTATCAATGAAGAAACTGAGACCTGGAGAGTTTGTGACTTGATTAATATCCCATAGGTAATAAATGGCAAAGCCAAGATTTGAACCCAAGTTGCAAGAATTTAGAATTTTGAAGGACCTAATCCAAGCCCCTAATTTTACAGATAAGGAAGCCTAGGCCTACCGAATTTAAATGAATTGCCCAAGATCAACCAGCTAATGATGCAGATTCAAACTCAGTTCCTCTCCCTATAGAACCAGTATTCTTTCCAATGAACAATGAAGCATGTGATCAGTACTTACGGGCAGTTGGAGTGTTGAACCTAGAGCATAGACAAAAAGAAAATCATCAGCATACAACCTCCCTCATTAAACTGACGCTTATTTAGCACCTAAATGTGTAATGCATTAAATTAAGTGCTATAGAAAATGTATAGAATGTTAAATTATATTTAGACAGACCTTGGAGTCCATTTAGTCTAACCCCCTCATTTGATAGATGAGGAACATGAGCTCCAGAAAGATCGAGTCATTTGACCAAGGTCACAAAGCTACAGAGGAAGGATTTTAACTCATACACACTGACTCCAAAGGCAGTGCTCTTCCCACTATGCCATGTTGCCCAATATGTAAGACACAATCTCTGTCTTCAGGGAGCTCATAGTCTAGTAGGGGTCACATACAGAAACAATTCAACTACAGGTAAAGTGTGAAAGTTCAACAAGAGGGACTTCAGAGGCAAAGAAATCAGTTCTACAGTAATTTTTGATTGTTGTTCAGTCATTTCATTTGTGTCTGACTCTTTGTGACCATATTTGGGGTCTTCTTGGCAAAAATGCTGAAGTGATTTGCTATTTCTTTCTCCAGCTCATTTTCCTGATGAGGAACTGAGGTAAATAGGGTTAAGTGACTTGCCCAGGGTCACACAGCTGATAAGTATCCAAGACCAGATTTGAACTCAGGAAGATGAACCTTTGTGACTTCAGGCCTAGTATGCTATTCACTGCACCACCTAGCTGCCCCTGTGGTAATTGGCCTGGGGTAATTAGGGTAAAATTCATGGAGGAGATAGCATTTGACCTGGGTATTGAAAGATGGAGGCTCGAACATAGAGGCAAAAGTTGAAGCCCATAAAAATGGGGGAGGGAGAAGATGAGAGGGGGAAAGAAGAAGTGAGGGAGGAGGGAGACAGAGAGAGACCATGACATAGACACAGCAAGGAAGGCTAAAGGTTGGGGAAATCCTCCAAATTAGGAAGTAGAGGAAAATCTTGCAATAAAAACAAAATCATAGAGCAAGATGGAGAACTAGAGTACTACAGGCTCAACAAAGCCAAAGGATGAAAGTTTCAAAAGTTTTAAGTGCTTGACAGTGTCAGACACAGGACAGAGGACAGGGAGAATGAAATAACAGTTTAGGCAGTAAGGAAGTTACTGAAGTCCTTGAAGAGTTGAGGGGTACAGACAGAAGTCAGATTTCAGGAGATTAAGGAATGAAAGGGTGATGAAGAAATGGAGGTTTGCTCAAGAAGCTTGGCAGTGTGTTAAACTGGCCTGTAGACAGTGGTGGCTGGGAGAAACAGGAGCAGTAAAACCAAAGTAAAGACAAGAAGTTAAAGGTAAGAGCAAATCCAAGGACAATTCAGAATTACAGAGCCCAGAGAAACGAAGAGTTAAAACAGAGAATGACTGAGTTAGTAACCAAGGGATACTAGCAAAGGCCTCTTGTACAAAATAGACCTAAATCTGAGTCTTAATGGAAACTAGGGATTCCAAAAGGCAGAGGTAAGGAGGGAGACCATTCCTAGTATGAAAGACAGCCAGTATAAAAGCAATAGAGAGAGGAGATGAAATATTATATGTGGTAAAGAAGTCAGAAAGTCAAGAAGTCAGAAAAGAATGAGTCAATGGAAACAAAAAAAACCTGAAAGTTTATTAGTAAATAATGTCACTCTCTGGGGAATGAAATTTACAGCTAGCTGACCCTGTAGATTGAATGTTGGACTTAGAGTCAAAAAGACCTGAGTTTGAATCCTTCCTCAGACACAAATCATTTAACCTCTCTCAGACTCAACTTCCCCATCTGTAAAATAGGAATAATACCATTTACCTCACAGTGGCTTTTTTGTGAGTATGAAATGAGAGAACATATTAAAATAGCACTATACAAATGCTAGTTATTATTATTAATATCATTATTTTAGTAAACTGGTATTATACAGAAGCAGTGTGTGAGTGTGTGGCCTAACTTAAGAAGAACTAGTCTTGGCATTAGACAATCTGGATTCATTTCTGAGTCTCATATTTACTAGTTAATCAAGTTGCATATCCTCTCTGACGCTCGGTTTCCTAATCTTTAAATTGGAGATTGTGATACTTGTCCGAAGTACCTCACAGGTCACTGTGAGGATGACACCTTGTAAACCTGAAAGGTCTATGTAAGTATGTAACTTCCTTATTTTTATAGACTGTTAATCTAAATTTGCATGCAAAAGCTGGTTTGTATTATGCTTACCCTGACTGTCAAGTCAGTATAAACTGTATGATCAATTTACATGTCCACACAAAGGTGACACATAAGGATTTCCTTTTGAGAAATGAGCATTCTAATATGGGCCAGGGGACTGCTTTCTTAGTATACTGAGTTGGATCATATCTAGCCAGGATAATATGGGCAAAGCACTTCGGAGTCCCAAGCTGGATAAGACTATATAAATATGATGGATCACACAACTTTTCATTTCTGTGAGAAACTGAAATACCTCCATGCTAAGTCTGCTTCATCTAGACAGTAAGTACTATTAATCTTAGAAGAGTACCCAAAGATCTCAGAAAACACTTAAAACTTACAAATCTTCTGAAGCTTTCTGATCCCTGAATACAATGCTCTTCTGAATTGGCTGTCTTTAGAACTTTGGCACTGAATTCTTTTTGAAACAAGTTACGCTTTTCTGGTCTAGTGAACCAAGCCTCATTTTAGTTTTGGGGTGGTATAAAATGGCTCTTATAGCTCAAAAAGAATATAACACACACTGCTTAGTATTTGGCTGTAAGGAAGCTTAATTTGTTCATGCTGAAAATCCTGTATACAGATGGCAAGTATTTTGGAATTCAAATCTCATGTAGGCATTTTGAACCTTTGCTGTAAAAGCTGGACGGCACAAAAGTTGGTTCAATTGCCTAGTAGGACAATAGAAACCTGAACAATATCAATGAGAAAGAATGGAATAAAGTATCTAAAGAAACCTGTGTGACTACACAGGGAGCTCTCTGGATGAGTTAAAGATGTGTACAAAAGTTGGAAGGAATGGTGATCAAGGTTGATCAAAAATGATAGAAAAGAATACACAAGCTTGTGATAATAGTGTCAGGTAGGCTACCCAGGAGGAGCTGAGGTTTGTGGGAAATCCTTTAAAGAGAAACTTTTAGACACTTTAAAAAGAAGGAAAAAGGAATAAATAGGGAGTAGGACAGCTATTTGAGGCAGATGGCTTAATGCTAACAGAGAAAGGCAAAAAGATAGACAGAACCGTTTTATCAAGAAAAGGAGATGGCCTTTAATTTATTTTGTGCTTTTCTGACAAGGTTACTTAACTGGTAGGTCAAGGGAAGGCAGATTTAATTTACATAGATTTTAGAAAAGTATTTGAGAAAGTTTTCCAAGGTCTTTTTGTGGAAATTGTAGAGAGAGCTAGACAATTAGGGAAATTCAGAGCTGTTAAAATGGCCAGACTTAAAGTGTAGTCACTAATGATTTGATGTCAACTCCAACTTTATTGGAGTTTTCTGGGGATCTGGACTTGCCCTTATATTAGTTGAATATTTTTATCAAAAATTTGGCTAAAGGAATCAATGACTTGCTTATCTAATTTGGAAACACCACAAAGCCAGGAGGGATAATTAAAACATAAAGGGTGGAAGAGTCAAGATTCAACATCTTGAGAAGCTTGAACATTGAACTGAAACAAATAAGGCATTGGAAGCTATGGAGGCCCTCATTGGAGGCTTTCAAGTCAAGATTGGGGAATGACTACATCTCAAGTATGTGGTAGTGAGCATTTTTGTTCAAGTGACAAGATGGCCTCTGGGGCCCCCTTCAAATCAGGAAATACTGTGATTCTGAGAACTTCTAATTTAGTTTCATTTTGTCCAGATAAGAGAAGGATCTTTAAACCAGAAAGGAATGCCAAAAGGGAATTGCAGCCCCAGATAGGTAAGTGTTTATAGAGCAGCTGGCTATTTTAAATGAGTCCCAAGTGCTCCAGCCCAGATGAATTACATTCTCAAGTAACAAAATAGCTTCCAGATATGATCTGAGAGTCTCTGTCCATAGACTCTAAGAATGGAAAATGGGTGACGGTACAGAAGACTGAGTAATGTTAGGCAAATGTTGGCCTGGTTTTCAAAAGGGGGAGAATGGACTATAAAATCTAAACACTGGTGAACATTCTAGGCTGGATTTTCAGATTGAGGATTAGAAAAGAATGCAGTGAATGCTGTATTGTACAACAGAAAGAGCACGGGACTTGAGCAATCAGAGCTGGGTTCTAGTCCTGGCTCTTTCTCTAATGAGCTTTTCGACATTTGGCAAATCACAAGTCTATTCATTGAGCTTTACAAATAAAATGAGAGAGTTGGCCCAAAGGATCTCTAAGAACCCTTTCATCTCAACCATTTTGTAATTCACTTGGGTTCACATTGGTTCCCTAACAAAGAATGACAAGCTATTCATATTGCAGGAGTGGGGGTGGGGGTGGGGTGGGGGAGGATAATTAGGTTGGTAGATCAGAGGAATACCATCCATTCATTGTATCTGGGCTTCAACAAAGCACTTGGCAAAGTCTCTCAATATAGAACTTGAAATGTTATTTGAAGAATGGTCCTGTTAAGTAGTTTCATAGCCATTTATATCACCGTCTAAACAGGGTTAATTAATGTCTCTCTGTCCACCTGATGGGAGTATCATAGGGTTATGTCCTTCACCTTACCTTGTTTAACATTTTCGTCAATGACTTGGATGGAGAAATAGAAGGCATGTTTATCAGGTCTACATATGGCACAAAGTTAGGAGGGATAGTTAATACGATGGATGATAGAATCATGGTTTAAAATTACCTTAAAAAACTGGAACACTAGCTTGACTAAGGCTATGAAATTTAATGGATACTGGGATCAAGTCTTGTATTTAGATTACATACATAAGCAACCACACAAGTTCAGGTTGGGGGATAACTGGTTTAGGCTCTGTGTACTTACGGCTACAATAAAGTGAGGCAGCATGGTACAGTAAAAAGAGTAACAGGCTTGAATTCAGAGGACCCGAATTTGAATCTTACTTTCACACTTCTGATTTGTATGACCCTGGGCAAATCAATCTTTCTGAGCCCTAGTTACCTCCTCTGAAGAATGAGGGCAACTAGTCCAACCATTCTGGAGAACAATTTGGAATTATGCCCAAAGGGCTATAAAACTGCATGCCCTTTGACTCAGCAATATCATTATTAAGTCTGTATTCCAAAGAGATCAAAAAATGGAAAGGATCTATTTGTGCAGAAATACTTATAGCAGCTCTTTTTGTGGTGGCAACTGGAAATTGAGGGGATGCCCATCAATTAGTTAATGATTGAACAAGTTGTGGTATGTGATTGTGATGGAATACTATTGTGCTATAAGAAATAACTAGGGATGGTTTCAGAAAAACCTGGAAAGATTTATATGAACTCATGCAAAATGAAGTGATCAGAACCAGGAAAACATTGCATGTAGTAAGAGAAATATTGTAAGGATGATCAACTGTGAATGGTGTAAGGACTCTGATCAAGACAAATCCAAAGGACTTGTGATGAAAAATGCTATCCACCTCCAGGGAGACAATTGAGGCTCTCTAAGTGCAGACTGAAGTACTTTCTTTTTTAATGTCTTTATATTTCTTGGGTTTTTGTGAGTGTTTTCTTTTGCAAATGGAAATGTTTTTCATAACTTCACATGTATAATCATTTTCATATTGCTTCCCTTCTCAAGTGGTGGAGGAAAGACAGAAGCAAGGGAGAAAATTTGAAACTCAAAATTTTTTAAAATGAATGTTAAATTTTTACATATAATTGGGAAATATTTAATGATATAAATAAAAATATGTTTAAAATAAGGACATTGGAATAGAATACCTTTAAAGAAACTTCTGCTCTGAATTTATTATCCTGAATCTGCAGACTAGCATTTCCTAATCTCTGCTTATTTTTTTTTAATTTGTATCACTTTTGTAACTTTTTTGGAACTTTTATCACCTTTGTAACACTTGGCTACAAGTGACTACAAGCCTTGGCTGCAAGCTACATGAGGGTAGATTTATGAGCTAGCACAAGTCTTAATATCTTTTTGAGCTAAGGGGATTTGAGCGACAAGGGATGATTTGAATGACAAGGCAGAGAATTACCAAACAGTTAGTCACATACATATTCTCTCATTCAGGAGGACATATACAATCAGACCCTGTCATGCCAGTCACAGATGTGCAAAAACCCTGAGGAAACACCATGATCCAATAAACCCCTGGGCCCCCTTAGCTTTAAACCTCTCTAGGGGTGCGGAACCTGTGGCCTCGAGGCCACATGCGGCCTTCTAGGTCCTTGGGTGTGGCTTTTTGATCTAGTCCAGGCTTTACAGAATAAATCCTTTTATTAAGGGGATTTGTTCTGTGAAGTTTGGATTCAGTCAAAGGGCTGCACTTGAGGACCTAAAGGACCACATGTGGCCTTGAGGCCATAGGTTCCCCACTCCTGCGTCCAATACTTTATTAGTATGGACTGATCCCAAGTCAGGGGGGCTTTCCTTATTTAATTGTTCTATGGGGTCAGGAAAACTAACCAAAAGAGCCAATGTCTGTCCAAGGAAGCGTATGGTGTATAAGAAAGCCATCTCACATGAGGGATAGATTGAGGTAGTGAAGGCAGAGAAGAGATGATAGCTATCATCTGATGATGGTAATCATTTTATGATTTGATAATAACCATTTGAAGGGCTGTCATGTTGAAGAAACAAACTAGGACCAATGAGTTTTAAATAACTTTCTGGAAAAAAAACCCTAGAGATTTCTAATGAGATGGGATAGACACAGGGGAGGGGTGGGGGTAGTGGGCTCACCTTACCTGGGGTGAGGTGTCAAAGCAAAGGCTAGATGACTAGCTATGAAAGATACTGCTAAAGGCACTCACATTGGATAAGAGGTTGGACTAATTGACTTCTAAGATTCCTTCCCACTCTAACATTTTGTGGTTATTTAAATCTGATGATAAGATCCTGGAGACCTGCACCCTCTGAGTTTCATCTTTCCTAACTAACCTGAGATTAGCTCTTTGTTACAACTAAAAGACTAGGTGGTGAGAATAAAGGATTGAAATGTGGGAGAAGAAAGCAGTTTGTTGTTTATTATTCTGCCTTTGAAAATCAAGTTGCACATTAACTAGAGCCTTAACTCTTCAAATGGTGATGAATCCAAAGGAGAAGAGAATGAGAGATTAAAGTTTTTGTAGAGGAAATATGAGAGCAATGACACATGAAATCCTATACCACACGTTGTATCAGATGCAAATCTGTATAGCATAAAGGGAATGCAAACCAAGTCAAAGTGAATGAATGCATCAGTGGATGTAAAGCATTAGTTAATTAATTACTGCTTGCAAGCACCATGATAACACTGGGGATACTGATAGAAAAGACAGTCCTTATTCTTAAAGATCTCAAATTCTATATGGGGGCGATATAAAAAGCAGGAATAAATTGAAGAATGGGTGGAAAGGCCTGCTGGTCCTTAGGGTAGATGACAAGGTAGAGGGGTCTACAGGGTGCATTGGAAGGTCATACAACAGTGTATAGGGGTCTGGAGTGTGTAGCAGCAAGGTATGTGAGAAAATCATAGAGATATTCTTTCATGTCACATTATTATATGCCTCTGATACATATCCTATCAGCTTCTGTCCCCTTCTCTGAGCGAAGAGGTAGATTAGTTTTTAATGTTCCCAAAACAGAGGCAGCAGCAAGCTTTTCAAGTGAAAATTAAATTAATGGCCTAAGTTATTTAAGTCAAATTACCCCCAAAAGACCACAAAAGATCCCAAGCCATGAAATTAGGATTTGAGATAGATTGTAAGTAATCCAGAATTAACTTTGTGCCAACTAATAGCCATTTGCAAAAAGAAACTTCTTACAATAACCTTTCTCTATTGCCTCATTAATGGCTTGAGTTGGCCTAGGGAATTGAGGTTTTTTAAAGGACTGTATGAAATCTTTGAACTGTCCAATACTGGCAGCACTACTGTACTGAAATACTTGGACCATGGAAGAGTCCCCATAGTTCCTCAGAGAGCAGGCACTAATTCTGGTGCCCTGGCTAACATCCAATTCAGGTAATTGCATTTTCTCTACTTTCAATTCCCTCTGGCAATTTCAGTTTGATGTAGTAAATATTCTTTCTTTCCAGTTCACATTGGAAACAGCTATTGCAGTGCTGGCAAGAGATATTATATGAATACAATAGTTCACTGAAGAGATAAATGGTACTTATTATCATCATCATTATTATTTCTTTCTATTGCTCCAAACATCCCTATGAAATAGCTCAGAGTCAGAAATTATTAGATCCATTCAATAAAAAGGAAAGTGATACTCACTTGTTCTTAGACAACTAATTCAGCAAGTTTCTAAGCCAGGATTGGATTCTAGATCCACAAAGACAAATGAATCATAATCTTGCCATTTGGACATCTATCTACATCCTAAAGAATGGAGGGAGGGAAATACTCTATTGCTTCCAAAGGAGAAATCCATTTAAATAAAAGTTGACAAAATGTATCCCATCTATCATCCATTTCATCCATATTAATACAAAACTGAAGAAATTTTAAAATTAAGTCACGTATTACCATAACTGTCAGGGTAGAACCTGGGTCAATCAGTCACTTACCCATAGTTTTCAATGAACTCTTCTCTTCTACGGTTTTTTTTAAAAAAATTTCAGTTGACAAAATTAAGTAAGATTTATATTTTTCCCAGTTTCCACTTCATTAGTTCAATTCCTAGGCCAATAGTTTGAATCTAAATTTTATTAAATGCCTTACTCATGCATATGAGGATCGTCCCCCAGTCGACGTCAGTCTTGGATCACCTGATTAACACTACCAACTTCAGTAAGTGTTTCACTGGTTATATAAATGTGCTGGGAAATTTGTTCATTTTCTCATGTACTCATGTCTTTCCTGAAATGCTCTCTCTATCCTTAAATCTTTTGTATTATTCTGTTTGGATGTCTTCAACACACTTATATTATAACCTACATTGCAGTTATTTGTATAGGTGTCTATTGGACCATAAGTTCCCTCAAGCACTAATCATTTTTCATCCCTTTATCCCCAGTTGAAGGAATGAAGCATGCCCAGCATCTAGCACAGTACCTTGCCCATAGTACATGCTTAATAAATATTCGTTGAATTCAATTGAATATTATCTTCTTCACAAAATTGGACTTAAACAGCATGGTATAGCATGGCAACATACATGGTTAAATAGAATTAGAAGTCCATTTGGATGAGCTCAATGGCACAGCAAAGGGTCAAGTTAAGCCCCAACCTCATTAAAATGGAAGTCTTCCACTATAACATTTTTAAAGGGTACATATTGATATCTTAGATTTGTGTAGATATAATGTGCAAGAAATATTTGCTCTTTTTGCAAACCACAGTAAAAGGATGGGGGAGGAGTGAGAGAGTTCTAGAAAGAGGGATTAACAGGTTGTAAAGCGGTGGCACAGGGAAGGCTTTGTCAATATTTGTGCCTTCTGCCACAGTGGCATTTGAATGTGACATAAAATAGACTTAAGGAAATTCTACTTTAAAAATACAGTGTGTGTTAGCAATGTGGGAGGATTATTGTTTGGTTTTTTATTTTTTTTTCTCTTTAGGGATAAAAAAATAGCTCTTGCTAAAACTATAACTGTGTTGGCAGAGCCTGTGGTGAAGGTTCCATGTTGAACTTAGATCCCAGTACAGTTTGAGAGAGAATTTTGTTGGTTGTAATCAATGCAAGACACTTGGAAGTCAAGGCATTTATTGTAGAGGAGTAAGACAAAGAGCTCTAAAATCCTAGAGTGTTGGAAATGAGAGCACATTATAAAGCATATCGTTCAACAGTTTTCCATTTTCCCCTCTCCACAGCAGGGTACTATTCTTTGCCATGAAGAATCATGGAAAACTAAGCATTCAAGTTGGCAATGCTATGGGAAAGCTGAGAAAATTGGGCATGCACATAGAATTGTAAATGCAAGTGCGATGCGATTCATAGGACATTTAACAAAACTTGTGGTAAACCAGTGTTATGGCCTAACCTTGGAGAACCACTCATCTAATCTTTCATTTTTACAGAGGACAAGTGGAACTAGGAGTGTGTTGGTCCATTCAGTAGTGAGGATCTTGGAGGATAAAAGATGAAGGCATGAAAGTGAAAAAGAAATAGGGATCAGGTATACAGGCAGCTCTGCTACAGGAACAAAGACTAGGGAAAGAAAATTTCAATAGCTCTGTTGAAAACCTCGGGAGGCAATTTCCAACCTAATGGGAAAGTGCCTTCCATGTATTATTCTATTTGAGCCTCACAGGAATCCTGAGAAATAGGTGCTATACAGACTAGGAAACTGAGGTAGACAGAGGTAAAGTGACATGTTCAGGGTTACAGAGCTAGCAGTTATTTGGGGTAAGATTTGAAGCTAGGTCTTCCTGAATACAAATCCAGAACTTTATCTGGGTAGATTTCAGGGAGTTCATTAACTTGGATGTGAAAAAAAAGATATCTTTATTTTCCTTTAACTTTAACTGAACAATTTCTTTACTAAAATTTAAATACACACACACACATACATATATACATATACATACACAAGTATACACACATATACATATACATATATATCATACACACAATATGTTCTGAGAAGAGATCCACAGAATTTACCAGATTGTCAAAGGGTTCTATGCCATACATACACACATATACATACACATGCGTGTACACACACACACATACACACACACACATATATACATATATATACATATGTATATACATATACATATACATATACATATACATATACATATACATATACATATACATATACATATACATATACATATACATATACATATACATATACATATACATATACATATACATATACATATACATATACATATGTATATAGACCCCCCCTCAAAAAAAACACAATAAGAACTCTGGCACTATGGCATAGAAACTTAGGTTAAGTAAACTGAAACCCTGAGAGATAAGTAATTTATTGGAAGTCACACAGCCAACTAGTGGTCCAACAAGGCTCCAGTCTGGGTCATTTTTCCTTCTACTTTTAGTATCTTGTGCAAAGTTAATCCAACTTTCTCTCTCATCTTTACAAATATCTTCTCCTATGGCTACCTACCAAACATCTCCTTCTTTCAATATTTGCTCTGAGGCAAATAGCCATCACAATTCTTATCCCAGGGTAATGTTCCTTAAGAAGCAGACACAGTAGGAATGGCTTGATCTTATCTCACCCTGTAACTCAAGTATGGGTTTTGTTGCCTGGCATCGTCTGCCCTGCATTGTCATGTCAGAACTGTTAAGCAGTGTGGGAAACTAAACCTTAGGAGTTTGTTAGATGGTATCATGCCAGGAAGGAGAGATCTCAGTCTGTGTATTCCTTCTCAGTACCTAATAAAACACAGGAAGGAACACCCCAGAGGGGGATCTCAGTGCCCACATGAACTCATTCCAGTATTGATGACTGCTTCCCACAAGAGTCCAAATTGTGTTGGCACTCTTGACCTTGAAGCCCAAGGCCTGAGAAGCACAGTTCTAAAAATAGGGCCATTACAAATTTCTTGTCCTTCCTGCCAACTAGTGTGCAAAAGATTATTGCTCCTGGTATTGTGGCAGAGCAAGTTCAGGGTCTAAGAGAATCCTGTTTAAATTTTCCCTAGACAAAAGGGTTCACTGCACCAAGGAGACTTGGAGAAAACATTACCCTTGGTTTTTTGCAGAGGTTATGCTGTCAGTTTACAGTGCCAGAGGAAATATGTTTTAAATCTATTTTTTCCTTGCTTACTATAGCTGCCCTTAGAATAACCCTCTTTAGATGTCTTTTGCAATGTGGGACACATCATTTGAGTGTCTTGCTTCTAACTCTGTTCTTTATCTACAGAATAAATGGGACATGACTATAACCAAACTATTCATTAGAAGGTTGAGATATACTCAACCAAACCAAGGGCATTTTATCTTGTGGATGGGAGAAAAATATGGAGCCACCAAGCAGGCTTTGTCTTAAAAATACCTAGACTAGGAAGTTATCTCCGCAGCTTGATTTGAAGGACAAATGGAAAAGTCCCCCTGACCTGAAATATCTCCACAACCCATTTGTGCATTTTTCGATGAGGTAGTCATTCCTTAGTGTTACAAAAATTTATTTTGGAATAATGGAAAGAAAGGGTAAGACATCAGATATTAGGTATTCACATTGTTAGATCCTTGGCTGGTGGGATCTGCTTCTCCTCAATCAGTTCTCAAATAGTTCAGTGATTCACTTTAATTAAATATTATGTTGATTAAAGGCCTAATTAGCATAAAGTATGCATGGGCCCATCATGAAATGTGAGCAGGTTGACCAAGAACCAGCCTCTTTAAGTTTAAAGAGGCTTATCCAGGGGTGGGGCACCTGCAGCCTCAAGGCCACATGTGGCCCTCTAGGTCCTCAAGTGCAGCCCTTTGACTGAATCCAAACTTCACAGAACAAATCCTCTTAATAAAAGGATTTGTTCTGTAAAACTTGGATTCAGTGAAAAGACAGTACCCAAGGAAGGACCTAGAAGGCCACATGTGACCTCAAGCCTGCAGCTTCCTCACCCTTGGGCTTCTGTGTGGAAGACGAGCCAATAGGTTTGGGCTACATCAACTCAAAAGATAGCCTAATAATAATAAAAGGCAATGGTGACAGGTATTGCCTTGAAATTCACAAATATTTGTTGATGAGGACTTGGGATCTGTGTTAATTAAGGAAAGACTGACCCTACTGTGGTCATAGATATTTTGAAGTATGAAAAAAAGATGTAAGACAACTAAGTTAACCAATGATTTATAATTTCCTATTTCTAGCCTTTCTTCATGCATTCTACTTCATGATCCTCTTTGGACTCCAAACAAATTGGGCTATTTACCCTTTCTTCCATAAGTTGTGTGTCTGGCAGCCTCTGAGCATGTTACTCATGTTACTCATGCCATTCCTCATATCTAGAAGCCCACTATCTCTGGTTACGGAAAGTCTTTTTACCTTAAAGAACCAGCTCAGACGCCATCTCTTTCATGAAGTTCTCCACTGGTCTTTCCAGTTAGTGATGATCTTCCTATCTTCAAATCTCAGAGCACTTCGTATTTTTCTTATTCATTGTAAATCAAATTTGTTCTATATGTATTTGGATACACTGGATTGTCAGCTCTTTGAAGATAAGCAAGATGTCTCATTTAGTTTTCTGTCATCAGAACTCAGCACACTGCATTACTTAATGAATGTGGGTACTTAATAAGTGTTTGCCAAATAAATGAGTAAGTGCCTCTTTCTCTAGAAGGTGACTTTACCTTCTTGATAGATGAAAATAACTTCCATTCTCTGGTACTTCAAGGCTTATAAAGCACAGTTCTTGCAATATTGTGAGATGGTTACCCTACGTGTTATTATAACCATTTTACAGCATTAGGAAACTGAACCACAGAGAAGTCCAGTCAATTTCTCAGAATCACACAGAAATATCAATGCTGAGATTTAAACCCAGGTCTCCTGACTACAAGTCCTGTGGTCTTCCTAGTACAGCATTCGACCTTGGCCAAGCCTGAGTCTCAACACCAAAGAAAGCTCTGGAACTATGTTCAGTCCTCAAGAACTCTTGGAACTTAGAAACTTGGTCTGGTATGCTGCAGGTCAGATCACAAAGGCTTGTTCCAGTAAATGAAGTCACTCGTCCTATTAGACAAAATTGGTATGTCTCTTTAACCATGAAAATGCCAAATTTCTTTATTTGAAATTGTGGATTGGCACCTTTTCTAATACTTTGTGAAAACTCTTTGGTGAGAATGAATGAGCAAAGAGCTCAGAGCTCTGCGGTTTTCAAGTGGATGTTTGCTTTGAATAAGAAAAGATCTGTGATCTACCTAAGCAGCAAAAATTGATACACCATCCAGAGTACCTTGGGGTTATTTTTCTATGGCTTTGAGATCAATAATTTGATTTTTTCAGCAGCAATGGTTGGGTAAACTTCCTAATTATGCTTTGCTTAGATGAAGATTAAAATGAGTTTGCATTCTCCAAGAATATATCAGCAGAGAAGGTTCTGGAAAAAATTGTCTGGGATTAATGTTTCCCACAAATAACCAAAGGAGTAGCTAATCTGCCTGCAGATAATCAAAAGTCATTTTTGCTGACACTTACTGAGTTTCCAAGATGCATTCACTGTGGTAGTCTAAATTAAAGCATACCATGACTATATCATGGACAGTCCTGTATCTGGGCCTGGGCTTTTCATTCACTGCTTAGATATGCTGTAGGTCAATGCAAATTTAATTGCAAAGCAAACGATAACTCCATTTGTGTGGCTACTGATTGAGCATTGTCCTCTCTATAGCTGGCAATCACAAGTCCCAGAAGAATGCCTCTGATTTCTTCTTTTGAAAGGGGCTACACTCGGAGATGGTCAATACCTGATAAGCATATTTCAAGACAATTCCTTTGGATAACTTCTATGTGACACCTTTATGCATGTTTAAAAGAATCATTATGAGTACTTTGTAGGTCTCTCTTTATAATAGCATTCTGAGTTTGATGATGTTATTGTCTTTCCTCTTTTGTAGAGAATACTGACACACATGTGGGCATGTCATATAGCCTCTGCAAGGCATTGCCCATTGAGCTGTTTGAGGTATGACTCTCCTGGTCTCATGGTTCCCAAAGAGCTATGCTTTGCTAGACAAGAGGTTGTAGAGATGCTCTTTGCTGCTGGCTTCTGGCTTCAGTTGGAGTCCTCAGCTGAAGTACTACGTTATTTGCATAAGAGTGGGCTCTACCTTTTGGCTGTTAGCTTAAGGCCCAGAAGATTAAACCTCTTCATCTCTTTTAGGGAGATAGGCAGAATCTTTCACACACTTAGATTGTGGTAATCTTAGTGGAGGGACATTTTCCATCTGTAAGAGAAATCTTTGCCTTTTGAGGCCACAAGTCTTTTGGAACACAGAATGAACAGCCCACAAGCCTTTAATCTATCTTTTGAACTCTTTATGTGTGGCACTGAATCCTAGTCTTTGGTCCCAGACAACTATCAGGCTAAGGGCTAGAAACCCTTAAGAGCCTTTGGTCACTTGCACAAATGAAGTGGTGGTGACCAAGCAAAAGCATGCATCCCATAGGTGTTGCCCCATTGCTTATTACCAAGATCATTTATTCAAAATTTCTGCCTTTATTATGCATATTTGAGCAGCAACAACCCTCCTAGTTTTGAAGCTCCCTATGGTAATGATTTGCTGTCTTTCTGTAATTCAAAGACAAGTCAAACAACCAAGCTAGTTAAATCAGTAAAAAGTTTACCCAGAATTCTAACTGCCTCTATATTGATGCTGACACTATATCCTCCCTGTGGAGGGCAGCTTATCATAGTGGAAACACTCTACTGGATTTGAAATCAAAAGGATTTAGATCAAAATGGGGCCCTGACCTTTACTACCTATTTGACTTTTGTCAAGTATGGGATAGGGCTAAATGATTTCTAAGTTCCCCTCCAGCTCAAAAGCCAATGATATTTCCTTGTAATCCGTGGGTCAAGTGAATGGAGCTTATGATAGCTATTTTTTCAGATGCTTTTTTCCCCCTTGCTCTCAGGCTCACTGCTGTCCTTATGAACAGCTATGTTATAAAAGGTTAAAGTTGCTAAGTCAGATCCCTGGATAAGTGGGGCTTTACTGTACTCTTTGTGTGCTGCTTGTCAAAGTGTTGTGTGGTTATTTTTAAGTTTCTTCAAGTCATATTTCCTCTCACCAAATAGCCCCCACTTCCATGACAGCAGACATTGTCTTCTGTTTTGCTTACTCTAGTTGGCATATAGTAAGCCCTGAAACCTAGAAGTGAATTTCAGTCCAATATTCCCCAAGTTCTGTTTGGTTCACATGGTGTAAATACTATTTCTGTGAGAAAAGTTCAAAGCTAGTGAAATTCTTTTCTCAAAATATTGAATGGGGAATTGTATCTTTTTTTACTTCAGAAGAGGACTCATGACCACCATCTTCAATCTTGAGTTTCTGGGAATCAGATACATGAGGGCTTCTTCTCCAGGGGATATAAAATCATCAGTGGAAATCTCAAGACTTCAAGAGCCAGAACTTCTTGATGGTCTGTGCTCCTAGGAACTTGGAACACCAGAAATCAAGTCCAGTACGTGTTCCATATGTGAAGCACCTTCTGCAGTCAAGAAGGCCCGAGTTTAAATCCTGCCTTAGACACTGTATGAACTTGGTCAAGTCACTTAATCTCTCTCAGACTCAATTTCTTCATCTATAAAATGGGTGTAATAATAGCCTCTACCTCATGGCGTAGTTGTGAGGACCAAATGAAATGGTATGTGTAAAGCACTTTGTTAGCCATCACTATTATTTTGGCTGGTACTGACCCTTGTTCTTGACTATTTTATGTTTAAGAGATGAACCTGAATGAATATTCACTTCCCAGGATCTCTCTATGGGCTCTCTAGAGTAGAGTGCTATAACTTCTGCCACCCAAATTCTCTTACCATGGCTAGGAATTGTGTGAGAGCCAAAGCAGAGCCCTTTGAAGTTCCTTTGGAGCCTGAGATTTCTTTAAAGGCTGACATGTAAAAGCCTGGCCTTTGAGGCTGGTCCTGTTTAAGGCTTGGTGATTTCACACCCCCTGCCTCTACCATGGCAGGCCTATAGGAGAGCTCTGGCACGGGAATGCTGACAGCTTCCCAGGCCCTAAAGAGATAGTGGTAGGATTTATTATCTCTGTGGGCTCTGACAGAAGCTAAAATTCCCAGGGGCTCTCACACTTCTTCCTGAAAGAGATTTATTGATCAAAACAATGGTCCTCTGGTTCCCTGGATGAAACTTTCTCTTTCAAAGAAGGAGAAAAAGAATAAGGATGTCAAAGATGAACACTTCTTGTTCCCCACATGCCTCAAATCTTTAAATTGCTCAACACTTTGGGTTTGCTCCCTCTTACTATTTTTTCATAAAAGCTTTCTTTCTGTAATTGCGGTGTGATGATGACCAGTAAGAAATATCCAAAAGAAATCTCTTTACTGTTAAAATCATGTTTCCAGGCAGGAAAGACTGGCATAAGGCCAAATCCCTTAATGGCATGAGGAAAAACACCACATGGGAGAGCAGAACCTGTATCTCTTCTCCCTATACCCTTTCTATAACTTGACTTGCATCAAGATCATCAATTTACATTATTTGTTGTTGTTGTTTAGTTGTTTTCAGTTGTGTCTGACTCTTCATGACTCCATTTGGGGTTTTCTTGGCAAAGATACTGAAATGGTCTGCCATGTCCCTCTTCAGCTCATTTTTGCAGATGAGGAAACTGAGGCAAACAGGGATAAGTGACTTGCCCTGGGTTGCATGCAGCTAGTAAGTGTCTGAGGCCAGATCTGAACTCAGGTCCTCCTGACTCCAGGGCCAATGCTTTATCCACTGTGCCACCTAGATGCCTCAAGGTACATTGTATTAATACTTAAATTCTAATTTCCTAGGTTGCATTGAATTCTTTCTCAAAGACACTTTGAAGAAATCATCTAAAAATTTAGAATCATCTCACACTGTTCTAATGTGTCCAATAAAGGGATACAAATTGCAGATCTCTAACCTCCATAATGTGCAAAATAGAATATCCCCTAAAGGAAATAAACATAAACTTAAATAATGATCTGGGCACAGCTCAGTCCATAAATGGTCAATACAAATGCTTCCAAATGATATTATAAGTAACTAAGTCTTGGCACAATAGATAGACAGTTCCCTTATAATGCCAGATTCCTTTGGAAAACAATACCAATTGCATATGCGTCTGTATGTATGGGTATATATATCATATATCATATATATATAATATATATATATATATATATATATATATATACACACACACACATGCATATATATATGCACATGCACACACATGCACATATATATATGAATACATGTGTGTAATATACATATCCCAATTCTATAAATCCAAAATAAGTCAGTGCATTTATCCATTATAATTATTTATTAATTAGGTCATTATTTAATATGGCAGCCCATAAGGAACACTTCATTTGTGGTCTCTGGTATGAACGCCCTTTTGCAAATGAGCAGTACCACAAATGAACAAATCTTAGGTGATCTGGAGTAATTAGGGAAAAGGCTAACCTGAACTTCATATCTTTTTTTAAATAGAAATAGTTTTGTGGTTGCATTACATAAAGCATGTTGAACAGATCAAAAATTATGTTTCAGCAAAAGTCCCACCAGGCCTGCTTTAATAAATAGATAACTCATTTGCAATTAGGGATGAGAGACTATTTTTGCAGAATGGATTGATGGTAAGGAGAGGTGGGATAGAGTGCAAACAGATGAGACAGGAAGACCTGTGAGGCAGCTATTGCAATAATTAGGAAAGTAACACTGTTGTTGTTATTGTTGAGTCATGTCCAACTCTTCTTGACCCATAGGCACACCAGTATTGTCCATGGAGTTTTCTTGCCAAAGCTATTGGAGTACTATGCAATTTCCTTCTACAGTAGATTAAGGCAGACAGAAGTTAAGTGACTTGCCCAGGTCTGAGGCCAGATTTGAATTTAGGTCTTCCTGACTCCAGACCCAGCACTCTATCCACTGAGCCACCTAGCTTCATTGACCAGGTAAGTAATAATGAGAGCTTATGCTACAACATTTTCAATAGGGATGAAGATGAAGGAATATATGTGAGAAATGTTATAGAGGTGGAATTTTTAGACTTGGTAAATGATTGGATTTGAGAAGTGCCAGAGTAGAACAAGTCAATGATGACAAAATGTTTTATTGTACAGTAAGAAAAGAAAAAAGGAGAGGAAAGGAGAGGAAAGGAGAGGAAAGGAGAGGGAAGGGAGAGGGAAGGGAGAGAGAAAGGAGAGGGGAGGGGAGGGGAGGAGAGGAAATTCTGCTTACTCTAGCCTTGTCTTCTTGTATTCAAGAAGTTTTCTATGCTCTAGTCATACCCTATTCTTTGGTCTGGGACCTTCTCCTTCCTGTCTGTTTCCTCCCCCTGCTACCCTTACCCTTCTCTGGAATGGCCCATATCTAGACTCTCCTATGCTACAAACTTCCAAGTCCCAAACTTCCAGTTTTACAGCTGATGTCAGAGGTGGGAAATCAAGCTCTCGTTCCTCAACAGGACTCTACCTCTCCCTGTAAAACATGAGAGCTACCTTGAGCCCTGAGATACCCTGAGGTTTCACAGAATGAAAATGGACACAGGAGTCCTAGCAAGAACTTGGTACAACTATATGTCAAGACTGTCACAGACTTTCTTCTCTAGCAACGGCATGCTGACAATCATGCCTGGTGATCCTTCATGATATTTTTGGTAATACCCTTTCCTTGACCATCATTCTACTCTCAAGGTTTCTATTCTATCGCTAATATAGGGATTGATGTTCTGCTCTGGTTTAGTTTAGTTTTTAGCTACTATTCTAGCTTAAACTATTGGTTAAGAGCCTTGATCTTATCACACACTGTCTTTATATTGTAGTTTTTTGTATAGGTGTCTTTCTCCCTTATTGATTCTGAGGTCCCTGAGAAGAGTAACTATGTCTTATTAATCTTTGGATCCCCACTACCTTGAATGGTATTTTATACTTAATAGGTATCCAAAAATAGAGACAATTAATTACCAAATGGAAATGGTTAGCAGGACATGGATGACCATTAATGCCAAATACAATGGATAGAGTTCTGGTCCTGGTGTCAAGAAGATCTGGATTCCAATCTGTCCTCAGACACTAATTACTTATGTGACTCTTAGAAAGTCACTTAATCTTTGAGTCTCAGATGCCTCATTTGCAAAATTGTTGTTGTTCAGTCACTTTCACTCATGTCCAATGCTTTGTGACACCATTCAGAGTTTTCTTGGCAAAGATACTATAATAGTTTGCCATTTCCTTCTCATTTTACAGATGAGAAACTGAGACAAACAGGATTAAATGACTTGCCCAGAGTCACACAGCTAGTATCTAAGGCCAAATTTGAACTCATCTCTTCCAGTCTCCAGGCCTTGAGCTCTATCACTGTGCCACCTAACTGCCCATTTGTAAAAGAGGTATAATGAAATACTTAATTGGGCTGTTGGGAGGATCAAATGAAATAATATATATGAAATGCATTGCAAAACCTTAAAGTGTTAGGTAATATCAGCTATTATTACTCATGGGATCAAAGATTTAGTGCTAAAAGGGACCTCAGGGGTTATCTAGCTTAGCCTTCTTATTTGATTCTTGTCAAAATAATATTGGCTTTAATTATGGCTGGAGAATTAAAAAAAAACTGTTACTTTCTTTACAACATTAAAAAATATAAAGCCTGCTTCCTCAATCCTTAAAACATTTTGACTCATTTCATTCCATCTGCCAAAAAGTCCTTGGCCTATTCAATTATAAATTGGATTTATTTTTATTTCCAAACTAGGTTATAAAACTTGCTCTTCTAGTTTAAAGAGAGACAGAGAGAAAGGCAAGAGAAATAAAAAGTGCTCTGAATCAAGTGAGTGAAGGTGTACCCAAACTCTCCATTCATCTAGATACTTTCCTCCTCTAACTTTAGGCACTACAAACAATATAAGCTGTTGGAAATTTTCCCCATAAATATTTTATTTCCTTCCACTTTAAAAGAATAATAATTCTGGTTCCTTATAGTGATGGTTAGAAACTAGGCTTTCCTGGAAGAAGCTTTTTTCAGCTGCCATTCTCTTGTTCTCTTCTTCACTATTTATTATTGCTTTCAGGAATGGAGGTGAGGGCAAGGTGGGGAAACACAATAAAGCAGCTCAACTCTAGCTATGCAGGTGAAAACTTTGATTTTACTTTGCAAACCAGGTAAATTCAAACAAATTTATTTTCCAGCTGACAGCTTGAAAATTCTGTTCTGCAATTGTGGCAGTGCTTATAGAGAAATGCTCACTTTCAGCACTGCCTAGATATGAAAAAAGGAAAGACCAGAGGCAAAAATAAAGGGGAAGAAATGCAGTCAAGTTCCAACTATTAGACTTGGAGGGGACTTATCAAATCATAGGAGCCACACATGGAGGTATGAAGGAAGGGAACACCCCCAGGAACAAGATAAAATTAGATCCAATTTATGTTCATTGTTGATTCATATATTGAGGTCAAGAGCTGAACCAGACAGCTCGTGAGCCAGCCACATGGCTTTGTTTGCAAAGCAGCCTGAAATGGTGAAGTTATGTCATCACCTTTTTTAAATTGGTCTTCCTTCAACAGAATTACCTAGGGAAAAGGCAGACTTTTGGGGACACATTGAGGGTGTAATTCACTACTATCGAATTTTGTACTTGAGAGCAGCTATCCCCACAGCAAATAATATGGATGACATGGATCATCCATATCATCAGAGGTCCCAACCATGCTATTTACTTCTCTTCTGACTCAAGTCTGCCCTACCTACACACCAGCTGTCTTGACTCATGTATCCCCCTTCCTCCTCCTCACTCTGTCCACTTCTCCTTTATGTGTTGCCTTTTCTAATAGAATTTAAGCTAATTTAGAGTAGAAACCATTTTTTGTGCCCAGTACATAGTAAGTGCTTGATAAGTGCTTCTGTCTATCTATCTGTCCATTTATCTGTCTGTTGGTCTATGTATCTGCCTGCCTTCCGGTCTATCTGTCTGTCTCTATTTTTCTTCCTTCCTCCCTTTCTTTCCTTCTTTCTTTCTTCTTTTCCTTTTCTTTCTTTTTCCTTTCTTCCTTCCTTCCTTCCTTCTTTTCTTTCTTTCTTTCTTTCTTTCTTTCTTTCTTTCTTTCTTTCTTTCTTTCTTTCTTTCTTTTTCTTTCTTTCTTCCTTCCTTCCTTCCTTCCTTCCTTCCTTCCTTCCTTCCTTCCTTCCTTCCTTCCTTCCTTCCTTCCTTCCTTCCTTCCTTCCTTCCTTTCTTTCTTTCTTTCTTTCTTTCTTTCTTTCTTTCTTTCTTTCTTTCTTTCTTTCTTTCTTTCTTTCCTTCTTACTTTCTCTCCTGGCTTGTTGGCTGTCTGTAATATCCCATTCTCAATGCTCCAGAAATGGTTTATCTGCTTAGTAATGTAAGATCTTAGAAGGCAAGGGCTATTCCTGTTTTTTGTTTGTTTGTTTGCTTGTTTTTGTCTTTGTAACCACAGAACCTAGTGCAGGGGCCTAAAAAGTGTTTGTTGAACTGGAATGACTTAAATCATCCACCACCTTCTCCCTTCTACTTCTGAACTAGGTTCCTTCCTTCCTGTACATATTCGAAAACTAACCACATGCCTACTTTGCCTACCCCTCCTCATTCTTCTAATGGTCCCTCCTCTTCCAGTCACCCCTGGTCATTGCATTTGCTAGGAAGCTAGGTGGTAGAGTGGATAGAGAGAGCATTGGCCTAGAGTCAAGAAGACTCGAGTTCAAATCTGGCCTCAGATACTTGCTAGCTGTGTTACCCCAAGCAAGTCACTTGTCTGACTGCCTCAGTTTCTTTGACTGAAAATGGAAAAAATAATAGTGCCTCCTTCCAGGGTTGTTGTGAGGATTAAATAAGATAATATTTGTAAAGTACCTAGTACAGAACTGACATTTAATAAATGTTTGTTTCCTCCTTTCCTTCCTTCCCCTCCCCTAAGATGTTGAGTACAAAGAGAGAGAACCAGACAATCAAATACCAAGCATGCATGTAGCATTTACTTTGTGCCAGGAATTTGGATACAAAGAAAGATTTTTTAAAAATAGTTCTTGCTCTCAAAGAGCTCACATTCTAGTGGGAAAGAAACAATGCAAACAACTATGTACATACAAGATATATAGAGATTACATGGAAGGTAATCTTAGAGAGAAGGCACTAGTGGAGGAAGGGAAGAACTAGGAAAGGATCAAGAATCATAAATCTAGAGCTGAAAGGGACCTCAGATGCCAGATGTTGATGTTCAATCACCTCAGGTCACACAGGTTTGAATCATCAGAGGTGAGATTTGAACCTAGATCTTCCAATTACAAACTTTTCTACTAAATCACATTAAGCAAATGTATGATTTATTATTATGATTATTATGATATAATATGTATACATTATGATTTATTGTCTCACAATTTCTGTTTTCAAAAAAATCTGTCTAGAGGCTAGTCAAAACAGCTGTAAAGACACTGAACACAAGCACAAGTGCTTAAACACTGTCCATGTTTCTCCAGCTGCTTTGATAAACATTTCATTGCCTCTGCTGGGAAGAGGTTAGCTATAAGTTATTCAACATGAGTTTTATGGATACTGTAGGGTGTAACTGCTATAGTCCTAGAGTTCTCCCAGAGCATTGGCACAAGGAACAAAACTCCTTTGGAAGAAGGCATTTCTGGGGATTGGTAATATTCTTTGTGATATTACTTGAAGGGTAGTGTGTGTGTGTGTGTGTGTGTGTGTGTGTGTGTGTGTGTGTGTGTGTGTGTGTGTGTTTTAGAGGTGGACATTAGTGATTGGTTGCTACTGGCTTCCAGGTCCTTTATGGAATATGTGAGCTATCCCTACATTCCACTATTCAGGTGCTTAAATACCGTTTAGGATAGTCATTGTTATTGTTATTATTCAGTCATTCACTCATGTCCAAGGGTGGGGAACCTGCAGCCTCAAGGCCACATGTGGCCCTCTAGGTCTTCAAGTGTGGCCCTTTGACTGAATCCAAACCTCACAGAACAAACAAAAGAACAAACAGATTTGTTCTGTGAAGTTCATATTCAGTCACAGGGCTGCACTTCAGGACCTAGATGGCCACAGGTGGCCTCAAGGCCACAGGTTCCCCACCCCTGGTCATGTCTGACTCTATGTGACCCCATGGGTTTTACTTGGCAAAGATATTGGAGTGGTTTGCCATTTCCTTCACCATTTCCTTCTCATTTTACAAATGAGACACTGAGGCTAAGTGACTTGCCCAGGGTCACACAGCTAATAAGTGTCTAAGACGGGCTTTTAACTCAGATTGGCCTTACTCCAGCCCCAGTGCTCTATTCACCACACCACTTAGCTGCTCCCAGGATAGTCTTAGCCTAACATTAATGTCCTGAAATAATTTGGATATTGATAAATATAGTAGAGATATATGGAATAGTCTGCCAGTTAAAATTTTCTATCACATCTAGAGATATGGGTGAGGGAAAAAACAGGCAATTCACATAGAAAACACACACACACATCATATACTCTGCTTATACCACATAAACATTCCTCCTTCTCCTCCTCCTATGTAAAAAAGAAGCATATTCTCCTTTTCCTAGCTTGGATTCTTATTAGACCTTTAAAAAACAACAATGAAAAATACTACCCAGTAGGCAGAGATGCCAAAGTACCATACAATCAGTGCCTCCTTTCCACCTCTAGCATAAACAGTCACCCCTTCTATAGCTCTAGGGATTAGATCTACACTTGATTCATGCCTCCTCCAAGCTACATTCTCTTGATAAACTTCTAGGAATAATCCTAGGGTGAGAGTGGGGGAATGGAATATTCTGATGTTATTTACTAAACCAGTTTCATTGCCATACCAACTATATGATGTAGTAGAATATTCAGTATCAAATGGCAGCTTGATTTTCCTTGATTTAATTAAATTCAAGAAGTATTTATTAAGTGCCTAGTACGTGCAAGACATTGAACTTGGCACCAGAAACAAAAGCTCCCACCTTCACAGAGTTAATGTGAAGGACCTGTAAGGTGAGGCTACCAGGTGGAAGAGAACAATAATTTATTAAGCACCACCTATGTACCTGACATAATACTAAGCCCTTTGCAAATATTGTCTTATTTTATCTTCACAACAACTCTAGGAGGTAGGTACTATTATGATCCCCATATTGAGGAAACTGAGGCAGACAAAGATTAAGTGCCTTGCCTGAGGTCACACAACAAATCTGAACTCAGCTCTTCCTGACTACAGGCCCAGTGCTTTTTGGATTGTGCCACAAAATTGACGCACAAGAACGTGGGCTGGATGTTGTTACCACCTTCAATCAATCAACAAGTTATTTATTAAGTTCTACTAAGTGCTAGACCCTGTTCTAGGTACTGGGGGATACAAAAACAAAAGTGAAATAATTCCATGCCTTCAAGGAGCTTACATTCTAACCAAGGAGACAATATGCAAATATATAAGTATATAAAATAACATACAATACAATATCTTACCTCTAAAGATAACCTTGGGGGAGAGGGGCAAGGTGCTAATACCTGAAGAGCTGGAGGGGTACCAGAAGAACTTTATGCTAAATGCAGGGCCTTCAGCTGAGTCCTGAAGGAAAGTAAGAGATGGAGAAGAGAGACAGCATTTTAGGTGTGAGGGGCAGTCAATGTAAAGGAAGTATGATGGGAAAATGGAGTGTTGTGAGATCCAAGAAGAAGGTTAATTTGGATGGATTGTAGAGTGCATAGAGCAGAGTAACATGCAATAAGGTATAAAGGATAGGCTATGGCAACCATGCAATTCTCCAATGTCAAATTTACAAGTCCTTCTGTAGAGGAGAGATTCAAGCTAATATAGAGACATGAGGAGTAGTTACCTAATTAAAGCCACTGAGAGGCAGAAAAGTTGAGTTTGGCTTGAAGCTAAAGTTGGCAATTCTTTAGTGGAAAAAGGTACCTTATTAATCTGTCATAAAATTATCTAATGTAAGGCAAAAAATATGACTTTTTATTTGATTCATTATTCTTAGTTTCCCTTCAAACCATATTTCGGTATGAATGGCAATATTATGTCACATGAAACATGTGTGGAATAACTTAGAAACTCATCCAAAGGCAGCCTGAGTATGCCACAAATTTATCAAGACATCAGAATTTCATGTCATGAATCCCCAATGTTCAATTAAAGCTCTAGGGAGTTGATGTATCATTTAATTCAATTCTGTAGGCACCTGGAAATTAAAAGTAGGCTCTCAGAGTCTGGGTTTTCAGGGAAGAAATAATGCCATAAGAAAAAAATGTAAAGGGGAAAATATTAATTAGTGTAGCCTGGGTGGGAGCTGAAAGATGGGAATACCACATTCAACAAAAGCTGAGTTTCCTTAATTTGATGCATATCCAAAGCCTGAGGTCACCAAATTCATTGAAGGCTGAATGAATCTGAATATAAATGTCCATAAGGTTGTGATTACTGAGAGTAAAAAGGAAAAAGTCTAATTTGGAACTATAAGAGGACTCAGAAACTGACTAATCCATTTTAGAAGCATCCATTATAAAATGGGAATTTGGGTGCACTTCAAAATGAGTTTCCTATCTAAGAAGCACAACATTATCATATGTGTATTGAGAACATACATTTCCTCTGCACAAAACCAATTTGAACAAAGATAGGGCAGGAGTCCAGGTTTTTGACCAAGTCAGAGAGGCAATTCTGGGTAAGTTGGACCCTCAAGTGAATTTAGGATATCTGAACTAGCTTCAGAGCTGTGCACATTCTAAATTAAAGAGACAATTTTATACTCTCCCCTTTAACCTGTGACCTGTAAGATCTAAGTAGTGTCTCAGAGAGTCAGAGTAGAAAGGGAATTCATATGTCAATTAATTCAGCTGTTTCTGAGCAGGAATCCCCTTTTAGCATTCTTGAGTGGTCTTCCAGCTTCTACTTAAAGATCTCTAGTGATGGAGAAATCAATATACCATGAGGCAGAACCTTCCATGTTTGGACAGCTCCAATTGTTGGAAAGTTTGGTGGGGTTTTTTTCCTGATATTGACCTGAAATCTGCTTCTCTGTCATCTTCACCCATTTCTCCTAAAGGTATCTTCTAGGGACACACACAATGAATTTAATTTCTCTTCCATGTCATATCTCTTCAAATAATTGACTACCTGTTATGATTACCCTAAGCTTCCTGTCATCCATAAATATTGTAAACTTATCACCTATTATTTCCTGCAAGTCATTAATAAAAAATTCATATAGAACAGGCCTAAGAGCAGAGCCTTATAGAGACCCTTCAGGTTGACTGATCTATTAATCAGCAATCTTTGTATCATGTCATTCACCTTGTAACAAAAACAAATTATTCTTATCTGGCCTACATGTCTCCACTTTGTCCAAAAGGAAATCACAAAAGGCTTTGTGAAATGCTTTGCTTTAAAGTTGTACTAAGTATATTATATTCCTCAGATGTACCAGTCTAGTAACCCTGTAGGAAAAAAAAAAGAAATAAGGTAGGTATGATACAAACAGGTTTAACAAGATGAATCTTGGATGTTAGTGATCATTACTTTGCATTCTGAAAATTCAAAAACCACCCTTTCAATAATTTAACTTAGAATTATGTCAACAACAATTGAACAATATGTGTGAAAAGCTTTGCAAACCTTAAAATACCATATAAATGTTATACATATATATATACACATTTGCATATGAATATTTATTTGGGTTTTCAATTCTGCTAGCCATCTTTGTTGTATTACTTCCAATCTGATAATTATTCATAAAAGAGAAAATAATAGATATTAGTCACTCTCCTTTTCATCTATTGTTCGTTATTGACAGAGTGGAAAGAGTCTTGACTTGGAGTCAGAATGAGTTGGGGTCTGATGCTATTTTCAACACAAATAACTGTATGACCATGGACAAGTCATTAGTCTCAGTTTCCTTATCAGTGTAATGGGGGTCATGACACCCTACCTTCCAAGATTATTGGGAGGCTCATATGCACATAAATCTCTTTGCTATATGAATGCCAATTGTTACTAGTATTATCATCATCGCAATCTCTCTGAACAGTGGTTATATCTCTTTGATCTTTCTTAGGCCCTAACCTTAGTTTAAAAAGTGCCTTGGGTTATCCTTAGAATTCCTTACTAACCTCTCCTGACATTATCCTTAGAGAACTGTTCCATTTTTTTGGTATTCATTCTCTATTATCCTCCCTCGCTTCTATCTTCTGTATGTGCCTTTTAAAAATCTAAGTTGGTCGATTAGTTCTCCAGGCAGCTGCACAGCTCTTTAGTCAGCTCTCCCTTATCTTCACTGAAAATAGTTCGTGTTTGTGTTGGCAGAATCCATGGGGCTAGAGGGAAATTTTTTATACTCTTCAGCTCAAGCATTTCAAAACCATGGCTAAAGGTAACATTCAGGTGCTTACTGTGACCTGTCTGCCTTCACCCCTAAGGTCTGTTAAGAAGCTCTTTGTTACTTTGATTAGACAAATACTTAAGCCAATAAATGAGTTTTTCTAAAAAGAAACAAGTAGGGGCAGCTAGGTGGCACAGGAGTCAGGAGGACCTGAGTTCAAATCCAACCGCAAACACTTAACACTAGCTGTGTGACCATAGGCAAGTCACTTAACCCCAATTGCCTCACCAAAAGTTAAAAATAGAACAAAAATAAAAGAAGCAAATAATAGATATTAAAGATCTGGCATGTGGGAAGAACTTAATGATACTGCGAATGAGTGAGTGAAGATAGTAAGTAAAGAAATATTAATTGCCAAGGAGAAAGGCTCAAAATGCCGTTTGAAAAATGCATGACCAGTAAATTAATAACCAGTAGATCAAATTACCATGTGCCAGGAACTAAGCTATAGGCTAGGGTTACAAGTTCAAAAAATGAAGCCATCTCTATACTAAAATATCTTGTAGTCTATCAATCAGAAGGGGGAAAAAAGATGGGCTCTACCACATTTTGAGAGAGGCATTTATTCTCTACGCGCATACATGCGACATCAATAGATCTAAAATAAATCCCATAGAATGTGAGACAGATCCCCATCAGTAGGAGATTTATGACAGGACATGTTCAAGAGTCCCAAGGTATGGGAAGATTTGGATTGTGATCTCCATTATTTCAGGGTGTACCTATATAGATGAAATCACAGATCTATCAAAGGACCCCAATAACCCAGTCCTATAATACACCAATGGATCTGTGATCTCACTGATACCGGTAGTCCCTCTAACAATTCATATTGCTATTCATCTATGTCTTCTAACTCCCCGTGATATCCTCCCATAATTTCATCACAGGCATAGCTGTGCAAAGAGTGTGAGCCAGATGTACCAAACCACCATGTGTTGATCCCTGCCACCAATCAATTCCCAACACATGAGGGCTTTCCTCAAATACTTCCCATATCGCTTGAATGTCAGTGGAGCAATTCAGGTTGTCCCTCTTTCTTGCTGTGGGATTAGTGAACAATTTTTTCCCATACATATATTTCTCTATGACTTGATTTGTACTTTTGTGCTGTTCCTCACTTTTTACATATTGTAGTCTGCTTGAATCCATTTATATGCCTCTCCATTGCCCTTTAGGTGATTCTCAACTTAAAGTTTTAAAAGAAAGTAGTATTCTTGGATCATAGCTAAACAACATCACTGGAAGAATGCTAAGTATTAAAAAAAAAAAGTATAGGTCTTTGTTTCAGGAAGCAAGTTTGGGTCATTCAAAGAACTACACAATTTTCCAAAAGGCAGCTAGCCAATCTACTGCCTCCTTGGTTCAAGTCTGAGTCTAGCTCATCGGCTATTTCAAATATATGTGTATGTCATGTGTATGGGCACATATGAACACATACAAACACACATATGTGTAAAATACATATATGCATATGTGTTTATCTGTATCTAAAGAGATATATACCCTAACGAACTGAGCTTTATAGCTTGTCTATACCATTGCATATAATATTTACCTGGACAACAGACATTCTTTATAAACTTTTTTTTCCTGTTTAAATAACTAGACAAAATAAATGTCTTCATGAATCTCACTGAAGAGGTGCTACATTATTCTGGAGCTTGGGGCAATCAACAAAATATCATTTGCAAATAGGAACATCTATAAGACTTCACCAATGACAGAAAGTAATGTGGTGATGGATGACCTGAGCACCTCACGATAGGGCGACCTAGGCCAGAGACTGGCCAAATCAGAGAAGAGGGCCACAGAAGTGGAAGCATCTTCAAGGTAAAAAGACTGCTGGAAATGAAGTGGAAAAGGAGTAAAGGGAATATGGGCTGCACAGACACTTCATGAAAGAGTGGTCTGGGCCAGGGACTCATCAATCAGAAGAGAGGGCCACCAAATGATCCCATAAAATGAATGCTCTAAACTTGAAACAAATATGTAATTTTAATTTGTTTACATTTTTTAGGTCTATAACCAGGGGAGTATTGGTTTAACAACCTGCTCTCTAGAAGGAAAAAAAGTATGTGACACACATTTAAACTGAATCTGCCTTATTAACAATTTCTACATCACTTCCTTAAGTACAGAAAGTCAACGAAACAATAAAACCCTGATTTAGTGTGTTTGCTGATTTCCAAGGTATATGTGCTCACACTGAAAATTTAACAATTGGCTATAGACAATAGGTTCAGGTTGGCTCCAGCACACTCCTGTGTTTATATCTATCTGGCAAGCGTATTTTGTTGTTGTTGTTGTTGTTTTTGGCTAGGCAATAGGGTTAAGTGACTTGCCCAGGGTCACACAGCTAGTAAGTGTTGTGTGCCTGAGGCCAGATTTGAAATCAGGTCCTCCTGAATCCAGGGCTGGTGCTGTATCCACTGTGCCACCTAGCCGCCCCTGGCAAGCATGTTTAAAAAAAAAAATTAAGTCCACAAAAATATAAACACATAAAATATTCTGGAATCATTTTGTTATTCTGTGTTATTCTCCTAAATTAGATGCTAAACTCCAGGTAGCCTCTGAAAACTCATATCAAATGTGTATTATCCAAGAATAATAGAATTAAAGAATACTTGAGCTGGAGGATATAGGTTAGATGATAGATCATGTAGGCCATCCCCCGTCATTTTATAAAGGAGAAAATTGAAATTCAGAGGGTTGAAGTGATTTATCCAAGAAAATTAATGGCAATGTCTACATTCAAGTGTAGGTCTTGACTCCCATTCTAGCATTCTTTCTACTCTGCCATCCTTTCTCCTAACTGCTAATGGCTAAAATCATGCTCAGTTCTAATAATGCTACTACATTTCTGAGTCAAGGTCAACTTTTAACTGAAACATGGTATAGTGGATGGATCACTGGAGTTGGAGTCAGGAAAATCTAGGTTTAAATCCTGTTTTAGACACTAACTGGCTGTGTGACCTTAGGTGAGTTACTGAACTTTTCTCAATCTGTTTCTTCATCCATGAAATGATTAACAGCACTTTCTTCACAGAATTATGAGAATCTAATGAAATAATATATGTAAGGTGCTTTGCAGACATTAAATAACAATACACATATTAGAGTTTGTTTTTTTTTTAATAATCCTATGGTACTTACATATTTGTCTTCTGTACCAGTATTGTTCTATCCAAAAACTGTAATTTTAGTATTTACTATACTTCATTTAATTTCATATAAATTCACATTTTATAGATTATGCCATTAGGCCCCTTTGGGGGCTTTCAAATGACTTATCTTAAAATTTTTCTTTTTAAAGTTTATCCCTGTCTTTTGTTTTAAATCATAGGCATATCTGGATGTATGTACTTACAAACCCAACCCCCCCCCAACTCCAACCCAGTGGGACTTCTTTTATAAATTACAGCACCTAAGCAAAACCAGCTTACACAAAAACCTTTACATATACAACATTGCACTCCAATAGTTTCCCAATTCTCCAACAAAAGGAGTGAGGTTATACAGCTTGCTCATACCTATGAATGTTTCCTTCTCTAATATTGCCTTTCCTTAGGGTGTCAGTTAAAGAGACTAATGAGCAGCCATTGCATTTCCTCTTATTCCTTTCCAAATATATAAATCCAGGCAGCTGAACTTGGAAACTGGAGCACAACTCAGTATTCCACTAAACATGACATTTAATCAGTGCAGTCCTTGAAGGACAGATTAGTTTTTCACTACAGGTGATGAAGGGAAGTAGAGTTGGTTTAGAGGGATAAGATGGAGAGGAAAGGCCTGATTTTTTTTCTTTCCAGTTTTATAGTAAAAACAACTCTTCTTCTCCATACTAATTTAGTACATGCTGAGATGATCGAATTAGGGGTATTTGCATCACAGTCTTCTGGTCAATGTGAATTAGCATTCTGATAATATTTACTAGTGTAGATTCTGACTCAAATACCCCTTTGCAGAATTCTGATAAATTATTTTGAGTTTCCTAAATTTTATAATTTTCCTTTCTTTTGTTTCAAATGATAGTTTATTTCTCTTGGTGATGTGTGCATTCTTTCTGGTTTTAAGGAATCATTATGTATATGCCTTTCACTGCTGGAAACATCTATTACATAAAAACCCTGCCACTCCTGATCAGAACCGTCGGCTAAAATCAATAACAGGCTTCTGCCAGTTAGGCAATCCAGCAAGTTATTCCCATAGCTAAAGCCTGATAACAGTACAGAGAAATACATTTCCGAGAGTCCCCTATCTCCAATGCAATCATGACTTCTGACTAGCAAAAAAGGGCTATTTGATTGTCTGGGTCCTGCTGCCCAGGAATTATTGAAAGGCAAGTATATATATGGCCTGATAAATTTAAAAAGCAGTCTTCTTCATTACGTGACAGCAGTTAAGTTCAAACTTTGAGTTGTCCTTATAAAATCATCACACAAATTCCATTGCTTGGCTGTAATGTTCTGAGAAATAATAATATAATAAATGAGCTACTTGAAAATGTAGTTCTGGTTATATTAGAAGCTAGAGCAAAGCATGGTGGGTAATGTATTTTAAAATGCTGAGCATGTCAAGAATATATTGTATGGTGAGATTAAGTGCCTAGAATAGTGCTAGGCAGTTAGGAGGTTCTCAAGAAAATCTTTGCTGCCTGATTAAAGACCTAAGAAGGGGGATGGATGGTCTCTTTCATTTCAATTCACTTCAGCTCACAGTGACTCAATTAAACATCTGCTATGTGCCCCGAAGTGTGCTCTGGGCTGGCAATCCAAAACCAAGAATGAAATTTTCCCTATCAATAAAAATCTCTCATTTTACTGGGTGTGTAGCATGTATACAGATAAGTAAATATAAAATATATGCAAAAATTATAAAATAGGATATATATGAAATGAATGAAGAGGAATGGATTCTGAGCCAGGAGAATTAGAAGGTAGTGCTTGAGCAAAACTTTAAAGAGAAAAAAAAAACAGTAACTTGGAAGTCCTGAGAGATGAAGGTGAAGGAGAACATTCCAGGCATATGAAGAGCCTATGCAAAGGAGATGGCAGCTGGAATGCATTATATGGGGAATAGGGAATAGGTCAATTTGGCAGGAATATAGAGTGTAGGTTGGGAAGAAATATGTAATTGGCCTAGAATAATAATGTCAGAATGTGAAAAGCTTAAAATGCAAAACAACCGCATGTGTAAATTTTATCCTTGAAGCAACAGGAAACCATTGATGTTTTTTGAGTAAGAGAAAAGCTTTTTGAGCATGGTGAAATCTGTGCTTTAAGAATATCAATCTGGTTGGGGCAGCTAGGTGGCTCAGTGGATACAGCACTGGCCCTGAAGTCAGGAGGACCTGAGTTCAAATCCGGCCTCAGACCAAACACTTGTCACTTACTAGCTGTGTGACCCTGGGCAAGTCACTTAACGGCAATTACCTAAAAAAAAAATCATCAATCTGGCAGCATATAATAAGCATTTAACAAATGCTAGTCAACTGACTGAATGACTAAAGGAGTATTGAAAAAGGGACCGGCAAGATGAAAAGAGAGTAATTAGGAAGTTATTGCAATAGTTCAGGAAAGAGGTGATTAGGGCTTGAACCAGAAAGATAATTTTGTGAATGAAATGAATGGAGTGGATGGGAGAGACATCTTGGTAAAATCACCAAGATTCAGGAACTGATTGGACATCAGAGGGTTGATAATTTTTATTTGACTGTTATTGTACTCTCCACTTAGAAAGTCCTGAGAACAAGGGAAGGAGGTAGCTACCCATCTGGTGTGATTCTGTCAAATGAGGTAACATACAGAGCCCTTTGTAAACTTGACGTCACTATGAAAATGGTTTATAATTATATTATATTATGTATTTTAGATATTTTATATGTTATTATATTAGTGTATATTATATATTATTATATTATATATATTATATTATTTATAATTAACATCAACAAAAATAATCATTTTTGAAGTGGGCAAGAAAGGATCTCTGATACCTGGAATTCTACCACTGGGGATTCATTCTGTGATCACTTTGTTCTTGAAGGCTTTTTAATATTCCAGAATGTTCTATCAAAATGCAAATATCAGTGGGAAAGGAAATATGGGAGTGGGTGACAATAAAGTTATAAAAGCGTTTGATTAGGACATGTAGGGGTCCAGGAGTGGGGAAAGAGGCTTGTGAAAGGGATTTGGGGATGGTTCCAACGTTCTTTTTGTCACCTAAAGAGTTCTTCCTTGGACCTGTCATGCATGGCATGCATGCCTTTCCTTGGAATGCTCATCAAAAGACCAGAGATCTAGGGTTACCAGAGACCTTAAAGGCCATTTAGTTTAACTCACCTCACTCCTTCACTTTAGTGATAAAGAAACTGAGGTAGTTTGGAGGGCAAAGAAAAACAGGGACTTGCTTGAGCTCTCCCCCAAACCCTCCCAAATACCTGTAAAAAATTACTCTAAACAAATTCTAGAGAAGCAGAGCCCACAAAAAGACAGGGTGAAACAAATTTCCAGCTCAAGACAACCTGGAAGGTCAACAGGAAAGGTCTGTTGCATTGAGAGAAGAAGCAGCGCCAGTGCAAACTATGCCAGTACAGACCAGGCCCCAGCAAACCCAGAGCTGGCCTCAAGGGACTGAATCACTGGCAGCTACGCTGGCTTCCAGACTTTTAAACCCACAAACGCTAAAGACAACTTAGAAGGTCAGTAGGAAAGGTCTGTTGGACCTAGGTGAGAGAGTAGCATGGCCCAGGCCCTGGCCCCAATGCAATCCCAGGGCAGTGGTAGTGGAGGCATCTGTGGCCACTGCTTCAAAGCTCTAAGCCCACAGATGGTAAGGGGATCAAACAACTGATCAGAAAGAGTTTAGAAGGATCTCTTTCCTGGCACTGAGGCAGGATTCTGTTGCTTTGCCCATACTTGAATTTGAGTCCCAGTGCTGGGTGACAGTTCTGGGGCAAGGAGGAGAACTGGCATAGCAGAGCTTGTGTTAGTAGTATAGAGAAAACCCTCCTCACAGTTCCAGGGAAGAAAAGAGTGCTTGTGGTCACTCACAGACCAGAGCACAGGCCAAGAGAGGAGTGAATACCTCTCTTTAGACCAAACCAGCTTGGAAGAACTAAAAACTTACAGGTCCCTAGAAGTATCTCTGAAAATAGCTGCATAAAACCCCTGAAACTTGGGACAGTGTTCTCTCCACACTGGAAGCAGAGACTTACCTTAACAAAGAGTTTAAAAGTTAAGTAATTGGCTAGGAACACAGAGAAAACAGCGCAAAAAATCTCAAGACTATAAAATCTTACTTTGGTGACAAGTAAGATCAAAATATATAATTAGAAGACAACAAAGTCATAGCTCCTATATCCAAAGCCTCCATGAAAAATATGAATTGGTCTCAGGCCATGGAAGAGCTCAAAAAGGATTTTGGAAATCAAGTAAGAGAAGTAGAGGAAGAATTAGGAAGAGAAATGATAATGATGCAAGAAAATCATAAAAAATGAGTCAATAGCTTGCTAAAGGGGACCCAAAAATATACTGAAGAAAATAACACCTTACCAAAAAAAAAAAACCCAGAAAATAACACCTTAAAAATAAACTGACCAAATGGCAAAAGAAGTCCGAAAAGCCAATGAAGAGAAGAATGCCTTAAAAAGCAGAATTGGCCAAATGGAAAAGGAGGTTCAAAAGCTCACTAAAGAAAATAATTCCTTAAAAATTAGAATGGAGCAAATGGAAAATAATGACTTTATGAGAAATCAAGAAATTACGAAACAAAACCAAAAGAATAGAAAAATAGAAAACAATGTGAAATATCTCATTGGAAGAACAACTGGAAACAACTGGAAAATGGATCCAGTAGAGATAATTTAAAAATCGCTGGACTACCTGAAAGCCACGACCAAAAAAAGAGCCTAGACAATCTTTCAGGAAATGATCAAAGAAAACTGCCTTGATATTCTAGAACCGTAGGGTAAAATAGAAATTGAAAGAATCCACCAATCATTTCCTGAAAGAGATACCAAAATGAAAACTCCTGGGAATATAATAGCCAAATTCCAGTGTTCCCAGGTCAAGGGGAAAATATTGCAAGCAGCCAAAAAGAAACAATTCAAATATTGTGGAAATACAATCAGGATAACACAAGATTTAGCAGCTTCTACATTAATGGTTCTGAGGGCTTGGGATATGATATTCCAGAGGTCAAAGGAGCTAGGATTACAACCAAGAAACATCTACCAAGCAAAACTGAGTGTAATCAATGAGGGGGAAAAATTGGTATTCAATGCCATGAAGGGAATTTAATGCATTCTTGAGAAACCAGAGCTAAACAGAAAAATTGACTTCCAAATGAAAGGCTCAAGAGAAGCATGAAAAGGTAAACAGGAAAGAGAAATCATAAGGAACTTATTAAAGTTGAACTGTTTACATTCCTACATGGAAAAATGATATTAGTAACTCATGAGACCTTTCTCAGTATTCGGATAGTTGGAGAGAATATGTACACATAAAGGGCACAGGGTGAGTTGAATATGAAGGGATGATATCTAAAAAATAAAATTAAGGGGTGAGAGAAAAATGTACTAGGAGAAGGAGAAAGGGAGAGGTAGAATAGGGTAAAATATTTCACATGAAAGAGGCAAGAAAAAGCTTTTACAGTGGAGGGGGAGGGGAGGAGGTGAACCTTACTCTCGGCGGATTTGGCTTAAGGAGGGAATAACATACACACTCAGTTGGGTATGGAAATCTGTCTTACCCTACAGGAAATTGTGGGGAAGGTGATGGGGGGGGGGAGTGATAGAATGGAAGGAAGATTGGGGGAGGGGATAATCAGAAGCAAACACCTCTGAGGAGGGACAGCATCAAAGGAAAGAATAGAATAAATGGGGTCAGGTTAGGATGGAGGGAAATATAGTTAGTCTTTTACAACATGACTATTATGAAAGTGTTTTTGCGTGACTACACATGTATAACCTATATCAAATTGCTTGCCTTCTCAATGAGGATGGGTGGGGAGGGAAGAAAGGAGAGAATTTAAAACTCAAAGTTTTAAAAATGATTGTTACAAATTGTTTTTACATGCAACTAGGAAATAAGATACACAGGCAACGGGACATAAAAATCTATCTTACCCTACGGGAAAATAGAAGAGGAAGGGGATAATAGAAGAGAGGGGATTGGGGAAAGCGGTATTCAGAATGTATGTTGTCTTGGGGTGGGGGGAGGGGAGAGATGAGGAGAAAATTTGGAATTCAAAATCTTGTAGAAGTGAATGTTGAAAACTAGAAATAAATAATTTTTTAAAAAGGAAACTGAAGCTCAGTTTCCTCGAACCTCAGTTCAAGTAATAAGTTAAGTGACTTAACAAGGTCACCAAAGTACTGTATGATAGAGGGAGAATTTGAGCCAAGTCCTCTGATTCCAGAACTGATTTTCTTTCAACAGTTATTATGCTGGCTTATAGCACTTGGAAATTGATGGGCCCTTAAAAGTTACCTAGTCCAACACTGTTGGGTTTTGTTTGTTTGTTTGTTTTGTTTTAACTAATGAAGAGACTGAGGCCTGGGGAAGTAAAGCAGCCCCTTCAAGCTCTACCACCACAGATAAGAAGTAGCTGCTACTGAGTATACACTACATGTAAAATTTTAGATGCTTATCAGATATAATTTTTATCATACATGAGAATATATATTAAACTTTTTTTCTGGGCCCTGTATCCTGTTTCCTCAATTAGATTACAAAGTTCCTTGATGGCAGGGCTTCTATCTTTTTACTTTTTAATTTTAACTCTGCACAAGAGAGGTTTTCAAATATTTAATCAACTGACTTGAATATTTGTTCTATCAATGGCATATTGTTATACAATGGCAGTACTGCATAGACTCAGATGAGAAAATTTTAGAGAAACAGCATCACTTGATCTCAGAGATTGGCCCGTGTTTTCTTTCTGAGAATATTATCCATAGGCAGAAGAGCAGTATGAAATTGTATGAGAATCTACAAACCATTGTAAAGCATGCCAGGCATCTTAAAAGAACACTTATTTTTAAAATCAGGGGATCTGGCAGGGAATGAAGATACTGAGGCTCTGAAACTCTTCCACCAAAGCCTCTTCTTGTCCTTTACTAAGTAAAGCTCAGGAAGCCAGAAGTGTTGTTTGTACAAAAGAGACAGATTGAAAAATAGGTCTTCTCATGCTTCAAAGCCAAGTGAATGCACTAGATCCATTGACCTCATTACAGTTTCAAAAAGAAAAAGAAAAAATAATCCTGTGAAAAATATCTGATTTCCTGGTTGAATGCAGAAAAGACTCAGTGATAGCTTAGACAAATAGCCATTACTACTTCGGATGGAATGAAACCCAAGACAACTCCCCTATGGTTTTGCCACACTTGGGCCACTTTTCTATCACCATCACAAAAAAATCATTCAATCAATTAATCAATAAGAACTGATTAAACTCCAACTGTAATTTTATTGTGAGGATCAATTAATACAATTTATACAAATTCTTTAAAAACCTTAAATCATTATATAAACTTTGTTATTAATTAAGGACAGAAATTAAACCTGTGATTTCATTAATATAGGACAGGGATCAGAAAATTATGGCCTAGAGGCCAAATTCAACTATTTTTATGCATCCTGCAACTAAAAATGGTTTCTACATTTTTAAATACAATAAAACTTCATTTTAAAATGTAAAAACTTTTCATAGTTCTAAGCCTCACAAAAACTGTGTCTATGACTACTACCTCTTTAATGATTGGTGATTAAATCTAGGGAATAGACTGGGAAATAGTTGTTGAAGAAACTTCTACCTTCTTTGTGGTTCATATAAAGTGAGCTGGCTGGCCCACTTATTCTGTCTCTTCAGTATTCCTGATTTGTGCTCTTCTTGTATTGTTCTTGAGTACAGCAAGCGGCAGGGGGAAGAGAGTTCTCACTCTCTCTCCCTCACCTTCTAGAGCAGTTAATGGTAATTTCCAAGAGAAACCCATGGTGAATGGATTGCAAGTGCTTAGCGAAAAAGAATAATTCCTCATTCTCAAAATCCTGGTTGCTTTCTGCTTGTTAGTTTCTTTTTCTGGCTACAGTTCAGGGTCTAGAGTTCTAGAAAAATAGACTTTCTCCTGCTCAACATACGTGTTGAGGTCAGATTTTGAAAGAGTGGTTTGACTGTGAAAGAATTCACTTAGACTGTCTCTGTAGCTATTGGGAGCTTTATTATGTGAAGCAGCTTGGGTCTCCTTAGCTAAATGAGAAGCCAGTATTTGGGGGAATTATGCTTATATAGAGGTTTCAGAATGATGATGTAGTTTTAAAGGTTTTTATGGGGTTTAAAGATTAAAGACAGAACAAGAAAGGATTTTATGACACAGGATGGGGATAAAGGGAATTATTTATGGTTTAAGAATTTAAGGACAGGGAAGGAGGACACAGGTTAAAAATTAAAGGACAAGGCGAACACAGGATAAGGGACACAAAAGCAATTCTTTTGGTATAGGTTCAAGTTAAGGGAAATGCCTTCAAGTTACAGAATAAGCTATGGGGTTTCACAAAGTACTGGAAAAGCAACGCTTAATATTTTTAATCCATAGCACACTGTTTGTCTCCACGTCATATGGAAGTACCTAAGACATGATAGTGTTTTTGCACAAACCTGTGGCAGAAACAAACATATACTTGGAAGTATTCTGGGAACAGAAATCCCAAGTGGGAACTTTCTGACCTCCAAAGGAAAAAGTTTTACTAATTGGAGAAAAAGGATGTCTGCTAATATAGCCCCTGAAATCAGAGAACTGCAAAAATCATGGGAAAGAGAGGTGTTATTGCCTCTGCCACCTCACCCTACTGTTGCCATACACTGTTCAGGCACTGTAGGTTCAATGGGAAGCAGATCACCTGTTCAGGAGTCCCCAAATTGTATTGACTTTTGTTGAAAGGAAAAGTCTTTATGTGGGCTTTCACCCTGATTAAAGAAGCACAGGACAAAGAGAATTAAAGGGAGTTTGTCATAAGTATGTCAAGATAGCAACATGTTGACAGGCTGATCACTGAAGATAGCTTCAAGGTGGGGCCAGCTTTTGTTGGTAACTTTAAAGACAATTCATATAGGTCCATCTCAGCGAAAGAGGTTGGGCCTTTGTATCTCAGTTCCTCCCCAAGGTATCATGAACATGACAATTTGAAGGTAGGGATACTTCACAGGTGGATGTGCATAACAAAGAGCAGGTAATGCAAAAAGCTGCAGACTCCACATTGCCTTCCTCAAACAGTGCCTCCCTCAATAGTGATTGTGAAACAGGAGTAGGAATCATGGGTCAGTGAGTCAACATAACTGTCAATACTTTCTAGGCAGAAGCAGAATCTAGTGCTATTTGCATGCTTTATATGATTTTTTTTAAAAAAAATCTCTGCATGGGATTCTTTGATCTTTTTAAATGTTATGAATCTGCTGTGGGACTGAATAAATAAAAATTGCCTTATGCTCAATAAGTGCACATTTGGAAAAAACTTACACATGAGTAGTACCACAAGCATATTTTGAGATTTTCCTGGAGTATTCCAGGTGGGGACAATAAACAACAGACACTGACCTTCTTTGAGTCAGCTGCCTGCTATCAAAACCTTTCCTGTATACCAACAGTCTTGGTTGAGGTTGGGGGGGGGGGATGGAGAGGATTGGGTTATGGATTAATTGTTTCTTTGTTTCATTTCATTGCTCAAGAGCAGTTTTAGGAACAATCAGGGTAATGGATGAAGAAGGGAACATGAGTAGGAAGGATAGAGCCTATCATTCATTAAATGCTTGTAAGTATTCATAAATCTATAGGATCTAATTAGCTGTGATTCAGGAAAGGGATGTTGGCATCATTTGCCAACTGTTTCTTAAATATATTAGGCCAATATGAAGCCGAAGTCCTACAGGCCATTGGTTGTGTGACACTATTAGGATAGTGATCAGAAATAAAGCAAAAGATATCATTTATACCCATAAAATGATGGCACATATTCATGAGCAACGGAAAGCTACAGGGAACAATAATTTTGCTCAGAACAAGGTAGCACTTTCTAGCAAGAGTATCTAACAATTCAATGGGTTGTCTCATGCAATTGTAATGATTATGTAAGCATATATTGCATTATGGATTATTGACTGCTTCCATATCTATTGTGTCTTATATTACTCTCTGCCCAGTTCTTCAAGGCATATGTTGATGTCTGTATCTAACAGGTAAGAAAACTGAGGCCCAAACAAAGTTATTTGCATGTACTTTCACATTCACAGAGCTTTTAAGTGGTAAAGTTGAAACCCAAAGCCAAATTTTTTTTACTCCAAGACATGCAGTATTTTGACTCAGAATACTGTATGAATTGTTGGCCACCATACAAGAAAGAAAATTAACAACTTAGGAAAAATCAGGAGAAAAACAACTAAAATGATCAGGGGATAGAGAAGCTTCCAAAAAAGGGAAAATTAAAAAGGGTAGAATTCTTCATTTTGAAAAGACTGACATTGAAAAGGGACCAGAGCAAAACATATAAAAATAACAACCAAGGGTATGCATAGGGTAAATCCAGACTTGAAGGCATGCATGGCAAAAGAAATTAACCAATCATGGTCTTATTTCAAAGGAGTGGAACCATACAGGAAAAATTGATCCTGTATTCGGAGATAATATTCTGATCTATGTGAAGAAAATCTAAAAAAACAGAGGAAATTCATACCAAGATAGTTTCAAGGAAACTTACTTTCCCTATACCATCATAATAAATGCCCGCTACATTTAGGATGAAAAACAGCACTTTAAAAAAATGTCACCAAAAGCTAGTTTAATCAAGCATCTACAAGGCCTTACAGATTTTTTTTCATCACACGATTGAAACATCACATCTCATTTATTATTTATGATGATGTTAGAATTTACATTCAATTCAATTCAAATAAGTCAAGTAAAGTCAGTCAAAAGCATTTGTTAAACGTTTACTAGATACCAGACACTGTGATAAGCTCTGGAGATACAAAGACAACATTGTAACAGTCCCTGTCTTCAAGAAGCTTACATTCTACTTGGAGAAAATAACATGCACACAGACAAGTAAATACAAATTATATAAAAGATAAACACAGTAATTTTTTTTGGTGGAGAGAGCACTAGTAAATGGGAAGATCAGGAAAGGTCTTGTGAAAGAGGTGACTTCTGAGCTGAACCTTGAGGTGAGTTAGGAAGAAACAGAAGGCCCATGGAAAAGCACAGAGGCAGGACATGATTGATTGAAACACAGAGTATGTGAGGATGAATACTATGACAGAAGTTTAGAAAGTTTAGAAAGATAGATAGTAAGCATGTTGTAAAAGGCTTTCAGTACCAGGGGAGTTTATATTTTGTCCTTGAGACAACAAGAAAAGACAGGAACTTCTTGAGCAGTAGATGGGGGGATGGGTACCATGATGCTATGGGATCCAAGTGTAGGATATATAAAAAGCAACCAAGTAAAAAAAAAGGCAAACATGAAGAAAAAATTAAACAAGCATATAGTTTTATGGAAGTATATTTATAAACACTAATAATTTCATCACTATAAAGCATCTATTAAGTACTTTTACATGCCAGGCCCTATGCTAGGTGCTGGGAATATAGAGGAAAGGGAAGAAAGAAAGGAAGAAAGAAAGGAAGAAAGAAAGAAAGAAAGAAAGAAAGGAAGGAAGGAAGGAAGGAAGGAAGGAAGGAAGGAAGAAGGAAGGAAGGAGAAGGAAGGAAGGAAGGAAGGAAGGAAGGAAGGAGAAGGAAGGAAGGAAGGAAGGAAGGAAGGAAGGAAGGAAGGAAGGAAGGAAGAAGGAAGAAGGAAGAAGGAAAAAGAAAGAAAGAAAGAAAGAAAGAAAGAAAGAAAGAAAGAAAGAAAGAAAGAAAGAAAGAAAGAAAGAAAGAAAGAAAGAAAGAGAAAGGAAGGAAGGAAGGAAGGAAGGAAGGAAGGAAGGAAGGAAGGAAGGAAGGGCACAGATTAAGCACTTACTATATGCCAGGCATTTTATTGAGGATAAAAATACAGGTAAGCAAAACAGTTCCTGTCCTCAAGAAGCTTACATTTTTAAGGAACTGAAAAAAACACAGAGTTGTTAAAAGGAAGGGTTAAGAGGAGGAGGTTGCAGGAAGTTGCATGGAGGCCTGGGACCCAGCCATAAGAAAATTGCAGAAGCTCACCTACCAGAGCCAGCGGACCAAGGGCTCCAAGTTTATGGCAGGGAGGATATGAAAAGAGAGTAGATTCTGGTGAGGAAATGATTGGGAATTATTTACAAATATTGCTGTTATCCTAGAAACTAAATCTATTCAGAACACCTGGTCCACACTTGGCCTACTGCCAAATGCAGAAATCAGGCTTTCAGGTTACCTTTTAAACAGCTGTGAAAAGTGAAGGTGAGGGCCTTTCCATTTAAAACACAAATGCAAGCATTGTGTGCATGAGCTCCAACTGACTTTTTCCAAAAGCATCCGTAAGTGGTTCTGCAACTAATGAAATGATTTACAACTGTCAGAATATTTTTCAAGTTTATTCTTACATGGAAAGTGACTTTAAGAGTATAGCATTCAGAATCAGCGTCTCTTCCTGGCCACAAAGAAGACTTGCAAGGTCATACCCTTTTTCCTTCTTTTTCTGCTAACGCCTAGTTGGAATGTAGCAACATCCCATTGATTCATAAAATCAATTGACCTTGGCCCCCATTTATCCCAGGCCCCTCCACTTCTTAGAAAGTTGTTTTTCTGTTTGTTGTTTTTAAAGAACTCTGGAAGGTCATGGTTGAGGAATCTGCAAATGCTGAAAATGTTCTTTGTGTCAGCAGCCTATATAATGAGAGACTGAATGTTTTTATTATAGACATTAGCTGGTGATTTTACTTTGCTCACAGTGCTAAGTTAATACATCTGCCCGCACTATCTACTCAGAAACTACCACGCTTTTGAGTAACAGAGCATAAACCCTCTCTATAAATAGTTTTCCTTAGATCACCCTGAGCCCGGACCCATTCCCTACCAGATAATAAGTGATGTTAATCTTTTGATTCTTTTCTCTCTTTCATAGATTACATCGTATTTTAAATCAGACATAAACAAAATCTTGCAGGAAACGTAATTAGAAATGAAATTGCTCCAAAGAACCTTTGTCTCTGGAAAAAGAAAAGAAAAACAACCTTTTTCACCCTCCATGATGTGCTGGGACATATCTAGTCTAATGATCAGCTGTCACCAAGTAATTGAATACCCCAGAGCTTGAAGTGCCAGAGAGTCTATGCATTTTCATTCCTGTTATTTTTTCCTCTTCATAAATAGAGAGGTAAAATAGACCTGCATGACACAAAATTGTTGCTTTTGATGAGATGCTACCCATATTTCTAGTGATCATTGGCTGAGTTGATATGTTGCTCATTTTAGCAATCCAGAGATGTAGTGGTAGTAATCACATTGTAGGATTGTGGAAATGAACTGTGTCTTCTGTGTCTGTATTTTAAAATTGTGATTATCTGAAAATATCGTTACACACCAAAACAAGTACGTGGGGCTCACCAAGGGATTGAAGAGATCAGTGAATCCAGAAATTGTTATCCCAGCCCACCCCAACCCAAAAAAATGAAATAACCATCATCTTCCCATTCATTTTCCCCTTGATTATGGAATCTCACAGCCCTTTGTCCCATCTTATGGTCAGGCAAAGATGAAACATGTAAGTTATTCCATCATAGAAATACTTCAACAAATTTTATGGGTGCATATTGGATGGGAGATTTCACTAATGGAGTTTGGACAATAAAGGGTTTTTAGAGTTCCTTTCTCGGGCTATAGTCTTCCTTTGTCCTCCACATACCTCATAGAAGACACAATCAACAATATACTTTCAGGTAACCAATCCTGAGTACAGCAAAAAAAAAAAAGATTTTATTATAGAAAAGATGATAGCAACAATAATTATTATAATATCTCACATTTATATATCACTTTATAGTCTACAAATTACTTTCCTCACAATAATCCTAAGGAATAGCTTGGCAAAATGTCACTAACCTTATGTTTTAGATGAGGAAAATGAAGCTCTGAGAGATTAAGCCATTTTCCCAAGGTTACGCAGCTGGCAAGGAGTTCAGGGATTTGGAGCTGTCTTTTGTCTCCAAATCCAGGGCTCCCTCTACATGCCATGCTGCTTCTCAAATACATCTTACAGATCTTTTGAGTCTCTGCCTAGTCATCCAAATCCAGATTGTTTCCAGCTTACATCCTCATTTATTTCCCTTGCTGGACAGGTCTAGTGCTCCTAACTCCCCAAGGAAGTAGTTCTCATCTGGTCCACAATTCTGTCTTCTTTCTCAGTTTGAGGTCAGTACCTGATGAGCTCTCCTGGTTCCCTATACAGCAGGAATCCAGCAGTTGCAGTTTCTATCAAAATGTCCCAATGTATTTATTCCTCTCTCTTTTATTATCTATCCTCTGCTTTACCCTGATTGCCAAATTCCCTTGATCCAAATAATAATTTACTTAATTGTTTAAGGCTTGCAAAACACTTTACATTTCATCTAATTTGATATTAATAACAGTCTTGCTGAGTCACGTACTATTATTATCCTTATTTTACAGATGACAAAACTGAGTTTGAGAGAATTCTTGATTTGCGCAAGGTCCCACAAGTAAATTTTTCAGGAAGGATTTGAACTCAGAGCCTCTTGACTCTAGTCCAACACTATCCAGGACACTACTTAATTTGTCACTTCTGATTCTTTCAGGTTCAAAGACAGCTACCCATGACCAAACTGGCATGTAAAAGCAGAATCATTACATATGTAAAAGGCTATACAAGAGGAAAGAATACCAGATTTAAATGGCAGAGACCCCAAATTCCCATCTTGAGTCTTCCCTATTTACTAGGTGAGTCACTTCAATTTTCTGGTAAAAGTTCCCTCATCTTTAAAATGGGGAGTTTGGACTAAATGATCATTATGTTCTTTAACAGTTTCTTGATTAGAGGTAGTATAATAGAGTGAAAAGGGCACTGGATTTGGAGTAAGAGGAGCTGAATGTGAATTCTGGTTCTACAATCTACTACCTGTATGACCTGAGACATATCACTTAACTTCTTTGTGCTGCAGGTCCCCCACTTGTAAAATGAAACACGATGGATTACATGGCTTGTGAGGACCCCTCTAAGTCTAAATCTCTGATCCTATGATATGTAGATGGGCATGTGTTTATGATGGTGGTAATGGTGAAGGAGGCAGGAGACAGAATAGTGGAAAGAGAATTGAATTTGAAATCAGAAGATACTGGCTTGAATTCAAGGTCTGCTATTTATTACCTGTGCAATCTTGCTCAAGCTACTTTAGGTTTTGTCCCTCAGTTTCCTCATTTGTAAATGAGATTAAAATGCCCTTAACACCTATCACTCAGGACTGTTGTGGGGCAAATATGACATATATGTAAAGTGCTCTGCAAACTTAAATATGCTACATGAATATTGGTCATTATTATCATCATCATCATCATCATCATTATCACTATTAATTCACTTAGTTGGCTTTGTAGGTTCTATAGCTCAATTCAATTACTACACTGGAATCTGTAACTAGAAATACCTGAGGAATGTTATCAAAAATAATGCTATTCTTCTGTTTGGACTGTGTCCAGAGTATCATCTATTGTACGGGTATACCCCTTAAATGAATATGTTTCCCTGTTTTAGGCTTCACTTGATCTGAATGCTCAGAGGTGTCACTGATGTTTCATTATCATCATCACTGCATCTTGCACACTATCTTGAAATATTTCAACACATGCGTAGGAGAAACCTTGTTTATAGAAAGCCTCTAAGGTCAAAGGTTTTTAAAGCATCCACAAGTCTCTTAGTTGATTGTATGACTAATGATAATGGAACAAGCAAAGGATTTTAAAGCAAATGGTATGTGCTTAAGTCTCTATGGCAATAATAAATAGCTGACATTCATATAACACTTTAAGGTTGGTAAAGAGTTTTGCATACACTATTTCACTTGAGTCTCATGACAACCCTTGAAGTAAGACATTACAATTAAAAACTCCATTTTTACAAATGAGGAAACTGAGGTTTAGAGAGGAAAACTGACTTGAATATTGTCACATGGCTAGTAAAGTGATAGGAATTAAACCTAAGGTCCACAACACCAAATCCAGCACTCTATTCATTATACCAGTTCACTTAAGCTTCCTGGGTTTCAATTTCCTTCATTTGTAAATTGAAAGTGTTGGGCTAGGTGTTTTTTTACAACTCTAAGTATGTTTTAATGATCCCTAGGGTCTTGCCACCTCTGTATTTTATTATCCTTATGTGGTCAATGCAGAACATTGTCTACCTGTTCCTTTTACATGTTTTCACCAAGGATATCCTTGATACAAGCATAGACTATACTCCAAAAATTTGATAGAGACAAAGGACATAGGCAAATGTTTTGGTACTTAGTAATATCTTCTTGATTGCCTTTAAAAATAAAGGCAATTTCTATATTCATTTCCATCATTTTGAATTCTTCTTTTCTCTTAGAAATCTTGAAAATTGAATCTTGAGGGCCTTTAAAATTATGGTGCCTCCAACCCAGATTTATTCTACAATTTATTCATACAGGTTCAGAGGCTCTTCTAATTTGATTGTCATGAAAGGCACTGCTATTTTCTCACAGAGTACACTGGGCACTGAGGTGTAGAGTCAAATATACCTACACTTTCTGCACTGATGAGAATAGATCATCATAAAAATATCAGTACATTTCAGTTTGGCAGCTCTTATTCTCCTTCTGGCTTTACTTACATGTAACCACTTTGTCAGAAGTTCCTTTCTGACATAAAGGTACTGGAGCACTGAGAATGCTCCTTTCCTTTGGTTCAACTTCCCACAAAAGGTGAAGCCTGGGAACATCAGTGTTCAGTGGTTTTCCATCAGGTGCCTTGCAAGCATTTGAGCTAACAAGGTATCAACCAAAATTGATTTTATTTACATAATAAAACAGAGAAATTTTCATTCGAGCCAGTAAAGAGCCAAGGCCAAGGCACTTTCTCTCTCTCTCCCTCTCTCTCTCTCTCTCTCTCTCTCTCTCTCTCTCTCTCTCTCTCTCTCTCTCTCTCTCTCTCTCTCTCTCTCTCTCTCTCTCTCTCTCTTTCTCTCTCTCTCTCTCTCTCTCTCTCTCTCTCTCTCTCTCTATCTCCTCTCTCTTTCTGTAGATAGCGATATATGTTTATAAATTTATAGCTATAGGTGTGTATTGTGTATATGTTTTCTTGGTTTTCCTTATTTCATTTGGTATCAATTCATGTAGATCTTCCCATGATTCTCTGTATTCATCATACACATCTTTTCTTTTTTTTTTTTAATTTTTGAAATGATGCTCAACATCACAGCATGAGTTGATGGAAGTACCATCACTTAGGTAATATTTTAGCTTCTGTTCCTTTCACAGAAGAGATGAATATATTTCTTTTTTTGTTTTTGTTTTTGTTCTGTTTTGTTTTGGTTTTAGGCAATTGGGGTTAAGTGACTTCCCAGGGTCACACAGCTAGTAAGTGTCAAGTGTTTGGTCTTAGGTGGGCATATCATTTCTTATAGCAAAGTAATATTCCACTTCATTCATGTGCTACAATTTGTTTAGCCATTCTCCAATTGATGGACATGTACTTTGTTTCCAATCTTTGCTATCACAAAAAGTCTGGGCCATCACCAGTCATCTTGACTCTTGTCTTGCCGCTGGATTCTGATGACTTTGGAGGAAAGAGTGAGACTAATGACTTTGTGCAGTTTTGCCTCACTTAAACCCAATTCACGTGCAAGTCAGTACACCACTGTCATGATGTCATTGGTCTTCTTTGAGAATGAAGGACAAACAACATCACAAAAACTGCTGCTTATGAATATGTTGGTATATATGGAAAGTTTCTTCTTATCTATAGCTTCTTTTGAAATCTCTGGTTCAAAGGTATTGACATCTTAGTCACTTTATTTTTATGATTCCAAACTGCTTTCCAAAATGGTTGTACTATTTTACAGCTCCATCAACAACATTTTAGAGTGTCTCCACAAACCCTTTATATTGAATACTGATATTTTTTGCCCTCTCTATCAATTTGCAGTATGATTTAGCCTACTTAGCTTTCACACCAGATATAAATTTTCTTCAATATGTTGTGAGGAGATAATATTCTGAAAAAATCCTGGTAATATTCCATTATCCTACTTCATAATGTTTTAGAAATGAGCTTAATCTTGCAAGTGACATTGCCTTTTGCTCTCATGTCTCTCTGCCTAGCAAGGAGATCAAGTGTCTACTGGCTAAGGGAGCTTCTGGATCCTGTCAACTTCCTTATTGTGTCATCTACTTTTTATCTTTTCTCCTCATTTAGCAATCAGTTTGACCTTTGCTCCAAATAGTCAATATGTAATTGCAAACAGTGCATCCTGAAATGACTGTTATACACACAGTTAGGTATTTCTTGTCTTTTAAGACACAGTTTAATTTTTATGATGATGTTAAGATGCTCTCCAGCATCTTTTCTTTAATGAAATATATTTATAATGCACAGCCATGAAATTTCAGAGCAGTCTATGAACCTCTTTCATTTCATGATCCTGAGCTATATCTTTTTACATCGTAGAATATAAACTCTTTGAGGGCAGAGTCTGATTTTTGTATCTGTATTCCTAGTACTTATAACACAGTAGATGCTTAAGGAATGCTTATGGATTGATTGAAATTTTTTCTACCTTTCCCTATTTCTATCTAAGTAATGAAATCACTTCATATCAAAATATATCTTGACTTAGTTTAGAGCAGACGTTCTTGACTTGGAGTTTATAATCATTTTCAAACATCATTTTGATAACTATATTTAATATGGTGTCACTTGTAATCCTATGTATTTTGTATTACTCATTTAATTTTTTTCCTTAGAAAGGCTCCATAGAATTCCCCAGACTACCAGAGGGGTCCATGTCATAAAAAGTTTAGGAACTCCTAGTTTAGAGCAATGGTTTCAAGCTCAAATAGAAATGGAGTCTACTAAACCATTCATAAGGATCTTTGCAGGCTACATATTGACTTAGAAAACCTTGTATTAACATTATTTATGTTCTATTTATTTTTATTTATTTTATTAAATATTTGTCACTTATATTTTAGTCTGTTTGAGGTAACACTTGTGAATGAAGGCCCGATGCACTCATATCTTTAGTTCAGAGGATCTTACCAAGTTCTTCATGGACTTTTTCTACTTTTTCAACCTCTGCAAGAGATGCTAGGACACTGCAATTTTTTTTCATGGTGGGTTATTTGTTTACTCTAATTGTGAGCATTGAAAAGTGAATGACTGTGTCCCATGAAATGATGCTTATTTCTGCCTTTGATCACAAATAAAACTAACTCCTCCAACTATTTTATTTATGTTTTCAAGGAGAATATGTGAGCCGTACTTCTATTTAGCTACAACATCTTTATGTCTTCTGTTTCTATTTATAGCAAGGATATCAGTATGCATGTAGTTCAGATTCTCCAATACTGCCTCAACTCATTGGCCTTTGGACAAATACAATACATTAAAATGAACAATAATTAAATTCATGTTTAAAGATAAAGAGTTTATAATTCTTAGCACACTCTGTTCCAATTATTTCTATCATTATTTTAGAAAGAGCATATCACACAGAGCTAAAAGCTATTTTATATTATGTGTGGGTGTGGGTGTGTGTTTCATAGGTTACACGGCCAAATAATTCATCACATCATGGCCCATCCTCTGGTGATAAGCTATTATGAATTTAGCGAGGCTGGTCCCTAGACAGCAGGCACAGTGTTTCACTGTATCTGTAGACAGAGCCCTTCTAGTTTGGTGAGCCTTCCAGAGTTTGTGCTCCACTAGCAAAGCCTCTAAGCCAGTATTTCTTTCATGCTATAGTGAAGGATTGGAGTAAAATTGTACTCTAAGTAGAATTTACCAAACCAGTTTGATCACCGACTCCCCCAGTGTAGACAGAACAGGATCGTTAGCCCAAGAGCCCCAGCGATAGCCTTGTGCCCCAGGGTACCTCACCTGCATCCAGCCATCATAAAAAAAGCAACTGTTGCAGAGAAGGGAGCCATCACCCCAACCAACACCAATACCAACTGCTGACTATCTGTCACTAATAAGCAAGTAAGTCCAAAGACCCTGGAAACAGAAACACTTAGCAAACCAATGCTTTTAGCCTGTCCTCAGTAGCCGTAGTCCAAACTCAACTTGAAAACTTTTTTTGCAGATATTGTGGCCCATGCATCCTCAGAAGCCACAATTTTTAAAGATGGAAAAGAAAGTACTCACCACCAAAGTGTGTATATGTATGTGTGTGTGTGTATGTGTGGATAGAGAGATAGATAGATAGATAGATAGATAGATAGTTAGATAGATAGATAGATGATAAATAGATAGATAGATAGATAGATAGATAGATGCAAAAATATAGATATATCAATAGATAGAGATATGCACATACTTGTAAGCACTTAGGCCAACAAGGCATCAAAGAGAATTGGTTTTATTAACATAAAACACATAAAGAAATTTTCTTTGAGTCAGCAGAGATCCAAGAAGATCCAAGACACACTCTGTCTCTCTCTCTCTCTACATATATATGTGTGTGTGTGTGTGTGTATGTATATGTATGTATATATGCATATATACATATATATTCACACACACATGGTATGTATATGTATACAAAATGTGTCACATATACATATGTGTGTATGATAGAACAGTATCATTGAGGAAATTTGTTTTGCTTGACTACATTTTTACAAGGATTTTTTTCCCTTTTTTCCCCACTTCAATGAGTGTGAGAAGGAGAGAATATAGATTTGTTCATTTAAGGAAATAATTAAAAAGTATGTATGTATAGAATTTGGCTCCAGGTTCTTGAACTGTTTGCAAAACTAGACTATTCCTTTCAAGTAAAGTGAAGTGGTGTTTAGATGAACTCATCAATTGATTATTCTCATACTCCCCAAACACAGATTCATATAAGGAATAGGTTTAAATCCTCATTTATTCAAACTGACAGCCACATCTCTTCTCACAGGCTCATATACAGTCTCTTCCCCAGATCCTGTGTCCATCAGTTTCTTCCTGGAATTTCTTGTTTCTCTTTTTGTCTGTTGAGAACTTAAAAATGTTCCATCTCAGAAATCATGGCTGTTGAAACTTCATTTTCATAGATTCAAATGTAATTCTGGGGATTGGATTCAGATCTAAACATTTCAATCACTATAACAACTACATATATTTATGTGGTTCAGATATGCCTCTGAACCTGCCCTGAACTTCACCCCAGGAGTCTCACAGAAGCCAGGTCCAATGACCAATTCTGAGTGATTCCACACTTCCAGGCTCTACACCAGCTACACGCTCAGGAGTCCATCTCTAAGTCCATTCATAAACACACACTAATTTTCATGCAGACTCCAATGACCCCCTAAATATATCCAGTGGTCCTCTCTGGTCTACAGTTATGAGAGTATGGGATGTTCGAAAAGGACTAGCACCTCTGGTGTGAGGGCTTGTCAAATCTTTTTCAGGGCTGCTCATCCACCTGTGGTGTCCACCTACCACCCAATTCTTACTTGTGGGTCCAAGAAACTGTAGCATGTGTGGCAGCCACACTCTGGTAAAACCATCGTGGCAGATGGGCTAAACCAAGTTGAGGATAACCAACAGACATCAAATTCTTCAGCGAATTAAGGGGATGTTTAACCCCAAGCATGTGAAGACTTTCCCCTGTGAAATGGGCAGATGAGAACAATTTGTTCCAACAATCATGAAGACAACCAAAGCAGGCTCTATGGAGTGCTTAGAGCCTGGTCAGACATCAAAGACACCAGGGTCATCTACTGCATCCCAGTTCATCACCCATGATCCTGGCTTTTGTACTGTCCCTGGACCTTGATGACTGGAAGAAAGAGAGAGGCTGACAACTTTGTACAACTCTGCCTCTCATACATCCAATTCACACTCAAGTCAAGACATCACCCTTATAATGTCATTGGTCCTCTGAAAATGAAGGACAAACAACAATATTTACAGACATGCCCTTTTATATGACCTAATGGCCAGGGATAGGTATAGCAATTCATCATGCTGCTTCAGCTTTGTCCATAGCTGTAAATTCTCAACTTAGGCAGTTACTGTTTCAGTTTGTATCTTTGCATCCCCAGCACCTAGCACAGTGTTAGGCACCCAATCAGTCTTTAACAAGTACCTTTTGCATTGAATTAAATTGAACTTTCACATCTCTTCATTTCATTTTTCCTAGTCAGGAAGCTGTAATTTCACTAAAATTTAAAGCAAAACCAAGTTTTCTGGAGACCCCAACATGATTCTCCCCATTACATAGACTCAGAATTAAATTTGAAGACAGCTGATGTTTTGGGAATCAGTGGCACAGTTGAGAAATTATGTTAGTCATTAATTTCCAGTGGCTACCATGGGAGGGAGGGAGAAGAGGGTGTTATTCTCTATTAGTCATCATCTCTCCACAAAAAAAAAAAAAAGATAAGACTGTTGTCACCTCTTAGCATTTTCCTTTAAAGATTAAATGATTTTATGCTTTCCAAAATTTGAGGCTGTCTTTTATTTCCAATACTCTGATCATTTTATCTGTGTTTGAAGCTTCTTTGAAGGTAAAATGGGGAGTTCCATAATTGCTGGTTCTAAATTTAGCCACAAAGAATCCTTTATGTGTAGAAAGTGTACCATTCTTGTGAATGTGGCTGGAGTCTTAAGTGAGACTGGAAATCAGTTTACTACTATCTATTCTTTTCTCTTCCTTTCCTTTCTTGCCTTTCCAGTAGAATCCTTTTTTGGGCAGACACAGTTTTGTGCTTGTCTTTGCATTCCCAGCAGGTAGTACTGTGCCTGGCACATAGTAGGTACTTAATAAATATTTTTCACATTGAACTGACTTGACTCTTTTAAAGGTAAATGGAAAGTCAACTCTAAGGCAAAATCTACTTGGCCACTTAATGGAAGAGGGATATATAATCTTCTAGTGAATTTGGATTGTATACCCAAAATGTCTGGATAATTCAGGCAAAAGGATGGGCTCAGCACATGATCATAGGTTCATATCTTTTGGCCTTCTGTTGCCACATTGTCACTACAAACTTTTCTTGATGTGGTTTCATTTTCATTTCAACATTACAAAATTGTGAAGGCATCTTTTCAGACTTTCTCTGATGTGATCTCTAAATCGCTATGATTTGATGGTAGGGGTCCCACTGATGAAAATGAGCCTTACTGTGAATTATTATTAAAGGGAAGGGAGGAAATTATTGGCACTCAGATATGAATATATTTTTTATTTCAATAGATTTAATTTTACCACAGAAATGGATTCATTGTATGAAATGTGCAGGAAATACCTGAAATAACACAATCTTTTTATGTTTGTTTGGAGAGGGAAAAGACATATTATGACCAACAGTTCAGACAAAATTAAAAGAAGAAGACTTACATTCATGTTCAATTTTTTATACTACATAAAAAAATCATTATTTCCATGGCAAAATATATCTCTACCTTTAAGAAGCTGTGCACTGAGTTACTAAGACAAATGAACAACAAAATACAATCTCATTTTGTATGGCAGGCAATAGGCTACATTCAAAAGCTACATCTATTTTAGATTCAGATGTGGAGCTTCAGATCTGACTCAATCAGAAAAGGTCACCAAGCCCAAATGAGATATGAAAATATATAAAGCCCCTGTACGTGTTCATTTGAAGAGTTTTCAATTTTAATTCTCTTTTGTGTTTTCCATTTCCCTGAACAGCTGGAGATGTGTGTGAGAGAGTGAAATGTTTGTTTATTATCCTATTTATTTATCATTCATTTATATGTTTGTTTGTTGAGTGCATATATATCTTTTGCCCCACAAACACTGCTAGAAGTGCTTATGAAGCAAGTCAGTTCAGATTGTTAATTTTTTTAGAGTGCAACCAGAACCTCTCATTATAACATAGCAAAAGAATATCATGCACTGATTACTAATAGTCAGCTAAAAAAGCAATATATGACAAGATGGCCCTTTCAGCCAATATCCAGAAAAGTAGCTCCTATGGAGAAGGAGTCAGCCATCCTTACTGTCAACCAATTGCCACACATGGAGCAGGCAAGCCAGTTTGCCTGTAGTGGTACCAAGGGACTCCAAGGGAGAGAAAGGAGGCAGCATGTTGCCAAGCGAGCCAAACCACTATTAACACCCTAATTACCATTGGAAACAACCAAGGACCCTGAACCCAAGAGCCTTTGGAATAGAAGGGCTTCCAGCCCAGTGCCATCAGACACTATCCCAGAAAGCCATCCCTGTGCAGATTAATCCTAGTAATTGCTTCTGAACACCCAGGAAAGAAAGTTCTTGCCACCAAAGTCCTTGCCACCAAAATACATGTGGAAGGTTCCAGCTGCAAGTCAGATGGAAAGGTCCCATGATCCTTTGTGCAGTAGCAAATTATCTCCTTTTACTCAATTTTACCCAAACTAATTGTATATATGTGGGTGTGTATTTATATATGCATGGATATATGTATATGTATGTGTATATAACACCATCCCAATTAAATTACCAAACATTATTTTACTGAATTAGAAAAAATAATAACAAAATTATACGAACAGGCAGTTTTCCAATGAAGAAATCAAAACCATTTATAATCATATAAAATGGTCTAAATCATTATTGATTAGAGGAATGCAGATTAAAACAACCTTAAGATATCACTTTATATCTACCAGATTGGCTAAATTGATAGAAGAGAAAAGTGACAAATGTTGGAAAGCATGTGAAAAATCGGGACACTAATTCATTGTTGGTGTAATTGTAAAATGATCCAACCACTTTGAAGAACAATCTGGAACTACACCCAAAGAATTATTAAACTACCTATACCCTTTGACCCAGCAATACCAGTACTTGGTCTAATTCCAGAAATGATTAGGAAATAATGAAAAGAACCTATATGTTCTAAAATGTTTATAGCAGCTCTCTTTGTGGTGTCAAAGAACAGGAAATTGCAGGAATGCCCGTCAATTAGAGAATGGCTGAACAAGTTGCTCTATATAATTGTGAGGGAATACTGCTATGCTATAAGAAATTATGAGTTCAATGAGTTTAGAAAAACATGCAAAGACTTGGACAAAATAATGAAGAGTGAAATGAGCAGAACCAAGAGAACATTGAATATGGTAACAGCAATATTGTTTTAAGAAAGATTTTGAGCGAATAAGTTATTTTGTCTATTATAAATACCCAAATTAACTAGAAAGGACATATGCATCCAGAGAAAGAACTGATAAATAGAAGTGTGTATAGAATAATTTTATACATATATACTTATTTGTGTCTAATGGTGGCCATCTTTAGGGCAGAGGAGAGAAGAAAAAAAGAAATTTACATGATAATTTGGTTGTATATTTGAAAGGAATACGAAGTTGTATGTAGTGTATTTGCAGTTTCTTATACAATCATCTTTTTTATTGTACTTTGTTATGGAAATCCTTTTTTATTTCATAAATTTAAAATACCATTTTTTAAAATATGGACTCCTTGAGAGCGGGGACCATCTCCTTTTTCTATTTGTAACCCCAACACTCAGTGCAGTGCTTTGCATATAATAAGCATTTAAGAAATGCTGCATTCATTCAATTGTAAGCTATTAGTTTATTAACAGTGTCACCTAATAGCACTCATAACTATTAAGCTGTCAAAATATTTTTCAAGTATTCAGTCATTCATCAAACATTTATTTAGCCTCTATTATTATAAAGTGCTTGGGGTATTCAACTATGAGTAAGACACTCATAGTTGCTCTCAAAGCAGGTACACTGTAGTGAGGAGGAATAACTTAAGAACACAAATAACGACAACACATACTAGAATGTGATGGATAAATCTGGAGGTTGAGATATAAATAAATTAATATGAGAGTTCAAAGGAAGGAGATCTCATCTCTGGTGGAAAACCTTTTGTGGGCAAGGTGTTATGTGAGTTGGAAGTTAAACGAATAAGCATTTATTACTTGGTGCAAAGTATTGTTCTAAATGCTAAAGATACAAAGAGGAAAAGCAAGATAGTGGCTCATCTCAAGGATCTCACAGCATAAAAGCGTGAGACAAATCACATAGGTTTCAGCTGCAAGAGGGCCTTAAGGTAGAGAATTTATTTAATGACGTTCCATTTATATACTTACATACATACATACATACACACACACATTTCTGATGTTGAACCATTAAACAACGTCAAAGAATTTAGTAACAAGGACTTTTTTTCCCTAGAATTTGAACTTTGCTAACCTTTTCCAACCCTATAACTTTGTTCTTGACACCTCCTAAATCATTTAGGGAAAAAGAAAGGACCAGAGCTATGGCCAGTAAGGCATTCAGTACCATAGTACCTTCAGAGGCAGGTGTAAGATTGAATCTCCACAAGAAATGTTCCCCTCTGTAATAGCTATAGGTACTAAACTGGAAACATGATGGACCTGTGGTCAGGGTGCCACTACCATTCCCAGAATTCTCGGGTTCCGGTTTCTAGTCTTCCCTACCACATTATGAAAACATGGGAAGGTTGAGGTGGTAGCATTGGAGTTAGAGCAATTAGGACTTAAAAGAGGCAGGGATGCAATGAGATAACATTTCAGGTTCAGGTGGTGGCATGAGTAACTATTTAGGAGAAGCAAAGGTTGGACAAATTCGAGGAATGTTCAGTCCAGCAGAAGAGTGGAGTACATGAGAGGGAATGGTATGGAAAGGTATCTAGATGGAGTAATGGATAGAGTGCTGGGCCTGGAGTCAGGAAGACCTGAGTTCATGTCCAGCCTCAGACACTTCCTAGCTTGTGTGACCCTAAGTGAATAATCTGTTTTCCTTAGTTTCCCCATATGTAAAATGGGGATAACAATAGTACCTACCTCCTAGGGTTGTTGTGATGATATTTGTAAAGTGCCGGCATATAGTAAGCACATAATTGCTTGATTCCTACATTCCTGTTCTCAGTAACCAGAACTTGAGAACTGAGAAGTTGCTTTGCATTGTGTGGCATTCGCATGTTCCAGGTGCCTTATCCCAGGCATGTCAGAATGAAGCTACAGAACTGATACTAGCATGAGTTTAATCCAGGAAAACAGAAGGTGTCTTTAACCTTGGGTTTTTGTAAGAAAGGCTAGGCCTTGGGAACAGGGGCTCCAAGGGAGGCCTGCATTCATCTGTGATCTTAAGCAGATTGTTAAGGAGGGTATTAAAGGGATGAGGAGAAGGCTGGTGATCCCAGGGATCAAGGTTGGTGAACTGAGCGCTTGTCCCAAATTCAGGATGCTAGATGTTCGTCACTCCCTTGTGCCATTTTGGGAGGAGGTTCTAGAACCGGCAGTTTGTATGAGATCAGGCTGCCCTGGGGCACTCAAGTACCAAAGATTTGCTGACAGAAATACCAAGGCAGAACTGTTGCCTTTGCCTGTGTTTGGAGTGATTCACCAAATGCCCTACATTTGCAGTGACCAGTATAGATGCTGACTCCACAACCCCATATACTGAATCATCACAGAATCCTGGAGAGTAGTGGCTTAAATCAAATGCTTCTTCCCCCTTCTTCTGCCAAGTAAATTCTCAGGTTTCTCGCACCTTCACCTTATTCTAAGATTCAGAATCATTCTTTACAACATGACTAATGTAAAAATAGGTTCAATATGAATGTATATGTAGAGCCTATATCAAATTGCATGCCAATTGGAGAGTGGGGAGAGGGGAGGAAAAAATAAATACTGTAAAATTTTAAAAAATAAAATGATCTTCCCACAGAGTAAAAAAAAAAAGATTCAGAATCATTGGTAAAGCAAAATAATTAAACTGAAAAAAACCCACGTAATTTCTTCCTCTGCTGATAAGTCTCCATGCTCCCTTCTCCCTATCTACCTTAACCTTATTTTGACATAGTCCATACATATCCTCCTTGGCCCTCCCATTCAATTGTGGCTCTTTCCATCTTTTGATATTAATGAAAATTTGTCTGCAGAAGCTACAATATACCTGACCTCCCTTGCTAGTGCCAGGTTCTCCTTCTGTCATGGCCCTGGGTCACAAAGAGGAGTAGGCATATTCCTTATCCCTCATAAGCACTTCAATTTGATCCTTTCATCACTTTCATTGTGGTTCATTCTATCCCTCTCCATCACTTGATTCAGATCCTTGTCAAAGTCACTGATTGCCCTCTAAGTCATTCTCCCTCCATCTCAGGGAGTTCAGTCCCTGGCTCACAGTTTTCCACTCAACTCCAAATTTTGCCCTCAGACTCCCAGACTTCAGCAGGCATGATGATGTCTGCTCAAACACACTGACTTCCACTTTATCACCCTCCTCAACTCCTAGGAACTAAGTCTTCAAACCATCCTAACCAGACAAAGGCTTGGTTGCATTTTCTGTCTCATCATTCAACCCAAGTCAATAAGCATTTATCCAGTACCTATTATGTATGCTCTCTCTTCCACTCACTGGGGATATAGATACACAGACACAAAAAAGAGGCAGGCCTTTCAAGTACCCTGAAATCTATTAGAGGAAGAGATGATAGCATTAATTTACATGAATAAGGAAATGCAGAAATTTTTAAAAAAGGTAAATACAAAATAGTTCAAAGTAGCATTTGGGAGGTAGAGCACTTCCTTGTAGGAGGTGTTTCTCAGAGCTGATCTTTAAAGTTTCCTAGGGATTTCAAGGGGTGAAAATGAAGAAGAAACCCATTCCAGGCTTAATTGGACTTCCATGTCTTCCATGTCTGAAGGCATGGAAGTGATTATTGTGTACAAGGAATAGTAGTAGGCTATTTTTTTTTCTAGAATGTAGAGTGCATGAAGAGGATTAATGGTAGATCACTCTAGTATGATAAAAATAGAGCTTAATTGTGATCGACTTTCAGGTCAAGCATAAGAGATGATCTTTTATTGTTGCTGTCCAGTCGTTTCAGTTCTGTCAACCCTTCATGACCCCATTTGGGGTTTTTGTGATGAAGATACTGGTGTAGTTTGCCATTTCCTTCTCCAGCTCATTTTATAGATGAGGAATCTCAGACAGAGTTAAGTGACTCACCCAGGGTCACACAGCTAGTAGGTGTCTGAGGCTGGCTTTGATATTTTATAGTCGAGGAAGCACTGAAGTTGTCTGAGTAGAGGAATGGTCTGATCAGGTTTGTGCCTTTTGAATATAATGAAACTATGTGGAGGGTACGTTAAAGAAAGACATTTGTTTAATTCCACGATCACAAATTCTGAAATATCTCTTTCTGATCACAGCCTCCTATCTTTTCATCTTTTCCTCACTAGCACTCCACATAAACCTATTCTTTAGCCTCATAGTGATCTCCCATACTTCCATCCATCACTTGCCTGACTTCTATACCTTCCCTCCTATGATTGATCCATTATCTTCTATCTTTCAATCCTTTGCCCATTAGTACCCTCCACTTGTCAACCTCTACACCAGATTGACCTGCCATCTCTCTGCTTTTGCATGCTACTTGAAAAATCATGCAACTGTGCTGGGTCTGTCACAAATTTATGTTATCTAATCTCAACTGAGTCCTTATTGCAGAAAGATGATTTTCCTGATTGAATCTCTACCACTCTCCCCACAGTGACTATTCTAAACTTTCTCTTCTCTTCGGAAACCCCATCTGTCACCTCCTGACTTCTTTTTCTTAGCAAAGGACCTTACCTTCTAATTTACTTTTTAAAGGTGGGAGGGTTAGACACAATGAGGCCCTTATCTTTCTATATTGCACACTTCAATAGTTCTCAATATCATTCCCCATTTTTTTCTCCTTTGCTCCAATCTCTGAGAAGGAGCAAGAGAGTCTTTTTCTTGTTATCTTCTCGGGGAGTTCTCTCTAAGTGTGTCTCTCTCTGTCTTTCTGTCTCTGCCTGTCCATCTCTGTTTTTCTCTGTCTCATCCCAGATGCCCAACTGGAGCAAATAACATAGGAAGCCTTTTCCCCTCTAAATTTCCCGCCAATGTTCTCTTCTTCTTTTCCCCCTATGGGCTGGATAGTGACCTACAATCTCACCCCGTCTGGCAGAGAACACCTTCTTCTTTCTAATCCGTGAGCCCGCTCCACATTTTCCAACTGTGATGGGCTAAGTTTCTCCAGCTCTGTCCCCTCTTGATGGACGGCAGCTCACTCTGCTTGGATGAGCAAGGAGTCACCAATTGCTATCCTTCCAGCAAAATGAAAAACTACAGAGTTTTAACACCTACCTAGCTTCTAAGGCCCTAAGACTCCTAGGAATTACTCTCTGACCTGCCAATGAACCTTATGAATGTTTGAGCATCGTTATTGACCCTACAGCTGCAGCCATAGGACCCTTGGGCCCTTCCATCAGTCTTGCAGCTGAACTCTCCATATGTCTATTGTCTCCCCCATTAGAATGTGAGCTTCTTAAGAGTTTGCTTTTCTATTTTTATCTCCAGCACTAACACAGTGTTTGATGCATACTTTATTCCCCATCATCTTCTTTTCAGCTGCTTTGTTACTCATACCAAAGACCATGCCCTTGAGGATTTAACCTACAGAACTCTTGTGGTCTCTCACATTCTGATGAGTGAGCTTCTCACATGTGGCCAGACCAGCCTTGTTCTCCTTCCATGTTTCAGTTTATTATTCTGTCATTTTCTTATCAATCTCCTTGTTGCCACACACTTACTTTTGATTCTCCCCCACCAGCCTGCTTTATAGTTCTGGAACTGTAATCAAATCAATTCTTCCAGTGCTACTGAAAAGGGTGTTGTCAATGTATTTCCCTATAGATCCATCACTATAAGTTTCCAAACCGTAATAGGCCTCCTGGGCCTATTTAATCAAAGTCTTCTGTTATGAGAATGTTTTCTTCTTGAGGATGGGGAAAATCTATGCTTTTGTTTTATCTCCAGCAATTAGCATAGTACATAAAATATGATAAACCCTTAATAATTTTTTCCATTCATTCATCTTCCATATCTTTTATCTACTAGCTTCTCTGGTAACTCCAAATATTGCTATTTCTCCCATTAAAAAAAAAAGACCCTTCACTCAACCATTTCCACAAATGTTCCTATTTGTATTCTTTATTTCAAAGTCCTAGAAAGTCACCTCTACTTAACAGCTCCATTTCCTTCATCCCACTTCTCAACCTTTGTTCAGTCTGATTCACCAGTCTTACTACTCAACTGAAAATGTTCTATCCAAGGTAATCAATGATTTCTTAACTGCTAAATCCAATGGATATATCTTAATATTCATTCTACTTGACATTTCTACCAAAGCAGAAGGTGAAGTGCCTTCTACCCTCCCAGATGTTGTCTTCCACTGTGTTCAATGACATTGCTCTTGCTTCTTATTCCACTTTATTGACCTCTTATGATTATTTCTCATTCACTAAATGTATACATACTTCAAGTCTGTCATAAGCATGTTCCTTTTCTTCTTCTACATCAGAGGTATCAAACATGTGACCCACATTCCACCCTGAGTGCTGCCAAACCAAATTAAAATGTAATTGAGAAATATTTAACAAAATAAATTAAAATACAACATGATATAGATAATATTAATTTGTGGTTTTATAACTCCATAGCTGTATACGTTCTTGGTTACCTTATCAGGTTCCATCAAGTACCATTTCTATGCCAATGTTTACAGCCTAATTTCACTTCTGAACTCTAGTCACATATTATCTACTGCTTACTATATATCTCCTCCTAGATGTTCTTTTGGCATTTCAAATCCAACAAGTCCAAAACAGAACTCATTATCTTCCTTCTAAACCCACCACTCCTCCAAACTTTCCTATTTGTTTATAGTGTTTCCCTATCTTTCTAGTCACTTAAGTTCATAATTTTAGAATTACTCTGATGTTTCCCTCTAACTCATTACCCTCCCTCCTCAGCCATTCAGTTGCCAAGTATTGTCAATTCTACTTCCACAATATCTGGCACATCTACCCTTTTACTTCACTTATCCAGCTACCATGTTCTGTCAGACCCTCACTACTTTTTCCTTGACCACTGTAATATCCTCCTAATTGGTCTATGTTCTTTCAACCTCCCATGCTACCCCCACACTAATCCATCCTTCATACAGATGCCAAATTGACATTCCCAAAATACACATTTGATCATGTCACTCCCCTGCTCAAAAATCTACATTAGTTATCAGTTGCTTCTATGACTTAGGCCTTCTAAAATTTGACTTTTGTGAACTTTTTGGCTTATTTCTTACTGTTTCCCTTCATGTACTCTACATGCCAGCCAAACCGACCTAATTTCTACTCTTTGAATTAAACACATTCCATGGAGACTCAATGACTTTATCCACATTGTTCTCCTTTCCCAGAATACATCTCTGTCTCTTAAAATGTATACTTTCTTCCAAGGCTCAACTCAGATGCAGCTTCCCATAGGAAGCCTTTTTTTCAATCCTCAAAGTTGCTTGTATTCTCTCCCTCTTCAAATCATCTTGTATTTCTTTATTTGGGCATTTGTCCATGTGATAGTATTCCAACACCCGCCACCCCAGTAGCATATAAACTCATTGAGAGGCTGTTTGTTTTTGCTTTGTTTCCCCAGTATTTATCACCTAGCCCTGCATATAGTAAGTGCTTAATATTTTTTAATTAGTGAATTTAAATGCAGGGTTTGAGGTTAGTACAGTTCTAGAGAACTATGGATGTTGGGGTCAACTGCATGAAGGTTATATTTGAAGCTGTAGAAATGGAAGAGAACACCAAAGGATGGAATATAGAGAAAAGAAAAGGGTCAGAGACAGGACCTTTTGAATATATACATGTCAAGGAAAATAGAAGAAAGGTATACCAGCAAAGAAGACAGAGAACTCATGAATATAGTGATAGGAGAAAGCTATATTAGCACAGTGTCAAGGGAGCCAAAGAAGAAATATAATGGCCCTTCAGGTTGATGTGGTTCCCTCCTTTGACTCTTCAGAAAATTTACAGTAAAGAGGTAATGTGAAAAGTCTGAGAAACATAATTTCTGGGTAATTAATAATTTTATTAATTATACCTAGTTAATAATTAATAAAATGATGGTCATCTGGATTTCTCTCCTAAATCAAAGACAAATTATGGAGGTCTCTCAATGCTCATATCCCCTTGGAAGAGTGTGTATTCCCTACAAGTAGTAGTCAACTCTAATTGGTGAACAATTAATGAAAGAATGAATATTATAATGAGAGATGGACCTATTCTAATAAGGAGCTGGGGCAAGTGACTTTGATTATGTCACTCTTACTCCCAGACCACCCCAAGGCTCAAGGCAATCTAGACAAAAGTACTTTGTCTGAGTAGCCTATCTGAGTCAAACACAATGGGCTGGAATTCACCTAGATTACATTCTAAGGTTTTCTAGTTAGATAGGGTAACAATTCCATTTGATAAGATGGTCTAGATGGTGTAAATTTTTGGACAAGGTCAATAATCTCCTTGAGAGACTGGACTTTAGGGGTAGCTAGGTAATGCAGTGGATAGAGCAGCAGCCCTGAAGTCAGGAGGACCTGAGTTCAAATCTGGCCTCAGACCAAACACTTGACACTTACTAGCTGTGTGACCCTGGGCAAGTCACTTAACCCCAATTGCCTAAAAATAAAAATAAAAAAGTGAAAGACTGGACTTTGAATGAGGAAATAGGAAAGAAAAAAACTTCATCTCTCCCCCACTTCTGTATTAATATAAGAGAGAAATAATCATTTCTGTCAAGGGAAAAGTTAGCAGTACAAACACAATTGCCTGCGGTTAGGAAAATTCCTAAAATTTAGGCATAGATTTAGTTCTTTGCCATAATTTTTATTTATCAATAGCTAATCCTTGGACTTTTTGTGTTTGAGGTAAAATTCAGGTTGCCTGAAAGATTTGGATGATGAAGCTGATGGAGCAGAGCAGTTAATATCTCTATTAATAAACTGGAGCTGAAATGGGAAGTTGTTGAGCACTTCAAAAGGGAAAAGATATGGCAGGGATGGATATAAAGGACTTATTCTGAAGCAGTAGTGGGGAGCAAGGAGTATGCTTATTTTTCCTCCTTACTATACATATTGAGGGGTGGGGATAGAAGGAGAAGCCTGCAAGGTAGGGAATTGCAAGAAGGATAGCCATCTTCAGAGGAGAGTTAGGTTTCATTTTAAGTAAGGAAGTAGAAGAGATATGAGGCAGCTAGATGGTTAGTGGGTAGAGCTCTGGGCCTGGAGCCAGGAAGGCCTGAGTTCAAATCAATCCTTGGATACACATTAGTTGTGTGACCTTGGGGAAGTCATTTAACCTTTGTTGGCCTTAATTCACTAGAGAAGGAAATGGCAAACCACTCCAGTGTCTTTACTAGGAAAACCTTAGATGGCGTCTTAAAGAGTTGGACACAACTGAATGTCTCAACAACAATAACAACAAAAAAAGGTATATTGGTGGAGAAGTTCAAGAATATAGGGGAGTTTGTCTGAAATGGAGCTGGGCATGTGGCAAAGGGCATAGGGGACTGAATGAGGTAATGAGTGAACCCAGTTGGAGTCTGGAGAAATAATGCTGATTCAAATAGGGGTGAAGGTTTGGTGGAAGATAGTCTGGGTATTCTGTTTATATGTAAAATAAGCATGAATTATCAGGATTAGAAAATCAGGGCAATGCATAATAGATTAGTATGGCATTTTCCTTGGGCAGAATTTAAACCACAGCAGACATGTAGATGTACTCTCTCCCACATTGACAAAGAGCCAAATCTATGCTTAAATTTTAGGAATTTTTCCAACTGCAGGGAATTTTGTTTGTAGTCTTATCTTTTCCCTTAATATAGATTTTCTGAAGAGACAAAGGAGGGAACCTCATCAACCTGAGGGGCCATTATATATGTTCTTTGGCTCCCTTGACACTGTGCTTTGAAATTATGGGGCTTTAGAATTCTTCAAAAGAGTTTCTCCTCCAAATATTCTTCAGCTTACAGGAGGAGCCAAGGTGGTGGAGGGAAGTCAGGAAGTTGCCTGAACTCTCCCCAGTTTCCCTCAGAAACAGCATTAAATCAAGCCTCTAAACAGATTCTGAAGTGACAGAATCCACAGAAAGATAGAGTGAAACAAATTTCCAGCTTAGGAAAACTTAGAAGGACTTTAGGAAAGGTCTGCCTCACTTGGGTAAAAGCGGAGCACAGTCCAACACAGACAGTGTCCAGGCAAGCCAGCGGGAGGCTCTTAGCCACAGCACATATCAGCAACTGAGACTCAGCAGGCCAATGGAGCAACAGGCCAGTTGTGAGGCCTCTAGCCCCAGTAGAGAAGGCAAACTGCCAGCCCCAGAATACTGGCACAAAGTGCCACTAGGCTGGGCCACCCCAGTGCAATAGGCAAGCCACCAGCATCTGAGGTCCCAGTGGCTTAGAAAGCCAGTGACCAGGCCCCTGGTTCCCAGTGCAAGAAGCTTGGGACAGTACCCCCTCTGCCTTAGGAACCAAGCTCAACTTTAAAAGTCACAAAATAGGCTTTAAAATGAGTAAAAAAAAAAAACAAACAGAAAACAGCTCTGACCATAGAAAACTATTATGGAAACAGGGAAGATCAAAACAAACTCAGAAGAGCACAGCAATGTCAAAATGCCTACATGCAAATATTCTTCAGGTCCTTGATTTAAGTATCTGGGCCTTGACTCCAGGTGGAAGAGCTACAAAAGATGGTGGCTATCTGGAGGGTATCTGAGGCTTTTCTCCTTTCTTAGTAAGTGGTGATCAGATTGGCAGCATTCCCTAAAATGTGGCTTCATCCAGGACTTTCCAGAAAATTCAGCCTGTTCTGTTAAAGATTTCCAGAAGACAGATACTTGAGCTACACTTAATCAGGACAAAAAATAATTTCCCTTAAGAGCTATATCAGATGAGTTTGTGACCAATCAATCAATAAATCAACAAACATACATTAACCACTTAGTAGGTTTGTGTTAGGTGCCAAGGTTACAAAGAAAAAGTGAAGCTGTCCCTGCCCTCAAGGAGCTTACATTCCGTTGAGGGAAACAATGTGTATATGTATACCCATTTACAAAATAAATACAATGTGATGGGAATGGAAGGTGTTAGCTAGGAAATGTTTCATGTAAAAGATGACTGGACAAGTTGAATTTTGAAAGAAAATAGGGACTCTAAGAGACAGAGGTGAGGTTTGGGTGCATTATAGACATGGAGGACAGCCAGTACAAAGGCAGAGAGAAGGGAAATTAAGTTCCATGTAAGAGACGTGACCAGAAGTTCAGTTTGGCTAAAGCAAAAGGGTGCATGAAAGAGAATAATATTCAATAAGGTTGGAAATGCATGTTGGAAATATGTCATGAAGGGCTTTAAATCCAAAAAGAATACTTTATATTTGGCTGTAAAAGTTATAGAGAATCACTGGAGTTAATTGAATAGGGAATATGGTCAGATATGCTTTTGGAAAATCACTTTGGCAACTGTGAGAAGAGTGAATTGGGGTAAGGAGACGCTTGAGGTAGGGAGACAAACTGGGTGGTTCTTGCAATAGTCCAGGTGTGAGGTGATGAGGGCCTATATTAGGGTGAAGGGGACATATAGGAAAAATATTGTACGGGGTGAAATGACAAGAGTTGGAAATAAATTGGATATGTGGGAAGAGTGTAGGTGAAGGGTAGAGTGTGAAACCAGTTTTAAGCCTGGGTGTTTATGAGGATGGTGGTAGAGGAGTAAGAAACAGCCAAAGTGCTAGCCACTGAGGTCAAGGAGACTTAATAGCCATATGACCCTGGACAAGTCACTAAGCATTCTCATCATCAGCTTCCTCATCTGTAAAAATGGAAATAAAAATAACAACACCTACATCACGGGTTTATTTTGAGGACCAAATGAGATGCCATGAAACATGCTTCACAAGCTTTAAAACAATTGTTATTGTTATTTCATGAGATGGCTGACCTGGCCTAAACTTCCAGACTATGAAAGTGAAGAATTTGTCTTCTCTTCTATAGGAACAGTAGAAGATGGTTATCACTATTTATAATCTTAATATGTGTGTTGCTTCACCCTATGAGGTAAAATGAAGAGAATTATGTCAAATATTTTATATTTACACCATATTTTTGTGCTGGAACATTTACCAAGATTTATGGGTGACATTCATCTGACATACATCCTAAATGTAAAATCCATTCAATTTAACCAATTCAGTATCTGAGCGGTGGGGTTTTAAGAGGAGAAAATAAGAACACGAGTCACTTTATCCTCATGTCAAGAAGGGCCTGAGCCTTGGGGTGGTCTGGGAGTAAGAGTGACATAATCAAAGTCACTTGCCCCAGCTCCTTATTAGAATAGGTCCATCTCTCATTATAATATTCATTCATTCATTAATTGTTCACCAATTAGAGTTGACTACTACTTGTAGGGAATACACACTCTTCCAAGGGGATATGAGCATTGAGAGACCTCCATAATTTGTCTTTGATTTAGGAGAGAAATCCAGATAACCATCATTTTATTAATTATTAACTAGGTATAATTAATAAAATTATTAATTACCCAGAAATTATGTTTCTCAGACTTTTCACATTGTTTAAAGTTTCCAACTTTCTCCAGGCAGAAGGGCCTATTCCTCTAGAATACATCCCATGTTTTCCAGAATGAAGGGATTGGACAAAATGTTTTCAAGATTGCACCAGATTTCAAGCTAAAAACTTGCTTCCCTTTGTCAATAGCCTTTCTTTTGAAGATTACACAAACTCACACTGGTATACACCAGTCAAAATTCCTGCCTGTCTCCACATTCACCTGAGTGAAAATAATATTTAGCAAAACCTAAAATCTCATAGGTGCGCAACATAGTTTATTGAATCTTCAGGAACAGACTCATAACCTAGGTTTCACTTTTCCATTTCCTCTTCACTTTGGGTTTTTCACTCCAATGAGAAAAAAAAAACCATGCAACTCTTCACCCACCCATCCCCCTCGTTTTTCCCCTTTTCTCTATAGTTTGATTTGTCAGCAGTATTTTTTCTCCTTTAAACTGCTGACAGGATGAAAGTTAACACTGCAGCTTCAACTTTAAAGCTTTCCTGCTTAATGTAAGGCATCTGATCAACTGAATAATTCCACCCTTCTCCCCCATGTCCCACCATTTTTGAAATAGATGGATTCTATAGATAGGAAACAACTTAAGCAAATGGCAAGTGGTGTCAAGTGAAACTTTTGATGTGATATTGACATTCTCTAAGAAACTGCAGAAATTATGAATAAGGGATGGAAAACAGTACCTACTTCTATTTCAGGCATTGACCTCAGGACCACTGATCTGGAAAATTAGCATCTGCCCAAGGATGATAAGGCCCAGAGTACCATGTGGAGCATCTGGAAAATAGGCTTTCAGGAACTAAATTTTCCAAAATGTGCACCTAAATTGCCTGGAGAAAGTTGGAAACTTTAAACAATACACCTGTATGTTCCCTCTGATATCTTTAGGAGGTAATGCTTAAAAAGTGTGGCCATCATTGAATCACCAGCCTGGAGCTAAATTTTCAGTAAGTGAGCAAAAGGTATCAATAGAATGCACATGTAGAATATGAAAGACAAAATCCTGAGACAGAAATCTGCTTATGTTAAGAGTTACATTTTTTAATCCCACTCTATTCAGATATCTGTATGTTGCTTGGGAGGAAATAAAGCCTAGCTCAGGGGTGGGCAATCACATGAGGCCCTCTAGGTATTCAAGTGTGGCCCTTTGACTGAATCCGAACTTCACAGAACAAATCCCCTTAATAAAAGGATCTGTTCTGTAAAACTTGGACTCCATCAAAAGCCTGCACCCAAGGACCTAGAAGGCCACATGCGGCCTCGAGGCCACAGGTTCCCCACCTCTGGCCTAGTTGTTCTTGACCTATTGTTTTTTGCCCCTCCCTCTGCTATGTTTTCTGGGACTAGAATAACCATAGGGCAGGGGGTAGGGATGGGGTGGAGGAATCAATAAGTCAAAGAACAACTAATACATACATACATACATACATACATACATACATACATACATACATACGTATATATACAGTATGTATGTGTGTATATATGTATACACATACATGTGTAAAATATTCGTATATGCATAAATGTACATATATAATATAATGATAATATACATGCATGTACAATGAAAACACATATATAAAATGCATCTTTTCATTACATGAGATAAACCAGAGTTATTTTCCACATATAAGAAAATAGCAATCTTAATTACCATCATTGATATATAATGCTTTAAAGCTTCCAAAAAGCCTTACATAGACTATCTTATTTGAGCTTCTCAACAACTGTAAGGTATAGGTATAATGTTTATTACTATTCCCATTTTGCTGATGAGGAAACTGAGGGTCAGAGATGCTTAGTGACTTGACTAATGTCACCTAGCTATTTATTGTCAGAGGTGGGATTCAAACCCAGGTCTTCAAAACTTCAAGTGCTGCATTTTCTCCAAACTTTTTGTGTATGGGGCAGGGGGCAGTTTGGGTTAAGTGACTTGCTAGACAGAGCTAGAAGTGTTATGTGTCTGAGGCTGGATTTGAATGCAGGTCCTCCTGATTCCAGGGCTGGTCCTTTATCCACCATGCCACCTCACTGCTCCCGTCTCCAGCCTTTTTAAACAGAGTATAATGATCTTTGAAAATGACAGGTGTTTCTAGGTTGGCCTATTGGACTACAGTTGGAAGGTTATACATGCCTTTTGGTTAGATCCTGTCATGTTACTGAAATTTGTATTTGTTTTATTTTATTTTCTATGAATACCTAAAGTTTTGCCTTTGAAGAGGAACTTGTCTGATTTGGCTCCTTTGATGCCTTGGCCACTACTGAGTACTTTTCAATTCCAAGTTTAGGATGGTGAGATAAAGGGTTGGAAAAGGGATATTATCATCTATTCAATTATGACCACAACTTAATAATAATAAGGAAAAAAAGTGGACCATAAGGTTTTCCATTATGCATTTGTATACAGACAAATCAAATGGTAGGGACCTAGAGATATTATCCTTGCCATCCACAAAGTACAAATTCAACATTAGGGGGCTTTTTCGTTTATTTGTTTTTTAAGTCCCTATTTCATAGAACTCAGAGAATTTCATAATTGGCAGGAACCTAAAAATGTCAACTGGTTCAGCCCAATACCTCATGCATCAATCTCTTCTATATCTCTGAACAAGTGATTGCCTAGCCTCCCTAAGATTATTTCCATTGTTTTTCCATGGGACATCCTGATTACTGGCAGCACCTGTCAACCTCCAAATCGTTATGGAAAAGCTAAGTTGTGTAGAATGTAAAGAAGGACATTAAATGCTGGATAAACAGTCTTTAAGACCAGGGTTCAACTTTGGTTCAGATCCTAACTCTGAGATTTACTAGCTTTTGTTCAAGTCATGTGACCTCTCTGTATATCAATTTCTTCATCTGTAAAACGGATAATTCTTACCTCTTCCCTTTTATCCCCCTTGCAAGGAAGCTGTGAGTATAAAATTAGACGGTGGAGGGCAGCTAAATAGTGCAATGTTGGGCAGGGAGTCAGAAAAACCAGGATTCAAATTTGGCTTCAGACACTCACTTGCTGTGTGACTTTGCCAAGTCAATTAACCTCTGTCTGCTTTAGTTTCCTCAAAACCATAAAATGGGCATAATAATAGCACCTACTTCCCAGAATTGTAATGAGGATCAAATGGGATAATAGTTTTAAAGTGCTTAGCACAGTGCCTGGCACATATGGTCAGTGCTGTATTCGTGCTAGCTATTATTATTATTGTTATTGCTATTGTTATTATTTAGAGTACTTTGCAAACTTTAAAGCACAAAGTAATTAACAACTACTTTAGTATTATGCAAATGATGGTTAAATTCCTATTCAGTTGTGAATATTCAAACCACTGGATTGTTTTCATTCCTCATTCTGTATATTAGAGCAAGGTCAATAACCCTAAATTGGTTGGCTCAGGTTATTGTAGCAATCTAGATGACCAATCTATGCAATGGAAACCAGAAACAACAGTCTATTGGTCTTACATCTTCAGTATATTAAGCAAATCATAGTGATTGATACATGTAATAGAAATAATATGAAGAGTGAGTCATTACTGTCATAGATTGAGAGCAGAAAGGCACTTCTAAGGTGATGTAATCCAACCCCTTATTTTACAAATAGACTTGCCCACAGTCACACAGATAGTAAGTAGGAGAACTGCAATTCAAACCCAAGTCCTCCGACTACCAATTTAATGTCCTTACTATTATCCATGCCTCTAGAAAAATGGTAGAATGTGTGGTTTTAACCAAACCTAGTTACCCATCATTACCTTAAGACCACAACAAATACTCCAAATAAAGTAAAAGAACATCAACAAGAAAAGGAAAAGAAAAGCAGTCCTTCAAGAGAAAATTACTTTGCAGAAAATAAAAAAAGTTGAAGAAATAAGGATAAAAACAATGAATAAATATTGTATGGTAAAGGTTATTAAAAAAAAAAAGAGCTCAAAAGGGAAATAACAAGTCCCCAGATGTGTAAATAGATCAACTGGAATAATCTTCAGAGCTGTTCAAAATCTCAAAGAGTAGAATAAAGACTAACTGGAATCTAAAAAGCTATTATTATAATCAATGAAGGAACACCAATGGCCCCAATTCTCAACAGTTTGAAGTATTTGTTACAAATTTTCCATAAATTGGTAAGGTTTCTGTTAACATTATTGTTTTGAGAAAGAGAATGGCTTATTTGGAAGACAGACTTGAGAAGGCAACAGAATTATTTTTTTTAACTCAGTGCTATTGTGTAAAGTTATCTAATCTCTATGAATCAAGGTAACAGAGCTATAGTAGAGATATTGATATAACCTGAAAAATATTGGTATTCTAGAAAAATATAAAAAACAAGGTGTCAGACTTTAATATTTCATAAAATAATGCAATAAAATTTTCCAGAAATAATGACAAAAGAGGGCAAAGTGCAGGTTGATAGTTTCCACATAGTTTCTAATAATATGCTGGCAGAGAAGTTCTTAAAATTTAACTCCTTCAGAAATGTCATGAAGTTTCAGAACTTCAAAGACAGAGTCTTTTATAAGCCAATAATAAAATCACCTGTCAAAAGATACCCATTACAACCAGCTACTATTTGTTCTCTAGGAAGAGAATAGAACAGAAAGACTGAAATATATCAAATACACCAAAAATCAAGGTAGGTCAGCTTTCATCTGTGAAAAATGTCTACCTACACTCTGATCATGTTCTTTCATGGGATAAGATGAATTTTTAAAATAACTGAAAATTTTCAGTCACTCCTTCAGATTAATTAATCTCTGGGGCTGGGGCTAGGATAGCAAACTGACTGGAAGGTAGAACTTTAACAAGTTAAGATATACTTTAAGGCAAGGGATAAGTAACTGATTAATCTTAGTATTTACATTCTGTAAGGCTTAGAAAAGCAAGTTGTCTCTGACCTCCCACCTTATCAAAGGTACACAAAGTAAATAATGGCTATCAAAAAAAAAAAGGAATTTGACAGAAGTAAATGACCTTGAGAAGGGCAAGGAGGAGAAAAAGAAAACAGAAAATAAATATACTTTGAATTGAGTGCCACAGTGAAAAGAAAGTTCTGGAATAAGAGGGAAACTGAACTGGTCTGAAAGATTTCATAAGCTACACTTCTATCTGAAAATAGGAGAAAGACTGAAACTTTTAAAGACAATATTAGCAAAAGTAGAATCCTGGGATCTGCATGTTTTGGTTTTGTTTTTGGTTTTGTTTTTGGAGGAGTGGAGGGGGAAAAGGAATAGAAAGGATTGATATATTTCTTTTTATGTGTATGTATATGTAAGTTCTAGCAGTGCACTGATGCCAACAAATAAGCTGGACTAAACATTGCACTCGTAACAAGTTAGTTAAATAATATGATACAATAGCATGAAAAGCAAATTTAACAGTTATAGTGATCACACCCTTAAAAGTTAATGGATTGAACTTGACTTGAAAAAGAAGTAGAGTTGAAGAATGGATTATAAAACACACCAAAAAAAGCTGCCTATAAGATATAGCCTAAATCATATGAAAACATAAAAAATTAATGTGAGAGGATGAAATTAACTTTGCTTCAAATGAATTTAAAAATCAGCAGCTACAGTTATGTTTTGAAGTAAAGCAAAAGTCATCAAAAGAGATAAACAAGGAAATTATATAATATCAAAGGTTTCATAAACAATGAAAATATATTAATTAACTATAAAGTCACTGAATCAAAAAGTCATAAAATACTTAAAGGAAAAGTTGTCTGAAATAAAAAAAAAATACCTAAACAGCAAGTAATCAAAATTTGATGAGTTTATATTCCTCTATGGAAATTTTAAAAGTCAAATGTAAATGTTAACCAAAAACACTTGAAACTTACACAGAATGTTAGAGAATATTATTTTCAAGGTCACATGGAAATAATTGAATAAAAGTTTTAAAAGCATTCAAATTTGGAAAGCATTCGTGGTACTTTTGTAAAAATTGATCAATTATTAGCTCATCAAGATAAAATAGACCTCTGATTTCTTTGGCATAGAATATTCCTAAGTGAGAAAATGCCCTTTTCCAATCCAGGTTGGGAAATTGTCTGTAACTTCAAAGTCTTAGAGAGTTGCCTTGAGTACTAAGACGCTATGTGGCTTACCCAGGGTCACAGAGACAATATGTGTCAAAGGAAAGACAAATTCACGTATTCCAAGGCTTTCAGGCCAACCATTTCTGTTTTTTGTTTTTTGGTGGTTTTTTTTTTATGACAAACATACAGTTGCTCACTATTTATAAATAGATGACAGAAGTCCAAAATCTTTAACACATACTTTACAGACCATAATGAAATAAAATAATAAATAATATAGGAATATGAACAAAAGATGCATATTTAAATGTAAATTAAGAAATTATATCCTAAATAATGTGTTAGTCAAAGATCAGAACATGAAAACAACAAAAAAAAAGTTGTAGAAAAGATAACAAAGATAATGATAGTGCACATTAACCTTTATATATCCCAGTGAGGGAGACATGCTGTAAACTTTAGTATGGGGAAAGGCCTTAGGTCCTCCCTTTCTGAGGTTGATGTGTGACCTGTGAATAATGGTCTCTATTGTGTTTATTCCATCAATTTTTCAGGGAAAGATAGTGAGGCTGGAAATAATCTTGAGAGCTTCAAAAGTTTAGGTGTATAAGATATCAGAGTCTGGAAGCTAAAACCCATGCAAGGGTTTGCCAGAAGCCAAATGGTGAAAAATGAAGATCCAAGTAACCTACCCAGCCTGATCCAATGGTAGCAGGCCTGCAGACTCATCTATCATCAAGAATACTCCATTTGAAAGGCAACTTTGTGGAAGTGAACTCTATGTAAAAACTGTGTCAAGTTGGAGTTCATTCTGCAGAGGGCCTGAAATGATATAAGGAAAAGTGTGCTCCCAGGTATTGGGTGGAAATGTTTGTATTTCTGCCCTTACTATATCATCAAAGTAAATATTTCATTCTAAATGTTAATTGATGTTAATCCATGAAACGGCTCTTGAGTACCCTAATCATTGGTGACTAACAGTGGATGGAATATACCTAAAAATGTCTTCCAGCCAATAGCATTACAGAAAGACACAACTATTCCTTTAAAGATGGTAGAGATATAACCACCCTCTCTCTGGGAAAATAAGGTCAGAGTCATTGTTACATTTGGGGGACTCATCTGGGATAAAATTAGACACAGCTAAGAGAACAAGCATTCCTGGATGAAAAACTTTCCCACAATTACTTTAATATAAAACTATCCAAATGGGGTCTAGGCAAAATTTTCTAGGCAACCTTTGCTACAAAGGATACCCAAAAATTTTTCCAGAGGTCCTGTATCATAGAAAATCCCCTTTGAAAGTTGTTGTTTTTACTGTTTCATCCAGAATGTCCTTCCTTTTCTTTTCTTTTTTTTCTACCAAGTCCAATATACCTCCAAGTCTAATTCCAACATTTCCATCACCTTCCCTTGCCTGCTGATCCTTTTTCTTGCACTGAACCCACTATTAGCATGTACTTATATAGTTTGCACCATATTAACATGTACTTCTTTATACGTTGTTTGTTGCTTATACTAGCAATTGTAAGTTTCTAAGGGCAGGGACTATGTACAGGGGTTACTCATTATCTGAGTCCCCTGAGTTATGAGGTTGTGCTTCAATTTGGTCCTGACCTATTGTTTAGACAGAGTAGAGATTTCTCAGTGAGACTTACTTGCTCATTGGGTCATGGTTCCACCAGTCTATCAGAGTTAAGTCTTATGGGGATAGTGCAGCTCCTGTTGAGGACTTTGCCATGCACAACTCAGCTACTTTCTTACCATAGAAAATCATTTTACCCCTGCATTCTCTTTCTCCCTTTTATGAGGTTCTCTTGGAACCTCTATTTTGAGGAAGGAACCCAGCTCAGCCATCCTTTATTCCTCTCCCAGCTTTGATTCTGGCTCTCTGGACTTTGCCACCATCCTCCATTCGGGTACCCTCTCTGCTCCCCTTGCTTCACCCCTTTTCATCACCCCTGTTGTTTAGAATGTAGATTCCTGGAGGACAGGAACAATCTTTCTTTTTGTATTTGTATCTCCAGAGCCAAACACAGTACCTGGTGTATAGTAGGTGCTATAAACATGCTTAATGACTGCCACTACCTTAGTGGAGAACCTCGTCATCTCATACCTAGACTTCTTCAGTGTTTTTCTGGTTAGTTTCCCTGCCTCAAGTCTCTCCCCATTCCAGTCCATCTTCCACTCAGCTATCAAATTGGGCTTCAACAATGTCACTGGCCTCTTCAATAAACCAAAGTGACTTTCTATTACCTCCAGTATTAAATACAAAATCTTTCCTTTGGCTTTTAAATAATCTTATTATCTGTGCCCTTCCTTCCTATGTTTCAAGTCTTCTTATATCTAACTCCCCTCCATGTACTCTGTTATTTCATAGCTCTGATTGCTTGATTTTCCTTAGACATAACACTCCATCTCCTGACTCTGGACATTTTCACTGGCTGTCCCCCATGCCTTGAAATCTCTCCTTCCTCATGTCTACCTCCTGGCTTTCTTCAATTTCCTCAGCATCCCCTCTCCCTCTCGAATATCTCACATTCTATAAGAAGCCTTTCCAAATCTCCACTAATACCAGTGCCTTCCCTCTGTAATTCTCTCCAGTTATGTGTGTGTTTGTGTGTGTGTGTGTGTGTGCATACATGTGCACACGTGCATGCATATTGGTTGGTTGTCATCCTTTGTTCTCGAAGAAGACCAAAAAGACATCTCTATGTTAGAGTCAAGTTACAGTGTTTCCAACTGTGTCTGATCAGACCAATACAAGCTCTGAATACTTTGCCACAGATCAGGCACAAATAATCCGTGTGAACATTTGGGGTGGATTCTCTAAATTTGTGCATCTCACATTTCTTTTGAGCTACTTCAATTCTGCTTTGCTCATAGGGCACAGCTCCTTCTCTGATGTGGGCATGCCATGCTGAGCAGTCCTGTGCCAGTGTCTCCCATCTCATGCAATCAGTTCCAAAGTTTTTAAGAGAGATCTTGAGAGTGTCCTTGTATCACCTTTTCTGACCAACATATGAGCGCTTGCTTTTTGTGAATTTTCTGTGAAATAGTATTTTAGGCAAATGTATGTTTCGCATTCAAATAACATGGCTAGCCCATTGGCATTGAGCTCTCTGCTGTAGAGTTTGAATGCTTGGCAGTTTCGTTCAAGCAGTAACTTATCCTGCCAGGTGATCTTCAGAATCTTCCTAAGACAATTCAAATGGAAGTGATTCAGTTTCCTGTCATGGTGCTGGTATACTGTACGGGTTTCACAGGCATACAACAATGAGATCAACACAATGGCTCTGTAGACCTTCAGTTTGGTGGTCAAATACTTCTCTCTCACACTTTCCTTCAGAGTCTCCCAAACACTGAGCTAGCTCTGGTAATGTGTGTATCAACTTCTTTATCAATGTGTACATCCCTAGAAGCTTGCTGCCAAGGTGAGTGAACTTATCCACAGTATTAAACTTCTCCCTTTGCTGGAACCAATGGTTCCACTTATGGATCGTGTGGCACTGGCTGGTGGAGCACCTGTGTTTTTTTCTTGGTGTTAATTGTTAGGCCAAAATTAGCACAAGCAGCAGAGAATCAACCCATATGTTGTTGTATCTCAGCTTCTGAGGCTGAATTGAGTACACAATCAACTGCAAACAAAAAATCATGAACCAGCACTCCCTCCATTTTTGTCTTGGCTTATAGCCTTTTCAAATTGAATAATTTATCATCAGTGCGGTAGCTGACTTTGATAGTGTTTGCATCCTCATTGAAGGCGTCTGAAGACATGGCTGCAAACATCATGCTAAAAAGCATGGGGGCAAGCACACAGCCTTATTTTACTCCACTGCTAACTGGGAAAGTATGAGAGCATTGTCCATTATCCAGAACTCAGGTAAGCATGCTGTCATGAAACTGACATATAATACTGATGAACTTTTCCAGGCGACCAAATTTTGACATAATTTTCCATAAGCCCTCATAACTGACAGTATCAAAGACCTTAGTCAGATCAATGAGAGTTATGTACAGGCCTGTGTTCTGCTTCTGGCATTTCTCCTGGAATTTTCAGGCAACAAACATCATGTCAACTGTTCCTTGGCCCTTTCTGAAGCCACAGTGGTTCTCAGGATGACCATCTTCCACATGAAATATAAGCATATTAAGGAGGTCTCTGGCAAGAATCTTGCCAGCAATAACTAAGACACACACACACACACACACACACACACACACACACACACACACACTCCGTGATTGTCACAGGACAATTTATTTCCTTTGATTTTTTAGAGCTGAACAATGGAGGCATTCTTGAACTCCTGGGGGATAACCTCCCCTTGCCATATAACTTGGAAAATTTCAGTCACCTTTTGTATGAATAATGGACCCTCCATCTTGTAAATCTCAGCTGGAATAGAATCAGCAGCAGGTGCTTTGCCACAGGAAAGGAGCCTGATAGCACTCAAAATCTCTTCTTCAGGGGCAGCTAGGTGGCTCAGTGGATAGAGCACCAGCCCTGAAGTCAGGAGGACCTGAATTCAAATCCTGCCTCAGATCAAACGCTTGACACTTACTAGCTGTGTGACCCTGGGCAAGTCACTTAACCCAATTGCCTGGGAAAAAAGAAAAACCTCTTCTTCAGTTGGAGATTTGTCTAGAGAGGGATTGACTTCAACCTGAGGTAAAAAGTCAATAGCTTCAACATTGATTGATGACAGTCTGTTGAGAACACTATGGAAGTGTTCAGTCCATCTCTCCAAGATCATGTCCTTGTCACTAATCAATGTGGCTCCATCAGCACTGAGTGGTTGAGATGCACCATATGTCTTTGGCCCATAAAAAGCTGTCAGGGTGTTGTAAAATTGTTTTGGATTGTTACTATAAGTGTAAAACTGAATTTCATCTGCCTTCTTACTGAGCCAAGAATCCTGCATCTCTAAAAGCATTTTAGATGGATTTAAATGCTTCCTTCTTAGAGATGGATGAACTATCCTGCTGGTAAACCCTGTGGAGTTCTTGTTTTTTCATTTAGCAGCTTCTGAATTTTCCCATCATTTTCATCAAACCAGTCTTAATGTTTGTGAATATTCTGACCCAGATGAGGAAATGCAGTGCTGTATACCAAATCTCTGAAAGCTGTCCTCTCCTTTTTCTTCTCCACTGTTGCCAACCATGTGTTGGCTCAATTTTCCCTCCAAGTTAGCAATGAGCTGTTCTCACTAAGAGAAGCCTTCTAATCTGTTGCCATTACGTCTTCTAGTCATCATTTTACTTTGGGGCCATCACTTGTTGAATGTGCATATTTAGCTTGGAGAGAATAAGTCTATGATCAGTACAGCACTCTGCTGCCACACATTGCCTTCACCACTCTCACATTCTGTCTGTCTCTTCTTTGATGATGATAGTCTAGTAAATGCAGCATTTGCTGCAAGGGTACATCCATGAAGTTTTATTGCATTTAGGTAAATGGAAGATGGTGCTGGTGATGAGAAGGTCATGAGATGCACAAGTCTTCAGTAGTAAGTAACTATTTGTTACTGCTGTTTCCAACTCCACTTCCTCCCAAGGACTCCCTGCCAAGTCTGGTAGTCTGAGCCTACTCTAGTATTAATGTCACCCAGAATTATAAGTTGGTCCTCTTTTGGCACATTGATGATAAGGGTCTCCTGGTCTTCATAAAATTTATCTTTGACCTCATTAGTGTTTGTCAGGATGGGAGCATAGGCACTGATGACGGTAGCATGGCATTTTCCTGCAAGTGGAAATCACATTGTCATGAGACAGTCATTCACTTCTTTTGGGAGACATGCAAGCTTCTTGACTAGATTGTTTTTTGATTGCAAAACCTATGCCGATTTCATGGTGCTCCCTTTCACTGAAAAATGTGTGAGCAGCTCCAATTTCAGTAAGCTAGCCTTCATTTGCCAGCCTTGTTTCATTCAGGGCTATTTGGATGTGATACCTGCTGAGCTGTCTCACAACAAGAGTTGTTTGTCTTTTAGGTCTACTAGATTTTGTGTTGTTTATAAGTGTGTGTACATTCCATGTACCGATGGTGAGTGGAATAGTCTTTGCAAAAGTTTTTGTACATTTTTTCATGTGTGTTTTGACCACAGGGTGGGATCCCAGCCTGATACAATAACCAGGCCAGGGTTGGGTAAGCAGACAATTTTTAGGGTGCCCATTCTATTCCCTTCCTCACACCAGGAGGTGAGCAGTGCATTCCTTAGGGGCCTGTCGAATCCCACTGATACTTCCAGTGAGAAGATGACCCTATGGCCTGGGCCACCTATGTGCAGGTTTGTGGCTACAGCTCCCAGTGTAGGCACACCTGCTGCTTCCTCACTTGCCTGTCACCACAGACCTTTGAGATAGATAAAAATGGTATGGGTGATATCTTTTTCTTCATACATAAATTGGATTTAAGTAAGGCAGAGTTACACAAAGTCGTCAGCCTCGCTTTCTCTTCCAGAGTCATCCCAGTCCAGTGGCAAGACAGAGTCAAGATGACTGGTTATGACTCAAGATGCAGTGGATGACTCTGGCTTCTTAGATGTCTAACCAAGTTCTGAGTGCTCCATAGTGCCTGCTTTAGCTGCCTTCATGGCCATTGGAACAAATTGTTCTCATCCACCCATTTCACCACTGTAAGTCTTCACATCCTTGGGTAGACACTCCCCCAACTCACCAATGGGTTTGAGACCCCTTGGTTACCCTCAACCTGGTTTCACCCATCTGCCTAAATAGTTTACTGGGATGTGGCCACTGCACATACAACAGCTTCTTGGAGCCATAGGTGAGAGTTAGGTGGATCAGGTAGACACCAAAGGTGGAAAGCAGCCCTGAAAAGGATTCAGTAGCCTTCACACCAGAGTACTAGTCTTCTCTGAACACACCCTTCACTAATTACATATGTATATATGTGTGTGTGTATAGATATATGTGTATATATGTATGTGTATGTGTGTAGATGGATAGAGTGTATAAATGGATAGATAAATAGTTTGTACATAGTTATCTACCTGTTGTCTCCTATTGGAAACAGGTACCTTTTTTTGTGTCCCCAGAGCTTAACACAGTGCCTAGCACATAGTAGGCATAGCAGGCACTTAATAAATCTTATTGATCATGAAAACTCTGTCCACTAATGTAGATCAATAATTTTTCTACAATTGAATCTTAGAGATTTTTCTGGGGCTCTAGAGGTTATGACTTGCCAGAGTTGGGACTAGGATTAAAATCTGGGCCTTTCTGACTTTGAGGTTAGTTCTTTGTATATTACACACTATTAGATCACATAAGGATGCAAAAGATGGGAATATGAAAATGTCAACTAATTAGCTAATTAAATTAATCTCAGACTTCCTTACTTGCTTTATACCAGTATGTATTGTGCCCATCCCTGCCCACGAAACATGTTTGCTAATCAGTCATCCAATAATCATAGGTAAGAGCTTCAAGACACAAGGGTTTTAATAGTAAAGGATTAAATGAGGCCCTTTGGAAAACTGATGAAGCCTTCAAAAATTTTTACAACAGTGGCCCTCTATGCAATGAAATAAAAAGGAATTAAAGAATATTATATCATGCTATCGTGGCATGGAAAATTTACACCATAAAAATCTAATGAACATTCAATTCATTCTTTGTTCTAATGGTTAATACATAGATGCAAGTATAAGCTAGATTTCATTAAATATATGATAAAAAATTTTGTTTTCACAAACCTGGCATCATTTTTATGATAAAATTCTAATAGCACTTTTTAAAAAATTTTACTATAAAATGTTGGTTGTCATTTTAAACTGATTCCTAAATGGTCTTTTTTTTTCTTCTAATTTCAAGTCTTCTTGGACAAGGAGAACTTCCTGAACTCAACTTGATTTGTATCACTTCTACTGACTTGTACGATGCTAAGCACATGCATGTATTTGATGTATGCTTATTTTAGGAGAGAATCTTATAGTAGCTCTTATGTATTTAACCCCTCTGTTGGTTCACAACAGATCTTTAGGAAGTTTGGATGTGTCCATTTGAACTTCAGATTTGTGCTTCAGGAATCCAGAGAATCATGCAGTATCCAGTATAGGAAGAAGGCCAGCTATGCTAGTTGGTAAATAGCCTGCCTGAAATTTGTCCACATCTATTTAAAACTACACTTGAGAAGATTTCTATTCATTCTTGTGCCTAGGCTTTAGTATTTTTAGTGCCTGTGGGCATATGGCCCAGTAATAAAAAGGCAGTTTCTATGCACTGGCCAAAACAAAAAATTTTTCTCCTCGAAAGTGTGAAGCAGTCTACATTTTTTTATTCTATAGTTCAAATTCTGCCATCATCACCTTTCTTTACAGACTAAATAGTAAACTTAACAGAAAATGTAATTGCTATGAATATCAAATTCCCATGAGAAATTTTTAAAATCTTTTTTTTGCACTTTAAATAAGAAACAAAAAATAATTTGCCTACTCATAAAGTAATTTTCTTAAAAATCAAAGAAAAAAATCTAGTTTTAATTAGTCTTTGGAATAAATTAAAAGAACAGGCTCACATTCTTCCCCCCAGTTACTCTATTTTGCAGAAATATAAGGACTATGTCTGAACATAGCTTGATTAGATGCCTCTCTGTACCTATCCTGGGTCTTCAGGATTGCTCTCCAGGATCCATGAACTTAACTCATATCTTTTAAGCAATATAGCCATGGAGAGGGGGAGGGCATCTATGAACTTGAGGTCTAATTGACATTAGTGATTCTAGCTCTGTTTTGGCTCGACCTCTGAGCATTTGGAATTGATCAGTTCATAAACTCAAGAAAAGTTGGGCAATGTTTCTCACCAGGTGGTCGTGTGTAGCTGCCTGGTGGAACAACTACTTTGCATCAAAAAAGTATTAAGCTGCTTCTTAGCGCTTAAATCCCACCTGAGCCATGCAAAACTCCATTTGATTTATAACCTTGCCATGAGACTTTTTTATTTTAATTTTTAATACTTGTAGACTACATGATAGGAGTAGAACTTAGTGTCACATATTAAATCTTACTCTTATCTTTGTTCCACAGCACTGGGAAAACTGCTTGTATGGAATGCTTGTATTCAAGTGTTATTATTCATATTGAATGTTTACTATGTTGCTATTCTGAACCTTGTAAAATTTAAATCTAGAATTAGATATCCCATTACAGAGTTAATCTCACTCCTGGTGCCAAAGATACCTTTGAAGGGAAGTAGGGAAGATGGTATAAAACAGAAACCATCTCTTGACGAATATTGCAATGAGAAAAGTGGAAAATAAATCATTCCAAAAATCTGGAAACTGTAATTCTTCAACCCAGTTCTGAAAATCTCCTATTTCTTTTTCTTGTCCTCTTCCTCCTCCTGCTTCTCTTCTTCCTTTTCCTCTTCTTTTTCCTTGTCTTCCTCTTTTTTTTTTTTTGGCTAAGCAATGGGGTTAAGTGACTTGCCTAGGGTCACACAGCTAGTGAGTGTTATGTATCTGAGGCTGGATTTGAACTCAGGTCCTCCTGACTTCAGGGCCGGTGCTCTATCCACTGCACCACCTAGCTGCCCCTTTTTCCCCTTCTTTTTAAATGAAGCCTATTAGTCCTGAGATAGCAAGTTAGCTGGCACAGTTGTCAAATAGTCAGGTGATGAACCTGGTATCAGGAAAATCTAAGTTAAAAATCTGCTTTCAGATACTCATTGAACAATCCTGAGCAGGTCATTAACTGCTGTCTACCTTAGTTTCCTCATCTGTAAAATGGAAATAACAATAGCACCCACCTCTCAGGGTCATTATGAAGATAAAATGAGATATTTGTAAAATGTTTTGCACACTTAAAGGGCTATATAAATGATAGCTATTATTAATAATAGTTTACATATAATAATAATAAATTTAAAATGGAAAATTGAATAACATTTTGTATCTGTTTCCAAAATATAGAAGATAGGAGACATAAATTAATGTACACAGCACAAATATTTAAAAGATTTTCCTTTCTCTATTTAGGTCTTCTGTTATAGTTGGATTTTTTCTTCTAAAAAATATCTTTTTAAAGATTCTCTTATTGACATTTAAAAAATAAATTTCTGGCCTAAACTTCTGTGTATTGCATATTAGGCATCATGTCGAACCCCAAAGAGAGCTTAGGCTATATACTTAATTGAGAGACAGCTGCTGATATATACAGTTGTTAGAGACTTTTTATCTGGAGCCTTTAGGATAAAAGGCTATACAGACTGTCAGCAAATAATATAATTTAACCAAGATACTGTAGTGTCAGAGCTAATGTTATGCTTTTAGCTAAGGCCATTCCAAGATGAACATGTCTATAGATCAATGTTTTTTTTTTTTCCCACTTGCTCCAAAGAACCATTAATTTATAAAAACACAAACTCTCAATTTTGACATAGCACAAGTCCACTTAACTAACCTCAGATAGCTCAGATCAGACAACTCAGAAGACAAAGCATTTCATTTAATAAAACCAACAAACAAATAACTCTAGGAACCTGTCAGCTTTATAGGATCTATTGAAAAGGACCTAGATAGAGTTCATTGTTCCACAAAACTAGGACACTTCCTTACAATTCATTACTATCTGTGAAACTTAATAGTGGCAAGGCTTCTCAGTTCTACAACTGAATTTAATAAATATTTATTAACTGCCTATGATGTGCAAAAAGCAAGGCAAAAAGCTAGGGATACAAATACAGAAACAAAATAGTCCCTGTCCTCAAGGATCATATATTTTACAGATTGGATACAATACAAAAGCAAATGTACAAATAGAAGGTAATTTGAGAAAGGAGAGCGGATAACAACTAGAGGGACAACAAAGGCTGCTCAGGAGAAATGGTACCTTAAGCCTTGAAGAAGAAAAAAAAGGATTCTGGGGCAGCTAGGTGGCACAGTGGGTAGAGCACCAGCCCTGAAGTCAGGAGGACCTGAGTTCACATCAAGCGTCAGACCAAAAAACTTGACAAGTCCTAGCTGTAGCTGTGTGACCCTGGGCAAGTCACTTAACCCCAATTGCCTCACTGAAAAAATAGATAGATAGATAGATAGATAGATAGATAGATAGATAGATAGATAGATAGATAGATAGATAAAAAGATTCTGAGAGCTGGGGATGAGGAGAAAATATAAATTTGGGGCAGGAGAGGCAGCATGGTACTGCAGAAATCACTGACTGTGGAAAGAGAACTGAAGATGAAACATTCCACTCATCTCCTGATGGAGAGAATTTAGTCAATGAGAGAATTTGTTTTGCTGCACGGTACACATTTGTTATGAGGGTTTTACTTTTCGTTTTTTAATTGTTCAATTAAGGGGAGAAGTGGGAGAGAATATATGCTTGTAAAAAAAAAAAGAAGCAAATAAATAAAATATGAAAGAACACTGACCTTGTAGTCAGAACACCTGGGTTCAGTTCCTGTATCTGATAGTTCCTACTTATGTGACTTTGGGGCAAGTCACTCACCTTGCCTAGACTTCCAATTCCACATATGTAAAATGAGAAGGTTGGCCTAAATGGTATCTGAGGTTTCCTTCAAGTCCTAGATTTATGGTCCTAAGTTTTGTTCACATTTTATGTGAAGTTTAGATATTATGCTTATTATATAAAATATAGCTATGAAGATATCTACCTTATTGAGGTCACAGATTGAAATATTTCAGATATTAAAGCCAGTCTTTCAGACAGTTGCTAACTTATGTTATCACAAATTTTCTTGGCCGTATTTAGGTCTAATATATTTTTCACAAAGCTTGGTTTTCTTTCTTTATACAGTTGCTGTTATATCCTTTCTAGCCACAGCCTCACAGTGTTTTTAATTTTTCTTCTAAGGAGGTCAACAGCTCAGCCAACGTTCCCAAAGCCCAACTGAATTTTTCTTTAATTAATTTGAGGGCAAGTTTTGTATCAGGTGCTCAGGGTACAAAAATTGTTATTTATGGTTCCACAGAGCACTCTACCCAAGAGAGTACATCAGAATTCAAAAAGGTTGCTTGCTGAGAGCACATTAATACAACAAAAGAAGTTGAATGTTCTTAAGAGACATTTCTGTTCATTGAAGATAATCTTATAAATTGCCCTTCACCACAGTAGGATATTTTTTTTCTCTGAAGAAACAGATCAGTCATGTAGGATCTAAATATCTTTTCCCTTGTCTGTGCTGGAGATGTTCTGACAAATTGTCACTCCTTTTTTTCTAGACTTCATGTAAGCATCATCACTCCTTCTTGTTAGTGTTTGTTATTCCAATGTATCTGCCCTGTGACTGGTTATAATGCTCCGACTTCAGTTTATCTTCTCTTAGTTTTAATTTGTAGTCACTGTTTTCAACCTCAGAAACACTCAGACAATTACTGATGTACATCCATATGTATCTATATTGGTAAAATATTCCAGGTCCATTATAGGATTTAGAGCTGGAAATAACTTCCAACCTTTTGTAAATGAGGCAGCTAAGGAGGTTGGATGTCATGCCCAAGGAAACCAAAATGATAAGTAGCAGTAACAATCTGAGTCAAATTTTGAACTTGTTTGTTTGTTTTGATACCAATTCTAATGCTCCTTCCATTACAAAGTACTTACAACATATTGCAGTGGAAACTATTTTGAAGCAATTACAAAGTACTTACTGTGTGCAAAGCACTATGTTCTAGGGATACAAATGTTGTTGTTCATCCTTTGTTTTCGAAGAGGACCAATGAAATCATGGGTGATGACTTGCTCATGAATTGAAGTAGGGTAAGAGTAATGCAAAGTCATCAGCCTCACTCTCTCTTCCTGAGGCATCAAAGTCCAGTGGCAGGACAAAAGTCAAAATTACTAGTGATGGACCAGAATGCAGTGGATGATCTTGACATCTTTGATTCCTGACCAAGCTCTAAGCACTCCACAGTGCCTGCTTCCACTTTCTTCATGGCCCATTGGAACAAATTATTCACAGCCACCTATTCTACCAGAAAAAGTCTTCACATGCTTGCGGTAGACATGCCTCTACCTCACCAACAGATTTGAGCCCTGTCAGTTACCCTCAACCTAGTTTAGCCTATCTACCAAGATGGTCTATTGGAGTATGGCCACGATGCAAGCTACAGCTTCTTGGAACCACAGGTAAGAGCTGAGTGAAGAGGGACACCAAAGGTGGATGAGCAGCCTTGAAAAGGGCTTGGCAAGCCCTCATATCATAAATGTTAGTTCTCCCTGAACAATATAGAATTGGGGATACAAATAGAAAAGTGGAGATAGTCCCTGCTTTAAAGAAGTTAACATCCTCAAGGAGGAGACAACAGATACAAAAAAAAATTTTCAGCTGCAATTTAGATGGGCATGTCTCATGGTTCTTAGGGTGCTACATTCTTCCTTCACACAGATAAAACCATATCCATTTCCTCCTCTATAATCTATAAGCCTCTGAAAGCTTGGAACTCGATGTTGAATCTGTATTTACTGCATGTAATTAAATATGTAAAAAAAAGAATACCAAGATATGATGAAATGAACCATTACCTATTGACAGATTGCCAGTTTCATATGTTAAAGCTTTAATGTGAATCTTGGCAAAAAAGAAAATTAGATTCAAGATAGGGATAGCAAGCTGTATATAGGAATGCCTTGTTTTATTGCACTTCACTTTATTGTGTTTCACAGATACTGCATTTTTTACAAATTGAAGGTTTGTGGCAATCCTGCATTGAACAAGTCTATCAGTGCCATTTTTCCAATAGCATGAGCTCAATTCATGTCTCTCTGTCACATTTTGGTAATTCTTTAAATACTTCAAACTTTTTCATTATCATTTTATCTGTTATGGTGATCTGTGATCAGTGATTTTTGATGTTACTATTAAAATTGTTTTGGGGTACCATGAACCACACTCATATAATCAGGGACTTAATTGATAAATGTTTTATGTGTTCTGACTGCTCCACCAACCTTCTCTTCCTCATCTCTTTCCCTTTCCTTGGGCCTTCCTATTTCTTGACACTTACCAATATTGAAATTAGACCAATTAATAACCCTACGATGTCCTCTAAATGTTCAAGTGAAAGGAAGAGTCAATCAATGGGACAAACTGCATTGTTGTCTTATTTTAAGAAATCACCACAGCCACTCCAACCTTCAGCAACCACCATCCTGATCAGTCAGCAGCCATCAACATCAAGGCAACACCCTTCACCAGCAAAAAGATGACAACTTGCTGAAGGCTCAGACGATGATTAGCATTTTTTAAAGCAATGAAGCATTTTAATTAAGTTATATACATTGGTTTTTTTGTTTTGGTTTGGTTTTTTTGGCTAGGCAATGGGGTAAAGCAACTTGCCCAGGGTCACACAGCTAGTAAGTGTTATGTGTCTGAGGTCAGATTTGAACTCAGGTCCTCCTGAATCCAGGGCCAGTGCTCTATCCACTGTGCCACCTAGCTGCCCCTATACATATATGTATATATATATATATACACACACATATATATGCACGTATATGTGTGCATATATATATATATACACACACATATATATGTACGTATATGTGTGCATATATATATATATATATTAGAGAGAGAGAGAGAGAGAGAGAGAGAGAGAGAGAGAGAGAGAGAGAGTGTTATATGTCTGAGACTAGATTTGAACTCAGGTCCTCCTGAACCTAGGGCCAGTACTCTATCCATTGTGCTCCCTAGCTGCCCCTATACATTGGTTTTTTTAGACTTAATACTTTTGTATACTTAATAGACTACAGTACAATGTAAACATAAGTCTTATATGTATTAGAAAACCAAAAAGAAATCATATGACTTGATTTATTGCCATTGTCTATTGCAGTGGTCTGGAACCAACCTCAAAATATTTCCAAGGTATGCCTATACTTTGTCTAGTCCATTGGACTATTTCCAATGAAAAGATAAATCCAGGAGAACAGATGAAGTTATTAATTTATCAGATTATTCAAACCCAAGAGAAAGACTAAGAAAATCTTTTTCAAGCTTACAAAAATGTTAAGCATCATAGGAACATAGACTGACAGAGTCTAAGAGGGCCAAAAGCTTGGCTAGACATCATAACTTTAGATCTTGCCTGAACTTTTTTCCATTTTGAATTTCTTTGATTCAGTTTGAACACGTTTGGTTTGGATAGGAGTAAATCAGAGAATCTGTGCCGGCCAAACACAATTTCCATGTTCCTTAATAGTGGACAATAGTTAGAACATGAATCCCAAAGAGATACCAAAGTCTTCTAAAGTTTCAGTAGAATTCAGAAGGCAGGGCAGGAAATTCACCTCCATGATGAAAATGTTCATGTTGCTTTCTAGAAATTGCCTTGAGAATACTCACACCCTTCCAGCATAGGGGAAAGCAAACCATAACCAAAAAAAAAAAAAAAGAGTAGGTAGCCCTAGATCTACAATTAGCAACGCTCTACAAGCAATATAAAATACCATCCAAATTAGCTTTTTAAGACAAATTAAATTGAGTGGTTACCAAAGGGATAAGAAGTGACACCTTGGGACACTATTTGTAAGAGGAAGATAAAGACTTCAACACACAAGAACTCTTCACCACCACCACCCCCAATAGTTATCTCAGATTCCTTGACATTGCTTCTTGGGAGGCTGCTACCTCTTCACCTGGGGCACAATCACCACTGGCAGAAGAAGCTAGCAGCTTCTTATAATTATTCTTGCTCACAAGGCTCTAAGTTCAATAATTTCTACCTAATGAAGAAGTGCAAACGGTTTCTGTCAGTGCATTACAAATCTCAGCAACTTAGGAAAAAATCCTGGTCTCAGAAAATGAAGTGGATCTTCTTACCAACACTAATCCCTTTATTTTATAATCTTGATAGCATGACACCATCTGCTCTGGAATCTTTTGATCACAGCCTCTCTCCATAATGTTTCCCTTTTAACTAACCCTTCTCTCTGTCTTATTTCATTCTCTATCCACTGGATCCTCCCTGCTGCCTTCAAACATGCCTGTCCTTAAAATAAAACAAACAAAAGAAGAAAAACCTCCTCCCTTGATTCTACCCCTCAGGCTCTTCTCCCATATTCCTCCCTAATTCATAGCCATACTTCTAGAAAAAAATTATCTACACTCCATGCCTCCATTTTTATCACCCCAGGTCACTTCTAAACCCCTTTAAATCTGATATGTGTGTACATAGCTCATGTGAATCTGCAAGATGATCTATTCATTGTTAAATCCAAAGGCTTTCTCAGTCCTACTCATTCTTGACCTTTTTACAACATTTGATAATAACACTCACTTCTTCTTTGTAAATCAGTTGTTTTTGACTTGGGATCTGTAAAGTTGTGTGTGTACATATGTGTGTGTTTGTTTTTAATACTTTGATAACTATTTCAAGCTAGTTTCCTTTGTTCCTTTGATTTCATCACTCTCCTTTGACACAGAAAAGGCTAAGAACCCCTCTAGAATTAAATATTCTCTCCTTCTAGGGTTTTCAAGATCCTGCTCAGTTAGGATTCTTTTTCTGTTGGACTGATTCTTGTTAGTCTTTTCTGTAGGATTATTATCCTTGTCTTCTATCGAGGGGTGTAGGTCAATACTCTCTTCTCATATTTGCTATAGCCTTTCTTGGTCATTGCATCAGCTCCCATGGATTTAACTTTCGTCTCTATTCACACACATTCTAAATCTACATGTCTAGTTCAAGTATGCTTGCTATATTCCAGTCTCACATCATAAAATGCTTGCTGGAGAGATCTAACTAGATATCCTGTTTCTGTTGTGGTTCATTCATGTCCAACTCTATCATCCCTTGGACAAGTTTATGGGTTTTTTTTTAGCAAAGGTACTGGAGTGGTTTGCTATTTCCTTTTCCAGTGTTCCCCCATTTTACAGAAGAAGAATTGAGGCAAATGGGGTTGTGACTTGCCACATGGTCACATAGCCAGTAAGTGTCTGAAGCCAGAGTTGATCTCAGATCTTCCTGACTGCACTACCAAGCTGCCCCAGATATACCATAGACTTCTTTTAATTCAACATATCAAAAACAGAGCTCATTGTCTTTCCTCCTAAACTCATCCTGCAATCGTAGCTACCATAATTGGTTAGTGAGTGAGCTATCAGAAGACAGGAATCATACACAGTAATCCCAAATCTATGTCTTAGACCAGTGCTACCAATCTTTTGAATTCTCATGTGTTCTAAGTTTCCATACTTCTCAATTTTTAATCACAATTTTGAATTCTGCAGGATGATAAAAAAAAAAACCTCCATATCCATAAAAAAATCTTGAAAGATGGTCCCTTGACAGGCACTAACATGTGGCAGAAAAAGTCAGGGCTACACTGGCCCAGAAAAATGGGCAGTACCAAGGTTTTATATTTGCACATTTTTCAAAAATCTTTGGTGTTCTGGTCCAGGCCTGATTCAGGCCAGTCCAGAGATTTAGGCTTAGGATTGGAATGAAATGAGACAAGTATAGATCATCTGACATTTAACAAGAAAAAAGTTCACTTAACAATAGCATGGAAAGAATATCCAGCAAGCATACAGCATGGATTCTTGACCCAAGTACCCCTGCCTTTTCATGTGACACAGTGAGTAATTGACCTAGTTAATAATAGTGTCAAGCCAGAGAAGTCTCCGAATTCCTCTGAACTTTTCTGTTTAAGTGACCAGGAAGCTATATCCATGATTTGTGCTTTAGATCCTTGGTCAAGTAAGTGTTCAGGATGACTTCACTGATTCTTAGGGACCAAGGCATGCATAGGGTAGATGCTGCTCCTACCACAACTGGAAACCAGGAGGACAGTACAGTGGGTTAGGTCTTTGAAAAGCATACATTTGACTGACAATAAAGGGATGCAAAAAGAGGTAGAAGGATGACAAAGAAGAGTGCCAGTGGTTCTTTAACTGCTCCCAATAAACTAAAGTGAAAATCACTCATGCTTAAGTCAAACTGCAAGTGGGATCTAGTTGAAGAATTGGAGGAAGATGTTAGAAAATAGGGCATGGAAAGACTATCTGTTGGGTCAAGTAAGTAAATAGGCTTGCAATATATACAAAGACTTCATGTACTGCTGCTGTTCTATAATAATCAAATATTAAATTTAACCATCAGAGAAATACTAGTCAGAGATCACCCCTGCCTTTTGCCCCATCACCACCATTGGATTAATTTATTTTCTGGGGTTTCTCACTTCAAGGTCATTCAGGTGATTATGCTTTGCCTGAGAAAGGTATTTCATAATTACTCTATGAACTGTGTCAACAAATTAGTAAAATGTAATGTTTCAAAAGACCAATAGAATATTGCTATGGTCCCTAAGAGGCAGCTAAGTGACACAGTAGATAGAGTGCTGGGCCTGGAGTCAGCAAGTTCCTCTTCCTGAGTTCAAATCTGGCCTCAGATGCTACTAACTGAGTGACCTTGGGTGAGTCATTTATCCCTGTTTATCTCAGTTTCTTCATTTGCCAAATGAACTTGAGAAGGAAATGGCAAACCACTCCAGTATCTTTGCTGAGAAAACTCTAAATGGGGTCACAAAGAGTAAGACACACCTGAAAATGACTAAACAACATGGTCCCTAAGAAGACCACAGCTGTATAGGCTTTTAGTTTTAGAATGGGAAGTAACCTTGACAATGATTTAGTCTAGTCTAGCCTTTTCATTTCATGGATAAAGAAACTAAGGCTCAGGAAGAGTAAATTTCCTCACCATAGTCACAGAAGTAGTAACAGTGAGAATTAGGATTTGAATGCAGGTTCTCCAGCTCCAAAATCAGTGGACTTTTCACTCCACCATACTAGTGTTAAGTGAAACTGTTTATCCAGTGGTTAATGGTCTATGCAATGATGGCCTCAAGTCATCCCCACTCCAATTCATCCTCCACTCAACTGCCAAAGTGATCTTCCTTTAGCACAGGTCTAACAGGTCACCCTTCCCCCACACACTCAATAAACCCTGCTGGCTCCCTCTTACCTACAGGATAAAATATAAAATGCTCTCTTTGGCTTATAAAGCCATTCACAAGCTGGCCCCATACTACCTTTTCAGGCTTCTTTGACTTTATGCCCTTCCACATACTCTTTGATCCAGTAACACCGGTCTTCTTGCTCTTCCTTGTACACAGCACTCTATCTCACAAATGCAGGCTTTTTCACTGGCTATAACCCATACTTCAAATGCTCTACCTCCTTACCTCTGCCTTCAAGCTTTTTTATCTTCCTTCAAGACTAAGATTAAATCCCACCTTCTGCAGAAGGCCCTTTCTGGTTCCCCCACAGCTAGTGCCTTCCCTCCTGGATTATCTCCCATTTATATTTGTCTCATGTCTTAACACATATCCTGAGTATACATATTTGTTTTCACATTGTCTCTTCAATTAGATGGTAACATCCTTGACAGTAGAGACCATTTTTGTCCTTTTTTGTATCTCCAGTGCTTTTGTATCCTCTAGTGACAGGCAAAATGCCCTTAACAAACTCACAATTTGATGGGAGAGATAACATACAAGCAACTTTGGATATATATAAAATATGTAGAGTATAAATGGGAAGTAATCCCAGATATAACGTATTAGGATTAAGGAGGACTCAGAAAATATTCTTGCAGAAGGTGGTACTTTGTTTAAGATTTGAAGAAAAGCGGGGGGGGGGGCAGTTAGGTGGCGCAGTGAATAGAGCACCGGCCCTGAAGTCAGGAGGACCTGAGTTCAAATCTGGCCTCAGACCAAACACTTGACACCTACTAGCTGTGTGACCCTGGGCAAGTCACTTAACCCCAATTGCCTAAAGAACAAACAAAGTAAACCAGGAAGTGGAAATTATTTCCTAGGCTTTGGAGAAAGACAGTGAAAATGCCCAGTCAGATAATGGAAAGCCATGTGTAAAGAACAGCAGTAAGGTCAGTACCATTGCATCACAGAATTCATGGAGGGAAATAAGACGTGAAGGACGGAAAGATAGGAAGGGGCCAGGTTATGAAGGGATTTAAAAGTCAAACAGATTTTATTTTTAGTATATTTATGAAGTTGTTGTTCAGTCACACCCAACTCTTTGTGACCCCAATTGGGGCTTTCTTGGCAAAGATACTGTTTTGCCATTTCTTCCTGCAGCTCATTTTACAGATGAGGAAACTAAAGCAAATAGAGTTAAGTGACTTGCCCAGGGTCATGTAGCTAGTAAGTGTCTGAGGTTAGATTTGAACTCAGGAAGATGAGTCTTCTTGACTCCAGGCCTGGAACACTATCAACTGTGCCATCTAGCTGCCCATATTGATATAGAATAAGTACTTAATAAATGCTTGTTGGTCAACCTTGAAACCCAAGAAAATCAAAATGAAACATACCTCCAGAGACTGATAGACTGGAGTCCAGGAGTAGCTATGTAAGAATTCTATGTAATTCTACTCTATGTAAGAATTCTATTCTATGTAAGAAGGTTTGCAACCTTCAATTTTAAAGCACCCATCCTGATCATGACATGGTTTTCAATGTTTCATGAAAGGTCTATGCCTTTTCATTATCAGATGAACATTATCCTTGGTGTGTTACAATAGCTCATCTTTATTTCATTGACAACTTTCCAGTACCACTGGGGTGGTAACAATATGTGAGCTGCTTATGTATATTTGAGTCCCTAAAAAATGCTTTGGGGATTTGAGGGACAGTTTACTCATTACTCTTGATTCTAGAATCCCAAATAAGAGTTAATGAACTGAAACAAATTAGCATTTTTGAAATAAATAAATAAGAATGTAATATAAGGTTAAGTAGAATAGTACAGGGAGCTAGCTCCCATGGTTTTAGGAAGCATGGCACTTTGTTTTCCTTTTCCTGTATTTTTGTGGAATAAAGAGACCACTCCCATTAATGGAATGGAATGGGATGGAAGATGACTGTGATATTAGAATGTTATAAGAAAATTTAAAATTCCTAAGCATTATGGGGTGGGTAAGTAGCTATCAGTTGTTGATATAAGCAAACCATAGAAGGAGTATGAGCAGGGAGAAAGGGCAAAACATTTATTAAGTGCCTACAATGTGTCAGGCACTGTACTAAGAGCTTTATAGATAGCATCTCATTTGATCCTTGCAACAGTCCTATAAGGTAGATTATTATTATAATCCTCATTTAACAGTTGAGGAAAATGAGGCAGACAAAGGTTAAGTGACTTATCCTGGGTCACACAGCCAGTGTCTGAGGCCAGACTTGAACTTAGGTCTTTGTGACTTAAGGCCCACTCTGCCACCTCGCTACCATAGCAGGGCCACGCAGAGTGGAAGGAACTAAAGGTAGATAAGCTAACTTCATAAGAATCCCTGGAGTATCAAAATAGGACTGAGCAAAATAAAAGGGGGAAAAAAGGTTCAGATGTTGATGATGAAGACAGCTATACTGTAAAGAAAAGTGAACTTACAAATGTTTCTGACTCTGTGCTCAAAGCCTCCCTCCCAACTGAGAAGTACCTTGATCCTGAGATAAGAAATAGGGACAGGTACACTGAGGGGACAAATGAGTTGAAAGAGCCTGACTGCCTAAGACCCCTTTATACCATTTCCAGATGATCCTCTATTAGTGGCTATGAGCCCAGTCACCAGAGACCAAACACAGAGACAAAGACAATGAGACAATCAATCAATAAACGTTTATTAAGCACCTACTGTGTGCTGGGCAGAGAAAAGAGAGAGAAACAGAGACAGAGACAGAAAGACAGAGAGACCTGGTAGAAAGCAAATAGTGTGAATTTGGATTTAGAAAAATTATGGCCCTAATTAATATAAGAACTTAGCTATGGTATGGTGAGAGAAGGAAAGCTTACCCTGTTTATTTATGTAAGAGGCCTGCTCCTTATTTTTTCTACCAGAAACCAAGTAAGATTTAACAACTGAGACAAATTGGTGTTTCTAATATGAGAAAATAACTAATTATGTGATATAATGTTAAGTGAGAAGGTCAAGAGTCTTATGAAGTTAGTTAATTTATTGTCATTTCTTTCCATTCTTCCACGGTGGAAGAATCAAGATAGAAACTACATCCTCTGACCACAAAACCAAAGCTTTCTTTTTTTGTTTCTGTTTTTGTTGTTGTTGTTGTTGTTGTTTTTAACCATGGTACACACAATCAATGGACAGCTACTGTGTCTTCAGTTCTTTGCTACCCCCCCCAAAAAAAGCCAAGTATTTTGGCACATAAGGAAACTTTCTTTAATTCTTTGATCTCCTTGGTTTGTCTGACTTTTGAAGGATAAAGTTATCAAGGCAAGTCCAGAAGTTATTAGCTGTTAGGTTTTGAGAAAGAGAGAAAGAGACAGAGATAGATGAGATAGGGAGAAAGATACAGAGAAAGTCAGTGGCAGAGATAGAGTCAGAGAGAAGCAGCAGTAAATTCTAGATAACTGAAGTCTCCCATTACCACTGTGCCATGCCTCTATGCCAGGCTCATGATCTATTTCTCAGGCTCCTCATCTATTTTTTCTTTCCTCTTTCTGGTCAACAATGATGTCAATATTGCTTTGGTTCTTCCTTATATTTGTGTTCATAAAAATGTTTTCTAATATACTTCTCTCTCTGGTTCTTGGATTTACTCACATTATAACTTCTTAATATCCGATGCAACCGTATAACTCCTTGAACTATCTTGTTTATCTTTTATATTAAATTTCTTTTTTTTCAACGAACAAAAATCTGCTTTTTATTCTTTCCAACTCCCCCACTTTGATTCAGAAAGAAAAAAAAACACCTTGTTATAAACATGTACAGTCAAGCAAATCACATTTTCTCATCAGCTGTCATATATATGTACATATGTATGTATATATACATACATGTATGTATATAAAATGTTTCAATTCATACTTTGAGTTAATCATATCTATATCAAAAAAATGGAAAGGTAGTAAGTTTTGTCATGAATTCTTTTCAATTCTAGTTTGTCATTTCCTTAATCAGAGTTCCTAAGTCTTTCAAAGTTATTTGTCTTTACAATCACTGTATAAATTGTTCTACTGATTCTGCTCACTTCACTCTGCACTAGTTCACATAAGTCTTCCAGGTTTCTCTTAAACCATCCTCTCCGTCATTTTTAAAAGTACGATAATATTCTATCACATTTATGTGCCAAAACTTGTTTAGTCATTCTAAAATTGGTAGGCACTCCTCAGTTTCCAATTCTTTGCCAACACAAAAATAACTACAAAAGTAAATATTTTTGTATTCTTTAGCACCAATCTCTCCTTTTTCTACCTTTCCTCTTGGTCTGTACTTCTATTCTCCCCTTTCTTTTCCAGTGCCTCATTGAAAGAAATGAATTTCTGGACCCAACTTTGTGTTTATTCTTAGAGGAGTGTGAGGTTCAAATGTCAACCATTCTTCCCTCTATCACTTTTTCTTTATTTGTATAAACTTCTACTTCTACACCCTAACTACATGAAATAATTTTCCCCATCCTTCTATCTCCCTTCCTCCCCTAGCATGTTCTTCTTCCTCTCTTTTTCCATTCTTTTGAAATCATCAAAATATAACAGAACCACTCCTAAGTCCTTTGACTTCTTCTTTGACTCTTAATGATAATAAGGTTCTGACATGACATATGTATCATATCCCCAAATTAGAATATAATTAGCTCATCCTTGATCAGTCACTTGTGATTTCTCATTTATGTTTCCTTTTTCTGTTATCGTTTTTACTTGATAGAGTTTCTATGAAGTTATGGCATCAACAAAGCTTAGAATTTCTGTTTCACTAAAGGTCCATTTCCACCACGGGATTATACAAAGTTTTTCAGATAAGTTATTCTTATCTGTAAGTCTTTATCTTTTGCCTTCTGGAAGACTGTATTCCTAGTTCTCCACTCCTCTATAGTGCTGGCGTCTTGGCATTTGAATTCCTTCTGGCTGCTTAGAACTTTGTGTTTTCTTTGACGTGAAGGTTCTGAATTTTGGCTATAGTTTTCATTGTGCATTTCTTAAGAGATGATTTGTAGATTGTTTTGTTTCTACTTTATCCTCTGGTTCTAAGGGATCTGCGTAGTTTTCTTTCATGATTCCTTGAAATATGATGGCTAAGCTCTTTTTTTTTTTGTCATGGCACTCAGGTAGTCCAGTGATCCTCAATTTTTTTCTGCTTGATCTGCTTTTCAGATAACTTATTTTTGCTATGACATACCTCACATTTTCTTCTATTTTTTTTCAGTTCTTTAACCTCATTTTAATAAGTTCTTTTTTGTTTTCTTCTGGAATGATTAACTTCCATTTGATCCATTTAAATTTTCAGATTTGCTGTTGCTTGGACAAAGTTTTATTATTCTTGTGCCAAACTAATAATTTCTTTTTTTTTCCATAGCACTCATTTCTTTTTCTAATTTTCCCTATGTTGTTCTCATTTCATTATAATTTTTCAAAACATTGTTTAAAAACTTAAAGAACATAAAAAAAAACCTCTTGTTTTATCTCTTCCAGGAATTCTATTTGACCTTGTGACCAAGCTATGTTTTTCTTTTGTTGCTGTTGTAAAGTCATGTCAATCATGTCCAACTCTCTATGACCCCATTTAGGGTTTTCTTGGCAAAGATACTGGAGTAGTTTGCCTTGTCCTTCTCCACTTCATTTTACATATGAGGAATTGAGGCAAAAAGGGTTAAGTGACTTGCCCAGGGTCACACAGCTAGCAAGTGTCTGAGGCCAAATTTGAACTCAAGAAGATGAATCTTCCTGATCCCCAGTCCAATCTCTATTCACTGCGCCACCCTAGCTGTCCTTTTCTTTTAGGCTTTGGTTATGCATATTTTGGAGTCATTCTCTCCTTCTGGGTTTATTTCTTGAGAATCTCTGTCATCATAATAGCTTTTTATTATGTAGTTCTTTTTTGTTTCCTAATTCTTTTTTTTAAACAATATGGAAATTTATTCAATTAGAGAATGTCCAAGTTAAAATTTATTTGAACTTTAGGCTTTGATCTTTCTTAGGTAGAATTCAAGCTCTTTGCCCTCGAGCACATAGCAGTCTGGTGAGCCACCCTGGCCTGTCTTCCATGAGATGCAGCTAAAGAGCTTGCCTTGCTGGAACTGTTCCTCCAGAAGTGAGCTGATCTTGGCATTCTTCTTCTGTTCCTCATATTTCTTCTGGATCTTCTTTGACTGCTTTTTATTTAAAATTTCTTCTTCCTCAGGAGTCAGCTTTGCTCTCTTCTTCTGGCCCAAGGGCAGGGCATAGCGGGACTCATACCACTGGTGGCATGGGGTACTATCAATGAGCACAATGCAATTCTTCACCAGTGTCTTGGTTCAGACCAGCTCATTGTTGGGTGCATTGTAGACCACATCAATAATCCTTGTTCTTCAGGTACAGCACCCGGAACCCCAGGAAAAGTTGTCCATGTCCAGCCTCAGTGCCCAGTACTTTTTCTTGCCTCCTCGGACTCGCACAGTGTGAATGTGGTGAGGGCCAGTCTTGGTGTTGGTGGTCAGGTGTCCTAGCTTATACTTGCACTTCTTGTGGTAGGGCTGGCACTTGCCCCCCATCTTGTGGCACTTGCGCCAGTTGTCCCAGGAGATCCATATGGTCGATGTGAGCTGCAAAGAGCTTCCTAATTCTTTCAACCTGCTTCTTGATTTAGGACTTTATGTTACGGATAGGCTCTTTGGAAGGCATGACTGGACTGATTCTACTGCTGATTTCTTGGGAAATTGAGTGTTGAATTATTCCAGGATCTCAGGAACAGCTCAGGTCAAGTACCTGCAATTTTTTAGTGCTCCCAAAATGATTTTTACCTAGGACAAGTCTAGGTCTTTCCTGGTCTGAGTTCTTCATTTCCTGACCTAAATTTGGGTCTGAACAACACTCCTGTTGGCTTGCCCCTGGTTGGAATTCTAGTAGACTACAAGCTGGATTCAGCCACTATTAGCCAGCTGAAATTGCTGATTCAGAATGATGACTCTTCCCTTTGATCTGGGATTCCTGCCTTGGTTATTCTACTGCAGGCTTCAAACTAGTCTGGATAGTAACTGAGACCCTTCTCAGCTCCTGGGGTCAGAAGTACACAATCACTTCTTGCTTCTGAACATGTTCCTTACTGAATACACATCCAAGGACCTGGAGTGTCACCTCTAGGTGTAGGTCTCTTCCTCAGTCAGTCCCTGGATTCATGACTCAGAACTCAGTAGTGAGCAATAGAGATGCAAGTTGTCCTGCACTCTGTACAATATTGGGTTCATATTTGCTGGAACCTCTTTTTTCCTTAGTCTTTCCCTATACTAGAATTCTCCACATTCACTGCTGTTCAGTATTCCGAGACATGTCTATCTGTTTCCCTACATTGACCTGGACTATAAAAATGACTCACTGTTATTTTGCCTTGGATTTTTCAATCAGGACTTGGTCTAGGTCATTTTTTAGATGCTTGTAAATGTGTGACCCTATTTATTTTGAATAAGGCATGCTTACCCAGAGCGATATTCAATCATGTATGTTATCCCATAAGTTTCAGTGATGTCTTTGAAGTAAACTTTGACTCATTATGATAGGACTACATGAGAGCTAGGTGGACCAGGGTACGTACCTGTATGGCTATTGATGAGTATGAGATGAAGGCCTGTGCCCTCACACAACCCCTTCTCCAGGAGCTGATGAATAAATGGCAGAGGTATATTACAATTGCACGTCCTCTCATCCACACAGACCAAGAGGTAACAACAAGAAATAGTGATGTAGGCTTTCAAGCACAGGGCCTCAAGAGCAAACATAGCCAATAACCCAATCTCACAGCTTGGAGAGTTATAAATTTCCTGGACAAATGCTGAATTCCCACAGAGTTCCCAGACCTAACCTTCTAGAGAGGAAAGGGAGAGTACTTGGACTGAGCCAACCTCTTGGAGAAAAGATGATTAAGCGTGTGGTCCCAGAACTGGAGGAACAGCATGGCAGAACCATGATATGTAGGATGAAAAAAACTGACTTTACTCTCCTAATAATGCTATAAAATTATTTTCAAACCTCAAAGCATGATATGAAATTCAGTTATTATGTTTTTTTTTTCTCACTGGCATATGGAACTTCAGGTGAAGAAATTTCCTCAACAAATCCAAATCAGCACCTGCTCTGAAAATTAATGAGTTAGTAAAGACACTGAGAGATTAAGTAACTTACCCAGAGTCATAAAGTCAGTAAATGTCAGAGGGAGGACTTGAAAACTGATTTTCCTGGCTCTAATGCCCATTCTCTGTCCATTATTTCATGTTGCCTTTTGTTATTATTACCGTGAGTTACTTAGTGCAGATCTTATGGAAGTATTCCTTCCCTAAACAAACCACATATATTTCCTCCTGGGGACAGTCAAAATCTTCATTATCAACTCCACTATAAAGCTAGAGGTCTACATGTATCACTGGAGAAGAAGATAGGATGAACCAAAATGTGAATGATTGACTCTAACAATCTAAGTTTAGTGTTTTTGTTTGTTTTTCCCCTTCTGAGGGGAATCAAAATTTTTAGGTAGTGCTATAAGGCTAGATGCTTTTATAAGTCCTTAGAGTGAAAGGTGGGATTCACTAGAAAGGGAAAAATCATAGGATGGTTTTACAGGCTATTATGAGTCCCTTTTTTATTATATTGTTTCCATGGAGTAAAATAAAGGCTTCCCTGTATTCAGTATGTGGTACCTTAAGTGTTTGCACAGGAATTTGGAGCTCTTTTGCTCTGGATACCTAGATATAAGCTATATTCTTAGGTTCCCAGAAGAATCTAGGAATTGGGCAGAAATAAGCCAAAGAAATATGATTTGGGCCTACAACTTCCAAAACCAGAATAGTATGTACAAATCCAAAGTTTAAGATGCTAGGATATAGATTACTTACCCTCATTGGGACCTGGGATAATTTCTATACTTTGGGGTAAGGGAAATGACCAGATTTTTAAAAATCTTTTAGATGCTGACTTGAAAGTATGGTTCCAAGGAGGCAAGTAGACACTAGAGCTCCCCAGGCAAGTCATGTAACTGGGAGAGTAAGGGTGAGGATATGCATCACAGTAGGGCTAGTGGAGCCCAGAAAATATTCTGAAGTGGTCTCATGTGCTTCTAAATGAACATGCTATCTATATGGATATCTATACAAATATGATATGTATGTGAATAGGTATATTGATTTGAACAAGTTTAATATTGGTTCTTGAGACCAGAGTATTACAGCCATCTTTATTGACCGTGCAAGACAGAAGAGAATCCAGTTTGCATAATCCTCTAAAATTATCAACCCAAAGTAACATTTCTTACCCCTCCTTTCCTCCTTGTTCTCCCTCACTTCTCTGGGAATAAAAGAAATAGCATCATTCATTCAGATATGCATAGACACTGCCCTCCAACCAATGACCAGCTGGTGAGAGGAAATAAAGAGAAGGTAAATAATTTCAATGATCTGAGCTCAGAATGATTCATGTTCAATACAGAAAACTGAAGTGGAGACTTGGCATGCAGTGCATATTTCCAGTTATTCTGTTATTGTATTTTGTATTATTGTGTTTTGGGAGATATCCTGCTGAACTGTATTGCTATTTAACTATTAGTGTCTCATTATGTCCCCAAAGGTATACTACCATCATAGTGAATCCCAATAAAGCCAACAGCCTCATAAGATCTATAATGAGGGGACAGCTAGGTGGCGCAGTGGATAGAACTCTGGCCTTTGGAGTCAAGAGGATCTGAGTTCATATCCAGCCTCAGACACTTGATACTTACTAGCTGTGTGACCCTGGGCAAGTCACTTAATCCCAATTGCCTCACCAAAAAAAAAAATCTATAATGAGATCCAGTGAAGGAGGCTTCCTAGACCATGTAATCCATGGATCCATGAATCAATGGATCCATTAATTGATCAGACTTCGAGGGAAAGATAGAGGTTACACAATGGCTAGAGTTATCTTGTATGACTTGCCTTAAATTCCATTGAAATTTACTGAGGTTAGAGAGGCATATTGAAGGTGACAATTTATGTCTTTAATCAGCAATCATAAGATTATTTAATTCCTGCTTTGGTTGTGATATATGAGTCTAGGATTCATGAATTGGAGAACAAAGGGTGGGTACTTAAGTCTCTGCTATCTGAAGACAGAGCTAGAGGTGTTGGGAAATCAACAAATACTTATTGATTACTTCTTATGTACCTTACATGTGAGGCACTCTGGGGAATAAAAACTGATGTTTTTGTGTCGATGCTAGTAAGAAACAAAAAATGAGTAAACTCTCTTAAGTGTACTTTATTACTATGGTAACTGTATAGCAAATCATAGCATCAACTACAGAACTCCAAAAGGTTCTAACTAAGGAAACAAAACAAAAAATCATGGTGCCACAGCCCAAAAATAACTTGTGCTGTCCACATCCAATAGAGCTCACCTGTTTAGAAAGTACTATTTACAACAAATACCACCATTCACAGAATAGGATCTTTTCCTTCATATACGCTACATGACCTTGAACATTACAAGTGTAAACTAGAGAGAATCAGGGGTTCTCTTAGACTACCAAGATGCTTGATACATCTTAGGAGATTTCGTGCTTGTAACATTTATATTTTCAAATGAAGTTAGGAATTTGATTGTAGGCAGATTGTAAAGTCACTGAGGGAAGGGGCATTTTCTTCCTTTGTGTCTTCCACTAAGATGGAAGTCTAGCAGAACACTGGGTATATAGCTGTTACTCAACAAATACCTGTTTCTTTAATTTATGCCATCAACTCAGAAAACAATTCCACAAGCTCGTTATTGATTTACAGTTGAGACAAAAGCCAGGAGAACAAAAGCTCTAGACTGAGTGGTTTCTAGACAGCTTGGTTTACCAGCACAACTGAGTTGAAAATTATATAGTGTTGGTCTTCAAGACACTTGAAACAAATAGAAATCAAGACACCATAAAATTTTAATAGGTTGTTGTTGATAAAAAAAAAACAATAAAGAATGCAGAGCAATGATCCCTCAATGCGCCTTTCACTAAATAACATGAGTTATAGCAACTTACAGAACAAGAATCCTTTGCATTTGCACTTACATAGAAGTACATATTTATGAGCAAGCCAGGAAATGAGCCATCTCATATTAGAGAAACAAAACACAATTCATATTGTCCCCTCCCCCCTTCCCCCAATCCACAAAAACATATTAAAGGGTTCACCTTGAAACTTTGGTATATAAACAATACTCTTGTTAATTACGATAGTTTCTGGGAATAACATGAAACTGAAAAGTTTTCTTATATAAACTAAAGATTACACATTTTGATACTTTCTAGGCTTTATATGTTAGTCTCACTTTCTAAGTTTTATATTCTGCTCAAACCACCTTCAGGATTCTGGCTTGGGGCATGCCCAATATTTGACATATATCAAGTATCACTTCTCTGTGTACAATAATAACTTTAAATGACAACTTGCTTTAGAGGAACTCTAAGCACTTTACTTCTATTTCTTTGTTCCTTCTATGACTTTGAGGTAATTAGAGGAATTCAGACATACATTTGGGCTTATACTGTGAGCCAGTGTCAAAGGCATGAACTGCCTGTTAGAAAGCCTGGCTCTGTTGCTCCTGCCCATTCTGTAACCTGGAGCAAATCACTGAGCCTCCTTTATTAAATGGGGATAATAATACACATCCTACCTATTTCACAGAATGGTTGAAGAGCAGCATCATATACTCAAGTGTTCTCAGAAAGGTTTGCTGCCATCCATTCTAAGGTATTAATTCTTCTTGCCATTCTTTCCTTCCTATCCCATTTTTATTCCTTGTTTCATTTCTTCTCTCATATTCCTTATGTAGGCAGTAGGAGAAGGAAAAGGGTAGGGAGTGAGCATTTATATAGTGTCTACTATGTGCCAGGCACCTTGCTAAATGTTTTATGAATATTATCTCATTTGATTCTTTATTATCCAAAATAGAAATTAAGTGACTTGCCCAGCATCACACAGCTCTTGAGTGTCTGAGGTCATATTTGAACTCAGGTCTTCTTGACTCCAGGCCCAGTGCTCTAGGCACTGTTGGACTTTTTTTTTGGAGTTGTTGGGTTTTTTGTTTGCTTTTGGTTTTGCATCTAGGTGGCACAGTGGATAATAACCTCACCTACCTCCTAGGGTTGTTGTGAGGATCAAATAAGATTTAATTAATAATCATGCGATGCTTAGCACAGTGCCCAGCACGTAGTAAGTGCTATTAAAATGATAGCTATTATCATATCCTTTTATATTTACCCCTTAGGTATCTCTTAGTTAAAAGCATTTCTTCATTATTTTCAATGTCTTCTTCTATTTACTCATACCCCCAATATCAGTTTCTGGGCTAGGGGTTTAAGCCTGGGGCAAAGTTTACTCCAATACTTCTGAGTGTCCTGCTTTATCCGGATTTTATGGTCTTGTCTCCTACTGTGGTTTAAGCCAAAGATGCTTGGATCCTGGGTTAGGCTGGTGCTACCTAAAAGCTTCTCTGGGCCTGGGTCTTGAAGCAGACAGGGCTCTGGAGTTTTGCTGCCTTGAGCACTGCTTGAGGCTTGTCTCATAATGTGAGATTGGGCTGCTTTGAGCTACATCTTCCACTTGCCCTAATTTGTTGCCCTCTGGGGTTACTGCATGAATGTAATCGTCTTTTGGTATAGCCCAGGACAGAGTTTATACTTGATTCTCTTTGGTTTTATCTGAGTACTTTCTTGCATTTTTAGAACTTTACTGCAGGTATTTGTGGGTATCTGAGATCCTGTACTTTTCACAATCCTCCTTGCATGAAATATTCTTACTCAAGAATCAGGAAGACTGAGGTTCAAATCTTTACACATATTTGTGTGTGTGTTACCCGAGGCAAGTCACTTAACCCGTCTTGGCCTCAGTTTCTTCATATGTAAAATGGGGGAGCAATAATAGCATCTACTTCACAGGGCTGTTATAATGATCAAATTAAAAAATATGTGAAGTGAACCTTGTATTGTTATACACATGTGTTATTCCTCACTTTTACTATATAACTAGCCAATTTCCTTTTCTACTCAGTCATTCCAATAAACATTTATTAAATCTTACTATATGCCAGGCACATAGGAGCAGCTGGATGGCTCAGTAAATAGAGCTTGACCTGGAATCTAGAAGACCTAAGTTCAAATCTGCTCTCAGACACTTACTAGCTATGTGACCTTGGATAAGTCACTTAATCTCTGTTTGCCTAGGATGCAGCTAGATGGTTCAGTGAATAGAATGCTAGACCTGGAGTCAGGAAGACATGCATTCAAATTTGGCCTTAGACACTTGCTAGCTGTGTAACCTTGGGCAATTCACTTAACCTCCATTGGAGAAGGAAGTGACAAATCACTCCAATATATGTAGCAGGAAAACCTCATGGAGAGTATGGTCCACAGGGTCATGAAGTGCCAGACACAATTGAAAAACAAATATGCTGGGCACTGAGCTAAGCTCTGTGGATAAAAAAAAAAATGAAAATAAAAAGGCAATTAACAGAGTTCCCACTATAATGGGGGAGACAACAGGCCAACAAATATGTATAAACAAGACATATATAGGATAAAGAGGAAATAATTAACAGAGGGAATGAAGTAAGAGAAGTTGGGAAAGGTTTCCTGTAAAAGTTAGAATTTTAGTTGAGACTGAAAGGAAACCAGAGAAGCCAGTAGGTAGAGATGAGAAGAGAGTGCATTCCAGGTATGGGGGAACAGCCAGAGAAAATTCCTAGAACCAAGAAGTGGGAGCATATTGTCTGTGGAATATCAAAGAATCCAATGCCACTAGAATGAAGAGCACATAGTAGGGATTACAGCATAAGAATGTTAGAAAGTGGGACAGTGGGCTAGGTTATGAAGGGCTTTGAATGCCAGAGAATTATGTATTTGATCCTGGAAGTAATAGGGAGCCACTGAAGTTTATTGAGTAGGGAGTAACATGATCAGACCTATACTTATGAAAACCACTTTGAATGGAGGATGGTTTGGGGGATGCCAAAAGACTTGAAGAATGCAGACTCACCAGGGGACTTTTGCACCCATCAAAATATAAGGTAATGAGGGTCTGCACCAAGGTGGTAGCAGTATCAAAGAGAGAAAGTATTACAAAGAGAGGTTGCAAAGGTGAGATTGACAGTCCTTGGCAACATATTGGATATGGGGGGGCGGTAAAGATAGTGAGGAATTGAAGATAACATCTAGGTAATGAGCCTGAGGGACTGGGAGTCCCCTACAATAATAGGGGAAGAAGGGGGTGGGGAGGGTTTAGATGAATTCTGTGTTAGACATGTTGAGTTTAAGATGTCAACTGGACATCCCTTTTGAGATATCTGAAAAGCAGTTAGAGATATGAGATTGGAGATCAGCAGAGAGGTTGGACAGGATGGGGATTTGAGAATCATCACCACAGAGATGGTAATCCATAGGATTTGAGGAGGTCACCAAGTGAAGAGAAGATACCAAGAGAGAGAAAAGAAGAGGACCTAGGACAGAGTCCTGTGGGCTGCCCATCACCTGGATGGAGATCCAGCAAAGGAGACTTAAAAGGAGCTATAAGATAGATAGGGGGAGAACCAGGAGAAAGTGGTGTCCCAAAGACCTAAAGAGGATAGCTCAACAGGGTTTTTGAGGATGAAGGAGACATGTTTATGTTTTGGGGCAGCAGAGTATATCATATATAGCCAGTATACAGGGAGAGATTGAAGATAAGTGAGAGTTGGGATAACTGAGGGTATAATTTGTAGGAGGAGATGGAAAGGAATGAGATTCCTTGTGAAGGTAGAAGGGGTTTGCTTTGGGAAGTATTAAGGCCATTGCTTCATAAGACATAGGAGTGAAGCAGTAAATAGTGGCAAAAATCATCTTGGTGATATGAAATGAGGAAGAGGGGAAAAGAAGCTAATGGCAAATGACCACAATTTTTTCGACAAAATATCAGACAAGGTTCTCAGCTGAGAGGGTGGGGGGAGGGGAGCCATGGGAGGTATAAGGAGGGATAAAAAAATTTGGAAGAGCTGCTATGAAGAGTGGGATAGTGAGTTGATAAGAGAGGTGTAGAAAGATTGCCTAGCAGCAGTAGAGCCTAGTTGAGGTTTTGTAACATATATTTGCAGTGAGCCCAGTCAGAAGAACAGTTGTGTGATTTTTTCCACCTTTGTTTAGCAACATGGGTGTAGGAGTATAGGAAGCAGATGGTGTGAATGATCCACAGCCAAGTCTTGGCAGGGTATAATTGGCAAAATGATAAGGGGGACAAAGACTCAAGAGAAGAGAACACTATAAAGTTGGACTCATTCTCCAAGGAGTCAAAATGGGAAAAGAGGAGAGAGGGACTAGTTCAGAGGCAATGGTTTGGGAGAGAACTGAAGAGTCAAGAGACTGGGGTAGGGTTTGGTGAGGGAAGGCAGAAGGAGAGGTAGAAAACCGACAGATTGTGATCAGATTAGAAGATGCTGAAATTCTTGAAGATAGAGATGATGTATTTAATTATGCACAATGGCAAGAACAAGAGCATAGTCGTCTTTGTGTTTGGAGGAGTCAGTCATGAGCAATGAGTACATTAAGGTGTTTGAGGGACATCACACATTTCCCAGTCACTATCCCTTACAATATCAGTCACAGGTAAATCGTTGCTAGCAATATGCTATGGCCTACGTGTGCACACCATGAATCTCAGTCTGTCCTTCTGAACTGATTACACATTCTTCCTTTCAAGTCCCAGCCAATGATGCCTATTTTTATTTCTCATGAATGACATTTCATTATCTACTTGTGTGCCTTTGCAAAATCTGTTCCTTAGGAAGACCTTCCTTGATTTCCTTACTTAATATGACACTCTACATGAATTTTTATTTGCTGTACACATATGTTATCTTTTAACATGTTATATGCCTTCAACAGAACACCAGTTTGAGAGCAGGTACTGCCTTGCTTTTCTATTTATATGCATAGCACTCAGCACAATGCCTGTAACGCAATAGACGTGATAAATACTTATTGATTCTACTTGATTGGGTGATCTATAATTAATCACATGCCATTATCAAAAGATATATAATTACTAAGATAGATACGTATTGTATGTGTGTGTGTGTGTGTGTGTGTGTGTGTGTATATATTACTATTATTTCTCCTTATGTTATCTTTTATTCCAGAAACTAATTTTTTAAGAGATTGGGTCTCCCTAAATGATTTAGGCTTGAAGTGAAGTGGCCATTCATAGGCTCAATAGCACTGTTGATTAGCATGGGAGCATTGATCTGTTCCACTTCATGACAAGGGCCATGAACTGTGTTGATTCACCTACTCCTTAGCCAGGCTGGTGTTCCTCTGCTTTTAGGGATCACGATATCATCGCTCCACCTAGTATGAATACCCAATGGCTTAGAAGTTCAGAACTCCTGAGTTCAAGAGATCTACCAGTTTTAGCCACCCCAGTAGCAGAGATTACAAGCATGTGCTACCACATCTGGACCAGGAACTAATATTCATCAAGGTGCCACTAAGAGTCAGAAATGTGGCACTAGAACACTCCTGTATCAGGGAAATGAGCAGCATCTCAGGCCACATGCTGATAAAATTCCCTACAAATATTGCAGAGAAAAGTCAAAAGAACTTCAAAGGAAGTATCCCTTATCCTTTAATCCATTATCAAGGATCTTTAAGACACTCTAGTTTTATTCCAGGAAAGATTACAAACCCAGGCAAATTTGTACAGAGAAAACTCTAACACCATCTTGAACGTTATCATTTTTATGAAGCAAGATTAATTGCATCTGGCAAGCTATCTCCTGTCCACTCAATTCTCCATTGCCGTAGTCTCTCTGTTTATTTTGTGCATTCATCAAAATCTTTCTCAAGAGGTGGGTAACTTATAATCTCTGAAAAATCAGAGAGATCCAAATTCCAAAAGGAGGGGGCCCTCCTAGAGAGTTTACCATTCCCTATCCACATGGATGAAAGATCAGGACTGTGAGATACTACTTGATACCTAGGAATAAATCATTTAATCAAAACAGTGTTGCTAGGACAGGTTCATCCATTGCCCCAAATAAGCAAACTGTTCCCCTCTTGTCAATGCATTTTCTTATGGAGGGAAAAAAAACCCTATGAAATACACACAATTTGATACAAATACAATGAGTCATATTGCTGTACTCAAAAGAGCAGCTTTGAAATGGGTCTCCCTTTTATCTCAAGAGTCAGGCTTTCAGAAATGGCTTATATTCCTTCTAATCAAGACATGCAAGCAATTGAAGAAAAATAAATTTAAAATACCAAACATAAAATTACTGACTTTGGGAGAAACATCTTCTTGTTATGTTATATCATTTAATGAGATCAAGCACAACAGGGAATATTTCCTAGCAAACATAATTAGTAGGCAACAAACTGCTAAATGGAATGCCACACTGCATTCCATATCTCTGCTCCTGGGCACAGAATAGAATTGCTGACTCAGGAACTAGTGGTATTTTCAACTTGGCCAAGTGCCTGAGTGAAGAGTGTCATCTATGCATGTTGTTTTTTCCCTTTTAAAAATAATATAAAAGCCAAGATGGCAGAGTCAAGACATGGACTCACCTGAGCATTTCCAAATTCCCCTCTAACCACATTAAAATAACATCTCAAAATGAATTCTGGAGTGACAGAACCAACAAAAGAACGGGGTGAAACAATTTTCTAGCCCAAGACAACTTAGAAGGTCAGCAGGAAAGGTATGTCTCACTGGGGTAAAAGTGGAGTGCAGTTCAGAGCAGGCAGCAGCACAGGCCACACCCCAGCAAACCAGCAGCAAACCTTGGAGGCAACTGAATCAGGGGCAGCTTATGGAGTCCTCAGCCCACAAACAGTAAGGGGTTTGGAAAACTAGTCAGGAGATTACAAGAGACTTTTTGCTAGACATGGGTGTAGGATTCTATTGCTTTGCTCATGTGTAGTTCTGGGTCACAGTAACAAGGCAAGGAGGAGAACTAGGAGAAGCAGGGACCCTAGTCAAAGGTCCAGGATGGAAAAGAGTACAGACCACAGTGCAGGCCAAAAGAGAATTGACCACATCTCTCCTTAGATCATGCCACCTTAGAAAAACTGACTTCCAGAACTAGTTCTGAACACAGCAACACAAAAACCTGAAGCTTGGGAAAATAGCCCCTCTACCCCAGGAGCAGAGACCAACTTTAACATAAAGTTAAAAGCAAGTAAAAAGGCTGCAAAAAATGAGCAAACAACAAAGAAAGAACCTGACCATAGAAAGTTACTATGGTGATAGTGAAGACCAAAACACAAACTCAGAAGAAGACAATAAGACCAAAGTGGCTACATGCAAAGCCTCAAAGAAAAATGTGAATTGGTTTCAGGCCATGGAATAGCTGAAAAAGGATTTTAAAAATCAAGTAAGAGAGACTGAGAAAAAATAGGGAAAAGAAATTAAAATAATTCAAGAAAGAATCAATAACTTGGTAAAGGAAGCACAAAAAAATGAAAAAATAACACTTTAAAAAAAACAATAGGCCAAATATTAAAAAGGCACAACAAACTACTGAAGAGAAGAATTCCTTAAAGGAAAAAGATACAAAACTTAACTGAAGAAAAGAATTCCTTAAAAAGTAGAATTGGTCAAATGGAAAAAGAGATACAAAAGCTCACTGAAGAAAATAATTCCTTAAAAAGTAGAATTGAGCAAGTAGAAACTAATAACTCCATGAGATATTAAGAAACAATAAAATGAAGTCAAAAGAATTAAAAAATAAGAAAATATAAAATATCTCATGGGAAAAACTACTGACCTGGAAAATATATTGAGGAGGGATAATTTAAGAATTACTGAACTACCTAAAAGCTATGATAAAAACAGAGCTTAGATATCATATTTCAATAAAATACCAGGGAAAACTGCTTTGACATCCTAGAACCACAGGATAATATAGAAATTGAAAGAATCCACCAACCACTTTCTGAAAGAGATCGCAAAATGAAAACTCCCAGAAACACTGTAGCCAAATTCCAGAATTCCCAGATCAGGTAGAAAATATTGCAAGCATCCAGAAAGAAAAAATTCAAATATCATGTAGTAACAGAATAACACATGATTTATTCCAGAGGACAAAGGAACTAAGATTACAACCAAGAATCACCTTACCAGCAAAACCAAGGGGGAAAATGGATATTTAATGAAATTGAGGACTTTCAAGCATTCCTGATGAAAACACCAGAGCTAAATAATAATAGAATAGAATAAAAAGAGTATGTAAATAAATATTCTAAATAAATAGAAAATCTGATATTTAAACATAAGATACAAGAGAAGCATAAAAAGGTAAACATGAAAGAAATCATACTTTTTACATCTTACATGGGAAGATGGTACTTGCAACTCCTAAAAATGTTTTCTTTATTAGAGCAGTTAGAAGAAGTATACACAAACAGGGGGCATTTGTCCAAAATTACTTATAGCAGTTATTTTTATGGCAGCAAAGAATTAGAAATTGAAGGGATACCCATCAATTTGGGAATGGTTGAACAAGTTGTGTTATATAATTTACATGGAATACTCTTGCGCTATAAGAAATGATGATAAGTATGGTTTCAGAAAAACCTGGAAAGACTTACATGAACTGATTCAGAGTGAGGTGATCAGAACTGTGAGAATATTGAACACAGTAACAGCGATATTGTACAATGATCAACAGTGAATGACTTAGCTATTCTGAATAATACAATGATCTGACAATTCCAAAGGACTCATGATGAAAACTACTATTCACCTCCAGAGAAAGAACTGATAGAGTCTGAGTGCAGATCAAAACATACAATTTTTCACTTTTTTCATATTTTGGTCTGTTTTCTTTCATAATATGACTAATATGGAAATCTGTTTTCCATAATTTTACATATATAACCTATATCAAATTGCTTTGGATGGACTCAGGGGAGGGAGGAAGAGAATTTGGAGCTCAAAATTGTAATTAAAAAAGGAATGTTAAAAATTGTTTATACATGTAATTAAAATTATTCAAAATAATACTCTTCTCAGTAATTTTTTACTATGGAAAACAGTAATTTTTTCATAAAAATGTTATTTGTTAAAAATAATAATAATGTAGCTTTTATTTTAATATGATCTTTGTTTCTGAATATACCTTTCTTCTTTCCCCACCCCAGGGACCATCCTTGTTATAGCCTTGTTGCAAATAATAAAAAAGAAAGAGGTAGAAAAACAATTTAGCAAAATATTTTTGTTCCTGAAGCCAAGCTTGGTCACTTGTTCATTCTTATTAAAGAGCACTTTCTCTCTCTCTCCCTCTCTCTCTCTCTCTCTCTCTCTCTCTCTCTCTCTCTCTCTCTTTGTCCTTCCATTTACATTGTTGTAGTGACTGTTGATACTGTTGTCCTGATTCTGCTTATTTGACTATATATAAATTCATATAAAGAATCCCATGGTTCTCTGAATTCTTCACATTTAAATTTCTAACTGCAGAGTACTATTCCATTACATTCCTCTACCACAATGTGTTTATCCATTCTCTAATCAATAGCCATCTACTTTTTCTCCATTTCTTTGCTACCACAAAAAGCTCTGAATTCACTTTTCTTTTTTTAAACAAATTTTATTGACCTTTTTAATATCATTTAAATTTCTACTGTTAACCTACACCACCACTCCACAAACAAAGAATATTTTAAAAGTAAAAAAAGGAAAAAAGAAAAGAAAACAAATCATCAAAACCAATAAATACTTTGAAAAAGTCTGAAAATATATGTAACATTCCATACCCGTGGACCTTCCACACCTGCGAAGGACTAGGAAAAGATGTCTTCTCAGATCTCTTCTTGGGGCTTTGGGCTTCATCTTTGTAAGTTTTTAACTTTGAAACATTTGTATTCAGAAGTTTTGTGGTAGTGGTTCTTTCTGTTAACGTTGTAGTTACTGTTATAGTCTCATTTTAGTTAATATACATATATACATACATATACGTATATATATATATATATATATATATATTTGTATGTATGTGTGTGTATGTACAGATACACATATGTGTGTGTGTATATGTGTGTATATATATATGTATATATTGTATAATGCATACAATATATATATGTATATATTGTATAATGCATACACACACGCATGCATACATATGGTTTTTTTAAGAGGTAACTAGGGTGCCAAGCAGATAGACCACTGGGTCTGGAGTCAGTAAGACCTGAATTCAAATCCTGACTGGACATTTATTAGCTGTGTGACCCTGGGGCAAGTCACTTAACCCTGTTAGCATTAATTCACTGGAGAAGGAAATGGCAACCAACTCCAGGATCTTTGCCAAGAAAAATCTCATGGACAGTGTGGTCCACAGGATCATGAAGACTCAGACATAACTGAACTACAATTTTTTTTGGCTCTTCATCAGAGTATTTAAGCTTTTCCATACTTCCCTATATCCTAATATTTCTTTTTAAGCATCTGCTTTTTTTCCAGTTCTTTTCAACTGCAAAAAGTTGCTGCTGTACATATTTTGGTGTATGTGAGGACTTTTTTTTTTAATCAGTTACGTCCTTGGTGAATATACCTCCTAGTAGAATGTCTGGACTAAAGAGTAAGGGCATTTTAGTCATTTTATTTCTGCATCCATTTTCTAAAGTACACATTCAGCTTAGGTCTATGCTGCAGAAACATCTATAAAATGATAATCAAATGACATCTGACTAAAGAATTCATCCAAACTCTGCAGCTCATTTGTCTGATCATGCCACTATCAGCAGAACCATACGTGTCACACTAAGACAAATCCTGGAAAATCATCCTCAGTTTCAGTTCAATCAAATTCAAATTCATTTATGAAATTGAGCCTTTTATATTTCACCATATAGACTTCAAAATGTGCTAGAGACTAGAAGGAATATGGGAGAATTATGTAACTAGGCTCTTTCTTTGAAAATGTTCACAATATTTGGGGAGAGATAAAACATTCGGACATGAAACAAGTAGAAAAAATGTAGGTAGATAACATAAATCAAATGCAAATTGAAGATAATCAAGTACTAAAATGTAAAGACAGCTAGGTGGCACAGTGGGTAGAGCACTGGACCTGGAGTCAGAAAGACTGGAGTTCAAATCCAGCCTTAGGCAATTACTAGCTGTGTGATCCTGGGCAGATCATTTAACTGCTGTCTGCCTGTTTTCTCAACTCTAGCACTTATCTCCTAGAGTTGTTGTGGGGATTAAATTACATAATATTTGTAAGGTGTCTAGCACAGTGACTGGCAGAGAATGGGAACTTAATAAATACTTTTTTATCCTTTCCTTTCCTATATACCCTGAGGACAAAGATAGAAATGTTAGTTGACAATGTACCAAGATATTCACAGCAACAATTTTTGCAACATCAAAACAATTGGAAATAAAATGGAAGCCCACTGATTGGGCAATAGATGAAGATACTTTGGCATATGAATGCAATGGAATATTATTATGCTATAAGAAATGAAAAATATGAGCGGCTAGGAGAAACATGGGAACACTTGTACAAACTGATGCTGAGTCAAGTAAATAGGACCAGGAAAATAAGGCATGATTCAGTGAAATAGTGAAGGAGTTTCTTCCCTTCCTACCTCATATACCAGGCAAGTTCATCCCCCACTCGTTCTCACCTTTGGCAGCAGCAGCCTCGTACTAGAGGTACACTTCCTTCTCTTGGCAGCTAGACCCTCCACTACGGCCATCTCCAGTCATCCTGATCTATACCTGACCACAGGAACCACATGGCTCTGGAGGAGAAAGTGAGGCTGGTGATTTTGCACAGCCCTCTCTCACTTAAATCCAATTCACTTGCATATCATGGCATCGTCTCCCTGATGACATGGCATCACCTCCCTGATGTCATGGTCTTCTTTGAGAATGAAAGACAAGGGCAGGTAGGTGGTGTAGTGGGCCTGGAGTCAGGAGGACCTGAGTTCAAGTCTGATCTCAGACACATAAAGCTTCCTAGCTATGTGACTCTGGGCAAGTCACTTAACCCCAATTGCCTCACACACACACCCCCACACACAAAAAGACAGAGAGAGAGAGAGAGAGAGAGAGAGAGAGAGAGAGAGAGAGAGAGAGAGAGAGAGAGAATGAAGGACAAACAACAACCTTTGTGAATAGTAGGTGCTGACTCACTGGGGACCCAACTGAACTGGCTAGTTGGGCAACACAGCTCTTTCTTTCTTTTTTTTTCTTTTTCTTTCTTTCTTCCTTTCCTATAGGTGGTCTGCCCAAAGGAATGTAAATTTAGATCACTGAAACCTTGCAAGATATCTTGGGTTTACCAGGATATATTTCTTTGAAGATGATGCCTTAAACCCAAATCACTCTGGCTCTCATGATTGGCCCACAATGGGGCCCAGTCCAAGCCCCATTTGGTCACTGTTTGGGCCCTCATTGGTTTAGAGTTGAATGTAAATAGCAATTGTTTCTGTTTTGGCCAGAAACCCTGAGGGTCTTTCCCTCCCAGCTTGATTTTTTCTTTTTAACTAGATAAAAGAGGCCATTCTTTGACTCATTTCTTACCTAGTTTTAATCACTGAATGGGCATTGCCTCAGTCAAAATGAGACCTGTTAAAGACCTTAGCTTAAAAAGGCCACCAAGGTCTCTCACTGCATCCAAGACCATCTTCCGTTATCCTGATTTATATCTGACCATTGGACCCAGCTGGGTCCAGAGGAAAAAGTGGGGTTTGTAACTTTGCACAGTCCTCTCTCACTTAAATCCAATTCACTTGCATGTCACGACATCACCTTCCTGATGTCATGGTCCTCTTCGAGAATGAAGGACAAGCAACAATGGACCCTGTATCCATTCCCTTGTTGCACAAAAACCTTATAGTATACCAAGGTCATGTTTTTGCCCTTGCACCTTAGCCAGGCACTGTCTTGCCTCCTAATTTTTCTCTCCTTTCTGCAGTAGGTACAAGTTATGTCTCTGAATCATATTAACAATGATTACAATAAGGTAAAGCAAAATAACACTAAAAGGCAGCTAAACTCTTATAAAGTATAGTAACCAATCCCAGACTGTAGAACACATGAAGAAATGCATTGCCATCTCTTTAATAGAGAGATGGAGACCAGAGTTGCAAACTATGATATATGTCAGATGTCAGTGGCTTGGTTGATTTTGATGAATTTTTTGTTTTTGTTTTTGTGTTATAAGAGAGGGTTCAATGAAGGAGGGTTTGCGGAGAAATGACTATGCTGTAAAACCAAACATCATCAGTGAAACTTTTTTTTGATTATCACATAAATATAGGCTGTGTCCAATAAAAAAAATGAAAAGGAATCAATGTTACCAGAAGTACTTGGGAACCATTCTGCCCTTAAAGGACACAGATAAGCTTTCAAAGGAGGAAGGACAGGCATTCAAGGTAATAGGAAAAGTGCATTAGAGTAATCAAGTCTAGTCAACAAGCATTTATGAAATGCCTACTATGTGACAGTCAGTGTGCTAAACACTGGAGATATAACAAAAAAGAGAACAGAACTTGCCCTCAAGGGGCTCACACACTAATGTAGGAGACAACATGAAAATAAGTATTTACAAATAAGTTACATACAGGATTAAATGAAGCTAATGTCAAAGAGAAGGCATTAGAATTAAGAGGGAACCAGGGAAGGTATCTTACAGAAGGTAAGATTTTAGCTGAGTCTTGAAGGAAGCCAGGAGGCAGAGATGAGAGGGGAAAGTTCTAGTAATGGGGGATAACCAGTGAAAATTCATAGAGTCAGGAGATAGAATATCATGTTACAGGAAGTTGGTCTAACTGGATTGTAGACTATGTCAAGGGGGAAAAGGTGGAGAAAGACTAGAAATGTAGGTAGGAGGGCATCAGGTTATGAAGTACTTAAAAGCCAAATAGAGGTTTTTATTTTTGATCCTGAAGATAATAGGGAGCCACTGCGGTTTATAGAGATGAAATTAGGAATAAACAAATATAATCCTAAAACAATGAGACCATTTGTCTTAGAGCAAAGAGTAAATCTTAGAGATTAGTAGGTGATGAGGTTAGATAAAACAAATTGAGCAAGATTAAGAAACACTTTGAAAAGTTTGGAGTCTACCATCAACTTTCTATATGTCCTTGAACAAATCATTTCACATTTCTGAGCCTCAGGGCTTTCGTCTTTAAAATGATGACTTTACCAAATCATAGCATCAGGGGAAAACATGATTGGAAGACATCTCAGATGTCATCTGGTTCACCCTATATATAAAAAACAGCCCACTCTACAGCATAACCAAAGTCGAACATATTAAAAGACCTCTTTTTTATTTTAACTTAAAATGTTAGGAAGTAATATTTCTCTGATGTAAAAAATCCTTTCTAGACTTTTCCCTGTTGGAATATATTTAAAAAGCAAAGAACAAAGGCTAACATTACAGGAAATAGATAAAAGTTTAACCAAATCTAACCTTTCTTCTTTTGATGCTAACCTTTCCCATCCCCTGCATCGATTGGCCTATAACCCACTCAAAGGAAGTACCTTCTTAGATTGTTATTGAAAAGGAATGGAATATTGATTTGGGAAAGGAGGATATTCCTTTCCATCTTTAAGGAGGAAGTGGTAAGGAAAGAAGTAATGACTATTGTTCTGAAATGATAACCACACCCTATATTTTAACATATTGTTTTATTTTTCTGTTCAATATCCCTATAAATATTAGTTCAAATCACCTTAGGGGTAGAGGGATATCCAAGAATATGAGTGGACTATGACAGATTGGAAATTTTTCTCTGCATATAGAATGTTGTGATTTAGAACAGTGTTTGTTTCTGTTAGACTTGTGCCTAAAATGCAGAGTACAGTATTAACATTTTTTCTTTGCTATCAAGAAGTACTCATTCATATTTTGTTTGGCATATATTCTCTATAAGGTCCAATTTAGTTCAAATTCTGATTATATTTTTTGGTCTAATGAATAATTGTAATTTATTGAGGCTTCTTAATTATGTATACAATGGATGAAAGTGGTGAAGATTAAGTTCATGGTTGTATTAATAATGGATTAGAGTGTGTGTTTAGGGGAGAGGGATGTACAGAAGTAGGGAAACCATTAGAAAGCTATGCAAGTGGTTTAAGGTGAGATAGGCCTAGTTTGAGGTGATGGCATTGCAAATGGAGAGCAAAGGACAGATCCAAGAAATTTTGGGTAGGAAGAATTAATGTGACTTGGTTATTCAATTAGTCTGAAGGACAAGGAGAAAAGACATAGAAGATGAAGTTTCAAGTCTCTGTAGAATAATTATGGTGGTGGATGACTTTACCAAAGAAGAGAGTATGAAAACAGAAAAACTGAAGGGTAATGAGAAAAAGAAAATTCATAAAAACAGAACCAAGAAAGGAGTTAAAGAGAGTGTTTATTGAAGTAAATAAAGGATAATGTAGGGCTATGGAAGTCAATGCTAGTCAATTAATGAACATTTATTAAGGACATATTGTGTGCCACAAACTGTGTTAATTGCTAGGAAGTTCCAAAGAGGAAGTAGTGTATGGAGTTTAGGAGAGAATATAGATGGGTTGGTAGTAACAGACAAAAAAAAAAGGATAGAGGCTGGAACAGACAGCTTGACCAAATGAGGGGTTTATTTGTTTTGAGTCATGCTTTTTTTAGGCAAAGGGAATCCTATCTATGTTTAAAGGTATGAGGGTTAGAGTTTCTGTGGACATACATACATACAGAGCCTTTCAGGAATAAAGAGATAATGATCTCTTGAGCACAAGTGGAGGGGAACTCTAAGGTGGAAAAGAGACTCTTTTCTTCTGATACAGAAAGGAAAGATAAAAGAACAGATCCAATTTGATTCATCAATTGAACATTTATTAAGTGCCTACTATGTACAAGGTACTGTGCTAGACATTGAGGATACAGACAAAAATGAAACAGATAAACAGACAAATATATATACAGGTAAAGTTGAGTTTTGATCTCAATAAAACAGGAAGCTAAATTGTCATCTGAGATTGAAGGTGGTTGAACAGAGTTGGGAGTTTATGTAAGTAAGAATTTAGAATTGCCATCTTGGTACTTGTACTGGGAAGAGACTGGGGGAAAATAATAAAGTTGCCAGGTCATAAGAGTCAAACAGAAGCTGGAAGACATGATGGGTGAGGTCTTTCCTGTCCTGTATCTTTATCTAAGTTTACTATGGCTGAGTAGCAGGAATTGAGACAGAACTGTGGTAGTGAATGTGGGGTTTGGGGAGAGCTAGAGTATATGATGTAGTGGAGAGAGAGTAAGCATCAGTCAGGAAAAGCTAAGCTTCATGTCCTACCTCTGAAACATACTGACTGTCTGACCCCAGACAAGTTACTTAGGCAACCCTGTAAGGCAATGAGAAAAAGCCAATCAATCTGTATTGGTAAAAGGAGTTTCTTTATCTGGAAAGTCCCTATATTAATGAAATTGCAGGTTAAAAATGAGATGTGCCATGGAATAATGAAGAGAGCTCTCCTCATAGCCAGAGACACCTGCATTGAAATCCCACTTCTGACAATATAGGCTGTCTGACTCTGGGCAATTCATTTTTATCTCTCAGTGATCTAGGCAACCCTCTAAGACTTGAAGTTGCAGAGAAGATGTGATGTGCATTAATAAAAGAAGTTTCTCGTTAGAAGCTCTTTAAATTGCAGAAATTCCAGTCTAGTATAGCCCCTATCCCCATCATAGGATTATTAAGATCTAGTTTTATGTAACAGGTGCACTGCAAGAGATCAGAACTGCAAAGGAGCTGAGGGTGTTAGGATTACATGCTGTGGTGGGAAAGAAAGAAAGGAAAGAAAGAAAGAAAGAAAGAAAGAAAGAAAGAAAGAAAGAAAGAAAGAAAGAAAGAAAGAAAGAAAGAAAGAAAGAAAGAAAGAAAGAAAGAAAGAAAGAAAGAAAGAAAGAAAGAAAGAAAGAAAGAAAGAAAGAAAGAAAAAGAACCCAGGAGTCAAGCAATTTAGGTCTTAACTTTCCTACCAATTAGTAAGGGAACCTGAGGCAAAAAATTTAACCACCCTGAATCTGTTTTTCATAAGTGAAATGGAAGTGTTAAAGTAGATGATTCCTAAAGTACATTCGAGTTCTATGTTCCTAGGGTTTTAGCATCCAATGACTATAGTTTCTATGCTAGGTTTGGAGTCTAACATGAACATGAGGAACACTGGTGTGGGCAAAACATAAGTGTTAGGTGATTGTAGGTACATGAGTGCATGTGCATGTGTACATGTGTGTAGTGAGGGGAACGAGGAGAATGGATGTGGGGGAATAGAAAAAGATGACATGTGGTTGGATGAGGAAAACATCAAATTCAAGACCGGGTTAGTGGTGTAGCACCTAGTAATGACTAGGATGTGATCAGGCTGGTGTGGGGATGATGTAGATTAGAGATAGATACAGAAGAATAAGAAATTGTGAAATGAAAATGTTCAATGGTTCCTCAGCATGTAACTTGTATATTGTCACCAAAGATGACAGTCAGAGAGAGAGCAGAAAGCAAAACTGTGAAATCATTACTAAAGTAATGCAGGGGAAAAAAAATTCCAGAACAAGAAATTGTGAGAATCATTTGGAATTATTGACACAGTTAAAGAAAGGCCATTAAATAATATGGATAGATGGATAGATGAGAGAGAGAGAGAGAGAGAGAGAGAGAGAGAGAGAGAGAGAGAGAGAGAGAGAGAGAGAGAGAGAGAGAGATTATTCTGAATAATCCAGATCAGTTCTCTGTCCTTCCTAAACTCACCAAATAATTGCCAGTCCTCTATCTCATTTCATTAAGGGTATGTCTTGTCTATGTTTTATCTAAGAGAAAACATGCCACATCTGAGAATCCCAGTCTTTAGAGGACTAAGCTTTCATATGACATTTCTAAACCAAGCTGTTGCCGATAGGCACTTTCTCCTGTGCTGTGTGCTATCTGGAGATCACAAACATTGCAGCGGTTTTCATTATTCGTGCTTATCTAGATGGGGATTTTTCCTCCTCCCCTCCTTATATTTGATAGTGCCATCTCTCTGAAGAGTTCAAGGTGCCTTGGCAACTTGAAATTACCCGTTGGTATTAATCCTCAAAATGGCCCTGCAAGGTTGTTTAAAAAGCTGGCATTCATATAATTGCTGTAACTTTATCTTGCTAGGATATTACATTGAGGGAATGGGAACATATCAAAAGCTACCCCTTTGGGGAGAATATACAAAAAAGCAAATAGTTTGGTTTCTACACTATGGCAAACATGAAGTCATCTATTTCAGCAATGAACTTAAATTAGATTATTAGATGTTTTCTGATATTGTACTGAACTCTCTCATCTTGAAGTGGTGTAATGCATTAGAAAGAGGGTTGAATTTGGAAGCAGAGGACCTAGATTTGAATCCTGGATGTCTTTGATGGAATTATGTAGGCTATCTTTCCGTCTATGTGACCTTCAGCAAATTATTTAATAACTCAGGATTTTAATTCTTCATCTGAAAAATGATGAGGTAGAACTAAACAGCTTATAAAGTCTCTATCAGCTCTAAATCCATATCCTATGGATCATAGAAATAATATAGTTTCAAGAAATGGGGAGGACTGGTGTGTGGCTGAAATGGAGTTGTTGAAGATGAGAAAGTTTGTAGTCAGGTTGTTAGAAAGGTTTTTAATATCAATATTGAAGCCCCTAAGCATAATGACAGGTGATAATTTGAAAAAGGAACCAGGTACTCTTTTTAAAAATTATTTTCATTTATATCATTAAATATTTCCCAATTACATATACAATATTAATATTCATTAGCTACCTCATAAGTTCACATAAATTTTTAACAATCATTTTTTTAATTTTGTGTTCTAAATTCTTTCCCTTCCTCTCTCCTATTTCCCCTTGAGAAAACAAGCAATTTGATATCGATTATACATACAAAGTCATGCAAAATATATTTCCATATTAACCACGTTGCAAAAACACACACACACACACACACACACACACACACACACACACACACAAAACAAGAAATATAAAGAAAGTTAAAAAGTATGCTTCAATCTACATTCAGAGTTCATCAGTTCTCTCTCCGTAGGCGGATAACATGTTTCATCATGGGTCCTTTAGAATTGTCTTGTATCATTGCTTTGATCAGAGCAGCTAAGTCTTTCATCATTCATCATCCTTACAATATTATTGTTACTGTGTACATTGTTCTCCTGGTTCTGCTCACTTCACTTTGCATGAGCTCATTTAAGTTTTCCCAGGTTTTTCTGAAACCATCCCTTTCTTCACTTCTTTTAGCACAATAGTATTCCATCACAATTACATACCACAACTTGTTCAACCATTCCCCAATTGATGGACATCCTCTCATTTCTAATTCTTAGCCACTACAAAAACAGCTGCTATAAATTTTTTGCACAAAAAGGTCCTTTTCCCTTTTCTTTGATCTCTTTGAGTATATAGACCTCGTAGTGGTATTGCTGGGTCAAAGAGCATGCACAATTTTATGCCTCTTTTGGTGTAATTACAAATTGTTCTCCAGAATGATTGAACCAGCTCACAACTTCACCAGCAGTGCTTTAGTGTCCCAATTTGCTCACATCTCCTCAAGCATTTGTCATTTTCCCTTTCTATCATTTTAACCTATCTGATAAATGTGAGGTGGTATCTAAGAATTGTTTTAATTTGCATTTCTCTGATCAGTTATGATTTAGAGCATTTTCTCATGTGACTACTGATAGCTTTGATTTCTTCTTGTGGAAACAGCCTGGTCATCTACCTGAGAGCTGGTGTGGCTCCAGAGAATGGCCAATTTGGTGTTTGCTACCCAACAACTTCAGGAGAAATGCCAGGAGCAGAACAGAGATGTGTACACAATATTCATCGATTTGACCAAGGCCTTCGATACTGTAAGTCATGAGGGGTTATGGAAAATTATGTCAAAATTTGGTTACCCAGGGAAATTCACCAGAAGTGAGTATAGACAATTGAGTTGCCAAACAGATGCCCCTCAGGGCTCCCATTCGCTCTTGACCAAAAGTGCTCCTCTCTGCCCTTGAAGTCTGAGCCAGAAGTGTTTATAGGCAATGGAGTTGCCAAACAGTGACTGGTCCTATGTCCTATAATATCTTTCTGCCCAGTTTCCAGGTCCCCTTACTGTCTCTGGATTGAGAATCCCTGATGCTGCTGTTTCTGTCACCACCACCTAGTCCCAGCACTGGTGTTTCAGCCAAACAGGCTCTGGGCCAGCCTTTTCCCTCATGTCACAGATCTCTCTTTTTGTGACCTCATATGTTGTCTTGGGCTGAAAGAATGTTTCACTCTGACCTTTCATAGGCTTTGCCATTCTAGAATTCTATTTGAGGTGATATTTGTAAGTTGTTTGGAGGGGGATGTTGGGAGAGTTCAACTGATTGCTTTTTCTCCTCTGCCATCTTGGCTCTACCCTTACAAGTCCCAGACCCAAGTACTCTTGGCCTTAGGTTCCTCATCTGTAAAATGAAGGGACTGTACTACCTGATACATAAGGCCTCTTCCAAGTATAAGTCTGTGATCCTATGATCTAGAATCTCCATATATTTGCATAGGCATTCCTGTGCTGAAAATGAAATACTTCCTCAACTCTTTCTTCAAGGCCCAGCTCAAGTCTCACCTCCTCTATGAATCTTTCCCTAACTCCCTTTCTCCCTTTCAACTGAAAGTATTCTCCCTCTTTCTAAATGTATCTTGAACACTATAGATCACCATCCTACACTGATCACACTCTACCCTGTAGACTGTATGGTTTAGTGGACAGAGCACTGTATTTGGAGTCAGAAAGACTTTGGTTCAAATATTGCCTCAATCACTTAATAGTTTTATAATCCTGTGTATGTCTGTTAAGCTTTTTGAGCCACAATTTCCTTATCCATAAAATGGGAATAATTATAGCCTCTACCTCATATAATTACTATGAAGCTCCAATGTAGTGTACTATAATGTAGTAAAATGTAAGCAACATTCAGTTGCTTTAAAAATACCAGGTATTATTATCATACTTGTTTGTGAATGTGTTGTAATAAATTGCAATCTCTTTGAAGACAAAGACTCTACATTTTTTTTATTTTTTAAATACTGGGCCTCCTTATTTTACCCAGTCTAGAAAAGCCTTTGAGCTCAATCCCATTCCAACACAGGAGCTTGCTGGTCTACCTCTCCTTAGACAACCTGGTAACCCCCCATTCACAGGGGCTCACCTATGAATCCTTAACAGTTTGAACACCTGAAAAGCTTAGCCTACTGCAATTTACAGCTTTTGAAATCAAGAGATCTGCCACCCTCAGCCTAAGAGCAGGGATTACAGGAATGGGCTGCCATGCCTAGTGACTCTCCTTTTTCGTCTTTGTGTCTCTAGTACTGAGCATGGTGCCTTCATGTAGTAGGTATTTAATAAACATGGCTTAAAATGGTGTGAATAAAAGGTAAAGTAGCTTGCTTTTAGCATTCTACCCTCTGAACTGAATGGAAAGTTACATTGTTTAAGCAACATATTTTTGAAAGTAAATAAGAGCTCCTATAGGAGTTATAAAATCACCATAATATGCTTGTCATTTTAAAGATACTCCTTTCCACAGAGATTTTTTGCAGGATGTTATCACAGTAGCAAAGTAATTTTTTTTAAATGTTCTTACTGACAGAGATGCTGCACAATTACAAATAATGTGTGGCAGGTATGTACAAGATCTGGCAGATCATAAAGTCTTTACCCCTCTCTTCCTTTCTTCCTGCCACCTTTTCAAGGGGTGGGAGAAGTAAGAAGGAAGGCGTTTGTTCTGCTGTAGCAGATGGTACTGATAGGGAAAAAATAAAACTTATTTTCAGAGAATTCTGTTGGCAGAAGGTACATGGCACTGTTCTAGGGTGACTGGTAAAGGGGGACCATTTAGAAGGAAGAAGGTAAACTATATTATGTGGAGATAGGAACAGGTCTAGTTAATTCCAACAAGGAGAGTGAAGAATTTTTATCATTGTGAGAAAGCAGAGATTCACATGGAATAAGAATGGTGTTTGGGCAAGAGGTTCCACTGCAATGGGAATGGTCAGTCTATGGGAGTACTCAATCTATAAAACAGGTTGAAGGGTGATAAGATTTTTAACCAATACACATAGAATGCTGAGACTTTCCCTCATTATTGTTGTACATCTTTTTCAAAAGAAGATTCAAACTTTCCTATTTGACATTGGGAGTCTTTACAGGCAGATGGATTCAATCTTGAAGACTTCTCAATAATATTATGGCTCATGCCTTCAAATCATAACTTAGCTTGTTTTAGCTTTCCCTTGGAAGTATTAGACTTTACTTTATTTATAAATAACAAATACTTCCAATTAGCCTTTAAAAAATAATATTTATTAAAATTAGTAATAAATACAAGAGAGGCCTTCTAACTCCATAGACCATGCTGTCTCTTGGCTGAAACAGTAGGTATTTAATTAATGCTTGTTGTATTAAACTAAACAATTTCACAATACCAATCTATTTATGGTAGATAGGCAAGTCCCACATTAACTGAAAGATTGAAAGAACAAAAGGGCAGAGGACACTTGAAGATTGGCATAATATACCTTACGAGTTTCTCCTTTATACTATTTCCCTCCTTTAGGCAGCAGGACAGTTGATCACCTCTAGAAAAAGAGTCAATGAAAATAAATACCCAACATAAACACATGGAAATAAGTATCTCTTTATTATTTGGATGCCATACAACTGCTATGTTTGGCATTGGGAAGTATAGAATTGACCTTAGCCTGAACTTTACTGACTTAGTTGTCAAATGGTATGATGTATGCTTCATGATCCTGAACTTTGGAATTCCCCTCTTTGATAATTATCGTTTGTCCTTCATATAGTTCCTTCTGTTTCACCACTTTTAATCCTTTGCTCTGTCTTCTCATTAATGCTCAGTTCTTCTATCTCTCCCTGTTATTCCTGCATATCAACCCTGTTTTGGCTTCACTCTCCTCCCATCCTCCCTCCATCTTAAACTAAGAGTTAAACCCTCGCCACCTGACTACCCTGTACCACCTGCAAGTGGGGCCCCAGACTAGGCTGTGGATGAATACCTCTGTTCAAGAGGTTCAGCCTAAAACACTACTAGAAGAAGCTGGGCCTTTCTTTCAGCTGGACCTGGACTCATTCTAATGTTTTCTTCTGCCCCAACCCAGAAACTAAGTCCCAACAATGCAGACTTTTTGCAATAGAAAAATAATAACAGCAACTTAACTGGACTCTCACTAATACACAGAAATCATAAGACCATATATCTAGAGGAGGAAAGGACATTGGACACAGAGAGTTCAACCTCTTCAATTTACATTTGAGGAACTGAGGACCAAGAGACTTGCCTCTTAAGAGCAGTAAGTGTCTGAGGAAGGATTTGAATCTAGATTTTTTTTTTTATTGCAGTACTTCATGCTGCCTCTCAAAGACTAGAACCCTTTTACTCTTCCCTGACGGACTTTCTGTTTTAGTCTCTGCAGCAGCTGCTCCAAATCTTTGATTCTCTCAGTCCCCCTCATGCTACTCCCTCCTCCCCCCCCCCGACAGATAATACACACTCTCTGCTGAAAAAAATTTAGTCCATCATGACCTTCTTCATCACCCCTCCTCTAAACCTTTAAACCTAGCTACATCTTTGCTATTTTCTCCTTATTTGTTTTATCCTTTTACCAAGAGTCTGCTCTTGTTACCAAGTCTAATCCTTCTGCCTGTGACCTTGAGCTCATTGCCTCTAAGGAGTTTGCCCTATTTCTTTTTCTTCCCTATTTTATATTTCTCCTTCTCTAATAATAATAATAATAGTTGTTAGTATTTATAATGCTTTAAGGTTTGCAAAGTGCTATACAAACATTATCTCATTTAATCCTTACAACAGCCCTGCAAAGGAGGTGCTCTTGTTATCCTATTTTGCAGATGAAACTAAGGCAGAAAGTCATTAAGTGACTTGCTCATGGTCACACAGCTAAGTAAGTGGTTGAAACCATATTTGAATCCAAGTCTTTCTGACTTCAGGTCTAATGCTCAACCCACTGTGCCACCTTTTATACTTTCTACAAATACGCCCAGGTTTTCTCAATACTTCAAAAACTAAACCTTCACTTAACCCTCTGCTGCCATACTCTTTGAAAGAGTCATATACATATATATATATGTGTGTGTGTGTGTGTGTGTATACACATATATATAAAAACATATATATACATACACACACATGTATATACATACGCACATATATATACACACATTAATGACATACATATATACACATACATACACAATAAATATATGTATGTATACATACATATACAATACATATATGTGTGTATACACGCATGCATACATGCATATATATACAGCTTCTACTGCTTCTCAACCCCTTTGCTAGTTGTCCAGATCTTACCACTTTATTGAAATGGCTTTCTCAAAAGTTACCAGTGATCCCATGATGATCACATTATCTCCCACGCATTGAAATGTCAATTGTACACATATCTATGTACCCAAATCTATGTACCTAGTTCTCATTTTTCTTCTGTACTCAAGTCCTGCATTTCCAGTTTCCTGCTGGACATCTCCATCTGATATCCCATAGTCATCTTCAACTCAAGCTCAAAACCGAATTCATTACATTTTCCCCAAATTCCACCCTTTATCTAACTTCCCTCTTCCTGTTAAGGGCACCATCATTCTTGCAAGCATACAAATTTTTCAACCTAGTAGTCATCCTTGACTCTTCACTCTAACTCACCCTTCATATCTAAATACTACTACTAGGGCAGCTAGCTGGCACATCATTATGATGACTATTATTATTACTACTACTGCTGCTATTACTACTGCTATTATTATGATAATTACTACTATAACTACTACTATTGCTTCTGCTATTATTATGATGATTACTACTAATACTGCTGCTATTATGCTTACTGCTATTGTTGTTGCTGCTGCTGCTATTATTATGATTACTTCTATTACTTCTACTTCTACTACTACTAATGCTTTAAGTGCTTACAAATGGTTTTACAAATATGATTTGTATCTTTGCTTTATTGATACAAATTTGGTTGATACAAATATTATTTGTATCATTTTATCTTCACAAGCAGCATAGAGGTGAATGGTATTATTTTCCCAATTTTACAGATAAGAAACTTACACAGATAAAAGTTAAATGATTATTTTTGTGACTCCAGGTCTAGCACTCTATCCTCAATATCTTTCCCATCAATACCCTTTTCTTTACGGCATGACAATTACCCCAGTTCAAGCCTACACCCCCTCTTGTATGGAATATTACAAATAGACTCCCAATAGGTCTCTCTACATTCAGATTCTCTTCTCTCTATCCAATCCTTCACACAGAAACCCATTTTCTGGACAGGTCTGAAAATGTCATTTCCTTCCTCCAGAAGTTTTGGTGGCTTCTATTGCCTCTAAGATAAAATACAAATTTCTTATTTTGGTATTCATAACTTTTTCATAGTTTGGCTCCAGCTTATCTTGCCAGACTGAATACACACAATACTTCCTCTCACATCAGCTATTTTCCAGCCAAACAAGTCTATTTACTGTTCTCTATATATAACAATCCCTTTCCTGCCTTCATGCCTTTGCACACAGTCTCTATACCTACAATAATAATAATATCCCTCCTCAGATCCAGTTCTTAGAACTCCTAGCCTCTTTTAGGTATAAGCTCAAGTTTCAACTCATCCTAGAGGCCTTTCCTAATTCCTCCATTTGCAATGTTTCCCCCTCCCCACCTGCATCACTGTTTGTATTTTTTTTTAAGTAAGGCAATGGGGGTTAAGTGACTTGCCCAAAGTCACACAGCTAGGAAGTACTATGTGTCTGATGCTGTATTTGAGCTCAGGTCCTCCTGACTTCAGGGCCAGTGCTCTGTCCACTGCGCCACCTAGCTGCCCCTTGTATTTTCAATATATTCTATATCAAGCTGTCTTTGAAGCTATTATGTCCCCTCAGTAAAATATAAACTTCTTGAGGGCAAGAACTGGCTCCCTTTTGAATTTACATTCCTAGCACCTAGAACAGTACATGCCACGCAGGAGGCACTTGATGAATTCTTGTCGATCCATTAATAACTGCTGCATCTTTGGGCATCTTCTCAGGCCTTTTCTTCTATGTATCACTCTACAGCTTTTTACACTATTAGCCAAAGAAAGTTAGGTGCTACAGTGGACAGAATGCTAGACTTGGAGTCAGGGAGACCTGTGTTCAAATCTAGCTTCAGGTATTTTCTAGCTGTCCAACCCTGAGCAAGTCATTTATTCTATCTCAGTTTTTCTTCTCTGTAAAATGGGGATAATAATAGTACCTGCCTCCCAAAGTTGTAAGGATTAAATGAGATAATATTTATGAAGTGCTTTGCAAACTCTAAAGTGCTATATAAACGCTAGCTATTGTGATGAATAATTTTAGTATTATTATTAATTCTCATTATTATTTCCCTCTCTTCACAAATACCCTGGTAGCTAAGTGGCACAGTGGATAGAGTATTGGGCCTGAAGTCAGGAAGACTCAGCTTCCCAAGTTCCTGGTCTCAGATTCTTACTACTGTGTTACCCTGGGCAAGTCATTTAACCCTGTTTGCCTCAGTTTCCTCATCTGTAAAATGAGCTGGAGAAGGAAATGGCAAACCACTCCAGTATCTTTGCTAAGAAAATCTCAAATGGGAACACCAGGACTCAGACACAACTGAAAAAATGACTGAACAGCCGCTGCACTATCTGAATATGTTTTGCTTGGTTTCTATAACATTGCCCTCTTGTTGCTATTCTCCTTGCCTGGTCACTTCTTCTTAGAGTTCTTTGCTGCCTGGTACATAGTTGACACTTAATAAATGTTTATTGACAGATTATATCACCAACTATTTCCCACCTCCTTAAGCATTGATATAACCAAGGAGTCTCCTCTACTCCTTCTCTTCTCTTTTTATGCTCTGTCTTAGTGATCCCATTAGGTACAAAAGTTTCAATTATTATTTTTATGGAAATGACTCCCAAATGTACCCATCCAGTCCTATCTCTCTCTGGAAGTACAATGTCATATCTCTTGCTCTTGCATGTATAATTCCCCTTGGATGCCTTGTCAGTATTTCTAACTTAATATACCCCAAACAGGACTCACCATCTTCCTTCCCAAATCTTCACTTACCTACAATCTACCCATTTTTGAAGATATTCCTGTTATTCTCTCATGTAACAAGCTTGTTTCAGAAGACAAGGTCCAACTTTGACTTTTCTTATTTGACCCCAACTAACAAGTCCTATTGGATATTCCTCTTCATCATCTCATCTCTTTTGCTTTCTCTGAATTTACATGATCAGCAACCTTGTCCAAGTTCTCCTCATCTTTCACCTGGACTCTTTGAATAGACTCCTGGTTGACATTCCTTCTTCCAGTCTCCTCTCTTTAACCTGTCCTCCAATAGCCACTGAACACTCAAAATAATCATCTTAAATCTAGCTTAGGCCATGTCATTCCCTTGCTTAGGAACCTCCCATTGCTTCCTAGTCTGGTGCGTTAAGATTTCCATAATCTGGTTTAAACCTGTATTTACATTATTATTTCACATTATTGCTTTATCCTAGCCACCAGATTAACGAGCTATTTCTTGATCTTAATCTTCCAGCTCCTGCTTACCTTTTTTTTTCAAACGAGCTTGTCCCTGTGCCTGTATTGCAATTTTACCTCATTTCTAAGGCTTTCAGGTTTACTCAAGTGACACCACCTAAAAAAAAAAACCTTACTTTATAGCCACAGCAATTAAAGTTCTATCCTCCCCCAAATTATCTTGGATAATTTATCTATCAATATACTCTATTTCCTAATCAAACACTGGTTGTAGCACTTGAACCCCAGTTCTCTTACTTAAAGGCAGAGTTCTCTCTACTAACACTAAATATTACCTTGACAGACACATAAAACAAGTTCCTTTAAGAAATAATTTGGATTTCTTCAGATGTTTCAAAATTCCTGATTTCTGCTACCTCTCTCTTCCTTTATTCACATGTCAGAAAACAAGCCCTTAGTCCTGACTATTTCAATCTATTCACCCCTATACTATGCAAGTAAATGGATAAATTAGTTCCACTTGCTGGCAAATCAGTTTGTATTGTGTTTCATCCATTGATCTTAAAATCTCCATAATCTCCTTGAATTAATATGCCTCTAATCTCCCCAACTCCTAAAACTCTCAAGGCTTTCTTTTATTATACTACTGTCCCCTTTCACCAATTTTGAATAATGTTCCAAAAGTCCCCTTTTCTTGTTTCCTTTGAAAATTCTTACTTATCAACACCCATTTTTCTTTACACCTTCTAATCTGCTTCCTCCCTTTCACTGAGATTCTATCAGCTGCTTCTGATTACATTATTGATTTAAAAAATTCTTATTTGGCAATATATGGTACTATATATTTTCCAAATGATTTAAGTTCCTAGAAATCTATGGAGTTATATTCATTTGTGCAACAACATGAAAAGGTAGACATATATCATTGTCAAAATTTTACCGATATAAGGATGGAAAACCTGTGGCCTCAAGGCCACATGTGGCCCTCTAGGTCCTCAAGTACAGCCTTTTGACTAAATTCAAACTTCACAGAACAAACCCCCTTTTTGATTCGTTCCGTAAAACTTGGTCTCAGGCAAAAGGCCACACCGAAGGACCTAGAAGGCCACATATGGCCTTGAGGCTGCAGGTTCTGGACTCCTGCTTTAATATGTAATGAATTCACATAGGCTAACATGTATGTGGCATTTGCAGGGGGTTCTTTGGTATCAATGTTCATTTTATCTCTCTTCTAACCAGAGGAAACAACAGAGAAGGTGAGGAACCAAACTGGCTAAGAAAAAAAATAAATATAGATGTTCCCCTTACTGTTGGCTAAGGTTGAATTTTTATTAAATCAATAATTTACTTGTCAGCTTCTATGAAATCACTAGTTTGCCCCATATGGCAATGATTCATTAGCAAATATGTGAGATAACTACAATGTTCCAGGTCTGGGTGTATACATTACAGAAGCGATAATATTTTGAGCAATGCCCAGCTTCCCAAAGTTATTAAAGCCAACCAACTCAGACATTTAAGCCTTTTTCCAAACTGCAGCATAAAATTCTGGACTAAGAGACTTCTCTCTTCCCAGATTCTGAACTCCTTGAGGACTGGGATGGCAGGGTATTCATCTTTATATCCTCCAATGCTTGACAGAGAGGTGCACCATAGGCATTTAGTACACATTGGTAGGTTTAAATTGGAGTATTCATCTAGTTAGAAATTGTCCTTAGGATACACTAACTATTCCTCTACATGGAGTTTGTTTGGTTTGGTTTTTTGTTTTGTTTTGTTATGTTTTTTAGCCATAGCTCATTTTTTCATCTTTCATCCTTCTTACACTTGGATATAGGGATAGGCTGTCTGTTGCAAAGGCACACTGAATCATTAATTTGGAGTCAAAAGAGACCCTAGAAGCCACTGAGTCCCACTCCCTCATTTTAACTTCTGTTGTTGTTGCTGAATCTTTTCAGTCATGTCAGACTCTCTGTGACCCCATTTTGGGGAGGTTCCTTGACAAATAAACTGGAGTAGTTGATATTTCCTTCTCCAGCTCATTTTACAGATGAAAAACTGAGGCAAACAGGTTAAATGACTTGCCCAGGGTCACACAGCTAGTAAATGTCTAAGGCTGGATTTGAACACAGGTCCTCCTAACTCCATGGCCAACAGTGGATCCACCAATGAAGAGTTTTATGTAAATGGACTTTGAGCCTTTGTTTACATATAGATGAGGATATTGAGGTACAGAGAGTTGAAATGACTTACAAAGAGTTACATATATAGATACTTATATGCTTACATATATGCATACATGCTTACAAAGAGATAGATAGATAGATAGATAGATAGATAGATAGATAGATAGATAGATAGATAGATAGATAGATGGATGGATGGATGGATGGATGGATGGATGAATAGATTAGATAGATAGATAGATAGATAGATAGATAGATAGATAGATAGATAGATAGATAGATAGATAGATAGATAGATAGATAGATGGATGGATGGATGGATGGATGAATAGATAGATAGATAGACAGATAGATAGATAGATAGATAGATAGATAGATAGATAGATAGATAGATAGATAGATAGATAGATGGATGGATGAATAGATAGATAGATAGACAGACAGACAGATAGATAGATAGATAGATAGATCGATAGATAGATGGATGGATAAATAGATAGATAGATAGATAGATAGATAGATAGATAGATAGATAGATAGATCGATAGATAGATAGATAGATAGATAGATAGATAGATAGATGGATGGATGAATAGATAGATAGATAGATAGATAGATAGATAGATAGATAGATAGATAGATAGATCAATCGATAGATAGATAGATAGATAGATGGATAGATAGATAGATAGATAGATAGATAGATAGATAGATAGATAGATAGATAGATAGATAGATAGATAGATATTTCTAAGGTAGAATTTGAACACTGGTCTTCCTAACTCCAAGTTCAGCACTTTATCCAATATTATGTCTAGCTTCCTAATGCTTCATGACATTCTCAAAGGACTACTTATTCAAGTGTCATTTTCCAAATGAAGCAATTATTGCCCAGACTAGTTTAGTTTCTTGCTATTGACAGATCTCAAATGTATAACAATGACTAAATGGCTGGAAGGCACCCTCTGAGAATCAGAGAGGGTGGGGCAATAGAGGCATTGAGAGTCTCACAAGAGGTTAGGGCACCTTTGGGTAACCATTAGTTCTAAATGACTTCAAATGGCTGGACTTTGTTTTTTGGCATATAATTCTGCATTTCCTACTTCAAAATGACACTTTGGTCTTGTAGATGTGAAACTCTTCTCTGGAGGGACAATATCACTCTTCTACTCAGGGTATTGTGGAGCAAGCTCTTTTCTGCACCAGAGCTGATTTTTAAATTTTTAGTGTGAGCATTTATACCTCAGAAATCAGCAAATGCTACCAATCAGGACTTGATTTATTGTGATGGTTGTCTAGACTTAAAGAAGTGATGGATAAAATGATAATAATATAGATTAAATTTTAAAATGTATCATGCTTTTTGGATAGCCAGTTGTTAAATATATACTAGCATGCTCCCACTTTACCCCATGACTTATTCTTAGACCTATTTCTTTGACTGCTGTCCCAGTACACACTGTTCCTCTATCACAGGTGCACCAGAGTGTTTAGCAGTTCTATTCAATAGTAAAATACTCCATCTCTTGATCTAGTGTCTCAAGTCACTATAGACTAAGACCCTCAGTCAGAGATGAAACCAACAGTATTGTAATTTGAGAAGTTTACTGTCTGCTGTCACGTAGGGAAAACATGTTTTAGGAAAATCCACTAAGACTTTGGGGACACTCTGTATAGCACTTTAAAGTTTACAAAACATTTTACACACATTTTTCTCATCTGAGATTCACAATAAGCCTATAAGATGTATGCTCCAAGTATTATTACCCCCATTTTACAGATAAGGAACCTGAGGTTCAGAGGAGTCAAGGAATTTGCCTATGGTCACTCACCTAGTACTTTTAAAAGGTTGGATTTAAACTGAGTTCATTCTGCTTCAAGTCCATTGTTCTACTATGCCATTCTGCTTCTTGTATAATTCAAAATATGTATTTTCATTGTTTCTCTATTGCCTTTGACTTCCTCAGATATTTTACCAAATTGTTTCCCTTAATTGCATTTTGGGGGAGGAGCCTACAAATTGCTTCAAAATTTCTCTCTGAAGAAATACTTGTTTTTTTAAAAATGTGTATGCAAAGGGCATACATCCAAATAGATTCTATGCTTCCACAGTCACTCTTGTATTAGCATTTTCTACCCAATATTACAGAGAAGTTACACACCAATCTTTGAAATGTCTTGTACCTTATATTAACTTCCAACAAAGTGACTGCTTTTGGGGCTGCTGAAGTTAAATGGGTCCCTAAAGGACTCTATGAAAAAGCATATGCAGAGGGTTAAGTGCCTGGGGCCTAATTATGACTTACCATTTCCCCCATGTCCTCCTAGAAGCTCTAAAATTACAATAACATACATTTATTTGGCACTTTATAGTTATAAAGGGCTTGCTTCAGCATGAATCCTCTCATTTGATTTCCAACAACCCTATGAAATATGTCGTGCTAATAGCATTATAATCATTTTGCAGATGATGGCCCCAAAGATCAGAGACATTAAATGACTTCCCAAGGTCACACGGAGCCAGAATTCAAACCCAGATCTTCGAGTTCTAAAACTTTTCCACATTTTACCCTACCTCGTTCTGTTTTTCCTGTCAAAGGAGAGAATAAGACAATAGGTGCTGAAATGTATGTTAGAGGTCAACTAGTCCATCCTTTGCCATTTTACAGATGAGAAAATTGAAGCCCAGAGAAATTAAATAACTCTCCCAAGATAATACAACAAATACTAGAACCAAGGAGTCAAGGACCTTTGACTTCAAGGTCAAGATTTTTTTCCACTGCACCACACCACATCCAAGGGAGGCCAGTTTCTTGATTATACAGAGGCCTGTAGTGCAAGAAAAGCTAAAGATGCATTTTGCAATCCACAATCACATAGTGCTTAACCCAGCAGGGAGTGAGAGAAGGTTAAAGAGAGGAAATGCCCACCTGCAGCAAGGCTGTCTAGATGAGCTAGGAATAAATAATAACTCTCACTCTGCCATCTTGACTGTAGTTATCTCATTTCTGCTAGCTGCAGTTACTGTCTTCATGAAGGCATTGGCCGGAGACTACTAACTACTGATCACTGTGCCTGCGCAAGGTGGGACCATCTAAGTGGGAAACACAATGGTTGCTCAAGAAATTCAATGTCTTGATGGCCAGGTGACAGATCAGGGAGAATCTCAAAGAATAGAAGATTTGGTTTTCAGTAGTTATGGAGGGGCAGAAGGCCTATTCCAGAGGCCTGTATGGATTAGCATATGTTTCAGTTTCTTATAGATATAATCAACAACTATGTGTGTACTAAAGGTAAATTGGTCTCTCTGTTAAAGGAGGTGAAAAGGGCAAAAAAGAATGCTTCTACTCTCTGTTTTTAGGGAGGAGAATATATTCCTTGAACACATGGAAGAAATATCTCATAAAGACAACAAATAAGAAAAAATAACCTTCAGAGGCTGAGGAAAATCCAAACAAGTTTGAAGAGGGAGGTGAGAGGGTGAAAAACTGTGACAAAGAGGAACAATAGAAAAAGATTCCATGAAATATTGGAGCTACATAATGGGTATGATGCTTTTCTCAAAGAGATGTTTCAGGAAGGGAGGAAGGAAAGAAGGAAGAAAGGAAGGAAGGAAGGAAGGAAGGAAGGAAGGAAGGAAGGAAGGAAGGAAGGAAGGAAGGAAGGAAGGAAGGAAGGAAGGAAGGAGCAAATAATAGAGCAATATAGTTCCTATTCTCATGGAGCTGACATTCTTGTGTCAACACATTTAGGAAGTTTCAACTGCAAATCAAATGGAAAGGACCCATTCTCACTAGTGTACAGTAGCAAAACACATCATAATGCATATTCTTTTTTTCATAATGCATATTCTTTAATTTTATTTACTCAGATAAAGCCATTTCTGTTTCTGATATTGAACCATTTGACAGTACCAAGAACTCTAGTGACAGTCTTCAGTAGCTGTAGCTCCCAAAGGGGCATTGGTTACAGTACCTGCAGGAATAGCTACCAGATTGCATCTCTACAAGGTTTGATTTCTTTGATGATGGCTGCAGAAGCTAGGCTGGAAGTGGGACTGGCAGTCTGGAATTATTCCCACTATGTTTAGGCTCAAAGCTGTATGCTGTCTAAAGGAATGTGAGGGGATGAATTAACTTCCCTAGCATATAGCATCTTCTGTCTCCTCCCCAAGGTGCCTGGTTGCTTCAACTATGTTGGCTTACCTACCCTGTCAGTTGGCAGTTGGTGGTGATGACTGGATCCCTCTCCTAAGATTTTGTTCCCTTGATGATAGCAATAGGGATGAAAGTCAGGCTGCAAGCAGGTTAAATGGTCTAGGTGGCACTGCTATTGTCAAGGCTCTTGGGTTTGCCTTCTTATTGATGGCAGCTAGTTGGCAATTGGTGGTGGTTGTGTTGAGGGTGGTGGGTCCATTCAACAGAGAGATTATACCCCTCAATGATGACTGGACTTAGAGTTAGTGATCTGGGAGGTATTATTCACAGGCCTTCTTCTTGAATTGTCTCCATAGAGATAGAAGGTAAGCAATCAAGGTGGTAGAGCTAGTAGTTTTAATTGCCTGGGACAATTTATCACTTGTTTCTCACTCAGGATTCTGTGCTGTTTCAACTAGAACTGTTAGTAAGAATTACCTTGGCATAACATAAAAGACACCACAGATTTATCACTAGGCTCAAGGTCATTCATTAACACAATAAGAAAGAAAAAGTACATCTTAGTGATCCCATCCAGGATAACTGAACATTAGGAAGACCTGCATCGTTGTGTGCAAACTTTCCCCCTTACCTTCCCAGATCCATGCTATTCTAGAATCCATCCTTGTGGGTGGAAAGACTTCTACTGGTAACTCCCTCTATCTTCTCCCCATTGCCTAGATTGAATGAAATAAGATTCAACAACCCTTTTCTTCTGAGACAGAGGACCACCGAGTCTTGCTATCTGCCAAGTCCCTACTTTCTAAGATATTCTAGACCTTATCGTTTGCCCTACATCTCTGACCTGCGTTTCCCAGCACTATCATCTGATCTACTTATGGAATATAAGGGCCTCTGGCCTGCTGACCATTGAAGTTAAATTATTAGAATTTCTGGACTATCCCATCTGTCTCACAAATGAATTTTATTTATATGCCCCTCCCCCATTAGAGTATGTGATTGTTCTATCTGTATCCCCTTAGCACAGTGTTTAGAATGTAATAAGTGCTTAATTAATGTTTTTAATTTGTTTCTTCATTCCTTGAAATTAGCCATGTGTAGTGATATATTTGTGAATTGGTAATAACAACAGAAGACATTGAGAAAGAATTTCTTTTTCTTTTTTGCCTTTTTGGTGAGGCAATTGGGGTTAAGTGACTTGCCCAGGGTCACACAGCTAGTAAGTGTCATGTGTCTGAGACAGGATTTGAACTCACATCCTCCTGACTCCAAGGCCAGAGCTCTATCCACTGTACCACCTAGCTGCCCCGAGAAAGAATTTCTAAGGATTATGAAGTCCTAGGGAAGAAATTGAAAGAGTTGGGAACATAAGAGGTATTTATGTCACCACCATAAAATGAAGTTGGGACCCTTGGAAGTAGAAAAGAACTCAGAAGAGGCTACCAACTGAATTTAAAAAATGATGCTAGAGAGGAGGATTTAACTTTTTGAATGATTTGTTTGCCACTCAGTTTTGCATTCATATGGATTACTGGGTTCAATGCAGGGCCTGTATTTGAATGTTAATCCAATTCTATCTAGTTTGGTCCAAGCTCACATCTTAGATCATCTGGGAACTTCTAAGATCATTTAAATTCACTTTGGTCTTGGCTAACAGAGCAGAAATTTAAAATTAAATAATTTAATTGGTATGACAAGATAATTAATAAAGAAATGAGAAAATATTCTCAACACATTTACTCTGGAGATAATAGGGGAAACAACCCTCTCTGAAACTCACACTTTGGTATGAAGTGGACATAATGAAGATCTCTTGTGTAACTGGGATAAAATGGTCCACTCACATATAATCTAACATACACTGCTTTTCAATCATCTGATTCCTTGCAGGGAGTCTTCTCTATATTGCTCTCTCTCTCGGCTTACCTAACAATTCAAAGCAGTTGGCAAGAACTTCGTACCAGAGCTATCCTTCCTACTCTGGATTAGGACATCATCATGAAAGTCTCTCCAACACAGCTTCCACTTCTCAGAAGTCACAATCGCTTTTCTGATGCAATCATCCAATGTCATAAGCCCACAGTCTCATGGGCATTAAAGTCCTGAGAACTTCAGCCAAACTTGTCCTTGAAGTCTTAAAGCCTGGACCCTCACAGGAGATATAGCCCTTTCCCTTAATGGATTCCTATTATACCTTTTGCTAATCAATCATTTCCAGTTCATGAACCATATGTAGGTCCATAGTACATAATATCTAAATTAGAGGTACATTTTGCAAACCAGACACATAGGTCAAATACAAAACATGATACACAAAATCACATAGCCAAGTAACTTTCAGTGGACAAAACAGTGAGGTCACATGTAAATTCACAGCACATAGCAGAGCTTTATTCATTGGACTAATTGGCCAAGTCAGGTGTAAATAAATAGATCGTGGAATCATCTGTTGAGGTTTTATACAAAGTATACATTCAATAGTAGGTAACGTGGGGCTACACAGATAACAAGTAGGTTGTCCTGCTGTTGTCTGCCTTCTTTGCACTATCACCATTATCATGTCTGCTTGCTGCTCCCCTTCCTTCTAAGAATATCTGTGAAATCTCCCACATGAAATTACCCTTTAGTTCAGGGCCACAGTGTAATGGGAATTGAAGGCCTGAACATTTCAACCCACCCTGAAAAATATCACTGATATCTGAAAGAACACTGGTTGCTGAACTCTTGTTGAAGATCTTTCAAAAATTATCAAGATAGATTTAGAGAATACCATAGTATCTATTTACCTGTATTTAAGCAAAGTATGTTATAGTCTCTGAAAAGGTCTCTGGTGGACAAGGTGAAGAAATGGAAACTCAGAAATAATGAAATTAGGCAAATTTAGAATTGGTTGAATGACCAGATCTAATGAATGGTTATTAATGTGCTGATATCCTGGAGGGAGGTCTCTATGGGAGTCCAGTGGGGTTCTGTTCTTATATTCAGTGTTTACATTGAAAATATCAGTAAAGAAAGACATAGAATTCTTATCACACTTGCAATATGGCACAAGGTTTGGAAGAATAATTACTTACTTAGATTACAGCATCAGCACATGAAAAGATCTTGACAAGTCAAATGAAATGAAATTTGGGAGGCCTTAATATAAAGAACTTCACATAACAAACAATAAGATGATAGTTTGGGTGCATTCAATGTATAAAAATATGGTAGCTTCATCTTGATTCAAGTCAAGTGCATTTGAAAGCTTTTCTAACTGTGAAAGTTTCTCTAAGTAGTTCTTTCAATAGGTTCACCTCAGGAAATTAACACACTCCAGGACCAATTGAGCTTCTCATCAATTAAGCTAATCGGCACAGCAGGTTTAACCTATTTCCCAATCATGACTATAAAGCATTTGTACAACAAACAAAGCCCCCTTAAATCTCTTGAAAAACCTGTCTCTTGTGAATTGGTTGGAAGGGAAAATGATAAGGTAGAAACACTCTCAGAAAGAGTGGCCCCACTTCTCTCCCAGAACTCATTCACTGGGAAGTTTACTGCATTAGTGGGGGGCCTGACAAATAGGAACAAAGTAATGTTTTTAAATGTTCTGCATGTTTCAAAACACTAGGAGTTCTGTAATTGAAATGAGAAAATCAATTTTCTATTAGAATTCTTTACAACCTTTCAACATTTTACCACATTCTTTTTATTACAGTCAAAGAGTAATAGTCGTAATCATCCTATTTTAAGTACTCGATACAGATTGGGACGTAATTATGTGGTATTCAAATAATCTTCCCTTAATTCTACTTCACTGTCTTGGCAAATTCAAAGACTCTATCAACACCACAGTGAAAGGAGAGCATGTCTCTATATCTTAATTAAAAAAGAGAACATTTTACCAGACCTTCTCAGAGACCTCAGTGTAACCCCATCATTTATCCTGTCCTATTAAAGGTCTAAAGATCAGCTGTCTACATAGGAGTTGTGATTAAAAATTGAAACTTGACCAATGTCTGAAGAGAAGAAAATGGCAATATCAAATTAATTCACTACATTTTATGTTTCTATTTACAGTTCTATTTACTAATTTACTCAGTATTTAATGAAAGCCTTATATGTGCAGGGCAATGTGCTGTAAGAGATATGGATAAAGTATGATGTTTGTACTCAAAGAATCTACTATGAGGAATGGTGGTACATGCAGGTATGGCAGATGGTTGGGCTTTTTGATGGCATGAGCTCAGGAGTTCTGAACTATAGTTGGGCTAAAACCAATTAGGTGTCTATACTAAGTCCAGCAACAATGTGGTGATTCTCTGGAAGCGGAGAGCCACCAGTCTGCCTAAGGGTGAACTGATCCAGGGGAGAAAAACAGAACAGGTAAAGATCCTGCGTGTATTCATAAGGGGATCTTACCCACAAGTAGCTGATGCACTTCCAGCCTGGGGAAGATAGAGAGACCCAGTCTCAAAATTTAAAAAAATGTAGTGGGAAGAAAAGATACATAAAAATAATTATAGGTTGTGTATAATAATTTTTAAAATATATCATAAATATCAGAATTTTAGACTCATTACTAGAAGAAATCTTCACATTAATCTAATAAAATTGGTATTTAAAATAAGTCCATAAGAAGGAAAAATCACTTCTGGCTGAGGGAATCAAGGAAGGCTTGAGGGAAGAAGATTTGAGCCATATGATCTGAGCTTTAAAGAATGAGCAGAACTTCAAAAGGTGAATATGGAAGTGGGGGCAGTGAAGTCATCCTAGATTGAATGTCTGAGCAAAGGCAGTGATGAGGTAAAATGCAAAGTGAATTAAGGGGAAAATAAGTTGTCTAGTTTTCTTAGAGTATAGCAGATATATACAGAGGAATAATGAAAGAAGTTAGAAAGGTAGTTTGGAACCACATGGCCTTGAAAGTCAGACTAAGTATTTTTGCTTATAGAATAAAAGCCAAGCAGAGCTATTGAATATTACTCAACTGCTCAAAAACAATCTTAGCTATACTTTAGAAAGATCAGTCTGGTAATTTTGTTCAAGATAAATGAGAAGAAGTAGAGATTAAGGAAAGGAATGAAATTTTGAATCTAATGGAATAATGGAAAGAATACCATGTTCTGGACTGAGAAGACCTGGATTCAAATCCAGTCTCTCACATTTACTACTTACATGACCTTGGACAAGTCAGAACTTCCGTGGGCCTCAGTTTCCCCATATGTAACATAAGAGTGTTGAATTAGATGACCTCTGAAGTCTCTTCTAGCCTACAGTCTTGTGATCCCAGTCTAAATAAAAAGTAATAAAAATCTGAACCATGGTTGTGTCAGTGAGAAGGAAAGGAAAGCATTGATTAGAGTGATAATGGATAGAAACTTTTCAGGATTTAACATCTGTGAAGAATAAGGGGGGGAAGGAATATGTTAATGATGAGAGATTCTCCCAAGTCTTAATGACTGGGAGAAGGGTGTTAAAAATAACAGATATATGGAAACCAGGAAAAGTTTATTTGAGGGAGAAGTTGATTTAGTAAAGAAGATGAAGTTAAGTTTGGCTTATCTTGTTCTATCCATTAGAGTTTCACTGATTTGCCAGGGTAAAAATCTCATTGACTTCTTGTCTTGTTTACTCAAAGTCTCTCTGATGCAACCAGCTCAGTGCACCTCTGGCCTTCAGGCCACATTTACCAAAGATCAAGTTAGCAACTGACCTCCCCAGCCCCTGTCCCCCTTGCCCATAGGCTTAAAACTCTGTTTATTGGAAATTAAGTTGGCTTCAGGTTCCCTGTGTCCTCATTCAGAACTCCAGCAGGCATAATGTTATATTTAATAGAGCTTGCACTGGCTTAAACCTCCCATGATAATGCTCTCTCTAAAAGCCAGCAGGCATCTAGTCCTCTTCTAATGTTGTGTTGGACTGGTTGAAGGAGCTTACTAGTGTTTCACCCTAATTTTTTTGATCATTGCTCCATCTGCTCTTGACTGGATATTTGTTAGAGATGTAGTCTGTCTTAAGAATTTTCACACTACCATCTTAAGTGAAAGTGCTTTGGTTGTTAAAATGTAAAAAGAAAAGAAATCCTACTATCCCAAAGACTGTGCTGAATTATAGTATCTAGACCCAATCATTTTTACCACAGCAATAATTTGTCATATCTATTGCAAAGAGGACCACTACATTTATGGCGAGAGTTACAGTATTCCTTCCATTTCTAAGAGTGACATTAATAATAATAAGCTATAGTGGTAGAAGAAGCAGTCGGAAATTATATGGCATTTTATGGTGCTTTGGGTTTTAAAGCACTTTATGTACACTATCTCATTTAAGGTTTCAAAGCACTTTACACAAATTTGATCCTTACAACATCCTACTGAGGTAAGGTATTATCATTCTTCTTTTACATTTGTATAAACCAAGACTTGAGGCTTTTAATTGACCCAACTATTTTCAAACTATGCCCAATGAATCAGAGGCAGCTGAATTCAAACCTTTATCTTCCCTTATTCCAAGCCCAGCATTCTTTCCATGATAAAACACTGACATCAAAACAACTATGTCCAAAGCTCTGTCAAGAGCAAACTAAAAATGGTTGAGAAGCATCGAACTGCCTCTCATTTTCTCTTAAGCTTTGTAAGCTAGTTTTAGCATAATCTTTAGCACTCCCTTCAAAAGGTATTTTCAAAATATGTATTTATCTCATTTATTGTATAAAAGTCCTCATTTGCTTTTAAGTTCTCAAAAGATCAGAAAACTAATATAATGTTCCTCCGATAGTCCTTTGTTTATAAATTTATTTGGAATAATCTGATTAAGATACATTTTGTAGCTTTCAGATTTGCAATAAGCACATAGCTAGTTTACTATGTAGTATAAGAAATATATCTCTAGTAATCAGATTTTTTTTTAACCAAAAAAAGGAGGATGTAACTAAAAGCTACCATTTGCAAAATTGGAAAGATTTTGATTTAAAGAAACAGAAATTTATCATGCTTGAATTTAAAAGGACTTGGTCTATTGATTAGGTTATCCAGAAGCAGGATGTATGAATATTTATGTTATGAACCTTTTTACATTACAAAAATACCTATTTTATGGCATTGTTTATATCAAGTGTGTTTTTACATTAAAGAAAAATGTCAGCTAGCAAAAATTATGAAACAAAAGTAGTGATCTTATAAAATATGGACAGTGTATCAAGGATGGGACTGCATTAAAAAAACTAATAAAGCATCAGAAAGAAATCTTTAAACATCCATTCAAAGAGTTAGAGCCCAGTAATAAATTATTTTTATATTCAGTAAGAGTTTCATTGAAGTGCTTCTCAAACACGAGGCCTTTTTTAAAAGCAATTATCCCTATTTCCTCACATAACATAAAATTTCTAGTCATCAAAACAGAAAATAGAAAGCACAGATTTAGTGAGGCACAGTGGGAGCCCCAGGTCTCCTCTCTTTCTTCACCACTGCTTCCAAAAAGAGGACCCCACACATGGAGGTCTTTACAGAGGAAGAGATGGTCATGGTCCACCTAACATATACCCGTGATTCTGCAGAGCTAGTATTCAAGCAGAGATCGGAGTTGAAATCTTTTCAATTTGTCTGAGATGACATGGAAAGGAAGAGAAGTAGGACCTCTGGCAAGGGATAAGAAGTCACTAAGGGAGAGCTAAAGTCTTTAGCAAATCATTGGCTTAACTGAAACCAATTAAAGTTATATCCTCTCAGCTTTCATGACCAAAAGCTTATTTCTCCTTTTCTGAGACTGGCTATAAAGGATAAGGTTAGGAAGTAGAAAGCAGCTGATAGAAGGCAACACTAGATTGATTCTCTTACTGCTTAGCTTTCACATGTCCAGGAATGCTACTGATAACAGGGGAAAAGGGAGAGATTTATAAAGTCATCACTCAGCACTTGAGAAGTAGAGTCAGACTGCAGAGGTGGAAAAAGTCAAATATTGTTCAAAGTTTGCATAATCTACAAAAAAAACTTAGCACGGTGCCAGGAACATAGTAGGTGCTTAATAATAAATGTTTATTGACTGACTGGCTGTTTACCATTCTTCACCTATAGTCCACCACCTCTTGACCAAGAAGCAAGAGTCAACAGCTTCACCATTAGCTCTCTGAAGTCATGAGCAGTCACTGCATTGATCACAAATCTAAAGTCTTTCAGTATTGTTTTCCTTTGCATTATCCTTGCCATTTTGTAACTCTTAAGACATCTTTTTCATTTCTTATTCTCCTGTATACATCTGCGATATTTGACACTGTCACTATTCTTTCTTGATACTCCCTTTTAAACTTTGGCTTCCATAACATTCTACTTTCATTGTTACCCTCCAACATGAGGTCTTATCCAAGGTGGGGAATTGGAAAATAATCCATACTTTAGTATTCAAAACATCCACTGTTCATTGCCACCTTCTGACTTTATTTCCATTTCAAAGACTATTTTCAGTCAAATGAACTATTTATAGGCTGGTTCTCTTTTCCTCTGTTCATTTTGTTACATAGTCCCTCAGCTACCTGGCCTGTCTTCCCCTTTGATATATGTTTTCCTTCCTTGAAGTCTCAATTTAGGTTCCACCTCCTCCATGATCACACCAGTTGCAAATAACTCCACTCAACTTTTTTCCACAGGACCATACATTAAAAGTATCTTTCCTTTACACTTTTCTAATTTACAATGGAGTTATTTCTGTACATGGTTTATGTCCATTAATACAACAATAAGCTTCTTGAAGGAAAGAATTATAATTTTTTTCAACTCTGTAACCCAAGCACCTATCATTGTGCCCTGTGCCAAGTACATGCTTGATAAATGGAGAGTCCCTCCAGGTACTTAGTAGTCTCATGCTCCAAGGTCCAACTCAATTCTTTTTTTCCAGAATGAAGACTTTTTCATAATTCCTTTCTTCCATACCTAGTCTAACTCCACTATTTACATCAGAATCCTATTCTCTAGAACTTGTCTCCTGCATCAAGACCTATGCCTCCAGTGTTGTATCCCCTCAGGGCACTAGTCTTTTCTGTCCAAGATATAACAACAACAATAATAATAAAAACAACCGACATTTATAAAACCCTTATTTTGTGTCAGGCACTGTACTAAGCACTTTACAATTATTATTTTATTTTATCTTCATAATGACTCTGTAAAATGACTTCCATTTTACAGATGTGGAAACTGAGGTAAGTAGAGGTTATGTGACTTATCCAGGGTCACATAACTAGTGAGTGAGTAAATCGGAGGCAGGATTTGAAGTCATGTCTTTATGACTCCAGGCTCAGTGATCTTTCCACTGTACCTTAATATCTATCTTTTCAATCTATGCCCCTAGGAGTACAACTTTTTGCCACTATCTACAGATTAATGATTATATTCAGGGCCCTGTTCTGATCTGGGAAGACCAAATTGTCTTTCTTTTACAAGTAGCAACATGCTATGATAATGAAAATGAAAAGTCTCAGATAAACCCTTTTCCAGGATACTTTATATCAGCTTATCTGTACTCCACTATTTGTCACAGGGTAATTACCATAATAATTTGAGAAGGCTGTCAAATCCCTGATTAATTTCTACTACCCTGGACTGACAAATCCAACAGAGCTTCTATTAATGGATTATACTGTCCAGAAACATAAACAGAGTTGATGAACCTAACTAGATTCTAGGCCCTTTGGGTAGGAACTGTTGTTTGTTCTTCGTTTTGAAGAGGACCAATGACATTAGGAGGTGATGTCTTGACTTTCGAGTGAATTGGATTTTTTTTGAGATTTTAAATAGTATTTCATTTTTCTCCAATTAGATATCAATAAAATGTTTAGCATTCATTTTTACAAGATTTTGAGTTCCAAATTTTTCTCCCTCCCTCTCCTGCTCTCTTCTGAAAATGGTAGTTTGATATAGTTTATACATGTGCTATCATGTAAAACATGTTTCAATATTCATCACAGTTGTGGAAGAAGAAGCAGATCAAAAGGGGGAAAAAACACAAGAAAGAAGTAAGTGAAAAAATTATACTTTGGTCAGCAATGAGTCTATCAGTTCTTTATCTGGATAAGGATAGCATTTTGCTTGGCAAATCCTTTGTACTTGTCTTGCATCCTTTCAATTTCCAATATTTTGCCACCATGAAAAGGGCTACTATAAATATTCCTGCATTTGTAGGTAGGTCCCTTTCCCTTTTTTATGAGCTCTTTTGGATGTAGGCCTAATAGTGGCCCTGCTGGATCAAAGGGTATGCAGAGTTTGGTTGCCCTTTGGGCATAGTTCCACATTGCTCTCCAGAATGGTTGGATCAGTTCACAACTCTACCAACAGTGCATTAGTGTCCCAATTTTTCTGCTTCCTCTCCAACATCTATCATTTTCCTTTTTTGTCATATTAGCCAATCTGATTGGTATGAGGTAGTATTTCAGAGTTATCTTAATTCGCATTTCTCTAATCACAAATAATTTAGAGCACTTTTTCCATATTCCTGTAGATAGTTTGATTTCTTCATCTGAAAGCTGCCTGTTGATATCCTTCGACCATTTATCAATTGGGGAATGGCTCGTATTCCCATAAATTTGACTTAATTCTCTACATATTTGAGAAATGAGACCTTTATCAGAGACACTTACTGTAAAGATTGTTTCCCAGCTTTCTGCTTTTCGTCTAATCTTAGCTGCAAGGGTTTTGTTTGTACAAAAGCTTTTTAATTTAATATGATAAAAATTATCTATTCTACATTTTGTAATGCTCCCTCTTGTTTGATCATTAATTCTTCCCTTCCCCGTAGATCTGACAGGTAGACTATTCCTTGCATATCTAATTTGATTGCTTCATTGTCTATGGTACCTTTTAGCAAGATGCAACTTCCTTCCTTATCTCTTTTAATTAGGTCTATTTTTGCTTTTACTTTGTCTAAGATCAGGATTGTTAACCCTGCTTTTTTTTTTACTTCAACTGAAGCATAATTGATTCTGCTTCAGCCCCTTACCTTTACTCTCTATGTGTCTCTCTGCTTCAAGTGTGTTTCTTGTAAACAACAAATTGTAGGATTCTGGTTTTTGATCCACTCGGACATCCACTTCCATTTTATGGGAGAGTTCATTCCATTCACATTCACAGTTATGATTACTACCTGTGTATTTCCCTCTATCCTATTCTTCTTCCTATCCATACTCTCTCTCTCTCTCTCTCTCTCTCTCTCTTCTCTCCTCTCTCTCTCTCTCTCTCCTCACCCCTTCACACCTCACCAGTGGTTTGCCTCTGTTCACCACCTACTCCAATCTGCCCTCCCTTCTGTCAGTCCCCCTCCTCCTCCATTTACTTAGTCTCCTCCTCTCCTACTTCCCTGGCAGGCAAGATAGATTTCTATATTCAACTGATTGCATACATTATTTCCTCTTTGAGCTAATACTGATGAGAGTAAAGTTCAAGTGAACTCAAATTCTCATCTTCCCCTCTGCTGTAATAGGTCTTTCTCACCTCTTTATTTGAGATGATTTACCCCATTCTACCTCTCCCTTCCTTCTGCACCCATTGGACTCCTCTTTATCATCCCTTAATTTTTTTATGTTACTTCCTCAAATTTACCTTATACCTGTACCCCCTACGTATATTCCTTCTATCTGTACTATTAGTGATACAATTTTTAAGAGTTACAAATATCATCTCCCCATGTAGGGATGTAAACAGTTTAGCTCTATTGAATCCCTTATGTTTTCTTTTCCCTTTTTTACCTGTTTATGCTTCTCCTGGGTCTTGATATTGGAGGTCAAATTTTTGGTTTGGTTCTGGTCTTCTTATGAATGCTTGAAATCCTTCTGTTTCATTGAATGACCATTTTTCCCTTCATGTATTATCCTTAATTTTGCCAGGTAAGTGGTTCTTGGTTGTAGTCCTAGCTCCCTTGCCCTCCAGAATATCATGTTCCATGACCACAGGTCCTTTAATGTTGCAGCTACCAAGACTTGTGTAATCCTGATTGTAATTCATCAATATTTGAACTGTTGCTTTCTGGACACTTGTAGTATTTTTTCCTTGACTTGACAATTCTGAAATTTGGTTATAAGGTTCCTTTGGGTTTTTATTTTAGGATCTCTTTCCTGAGATGATCAGTGGATTGTTTCCATGTCTATTCTGCCCTCTGGTTCTTTGACATCAGGACAGTTTTCTTTGATAGTTTCTTGAAAGATGCTGCCTAGGTCCTCCTTTTGGTTATGGCTTTCAAGTAGTCCAATAATTCTGATATCATCTCTCCTGGATCCATTTTACATGTCAGTTGTTTTTCCCATGAGGTATTTTATATTTTCTTCCATTTTCTTTTGAATTTATTTGATTGATTTGTGATGTCTCACAGAGTCATTAGCTTCTACTTTCCCAATTCTAACTTTCAAAGAGTAGTTTTTCTCAATTAGCTTTTGTACTTTCTTTTCCATTTGGCCAATTGTACTCTTTAAGGAGTTATTTTCTTCAGTGGATTTTTGTATCTCCTTTTCCACCTGGCCAATTCTACTTTTTAAGCAGTTTTCCAAGCTATTGACTCTTTTTCCATAATTATCTTGCATCACTCTCATTTCTTTTCCTATTTTTTCCTTCTACCTCTCTTATATGATTTTTTAAGCTCCTTTTTGAGCTCTTCCATGAGTTCTTTCTGGAATTGAGACCACTTCCCATTTTTCTTTGGGGTTCTGCCCATAGGCGTTTTGACATTATTGTCCTCTTCCCTGTCACCATAATAACTTTCTGTGGTCAGATTCTTTTGTTGTTGTTGTTGGTTTTTGCTCATCTTTTTTGTGGGGGGGGGAGCGGCTTTTTCCTTTCTTTTAAATTTGAGCTCTGTACTCCTGGTGCCTGTCTCAGGCTTCTTGTGCTAGTGGCTGCAGGCCCTGGCTGTTTACCTGGTGCTACAATGATGCTGCCTGAGGTCCACTGGTAGCCCTTATGTCTGGTGCTGCACAGAGGGTGTGGAGTAGAAGTTGGCTGGCACTGCTGGAGATTGTAGAGGTCTGGCAGCTTACCTGGTGCTGAGCTTGGGTTCTAGTGGTGGTGTCTGGCATATGCTGAGGCCCAGTGGGGTTCTTCTGCATTTCCTGTAGCTACACTGAAGCATGTGGTCTGGCCCCTGGAAGCTGCTTGTTTGCCAGGGGCTATGCTGAATAGGCAGAGCTGGTGCTGGCTGGCAACTACCTGTTTCTTTAGGTTCCCAAAGGACAGGAATCTACCTGTTTGCCTGTGGCTGTACTGAATTACTTAGATATCTGACTACTGGAGGATGTCTGTTGGCCCAGAGCTACACTAAAGCACTTGGTGGTCCTTGGTGCTAGAGTCTGCTGGCTCTCCTGGCTATACTAAGGCACATGGAAGTCCTGATGTTGGCATTTACCTGCTACCCCACCCTGGGGCTCAGGTTCTTCTGCTGGTTTTCTGAGGTGGGGCTTGCTGCTGGCTTGCTTAGATGCTTCCTGTCAGGGACCACACTCCCCTTTCACCCAAGTGAGACAGACCTTTCTTGCCAGTCCTACAAGTTGGGCTAAAAGATTGTTTCACAGGGGCAGCTAGGTGGTGCAGTGGATGGAGCACCGGCCCTGAAGTCAGAAGGACCTGAGTTCAAATCCGGCCTCAGACCAAACACTTGATACTTACTAGCTGTGTGACCCTAGGCAAGTCACCTAACCCCAATTGCCTTTAAAAAAAAAAGATTATTTCACTCTATCTTTTTTCTGATTCTACTGATCCAGGATTTGTCTGGGTGCTCTACTTCATGATTATTTGGAGGTGAATATGGGAGAGTTACAGCGATTTACTGCTTACATCTTGGCTCCTGGAAGTCATATTGAGTGAATCAGATTTAAGTGAGGCAGAGTTGCACAAAGTCACCGGAAGCCTAGCGGCAAGATAAAAGTCAAAAAGACTGGAGATGGCCCTGGGCTATAGCGGATGACCTTGGCATATTTAATGTCTGACCAGACTCCTTAGAGCCTTTGTATTGCCTTCTTCAATCACCTTCATGGCTATTGGAACAAATTGTCCTCATCTACCCATTCTGTCTTGGGAAATCTTCACATGCTTAAAGAAGACATCCCCCAAACTCACTGAAAGGTTTGAGGCCTGTTGGTTACCCTAGATCTGGTTTAGCCCATCTGCCAAGATGTTTTTACTGGGGTATGTCTGCTGCGCATGCTATAGCTTCTTGGAGACCCAGCTGAAAGTTGAATGACAGGTGGACACTAAAGATGGATAAGCAGCCTTAACAAGCCCTGGCAAGGCTCAGCAAACCCTTACACCAGAGGTGGTAGTCTTCCCTGAACACCTCATAAACCACATAGACACTGTAGAGTACTAGAGTGTCAGGAGCCACCTAGACATTTTCTGTGGGAATCAGGAATTAGAAGTAAGCTCAACTAGGACAATGTAAATAGAAGGCTCTAGACTGAATCTGAAGCATAGCTGCATCCCTACAATTCTGGTGTCTGCCATTGGTTGGCTCAAGAGCATCACCAGCCTTGAGCCTCGACCAAGACAGATACTTGTAATCCCCAGCCTCATCTCACTCTGCTATATAGATAATCCACTCCAGTGGTGCTCACCTGGCTTCACCAATAGCCATGGTAAAAACACAAGGGTAGAAAGACCTAGGCCCCAGACTGACTTTCACTGTAATTGCATTACTCATTACCAGGGGAAAAGCCAGTGAAATGGCCTTTTCCCATTACAGTCACCTCAGACATTCCCACCACATGCTTTGCTCACTATCATATATAGATCAATTAGACCCTACTATCTAGCTCCCATAAATACTATAAGACAGGGAATTTTGACCTGGAGTCTATGAACTTTTTCATATTTTGATATCTTTATTTCAATGTAATTTATTTCCTTTGTTATCTTACATACTTTATTTTATACACTTTGAAGCATCTGTCTGAGTCCGTAGGCTTCAACAGATTACCAGAGGAGTCCATGACACAGAAAAGGTTAAGAATCCCTGTTCTAACATAAATTCTGATACAATGATCCAGCACTCAATTCACTCACTTCCCATAGACCAATCAACCCTCAAAATGTCCCAGAGGAATTATCTGTACTTTAGAAGGTATGGCCCAAGCTTTCCTCTTCTATTCCCCTTATGACCCTATTTTTCATACTATATTTATACAAGTATTCACAGACATTTAACACAAGAAGATTCAACACAAAAGAAAGAAATCACAAACCACACTGAGTACAATTCACTTGAATCTGTGGTCCTATATCTCTGGTGCTTGCTCTGGCTTTAACAAGAAAGCAGGTCTTAAAATCACTACCATCAACATGAGTTCTTACATTTGATTAAGTAGTGTACCTCCTCTCTGTGGTAACAAGGGAGGTGGAAAACAGCTAAGTAAACATTGGGGCAGCTGCCATGCTTACATATTGGTTTCCTAGCTACCCATCCTATATCATCACCACAGGAGTATAAATGCTCCCTCTTTTAACAACTGAACTTCTGGTAAGAGTTATGACTGCTATTACTAAGAGACTGAGCCACCCTCTTTCTAAAGTCTTCACTGAAGTGTGAAGGGGTTATAATCTATATCAGTGGAAAGAGTGCCCCTACCCATAGATTCAGATCAATCTTTTGAAGTGATGTATATATATATATATATATAATAAAAATTTAGTTACGCAAAAAAAATAGTTTTTCCTATTACAGAAACCAATTGCTCTAGCCAAGAGAACACAATGGAAAATCTGTTTGATACAAGATACTGTAATACTCTTGCATGGTTTCTCCCAACAGAGATGAAAAAAAAATCAGGTTTCTGCCCCTTCTCTGGAAGATAAGCCATTTCTTTATCAATATAATTTACCTACAGTATATAAGTAGTAGGCCTCTCAAGTCTTTGACTGCTATGACACAGCACTAAGAACATGTTTAGTTTACTCAGTTGTTAACTTTTAAAGGTCACCCAGTTAATGTCTGTGTTTGTTCAAGTCATTCTGTGCAATGTATTGGAGACTCTCATGTGTAAATAGTGATTTAATAAATGCTTTTGGACAAGGACACATAATTAAACTGGAAACAGAAGCACAAGTCCCTCAATGCCTCTCACCAAAGCATGGCATTATAATCAGGATTGGGGTGATTTTCAAATCCTAGAGGTGTCAAGACTAAGCCTTAGGTTGCTAGTTTTATTGTTGTTGTTTGTTAATGTTTTATTGATTTTTTTTAACATTGTTGCCATTTCCCAATATAAATCTACCCAGTAGAACTTTCCCTGGTTATAAAGAAGTACAGTTGGCTAAAGAAAGAAAAGAAGGAAGGAAGGAAGGAAGGAAGGAAGGAAGGAAGGAAGGAAGGAAGGAAGGAAGGAAGGAAGGAAGACCCTGACAACTGACCATATCTGGTAACACTTTCTCCATTAATCAATTCTAGTCCACTTCATCTCCACCAGGAGGCAAAAGACAACATATCTGATATATTTTCATCATTAGTCTTCCAGGGTCAAAAATGGTCTCTGCATTTTTCTGTATATCAGTTTTTACAAATCACCCCAAGTGGCTCTGAAATCTTTGTATTAGTAGTTTCAAGGGGTATAATATAACATTATAGTTGTATACCACAATTTATCAATTCCCCAACAGATGGGCAGGCCTTTTTTTACTATTGCTTGCTACTACAAAGAGTACTATTATGAGTATTTTGGTGTATATGGAAACTTTCTGTCACTGAGGTGATGAATTTCAATAAATCAGTTGATGACAAGTCCATGACAATGCCATGGAATGACCATTATCTTTCATTAGAGAGCTGACCTCCAAGTCAAGGAGACCAGGGTTCAGTGTCTGCCTCTTAAACATAGTTGACTGACACTGAGTAAGTCAATGAACCTCTCAGTTCTCTGGGAAACTCTACAAGACTGGAATTTCAAGAGAAATTGTCAGCTTGCATTGGTAGAGAGAGTGTGCTCATCTGGGAGTTCCCTATATTGATGAAATCACAGATTCAGTCCTTATCCTTAAACCTACACAGAAACTTTCTATCAGTGAAGTAATTGATGGTGATTGCTCAGTTGATTCCAAATCCATGCTACTGCCAGGGAAGAACAATTAACTTTTTCCTAAGAATTTTCCTAGGTTGTGATTGTGGAACATGAGAATATTTTATTCACATATATACAATCTAGATTCACTATATTAAAATTCTAAATCTTCAAAGACACACAGCCTAATGTGGAAAAAAAAACATTTCAGTCAACTATCTAGTAGAGAGATCAGCAATCTCTCTGGTAAGGAGTGAAGCGAAGAATGATAAAAATAAAAGGTATTCTTTTACAAATGTTTTTCCCCTCTATCCCAATGGCAGTTCTACTAAAGAAGAAAGACTATAGCTTATTTTCTCTTTAGGAAATAATGTGAGGAACATACCAATCAAAGTACAAGTGGACATTAAAATACCTGTCTCTGTCACAGCTAAATTAAAAAAAAAAGACATCCTCTGTTCATAAGACCTAGAGAAAACTTATATCCTTACTACTTTTAATGAGACTACTCCTAACTCACCTTGTGGTTCATTAAACATCTTGAGTTTTCTGAGGGAACTGGAGAAAGGATATTCTATATCTTGAGTGAATTTTTGGCAAGTTGTTAACTCTCCCTGGCCTCCTCTCTAAAATCCACAATGAAAGTACAAAATATAACTCTCCAGATACCATATACCTAGAAGAACATCAGGAAATAGCTTGTCATATTGATGAAAACTTTTATCCATCACTTCACCCAGGGGGAAGAGGAAACTGTACCTTTGTCACCTACAGTTAAAGACTAGGGAAGGGAAAAAGGCCATTTGTCCCTCCAAAGACCAAGTGGCACGTAAGCTATAAAAGGAATGATACATGACCTTAGTTGATTGTGATATATTATATACAACCAAGATGTGTGGTCTGAGGTTTTTGCTACAACAGAGAGATGAAGATGTGGTAGGAAGCACAGTTTCTATTTGAAGGTACTTTGTAGGGGAAATCTTAACTTCTGTATTAAGCCTTTCCTGCTTACCTCACCTGATAATCCCTTGCCACTCCCTAATCCACAAAACCAACATTGGGTATGTTTATAAGGTTTTTTTAAAAAAAAGAAAAAAAATATATATTATACACACACACACACACACACACACACACCCCTATAAATGCACATTTTGTTCTTCCTGTTAGACTATAAGTTCATTGAGGACAGGGTCTAATTTCCTGCTGTCTTCATATCATCAGAATCTATCCAAGTACCTGGTTCAGAGTAGGTGGCTGAAGGGCCTTGATGAAATGTTCAGGTGACAAACTTTGCCATCCAAAAACAAAATTTGCTAAGTACAGAGAGGTTAATTATCCATTTTCTACAGGATGGTAAATTTGGAGACCCAGACTACCTCTTATAAACTTCTGTACCATATGGCTATTTGTAATGAGTATCCCAAACAGTTTCCTGAAGTTAATATGTGGAGTTAGAAGATGTATACAAACTTGAGCAAAATGTGTCAGTAAAAGTAAATTCTAGGAAATTACTGATGATGTACATTTTATTTTAACTGAAGTCAGTATTTCTACATTTTTCCCCATGTGATGAAAGTTGCATCTATAAATTGCATTTGTTTGCCTTAGTTCAGATTTAGAAGACAGTATTTGGATTTTAAAGGCATATGACCAAGAAGATGGAGAGTTAGATGGTCTTTCTCATTCTCAAGACCTCTCAAACATCTCCAAAACAGTAATTCTAAAATATAAAACTCATTTCAGCTAACTCAATGATCTAACACACCAACAAACATAGTGAGATAGCACCCAATGAACTAAAAGCAGAGAAGACTAACCACAAATATTTAATCTATTCACTTAGCACCCCCTATTTACCATAGCACTCCCACTATTTACCATACTCTGATAGGGCTTTACAAGCTGACTCATGGTTTGCAACAAAATTCAACTCTTCCCTTCAGTCTTTCAACCCTGCCCCTGTCCCACCATATGTGGTAGGAAGCCAAAAGCCAGAAGCTTACTCCGGCTGGCATAGCAGCACTTAACCAGAGGACTGAGAACCAGGGGAAACTGGGGCTGGGTGCCACATTATGTGTGTCTCTACCAAACATGAAGTAAAGGGGACTGACATCAAGCTGAAACTAGTTCTGTCCCCTCAAAAGTCACTTGAGGAAGAGATTTAGGGTGATGAAATGTGAATTGCCCATTGTGGGAAGAGGATAAGACAGATCTAAAATCTAAGGAAACTGCCGCCAAATGTTCAGAAAGAATACAGTGGTGCAATTTTTTTTTAAAGCCTGAAATGACAAGATCTGAGGAAGATGAAAAGTCAAAGACCTTGAACACCAGCAGATGGAAGATAGGGAAGATAATAACAAGGAAATATGGCCTCAAGTAACAAACCTTAAGTAAGAAGAAAAGAAGAAATATCAAAAATTAGAGGAGAAATAAACTGAAAGTAAAAAAAAAAACTACAGAAATGCTAAATAAAAGTAAAAGCTGGTTCTTTACAAAAATTAATACAATTTATAAGCCTTTAGTTAATCTGATTTAAAAATAAAGCAAAAAATAAATAAAATTAATTGAATGCCAAGTGAACAAGGTGAAATTATAGCAAAACCAAAGAAAATAAAAAAGATTATTAGAACCCTGTAAGCACAATTATATGCTACCAAACCTAAGAACACAAAAGAAATGGAGCAATATCTTCAAAAATAGAACTCAAACTAACAGAAGACTAATTAGAGATTTCAAATAATCCATACTTAAACAAGAAAATAAATAAATGGGCCTAACTGTAATGGAGTGGCTAGGTGGCCCAGTGGAGAGAACACTGTGCTTGGAATCAGAAATACTCAACTTCAAGAATTCAAATCCAGTCTCAAATACTTACTAGCTGTGTGACCCTGGGCAAGTCATTTAACCCTGTTTGCCTCAGTTCCTCTTCTGTAAAATTAGCTGGTGAAGGAAATGGCAAACCACTCCAGTATCTTTGCCAAAAAAAAAAAATCCCAAAGTGGGGTCACAGAGAATTGGACATGACAGAAATGAGTGAACAACAACAACTGTAATAGAACCAAAGAAAAAAGTTACTAGTTCTGATGGATTCACAAGAGAATTACATCATACTTTTAATGAATAACTAGTATCAATACTCTACAACTTATCCTCAAAAGTTGAGAAAAAATCTCTTACCAGATTCCTTTCATGAGGTAAATTTAGTCCTGATAGATAAATCAGGGGAGGATAAAGCACAGCAGAACTATAGGTCAATATCATTAATGAATATTGGCTCAAAAATTTGAAATAAAATCTTGTCAGACAGAATACAGAGATTCATCGGAGAAATCATTATAATCAAATAGAATTTATTCCAAGGACATTAGGAAACAATCCACATAATTAATCATTTAACAACACAAATATTCCAATGGTTATCCCCAACACAAATATACTACACGGTTATCTTAATAGACAGAAAAAGTCCCCGACAGAGTACATCACTCATTGATGCTAACAACCATACAAAGAATGGGTGTGAAGTAAATTTTTTAAAATCATAAAATGTATCTTTCCAAAACCTTTGTCAAGTGTATATGCAATGAGGACAAATTAGAAGCTTTCTCAAAAACTGCAGGAGTAAAGAAAAATGCAGATTCTCCTCATTATTTGATATAGCTCTAGAAATGTTAGTCTATACCCATTTGAAGATTATCTTTCTATAAGGTGTGAGATGTTAGTCTAGATCTAATTTCTTCCATATTGCTATCTAATTTGCCCAGTAGTTTTTGTCAAGCAAGGAATCCTTTTCCCAGTATTTGGGATCTTTGTGTTTATCAAAAACTATGGTATTCAATATATTTTCTTCTATATGTTGTATATGTAATCTGTTGCACTGATTGATTCTCTATTTTTTAACCAGAAAAAATTTAAATAGTTATTGCTTTGCAATTTCATTAAAGATCTGACACTTTTAGACTCCCTTAATTCCCATTTCTTTTCATTGAGAGTCAACCTTTTTTCTTCCATATTAACTTTTTAATTATTTTTTATAATTCTAGTAAATAATTTACAATGACCATTCATGTTTCCAGAGAACAAATCATGAACATCAATTACAGAAAGGTGATGAATTTAGGGTATAGAATGAGACATATTTTATATACAATCATTGAGTGAATTTATTTTCCCTGACAATGAATATATCTCATGTGAAATTTGTTTTATTTTTTTTTTCAATAGGGTAGAGGATGAAAAGAAAAGACAACAGATTTATGTTAATTCTTAAAAGAGGGGTGAGGGGTGTACCAGATGTGAATGTTGCATGTAGTTTCAGATGAGTTCACTGTAATTATTAGTTTTAATTAACAATAAATAGACATCTCATGAAGTAGGAGTAATTTGAAATTATTTGCAATGTCAAAAAAAATTTAAGTTGAGGAAATATACTCCAAATGTTTTAATAAATTTTGTTTAATGTATAATTAGTAATGAAAACAGAATCAAAAGCCTATTAAAGAACTTTTTTTAAGCTAAGACTTTTTAAATGAGATTTTAAATTTTATTTCTAAGAACATATGGAATCTCTAGGTCAAATCTTCCACCTCCTTCACAGAGACAGAAAGAGAGGAAGGGTAGAAAAGACAGAGAGGGAAAGGAAGAAGGGAAGGAGAGAGAAAAAGAGAGGGAGAGAAGGGGGTAAGGAGAAGGGAGAAACAGAGGGAGAGAGAGAGAGAGACTATGTCCCACTTTAATTTATTTCTAAGATAATTTTTCCTGTAAATGAATTTGTATGCTTTTTGTTGTCAACAAATGAAAACTAAATAACCTAATGTGTTTGCATTTTCGTATTAGCTTTTGGAAACATTGATATTTACGGTCAATGTCAATTTAAACACATGAAATCATCTTCACCTATTTTTTAATTACATCTTTTTTATCTTCTACTAAGTCTTGATTTGCGAACTGCTTCAATTACTTTTTTTATTTCTTTTTTTAATTTTGTTTTTTTAATTTTTTTAATTTTTTTAAATTTAATTAATTTATTTTGATTTATCAACAATCACTTCCACATATTTTTGAGTTTAAAATTTTTCTCCCCCTTCCTCCCCACCACCCTCCCTAAGACGGTGCACAATCTCATATAGGCTACCCATTTACGTTCTTATTAAACATATTTTCACATTAGTGAAGTTATAAGTAAAAATTAAAACCAGTAGGAGGAACCATAACAAAGAGGAAACAAAACTCAACAGAAGAGAAAAAAATGATTGCAATTGAACTTCCATAGTTCTTTCTTTAGAAGTGGACAGCATTTTCTATCACTAGGCCTCTGTAGATGTCTTAGATTCTTGTAATACTGAGAAGGGTTAAGTTTAACAATATTAGTCATTTGCACAATGTGGCGTTTATTGTGTACAAAGTCCTCTGGGTTCTGCTCACTTCACTCAGAATCAGACCATATAAGTCTTTCCAGGTTTTTCTGAAGTCAGCTTGTTCATCATTTCTTATAGCACAGTAGTATTCCATTACATTCATATACCACAACTTGCTCAGCCATTCCCCAATTGATGGGCATCCTCTCAATTTCCAATTCTTTGCCACCACAAAAAGAGCTGCTATGAATATTTTTGTACATGTGGGTCCTTTTCCCATTTGTTGATCTCTTTGGGATATAGCCCTAGAAGTGTTATTGCTGGATCAAAGGGTATGCATGTTTTTGTAGCCCTTTGGGCATAGTTCCAAATTGTTCTCCAAAATTTCACAACTCTACCAACAATGCATTAGTGTTCCAATTTTCCGACATCTTCTCCAACATTTATCATTTTCCTGTTTTGTCATGTTGGCCAATCTGATAGGTGTGATGTGGTACCTCAGAATTGTTTTGATTTGTATTTCTCTAATCAATAGTGATTTAGAGCATTTTTTCATATGACTATAGATGGCTTTAATTTCTTCATCTGAGAACTGTCTGTTCATATCCTTTTACCATTTATCAATTGGTGAATGGCTTGTGTTCTTATAAATTTGTCTTAATTCTCTATATATTTTAGAGATGAGGCCTTTATCAGAGAGACTGGTTGTAAAAATTCTTTCCCAATTTTCTACCTTCCTTCTAATCTTAGTTGCATTGGCTTTGTTTGTGCAAAAACTTTTCAATTTAATGTAATCAAAATTATCCATTTTGCTTTTCATAATGTTCTCTATCTCCTCTTTGGTCATGAATTCTTCTACTCTCCACAGATCTGATAGGTAAACTATTCCTTGTTCTCCCAGTTTACTTATAGTATCTAAATCATGAACCCATTTTGACTTTATTTTGGCATATGGTGTGAGATTTGGGTCTATGCCTAGTTTCTGCCATACTCTTTTCCAGTTTTCCCAGCAGTTTTTTTCAAAGAGTGGGTTCTTGTCCCAGAAGCTGGGGTCTTTGGGTTTATCAAATAACAGATTACTATAGTCACTGACTACTGTGTCTTGCATATTTAACCTATTCCACTGATCCACCTCCCTATTTCTTAGCTAGTACCAAGCAGTTTTGATGATTGCTGCTTTATAATACAATTTAAGATCTGGAATTACTGAGCTACCTTCCCCTGCATTTCTTTTCATTATTTCCTGCAATATTCTGGACCTTTCATTCTTCCAAATGAATCTTCTTATTATTTTTTCTAACTCTATAAAATAATTTTTGGTAGTTTGATTGGTATGGCACTGAATAAGTAAATTAGCTTAGGTAGGATTGTCATTTTTATTATATTAGCTTGGCCTACCCATGAGCAGCTGATGTTTTTCCAATTATTTAGATCTGATTTTATTTGTGTGAAAAGTGTTTTGTAATTGTGTTCATAGAGTTCCTGGGTTTGTTTCGGAGGTAGACTCCTAAATATTTTATAATGTCTACAGTAAGTTTAAATGGATTTCTCTTTCTATCTCTTGCTGTTGGGCTTTGTTGGTAATATATAGAAATGCTGATTTATGGGTTTATTTTATAGCCTGCAACTTTGCTAAAGTTGTTTATTATTTCAAGTAGTTTTTTACTTGATTCTCTAGGATTCTCTAAGTATGTCATCACGTCATCTGCAAAGAGTGATAGCTTTGTTTCTTCTTTGCCTATTCTAACCTTCAATTTCTTTTTCTTCTCTTATTGCTAAAGCTAAGTTTCCAGTACAATATTGAATAACAGTGGTGATAATGGACATCCTTGTTTCACCCCGATCTTATTGGAAATGCTTCTAGCTGTCCCCATTACATATAATGCTTGCTGAAGGTTTTAGATAGATGCTATTTTTATTTTAAGGAAGACTCCATTTATACCTATTCTTTCTAGTGTTTTTAAAAGGAATGGGTGTTGTATTTTATCAAAAGCTTTTTCTGCATCTATTGAGATGATCATGTGGTTTCTGTTGGTTTTGGTGTTGATATGCTCAATATGCTGATAGTTTTCCTAATATTGAACCAACCCTGCATTCCTGGTATAAATCCTACCTGGTCATAGTGTATTATTCTTGTGATAAGTTGCTGCAATCTATTTGCTAGTATTTTGTTTAAAATTTTTGCATCTATATTCATTAGAGAAATTGGTCTATAATTTTCTTTCTCTATTTTGACTCTTCCAACACCATATTTGTATCATAAAAAGAATTTGGTAAGACTCCTTCTTCACCTATTTTCCCAAATAGTCTATATAGTACTGGAATTAATTGTTCTTTAAATGTTTGATAGAATTCCATGTAAATCCATCTGGCCCTGGAGATTTTTTCCTAGGGAGTTCATCAATGGCTTGTTCAATTTCTTTTTCTGAGATGGGGTTATTTAAGTATTTTACTTCCTCTTTGTTAATCTGGGCAATTTATATTTTTGTAAATATGTATCCATTTCACTAAGATTGTCAAATTTGTTGGCATATAGTTGGGAAAAATAATTCCTAATTATTGTTTTAATTTCCTCTTCCTTGGTGGTAGCTTCACCCTTTTCATTCTTGATACTAGTAATTTGGTTTTCTTCTTTTTTTTAATTAAATTAACCAAAGGTTTATCTATTTTATTGTTTTTTCATAAAACCAGCTCTTAGTTTTATTTATTAGTTCAATAGTTTTCTTAATTTCAATTTTATTAATTTTTCCTTTGGTTTTCAATATTTCTAATTTGGTGTTTAGTTGAGGATTTTTAATTTGTTCTTTTTCTATTTTTTTAGTTGTATGCCCAATTCATTAATCTCCTCTTTTTCTATTTTATTTATTTAAGCATTTAGAGATATAAAACTTCCCCTAAGAACTGCTTTGCTGCATCCCATAAGTTTTGGTATGTTGTCTCATTATTGTCATTCTCTTGAATGAAATTATTGATTGTTTCTATGATTTGTTGTTTGACCCAATCATTTTTTAGGATTAGATTATTTAGTTTCCAATTATTTTTTAGTCTATCTTTCCATGGCCCTTTAATACATATAATTTTTATTGCATCATGATCTGAAAAGGATGCATTTAATATTTCTGCCTTTCTGCATTGGATTGTGAGGTTTTTATGCCCTAGTACATGGTCAATTTTTGTGTATGTGCCATGTACTGCCGAAAAAAAGTATATTCCTTTCTATCCCCATTCAGTTTTCTCCAGAGGTCTATCATACCTAACTTTTCTAATGTTCTATTCACCTCCTTAACTTCTTTCTTGTTTATTTTGTGGTTAGATTTATCTAGTGCAGAGAAGGGGAGATTCAGGTCCCCACTAGTATAGTTTTGCTGTCTATTTCTTCCTGTAACTCCCTGAACTTCTCCTCTAAGAATTTGGATGCTATACCATTTGGTGCATATATGTTTAGTAATGATATTACTTCATTGTCTATGGTGCCTTTTAGCAGGATGTAGTTTCCTTCCTTATCTCTTTTGATTAGATCTATTTTTGCTTTTGCTTTGTCTGAGATCAGGATTGCTACCCCTGCTTTTTTTACTTCAGCTGAAGCATAATATATTCTGCTCCAGCCTTTTACCTTTACCCTGTATGTGTCACTCTTTTTCAAATGTGTTTCCTGTAAACAACATATTGTAGGATTATGGTTTTTAATCCATTCTGCAATCCATTTTATGGGAGAGTTCATCCCATTCACATTCACAGTTATGATTACTATCTGTGTCTTTTTCTCCATCCTTTTCCCCCATTTATGCTTTTCTTTCTCCTTTTTCCTTTCCCCCCCTTCACTAGTGTTTTGCTTTTGACCACCACCTCCTTCAGTCCCTCCTCTCTTTTATTATCCCTTTCCCTTTTCTTTCCCCTTTTCCCTCCTACTGCCTATAGGGCAAGTTAGATTTCTATACCTAACTGATTATGTTATGCCCTTCTTGAGCCAAATCTGATGAGAGTAAGGTTCAAACAATGCTCACCCCCCCTTCTTTCCTCTGCTGTAATAGGATTTTGTGTCTTTTCCTGTAATGTAATTTACCCTTGTCTGCCTCCTCCTTTCTCAGTACATTTTCTAAGATCAGATTAATCCACTTATTTGGATCCATTTAACCCACTTGATTAGATTTTTTTATCATTACATCAAAGTCAACTAATATCCACCCTCTTTATGTATACTCCTTTAACATGGTGTAATAACAATACAGTTCTCAAGACTTACAAGTGTCATATTCCCTTGTAGGGATGTAAACAGCCCACCTTTATTAACAACATATTGTATCTTTCTGACCCATTTACCTTTTTATCCTTCTTGAGTCCTGTACTTGAAGATCAATTTTTTTTTGAGCTCTGGTCTTTTTATCAGGAAGTTTGGAAGTCCCTATTTCATTGAATATCCATCTCCTCCCTTGAAAAATGATGCTCATTTTTGCTGGGTAGTTGATCCTTGGCTGCATCCAAGTTCCTTTGCCTTAGGGAATATCATGTTCCATGCCCTGTGGTCTTTTAATGTAGAAGCTGCAAGGTCCTGTGTAATCCTGACTGTGGTTCCATGATATTTAAATTGTTTCTTTCTGGCTGCTTGCAGCACCTTCTCTTTCATCTGGTAATTTTGGAATTTTGCTATTATATTCCTTGGCATTGTCAATTTGGGATCTCTTTCAGGTGGTGAGCAGTGATTTTTTATGGTTATTTTACCTTCTGGTTCTAGGACTTCAGGCAGTTTTCCTTTATGATTTCCTGAAAGATACTGTCCAGGCTCTTTTCTTTTTCATGATTTTCAGGTAGTGCAATAATTTTTAAATTGTGTCTCCTGAGTCAATTTTCCAGGTCAGTTGTTTTACTGATGAGGTATTTTATGTTTTCATCTATTTTTTCATTTTTTTGTTTCTGTTTGACTGATTCTTGCTCTCTCATAGAGTCATTAGTTTCCATTTGTCCAATTCTAGTTTTTAACAGATTGTTTTCTTCTGTTAGTTTTTGTACTTCCTTCTTCAATTGGCCAATTGTGTTTTTTGGGACTTGTTTTCTTCAGTGTACTTTTTTTCCAATTGGCCAATTGTATTTTTAAGGACTCTTCTACCTCTCTCATTTGACTATTAAAATCCTTCTTGAGCTCTTCTAAGAAGGCTTTTTGGGCTTCAGACCAGTTCATATTCCCTTTTGTTGTTGCAGATGTGGGTTTGTTGACAATGTTGTCCTCTTCAGAATTTCTGTCTTGATCTTCACTCTTCTCATAATATGAATCTATGGTACATTTCTTTTTACTCATGGTGTTTCTTTATTCCCTGGCCTTTAAAGAGATTGAGCTCTCCTGCTGGGGAACAGAGGGCACTGACCCAAGCTTCTTGTGTTGGGAGCCTAGGTCTTGGTCACTGGCTTTGTGTGCTGGGGCCTCTTATGTTGGCAATTGGAGGCTGTAGGGTTCTGACAGCTTTCCTTGTGTTAGGCTGGAATCAGCAAGGCTGGAACTTTCAGGCAATTCTAGGTTGCCTGCTTTTCCTTTCCTTTAGCTTTCTTCAGCTCCTTTTAGATGGGTGCTGCAGGGTGTTTATCTGCCTGGGCCCCCTGCAGTGTTGTCTCCCTCCTTTCTGCTAATGCACTGGGAGATTCCTTTGTGGTAGAGTGCCGAGGCACCTGGTGGTTTTCTGAGCTGGTTTCCACTGGTTCCCCAAGCTCACTGAGGCACTGGGAGGTCCAGGTGTTGGTGTTTGCCTGTTCTACCACTTGGGCTTCAGAATTTCTTCACAATTGGAGGCTGCAGGGCTCCGATAGCTCACCTGGTGTTGGGCTGGAACCAGCAAGGCTGGGGCTTTAGGAAGACTTTAGGTTGCTTTCATCACCTCCTTTCAGATGAATGCCTCAGGGTACTTATCCACCTGGGGCCCTTTGTAGTTCTGCCTCCCTTATTTTTGCTGAGGCACTGGGAGACCCGTTTGCTGGGCTGCTGCACTGCTGCTCCCCGTCTTTCTTCTAGTTCAGCTGTTTCAGGGTTTTTTCTGGGTTTTCAGAGGTTTATAGGGGAGAATGAGAACAACTCCCTTTTCACTTTGCCATCTTGGCTCCTGGAAGCTGAAGTCCTGCTTCAATTACTTTTTGATATAGACTGACTAAAATCCATCAACAAATATGTATTAAGTGCCTATTACATAACAGATGTGTCATATATGCAAATATGAATATGTATGTACATACTATACACACACACATGTATCCACATATATTAATTCCATTGCTTTTTCTCTGTTAATTATTTCCTATTTATTCGGTATATAGCTTGCTTTGTGTATATTTGTTTGCGTGTTGTCACCCCCATTAGACTGTAATTTCCTTGAGGGCAGGAACTATCTTGCCTTTTTTTGGTATTCCCAGTACTTAGCATAGTGCCTGGCACATAGTAGATACTTAATGAATATTTATTGAATTGACTTGAAGCTATCTATATAGGTATAGACATGAGGTTTCCACTAAAGTACTACTCCAATGCTTCAGTGTGGCGTGAAGGTGACCCTGAATTCTCTGGGATTTATGCTAGCGGAATGCAAGCTTTGGCAAGTTCTTCCAAGTCAAAAAGACTGAATATAGGCTAGCCATGGACTGCATGTCTGTAATCCACAAACTATTCTAGTTTGGGTAAAAGAGAATTATCGCTATAATGTATGCTACCTAGTAGTATTGTGTTTTAACAAAGTAACTTACGGCAACTATCTACTAAGTCACAGAGGGCTATGATCTGCAGTGATAAACATAAGACCCATACCAATAAAATAACGGAATATATAGGTATATGTGTGTATACACATATACACATATTCACATGTTCACACACACACGCACACACTCCATTTTACACACAATTCTTTATTGTTATTGTACAGTTGTTTTTCAGTTGTGTTGACTCTTCATCACCCCATTTGGGGTTTTCTTGGTAAAGATACTGGAGTGGTTTACCATTTCCTTCTCCAGCTCATTAAAGATGAGGAACTAAGGCAAACAGAGTTAAATGATTTGCCTATGGTCACACAACTAGTAACGGTCTGAGGGCAGAAAGGAACTCATGAAGATGTGTCTTCCTGACTTCAGGCCCAGCACTTTATGCCACCTAGCTGCCCAGCATACACACAAATACATCTATTAAACACTAAATGTTGTATATTCAAATTGTGAATGCTGGAGCCAGAGGGGCCCTTAGAAATAAACTGTTGCAATCTATAGTAGGGAAAACCTAAAACAAAGTTTTCCTTAGAGTCTAATCCCGACACAGTGATAGGAGTCTAATGAGTTTCTCACATAGGAGTTGGAACTTTCTGATCACACAAATTTTCACTGAAAAATTAATTATGGTAGTTTGATACTACTGAGTTTTTTAAAGTATCTAAAGTACCACGCCCAGCTTTGGATGCCATACCTTAAAAGCCAAATTGACTAAACTAAAAGCATTCTGAGGATAGTGAAGGGTCTGAAAATCATACAAGAAATGATTGGGAGAATTGGGAGTATTTGGAGAAGAACAGACTCAGAATGGGATATAATAATCATTCTCAAATATTTGAAGAACTCATATGGAAGAGGGGTTGGGGCTAATGCTACATCTGCTCCAGTCTAAAGGGAATAAATAGGAATCAGAGTACACCTAACAGAATTTGGCCTAATGTGTAAAATAACCGAATAACAAATAAAAACTTTGCTACAATGAGGACTACATCAAAAAGTAGTGTTCATGCCAAAATAGGATATGTACTTGTCTAGGATACAATAGGAGGGACTTCTACATTGGGGGGCCAGAGAAGTTGGACTAGATTACATCTAAAGTCTCTGCCAATTTTAACGTTCTCTGATTTTCATTAAAGTCAGCTGAAATCTAGAGTAACTGAAAAGCCAATAACAGTCCCCAAAAAAAGAGATGAGACATACATGCCTCCTTTCAGCCTCCTGTAAGTCCAAACCAATATCCCATCTTCTACAAGAAGCCTTTCCCAATTCCTCTTAATTCTAGTGCCTTCCCTAGTTTAATCATTTCCTATTTATCCTGTATATAGTTTGTACATATTTTTACTTGTTGTCTCCCTCATTAGATTGTGACCTCCTTGAGGTCATGGACTATCTTTTACCTCTTTTTGTATTTCCATGCTTAGAATAGATAATGCATTAGCACAAGGCCTAGCACATAATAAGCACTTAATGAATATTTATTGACTGACTGAGAAGTAAAGGACTATAGGGGCAAATTGTTGCATACTTTATCTGATGGAGTTACTGGGTCAGTTGTGTTTGTTTAATTGTTCCCTTGTAAAAGAGAAGGTTCCATTACCAAAGGGCAGAGAGATGGAGGGAAAGTGTATCTGGAAATGTCTAAAAAATGCTTTAAAAATGAAAAAGTATACGTGATTCTAATTCCAAATAAAATCTATAAATTCTTTAAAGTGATCTTCCATCTCTAACCCCTTGCTTTTATTTTTAGTAGGGTTTGTAGTTTTTCAATTGAGCTTATGGGCTTTAGCAAAACAGAAGGAATCACTTACTTCAAGGATTTCACTGGTTGATCAAGGATCTGCGATGATGGTTATTGTAACATCTGACTCCTTTGTCCTTGACTGATTGCTGACATGTTGAGAATGCCCTGTAGAAATGACAGAGAGAGAACATCAGAATATGGAGCTGTATGAATTTTCTCTTTTCCTTCAACTAGCATTTCTTAAGTTATATCACTTAAGTCTTCTGGTACACACACACACATACACACATACAATATGTATGTAAACATACATATTATGCATTATATATGTGTATATATGCACATGTATATGTATATGTGTATATATAAATATTTGTGTACACATACATACACACATATAAAGCTAGTAGAAATACAGACACCCACTTTAGCTGGAAAGAAAGGATAGTTGGAATGGCAAAAGTAAATGCTTCCCTTGGAAATGCATGTGTCAATGAGCATGACTTACATAACATGCAAAGGAGAGCTGCAATGGTAATGTCCTATTTATCACTATTAAGGGCACATTTTCAAGCTAATGTAAAGCAGACACATTAAAACATTCACTCTAAGAAGTCTTTTAGTCCCTTGATCAGGGAATAAAGGAGACATGGATAAGAGTCACATCCTTGCTTTTCATCTCTTTATCTTACTCTCACCACTGTTCCCTATTCTCTTAGACAGCCTACAAAATCACAAAGCTAAAAATGTTAATGTCTATATTTGAGGACTAAGTTAATGTCTGAAAAGGCTCTACAGAAGCATGAGAGATGATGCATTAGAATCTTATTTTTTTTCCTAGTCATGAAATGATGTTTAATTTTTGAGCAATTCCACATGAGAATGTATAGTAATCTAGCACAGCAAAATAAAGAACTATCCCTCCTCCAATAGTACAATTTTCTGTTTGTCAGTTATGACAGAAAAATAGTACAAATGAAGGCATGAAATTCAGTATATCAAACACTGTTAAAATACCTACTATGTATAAATAAGTGAACTAGGAACTGGGAATGCAAAGATGCAAAATTGCAGAATTTGTACAAGCTTTTAGATGAATTTGCAATTTAATTGAGGATGAGGGAATATAGCATTTCATAAATTTAAAATAGGGGCCATATGTCATCCCCCAAAGCACAGTCCTAGGCCTTGTAATTCCCTTTCTTTACATTTTCTCCTGTGGAAATTATATATTCAATTATTTCTATGCAGATGACTTCCAGATCTCTAGCTCTACCCTAGTCTTTTGAATTCTGGGCCTCATCGTCGACTCCAACTGTCTATGAAACACATCCACCTTTATCTCAAATTCATCAAATCCAAAACTGAATTTATCATCTCCCCCACCTCCCAGATTCTCTATTTTTCTCAATAACATTACTATCAGTCTAGTTACTGAACTTTGAAAACTTAGAATTGCATTTGACTTTTCCCTCTTATTCAACCTCCATAATTCAATTAGCTGTCAAGTCCTATTGAGTCAATTACCTCAAATTTCCCATCTAGCCCCACCCCCATACTAATCCAGATCCAGAGCACCCCTCATAAAACCTATTGTAATTGCCTGACAGAGCTCTCTTCCTCTAGTTTCTCTCTCCTCTTTAATCCCTACTAGGAAAAGTTGCCAAAACCATCTCACTAAATCACAAGAATCAGAAATTTTTGACCATCCATAAATATTAACTCAGCTGTTGGTACTCTAAAGGTGAGAACATTGTCCAATGACTAATGAATGGATGTACTACTACCAAAACTAAATTATATCAATCTTGACATTCTCACTATAAACAAAGGCTTAAGGAAGAAAGAAGTTGAAGAAAAATAGAAGAATGGCTCACAAGTTCTTTGGAGAATCAAATAAAGCATTTTAAGGTATTAGTTTACCATGCAAAGGTAACAAGAAACATAAATTCACTGGAAATTTGGCCACCTTATGAGACATACACAGAAGACCACAATGAAAAGATTTGCAACTTGTGTTTCATCTACTGCATGGGATGATAAGGTAAGAGAAAGTCTGCAAAAATCTCAATTTGACACTTAGGTTAAAATCAATAGGATCTCAGTAGGAAAGTGGGACTAAGTGACGATGATGAAACCTTTCAGAAAATATGGGGCCAGAGTAAATAATGACCACAGTCTTGCACACTGCAGAGACATCTGATGTTTAGAAGTCAGGAACATTTTCTTTTAGAAAATAATTAGAAAGAACTAGAGATAGTGATAGTGTTACCAAAAAAAATGAAGTTAAGCTACATATGTATTTTAGCAGACAGGCAGTACCATGTTATTGATATGTGTGTCATTCTGAAATTCTCTTTGTAAAATCAGACCACTGATTTATAAGAACAAAGATCAAAATATACACAAAAGTAGAAGAAAAAATTCTAAAAATGAGGAAAAACATATGGTATTCACTGAAAATATCTCCAATCTGATATATTCAAATAAATTGTTAATAACAGAAAAAACTGGAAATATCAGGAGGAAAGAACACCAGTTATAATAATTTTATATATAACTTGATAGATGTAAATCAATTGCCATAAAGGAACCAGAAGAGCTTAAAATGTGCCTTAGCAGTGAATATCTAACTTATTTGCCAAGAAGAACAATATGCCAAGTCAGTCCTACAGAAACAGCACTTTAAATGTTAATCCACTTGTGTAATCTTATAGAGGAACATGGTAGAAGATTATGAGTAATAAGACCTCATAAAATAGAAGTAATGGAAACTTTTTAAGAAAGTTTGACAAAAGAATCAAACAGGTAAAATTATCCAGGACATTTAAGGAGAAAATTGGAAGCCAGACAATAAAAAGCAGAGAAACACAAAATATCTACAAAGTTTTTTAATAATTTTTTTTGACCATCAAAGACAGTGTAGCCACCACATTTGGGCACTATGCTGTACTTATCAGAGAGGTAGAAATAGCACTGAAGCATCTTGTTAGATGGCAAAAACAGTAGCACTAGACCCTGCGTACCCCAAGTAGGTACATACTGGAAGCAACACAATTTTGAAGGTATTGAGGAATCTATTCTCAAGACATCAGGAGAAGAAATTAAAATATGATTTTAAAACTTTGATATGTTTTTATGCATTTAGAGGATATGAAAAGAAATGAAAAACTTTTTATGCACTTGATATCCTTGATGAGGGGACTAGAAAGAAACATACAGACTTTTCCAAGCAGTTTTCCACAGTAGACCCCATCTTTACCATCACACAACTAAAAGAAAAAGAATAAAAGATTATTTGCTGATTTTTAAAAAAGCATTTGATTGATGGAGCAAACTATTGGCTTAAATGCTCTCCTCCCTTGCTCTATGTCCCATGTATTTGTTAAATAAGAGTCATAAGATTCAAGGAAAGATATAATAACAGCGATAACCTCTTAATAAAACTCTCAGATCATTAATATTTGGAAAGGTATAAAATAGAGACATTCTTTCTAAGTGCTTTTGCAGAGTACACAGTAGAGAGGAATCCTCTAAAGCCTGTGAGGTCCAAGGCAGAGCCAAGATAATGGAGTAAAGGCAGGGACTAGCCTAAGCCCTCCCCTGAACTCCTCCAAATGTCTTTAAATAATGATTCTACATAAATTCCAAAGTTGCATAATGCATAAAAAGATGAAGTGAAACAATTTTCCAGTCCAAAACAACTTAGAAGGTCAGCAAGAAGTGTAAAAGAGGAGTCTGTAGGACTTATGATGAAAGGTGCTGTCCATCTCCAGGGAAAGAATTGGTAGAGCCTGAATGCACATCAAAGATACTTTTTTTCTTTACTTTATTTATCTTGGGTGTTTTTTAGTCTGTGCTTTCTTTCACAGAATGACTTACATGGAAGTGTGTTTTGCATGGCTACACACGTATAACCTATGTCAAATTGCTTGTCTTCTTAATGAGGGGGGAAGGAAGGGAAGGAGAGAATTTGGAACTCAAAATTTGAAAAAAAACGTTAAAATTGTTTTTACATGTAATTGGGTGGAAATAAAATATAAGATTAAAAATAATTAAATAAGATTAAAAAAGAAAGAAAAAAGATCATGAGGTCCTCTAGATGCTCTTGTAGGTTTATGAACTGTAGAACTCACCTATCAAAAAGTCTATGCTGAGTCTCTTATATCCACAAAAGAATGCATGGTTTTTGCTAGTAGGGAGTTTTATTTTTGTATTTGTATCCAAAAACCTGGCAAGCCTGGAATATAGTGGATTCTAAATTCTTGGTGATTTTGAAATTGAGGAACCAGAACAGGAGTGATCCAGTTAGGCTGAACATAGAATATATGAAGGAGAGTAATATATTATCAGCAAAGATTTCTATCAACAAAGACTGGTGGCCCACAGTTCCATTCTCTCCCATTCCATTCCATGCAGTCAGGAGTAAAGGAATAAAGATAGAAAGCTGCCGGTGGGCCAGGAGAATGCTAGCAGTCATTGCCACTGAGCCACTATGGCTCAAAAAAAGAAGCAAAAGGAGAGATAGGACAGATCTAAGAGAGCTTCACTGAAGAAGCAGAGAACCTGGAGTAGAGATGAGACTTGGTTTTATGGTAGAAACAGATAGCATGGATCGGGGGCAGAGATAGAGGGAAACAGGACTGACGGTAGTCATACCTCAGCAGCTAGCAAGTGCAAGCTGGAAGACCAATTTCAAAACTTGTCTCCCCTTTTCTCCATTTTTTTTTTTTTTTGCAGAACTAATCACATCAGGTCCCAAACATACAATACCATCCCATAGTCTTTCTCAAGACCTGAAGGTACAAGAGGCAGATGAAGGAGTAGACAAAGTACTCTATGAAAGGGGGGAACTTGCCAGTTTCTTTTTGTAATTTTACTTTTCTGTGTTTTAATAAACAGGGAAAGTGGTCACAGAAAAGCCTGAATCTTATGAATGAAGCCAATTGATTAAGAACAGATTTCTACACACCCAGGCTGGAGAATCAAGAGTAGTAGCTGTCCCTTTTATATCTGAAGAAGTACTGTATTTTATTTCTATGCCCTCAAATCACTTAAATCTGGTACCAGCACTTGCCCCTTATGTCAAGAGAAAGTGAGGGATCTCATGTTAGAAGAGAAGATATTTTAAGAGCATTTTGGGGAGGAGGAGGTATCACACGATGTGCGGGAGATACTGAGAAGATTTTAGAGAGGGCCTGGCCAGAGAAAATGGAAAACGACTTGACTGGTGACTTGAGTCTATCACCACCTGATGGACACATTGTATGTTATATTCTCATGTTGGTTTACGAGTAAGGGATACTTTCAGTAGACTTGCAGAAACCAAGACATGAGCCAGGTATAGACTATTTTTGCTACTGTACCACCTCAAGTGTCATCTAGAATACAAAGTAAGTGTATAAATAGCCTGCAGCACACTGTCGGATAATTAAAAAATAATTTCTCTTTTAGTAGACAAATAGACCATACCACCACTCTTGAAGAAAGTACAAAAAGATTATCTCTGTCATATTCTTGGTCAGTACAGATAGCACTACATACCACCAGATTAGGAACAGAATATTTGCTAATCATAAGCCAAATATATATACACATATACACATACACACACACATATACACATATATGCATACATATATGCATATGTGTTCTGTATATGTGTCATGTGTATGTCATGAATTGCCATGTATGTGAATCTGTGCATGTGTGTATGTATATGTGCATGTATACATTATACACATATATATTGTATTGTGTGTATTATATATACATATATCTACATATATACCTCTCCCAAAAGATAATAAGAGACCCTCTATTACTAAGCCATGAATGAACAATTCGTTTCTTAAATTTATGAGTTCTCTCCTTCTTTGCAGAGTCATTCTTACTATAGCATCTGCCCCAGTGAAATGATTGTGAAATAAGTCATTAAGTTCAAATGCTGGGGAAAGTGGGAAGTAGGAGAATTATCTCCAAGTAAATTTAGAAGAAGTGAAACATTTTGAGCCTAGTAGAAAATAGGTGATTTCAAACTTCCTAATCTCTAAATGTTATTATGTCTATAGTAGAAAGAGTAGGTAAGGAAAGATGAGGGCAGGGACCTTGTTTTCTATTTCTTTTTCTTTCCCAGTCCTAGTCCTTGCACAAAGTAGGTTCTCTATAATTGTTGAATGAATGCTTGTGTGTATAATGTCATCTCTTACTCTTCTCAAAATGTTTTAAGTTTGAAACAAAGATGAAAAGTGATATAGATAATTTTCTCCAACTATCCCTACTGAGAACAAAAGAGATGCTTCCACAGCTGAAGCCCATTGCTCCACACAAGGTGGTGAAGAGAGCAAGAACATATATGTCCTATATCTAGGACTTTGAAGAATTCTCTCAGGATAGCAAGGAAGAGATTCAGTATGTGAGAAATGCATACTGGCTATTATCAACACAGACTCACACTTCCCAGTTAATTTATTCTCTTCTACAGTAAAGGTACCACATTACATCATATACAATTACTAGGTGTGGAAAGGTACAAATAAAACACAATAGGAGTTAATGGCTCAAATCCTGCCTCTCCAATTTACTGCTTGTGTGATGTTGGGTGAGTCATTTTCCCTCTTGGGGCTTTATTTTCTTTATTTGTACATCATGCCTTCTATAAATGTCCCATCTCAGATGGACAGAAGTTTATGGTATTAAAAAGTCTGAGTTATGAGCCCCCATTGATGTATTTCCTTGTACCAGGCCAAGGAAGATGACACATGAATTTAAAACAAAAGTCATTTAGTGAAACTGAATGGTAAAAATGGTAAAAAGAAGGTATTAATGGTAAAAAGAAGAAATTTTTAAAAAGTAACATTCCTTATAGCCAATTCCAAATAGTTGCTACCCCCATATTATAAGTAGACTTCCAATTAACATTTATGTTTCCACATACCCAATCCAAAAACACAAAATAGTTCACTTACTTAAAAGTACTCAGGAAATTTTCTGTCTTGGTAGTCCTGGGAGACCAAGGTTTTCAAAATGTACATTATAGAGCACTGCAAAAGCCACTATTGACTCCTCTCAACATAGCAACAGTAAATTTGCCTATATTGGCTTCTCTTAGTACAGTAGTCTGAGGTTACTATCTTTTTCATCATCGTAGACATTTCTGTTTGCTCTCTTAACCATTTTTCCTTAGCTTTCTTGTCTCTCTCCCAGCCTACCTCACAAGACTCCCTAGACTTTTAAGGTACAAAGGTACAAGAAGACAGCCTATCTGATAAAAAGTTTATTCTGAGCAACTTCATGCTTCAGATCCAATGAAGAAAATTCTATGAAGTATTATCTAAAGATAATTTCCTCCAATTGATGAAGATCTCACTGTCCATGTGGCAACATGGGTTCTATGCCTACACACATATATAATAGAGAGTTGGACTAGATTACCTTTAAGATCTTACTTAGCACTAGGTGTATAAAGGTATCTATGTATACTGCCTCACCCTTTCCATGAATCGGTGAACTGGGTGTGGTTAACAGAAAAATGTTTACCAAAAGAAATGTTTTGCAAATATTATGAATGAATGTCCTCCTCTTTTTGCCACTTTTAAATGTCACAATCTCCTATTTTCATAAAACAATCTATGAAAATTTTATTGCTTCTTATTTTATTCCAACATAACTCATTTATTAAATTTTATAAAAATACTCAAAATCCTAAACATGAAATAAAAATAATATAAAATACATAGATACCTGTAATATATTTTATCATTTCCATAATATAATTAAAATCATAATAACAATATTATTGTGATGTGAGATTTTTTTCTGGCACACAACTTCTGAAGTTGTATGTCAATGATGTCATTATTATTCAGAATTCTAATCAAGATTGATAATTTGTCTTTATGACAGATGTACCAGAGAACCCCAATTTACAAAAATCAAATGTTACAAATGGTAGCATTTTTTGGATAAACTTTACTCACCTCTAACCAAAATATTAAAGCATATTCAGTATTAAAGACTTGTTTCAATGTTTCATTTAATTACCACCTCTATGCTGACAATTCTCAAATTTACCCATCCTGCCCCAACCACTCTGCTGACCTCTAATCTCACATATCCAACTATCTTTCAGGTATTTTGAACTGGATGGCCAATAGGCATCTCAAATTGAAAATGTCCAAAACAGGACTCACTATCTTTCTCCATAAACCCTCTCCAACTTCTACCTTCCCTATTACTATAGAGAGCAACACCATCCTCCCAGTCCCTCAAGCTCACAGCCTAAGAGTCATCCCAGGTTACTTGCTGTCCCTAACCCATCATAACCAGTCCTTCGCAAATGACTGTTGATTTCACCTTTGCAACATTTCTCCTAAAGGCCTCTTCCTCTCCCTACTGCAGACCCTTATTATCTCATGCTTGGATTATTACAATAGTCTGCTGGTGTAGTTGTCTGTCTCAGATCTCTCCCCACTCCAATCCATCTTCCATTCAGTCACTAAGCTGAATTTCTTAAAGGGGACGTCACCCACCCCACGCCCCCACTCAATAAACTCCAGTGGCTCCCTACTACCTCCAGGATCAGATGTACAGTGCTCTATAACCTAGTCCCCTCCTACTCGTCTAGTCTTTGTACACATTGCTCCCTACACCTGGCTTCCTGGATATTTCATTAACAAGACCCTTCATCTTTGACTCCAGGCATTTTCTCTGGCTGTCCCTCCATGCCTGGGATGCTTTCTCTCTTCCACTCTGCCTAATGAGCTTCCCAGCTTCCCCTGAGTCCCAACTAACATTATACTTTCTACAAGAAGCCATCATGAACACCCTGTTAATTCCATTGCCTTTCCTCCATTCCTCCATTAATTATTTCCTATTTATCCTGGCTATAGCTTGCTGTGTATATATTTGTTTGCATGTCGTCTCCCTCATTAAACTATAAGCTCTTCAAGGGCAGGGATTGTCTTTTCTTATTTTTTTTACCCCCAGCACTTAGCACAGTGCCTGACATATAGTAGGCATTTAATAAATATTGATTGATGAATTAACTGACTATTAAGCATTCATATTCAGGTAAGTAAGAACAAACATGTTAAGATTTGTTCAAAACAAAGGGAATACTTATTTATTCTTATTTTAAAATAGCAAGGTCTTCAAATTAAAATGAGAATTGTTTCCATAGGCCAATAAAGTAATTAATAATTTTTTTTGTTTAATTTCATTTGCAAGGTTGGTATTTTAACTCAGAAAGCGTATCAAAATGTTATTTTGTAAATCTGTAATATCTAGATCTGCTTTTTTACAAATACTATCTTTTTTTCTAAATCAGTGTATGAACTTACATCAATTGATTTTGAGTACCCAATTTTCCCCCCAAATATCCACCAAATATGTATATTTCAGGAGGAATTTTTGTGAAAAGTATATTTGCTTCATCTTTATTATCACTAAGAAAAAAATGTCAATTTTTTTATAGTTAAAAAACATTTTGAAGTATCTGAACATGAAAAAAACCAGCATGTTTCGCAATGATATCCAAGTGCCCTTTGCTCTGCTTCCATATCGTCACATAGTTCTACAAACTACTTTCCTTTTAGTAGACTTTTTTATAAAAATCAATTGCTCTCATAACAACTTAAAAATTATGTTTGGCTCATCACTAATATTTTGAAGTGACTGATTGTCTATGAAGCATTAAGTGCCCAAACTGTCCAAGGATCCACATCTTTAACTAGTGCTTGTTGTCCTGACTTTATCATTATATCATTTGAGTTCCATCAGTGCAGAGTTCAATACAACTTACTCATATTTTGTCATTTTCATTAAAAAAATTCTTCAATTATATTAAAAATGCCCTTGATGTCACTTGGCATCAACAGATTTTCAAAGTAACAAATCTTCTTTAATATCATTTTTAACAATATAGCCTACATATGTAATAAAATGAGAATCTTATTTGTGGCTTCATCCACTTGAAATACAATAGAGGAAAATTTTATTCTTAATTAATTAATGGCAAAGATCTTAAGGCATATGAACAACTTTTCTTTCCACTGTGTTATCTGTAAGTAAAACAACTCATTTTTATATTTCAATTGATTCATCAAGTGCAAATTTAACTACATTAATGGTTGCAGTTAATTTCAATGATTCTCCTAATAAGAGACTTTTTACTCAGAAACACAAGCATCCTTTTTGTAAAGCAATTTTATGTCATTGACATGACTTGTGAAGATCTTTAGTTTTATTTATTAAATATTTTTTAAAAGTATATTGTTTGGACAAAGTATATTTTCATGTAATTTGCATGTACACTACATGAACGTATAACTTCAAAACTTTTCAGTTTTTTTTAGGTTTAGTGCTATCTGCAGCTAGTCATACAAAGGAAAAACAATCATATCAAGAAAACATAGTGGCCTTTCCTCTCCATTAATTATAATAATAATAATAATATATGTGAACCCCAATGATAAATGAGCAGCTATGTTGCACAGTATATAGAGTGCCAGGCCTAGAGTCAGGAAGACCTGAGTTCAAATCTGTCCTCAGATACTTACTAGCTGTGTGACCCTGGACTTAATTAACCCTGTTTGCCTCAGTTTTCTCATCTGTAAAGTGAGCAGGGGAAAGAAATGCAAACCTACTTGGAATCTTTGCCAAGGAAACCCCAAATGGGAGTCAGAAAAAAGTCAGACATGACTAAAATGACTGATCATTGATAAGTAATATGAATTATATTTCCTAGATTTTTAAAATTTTCTACTGTTAAACCATCTCTATTAATTTTGTTTCTACTAATTTTAGCAATTCCAGTGGATTTTCTTTTCAAAATGGTTATGTCCATATCCCATAATAAAGAACATTATATGAAAATTAGAGAAAATAAAGGATTTTAAACAAATTTGAATTTGTTGAAAATTTTAAAATTAACAGTAACTGTTCTGGAGTTATTTAATTTTTAATGTGATTTTGAGCAAAACTAGATTATCTTATATTTATCAAATAAATAACTTTGATAAATGTAACAGAAATTATTGTATAATCTTTTCACATAATGGTTTTATAACTTCACATTTATAAGCTTCATATTCAAATATGTCCAGTACCATGAGAACACAATTCATTTGTATTATGATCCTACACTGGCTGACAATGACAGTGGCATTGAAATTCAACATGCAGTGAGTCAAAGTTTACCTCATTTGTGCATATTGCATTAAACAGTCACTGTCAGTTGGAGTAAATTCACTGTATTAGTCTTATGACCAATACAGTAGACATTTCTTATGTCTGTTAGTCTTATGTCCATGACAGAACTTTTATCTGTTGAGCAATCCTAGGAGACAAGAATAAGAGTTATGGGTTACTGTTGTGATTGTGGCACTGATTCCTCACCTCTTCTCTTTCTATGCTCTAAGGCTGACTTGCTCCCCCTAGCCTGATCTCACACTTGAAAACTGGAGGTTGGGGAGGCTTCAAGTCACTCTCAGGGACTTGGGAATAAGCCTGGTATGGAGGAGCTATGTATCTACTAATCACAACTTTAGTTCCTGACCTCCCATGGATATGCCACGGGTTAAGTCATGCCATTAACTCTTATTCATGAAATATGTACAAAAGAAGGCAAAAAGCAAGAATAATAACATGACACTATACCTGGATCACACTCCACCAGTGCAAGCAAGTTCCACTAAGGAGAGTGGGTATAAATTTGCAGAACCCTCATAGCGAGGGGTGTGAGTAAGAAATCCTTGCTGCTGGGGCAGCTTACTACTTGGGATTATATAGGTCTTGATGTTTTTGATCACTTTAGGGTAGATTTTGCACCATAAACTACCTGCTAGGGTAAGGCCATTCCTCTACTGGGAGTTCTGATTTCCTACTGAGCAAAATCACTTTTCCACTGGTTGCTGTTCTTGGGCCACTGAAACATTGTTAAGCTGAGTCCAGAGTTCTGGACTCAGAGTGAGGAAAATCTGAGTTCAGCTCTTGCCTCAAACCGTGAATAATGGTGTGATTCTGGGCAAGTCTCTTAATTTCTCCTAGCCTCAGTTACCTCATATTAAAATGGAGCCAATAATTGCACTGACCTCACAGGACTGATGTGAGGATCAAAGGAGACAACATGTAAAACAGTTTGAAAATCTTAAAGTTCTATATTAATGCTAGCTATTATGATTAGCTTAGTTAAAGCAGAGACCCAAGCCTGAGGTCTACTATTACTACTACTGAGAACTAGTCAGATCACTCCCTTGAAGCAGCATTAACACTACCAGCAAAACAGTTCTTCTAAGTGTAGAATCCACAGAACTATTTAAGTCTTCTCATTGAGTCTTGAGGGGTTCTCTCCCCCCACAACACACACACACACACACACACACACACACATACACACACACACACTCTTCTCAAGTTAAAGATGATAATAAAGAATAAGGCAGACAAATCTCTAAACATTTTCTACCTTTCAAACTATAGGTGGCAGTGCAAAGAAAAGCAAATAATCCAAGGGAGGGGGGCTGTCTTTTTTTTTTAATAAGGCAGTTGGGGTTCAGTGACTTACCCAGGGTCACAGAGCTAATAAGTGTCTAGATTTGAACTCAGGTCCTCCTGACTCCAGGGCTGATTCTCTATCCATTGGACCACCTAGCTGCCTCTATGGTACTTCCTTTCAGCAGACTTTCTTTCCTACCAGCTCTCCAACAGAATATTTTTTTCTGCCAAACAACTCTTTTGAACAGCAGTTTTCCTTTGATCAGATCAGCTCCCAGCAGCAAATGCAAACTCCTTCTGCGTGATTCTGCTCTTCCCTTCATCCTTCTTCTGCTCTACTTCAATCTACTATGCTGTCTTTGCCCTCCTCTTCTTCTCTGTCTCTTCTCTGTACCCTCAGTCACTGACTCTGGTCACTGCTTGGCTCCTGCCTCAAAGGGTTCTAATGGTATTAAGTGACTTGCCTCTGCTACAGTGTGAAAACCAATTTCTGTCATATACTAGAGATAGGTATGTACAATTGTCTCGTAGTTACCAAAAAGATCTAGTTACCAGGGCTTTTTTTTAGCTATTATATTCAAAGTCTACCCAACAATCTTGTATAAATGAGTAGCTAAAAAACAGCCAGCTTTGGCTTCCTTTTCCCCTGAGGGACTGCTTTCTCTCAGGTCCTCTCAGAACTATCTGTGTTTCTCACAAGTACATTTCTCTGAGAGACTTCTTTTACACAAATTTTCTTTCTTTTCTTTTTCTTTTACACACATAAAAATGTCCAAATAAGAAGAAGCACCTTACATAAGTATTTGTCAATGCCTACATGTGATGTTCGAGTTTGTTTTTTCTTTCATTTTAAGTACTTCTGTTGTGGTAAATGAAATAAATAGCTGTCACATACCAGATCTATTTCATACATTGAGTGCCTTGAAGAGTCTTCAGATAAGAGTTTTGCTTAAGAGATTTTCCCTGGAGTTCTGCTCCAAAGCTGGAGTATAATTAGCCAAAGGATATGAATAAAGTCTGGTTCTATTCATTCACCAAAAGATTAAACTTAATCTGGTCAATTCAGAGGCGGGTTCCATTAGTGGGAACAACTCTTCAGCCCTGAACCCGGGATAAGAACCAGGTAAAAAATTTACTTCGCTGGTATTGGTTTTGTGGATGTGGGGCATAGTTTCTTACAGCCATTGAAACTGAATCATCTTTGTGAATCATCATTTCTTATTAGCGCCATCTATCTTGATCGCTGAAATGTACAACAGCTCTAGCTAAGAAATGTCTTCACAGTGTGCAAGGAACAGAAGAAAAATGGGAGATTAAAGAGGAAAGGAAAAGAGAAAGGGAAGGGGGAAAAAAAGCTTGCTACTACACATCTGTGCAAACATTTGTTTGTGGGGAGCCGAGTCCTTATGGAAAATCTCTAAGTCCTTATAGACTTAAGGGGTCTGTATATATAGAGGCTTGCCTCAGGATAAACACTCCCTTGATTCTTGCCGCAATTCCACTTGTTATAGTTTGTTGATTCTAAGTTCTCACTCATGACCAGCCTTGAGGCCAGGTGGCTGACTCGGGCAGATAATGCTAAGAACTGGGCAGAGAAACAATAGATACGAATTTTGGTATTAAAACTACTTTCTCATGAGAAAATGAGGATCTTTACCTGCTTCGTTTGTTTATGTTATTAATTAGTGCTTGTAGATCATTTCTCATGGTACAAAGCTGTTTTCTATGGGTATATAATCATGAAACACCTGAAATAAACTAGTCTTGAGCATTATTCTCAGACTTGCCTAGCCCAACTTTTCTTTTTCCATTTCCCCTTCCCCATTTTTCTTTCAACACTCTGTCTTGCACCACTCCGGCTGCTGGCATTTGTTCAAATATTAAGCACCTCCTCTGTGCAAAGTATTATGTCAGATGCCATGAAAGCAAAAGGTTTAATTTCAGTATCCATCTATTCAGCATTTTGGGTGATGCAAGGAAATGTGAATGGTGAACCTTGTCCTCAAAGAGCTTATGGTATAGTTGAAATTCTCCCATGAGACGTAAAGAGGCTTGGCAATTCAAAAAGTAATATAAAAGGGAGGAGGGCATAGGTAAAAGAATATTGTAATTCAAAACTTGTGAAGAGAAAATACACAATTATGGAAATTCTACAAACAAATACAGAATATTGAAAGTCATTGGTATGGTGCTAAACTACCTTGGACCTAGCCTCATACATATTAGCTATTCATTTTTTTAAATTGGTCCTACATCATCATGTTTGGTATTTCAACTCTGACAACTTGACTACTGCCCACAGTTTGTTAATGTTTTGGGGGTTTTATTCTTATGCAATTTACTAGAAAGTTACTATCTGTCCTTTAAACATATAATTTTAAAAGTTTGCTATGCCCTCAGGTGTGGTTTTATTTAATATAGAGGTTTATTTTGTCACCCAGTAGACTGGTTTCTATAATGAAAATCTATAAAAACATAAAAGTGCAATGAAATAAACAGCTCAATACATTTTGCTGGAATTCCTTGCTACTTACCAAGAAATATCAGAATTAAAACAAAAATGAGAATTAATTACAGCTCTTCATAAATGCTATAGTTAGATAAGAGATGGGTATGGTTGTTTCTGTTCTTTGAGATGCAGAACCATACTAGCATATCAGTTCCAACATTTGATGTTTTATTTTCATCATCCAATCTAATCTACCAAGTAGCATTTAAGAACCTGCTATGTGGAAGAGATTGTATTATGCAAGGTATTGGATTCAGGGACAAAATGAAAAATGATCCCTTCCCTCCAGGGGCTTACATTTTACTGGAGAAAACACTATATAATCAGATAAACATAAGAATTTGTGGAAGACAAATAAGAGAAAGGGGCAGGAGACAAACATTTATTAAGTGCCTGCTACGTGTCTCATGCTATGCTATGTGCCTTATAAATACAGTGAATCATCTCGTTTTATAACAAAGAATTAGAAGCATCAGAAAATTCTTCCCATATTAAGTGTCTTATGACTTTAACAGGTCACTTGTGGGAGAACTTGTAATAACACACTATGGTTTTCTTAACCAATACATTCTTTTCTTTTCTTTTCTTTTCTTTTCTTTTCTTTTCTTTTCTTTGGTAAAGCAAAGACCCAGAAAAACCAAATGAGAATAGGATAATCAGACTGATTTTCTTATAAGACAGGCAGCCACTGATTTCTTGTCCTATTTTATATTCATAAAGCAATTCACAGTTAAAATATCCCATTCACATTGTTCCATTTGAAACTTACAGTAGCCTAGTGAGAGAGTCAAAGCTGCAAATGTTATCCCTATTTGACAACTGATAAAGGTAGAGGTGCCCTGAGGTAAAGTGACTTGCATAGGGTCATTCAACAAGTGGCAGAAAGAGACCAGGCTGAAACATGGGTCTTCTAGTTACTCCTTCAGGGCCTTTTCCATTCCTTTTATGACCTCATACACTGGACAAACAACATCATGGGCCTATCCACAGCTAGCTTAGAATTAATCTTTATGGAGTAGCTAAGTGGTGCACTGGATGGAGCACTGGCCCTGGAGTCAGGAGGACCTGAGTTCAACTCCAGCCTTAGACACTTGACATTTACTAGCAGTATGACCCTGAGCAAGTCACTTAACCCCATTGCCTAGCCAAAAAAAAAAAAGTAATCTTTACTTAGAGAAAGGGAGAGGTATCATTTAGTCCATTGATTTCATGATTCTGTAACTTTGGCAGGTAGATATCTGAACATTTTGGTTATTTTTAGCTGAAGCACTACAAAGTATAGGAGGTAGGAGTAGGATAGCCTTTTCTGTCTTAAAGTCTTATCAGCCTTAGGACCTCAAGTTAAGGAAGTCTCTGTTTTATGCAAGATTCTTAAAAGATAAGAAAACGACCTTATTGTCTTCTTCAATATTTTGAATGGAAGCACTTTGCTCTAGCAAATATGGTAATATTCATCAAAAATGCAATTATAAATAAAGAAGCTAACCACAAAGCGCTGATATTACAACATTAACAGTAATATTTACAAGATAAGATAACATGCTGGCACAGAACCATCAATGGGAGAAAGATAGGCCTCAAATGGTTTTAAGGCTCTTTATACTTTGTCAGAGTAGCTGCCCTACCAAAGGAAATGGGCTCCATTGGGGGCCTAGTGATGAGTGTTTTATGGCTGTAATCGTGTGAACTACTGAAAACATTTGAAATGTCAACAGTCAAGTCTGGCATTGATTCCTACTCCACCTAAGTAGAATGCAAAAACCTTCAAAGGCAGAGACTTCATTTTTTACCCAGCACCTTATACAGTTCCTGGCACACAGCAAATATTTAATCAACACTAGTTAAAATTAATTAAATTGTTTCCCTTCCCTCTTTCTCCCCACCTCCAATGCAATAGAGTTAAAATGTAAATAACATTAAGGTAAAATTGTCAAACGTCCTTGGTACAGTAGGAGCATTCAGCCAATTGATCTAAGAAGCTGAAACTGTCTCCTTAATGATTAAGAAGACAACATTGGGAACTTCTTAATAGAAAATTAAGAATGGTTGAAGAACCATCCCCAACTTTGAAGGAAAAAAACATATGGCTTGTTTGTTTTTCATTTCCTTCTTTGCGTAGAAAGGATTTATTCAACTTATCACTATGTATTAGATTAATGAGCATTTTGTGCATGAAGGAGGATTTTATTAAGTTCCATTTACCATTACACAGACAGTTCTACATAAGAACTTTGTCTAGGAAGAGGTTTTTGTAAGAATGGTATTATAAAAACTCTGAGACAATGGAAATCCTGGTAAAGTTAGGTTTTAAGTCAGAAAACACTTCATAAATCCAAATTAGATAGAAAGAGTCCAAAGGTCAGAAAAGTGTTAGAATGGAAAAACTGAGAATTAAATCCATTTTTTAAATGAATCAGACCTAACAAAAAAGAAAAAAGTAATGATAATACCAAAAACATAATAAAAATAGTTCATATTTATAAAACCCTTCACAGTTTGCAAAGTATTTTTTACATTTGATGCTCAGAACAACCCTGGGAAGTATAGAATTAGGTAGAAAGAAAAAACATTTATTGAGCGATTATTATGTGCCAAGTACTGGGATAAGTATTAGAAACACAAATAGTAGAGCAAAAGAGTCATTACTCTCAAGTAATTCACATTCTAATTGGGGGAAGATAACAAATATAGGAGAGTTCAGCTACAGAGCTGATGGAAAGGCCTAGTTGTCCTTAGGATATAGTATTAAGAAGAAGAGCTTATGGAGATCTGAGGGGGAGGGGATCAGAGTGAGTTTATTGGGTAGAAGGGGTCCTTCAGCAATTCAGTGGACTTAGACTTCTGGTACCTTCTTGTGGTCTCTGGTTGACCTGGGTTCTTATGGTTCCTCCTCTATTTTGCTTATGTAAAATCTAGTATATTCTTGTGTTGTTCAGAAACCATCCCAGTAATAGAGACCGAGAAAGAAACAACCAGAAAGAAAAGCACCAAAACATAGAAAGCTATTTTATATCTCATCCTCAGTACTGTCTTCTACAAAATGTTGGATTTGGAGTCCTTGCTCAATAATTAATAAGTTCTGTGACCCTGGGCAAGTTACTTAAACTTTCTAGCTAATGGGGAGAAAAGAGGATTACAAATGATGATTTATAATACCTTTACAGAGGTGATAGCTAGACCAACAAAAAAATTAATCCATCAGCATCATCATCTTAAAATAAGGGTCTAAAGTAGACTTATCCTTCCCTGGTAAAGGACCATCATGTCAAGTCTTCTTTTGAGGTCAGTAAGGAAATTATTTCATTCACTCTTAGTAGAGAAATACCCTTGTCAACCTTAACTCGAGTGGCAGAGTTTAGTAATATCTTTGAAAAAAGTTTTTTAAAAAGCAAAAGGAAAGCTAAAACCGTCTAGGACTAGGAATTACAGATAATAGATGAGTGTGGAAATTCCTTCCCCCATGATTACATCTGTTGCTTCCACTGCATAATTTACACCCCAAATGGAATTGCTCTCTTATCTCCAGGGTTATTTCTGAGCAAGTCCTAAAGGGCACATTCTGCAATAATTTTGAGTGCCCTGAGATATTCTTGACATCACCTGTCCCTGACCCTATTACTTCCCAACATTTCAGCTTTTTGCCCTTTCTGGAAAGGCTCAACAGAACATCTACCAGGAAAGAGAAAATAGAGACTGCAGAATCCTCTCCTTCCCTATCTCCTCCCTTCAATCCTAATACCGATGTTTTTGCTATGTTCAGACTTGGTCTACCCTTCGTAAAGGTGGTTGTTATTGAATCGATTCATATATTGTAACTAAATGGGAAGAAAACACCAGGGGTCAATAATGCCCGTTAAAACATCAGGATAAACAAAGAGCAATTAGACAGATTCATAAAATCAATTGTAGCAGCAAGAAAGAGCAAAGAGCTTTTTAATTTTCTGCTGACACACCAAGCTAGTGCAAGTTGCAAGCCTGGCATCTCCGTTGGCAGATGGGCACTTGGGATAGTGGTGAGAGGTTTGAAATGCTAGCTGTTTAACAGAAGGGATTTTACAAAGCAACTAGAGCACATACTTGCTATACTGTTCTATCTGTTATCCTGTCTCTGAGCTAATGGTTTTGTCTGCTAATGCCAGACAATGCCAATCAAATTCTCAATGGAAAAATCTCCTAAAAGGCTTTTGAAATTAAACAAGTACTGAAAATCTAATCTGAGTTTACTTAGGAAGTTAAAATATTCTCATCAAAATCTTCTGTTCCAGCTGGGAAAGGAGGGGTGGATACCAGACTCTCTGCTGGCCATTAGAAGGAAGCAGATCACTAACCCAAGGGCATAATTTCCTTAAATCACCTTCTGAAACAAATCAGTGAGTCTTGTGCTATCCTTTATTTGGTAGCAGTGTTTCACTTCATATGTCCCTTGATCCAATAAAAAAGAAGGTTTTAATGGAGTAAATTGAAAACTAACATTCTGAGGTGTTGTTGAGTGACAAATTCATTTTCATAGAACACTGGAAGAGCAATGACACCTGGGGGCAGACTATACAGGTATATATATACATACACACACACATATATACATACACACATATATATATATATATGCATATATACATATATATATATATATATCTATATATACATATATACATATATATATACACACAAAATGCCATGGTTGCCAAGCAACAGACCTATGTTAATAGCTGTCACTCTAGCCTATCTTCCTAGACTGATAACATATTACATCCTTTAACCCACTTGGCATTCCTGCCAAACTCACCTAGTTGTTTCTAGAAATGATATTCCATCTCCTTCCTGTGTGGCTTTACAAGGGTTATCACCCATGCCTACAATGGTCTCCAGCCTTTGCCACTTGAAAAGCTTAGTTCCCTTCAAGACTCAGCTCCATTCAAGACTCAGCCCAAGTGCCATCTCCTTCAAAAAACCTTTTCTGAGTACTCTAGGTGTTAATGCCCCCCCCAACACTTTGAATTTACTTGTATATATCCTCTCTTACATTACTTAAGAACATATACTATTCCCCATTAGAATGCTACTCTTTGAGGACAGGGGCTGTATCACTTCTGTATTTGTAACATTAGTATAATGTTAGGTATTCCTGACAATCAAAACATCAGTCAACAAGCATTTATTAAGTGTTTCTTATATACCAGGCACTGTGATGGACATACAAAGCAACGCAAAACCACTCCCTGCCCTCAAGGAGCTTATATTCTATTGTAAGAGACAACGTGTTTATAAATACTAAGACATAACATGCATATAGAATAAAGGGAAGGTAATCTTATATGACTAGAAAAATTTGAGGCAGGAAGCAGATATCAATCCATCTCCTAAAGATAGGAAAGGGAAGGAGCAAACACCTAGCCACTATTCTTCCCCAGTTCTTTCAGTGTAGAAATATGTATATTATAATATACACATAATATTATTCAATTTATATATATATATATACATGTATATATATATATACATGTATATATATATATATACATGTATATATATATATATACATATATATATATATATATATATATATATACATATATATATATATATATATATATATATATATATATATATATATATATATATATATATATAGTCTCCTTGGAGACAGGGGAGGAAGGAAGATTCCATCAGTCTCTATACATACCACCTACAAGCTGCATCTATACATCTAGACAACTCAAACTTACAGGGAAAGGCTCTTCCAGCTGTGGGAGCCAGGAAAGGTCTCCAGAAGGTGGTGTTTGAGCTGAATCATGCAGGAAGTCAAGCTTTCTAACTGATCTAGGTGAGAAGGGAGAGTATTACAGGTGTTGTAGATGTGCCTCTAAAGGCAGCAGCACTCTCTCAGTTCAGGTTCTATGCTGGGATTAAATGAGGCACAGGTGAGTCACTGAACTTTGTTCTAACACAGCAAGTATATACAACAAGTTGTATATAGCAGGGATACATCTCCATCTAGAAATGCCTCTGATCAGTCAGTCACCAGAGTATAGCAGACTCAGATGATCTCCAGCATCCACCAACTGTGAAAGGCCCACAGCCCACATAACTTGGGCTTGTTATTGGACCTAGGCCAAGAAACTGCATCAAAGAAGCCAGATCAAATAGGATTAGTGAGGGGCCAAAAGAAGTTGTATGGAGGTTGTCTGTGGCAAGAAAGCTATATCAGGGTAAGGGAAACTGTGTCAGGAAACTGCTGTCCTGCCACGATGAGAATGGAGGACAGCCAGTGTAAAGACATAGAGAAGGAGATGGAATGTCTTGTGTGAGGAACAGCAAGTAGTCCAGTACAACTAGAGCATGGAGTACATTGAGGGTAGTAAAGTGTGAGGCAGCTGAAAAAGCAGGAAGGAGTCAGGTTGTGAAGGGCTTTAAAAGGCAACTAAAAAATTTCATAGATGTAGAGGTAAACTAGACTGACATCGAAACAAGAAAACTTAAGCAGGTGACTGAATGGAACCTTGAGAAACTGGCTGATGTAACTCCTGCCAACTCATAACAAGACGGGAAAACTAAACTGTCTCCCTTGCGTTTTCTTCATAATCCCTAGCTGGAGGAAGGGTGCCAGATATGTAGCTCTTCTCTGTGATCTTTTCCCAAGGCCTACAGAGAGGAAGGCACACAGGCACGTTAGGACAGTCTCTCTGCGATCCCAAAAGGAAAAGCTAGGAAATCTAGTAGGAAGAGGTTTGAAAATATGCTAAAAGCAGAGAGCTCCATCTAAGAGCAATAAAACCTTTTTTCCCTTACATTTTCACTTGTTTAAATAAGCTATGTTTTCATAATTGGCTGATAGCTGTGGATGTATGTATGTAATTCAGACTGAGACATAAAAGTCCAAATTTGATGGGGAAGGGGGATGGAGATAAGAATTTTTTTCTTTTTTAAAAAAAATTCTGAAGAAAGCATCATTATCTTCTCATTTAAATTCAAAATGCAGCCAGCATGGCTCTTAATTAAATAGTGACACATTTCTTTTCTATAGGCTTAAAGAAGTCAGAAGGCAAGCTGACTCCAGTCACTCCTGCTACTGCAGGACCTACCCAAGTGGCCCATGGTGTACAAACTGTGACACAGCCCGCAGGCATCACCTCTGTGTGAATGTGGGCACAGCACCTGACTGAGCTTCAGTTCCCTCATTGGCACTACCCTGGCAAGGATGCTAAGAATAAATTACTAAATGAATGTACAGAATCATTCACAATTGTGCAGGTTACTAAGCTTGCTATTATGCCAGAAGATATCTCGGGCTCCTCTTCACAAAAATACTGCACGAAAATATCCAGGAAAAAAAAAGAAGAAATTGGAGTGAGGATATCAATAAACAGGAACACCTTTGTATGATATGGGGTAATATCTACGAGGAAAAAAAAAGAGACTCTGGCAAAACAAGAATAAAATATCATCAACAAGAAATCACTAGGTCAAAACACACAGATATGGACATAAAGAATAGGCAACAAAGGGGAAAAAAACACATTTCAAACACAATTAAGAGATTTATTTGAAAATATGACCCAGCATGTTTTGGTCATGGGGGGAAAGGATAAAACTACCTAGGTCTGAATCACTACTCTTCCCTGCTATTTTTCAAACCCCTGTGTGCTCAACCTCAGAGACAGGTTGTCTTCCTGTTTCAAAGAGAGACTTTGCTTAAGCTAGACTGCATGAAGCAATGTGCCTTCTTTCAATCCCTGGACAGAGAGCATGCCAGATTGCTCACCTGCCTCTCTGGCACACTTCAGAGAACAGAGCTAACCAGAGAGGCGGGGAGGATGGTTAGGTAATTAGCAGCAAGTGGACGTTCCAGTCTCTGAAACAGCTGTGAGCAATCGCTCAAAATCAGGCCTTCAAACTGGCTGATGCCAGCTCAGACACCTGCAGAATTCATTGGTGCAGTTCTGAATGCACTGCTGTTACTCCTCAGCCACCGATTACTTTCTCATTGATGGCTTCACTGAAGGGGGACTGGTTGGTTAATGCATGGGGAAGAAAAAGAAATTTCACAGGGTTCCAGACAAAGCACATACTGTGTTGCAGGGCTTTCTTAGGATCATAGATTCACAGCTTGAAAGAGATCACAGAGGTCACTGAATCCAAACCTCTCATTTTACAGATGAGGGAATTGAGGCATAAAGAGGTTAAGTAAATTTGCCCAGGGTCACATAACTAGTATCTGAGGTGGGATTTGAACTCTATTCTCATTTCTCCTATCCACCATACCAGGCTGATTCCATAAGAGGGGAGTGGGAGAGGCTCACTGCCAAAATCTTGATTGTGAACAAGGGGATGAGGGATAGGGGATGGGATTAGCTATTTTCAGGTTCTGAAAGCACTAAAGTGTTTTGATTACAAATTGTAAAAGAAAGAACTCAATTTTCAGGGCAAGGGATCCCTGGCACTTGTATTCTTTGACCATTTCTGGTCCTGTGTTGCCATGGATACCATTCATAGGGGAAGAAGAGCCCCCAAGGAGCACCACCCTGATTCTGCCCATCCCCTCATTTCTTTCCTCCCTTTCTCCAATCCTTTCCCCTCTCTAGTCCTTGTGTTCCGACTCCCACTATCTAGCCCCACCTCTCATCCCTTAGAACTCAACCTAAAAAGTGGTCAAGACAGCAAATGGCCAGATGGGTTGTGTTTTTGACCTAGCTTCACTCCTAAGACAGCTTTGCTGACTCATTCAAAGACTATGATTTAACTAAAACCATGTGGTGGAGAGGGGAATGCAAGATATCACCCATATCTATCTGCTATCTTTTCACAGTGTGGGGAGAATATCGGGTCCACAGGACCTTCAGGTACCTTGTTGATCTTCCTAGGGCAACTAGGTGGAGCAGTGCATAGAACACTGGCCCTAGAATCAGAAGCACCTGAGTTCAAATCTGGCCTCAGACACTTACTAGTTGTGTGACCCTAGGCCAGTCACTTAACCTTGTTTGCCTTAGTTTCTCATTTGTAAAATAAGCTAGAGAAGGAAATGACAAACCACTTCAGTATTTTTGCCAAGAAAACCCAAACAGGGTCAGGAAGAGTCAGACAGGACTGAACAACAACTTCTAGGCCCGGCCCTCTAGACACTGCGTTATCTATCTGTAGAGTAGCCTACATTTTAAGGCCTTGCAGATCACAGCTGCAAGAGGAAATCGTGACTGATGCAAACCTTGAGAGTTTTCCTCTGCACCTGATATTATCCTAGTCAGCTCAAGGACTCACTTCCCACTCTAGTGGGAAGCAGCAGCTGCTGCAGAACCCTTTCCAATATTATAGAGGGAAGAAAAATAGTAGTTGTGTTTATCATAGCCAAAGAATCCCTGTTATCTAGGATCCAAAAGGTAAATTTGGCATCTTTCAGTTACTGGCACGACTTCAAACACTGACAGACACAGTTAGATAGGCAATCTTAAGACTTGGCAGGACCCACTGAAAAGTAAAAAGAGTAATGTTCTTTTTACTGCTTATACATTCCATTATTTTTTATTTTCCAGGGAGACACCTTTACTTTTTTCCTGCCTCAATTTCTCCCTATGGCCTATGGCAATATTGCCCTGATTTGAAAATGTTATTGAGTTTTAAAGGCACATCTCTCCAGGAGAGCAAAATAATGGTTGCTATTTTTGATTTATGCTATCTTATTATGTATGTTAAGTTTTGATTATTACTGCTAGTGGGGTTTTACGTGCAGTACATTTTGAATTCACATTATTTGATTGTACTCTTGCCTGGGGGCCCTTTACCAAAGAGCATGAAAGTCTGAAAAATAAATGAGGATTTGCTTGTTTGCAAAAGACTTTGATGTTCATTGGTGAGAAGTATTACAAAAGTATAGGCATTACTTTTTTTATAATTTTCCAAGGAAATACATACAATAATCTTACTTGCTAAGGTAAAGTTATTTGGTATGATATACAATGAAATATTTTCTAAAATAATTTGGACTGGTAAATACTAACTTTTACATATATTAATAGAGATTTAGTGGTAAGGGACCTTTGTTGTTATTATCCATCCCTTTGTTCTCAGAGAGGACCAATGAGATCACAACGATATTGAAATCATTTTGATGTCTTGACTTACTTGTGAATTGGATTTGTGAGATATCGCTGAGCAAGGTACCTTAGGGATCATCTAAAAAAAGAGTGGTGTAAGGTAAAGAATAGTAAACTTGGAACCAACAGACTGAACTCTATTACGTATAGCAGCATAAACTAAGCTTCAGGTTCCTCATTGGTAAAATTAGGATCATGATATGAGTGGGCTAGTTGGGGAACTTCTCATCAATTTAATGAGTCCTCTAATCAATTTGATCAGATTATGGGCCTTGGCCTAAAGGGAACACCCTCCTGGAAGCTATATGTAAACATGAGACAGGTATGTGGCATAGTGGACAAAGTTCAGGTCTTGGTATCAGGAACACTCGAGTTTGTTATCTCACCTCTGATACTCACCAGCTGTGCGATCCTGGGCAAGTCACTTAACTTTTCTCAGTCTCAGTTTCCTCAACTTCAAAATGAGAATAGTAATAGCCCCTACTTCTCAAGGTTGCTATGAGAATAAAATTTATCGACATACGTAAAACATCTCACAAATTTTAAGCATTATACAGGGTATCCCAAAAATTCTGGGCACAGCATTAAGCAATTAAATCTTAAAACTGCACTGTGCCTTTTGGGGTATCCTGTATATCCCCTTGCTGAAAGGACACAGGGAACTGTCACTGCTCTCTTATAACTGGGGCTGTCTCCTGACTATTGGTTAACCAAGACCTAAGAAGACAGAACTCTGTGTCAAATAAATCCTCTCCGAGTCAGCTGTTATGAAGTCTACCCTTTAGATTCTGTTTTGTACTTTCTCCCCTTTGGAAAGACCAAAGAAACTAGAGTGCATCAAAGGAAGGTGCGTGCACATGCACGTGCTCGCACACACCCACATCCCCCCCCACACACACATTTTAGGCCACGTTCTAATGCTCGTGGGCTAGATATAGGGAGGTAGTACAGTGATTAAGGAGCTGGGCCTGGAGTCAAGAAGACCTGAGTTCAAATCCAAAGCCTCTATTTGCCTCAGTTTCCTCTTCTGTAAAATGAGGATAATAATAGTACCTACCTCACAGGGTTGTTGTGAGAGTCAAATGAGATAATATCTATACAAAGTACTTAGCCTACTGTTGGACACATAGTAGGCCCCCTATAAATGCTTATTCTCTCCCTTCCTTTCCCCATCCCCTGAGTTTTGTATGCTTTTACTCTAAGTTTCCATGGTTGGTAGGAGAGAAATCTCTTCCCTCCTCTTCTTCCTTCCCCCAATGAGTGGGGCTATACACAAAAATATGAAAAAGTGAGTTTTTTGTCGTTGTCATATGTATCTGTGTGTGTGTATATTTAAAACTTCACTTCTTAAAAATTCACTCCATGGGTGAGAACTTTCAGATATTTGGTGTTCAATAGAAAAACATTCAGTGAAGTTAATGAACTTTTAACTTTTTACTCAGATATTACTTCCTGATTGCCATAGTATTCAATCAATTTCAATATATCTAGATAGATAGCATGACCTACCAGGCCACAGATAGAAACTGTTGCATTTGGGACAAATTCTGTTGAGAGAACTCGGTGGCACAGAAGACAGTTTAAATGTGAATGTAGTTGAGCCAGGGGAGGCGCTGACCCAATCTTCACATATGTCTACTGTATTCCACTTTTGGACAACTCTAACATTGTTAATCAAACCTTGTTATCCTCAAACCTAAATTCGCCTAGCTTCTACCAACTGCTCCTACTTCTGCTCTTTAGTCCAAAAAGAACAACTGTAAGTCCTCTTTCAAGTTTGGAGCTATCCACCATAGCCTACCTAAGTCTTCTTTCTTCCAGGCTAAACATCCTTAGTTTTTTTCGATTTATACTCATATCCCTAGGCATGGAGACTATTGCTTTCACCATTTTGGTTCAATCCCTCTGGTTGTTCTTATGAATATGGTTTGTATCCCAAAACATGACTTCCTTACCAAACTGAACCACTCACTGAAAGTAACTCTAATTTAGTACTTGAAATCTGTTACATAGCCCTTTAATCTGCATGAATGAATAAATAAATGAAGGGAAGAGCATGTATTAAGGACATACTATTGGCTAGATGCTGTGTTATCTATTAGGGCTAAAAATACAAAAATGAGACAGTCCCTACACTCAAGGAGCTTACATTCAAAAAGGAGGAGATAACACAAATCGGAAAGTGGTAGCCAGTGAATTTTCAGGTCGAGAAGTTTCAAGGAGAATGAATAGGAACATCAAGCATTTGATTTTAACTTCCTTTTCCAGAAGAAAAGAAATAAGCAGTTGTTAAATGCCTATTATGTTTCAGGTACATTTGATCCTCATTACAACTCCAGGAGGTAGATGCTAATATTAGCCCCATTTTACAAATAAGAAAACAGAGACAAACAGAATTTGAGTGACTTTCCCAGAGTTACACAGCCAGTAAGTATCTAAAACCAGATTTGAACTTGTTTTCCTGATTCCCAAGCCCAGAGCTCTAGCCACTGCACCACCTAGCTGTCTCTAGTAATGATGGTATTAATTTGGCTACTGTTTCTGAAGAAAAGGGTGATAGTATGAAGATGTGAGAGTTAGGAGAAAGTGAATAGAGAAGGAATATACATGGCTTAAAGGCAGATAACAAGATATTTGAGGTAAATGGACGGATAGATAGGGGCTGGCAATGTACAGTCAATGGCATAAACTAGGTACACTATTTCCCCAAACCTACATTTCCTGTCTGCTCAGTAGAAAGCTCAGTAGGGCAAGTTAGGTTACTGGTGATACTAAGTGCAATAAATAATGTATAGGGATCTATGTAGAAATTTAAATGATATTAGGCATCTCAACTAAGCTGAAACTGACATATGAGTCAGTATATCACAGACCGTTTAAGGATTTTGCAAAGGATTTATACTTCTACAGGAAGCAAATAATCAGCAAGGAAAGGATTTTTGGGTAGTTTGGATAATTCCCAGAGCCATAACTAACAGGGTGCCTTGAACAATAAGCAGATAATGTATAAAGGCAAGCAGCATAAAGTACATCTTAATCAATCAATCAACATGTATTCAATGCCTACTCTGTGGCAGGCATTGTGCCCAACACTGTGGATACAAAAAAAGGCACAAAGTCCCTGCCTCAAGTAGCTTACAATCTAATGGGAGAGCCAAGGAGAATGAGTTAAGGTGCAGCCAAGGGGAAAAAACCCTGAGACATCATCCCATAGTGTGTGAGGGGAAAGAGAACCTATGATATTAAAAAGCTGTTATTTCGAGAAGAGTGCCAAGGTGGGGAGGAGTTCACCTGAGGTACGGCTGTGGAGAAATGATGATCACCATCTTCCTTTTTTATCTAATTATTCTTGCTTACTGTGTGCTAAGATTAATGTTTTTAAAATGATGTTTGAAAGAAGAACTACTCCCCAGGGTCCTACAGATTTTGGTATCCTTGAGCAAAGTCCCAGCTGTTTCACCCTTGTAACAATTCTGAGAAATTCCCCTTTGTTTTTTTAGAATGGGATTATCTCACAAATCTATTGTAACACAAATGAGCTTGGTAGTTGCTGGGATGTTCAAGAAATTGACTTGACAAAAATCTGAGGGAAATTGAAATTAGTTATAAAATAAAGAGGACTAAAAGTAAGCTGCTAAAATACCTAATCTATGTTAACATGTGTTCTGAGCTTATAAATGTAATAATGAGGTGCCTTACTCTTTGCAAACAGAGACCTTTGTTTTAACAGCTCCGCCACTCAAGGAAAGAAAGACAATCTTTGAACTGTGAAAACCCCTTGAAATAATGCCCTTTTAAAAAATACATCCCATTTAAAATACATTAAGCTTCTTAAGGAAATAAGTATTGGAACCAAGAAGAAGAATGTCTGTACAATGAAAAATAAAGGCCAAACCTGTGACATAACCATTCTATTGCGTTAGCTTCTAATTTTCTCAAAACTTAGATTTTTGTGATCAGCAACGACATAGCCTCTATAAATTAGCAGGGAGATGCTGCAGTTAAGTCATTCACTGCTTTGGCCTGCTTGGGCTGAATTGTCTCATACCAAATGCTTTCTATTATGGTCAAAGAAAAGACTCTCACCAAGGTAACAAGAAGTAGAATCTTAAAGCCACCACCAAGCAAAAGGCAAGACCTGTTTAATTGGAAGAAAAAACAATACTCAGACTTCCTAGATTCTAAGCTAAAAACTAGAATTGAGTCTTTGGGGTGTCAAATCCTATTTGTGATTAATGAAAGGTTACTTTCTGCTTCAAAGGGGAAAAAAACAACTGCAAGAATAGAAACTTCTTAAGTTGTTGAAATAAGCATAAGACCCACTTTTTCATTAGATCTGGAATCTGTAGAAGCTGGGTCTGGTGAGCAGCATGGCAGCAGTGGAATGAATAGAAAGACAGAAAAAGGAAAAAAAAAACCCTGGAGAGTTGAGTGAATAGCCTCAAGACTTCATTAAAAAGTGGAAGAGAAAAAGGGTAAAACTAAGGTCCATCGATTGTATTTTTTCCATTTCTGATAGAAATGTTTGTCTGATAATTACCTACTCACTTTCTTGGAAAAGCGATTTGTTAATACTTTTCCTTGAACTTCCTTTAATTACTAAATTTTCTAAACATAGCTCTGCCCATTTAATTGAAGTGATAAGTTTCACATGAAACTAATTTTTCAACAGTGAATCTATTTGGACAAAACCAACATGGAAAGAAACATGAACTAGGAGTCAAGGCCTATTTTCTCGTCCATGCTCTGCCCCTTACCAGTCATTCAAGCTGGGGCAAATCACTTTAACTCTCTCAATCTCTGTAGCATCCCTTCCATCCCTAGCTTTTTATAATGCTGAGAGGTATTAGACATTATCTCCTCCTAAGGCAAATAACTCATCAAAATCAGAGTGACTATAATAATAATGATGTTTCTTGACAAAGAAAGTAAGCAGACATCCTACATTAAGAGAGATAGGTGTTTTAATATCTGTTCATTCCTGTTCCCCTACCCCAATGTTCCTCATTAACATAATTTGTCTGTTTCTGAGTCCTAGCCAACCATTCATCTGCTCAATACTCCTATATTTTTACTTTTGCCCCGTTCCTGACACAGTGCCTTACACCAGATATTTAATAAATATTTATTGAAACACTTCTTTCCTTTTCACTTTCTTCCATTCCTTTGAACTTTTCCTTCCTTCTTTCTTTCCTTTCCCCATCTTCCTTTCATCCCCCAGTCTCAGCCACTTACACGATTTCCCTCTATAAATTAGGAAAGAGCCCGTTGTCTGTTCTTTTCCCCCATAAATTAAGAGGGAGATGCAGCAGTTAAGCCTTTCAATCCCTTGGCCTGCCAAGGCTGGGTTGCTTTATACCAAATGTTTTTTTTTGTTGTTGTTGTTGGTTGGTTTTTTGTTTCTTTGTTTGTTTATGGTTAAAGAAAAGGTTTCTCAACAAGGGGCATGTTGTTCAATTACCTCAAATGTGTTGACCTGTAAATCCCATATAGGCAAAGTCTATGAGATCTTTATGCCACTACTTCTCTCCTTTTAGGGTTTTTATACCTTTAAGTGTGTCATGAGCTCATCATTTATTTATTATTTGCATTTGGCTCCACTGCTAGAAGTATATCACCTTAGGTTGTCCTTCCAGGTGTCTGAAACATAAGTCATTTCTGGAAGGTCTGTGCATTAGAGATCATTTGCCATGTTCTCGTTTCTCTGATGTGTAATGCAGGAATTGAACACATATATTCTATACAAAATCTATATTTTTCTTCCTCATTTTTCTTTAAAAATTTTAAGATTGGTTTATAAATGAGGATAGTTTTTATACTATGATTATAAGAACTTCAGGATGGATTTGAAAAGAATTCATAGGCTTTCAAATCTTAGAAAATCATTAGAGTCCTACTCATTGCTTTTAAATTCTTTTGCTTAGAGAAGCTCCTGGAGTTCTTCCTTCATGCATTTATGCATCTTAGAAATGAATGAAGGACTTACAGGGATGTACTCAAGGATGACAGAGTAGAGAATCGCTCAGCTAAGTTCTTTCAACATTCCCCTTCAAACAACTTTAAAATAATGCCTCAAATCAAATTCTGGAGTGGTGGAGACAGTAAAAGGTCAGAGTCAGACATTCTTCCAGCCTAAGACAACATAGGAGGTCAGAAAGGGAGATCTATGACATGAGAGAGGAGGCTGGCCTAGAGCCCACATGGATGAAACACCAGTGGTGGGACGAGTTGATGAAGACAGAAGCAGCAGTAGCTTTAGGAGCTCTGTCTCAAGCCAGAGACAGTAAGTGGACCTGGGAACTGGTCAGATAGAGATTACAGGGTATTCCTGTGCTAGCACCGAATATAGGACCAGATTCTGTTTGGCACTTCCATTGCCTATACCCACTTCTGGGTCATATTTGAAGTCAGAGAGGGACACTTTCAATCAAGAGGGAGTGGAACCCTGAGAGGCAATTGTTTGACAATGCTATTGCTTATACCCACTTCTGGATCATAGTTCAAGGGTAAAGAGGAGCACTTTCAGTGAAGAAGGGATGGAAACCCTGAGGGGAAGTATCAGTTTGGGCCCCAAGGGATCAGGGACCTTGAGGAATAGCATCATTTCCAGTTCCAAGGTTAGAAGGACTCAAAGAAGCAGTATTGATTGCAATCCTAAAGGATATAAGGTTCTTCCAGGTGTAGACTAAGAGACTAGTGACCACACCTTTTTGGAGATCACATCACCTGGGATTTACTGAAAACTTCCAACTCTCCCAGCTAGTTCTGAAAACAACAGTGCAAAAAAAGCTTGAAGCCTGACACAGAGCTCCTCCACCTCCCACACTAGGAACAGAGCCCAACATTAACATAAAGTTCCATATCAAGAAATAAGGTAGAAAAATGAGCAAACAATTAAAAAAAAGAACCTAATCATAAAAATCTACAGTGGTGACAGGGAAGATCAAGACACAAACTCAGAAGAAGACAATGAAGTCAAAATGTCTACAAGCACAGCCTCAAAGAAAGATGCTAATTAGAAGCTCAACAAGAATTCTTGGAATAGCTTAAAAAATTTATTTCCAAAATAAGAGTAATAGAAGAAAAATAAATGGAAACAAAGGAAGAAGATTATGAAAAGACAATTAACAGTTTGGTGAAAGAGGCACAGAAAATATTAAAGAAAATAATACCTTAAAAAACAGAGTTAGCCAAATGAAAAAAGACATTCAAAAATTCACTGATGAAAGTATCTCCTTCAAAAGTAGAATTGGCCACATGGAAAAATAGGCACAAAAGCTCAGTAAAGAAAATAACTATTTAAATGTTAGAATTGGGCAAGTGAAAGCTAATGATTCCATGAGACATCAAGAAACAAACAAAAAAAAAAGTCAAAAGAATGAAAAAAAGAAGAACCGATCTGAAAAACAGATCAAGAAAAGATCCTTTAAAACTTATTGGATTGCCTAAAAGCCATGGTTTGATGTCCTAGAACCAGGGGGTAAAATAGAAATTGAAAGAATCCACCAATTACCACCGGAAAGAGATCCCAAAATGAAAACTCTCAGGAATATTATAGCCAAATTCTAGACCTCCCATATCAAGGGGAAAAAAAAAACTGCAAGCAGCTAGAAAGAAACCATTCAAATACTGTGAAGCCATAGTCAGGATCACATAAGATTTAGCTACAGCCACACTGAAGGAGCAGAGGGTTTGCAATATGATATTCTGGAAGGCAAAAGAGCTAGGATTACAAACAAGAATAACCTACCCAGCACAACTGAGTATAATCTTTTGAGGAAAAAAATAAATATTTAAGGAAATAGAGGACTTTCAAGCATTCCTGATGAAAAGAACAGAGCTTAATAGAAAATATGACTTTCAAATATAAGAATCAAGTAAATCATAAAAAGGTACATATGAAGGGAAAATCATGAAGTGCTTAATAAGGTTAAACTGTCTTTCTATATGGAAAGATGATACATCTTTTAAGGGCTTTATTATTATTAGGGCAGCTAGAAGGATTCTCCACAGAAAGAGGGTGCAGGAGTAAGTTGATTATTAAAAAAAAATAGATAGGCAAGAAAAAGAGATGCCCTGAGAAAAGGGGAAAGGAAGAAGAAGAGAGGGGAAAATATCTCAAATATCTCAAATAAAAGAAGAATGCAATGAGAGGAGGAGGAAATGGGGGGATGGGCAACATTTGAACCTTATATCTAAATTGGTTCAAAGAAGGGATATATATACATATATATATACATATATATACATATATATGTATATATACACATATGTATATATATACATATATATGTATATATATACACATATGTATATATACGTATGTGTGTATATACATATGTATATATAGCATAGATATATGTGACACATATATCTATGCTATATACACATATGTATATATACGTATGTGTGTATATACATATGTATATATAGCATAGATATATGTGACACATATATGCACATATATGTATGTGTGTTTACTAAATTAGCAATAGAAGTATATCTTACTTGACAGGGAAGTAGGAGGGGAAGGGGATAAAAGAAAAAAAGGGACAATAAAGGGGGGGCAGATAAAAGAAGGCAGTGGTCAGAAGCAAAAAAGACTTTAGAGAGGGGCAGAATAAAAAAAGAGAGAGAAGATTAAACAGAAGAAAATAGGAGAGAGGGAAATACACATTTAGTAATCATAACTGAGAATGTGAATGAGATGGAAGTGGATATAGGAATGGACTAGAAACCAGAATCCAACAATATTTTCTTTACAAGAAATACACTTGAAACAGAGATACACTCACTGAATTAAAATAAAGGGCTAGAGTAGAATCTATTATTCTTCACCCAAAGTTAAAAAAAGTTAAGAGTAGCAATAATCATCTCAGACAAAGCACAAGCAAAAATAGACCTAATTAAAAGGAATAAGCAGAGAAACTAAACCTTGCTAAAAGATACCACAGATAATGAAATACTATAAATACTAAACACATATGCACCAAATGGCATAGAATCCAAATGCTTTTTTTTTAATTAGGCAATTGGGGTTAAGTGACTTGCCCAGCTTGTAAGTGTCAAGTGTTTGGTCTGAGGCCGGATTTGAACTCAGCTGCTCCTAACTTCAGGGCTGGTGCTCTATCCACTGCCCTGCTAGCTGCCCCTGAGATCCAAATTCTTAAAGGAATAAATTAAATGACTTATAGAAGGAAAGAGACAATAAAACCTTCCCTTCTCAAAACTAGACAAATTTAACCATAAAATAAATAAGAAAAAAGTCAAGGAGATGAATAGAATCTTAGAAAACTTATATGATAGACCTCTGGAGAAAACTCAATGGGAATAGAAAGGAATACACATTTTCGCAGATATTCTTGGCACCTTCACAAAAATTTACCATGTACTGGGACATAAAATCCTCACAACCAATGCAGAAAATCAGAAATGCTAAATGTATACTTTGTATACACATGTATGTGTGTGTATATATATATATATATATATATGTACACACACACATATGTACATATACATATATATAAAATTATATTTAATAATGGGTCACAAAAGCATACATAAAAAGATAATTGGAAGCTATATAATCTAATCCTAAAGAATGAGTGGGTCAAAGAACAAATCATAGAAACAATCAATAATTTCATTGAAGAGAATGACAACAATGAGACAACATTCCAAAATCTGCTGGATACTGCCAAAGCAGTATTGAGAGGAAATTTTATCTCTCTAAATGCATATATCAATAAAAGAGAGAAACACCAGATCAACAAATTGGGCATGCAACTGAAAATGCAACTGAAAAAATAACTAAAAAAAGAACAAATTAAAAATTTCCAATTAAAAACCAAAATGGAAGTCTTGAAAATCAAAAGAGAGATTAATAAAATTGAAAGTAAAAAAAAATGAACTAATAAATAAAAAAAGATCTGCTTTTCTGAAAAAGCAATAAAATAGATGAACCATTGGCTAATTTGTTTTAAAAAGAAGAAAACTTACAAAAATATAAATGGCCTAGGTTAACAGAAGAGGAAGTAAAATATTTAAATAACCCTCTGTCAGAAAAAGAAATTGAACAAGCCATTGATGAACTCCCAAGGAAAAAATCTCCAGGGCTAGATGGATTTACAAGTGAATTCTATCAAACATTTAAAGAACAATTAATTCCAATACTATATAGAGTATTTGAGAAAATAGGTGAAGAAGGAGTCTTACCAAATTCTTTTTATGATACAAATATGGTGCTGATACCTAAACCAGGAAGAGTCAACACAGAGAAAGAAAATATAGACCAATTTCCCTAACGAATATAGATGGAAAATTTTTACATAAAATATTGGCAAAAAGATTACAGCAACTTATCACAAGAATAATACACTATGACAGGTAGGATTTATACCAGGAATGCAGGGCTAGTTCAATATTAGGAAAACTATCAGCATAATTAATCACATCAACAAGAAAACTAACAGAAACCACATGATCATCTCAATGGATACAGAAAAAACTTTTGATAAAATACAACACCCATTCTATTGAAAACACTAGAGAGCATAGGAATAAATGGAGTCTTCCTTAAAATAATAAATAGCACCTACCTAAAACCTTCAGCAAGCATAATATGTACTGGGGACAAACTAGAAGCATTTCCAATAAGATTGGGGTGAAACAAAGATGTCCATTATCACCACTGTTATTCAATATTGTACTGGAAACGTTAGTTTTAGCAATAAGAAAGAAAAAGAAATTGAAGGTATTAGAATAGGCAATGAAGAAACAAAGTTATCACTCTTTGCAGATGATGATGATATACTTAGAAATCCTAAGAATCAAGTAAAAAACTATTTGAAATAATAAACAACTTTAGCAAAGTTGCAGGCTATAAAATAAACCCACATAAATCATCAGCATTTCTACATATTACCAACAAAGCCCAACAGCAAAAGATAGAGAAATTCCATTTAAAGTTACTGTAGACATTATAAAATATTTAGGAGTCTACCTACCAAAACAAACCCAGGAACTACATGAACACAATTACAAAACACTTTTCTCGCAAATAAAGTCAGATCTAAATAGTTGGAAAAACATCAGCTGCTCACGGGTAGGCCAAACTAATATAATAAAAATGGCAATTCTACCTAAGCTAATTTACTTATTCAGTGCCATACCAATCAAACTACCAAAAAATAATTTTATAGAGTTAGAAAAAATAATAACAAGATTCATTTAGAATAACAAAAGGTCCAAAATACCAAGGGAACTGGTGAAAAGAAATGCAAGGGAAGCTGGCCTAGCTGTTCCAGATCTTAAATTGTATTATAAAGCAGCAATCATCAAAACTGCTTGGTAGTGGCTAAGAAATAGAGTGGTGGATCAGTGGAACAGGTTAAGTATGCAAGACACAGTAGTCAATGACTATAGTAATCTATTATTTGATAAGCCAAAAAACTCCAGCTTCTGGGATAAGAACTCAACTCTTTGACAAAAACTGCTGGGAAAACTGGAAAAGAATATGGCAGAAATTAGGCACATACCAAAATCTCACACCATATACCAAAATAAAGTCAAAATGTGTTCATGATTTAGATATAAAGGTTGATATAGTAAGCAAACTGAGAGAGCAAGGAATAGTTTACTTATCAGATTTATGGAGAACAAAAGAATTATGACCAAACAGGAGATAGAGAACATTATGAAATGCAAAATGGATAGCTTTGATTATATTAAATTGAGAAGTTTTCATACAAACAAGACCAATGCAACCAAGATAAGAAAGAAAGTAGAGAATTGGGAAAGAATTTTTACAACTAGTGTCTCTGATAAGGGCCTCATTTCTAAAATATATAGAGAATTGTATTCTTATAAATACATTTATAAGAATACAAGTCATTCCCCAATTGAGAAATGGTCAAAGGATATGAACAGGCAATTCTCAGATGAAGAAATTAAAGCCGCCTACAGTCATATGAAAAAATGTTCTAAATCACTATTGATTAGAGAAATGCAAATCAAAGCAACTCTGAGGTACCACATCACACCTATTAGAATGGCCAACAAGACAAACAGGTAATGATAAGGGTTGGAGAAGATGTGGGAAAATTGGAACATTAATGCCTTGTTGGTGGAGTCATGAAACAATCCAGCCATTTTGGAGAGCAATTTGGAACTATGCCCAAAGGACTATAAAAATGTGCATACCCTTTGATCCGGCAATAGCACTTCTAGGACTGTATCCCAAAGAGATCATACAAATGGGAAAAGGACCCATATGTACAAAAATATTTATAGCAGCTCTTTCTGTGGTGGCAAAGAATTGGAAATTGAGTGGATGCCCATCAATTGGGGAATGGCTGAACAAGTTGTGGTATATAATGGAATACTATTGTGCTATAAGAAATGATGAGGAGGCAGACTTCAGAAAAACCTGGAAATACTTGTATGGTCTGATGCTGAATGAAGTGAGCAGTACTGTTGTACACAGTAACAGCATGTTGCTTGATGACTAATATTGATAGATCTAACCCTTCTCAGTAATACAAGGATCTAAGACATCTACAAAGGCTTCATGATGGAAAATGCTATCCACATCCAAAGAAAGAACTATGGAGTTTGGATGCAGATCAAAGCATACTATTTGCTATTTTTTCCTTCTGTTGTGTTTCGTTTCCTCTTTCTGGTGGTTCCTCCTATTCTTACTTACAACAACACTAATGTGAAAATACGAATAGGAATGTATATGTATAATTTACATCAGATTGTGTGCCATCTTGGGGAGGGAGGTGGGAAGGGAGAGGGAGAAAAATTTAAAACTCAAAAGCTTATGGAAGTGATTGTTGATAAATCAAAATAAACTAACCACTATCTCTCCTCTGACCTGGACCATAGTATTTTTCCATCTGATTTGTAATTCTAAAGTGCTATAAGCTGAGAGAATAAAAGATCCTTTAGAAGGATTCCTTAGAAGAAGCTTGAAAGGGATCTCAACTGTGTAGATCAACTTCCCCTCATACTACAAAGAAATAAACTGAGGCCAATGGAGGTTAATTAATTTGCCCAAGTTCAAACAGAGAGTAAGATATTATGAGTATCACTGTATACCTCAACATAAACATGGGGTTCACTTCCCAAATACATCATTAATTTCATTATTTTTTGGGAAAAGATCACCATATAAGAATGTCGATCATTAAATTAAAGCTTAATGACAACCTAAGAATTTGGTTCTTAATATCATCTGTTCCCACCTTTTTTTTTTACCATTCTGCCTCCATTACCGCAACCAGTGAACCATTTTTTTAAAATAGTGAGCCAATGCAGTGTTATTACCATATTATCACCATTATTTTGCTCCTGTTTTAATGAAAAGAAAACACCTAACAGGCTAATTTGACTGGGAGAGAGTGCATTGAGTTAGGTTATGTGAAATAAGACTAAACACATAATAGTTGTATCTCCAGTAACTTGTGTGTACATGTGTAAGTACTACCATTATGACTGGCCTATAAATCATTTAAACACAGTACTACAAAGGGATGCAATACAATAGGGCAGGCATTTTGTAAAATACTTTCATCTACAGATATATTACATGCATGAGATTTCAAGAGCCCAGAGACCTTGCTATATAAGACGTGACTCTATAAAACTATTTGAACATTTTCTTTCCTTATAATAATGTCTGTACTGATTCTATACCTTTCAATCTTAAAAATAAAAGTATTCAAGACAACTATATGTTTGTGGTCAGTACATTATGTATATAGACATATTGAGTGTGCATGTTTATGTGTGTGTGTGTGTAAAATTCCCTTTCACATTATTAATTGAAATTCTCATTCTCATTTTAAATTTAAAGATGGAGAAACTCAAGACTTGACAGATTTAAAGCTTTCCCTAGGTCACATAGTATGAAGTTGTTGACAGAAGGATACCTTTTTTTTTAACTGAAAATCTGACATGTTTTCTTAGGTGAAGTTTATGTTTTCATAGGAGAGTTGATTTATGCTTTCAGAAAAGCTAAAAATCCCCAAGTATATGGGCATGTGTGTGCACATACACATACACACATACAGATGTACACACATACACACACACATCTACATATAAGCTACTAGAAGTAAATTGGAAAGAACACTAGCTCTGGCCTGAATCAGAGGGCTTGGATTCAAATCCTGGGTCTGCCAACTTATACCAGTGTTACATTACATATAAATCTCTTAACTTCTCTGGGTTCCAATTTGCTAATCTGCAAAATGACTTGGACTACATGCTTCTGAGCTTCCTTCCAACTCTAAATATATAATTCTCACTTATCAAAGTCCATGTGTTCCATATAGTATTGTTTTCTATCTTGATGTACATGAATATACATTCGATTTCTTGCTCTCATTATCTTTCCCTTTTTTCCTCTCCCCCATCTCTCCCTCTTTGGGTATATACATTTACTTTTCAGACTTTTGGCTGCAAGAGTGACTCTCATGTTGTTTATAAGTAAAAGTCTGCATATCTCTAAGACTGCTTCCTGGCCTGAGATGTTAGGATTGGATAATTGTATCTACCTTTCCCTTTATTTTATGTCTCTCTCACAGGTACAAATCTCAGTAAGTATTGTGTGTGGTGCTGACACCTGGTGGTTGAGATGGCCACAACAACTTTCAGTCCCTCACTTGTCTCAAAAGACAAGGCAAACTACATTTACTTACCTGTTTCCATGATTCCTGAAGAAGTTTCTCAAGTTTAAAATAAGTTACGTCTGTACATGTATTCTCAAAATTGCGCTTACAATCAATTAAAAATCTAGTCTTTTCAACATCATATCTATCTTTTCAACATCTCTATCTAGAAGAGTAACCTGTTTATTTTTTTCCCTAAACTTAAAGGAATTCAGGAAGTAGCCTTAGAATTTTTTTAATCCCCATTGTGCTAAACTGAGAACAAGAACTTTCAAAAATTACTTCTAGTTTAATAGTGGGTTTTCAAATATCAATTACAGAAAAATAGTTCTAAAATAAGACAATAAATTAACTTTCAATCGCCCAGGCTTTTGTAAAATTCAACCAGGTTTAGATTCATGTATCTTTATTATAAACCGGCTTTGTACATCTCTGCATTTGGGGAACTGGCTTTGGATTAGGAGCAAAAGTCCTGAGATGCTTCAAAAACTACCGTTCTTGTAGCAATTTCAACCAGTCTGAATAGAACTTTTTTTTAAATTATATAAGAAGGTGTAAGAAAAAGTTTAGTGTATTTTAAAGACCCCAAATCCTTGAATGTTCAGCTATGGCTTGATTTTCATGAGCTCTCTCTAAATATAACTGAATATCATTGCTGCTAACAAGAATTATCTTTTTTAAACAAAAAAGATCTTTAGAATTTATGAAGTTATCTTAAAGTTCTCTTTAGATATTTTCCAAAGATTATGATCATTTTGGGGTTTTTTGTTTTCTGTTGGTTTTTTTTTTTTCAGGAAGGTAAGGCCAACAAGGAGGGGCCAGGAACAGGAGATCATCTGGATAGAAGGAAGTTGGCAAGTATAATAATTCAATTGAGTCACCTTGATTCTATTCTCAATGCCATTGCACTAATTCAGATCTGCTTTTCAGAATGACCTCCCAGCAAGTCCAATTCAATCTAATCTCACACTTCTTTAACCTTTTAAAAATTTTATTGATACCCTCTTTGTACATGCTGTTATTTCCCAGTGTTCCCCAGAAATAGAATCATCCCTTTTAACAAGGAAATAGGCAAAGCAAATAAAGATATCTATCAGCCATGCCTGACAATCTATGCTTCATATCACATCTGTAATTCACTACCTCGTTTCTGCTGAAAGGAGGAAGATGTATTATTATTCTCTATCTGTAACTACTTTGTATTTATACTGTATACATGTATTCTGCATATATTTATGTATGGACATCAGGCCAAGAGCAGGGACTGGTTTTCATTTGTGTCTTTGAATCCCTACTACCTAGCACAGTACCTGGAGAATCAGAGGAGCTTAACAAATGTTTGTTGATTGATTTACTATCAGTCCCCTAAAGTCACAAATGATCACTACATTGATCAGAGTTCTGAAGTATTTCACCAGTGTTTTCTCTTATATTATCACTTTCATTCTGCAAATGTTTCTTTTGATTCTACTTAATTTTCCCTACATCAGTTCATGGAAGTTTTCCAAAGTTGAGTTCCTACATAAAATAAAATCCTTCTTATAGAATAATAACATTATGTTGCATTCATATGGCAGAATTTATTCAGACATCCCTGAACTAATGGGCACTCACTTTCATTCCAGTTCTTTGCTACTGCAAAAGTGCTATTATAAATATTTTATAAATATAGGACATTTCTCTCTGTTTTCACCTTCTTGAGATATATAACCAATAGTGGTGTCACCAGGTTAAAGAATATGCATAGTTTGGTGACTTTCTAGAATAATTTCAAATTGTTTTCGAGAAAGGTTGAACCAATTCATAGCTCCACCATTAATGATTCAGTATGCCTGTTTTCCCAAAACCCCTCTAACATTTAACATTTTTATTTTTTATCATCTTTCCAAAAGTAACTGATATATAGCAATATCTGAATTGCTTTAATTTGCATTTCTCTTATTAGTTATGTGGAGCATTCTTTCATCTTTTTTTCTAGTTGTATTGATATTTTAGTTTTTGTTACAAATATTTAAAGATCATTCTCACTTTGTGAGAGGTCTCTTATAGCAAAGTAAAACAGTTAAATAAAATGGATAATACAGTGACTTCATCTAAAAGCATATGTAACATTTCACATCTGTGGTATACCTTCATCTCTCTATTTAAACACACACACACACACACACACACACACACATACATGCAAATCAATTTTCTCTCCCTCCTGCCACACTTCCACTCAGTTGAGAAAAGGAAACTAAAGAAAACTGATTGCAGCAAAAAATACAGTCAAGTGAAATTCATTACCTCAAAGACTGCATACATATATATATATATATATACATATACATATTTATGTATATGCACATACTTACATGTATATACACATACATTTTATGTATATACGCATACATACATAGACACACAAACACATACATATATATATATAGATATATATAGATATATCTATATATATATACAGATGTTTCATTCCACACCCTAAATCCATCACCTCTCAGTAATAGATAACATGTTTTATCATTATTCCTCTGGAATCACGAATGGTCATTATATTGATCATAGTTCTTACAGCTTTCAAAATTGTTTTTACAGTGTTGTTATTATATAAAATATTCTCTTGATTTTATTCATTTCATTCCGTGTCTATGAAACCCCAATCCCAAAGCCCATTGGTATGGGACTCTCTCCTCATTAGTAGAGAGAAATGCTCTGAAACTGTATAAGGGGCAGAGTAGAATTAGCAAGAGTAGGAGAGACTTTCAGTCTCTTTAGTCTTCCTTGAGTTCTTATCCAAATCACTTAGAGTTCTCTTCTAGCTTGGAGTTGCTCCAGGTGATTCTGGCTTCAAGCTTTGAAAGTGAAGATGAAATAAGCCAACCTGACTTCATGTTGCTGAAAGAAAAGACTTTGGAAAGAAGCTAGCATGACAGGAACTGGCAATCCCCTTCATGTACCTATCCCAAGCTTGCTAGAGAGTTTAGGCAATTTGCCCTTGGATAAGACATAGGGCTCTCTTTCTTTGTTGAACTGAGTTATCTCATTCCCAATGGGAGGGCTCCCTCAATACTGTCTGATATATATTCTATTACATATACCTTCTCTGATTCCTATGCTGCTGCTAATTTGGTGTTGGTTTTGTTTTGTTTTGTTTTGTTGTTTGGCTAAGTGCTATGTGTCTTCATTGTGCAACTGGTATGTGGAGGGAAAGGAGTCAAGTCTTGGATATAAAGCTTGGGGTCCTATTTTCACCCCATAATAAACAGTGATCACAAGTAAGCATGAACCTGATCATATCCACTAGACTTTATTAGACTAGATTTTAGGGAGCAAAAAGATATAATTCTAGCTTAGTACCACCTCTCTCTGAGGAGAGGAGAGTGTCTGAGCTTGTGGCCTCCACCTCCTTATTCTCCTCCTGGCAGGAGTTGAAATCTCCTTTGGAGAAGAGTGGAGGGAGAAGAGGCTAGAGATGTCTGTTCTGCCTCCCTTTGAGCCACACAATGACATCCCCTCCCATACCACATGTAGGGGCTGAGGGAGGGCAGGCTTGTTACACTGGGGCTTCAGTAAATCAGTTAATTAAAGTCCTCAAAATTCTTCATTTTTATGATGTTGATGTTACCCTATAAATTGTTCTTCTGGTTCTGCTTAATTAACTCTGCATAAATTCATTTAAGTCTTTCCATGTATCTTTGAAGTCATCAATTTCCTCATTTCTCACAGCACAATAGTATTCCACATCCATATACAACAACTTATTCAACCATTTCTCAATTGATGAGTATCCCTTTTCCTTTCAGTTGTTTTTCCCTCACCACCAAAAGAACTGCATAAATATTTGGCTGCAGTAGCTTTCTTCATTTAAAAAATGCCTCCGTATTTTTTGACCACCAATTTACTGAGGTTTGGCTTACATATCCACCGATACAGACATAAATTAAATATAGATATAGACATATTTTATATCTATTTCTATAGAAAGATACATGGGATTGATACCTACACATATATGTATGTGCATATATCTACATAGGATAGATATAGTTAAATATGTAGATATAGATTTATTAAGCACCTACTATGTCCTGGGCATTTTGTTAAGTGCTGAGGATACAAAAAGTGGAAAAAAATAATCTCTGTCCTCAAGGGGCTCACAATCTAATGGGAGAAATAAGAAGCAAAGAAATATGTACAATTTACATACAGGATAAATAGGAAGTAATTAAGAAAGGCACTAGAATTAAGAGGTGTTGAAAAGATTTCTTATAGAAAAGGGGATTATAGTTGGTACTTTTAAAGGAAACCATTAGGCAATGATGAGGAAGAAGACCATCCCAGGTATAGGAGACAGCAAGAGAAAATGCCCAGAGCCAAGAGATGGAATGCTCATTCATGGAACAGCAAGGAAGCCAGTGTCTCTGGATCAAAGAGTACATGGTGGGGGAGTAAGGCATAAGAATAATGAAAAAGTAGGCAGGGGCTAGGTTATGAAAGATTTTAAATGACAAAAAGAGGATTTTATTTTTGATACTCGAGGTGATAGAGAGCCACTGGGGTTTATTAAATAGAAGGGTGGCATGGTTGAACCAATGCTTTCGGAAAACCAATTTGGTGGCTAAATAGAGGATGGATTGGAGTGGTAGGAGACTTGAGGTAGGCAGCCCCACTAGCTGGCTAGTATAGTGGTCCAAGTATGAAGTGATGAGGGCCTATATTAGAGTGTAGCAGTGGGAGAGGAGAAGGGGGAAAAGGGGAGGAGAGGAGAAAGGAGGAAAAGAAAGGAGAGAGGAGAGAAAGGGAGAGGACAGAAGAAAAGAGGAGAGGAGAGAAAAAGGAGGAATGGGGATGAGAACACCTTATACGTAGTTGGCATAGTATTGAAGCAGATTGAATATATGAATGAAGCTTGATATGTAGTCAGCTATATTTTCAATCAAAGACTCTTATAAGCTTCCTGCCTGGAGACAAACTAGTCTCAGAGAGTGGGTAGTCTTAAGGGGTAGATGAGAACAAAATTTGAAGAGGGGCACAAAGAGGTTTCCTTGCAAAACCTCTGGCAAAAGAGGTTAATTAAAAATGTTGATAGTCACATCTGCCCTCCTTTGGGCTTTATCTTCAGAGAGAAGTGTTCAACATCTGGATTGATAATTCTTCTCAATTTCAATTCATTACAAAATGTATGAAATAGTGTTTGAGAATAATGTCTAAAAGTTTCTGAGAATAGTGTCTAATGGAAATAGTATGGCAATGGATAGAGAGCCAACCTGGGAGTCAGGACAACGTGGATTCAAGTCCTTCCTCTGACAAATACTGGCTGTGTAAACCCGGGTGAATTATTTACCTTCTCAGTACCCAGACAGCTCTACTAAGGTATAAGTATTAGAGCAGATTTAGATATACATCCGTAGATGGAGTTTCCTCTCTGGGTTTTCTCTATACCAATGAACTCACAGATTTGGTCATCTCCTTGAGAAAAATATGCTATTAGTTATATATCCCTTGTATAGGACCCAGTACTCTAACCAGGGACCTTCACAGCTTCTTGCATATTTATTCATAGCTCAATTACAATTACAAACAAATTATTGTCAATTACTCAGTTTCTGGCAAAAGCAGTAACATAGGCTGCCTCACAATGGCTTCTCTTCCTCAGTAGATGACTTCTCACTTCTCTCACCTCCCACTCCTACAATTTCTCTGCAATTAAAAAGCCCACACATGGACTACATCATCAGCAATACATCAGATGTCATTCAATCCTGGTTCCTTTCCTTTTTTCCACAACAATTTGTACTGAATCTTTACTTCAGTATGTTATGTATAATTTAAACAGTGCTGTCACAAAGCAGACTTTCCATCCGTGATGGTAACATGATTGGTGGGGAATGGACACAGTGGGGAGGGGGCAGACATCTATGCAACATATCTGGAATTGAAATAAACCTGAGTAGTATTTTATCTTCTGAGGCTGAGAATACATACCAAAGCAAGGCAGATGTAGGACTATGAAATATAATCCTCTTTGGCTGTAAATTACAATTTCTCTTTAGTTTAACTTTTGCTACTCAAGAACTATGAAATTTTGCCTTGAAAAAGCAGCTCTGAAATGGAAAAAAGGCATGGAGAGCTTGAAGAATAATGCCTTTTTGTTTCCAGGCTAGTTTGTAACTGTCATTTTTTGACCTGGCCCAAGTCATACATCCTAATCATTTTTGGAAGTGATGCTTATTTTATGAAAATAAAGCATAATAATTTATGAAAATAAAGCATAATAATTTGTGGCAAGTCAATGGTTTTGCCAAGTTTTCTAGGTGTGGTAACAATTACTCACATTTCTGTATCTTGTTTTAAGATTTGCAAACTATTTTCCACACAGCATCTACCTTGTAAGGTAGGTATTTCCAATATTATTATCCCTATTTTATGGATTGAGAAATTGAGCCTATGGTAAAAAAAAACAATTTACCAAAGTTATAAAAAGCATGAGAGTTATGATTTGAATCTAGATTTCTCTTCATTCAAACCTCTTCCACTATATCACAATGCCTCTCCCAAGTGAAGCAAACCAAGAAGTTTTTAGGCGGATAGGTAGATATGTCTCTTTACTGACTACCCTTTTGAACATATCATTGCTCCTTAGAATTGCTACTAAGGGATGGATAGGTAGGTGATGGAATTTCAATTTAGTTAATTTTATTAATTATAGAATAGCTTGCATTTTCTAAAGAGCTTTAGGGATGAAAAGTGCTTGATCTACATTCTTACCTGATCCTCACTATGATCCCATGAAGTAAATATTATTATCTCAATTTTATAGATGAAGAAACAAAGGTATATTAAGTAATTTGTTCATGGTTGAATATGAACTACACTATAGGCAGTAAATGAACCAGGCCTGTCTGTATTGATCCATCGTTCTTTTCACAATTATACAGAATGGGAAGGAATTGAAACTGTGAAATAGCATGAGACTCTGGGACTATCTATTGATTTTATTTTTCCATACTTTCTCTTCTTTATTACAGTTTCTTTTAGTGGCCATGTTATGCAATTTAGTGGATAATGGAGTTTTAATGACATAAATAGTTATCTATGTGACATAGTCCTAATATTCTTCAAACCAAAGCTCATTAATTGGCAATTGAATACAAAACGATCTGTGATTACTCTTCTTTGGAGCAGGTAATTCAAGGTTTTGAATCTGTGATTTTGTTTCCCTTTATTTTAAAAGACACTGGTTCCTTATTACTACAATGGTTTTGAGGGCTTCCTAGGGAAGAGTTGCTTCCAGTGACCTCAGCAGAAGTCAAATTTCAGGTAAAATGCTCAGAGTTGAGCCCTAAAAAGTGAATACAGTGGCAGCTTCATAAACAAACACTGTCAATAAATCTTTCTTTTCTTTTCTTATTTCTAGTTTTATATCTTGAAATAAAAAGAGATGGTAGCTTTAGCAAACTTTGATCCTTCAGAATTTCAAGGAATCTGCAAGCTCATTCATGTTGGAATTCTCTCCAAAGGTACAAGTGATAGTCCATCCACATCTTCTCATCCTGTCACACTATTTTCCACGTCTTCCTGTCACTCCTCCACAGGGGCTCTACCCAACATTCTGGGGGCCTTGCTATGGATCTCAAGACATTGCTTGTATAACCACCTCTAGCAAAGATTTTAAGGTATCACCATAAGGCATTACTAAAATAATATTGTTGTTAAAAAAGATGGGCCTTTGATTCAGGGGTCGTTACAAGAACTGTACCATTTTTCCAAGGCAATGAAGTCTACTTTCTAATTTGAGACCCAGTTTATTGTACACACTCAGTGTTCCTTGAAGATACATATACTAATGGGCCAATTCATCGAAACCACATGTAATAGTCGCACCATTAATAGTCTTCATCCATTTTTTTCCCTATGTGGATAGTACCTCTTGGAATCCTTGATTTCTTCTAATACTCAGCTCAACAAAACTAGAAGAACATTGTACACAGTAGTAATAATATAATGATGATAATCAACCATGGAAGACTTAACTACTCTGATCAATATAATGATCCATGATAATTTCAAAGGATTTATAATGAAAAATGCTATCCACCTTTAGAAAGAGAACTGATGAACTCTGAGTGCAGATTGAAGTACATTTTTTCACTTTATTTTTTACCTTTTTTTTTTTACAACATGGCTATTATGGCAATGTTTTGCATGACTTCATATGTATATGAGTATCATATTTCTTGCATCCTTAATGGATGAAGGGAGAGTGAAGGGCAGGAGATAATTTGGAACAGAAAATTAAAAAAAATTATTATTCTTTAAATAAAAATAAATAAATAAATGGATGAATGAATAAATAGCTCAAGTGTCACCTTCTGCATAAGGCCTTTCATGGTGACCCCCACTGTTAATACCTGCTCCCCTTCCCTGAAGTTTGGATCTCTTTTATATTTTCTATATTCCTATACATATCTTTGTTATTTTCCCCTATCTGAATTTAAGTTGCTTGGGGATAAGAACAGTTTCACTTTTGGTTTTATATCTTTGGCAATTGTAGATGTTTCATAAATGCTTGTTGACTCACTTACCAGAAAGTTAGAACAAACTTTTTTGAGTAATTATGGACATTTTGGAGGCTCTACATGTTTTGTGTCTTAAAGAAATCAGTATAATGTCATCCCGCAACAGGACCGTCTAAGACTTCTTCATCTAGAAAGAATCTCTATTCCATTTGAAAATTGTTCTGACCATCCTCCAATGCAGAGATGTACTCTTTTTGGAAAGCATATGAGATCTTTTAAGGTAGTGCTTTGCTCTCCCCATATGATTGCTCTTTTGTGGTCAAGAAACTATTAAGCACCATGTAAACTTGGGTTTTTGTATGTCTTTAACTCCACTCAGTGACTATGTAGATATGGTCTGATATTGAATATCACTTTGAAAGCTTTCATATTCCTTTCCCATATCTCCATCAAGGATGCCTTCATTGTATGGGTAGATTATTTTCATAACAATTTTGTAAATGTAGGAAAATAGACATGTGAGTCAATAGTTACCAATATTTTCTTATCACCTTTTTTGTTGTCATTCATAATAAAATCTCTGCTTTCCTCCAAAAAAAAATTATCTTCCTCCCACTCAGATATCTCAAGAATAAATCCCCCAAATTCTTGAAAACTATGTTGTTCCAAACATTGATCTCCTCAGCAGCCGAATAACACAGTGAAGAAGATGTTGGGCATGGAGTGAAGAAGACTTGAATTCAAATGTGTCTTCAGACACTTAGCAGCTATGTGACCCTGGGAAAGTCACTTAATCTCTACCTGCCTTAGCTTCCTCAGCTGTAATAATGATAATAGTAATAATAATAATAATAATAGCACCTATGGCCCAGGATTGTTGTAAGGATCAAATCAGATATTTGTAATGCATTTAGCATAGTGTCTGGCCCATAGTAGGTGTATTGAATAAATGCTACTACTTTCCTCTTAATATTTGATCTGCTCATCTCTATTTTAGTAAGTATATCTTGTTAATGTGCTAAACTTAGAGCAAACAATGCATGCTTTGGAGTCAGAAGACCTGGGTTTGGATCTTTACTCTAACATTTACTGCCAACATGACATTGGTTAAGTCCATTCATCTCTCTAGGCCACAGTTTCCTCTTCCCTAAAATGTTCATTTGGTATACCAGACGATTGATAAAGTTCTTTTAGCCCTGACACCCTAAGGTCTTATCTTCCTACTCAGCCTGAGGAGAAAATATACTGAGCTAATAAATATTCTTTCCATTTTTTAAAAAAGGCAATCTCAAAGCACTTTGTTTTCACAACCTGATGAGAAAGCCATTCGGATCTCCATTTTGTTGATGAAGAAGCTAGGAAAGTTACAGTTTGGCCAAGAAGAAAGTCAAGAAATCAGTTCCCTGGAGAGTCTCAATTATCAGTCTAAAGGTTTTATTCTCTGAACCTCATACCTATCCAAGTCCTACCTATTAATTAATGTTCTTAACTTTCTAAACTCCGTGAGAGATGTTAAAATGAATTTTCCCTGTCTCTCTTCAATATTTTTCATTTCCTTTTCTATAATTCAAAAATTACATGTTACAGATTATTTCAGTAGTGGTCAATTCTCAATCACATTCCCCTCTGTGGCTATTCTAAACCTTTTTTACTCATCTAACCCCCTACTCCACTTTCACCCAGCACTCAGTAGATGAGCTACTTTATAGGGAAAATTAAGGCCATTTTTCATGATCTTCCTTAACTCTGCTTCCCTACACCTAAAAACCTGAATCTTCATCAATACTTTCCTTTTTTTCCTGTAACCTCAGACAGAGCTATAACTAGTATATGGTTGAGTAGTGTTTTGTCCCAGAGAACTAAAATTAAATGGTGCAATTTAAAACATGTACTCCTTCAGCAGACAAAAGCACTATAATAAATCAGTTCACTCCCTGCTCAACTGGATTTTTCTTAATCACTTCTAATATTTTTTATCAAGAATTGACCAATTGCCTCAGGCAAGGAAATAATTTGTATAGGTAATATTTGTAGAACACTTTATATGTACCAGGCACTGTGCTAAGTGCTTTACAATTATTATCTCATTTAATCTTCACAATAACCTGGGAGGTGGGTGCTATTATTATCCCCATTTTATGGATAAGGAAACTGAGACAGACAGAGGTTAAGTGATTTGCTCAGGGTCACACAGCTAGTAAGTGTCTGAGGCTGAATTTGAAGTCAGGTCTTCCTGACTTCGGGTCTGGCATTGTATCCACTGTGCCACGTAGCTGCCCCAGTTTGCCAAAATTTCCTAATTATAGCTCCAGTCTCAGAGGATGAAGTAGCTTTCTTCTTTGCTAAGACTTGCAACCTCAAATGAGAGAGAGACAGAGAGACAGACAGAGAGTATCTCTTTGTTTCACTGGCTCTTTTTCTCCCGCAAATATGCTCATAGGTTCACAGAGTCATAAATATTGAACTACAAGAAAACCACAAGAGCCATCTAGTAGAACCCTCTCAATTTACAGATAAAGAAACTAATACCCATGTCCAAGATCACACAAGTAACACACAGCTGTCTAGGTTTCAACATCAGGTCCTACGACTACATCAAATTTGGCGTTCTTTCTACCGTCCCACACTCAATTTCCCCCTAACCTAAAAACACTTCCCTTTGAATCTGTAATTTTATTAAAATATAAAGTCCTCAGCTTCTTGTAAGCTGTCTTCTATCCCTATCACTCAATGGAATTGCCATCTCCAAGGTCACACAAGACCAGTGGTGTGCTGGTAAATGTTTAACAACTGGCTCTCAAAAAAAAGTACACAGAGCACCCTTTTTAATTTTAATCTGCAGCATTCACATTTTCTTCATCACTTTTCTAAGTCTACAAATCAACAAAACAATAAATGAAGCCCTAAGTTGTAGCACTGGAAGATTTCTGAGGTGTTAATGCTCACACTGAGTTCAAGCTGTCTCTAGCACATACCCCTGCTTGTGCTCTTTCAATTTGAAATTCAACAAACTTTTCTCAAGATTTTTCCAGCCTGACCTTCCCTCACCATTTTACACTGACACTCACCCCTTCTTTGTTGTTATTCTTTCCCTGGCTTTCATGACACAGTAAACATACGCTTTTCCTCCTACCTCTTCCTGATTTGTCATCCTCCTCCCAGTCCCTTGGTGCAACTATCTGTCAAAACCCTGTCCTTGGCCCTTTTCTCCTCTCTCTGTGCAATCTCTGCCTGGGTAAGTTCCTCAGTCCTCATGGCTTTAATGATGAAGTCTAAGTAGATGACTCCCAAATCTAATTGTAATCTCCTCCCTGATTTCCAACTCTGCGTTTCCGACTATCTTTTGAACATATTCACTTGTTAGTCCCACAGATAACTCAAACACACCTGAGACTGAATTTGTCATCTTCCCTGAGAAACCCATGCCCCACTTTTAGCTTTTCTATTTCTAATAATGTCTCTGACTTCCTTCTCCCTTGCTCCGTTCCCATATCCATGCCAGGTATTGTCAGTTCTCTTTGCAGGATTTCTGAAAAGTCTCCTCTCAACTCACACTGCTGTTCTGGTTCAGTCCATCATCACCTTTCCCCTATTATAATAGCTTCCTAACTAGTATTCCTGCTTCCAATCTTCTTTCTTCAACACATTTTCCCCAGCTGACAAAATAATCTCTCCAATGCAATGAACTGACCACTTCATTGCTCACAAATCTTCAGTGGCTACCTATGGCCTATATGACAAAAATAAACTTCCATTAGCTTGGTATTTAATGCACTCCTCAGTCTGACTGTAATAAGTGCTTAATAGTTTTTTTTGGTGAATAGCAGTATTTTTTTTTCTCCTTGCTCTTTTGTCATCATGGCCAGAACCAAAAATAATACAGAAGAAACTAGGATTTATTCAAGTGTTTTCTTGTCCTGCATAGTTTTGGCCAACAGCTATAAGAAACAAATTCTAAGTGCACACAAAAAAATGATCAGGTAAAAAAGTATTTCACGTTCACTAAAGCATATTCCTCCCTCCTCCCATCCCTCTGACATAGCCTTTCCCTCACTCTTCCTTAAAGGCCATTCAAACAATCATATAGGATACCACACCTCTGTTCCTGCTTATCCTCATTATACTGTCACTGGCATAGTCCTGAGGAACAGACTCTGTCATCCTGGTACCCAGGAATTCTGTAGTAGTTGCACACCTCCTTCTACAGTCCAACACTGGGACTGTAGGGCTAGAATCCAAACTGAGATTTCTCTGGGTTGGTGTTTCTGTGACTGTGCGGGGCTATAGCCTCCTGCTAATGTTCAGGGAATCGGATTTGCTTCTTTTAGCTCCAAGAATTCTTTCTCATTGGCACTAGCAATTCTTAAAATAAAATTCTTGGAACAAATAATAAGACTAGACAAGCCTAAATATAAACCACAGCTATAGTATTATTTCTAAAACTATAGAAATAATAAAACCATAGCCAGTTAGTGTCCCTCACCCCACCCTGCCCCAACATATACAAACACACATTTATATGTTCCACATTTTTTTTTTCTGGAAGGAAGGAATAGCTGGCTTTTGCTACTTCCTTAAGTTTACCTATTGGCTTTTTGAAAATTATTGTAAGATGGCTTATTTCAGAGGTGGATGGCTTGAACAACTAGAAAAGTTGAATCAGGATGGAATCAAGAATCCCAGAGGTATACCATACCCATAAAAATAGTTAATTTTGAATGTGGACCTAGCAGTCACTATAGATAAGCATCACTTTTGACACAATTGATGAATCATATAGTTCCTCAGGTGGAATGTCTAGTTCAGGGGTGGGGAACCTGCAGCCTTGAGGCCACATGTAGCCCTCTAGGTCCTCAAGTACTGCCCTTGGACTGAATCCAAACTTCACAGAACAAATCCCCTTAAGGAAAGGATTTGTTCCATAAAACTTGGATTCAGACGAAAGACCCCACCCAAGGACCTAGAAGGTCACATGTGGCCTTGAGGCCACACCCCTGCTACCACACAGCCTGATATCCACACCCTAAAAGTAATCTCTCTCATGTCCAGATCAATCAAATGTTTAACCTTAGTCTAGCACTTACGTGTCCTTTCAGCTCTAAATAGGATGAAAATTATCTTGAGTCGAAAGCTTTTTTTTTTCTGAATCAATATATTGTCCCCTAGGATTTAGTGAAGGATAGTAGCTGGAGTTCTCCATTGTTCCTGAATAACAAGGCTGTGTATTGTGATACCTCCAAAAATAGTTGTGTCGCAAATAAAAATAGAGGGAAGAAGTCTACTCCCTCTTTCTCTTTCTATCGATGTCACTGACTAGATAAGCTTTCAGTCAGCCTTCAGCGTACAGGGGAATTTTTATTGATTGTTCTATTGTTCCTTGGCTGACCATTCTGACATTGACTGACAAATAGCCAGCTAGTATTTGGGAAAGCAAGAATTAGGACTCTGGTTGTGTCACGGACTGCTATCTTCTCTCCTTTGTTTACTTAACACGAGAAGAAAGTCAGGCACTTCCAAAGCAACAGGGAATATTATCAAATCCTCAGATTTTTGCCATAATGCCTTGTATATAAGGGTATAAGAGAAGGCTTCCAGCTTAGCCCTAGACATCCTCAGATGGGATAGTCTCTTCCCAATCCTACCTCGCCTCCCATTTTTTCCCAATGTGGTTATAACCCTTATGGATAATTAGATATCATAAAAGGAACTTGAAACTTCATCCTGGTAGATTAACAAAGTTGCCATACTGAAAGATTTTAGTCTTCAACAAATCAGCTCTGCTGGATCTACCTTCCTTTTCACGTATTTGTATCCATTATTTTCAACTCTATGCTCAGCAGTTTTCATTCATTTAATTTATTCTTGAGGTTTTAATTTTAATGGTTGTTGTACCAATTCCTATTTGCTCCCTTTTAGCTTTCTCACACTCTTTAAATTGCTTTTTAAGAAGCAGCAAAAGAGCTGCTATTAGTTTATTTTACCCAGAATTCTTATTTTATCTTTTTAAAAAAAAGATTATTTTGATATCTTTTGTTTTTACATTATCTAAATTTCTTTCTTAACCATCCCATTCCCAGAGAGCAATTCCTAACAATAAAGATTTTTTTTAAAGAACAAAACTAATCATTACATCCTCAAAGTCTAACATTTTGTGCATTGTTCCATACTCATAGTCCATCACCTCTTAAAAGGTTATCTTCTCATACCTCTTCATTGGGGCTGAGCTTGGTAACTATAAGAATTCTCAACTTATTAAGAAAAATACTACATAAACTTAACTACCCAAAACTAATTTATTCTAATTATTATTTATTTTGCTTAGTTTCCTTTCCTCCATTACTGTTAGTACTTAATAGGACTCATTATAACTGATGCTATAAAATTTACAAACCACTTTGCATCATCTCATTTTATCCTCACTCTAAATTAGGTGGGGCAGGTATCTTTATTTCATAGCTGAGGCAACTGAAGCTCAGAGAGGTTAAACAATTTACCTGTCTTTACAGGGCTGGTAAAAGTTAGAACCAGCATTTGAAACCAGGTCTCTCCCGTCTTCAAGTTTATGACTTGTCACTGTACCACACTGCCTCTTGCATTAAGTCAAATAAAACCTTTCTAGCATCTATGTAAAGTAGTCAGGGAATGAATCATCTCCTTTTCAAAGAGGTAAACTGAGGAAAACATCAATCCTGACTTTTCAATTCAATATTTAGTCAGTTACAAAACATGGCAGATAAGGTCTGTGACAACATGAAGACAAAACAGTAGGCTTAATCAGCTGGTTACTTTAGTGGAAAACATTAGTCCAGTCAATTGTTTGATTTAATGGGACTGTCCTGCAAAAATAATGGAAAATGCACAATCTAGTTAAGTGTTTAGTCCTTTAACTTCTGGTCCTTCACACACAATTTTGAATTCTCAATGGGCTCTAATGTCTTTCCTGGGCCCAGCTGTCATCATATTCTTCAGAGGCTAGTTTTACAAACAAAAAAACCCTTCAATTTCTCTTTTGCCACTCCCAAGGTTATTTTTCTTTTGCTCTTAAAGTATAACTCAAATCAAATCTATATAGTACAATTACCAATATGTAATTTTGCTCCTCTGCCAATTTTCACCTAAACATAGCTCTAATAATATTTTGTCAATAATATTCAATATTATTTTGTCTGTGGAAGTGTGTCTTTTCCCAAACATTCAGTGAATCTCTGAACTCCCGTAGTACTTAGAAGTCTGTAGCTTATAATGTAGTACAGATTAAAATAGGTTTTATATTGTTCTCAAATCATTTTAGTTAGTCTTATTCCCTTAACTAGATGGTAAGCTCATTGAGAGCAGAGACTATTTCTTACTTATCTCTTATATTCCTTTATAAAGGTTAAAACTGTACTGAATATGAGAAAAATAATAAATACTTAAAGATTGACCGTAAAAGGTACTAATTATAAATTTATCTAATTTATCTATGTTGTGTCACCTACCATACTTTACTATGTCTTACTACTTTTGTTGTTGTTCAGTTGTTTACAATCACATCCAACTCTTCATGACCCCATTTGGGGTTTTCTTGGTAGAGATACTGGAGTGGATTGTCATTTCCTTCTCCAGTTTATTTTACACATCAGGAAACAAAGGCAAACAGATTTAATGGACTTTTCTAGGTCACACAGGTAGTATATGTCTGAGGCCAAATCAGTAAGATGAGTCTTCCTGGCCCCATACCCAGCACTCTGTCCCCTATGCCACCTAGCTGGCCATACCTTGCTATACTTCACTTTATATAATATCACTATGCGGCTTCCATAAAACTTTTATTCCTTGAAGCTTTATTGAAATCTTGAAGGAGAATGTTAAAGTTTCTTTTCAATTCATTTTTAACCTTTTTTTTTGAGAGGTTGTTGGTTTTTTTGTAGGATTCTTAATAATTCTGCCTTTGGCTCAGTATGGTAATATCTGAATTTAGAATTTTAAAACACTGACATATGAAAAGTCTTTACCATGACAGAAAGGATTATTTCCCTCTGTTATTAATAACCATTTACTATTGAGGAGATCCAGGATTTTTCCCTTCTATTTCCTCATTCAGAAATCAACCTTGTAGGCTATTCAGACAGCCTTCCCAATCAGGAAAACTTAGATCTGATCAAAAGGTAAAGAAATTCTAGTTTAAGAGAATTGAAGAATTCTAGGCCATTGTGTTTTAGTCAGACAGGTCTGAATAGAAATTGATTCCCCTTTTTGTCTAAATCACCCTAGATGGTGGTATGGGTATAGATAAGTCTCTTTGTCCAAGACTGAGTGATCAGAGTCACGTCCCCTAGCCCCTCATTAAAATAGGTCCACCTCTCAGTATAATATTCATTCTCTCATTACTTGTTAACCAATCCTTCCAAAGGCATATAACATTGAGTGGGTTGCGTAAGAGATCTTTTGGCATTTGAGAGTGCCACTGAGGGGCAGCTAGGTGCTGCAGTGGATAGAGCTCCAGCCTTGGAGTCAGGAGGACCTAAGACTCCACACTTACTAGCTATGTGACCCTAGGCAAGTCACCTAACCCCGATTGCCTCACCAAAAAGAAAAAGAAAAGAGAGTGCCACTGGCCCCTTTTGTTAATTGCTCACTAGCATAATTAACAAAATATTAATCACCCAGAAACTATGTCTCTAGAATTTTTTATAAGTCACAACCAGAAGAGTAGTGGCATTATTGATCAACTCGAGAAGTGGTAAGGAGAGAGGACCAGGAATACTCTTCAGCTTAGCTCATTGTTCTTTTGCAGAAAATTTGGGGAGGGGGACAGGGATGTCATTCACTATGCCCCAAAGACACCTGACCAGTATTCAAAATGTGCATGCCTCTGTCACAAGTTCTAATCAAAATATCCTTGTAGATGGATGATGACGTCCATCCAGATTCATTCTTCGCCCTTTTCGCCTCTTCCTTTTTTTCCAAAGGCTGAAGAATAGGGGAGGCTTCACCTCATTCTCTACAGATTGCATGCAGGATGAATGGGAAGCAGAACTTCCTGAATTTCTTCAATATGCACTTGACGACCTGAAGATTCACTGAAGATAAATGTGAGCCTATATGCACTTGAAACATACAGACTTGAAGAATTTCTGTACCTCTTGCCTGCCTACTGCCCCAATGTATTATTTATCTCTCCCCCCTTCCCATCTCTGCTACTACTTCACTCTGGGAGATCTATGGCAAATTCAAGACTAGAAGGAACTATGTTCATATGAAACATCTTGGACAATGACAATTAACAATAACAAGGTTTTTTCAAAATCTCTCCTTTGGGAATAAGTTCAACATTTTCTGACTTTACCTGGTAAACTACTTCATTGGGGTACTATGTGGGTTTCTAGTGACCTTCCAGAGTTACTGTAGGGGGCAGCTAGGTGGTGCAGTGGATAGAGCACCAGCCCTGGAGTCAGGAGAACCTGAATTCAAATCTGACCTCAGACATATAACGCTCACTAGCTATGTGACTCTGGGCAAGTCACTTAACCCCAATTGCCTTGCCAAAAAAAAAAAAAGAGTTAATGTAGCAATTTCAAATCCATAATTTATTGCAGTGACCTTCCAACAAAAACAAAATAGAAAAATTCAAGGATGTAATAAATTAATTCTGTGCAGTATTTTTTGGTTCAAGTTTCTTAAATGTGCTACATTAATTTTGTTCAAACACTTATCTTTGAGCAGCAAAAAACCCAACTAAATTTACTTAGTATTTATTGAGTAACAACATGATAGTGTGGTAAGGCAGTGGCTTTGAAATAGGAAAACTGAGTTCAAATCTTATTGTTTTTGTGGCCTTGTGAAAGTCTTTGACCTGTCTGAGCTTCAGTTTCCTCATCTGTAAAATGAGAAGATAGAGAACTAAGTCATCTCTAATATGGTAAAATTCTAATTTTTACTCCTTGATCCTATTTATACTTTAATTTCAATACTTCAAATAGTAAGAAGATTAGTCTCTTCTTCTAACTCTCCATCAGGATTATATGTCCATTCATTTTCATTTATTTTTCCAATCATAGGATTATCATTATTGTAAATTCTGTTCTACTTTTTTTATGTTGCATTGTTGCATAAAGGTTTTTGGAGATGCCATTGTATTGCTCATATTGTTCAATGAACAGCCCCTATACTTCCCAGGGCTGAGACATGTCATTTAAGGTGTCCTGAACATGAAGATGGGGGACAAATTATATAAGGGATACTTTTCTTTAAAATACCAAATTGTATGTAGCCAAAAAAAAAAAATTAACCATGCGGACATAACAAACTAATGAATGCTCAAGCAAATGAGAATTACTAGAATCTATACAGTTCACTCTTGGGAAAGATCCTCAAGATCTATATACCAAAGGGTGTGCCCATATCCCTAATGAATGAAATACAATTTTATTGACTCAAACATGGTCTGAACTATTTTTCTTGCTCCTTCTTCACAAAAGCCTAGAACTTGTTTTTTAAATTATCTTCCAGAAAACATTCTGAAAAAATTAGCATTTTCTGTGAACTGATTATATAGGAATCAATCATGTGACCTCATTTTTTTCTGATAACTTGCTTAAAAGCCTATTTCATGAAAATGAATAAATACATTAGCCCTTTAAATCATTCCCATGGCCTGACTTATTCCTTTTGCTACTATGAGAGCATTCCACAAGCTGCTGAATTCAAGCACTTCTTGGGAATTCCATTGCCTATTCAAAGCACTCAAAAACCAGGTGAAAAGTACTCTGCAACAATTTTACCTATCAATTTTCTTAGAATTCATTAGGTACAAGAAGAGCTGTTCAATTTACTTGCTTATCTTGCCTTTGTCTGCAGTGTAATGCTTTCAATGACGTCTTTCATTCCCAGGCTTAACACACAAAATATTTCACCAATCTATCTGAGGATGCTGGAAGGCCTAAGGCCCTTGCATACCATAAAGGCCTTTTATCTCTGAATGGTATTAAACTCTTACATAGAGATCTATTTTACATTGGTCTATTTCATACATAAATTAAATGACAAAGCACTGGGTCAGACTTAGACCAACAAAAGAAAGTAAATTCAGAGTATAAACTGGGGAAGAGAGGTGGGTGGAATATGTGACATTCCATCTTCAAATTGCCACAATGTGCTTAGATCTCAGAGGAAATAGGAGCTATAAATTCTCTCTTTCTATTCCTAGGTCCTTCTGCAGCACAAAAAAAAAAAAAGATGAGTCTGGAAAAAAGAAAATATGCCTTCAATATGACTTTTTCACAGACCTGCATTTAATACAGAAGGGTTTTTTAGTGGCTGAACTGATATTGCATCTTTTTTAACTTAAAAACAGCCAGTGAATACAAAGGATTCTGATAAACTACTATAATGGAGAATTACCTGGATTACATCAGTATGCAGCTTGAATTTGTATTGTGACTGTCAATTTTATGAATTGCTCAGGATTTACATAGGAACTAAAACCAGATCAAAACTCTTTTGAAATTGATTTGACTGTTCAGAGAATAAGAAGGAGGAATACAGTATGTTAAATATTTTTTCCAGTGTGTAAATAAGCAACAGGTTGTGCTACAGATGAAGGTCTGAGAAAACACCAACTAGTAAAGTTATTTCCTATTAGTACCCACAAAGATGAATTTCAGTGAATTGGATATATGAAAAATATGTCTTGCCTCGGTATGTGAACTTCTCCTTCTCATTAAAGCTCCCTAGAGATCTCATAGCAGTGATTTATTCCTATCTCTCTCCCTATATACCACTTAACCATGGGTAAGATAATCTTCTGTAATTATTTCGTTAAACGACTTAGAGATCTCTTGAAGAAGATATATATGTAATTAGTGGGCTGATCAAGGGAGTTCTCTCATTAGTTTGATGAGCCTTTATTTAGGAATGTGTATCTTCCTATGGAAGGTATATTTACATATATACATCTATGTGTAGATTGATAAATAGACAGATAGAGAGATAGAGGGAGAGAGAGAGAGAGAGAGATACCAATTAACAATCACCTTGAAAAGAGGTGGGGAGGAAGTGGGGGACAGCCACTCAGGAACACCTCAGCTAAGATAAGCACTTCCTTAAATCTCAGTTACTGGAAAAGAATATACAGACTTCAACACTGTGGCTTAATTGAGGATGTTTAGTTGACATGAGCTGTTATGAATCAGCTTCCTGGGGAGAAAAGGATGGCTCATATGGTCCCTGGAATTAGAAGAGTAAAAACGGGCTGGAATGTCTAGAGAATAGCAAGGAGGGGGCAGCTCGGTGTCACAGTGGATAGAGCTCCAGCCTTGGAGTCAAGAGGACCTGAATTCAAATCTGGCCTCAGACACATAACAATTACTAACTGTGTGACCCTGGGCAAGTCACTTAACCCTGATTACCTCACCAAAAAAGAAAAAAGGAAAAAAAAGAATAACAAGCAGAAATACAGAGTGTGTTAAATATTTTTTCTAGTGTGTAAATAGGCAACAGCTTCTACTACAGATAAAGGTGTATGAAAACACCAAATAGTAAAGTAACTTCCTATTAATACCCGTAAAGGTGAATTTGTAGGTTTTAAACACTTGCCCTAAGTTATTAGGAGAATGTCTGATGGAGGAAGGTTGCATCCCTAGAACTCCTTAATTCATCTTCTTTCTTAAAGGATCTGAGCCCTTAGAGTAGTACTAAACCCTGTGGTTTGAAGACCCAAGGGAGGAAAATAAGCTTGGCGTTGCTAGAGCAATGAATGTGGCATTTTGTGTCAGGGACCCATATAGTCCTCCCAGGCTCTTGGTTCTATGCAGTTAAGAGTCCTCCTTGATGGAAAATGAAGTCGGTGTTCCAAGAGAAGTAATTGTCTTACCATTGGACTACAGCTGTCTAAATAATTCGTGGTAGTAGCAGAAGGCAAAGTTCAGGCATTTCACTCTTCCAGGCATGACTCAGTACCTCATTGCTCATCTAGCTCTGTCTCCCTGTGTGCAATACTCTTCTCTTCAAGAGATCATAGCTGTACAGGTACTCTCCCTTCTACTTCTAGAAGTCTAGTTCTCAAAACTCGAATTTAAAGTTATGTTGTCATTCAGTCGTTTCAGTCATGTCCCAATCTTCATGACCCCATTTGGGATTTTCTTGGCAAAAATACTAGAGTGGTTTGCTATTTCCTTCTCCAATTTAAAGTTGCTGGAAAGGCAAATTTAAGATTGGTGTTGCCCAAGGTTCCCTCTCCTCTCACTAGAATGCTGGGTCCCTGAACTACACAGGAACTCACCATTGTACAGGAAACCCTCCCTTCTTTATCAAGGGGGCTTGTTTGTAGAACTGTCCATAAACTTAGGATGCAGTGGAAAGTGCTGGACCAGGAGTCACCTGAGTTCAAATCCAGCTTCAGACAGTTAACTAGCTATGTAACTCTGAGCAAGTCACTTAACTTCTGTCTGCCTTAGTTTCACCATCTGTAAAATGAAGATAATAAAATCACCTACCTCCCAGGGTTGTTGTGAGAATCAAATGAGATAAGATTTGTAAAGCACTTTGCAAATCTTAAGCTCAATACTGTATAAAAAATCAATGAATCACCAAACATGTATTAAGCACCTGTTATGCGCCCCTCCTGAATCCCTGCCTAGTCATGACAGAGGGACTTACAGAGCTCAATGAAACTATGAGCTATGCTGTGCAGGATTGCCCAAGACAGACAGGTCATTGTGGAGAATTGTGCCAAAAGGTGATCCACTGGAGAAGGCAATAGCAAACCATTCCAGTATCCTTGCCAAGAAAACCCCCTGGAGATAGGGAAGCACTGAAGGGCCTAGCATGCTATGTTCTATGGAATCACAAAGAGTTTAACATAATTGAACAACTTACCAAGAACTATGCCATGTGAAAGAGTATCCTTAGGGTCCCTATAGTGGTCTCAGTTATCTTGTCTCATCTTTCTCTGGATCTCTGCTTAAAAGATAAAAAGACTGACTCTGCAAATAAAGCCTAAGTTAATCAATTTGTCCCCAGCAAAATAAAGGAACTCGGCTGCTAAGACCAGTCCTTGGACACTTCCAAAAGAGGTCATGTTCTCTTTGGGCCTGCTGGATTCTTTGTCTTTGGAATCACTGGTGTTGCCACTTGTGTAAGTGTTAGTAGCTAACCATCATGAAAAAAGCAGTTTCCCAAAGAGAAAAACTCTTTATTTCCCGAAAAGGACTCTGATATTCCTAAGTTTTCTCCTCTTCAGAATCCTCAAAATACTGAAGTCCTGAGGCAACAAATAGCTAAAGCAGAGACAACTGAACATTGTATTAGGATATTTTATCTTTATCTTCCTTAAGGCCTTGGAGCCTCATAGTGAGATATATTTGTATAGTCGCACCTTTTCACAGGGCTCACCTTTTCATATAGGTGGTGGCCATCATACAGTTATCTCCTTTTAAGTTTGGACAAGAGATCTCATGGTTCAGGCATGAAAGACGTACAAATAGCCACCCTCCCCCCCCCAAAAAAAAAGGTGCCATTAAGTCCATCTGATACTTAAATGCATTATTTCATTCATCCTCACTTTTACTTTTTTCATTTATTCATTAATTTTACAAATATTAATTAAATATCAACTCTGTCACAGGCATTGGTTTAAGACAGTTTAAGGTTGCTTCTCCCGAACTAGTCTCAAAACTTTAAGGCTTTCTGTAGAGGTCAGGATTTATTCAGGACTTTTGTTCAGTACTTCATATTTTATCTTGTGTTTATGAGGTGGATAAACAAGCAAGTATAGGGCACTAAAAAGGGCTACCATGACATGCCCCCCCCATTCATTTATTAATTGTATTTTATTGGCAAAATAAAATTGTTACTCAGTTGTTTGTTTTGTTTACTCTTTAAAAAAATTATGTTTACAGTAAAATTTTATTCTTGCAAAAAATGCCTAACAGCCAAGATTAAATGTACTTCCCTTGGGAAACTTTTCATGCAGCACTAATTAAATTTTGCTAAAGCTTCCAGCATCATTGGTTAGGGTTTTTTTGTGAAGATAATAATTCTCCACTTACTTTTGGTAATGTTACATGCCTAAAGAGGGGCTGAACTGATCAACTATTCCCAAGGCTAAAATAGGGGGGAAATAATTTTTTTCAAAACCTAAGTAATTAAAAATTTTGACTAAGATAGTGTAACTAATAAACCAAATTCTATTAGTCCTGGAGAGGTCGAAGAAATTCTGTCTTGAATATTACAAAGTTTGTGTCTAAGGGGCTAAAGATGGGAGGCTAATAAGAGTGAGCTGAGCATTTTTAACCATTTTAGCTTAAAATTTTTTCTATTACATGTGAAAATGCAGGTATGCACAAAGTGGCTGATCCATTGGAGACAATTACAGTCGATAACCTTATCGCAAATCAAAGTCTTTTATGACAAATTTATACTCTAAGGTAAGTCTCTTGGACTCCTTGGTTTCCTTCAACTCCTAGCTAAAATCCCACTGTCTATGAAAACTTTTTCTAATCATGCTTAATACTAGTAGTTCCCCTCTGTTGATTTCTCCATATTACACATACCCACATCCATACATATATATAAACATATATGCCTGTGTATGTGTATATATTATATATGTTTGTATCTATGTATGATATACATATGTGTGTGTGTGTGTGCGTGTGTTTATATTAGGGTGTTCAGGAAGACTACTACCTCTGGTATGAGTTAAGTAAGTGTTCATTTATGCACCTTGGAAATATACTTTCCAGGGACGTAGACATAGGTGATGAAGTTGAATGCATGCATTGCCAGAGCTAGCTCAGCATTTGGAAGGCTCCAAAGGAAAGTGTAGGAGAGAAGAGGTACTGCCTACCACACTGAAGGTCTAAAAAACTATTGTGCTGAGCTCATTGTTGTACACTTGTGAAACTTGAACAGTCTACCACTGACATGCCAAGAAACTGAATCACTTCCCTTTGAATTGTCTTAGGAAGATTCTGAAGATCACCTGGCAAGATAAGGTATTTGACACCGAAGCCGAACTGTTAAGCATTCAAACTCTACTGAAGAGAATGCAACTCCAAAGAACTGACCACAATGTTTGAATGCCAAACATATTTGACTAAAAGTTCTTTTACAAAGAACTCACACAAGGCGAGCACTCACTTGGAGGTCAGAAGAAGCAATACAAGGACACTCTCAAGGTCTCTCTGAAGAGCATTGGAATGAATTGTGAGACATGACAGACATTGGCCCAGGACCACCCAGCATGGTGTGCCTGCATTGAAGAAGGCACTACGTTCTATGAGCAAAACAAAATTACAGTAGCTCAAAAGAAATATGAGATGCACAAATTTAGAGATGTCTCCACTCCAAATGATCATAGCGACTATTTGTCCCTGACCTATGGTAGAGCCTTCTGAGCTCATAATGGTCTGATCAAGCACAGCCAATACATGTAGACATAGATAAACATATTGCTTGTACACAGTTGTTCGTACATTATCTGTACCATTAAAATATGAGTGACTTGTAAGCAGGGACTGGGTTCTCCCACCGCACCTCGTACCTCACAGGGGAGCATAGTAGCCTTTACATGTAAATCCAGCACTTGGCACGGTTCCTGGTAGATAGTAAGCAATTAATAAATGCTTGCCAGCTGGCTGAAATCAGCTGTTTTTCACTTGTATTGGCAGGCATGGCCAAATTTGTTTTGTCTTTTTTTTTCTTTGAGCTACCTAGTAATTCCTACAAATCATCATCCATTTTACACTGGTGATTTTTCATCAAAACCTTTGGCAATTCTGATTTTTGAGGGGAATTTCCAAAAGATAAAATGATACCATCTCTGGAGAGGCAGCACTTTTTGATGTATAGATTATTTTAGTCTTTAGCTTTAAGGAGTAAAATCAAGTTAAAAAAAAACCCTGCATTGAGCATTTGCCATAATGACAGAGATATCCAACAGTAAACACTCAAGTTTGACAGAATAATCTACTCTAGTCACAGAATACATGAATGTTTCTAAAGAGTTTAAGATTGGCCTCGATTGGAGGAAGATGATAAAATAAACTAGGGAATTATGAGTCAATAAAATGATTGAGCCTAGAGTACCTGACATTTCTGTTTCACTTAGTTCAAATTGAAATACTGATTTCCTGTACTATCTTCCTTCCACAATGACATCTTAATGGGATTATTATGATTTACCAAGATATTATTGGCATTTATTAATAAGTAGCTGCCATTTTTAAGCTACAGACCAGAAAATATTACAGAACATAATCCTTTAAGAAGAAACTTTTTTATAGAGGGGAATGGATACTGTGGTCATTGGCTCATATAATTTTAAACTGTAACATTTGCCCTCAATTTATTGGTCTCCATTTACTAGACTAATCCTCTAGAAATTGTTTATTTCTCTTTAATTTCCATGGAAGTTTCCAAGTAGATAGTTCAGACCTCAAAATTCAGATACTTTAGCTTCCCATAAGCAAAATTAAATGAGTAAAGATCAAATGGGAGAATACATATAAAACATCTTACAAAATGAAGGCGTTATGGATCTTTAACTTCACAGTTACTGAGATAAGGAGATTCCCTCTACAAACGTAGGTCAATACTTTCTTTATAACTTAAAGTCTTAGACAGTTGCCTTTGGCGATGAGAGGTTGAAAAACTTGCCCAGAGTCACATGACCAGTGCATTTCAAAGTTGGGTCTTGAAATTAAGACTTCCTTGCTTCGAGGCCAGTTTTCTTTCCACAGCCGTGCTTCCTCTCACTATCTAAATACCAAATACTGTTTTTGTTGTTGTTGTTGTTGTTGTTTATCATTTAACTCACTGCTTTTATCTTTTTTAAAATGAGATTCAAACAGAAGCAGCCTGAATAGTTGCTATGCTACTAATGTTCTCCATAGTCCTACTATACTGACTGGCCTACTGGCAGATCCGTCTTCTGTTTCTCCAGCCTTTGCCCTGGAAGTCCTCCGTTCTTGGAATGCTCTTTCTCTTTACCTATGCCTCTTCATTTCCCTGGTTCCTTTGAAGACTTTGCTCTAAGCTTGTATAGGTAGCCTTTCCCAGGTCCCCAAGGATCTAGTGTCTTCCCCTTAGAGATTACCTTCCATTGTATTGTATATATAGTTATTCACATGTTATCTTTCCCATTAGAATGCGAACTCCTTGAGGACAGGGAATCTGGTTGCTTTTGTTTATACCCCAAGCACTCAGCACAATGCCTTATGGTAAGCACCTATTAGATGTTTGTTCAACCACTGGTGATAAAATTTTTTTCTAATAAATGCAGTAGTATGGGGGCAGCTAGCTGGAGCAGTAGATAGAGCACTGGCCCTGGAATCAGGAGAACCTGAGTTCAAATCCAGCCTCAGACACATAACACTTACTAGCTGTGTGACCCTGGGCAAGTCACTCAACTCCTTTACCTAGCAAAAACAAAAAAACAAAAAACAAAACAAACATAAATAAATACAGGAATAGGACAATTAGATTCCCTTTACCCATTGTTATTTAACATAGTTCTGGAAATGTTAGTGATAGCAATGAGATAAGAGCAGTTAAAGACATGAATGTATGTAAAAGGTGACCTTATAGAAGGTTATTGCAATTGTCTAGGAGAGAGCTGATAAGGGCTTAAATTAGGGTTGTGGCTGCATGAGTGAAGATAAGGTGCCTTAAACTAGAGATACTGTGAAGGTAGAAATGGCAAGATTTGGTAATGAATTGAATATATGGCCTATGAGAATATCTATTTGCTGATGACATGAAGGTTTGCTTAAATAAAACCAGAGAATTAGCCAAGAAACTATATGAGACAATACCATTAGTAAAGTATCAGGATATCAAATAAATCTACAACAATATTAGCATGTTTATTTTAGCAATAACAAATTTGAAAGAAATGTAACATGTGAAATTAATAGAAATGGAAATGTCATTCAAAATACTGCAGAATGCATATATAATAGCTGAGAGTCATATTCAAGGCATATTCAAGACTCATAAATACAATTACATAGTGATCTTTGAAGAAATAGAGAATTACTTAAATAATTAGAGGAATAGTCACTGTTCCTGGTTAGGCTACAATAAAATAATACAATAATATTACCTCAATTAATTTATAGACTTAGTGTTATAACTCAGTCTTATTTAGTGCAAATAATGAATCCCAGAAATGGTTACATTATTCAAATTCACACTGTATATTTTAAATGGGCTGGGACAAAGTACCATATTTTAAATATGAAAATTATAATTTTGGATAGTGCAAATGAGTGTATGCTACCACTTTAAGAAATTCATTATTTATACTACCTAGGACCAATACAACTGAAATAACAAAATTCATTCAGAGGAACAAAAGATTTAGAATCTGAAGAGAGAATAATGGGAAAGAGTAGAAAGAATAGTACTTTTAGAACTCAAATTATATTATGAAGCAGTAATCACGATATTTGATACTAATTTTTAAAAAATAGAAACATAAATAAGAACAAACTACATAAGCAAGAATCTGACAAAATCAAACTCAATAAAAGAGTATTCAGCAAATACAAGAACATAAATTACTTGGGAAAGGACCCCCTATTTGACAAGAACTGCCAGAAAACAACTGGAAAGCTGTTTGGCAGAAATTAGGTTTAGACCAACATCTCATATCATATGTCACAATAAGCATAGAATGGACATTTGAATTGGGTAAAAAGGTCACGCCATAAAAATGATAAAAAGAGGATAACTTCAGGTATTATTCATAGACATGGCTATGGAGAGCTCTTAATGAAACAGAGGGAGGGCCATTAAAAAGGACGAAAATAGATCATTTTGATTACATGAAAACAAAAAGCTTGTAATTACATACAAAATCAATACCATTACCATAAGAAAAGAAACCTTATTTGGGGGAAAAATTTTGTTTCACAAATCTCTGATATGGTTCTGATGATTAAGATATACAGAAGACTAACACATATCTATAAGACTGAGTTATTCCCCAATGGATAAATAGCCAAAGGATAAGTAGTCAATACAGGGCAGCTAGGTGGCATAATGAATAGAGCTCCAGGCCTGGAATTAGAAAGACTCATCTTTCTGAGTTCCAATCTGGCCTCAGACAGTTACTAGCTGTGTGACCCTGGGCAAGTCACTTAACACTGTTTGCCTTCATTTCCTCATCTGTAAAATGAGCTGCAGAAGAAAATGGCAAACCACTCCAGTATCTTTGCCAAGAAAACCCCAAATGGGATCAACAAAGAGTCAGATACAACTGAAAAACAACTGAATAACAACAATGTAGTCAACACTTTTTAAAATAATTATAAACTATTAACAACCATATTAAAGATTGACAAAAACATCTAATAAGATAAATTCAAATGTAAGATTTTGAAGTCATAAGTTTCCATCCAACAAATTTGCAAAGATTATGAAGTATGAGAATAACGAATTTTAGAGAGGCCATAGGAAGACAGGCACATGAATATGCTGCTGATGGAGCTATGAATTAGTCCAACCTTCTTGAAAGCAATTTGGAATTAGGCAATTAAAGTGATTAAAATGTCTATACACTTTGACTTAGAGATCCCATTTCTAGGTATATATTCCAAGGAAGTCAAAGCCAAAACGTTTCTACATTCATCAAAATAATCATAGCAGCATTTTCAGCAGTAACAAAGGTTTGGAAAAAATGTAGGTACCTATAAGTTAGGAATGACTAAGCAAATAGGTGTACATAACCATGATGAAATATTACAGAGAAGCATAGAATACTTATATACACAAATCTAAAATGATGTAATCAGAATCAAGAAAAAATATATATTTATTGTCTTTGAGTGAATGCAAAGAACAGCAAACAAACAAAAAAAAAAGGAAACTGAGAGCTTTGTAATTATAAAGACCAGACTTGGTCCAGAAGAAAAGAGAAAATATGCCTCCTTCCATTAATTACAGAGGTAGACGACAATGAGTCCCCCATATACTGTAAGATGTACTTACTTATATTGTAAGACTTGGTCAATGTATTGTTTAGATTTACTTTTCTGTGTTTTGTTCTCTTTATGTTTTCAATCATTGTTACAAGGTATGACTTCCTGGGAATGGGAGAGAAGGGAAGAGAGACATATTTAGAAATGAAAATGATGTAAAATCACATTTAATAGAATATGCTTTAGAGATAAAATTATTTCTTCAAACAAACTTACTAATCTGACCTTAAATTCAAAATGCTTAGATCTATTTACACACATATATATATATACACATATGTATTTATAACAATATAATTGATTATATTGTCTTCTATGGCCATTATATCATCGGTCATCTTTATTATTTGTTCTTTATTTAAACAGAAGGCATGATGTATTAAACCATAGACCAACCAAAGGTGATTGTTGTCATGATGCCCATAATCCACAGCTTTTCCCTTGGAAAGACCTAGAAGCAGCAGTAATTTGTCCTATGTTCAGGCAATTGTGTTCCACAGACTGAACTATGGGACCTGATCTCTGAAAACTTAAGATTGTGGAAAGATTAAGTCAAATGTCAAAGAATAATTCATTACTTCAATAATCTGGATTCCCTCCACTGATGCAAATCAGGATTTAGGAAATGGCCTTCAGGAATATATAGATATAGGTATATACATACACACATACACTCTGTGTGTGTGTGTGTGTGTGTGTGTGTGTGTGTGTGTGTGTGTGCCTATGTGGTCTGTATGTGTATGTATATGTATAGGATAGAAATATTTCAACAAAATTTAAATTACTGATTTGGATATTTGTGACTCAACTTCAAACAGGCATATTTTAGACCCATGGATCTAAATGTATTAAAAAGTTATTCTGATTGTACTGCCTGTTTCTCAGAATAACTGAGTTTGCAGGCAAAACCATATGGTTTATTAAAAGTTAAAAAAAGTTAAAAAAAAAGAAAGAAACCCGTCTGTAAGCACTTAAACAACATTACAAAACCACATAACTATTAGGTTTAATTCTGCAACATCTGCTGTAAAGTGAAAGCAAAATCAAACATTTATGAGCCACAAATAAATGGGTTTCTCTTTGTGGCTGTTACTGAATTTGTGACTTCATTTTGTTCATCTGAACAAATTCTCATATTTGGTTCAGTTCATTTCATTGATAGAACATGAAGTGATTTTGCTTTAATAAGAACTTGATGTAATGAGTGAAGTACAGAAAGATTTCTACTTGGTGTGAAACCAATGAATATATGGAAAAGTGTGCATTTATTAACTAAGAAGAGGTGAAATTAGATTTGAGGAAATGACGTTTCTATGCCTGTCATTTAAACATGTAGTTCTTTGAGTAACACACTAAGAGACTGGAAGTATTTGCTAATCTACATGTTCTCTGATACCTTGCACTAGTTACTGAAGCAAAGAATCTCAGCAGGACCCCAGAGTTTGTCCAGTCCAACCTATGCCTGATGAAGAAAGAGAGTGTCCTCTAAATAGTCCTCGAAAGCAATTGTAGCCACAGCTTGGAAAACACCAGAGAGGAGTTACCCACTACTGACTGAAGCAACCTATTGGACTTTTAGCTAACTGTCATTATTAGAAAGTTTTCCCTTATATCTAGCTAAATCTGGTTCTCTGACACTCCACCCACTGTTACAAATTTTGCATTTAAGGACCAAGAAGAAAAAGTCTAATACCTCTCAAAGTGCATCCTGGAACCCCTGGCAGTCCCCAAGAACCCTTTAAGGGATCCTCAAAGTCAAAACTCTTTTCATAAAATATTAAAAGATTTTATTTTCTAATATGGCAAATAAAGCCCACATAGACAAAAGCTCTTTAGGTGGGTCCTCAATGATTTTTAAAAGCATAAAGGAGACCTGAAGCCAAAATATTTGTGAAACTCTGCTCTTTCGTGTTGTTCTCTATCCTTAATTCCACTAAGATAAATTCCCTTTAGCAGCCCATTCACCATGGTAGGACAGCAAGAGAGGAAGGAAACCAGATTTTTAAGAGCTGTGATTTGATAGATTAGATTTATTTCCCCTTCCCAGGAGTCCCCACTTGCTATGACCAAATTGCTCCAAGTCAAATTTTAGCTACGGACTTTGCCTGCTAGATCAACACAGAGGCCTGGGCAGAATAAATGATGGTGACTGAGTGATGATGATAATGCTGAATAAACAAAAGTACTCTAGAGATTTGAGGAGGAAGCCTCTTAGCTGTCGCTACATTAGACGGCAGAAGGTGGTGATAGTCTTTGCTTTAAGGAGCTTTTGATATGAATGGAAAAGAAAATGATTGATCATCAGTCCACAGAGGTATTAATAAAATTGCATTAGGACATCTGATAGTACGAATCATTCTGCCCTAACTAAATTTAGACTAGCCCCCAAAATCCCTATCTGATTTGATCATTTCCCCCACCCCATTTAGCAACATAAAAGTCTTCGTATCCTGATTTGAGAGAGACCGTAGGGATGAATTTCTTGGATGAGGGACAAGGTCTCCTAGGCTCAGGGTGTTCTAACCTCAGCACCAAGACTGCACAAGAGCTATGTGCTCCAATCACTGTGTCTTAGAAGTTTTTTGGTGAGGTGAGGGAGTCTGGGGACCCAAATCTATAAATAGCTTCTAGCAACCAGGTTACTGTTTTACCAGGAAATCTTCAGAGTCCCTATGGAGTTTGGGAGGGAAGACTCCTGAGAGAAAGCATATGCTCGTTCAGGTGGAGATGCGTGGAAGACCCTCTGCTTGAGTCACAGTTGTAATAGCTTATCAGGGGGATTGGATTGTGGTCAAGTTGATTATGAGGTCTTGGGAACCAGCACTTTTATGAGGGCTGATGATGACTTCTGTGCTAGTTATTCTAAGAAACCAGGCTAAATAAGGCAACTGTGTTGCATAGTGGGTAGAGCATTGAACTTCAGGTCAGGAAGATCTGATACTTCAGATACTTAACTGTGTGACCCTGGGTAAGTCACTTAACCTTTCTCTTCCTCTGTTTCCTCAACTGTAAAATGGAGATAATAATAGCACCTAAATCCCAGGATTGTTGTGAGGATAGAATGACATAATATTTGTAAAGCGCTTAGCAAAACTTAAAACATTATAGTAATTCCAGCTATCATTGTGGAAGCCCTTGGAGTTACCATCCTATGTAGTTATTATTAAACATTGAATTGCAGAGGGAGGGAGAGATATTTCCTCTTTATTAATGGAGAAGAGACTTGAATGCTTTGATATACATACTTCCTTTATAAGGCAGATGGTACCTGATGATCTACAGTGGACTGTTGGAACCTGAATGAGGTTATATCAATAACTATAACCATTCTTGATCTTGGCCACATGGTAGACCAGATAGCCCAGAACTGTGGCAGTTGGTATGGGGTTTTTCTCTGTTTCTGTGGCTGAGATCAGTCAGGAGCAGTTTGCTTTTACCTAACATATTTTTACCATCCCTTTTCAGCATTACCTCAGTTCCCTTTCATATTCCCACAGTCTAGAGGCCAGAGCCACTCTGTGAGGGCACTAATTCCTCACATTGTATTGATAATACAAGAAACAAAGGGCAGGAGATCAACCCATAGAAAACTCAGGGTCCAGCACATTCACCAAAGTTTAGGGGAATAAGCCAGAGGGAGAAACCCCAGATGATGATGGATGTGGTCTAAAAACAATGTAATTCCTAAATTAAAAAGATTAAAAAGCCCTGGGTTCACCACAGCAAGGAGCCATTACTAGATCAGAAAGGTATTCCTATAGGGCATTGGGAATCCTGCTAAAATGTGTAATGCTAACTCCCTAGAGATTGGACCTTCTATTTTTCAGGTTGGTGAGGGTTGTGATGTCTTGAGGGGAAAGCCAGGTTTCAGTAAGTACCAGAAGATAAAAGCAGTTAAGATAGAAGAGATTGAGGAAAATGTGAAAGCTATTGGCACAAGAATGTGGGTTTCATAGGGCAAAGTAGAGGATCAAGGCAGAAAAAGACAGATATTCAGAGTATGTGTTGTTGAAGAGTAAGGATGAGATAGAAAGGATGATTTTGGTAGAAGTAGCAGCTAAGATTAGCTCCAGTGACGCTTATGGTTTAAAATAGGAGGTATTAGGGTAATCAGAAGGATGGGTTTAAAATTTGGGGATATTTGTTAGACATAGGGCAGGATCTTGTGGATTTAGTCAGCTCCAAGTTTTTAAATAGAATGGAACTTAAAAACACATCTTACCTGCCAAGCAATTCCTCTAGACTTGATCCCATTTGAGAAAGGCCTATGGGTTTTAGTGTGGTGAAAGGAATTCTTCATACACACCATCTCTCAGATGATTCCTGAGAGCATGTTGTAGGTGGGAAGCAACAGAGAGTTGAGGAGCAATTCTTACCCTCAGCTAGAATCAAAGAAGAGATTAATTCAAAAGGCAAACTTTTAGCCCTTTCTATTTAGGTATTGTTGTTCAGTCAGGTCTGATTCTTTGTGACCCCACTGGGTTATTCTTAGCAAAGATACTGGAGTGATTTGCCATTTTCTCCTCCAGCTCATTTTACAGATGAGGAAACTGAGGCAAACAGGGTTAAATGACTTGCCCAAAGTTACACAACTAGTATCTGAGGTAAGATTTGAACTCAGGAGAGTGTCTTCCTGACTTCAGGCCCAATACTCTACACTGTACCACCTAGCTGGCCCGCTTAGGGAGGCATGCTAAAAGAGAAAGAGAGACAGAGACAGAGACAGAGACAGAGAGAGAGATTCAACTTATTATCCAATTTTAATAAAAAATACTCCAAATTCTAAATTTTTATCAGGAACTTCCAAATGAACAATTATGATGTCCTTAAACTTGTATTTCCTTCAAAATTATTCTCTTAGACAGTTTGCCAAGAATGTTGTGTATATCTGGACAACCCATATGATCAATTTATGTCTGTTTTTAAAACTGAGTGGTAAAGTCAAGGTATTCTACCCATATTTCTATACAAAGCCTAATTAATTATGTAAATGAAGCAGGAGAGGTTTTTGCTTTTGTTATTTGTTTTGTTTTGTTTGGGGGTGGGGGTTAGTGTAGGAGGAGGTATCTATTTTAAAAGGGAAATAAATTTCTAAACCCTTGTCAATTTGTATTAATGTGACACCACACCAACAAGCAAAAACATATTGCAGCAAACACACCAAACAGATGTATGGTATTGTTTTGGATTTTGGTTTGGAGCCAAAATTGTGATTTCATTAACACTAGGAAGTCCAAATAATAAAACTTCTACTACTTGGCACATAGTAAGGACTTTGCAAATGCTCTATTTTTTCTACCTATCTATCTTTCTAATTTCTACCTGTGCAAATAAGCATATGTTCTACAACATATTTTAGACAGTTGTGGGGGTTAAGTGACTTACCTATGATCATGCAGCCCGTACGTGTGGGACTATAATGACAAGATATACAAATACTTCATTTGATTTTTCATCGGAATATTTGGTGGCATATAGATATGACTTTATTGCGAATATAGGTATGTAAGTTAATTATAATAAATGGGTTCTTCATTAAATCTAACCATAAACAACAAAGTCAATGTTTGGTCTTAGTTTTTGCAGTCAAGATCCAGATCAAAATAAGTGAGCTAAAATGAAATTAAATAATGGATGCCTTCAATGAAATTAGAATATGATTTCCTTATTAAAATAATGAGGGACAGTCATTTAATAAAGAAATTGAAAGGTTCAAGTCCTCCAAATGCCTAGCAAGCAGATAGTGAAGTTAAATGCTGACAAAGGGCTTATCATCAGATATAGCATGAAATGTGTGGTGGGAAGTCTCGGGGAAGACAAACCTGTGTTTTGCAAAGAGATTAAAGTACAGAGCAATCAAAGCCTCCTTTCAGCTTTTATCAGTGAAATCCAGGAATAAGTAAGAATTTGGCTCTGAAATCGTTCTATGTCTGAGTTCTTTCAAAAGAACTGAAAGGGTTCAGCCCTCACATGAAACTTAGAAATCAGTTGACCAGACAGCCAGATAGGGTGCTCCACTGAGACTTATTAAACTGACAGTAAAAAAAAAAAAAACCTTTCAGATGTGGAACAGCGCTGGAGGGATTATTGATTGTAATGCGAGAGCTAGGATATTTTTCTCTATAAACGGTAGTTATTTTCATGCCTGGAGAGAGCTAGAGTAAGTAGATAAGGGACATCACATTCCTAGACCCTTTCTCAACTTTGGATGCATCACACTTTAATTCAATTCGTTAATTATCTAATAAGCATCTGCCATGTGCCAGGGCAAGGCACAGGTCATCCAAAAACAAAAAATGCAAAGTCTCTGTGCCCAACGAGTTTACAATTCTCTGCTTTGTGGAATGCCCTCAGAAGAAACATGGATAAGGAACAAGAAGATAAAGATGAAGACCGAGTCTAGCTAGAAGACGTTTTGTGGTTTGTGAGATCCTTGAGAAAAAGGTACTGTAGTTTTGCTCTTTTTGTATCTCCCAGGGATTGAACACAGGTAGGTGGCACAGTGTCTAGAGCACTAGACTTGGAACCAGGAAGTCTCATCTTCATGAGTTCAAATCTAGCCCCAAGCTCTTACCAGCTGTATGACTCTGGACAAGTCACTTAACCCTGTTTGCCTCCATTTCTCATCTGTAAAATGAGCTGGAGAAGGAAATGGCAAACCACTCCAGTATCTCTGCCAAGAAAACCTCAAAAGGGGTCACAAAGAATCAGACATGACTGAAACAACTCAACAACAACAAAAATAAATGTTTATTGACTGACTGAATAGCTCCCTAAACAATGGAAATATACTGTTGAATTGTGTTCCAGCATTTGTTCAAGCTCTCTTTTCCTCATTGAGGTTCTTGTAAGGGTCTTATGAGATAATGAATAAAAGGGTTTGAAGAAATATTGTTTTCAGATGGATCTACCTAAGTTGGAGCTTCACTGCTTCTCAGGGCCATGGCCAGTCATCTTGACTTGTCTTGCCACTGACTATGCAGGAGAGAGTGAAGCTGATGACTTTTGTGCAACTCTACCTCACTTATACCCAATTCACTCACAAGTCAAGATGTCACTCTCATGACGTCAATGGTCCTCTTCAACAACAAATGGCAAACAACAACCGCTTCTCAATTCAAACAAACAAATATTTAATTGCCTGCTGTGTGTGTGTGCCATTGCAGATCAGAAGAATTATCAGGGCTTGCAGCTCAAACCCCCCGTAGTGTTGCTTCCCCCTCCCGCAGACTGTAAGCATCTTGAGAGCAAGGAGTGCTTTGATTTTTGTAGCTGTATCTCTAGTGCTGAGTCCAGTACTTTGCTCATAGTAATCATATAACTGCTTTTTCATCCACTCAGTTATTGAAATTCTTCCTATTTACATATGAACTACTTCAAGGTTTGTAGCTTCTCTCCTTCCCTCAAGTACAGTCTTCTGTGATGGTTCTCATTTCTATTTCTTTGATTCTCTTACTCCTTAAGGACCTATATATCAAATGTCAGCTCTACAAATACAATTTTCTTTCCTCTGAATCTGCTGGTAGAGACAAATAGATACTATGATGTGTCACAAACAGTATCTTGATAGCTCAGATGAGGAGTAATGCTATTGAGCACATAAAAGTGAAAGCCTGAAGCAAGAGAAGATAATGGAAATGTTGGCTAATAGAAAGAATATTGAGCTTTATGTCTGAAGACCTGGTTTCAAGTCCTGGGTCTGACACTGGCAAGCTTGGATATGCTACTTAAATCTCTTGGAGCCCTTTACCTCATCTATAAAATGTGGGCCATAAATTTTCTTCTGCTTCTCTCACAGAAGCATTGAGGTAGTGTGGCATAGCGGGAAAAGTGGAAGATTTGGAGCCAGAGGGCTTAAGTTCAAATCCCAACTTTACCGCTTATGGCATGCATGACCTTGAGTAAATCACTTCACTGAACATCAGTGTCCTCATCTATAAAATGAGATGTAGACTAAATTAACTCTAAGGTTTCTTCCACCTCTAAATCTATAATCCTATGAGGATCAAATGAAATAACAATAGGATGCAATTAAGCTTTGAATTTTCATTAGGCAAACGTTTATTAAACACTATTATATGCCAGGCACTGAAGAAAAAAAAAAGGACAAAATTGAGAAAGTCCCTTCCCTCAAAGAATTTACATTCTATAAGGAAAGACAAAATATATGCCAAATACTCGCCTAAGGTAATTTGGCAGCCAGGTGGCACAGCAAATAAGAGTACCAGGCTTGGAGTCTGGAAAACTCATCTTCCCGGGTTCAAAGCTGGCCTCAGACACTTACTAGCTGTGTGACCTTGGACAAGTCACTTAACCCTGTTTGCCTCAGTTTCCTCATCTGTAAAATGAGCAGGAGTAAATGGCAAACCACTCCAGCATCTTTGCTAAGAAAAGCCCAAACAGGGTCATAAAGAGTTGGGCATGACAGAACAAGTACACAGAGAAAAACTACACAGTGGGCATGTTTTTGTTCCAAACACTGTCACAGGAAAAAAAAACTTTCTAAAACTCATTAGCTCATCTTTCTGCTTCAGGGAACAAATAATAAAAACTGCAAATTCCTCTTTCTTGGATGACAGAAGACCTCTCAGTGCCTCTGGTTCATGTTAAGGGCTTAAATTCTTGCTACCCAATACTATAGGTAGAGAAGATGTAGGAGTTTGGACTGAATCTGTACTGACCCCTAGACATACTCTGAGAGTTTTTTTTTTCTTTTTAATCATTTTATTTAACTAAACCTCTAATTTAAACTCATTTAATCCCCAATTGTGTCTCCTTGATAAAAGCAGATTACAGTAAAAAAAAATCATAACTAGATTCTGTTGGTTAGTTGGATTCCAACTAATCGAGTCTTTACCGAATTTTGAACATGCTATTTCATTTAGTCATTTTCAATGGCAAAAAAAATTGATGATGCAAGGTTGAATGACTACATCCATGCTTCCTTTCACAGTGACCATGCCTTTCTTCCATAGTGCTTGGAGTTTCTGCCCACGGCTGTCACTGATTCTATCTTGTCTTCTTTTCCTTTCAAACAGCTTATTTTGTCTATTCCAAGGGACCTCCGTATCACTGATTGCTCCGCCACAGAATGATCTTTTCCTGCCACCTCTAATCAAGAAGGACAGTTATTTTATTGCTTGCAAACTTTCATCAACCTGCCTCCCATCTTGACAACAAATCATTTTCCCTCAAGGGAAGCTTCATGGCCTGCCTGTTATACTTTCATCATGGTGATACAGGAGCCAAAAGTGTGGATCTTCATTTTTTGGCCACTGGGGCCTCCTGGAATGACTCCACCAGGCAGAGAAAAGCCAAGGATGGAGCAGGGCCCTGCTGTGATCCCTACCAATCTTCAATCAGACAGCAGGCTGGAGCTGCCCTCCCTCTCGAGGAGCCCTTGTGAGAAGGGACAGGTAAATAGTTCTGGGCTTTTTGCTACTGTCACTTGGAAAAGTTGATTCAGTCCAGGATTCCTCAAACCCCAAGAAGTGATCTGAATCTCAAAATTACTCTCGTTGCTTCAATGTTTTCATTTAAAAGAAGATTTTAAAGTTTAAAACTTCTGTAATACTGAGGTAGGTACATATTCCACTCAAACCTATACATATTTTCTACCTACAGTATTGGACAGGAAGAATTGATGTCTAGAATGATGAGTCAGAAACATTGAAAGATCTCCTGTCATACAAGAAAGATTCATTTGCATTTGGCATTATCTACTTGCCAAAACAAAGAGGTGAGTAATGCATTTCAGACAGATTTTCAATGACAAGGTTAGAAATGAGAATATATGCTCACTATGTAGTTCCCTCCCTGTATATTTATTCTGTCATTACTAATAATGCCTCAGATTATCAGAATTCTTTAGAGTTTACAAAATTCATTCACCCACATTATCTCATATGACCTCTTAAGACTTACCCAGGTCAAAAATTAATCTTTGAAAGGCTGTGGTGACCCTAGATAGGACAAGATGTTAGAAATTGCTCACTAGTGTACACGATGTGACCATATAGTGTCAATCTAATAGACTCTGTGTGTGTGTGTGTGTGTGTGTGTTTCAGTCCCTCTTTGCCCAAACCATTGTGGGGCACCAACTATTACACAATTATATAATATATTATTATATACCACCCAATGAACAAGAGCAATAATTAACAAAATTGAAAGACTTTTTGAAAGAAAATAGATTCTTAATATTGGGGGAAGGGGAAAATAAACAGCATAAACCATTAGAAAGCATATGGCTTCATATCCAATATCTATCAATCAAATATGAATTGATTAAATATCAAGTTTGTATTAAACACTGATAAAAACACAAAGAATGAAATGATCCCTACATTCAAGAAGCTTACATTCAGGGGATATGTCAGGGATCGAAAAGGACAGAATTGGAGTAAAGAAAAAACTTGATAGAGAGCTGAAAAGCCAATAGATTTTTCCTTTAACCTTTATTCACTCTGGCAATCACCTGAATTCTATTGATGAGTGTTCTACCAGTTATCAACAAGAGAATAGATATTGTTCAGAAAAAGGAAAAAAAAAAACCTTTGACTAAGTGAAAAATCCATAAAAGATACAACCAGTTACTGCTATCAGATTGGTATAGTGTTCAGCCTTGTGAAGGTTATTAGCATGTATCTTACATATATATATACTGCTGAAATCCAGATTTATCTGATAAAACTAATTTACATGTGAAACTTTAAAGTTAATAAAAATGTGTGCAGACTATTGCAGCTGTCAACATGTGTCTTCTATTGTATTCTGTGCATTGGCCCACCAGTATTATGCCATGTTGTGTTTAGAATATGCCTCCCATTTTTTTCACTTCCTTTTTAATTGTATAATGCAAAATCAGGAAAAATAAAAGCACTGCGGAAAAAAGCAAAGAAAAGTGACCTGTTTTCCTCATCTTCACCCTAGTAACTGCTTGAGGACTGAGCAGGGTATCCCTTCACTTAACACCCCAGTATTAACTTGAACAGATATTTTTCCTGGCCATTCAGTCTGTTATGTTGCCTCATCTTCTATATGCAATGAGCTTTAATTATTTTCTTACCAATTCTCATTTTTATGATTCTGGGTATTTCAAATAGGAATTTCAAGATGTCTTGAACTTTTAAACTGTTTCATTTCCTACAGTAATTTTCCCTCATGTACAACTCTGGACCTTGTATCATCATCCATAGCCTTTTTACAGATCTCATCATCAGTGTCATCAATGGTAAGAGCAATTCTCTTTTGCAAGTTTATGAAACCAGGGTAATAAACATTATAGATGCAAAACACTTAAGAAATGTATTATTTAGCCTTTTCTGGTACTTTGATTGTATTCCCACCTCACTTGGAGGGGAAGGGGGATGAAGTTCTGAAATATTTGCTAATACAATTTTAGATCAAGAAGAGAGTTGGGAGATCAAATAATAAAACAGTCTCATTTTACAGCTAAGGCAATGGAGGCTCCCCAATTCTAAGTGACTATCTCATTGTCACATTCGTTGCTAGTGGCAGAGTTGAGACTAGCACTCTAGTCTAATAACTCCTAATCCAATATTTACTCCACTTCTCTTTCCACCATACCCCAGTGACTTGAAAGCTATCAAGACTAGCAAACTTGCATTTTGGCATCAAGGTTTAATTTTGCTACTGGTTGCCATATTGATGAGGTGTCCTACGGAGCCTTTTTGTGACTGTCATGACTTTGCTCTTACTGACTTTTCTACTTTGAGCTACTAAGCCTATAATACAAATATTGGAATAATGCCCTTTAATCTATCATGGGGAGGGGAGGAATCAAAATAACTTCCTGTCTGATGTTAGCATAAGTGAGAAAAACATCAAGATATAGGAGGCAATTCCCCCACAGACAATGACAAAAGAGGTAGGTGGGTAGATAGATAGATAGATTAATAAATCCTGTGTCTGTCTATCTATTACTATACACCAAGCACTGAGGATAAAAATACAAGCATATTACATTCTAATTGGGGAAAAATATATGAAGGAGAGCTCAGGGAGATAGGGGAAGAGGATTGTTATGTGTGGGACAGTCTAGTACGTAGATGGACAGGAAATGGTGATGAGGCCTGGTTCTAGACAAAATAAGGCAAAAAGTTCATCTATCAGATCCCAGAGACTCAAGTGAGGGAGAAGAGATGAGGATGATGAGCCCAGTGCAATCCAAAAGGTGCTTAGAATCAGTCTTTAAAACCATCTATAAACATTAATTTAATTATTGGTATTTAAACATGAAATTTTTGTCCGAGGATTGATGTCTACTGGAAGAATTAAACCATACGCACATTGATATTCTCACCAGAAATTATACCAGAAAGCATATAAAAATTTTTTTAACTAAATGGAAGGACAGACAGCTAACCAAATAGGGAAGGGAATAAGCATTTATATAACACCTACTATGTGCCAGGCATTATGCAAAGTGCTTTACAAATATAATCTTATTTGATACAACCCTATGAGGTAGGTGCTGAAGTTATCCTCATTTCATAGTTTAGGAAACTGAGGCAGGAACAAATTAAATAACTCATCCAGGGTCCCACAACTAGTATGCATCTGAGGCCAGATTTGAACTCAAGTCTTCCTGACTGTAGAGCCAGTGCTCTATTCACTGTGTCACCTTAGCTGCAACAGAAGTTGAGGAGAAGGCACCAATCTGCACTGTTAGAAACACAGTTCAAGTCCAAATTACTTCTTAAAGAAATTAAAAAAAGTTAATTCTGTTTTACAAATATTTATTAGTCACCAACAGTATTCTAGGTACTTGTGATATTGACAAAAAAAAATACCGGTTTCTGTCCTTGAGGGACTTACTATTTTATTAGGGGATAGCAAAGTAAATACACAATCATTTGAGGGAGATATCACTAACAATGAGGGGAGGAGAGGAAGAGGGAAGTGGCTCAGGAGGGACCATATAAAAGGTGATTCTTGAGGTGATCAGGGAAAGAAGCTAAGGTATCTAAGAGGCAAAGGTGAGGCAGGAATGCATTAGAGACATGAGACACAGCCCATGAAAAGGTACAGAAACAAGAGCTAGAACTTCAAGTTCAGGGAATAGATAGTTGGTCACTCTAGCTCTTGACTTCATCAGTACCTAAAGGCAACAAAAAATATTTTCAGGGACATGATTAGGTCCACTTGTCTTGCAGTGTCCATGATAAACAAAAGCAAACATACTACTGACCATCTCATTCCAACTTATAGCTGATTAAAAAATAAACAAAGTCTGTGAAGACTCTGATGAGATCTTCCAAGTCAACACTGAGGTTAATGCGTATGAGGGAACCTGGGAGGGGAAGTCGTTTTTTAAAACTTTAATTTAATTTATTTAATTTAAATTACAATTATATTGTAAATTATCCCTAATGCAGATTTTGCAAACAGAACATCCTTGTCAATCATATTGTCTTATATCCTAGGCCACCAGGGAAGATTAAGTGACTGTATCTCAGAAGTAACTAGTATATACACCATAAAGAAAGAAGCTAGGGGCACACCTTTTAGGAGCTTCCAATCTAGTCAAGGAAATATAGCAAACATAGATCAAAAAGAGTTACAGAAATGTATAAAGTAACATACATAAATTTTGAATTCAAGTATTCTGTATAGCATGACATGGCCTCAATGTCTTCATCTTCAATATTACAAGATTATAGCACCTCAGAATTGGAAGTGATCCTTCTGTTCTTCTAGTCCAGGGGTTCTTAACATTTTTTGTGTCATGGAAGGATGAAAACTAGCATCTATTTAGCACCCACTATGTTCATGGCACTGTACTAAGCACTTTGCAAATATTATCTCAATTGATCCACACACCAGTCTTACAGATGAGAAAACTAATGCAGACAGAAGTTAAATGACAAATAGCTAGTAATTGTCTGAGACCAAATTGGAACTCCCTGTCATCCTCATTCCATTGGATTTAGAAGCCTTTTCAGTGGTCACAAAGTTAATAGGTATCTCAAGCAAGACTAGAAGCCAGTTCTTCCTGACATCATGACAACTATGCTTCAAACTTTAAAGGCTAGGGATAAAGACTGATCCCTGTTTTTCTTTTTAATTGCTGTAGAAAATTTAACCAGATGAGAAAACTCCCTCTCCAAGGAAGGTCAACACCTTCTCTGCAACTTACTTAGAGAGTTGCTTAAAGCATGGAGAGGTTAAGTGATTTATACTGGCATCACACAGCCAGTGTACATTAGAGTCAAGGAGTCATTTTTCAGTTGCATCTGACCCTATTTGGGATTTTCTTGGCAAAGATATTGGAGTGGTTTGCCATTTCCTTTTCCAGCTCATTTTATGATGAGGAAACCAAAGCAAACAGAGATATGTGATTTGCCCAAGGTCACACACCTACTAAGTGTCTGAGGCCAGATTTGAACTCAGGAAAATAAGTCTTCCCAACTTCACATCTGATACACTATTCACTGTATCACCTAGCTGCTCCCATTAGCGTCAATAATAATAAAGCATATATCTTTCTGGCTGTTAGCCGCCCCGCCCCCCATCTCTCTGTTCAACACTGCCTCTCATAAATTCAATTTTTTAACCATAAACTTTAAATTATTATTTAAATGTCAGTTATCATGACTACAGACAAACCTTATAAAGAACAAGCAGGCCCAAATAGGTTTTTACATGCACTAGTAAAGGAGCACCCGAATCAAAGATCACAGATGCACTGATGTACAAATATTGTCTATTATCCTGGCCTCTTCAGCCTCAGCCACTCACTGGCTAAAACAGACTCCTTTTTTTCATGCTGCATTAACACCTACCTAGGAAGCCTCTCTCTAGAATACTCAAGTCACTCCCTACTTAACAGTTGCCTAGAAAGGGGCAATCATTCCTTCAGGCCATTTACTTTCATGGCTGGGTAAGCAGCAGGAAACTGCACTCCAGATTGACCATATTAGTTATTCAAAACTCATAAATTCACCCAAATACAATTTATAAAGCAGGCAACAGATTTAATAGGCAGCAAAAGATCCTTGACAAAATTTTCTGATCCCTCAGGATTCCATATTGTAGCAAATGTAGTTCCCCATTAACTATATACTATTAATGTCCATCATCTTCCTGAGTCTCTTTCTACTATCAATACAGATCATTTTGTTCATTTCTAAAGTTATGTGATGTGTACATGTAGTAGTTTATTTTTCTCTCAACATCTCTGGAAGATGGACAGTCCAAGTAATTTCCTCCCCACTTTTTAGTGAGGCTCAGTGACTTGACTTGCCCACACACATATTGGTAAGTAAGTTGTAGGTGTGAGACTTGAGCTACGTCTTCAAATCTAGCATACTTTCTCTATTCCAGAATGACTCTTCTATCTACAATCCAATAGCTTTGACAAAGCTTTTGGAAGTAGGAGCTGAGTTGCCCTAGATACAGGTACATTACTGGGAATGCCCCAGACAACATTCCAAAAATGTTATTTGTCTTGTGTTCTTTCCTCTTATGGTGGGACCTTCAACCTAGGCCTTCCTGGACCTCAGGATTCAAAGCCCTATTATTAGGTATCACCAGCAAGTGTTTATCATTTCAAGTTATCCTCTACTTGAATGAGTCTTACTTGTCATTTGCTTCATCTCCTTTGTGCCCAAGCTATCAAGTAGTTAATCTAATTCATTAGTTCATTTAAAACAGTGGCCTTCTGGAGACAATGTACCTGGTTCTAAAAATGGGAATATCAGGCCAGTGGGAGACAAATTTGGGGGCTAGAAGCCTTTTGAGGCCCCTCAAATAACTATGCATATGGGAAGTCTAGCATGTTAACCCTCTATAGACTCACGTTTGTTAGAAACAGAGTGATTTTTCAATGGAGCCTATTTTGTTCTTGTCACGTTTATTTTTCCTTTCAGTGATCTTGCCAAAGTGAAAAATAACACTAGTTATTTTGCATTTCTATTTTGTGACATATTTTGATTACCATTATTTTATCATAAGCTTATCATTTGCCATTATTTAATATATCATATGAAAAGGACTTCAAGGGGCATTCTTAAGCACCATTTTATTACTGCTTGGAGTACACATCTCTGATTTTATAATGAGTCATTAAATCATGGAATTTGAGATACAGAAGAGATTTCAGTGATCATCAAATCCTATACATACTGAACAAAAATCCTCTCTGATCTGAAAGGGATCTTAAACACAATCTAGGGTGGAGCCAAGATGGTAGAGTGAAAGCAGTGACTTGCTTGAGCTCTCCCCCAAAGTCCTCCAAATACCTGTAAAAATGACTCTAAACAAATTCTAGAGCAGCAGAACCCACAAAAAGACACAGTGAAACAGATTTCCAGCCCAAGACAACCTGGGTGGTTGATTGGAAAGGTCTATTGTGCCAGGCTTGGAGAGGCCCACAGTTCAGTGTGGGCGCACAGGCAAAGAACCTGGAGCAGGCTGGGCAGTTATGGTTGTTTCCAGACTTCTTAAGCCACAAATGCCAAAGAAAACTTAAAAGCTCAGGAGCAAAGGTCTATGACCACAGTGAGAGAGAAGCTCTGTCCCAGCCCCAGTCCCAGCGCAGCCCTGGGGCAGCAGCTCTTTCCAGAACGCCAGGCCCATAGACAAAGGGAGAATTGAGCAGCTGATCAGAAGGGGATTACAGGGACCTATTTGCTGGTGCTGAGGCAGGATTCTCTTGCTTTGCCCATGCTTGGATCTGGGTAACAGTTCTGGGGGGTGATCATGGGGTGAGGAGGAGTGCTGGGTGGCAGAGCTTGTAGGGGCTGTAAAGAGAGAATCCTCCTCACAGTTACAAGGCAGAAAATAGTGATTGTGGTCACTCATAGACCAGAGTACAGGCCAGGAAAAGACTAAACACCTCACCCTTATCTTACCACCTTGGATGAACTGAAAATTTACAGGTCCCTAGAAGTATCTCTAAAAACAGCTGCACAAAACCCCCAAAGCTTGGGGCAGTACATTTTCTACACTGGAAGCAGACCCCTACCTTAACAAAGAGTTTAAAACTGAAGTAATTGGCTGGCAACATGAGCAAACCACACAAAAAAGTCAAACCATAGAATCTTTCTTTGGTGACAAAGAAGATCAAAACATACAACCAGAAGAAGACAGCAAAGTCAAAACTCCTACATCCAAAGCCTCCAAGAAAAATATGAATTGATCCCCGGCCATAGAAGAGCTCAAAAAGGATTTTGAGAAGCAAGTAAGAGAAGTAGAGGAAGAACTGGGAAGAGAAATGAGAGTGATGTAAGAAAATCATGAAAAATAAGTCAACAGTTTGCTAAAGGAGACCCCAAAAAATACTGAAGAAAATAACACCTTAAAAAATAGCCTAATCCAAATGTCAAAAGACATCCAAAAAGCCAATGAGAATGCCTTAAATAGAAGAATGCCTTAAAAAGCAGAATTGACCAGATGGAAAAGGAAGTCCAAAATCTCACTGAAAAAAAAATACTTCCTTAAAAATTAGAATGGAGCAAATGGAAGCTAGTGACTTTATGAGAAATCAAGACATTGTAAAACAAAACCAAAAGAATGAAAAAATAGAAGACAATGTGAAATACCTAATTGGAAAAACAACTGACCTGGAAAATAGATCCAGGAGAGATAAATTTAAAATTGTTGGGCTATCTGAAAGCCATGATCAAAAAAAGAGCCTAGACATCGTCTTTCAAGAAATGATCAAAGAAAACTGCCCTGATATTCTAGAACCAGAGAGTAAAATAGAAATCAAAAGAATCCTCCAATCACCTCCTGAAACAGATCCCCAAAGGAAAATTCCCAGGAATATTATAGCCAAATTCCAGAGTTCCCAGGTCAAGGAGAAATATTGCAAGCAGCCAGAAAGGAACAATTCAAGTATTGTGGAAAAACAATCAGGATAACATAGGATTTAGCAGCTTCTACATTAAGGGACCAGAGGGCTTGGAATATAATATTTCAGAGATCAAAGAAAATAGGATTATAGCCAAGAATCACCTACCCAGCAAAATTGAGTATAATCCTTCAGGGGAAATAATGGGCATTCAGTGAAATAGAGGACTTTCAAGAATTCTTGATGAAAAGACCTGAGTGGAATAGAAAATTTGACTCTCAAATACAAGACTCAAGAGAAGCATGAAGAGGTAAACAGGAAAGAGAAATCATAAGGGACTTATTAAGGTTGAACTGTTTACATTCCTACATGGAAAGATGATATTTGTAACTCATGAGACCCTTGTCAGTATTAGGGTAGGGGAAAAAATTATATGGATAGATAGATAGATAGATAGATAGATAGATAGATAGATAGATAGATGGCACAGGGTGAGTTGATGAAGTGGTGATATCTGGAGAATAAAATTAAGGGGTGAGAGAAGATTATACTGGGAGAAGGAGAAAGGGAGAGGTAGAGTGGGGTAAAATTATCTCACATAAAACACAAGAAAAGACTTCTACAGTGGAGAAGAAATGGGCGAAGGTGAGAGGGAATGAGTGAATATTATTCTCATCAGATTTGGCTTAAGGAAGGAATATCATACTCAATGGGTATGGAGATCTATCTCACCCTACAGTAAAATAGAGGTGAAGGGGATAAGAGAGCAGGGGGATGATAGAGGAAAGGATAGATTGGGGGAGGGAGTAATCAGAAGCAAACACTTCTGAGGAGGGACAGCATCAAAAGAGAGGATAGAATAAATGGGGAGCGAGATGGAATGAAGGGAAATATAGTTAGTGTTCCACAACATGACTACTATGGAAGAGTTTTGCATGACTACACATGTATAACCTGTATCAAGTTGCTTGTCTTCTCAATGATGGTGGATGGGGAGGGAGGAAGGGAGAAAATTTGGAACCCATGGTTTTAAAAACAAATGTTAGAAGTTGTTTTCACAAGCAACTGGGAAATAAGATATACAGGCAATGGGGTATAGAAATATATCCTACCCTATAGGAAAATAGAAGGGGAACAGGATAATAGAAGGGGGTGTGGAAAGATAGAAGGGAGAGCAGATTAGGGAAAGGGGTATTCAGAATGCATGCCGTCTTGCAGTGGGAGGAGGGACGAGATGGGGAGAAAATTTGGAATTCAAAATCTTGTGGAAGTAAATGTTGAAAACTAAAAATAAATAAATTAATGAATAAATTTTTTAAAAAAAAGAATTCATCAATCACCTCCTGAAAGATACTCCCAAAGGAAAACTCCTAGGAATATTAAAGCCAAATTCCAGAGTTCCCAGGTGAAAGAGAAAGAATTGCAAATAATGAGTAAGAAACAATTCAAGTACTATGGAAACACAATCAGGAAAACACAAAATCTATCAGCTGCTACATTAAGAGGGCACAGAGTGAGTTGAATATGAAGGGATGATATCTAAAAAAATAAAATTAAGGGGTGAGAGAGAACTGTACTTGGAGAAGGACAAAGGGAGAGATCTAATGGGGTAAATTATCTCACATAAAAGAGGCAAGAAAAAGCTTTTACAGTAGAGGGGAATGGGGGGAGTTGAGAGGGAATGAGAGAAACTTACTCTCATCAGATTTGGCTTATGGAAGGAATAGCATACACATTCAATTGGGTATGGAAATCTATCTTACCCTACGAGAAAAAAATAGAAAAAAAATTTTTAAATGAAAAAAGGCCATGTGGCCTAACCCCCTTATTTTACAAATGAAGAAACTGATAGTCCCAAAAGTTAAGTAACTTTTCCAGGAACACAGAGCTAATTAAATGTCAAACATGAGATTTGAACCCAGGTCTTCCTAACCTCGGGGCCAGAACTTGATCTACTATGCTGTGCTGCCTCTTGATTACCTAGTCCCCTCATTTTACTGATAAGGAAATGACTTTTTCAAATTCACTCGAGTAACAAATAACACAACTGGGATTTGAACCTATTTCTACCAATGTCAAATTCAGTGTTTTTTTCCACTATACTATTCTGTCTCAATCAAATGAGTTAAAATATCAAAAATAACAGAATCTTACAATGTATATGTATGTATAGAGGTGTGTGTCCTCCTCCTGCTCCTCATCATCCTGACAGTAATCAACTAGATGCAGCTAGAGATAAAACAACTAAAATTTAATTTACAAATTGTTTATTGTTGTTTTCACTCTAATCTGGGGAGTGGAGGCAGATGATTGCAAATTCAGGGAATTTTAAAGGTACAGATAGGCTTAGACAATTTTTAAAACATTTTGTTCCAGAGTGTACTCTGTGGTCATACCACCCTGAATCCACCTTGCTTCACCTGATCTGAGAAGATGTATAAGACAGGATCTGGTTAATACTTGGACAGGGAAGAGACTGCTTGGGAACACTAAGTGCCATAGGCTTTGAAAGACTCTGTGGTATAGCTGAAAGCACACTAGACTTGGCATCAGAAACAGCTGGGTTCAAATCCTAAATCAGACACTTACTAGCTATGTGTTCTTGAGCAAGTCATTTAACATCTCTATGCCTCTGTTTCCTCATCTGTAATACAATGGGACTGAATTCAATGGCCTCTGAGATACCTGCCAATTACAAAATTTATAATTGTATGAATAAAGCCTTCAGAGACTTTCATTTTCAAAATGCCTAAACTTACCCCCGACAATACTAGAGCCAATCTCCCAGCTCTGTTGCACAGATTCAATTCTGTGTTGCTCTTTACTGAGTTATACCAACATAATGTGGTCCTCATTTAGAAGAAATCTCTGATACTACTTTTAGAGATTTTTACCTCCTTTAGAAATCAGTGTCATGCCATTTATTTTTAATAGCATGCACTCTCTTTGATAACGAATTTCTTGTTTTAACATTTATCTTTACTGTACTGAATGTACTTCCTGCTAGATGCATTTAATTACAAATTATAAATCTTTTTCCACATTCATTTGTTTCTCATTAACTTTTATGCTACTCAGTTCTGTGTCACATTTCTCCAAAAGTTAAATTAATATTAAAGGGTTAGCCACTAACCTCCAGAAGCAAAGATATTTTCATTCCAGGATGATGCATCTTTAATAGAGAACCCAGTTGTCACCCTAATACATAAATCTTTTAGATTAAAAGGTACTTTTTACATTAGAAGTGATACATATCTATCCTTTTGCCCTTCATTAGTGAAATAAAATAGCTTTTGTCATGTGTAAAAGACCATCCTCTTATAAATTCTTACTTATCTGCTTAGTACCAAGTGATGTAGAAGCTGACAGCTTTACAGTTATCTGGTAAATTTTGACAATGTTGGCACCTAATTGAGGCAGAAGCCTACATTTTCTTTAAAATCTTTGCTCTTAAATTATGCAAATTATACATCTAGTCTCTACTAATCCAATGGGTAATTTTAAATGCACCATTTCACATGGGCATTTGTGCCTCATCATGTTAAGCATCTTCTATTAAGTACTCTAGATGGATACAAAATAAAAAGAAGCTAAGGCCACACCCTCTAGAAGCTTCCAGTCTAGTCAAGAAAATATAGCAAACATAGGTCAAAAAGAGTTACAAAAAGTAACAAACATAAACTTTGAATTCATGTATTCTATATGGCATGGCCTCAATGTCTTCACTTTCAATATTACAAGATTATAGTACCTCAAAATTGGAAACTTTTTTTGTGTTCTATTTCTTAACATTTTTTGTGGCACTGAAGGAAGAAAACAAGCATTTATTTAGCACCTACTATGTTCATGGCACTGTACTAAACACTTTACAAATATTATCTCATCAGATCCTCATACCAATCCTAGGAGGTAGGGACTATTATTGTCCCAGTTCTACAGACGAGAAAACTAAGGCAGACAGAAGTTAAATAAATTGCCTACAGGCAAACAGGTATTAAGTGTTTGAGGCCAGATAGGAACTCAGATCATTTTGACTCTAGGCCCAGAGCTCTATCCACTGGGTTAATTAGCTGCCCCATGGACCCCTTTGGCAATATGGTGAAGCACATAGACCCACTTCTCAGAATAAGGTTTGTTGCATACATTCACAATTGAAATAAATGCTAAATTTCAGTTAGACATTAGTAAAAATAAAGATGTATTTTTTCTCCCATCCAAGTTTAGGGACCTCCTTAAATCTATCTATGGGACCCAGGTTAAGAACTCCTAATCTAGTCAAACCCATACCTGAGCAAGGATTCTCTCTACAAAACCATGACAAGTGGTTTTCCAGCCTCTACTTAAATCCCTCAATGATAGTATATTGCTAGGGCTAATCATAAAATGTGCAATTTCAGGTTGAATCTATATGTGTTGAGACATTCTTTCTTATGAATTATTTGTAAAGAAGATAAAAAACTGAGAATGCTTCTTATTGGTTTGTTGACATTCTGTGATCCCTGAAACCACATTCAGTGTGCTATTTTTGCAAGGATTAGCTAGTATAGCAATTAAGTACAGTATTTTTCAAGCTCTTTGGTTACATGTAAATTTCCAGATTTACTATGCTATGGCATATCTGAAGGGAAGAAGAGGCAGCAGATCCCACATCACCATAACACATACAGAGAGTAATTTTGTCAAAAATTACTATGGGAAAAAAAAGAGAATAATGGAGAGGGCCAGTTTTGCAGTATTGTTGCCTTACTAGATAATGAAAATGGAGGCAAGATTAAAAGGGAGGTGGCAATAGAGCCCTATAATAACAGCTGCAACAGGGGAGCAGCTCAGATTAGAAAACAAAGATTACTATTGGGATGGTCTAGAAAGGGATATGGACTAACGGAGAGTAGAAGGATGGAAAAGAAGGGGAAATATTGGGGAATGCAGTGGAGGAAATACAAAAGGAAAACTGTAGAAGAATCAAAAAGATATAGGCAAGAGTAGTTGAAAAGCAGTCCACAAAAGGAGAGACAAGGAAAATCCAGCTTTCTGCAATGTAAGTGATGTTTTCTCAATGCACCAGGGTACCCTGACATCACAGCAAGTGCTGTCTCTGTGCCTTACAAGAGGACATGAGGCAGACCCTGGGGAAGCTCTGATGAAGTACAATTATTTCTCTTTATGAATGTGTAGGACCCACAAAGCTGTATTTGGCATGGGTTACAAAGCCATGGGAGAAATTAGATGGCAGAGAGTTTCAGGGAAATGATTTCTATTATTTTAAAAAGTGTGAGCTGAGGCAAAACAGCAGCAGAGTTTGTGCTCCAAGGCCAGCAGAAAAGAAACAAATCATGTGTCAACTGGAGAATGACCAAGTCAGTTATCTAAGAAAGCAACTGCTAACAGTCGTCAATCAGTAATTATATCCACCATAAATCTCACAAGATTTCTTAGGCAACTAGACTTAATTTAAATATTGCCAGGATGTCTAGCTTGATTGACATGTACATCTCTCTGGCAATTCACCTGATTAGTTTTGAAAAGAATTGCTAATTGAAAAAATGAATAGACTTCTCCATTTCAACATGAACTTCTTGACATTTCACATTAATCCATAACAGTCAATCAATCTACAAACATTTGTGAAGAGTATCAGAAAACTTCTGATCTATTGATTGAATTAAAGATTTTGGGAGGAGCATGAGGGAATTACCACAATCCACTGGTAAAATTAAGGGTGTCAAATTCTGAGTGGCCCGTTTTTATACAAAAATAAAACATGCCTGAAGAGTAGCAGAGAAAATACACTTGGCCCTTTTCTCTGCCTATTCGCTTAACTGGTTATTCAGGAGAGATAGTGTTTAAAAACAAGGAAGAGAGAGAAAGTGGAGGTTGGCCCTTCTAGAAGCTGTAGCAAGAGAGAGAAGGGAATTTATCTCTACTTCCTCCCTCCCTCAGCATCTCCCAGCAGAAGCACATGGTTATAGGAGACCTACACTGATATGTGACCTGGAAGGGACATTCAACAGCATTGCTTCCTGTGTTAGAGAGGAGTTATAAGGGAGAGAGTGTGGCACCTGAAGTTGGGATTCTGGCCTTCAGGATTTGGCAAGCCTCAGAGATAAAGCTGAGGGAGAGCACATGGGAAAGCTTTCTTCTTATCTTAGAGAAAGCCTTAGAGAAAGGCTTGTGCTTCTTGCTGAAAGAACTAACTAGTGTTCCACCGAAGGATTTCAGTTTAGCTAGAAGCTAGAGACTATCACCAGCCAATGGATGGTTGTGTCCAGTAGACAGTAGGACCCATGAACTCAGCAATGCGAGATGTCTAGCACAAATTAGGTCCCCTGTAGTCCAGCAAAGCAATTCAACTAGCCAAGATATCTAACCCAGAGAACAGCCATGTAGGGGTCATTGCAGGAGGATATTGGTGCTCCTGTAGCATTATCAATGTGAGTTGCTTATCCATATATGTTCTTTATATGATGGACCATCCTGCTTAATCTCTGTATTTGCTCACTCTTTCCACCAACGGTGTATATGTTTTCAATAAAGTATATCTCTGGTTTATTGGCGGGAGGGAGAGGGACAAGGAGGGAATGTTCTACTATACATAAAAATTCTTACTTTGCTCTTCCAGTAAATGATTTTCCTTCAAGATAATTGTATCCTCTGGCAGACTAATTAAAAATAAAATCATCAGTTAAGGAACTGTGAGCTACAGTTTTAGAAGCATGAATGTACAGAGTACATTGAAACCAGGGTAGCCATTCTCCAGGGAACCTGCCCTGAAAAATGAGGGCTATCCCCAAAAGTTATCAATTGCTTACTAGGTGCCAAGCACTGTTCTAGGCAGTGGTAATACACAGACAAAAACAAAACAGTCCCTGCTCTCAAGGAGTTTATGTTCTCTTGAGAGAACATACATATATGGCTGTATTTATACCCACATTCACACAACACTTAATTTTGGCTGAGTATGCATTGGTTGGTTTTATGATTAATCTGTGTATTTGTGCATTTGTAACACACACACATATATGTGTGTGTGTATGTGTACATGTGCATATATATACACATATATATGTATGTGTGGATAGATGATAGATAGATAGATAGATAGATAGATAGATAGATAGATAGATAGATAGATAGCCATGTGGCACAGTGGATAGAGTGCCAGGCCTGGAGTCAGGAAGACTCATCTTCCTAAGTTCAAATCTAGACTCAGACACTCACCAGCTGTGTGACCCTGGGCAAGTCACTTAACCCTGTTTACCTTAGTTCCTTATCTGTAAAATGATGCGGAGAAGGGAATGGCAAACCACTCCAGTATCTTTACCACAAAAACCCCAAATGGGTCACAGATGGTTGGATATGGCTAAAAATACTCAACAATAACAAAAATGTGTGTATATGCATATGTGTCAATATGCATACATATTATATGTGTCTATTTGAAATACATATAAGGTAAACATAAGGTGGTTGTTTTCCCCTCATAGGGAATGGGGCACAAGCAATATCAGAAACGGTCTTGGGGAGGAGGTGACACTTGAGGGTCTGTCTGTCTCTTAACCTGCATTTCTTCCTAGATAGGCTCTTGGCCTTGGTCAAGTGAAAGTGATGTTTTATCATTATTCTACCTGCCCTGCGACCTCTAATAGCTATGGGTTTTTATTCTCCTCAACTTGTCCCCTACCTGAACACTCCCCTAAGATCTGCTAATTGACTACTGGAAGCAAGCTTATTGAGGATGCAGAGAGCCTAGAAGTTACCCATGCCAGTCTGCCATGGCTTTATTTTACCTACCTCCTAGGTTCCTGAAGCCCACCTCATGATTTTATTTTGACCAATACTATAAATCCTACTTTGAGTAGCCAGAAGCATTCCAGGGTCCAGCTCCAGGATATGGCACTCTATCCACTGTGTAGTTTGGCTAGGATGAGGGTTCTGAACCTCTTCTGTGATGTGGACCACTTCATTCCCTTTACCAGCCTGATAAAGCTTATGGATCCCTTCTCAGAATAATGCCTTCAAATGCATAAAACAAAATACATAGGGTTACAAAGGAAACCAGTTACATTGAAATACTTATCAAAATGTATTTTTTTAAAGTTTGCAGACCCCAGATAGAAGCTCCTATGACACAAAAGTCAGGGGTTATATTTTTTCAGCCCCTTGATTTTCTAGTGGCTAGTGGCCTCACTCAGAAACCTGGGAAAATGTCTTCAATAGGCAGCCCAAAAGAATTGCACTACCTCCCAACTTACAACCACACTGAATAGAATTTAATCACAAGAGGAAAGGTTCACTAAAATTCATGGACATCAATAGACACCATATCCTGGAGCTGGCCCCTGGAACTCTTCTGGCTACTCAAAGTAGGACTTACAGTATTGGTCATAGCAGAATCATGAAGTGGGCTTCAGGAACCTGGGAGTTAGGTAAAACCATCTATAAATTTTAATTATACTTTTAAAACTAGGGAGAAAGCATGGAGTATTGTACTCAGAGTCAGAAGACCTAGCTTCTTAAAACCAAGCTCCAACCTTTTCTTGTTAACTGTGAAGACTGGCAAATCAATGAGCTCATTTCCTCAATTATAAAATGGAGATAATGTCCACACTGCATCCTTCACAGATTAATGAGCAAAGTGTTTTGTAAATATTACATTGCTATCCAAATGTGGCATTGTGATTTTAAAAAAAAACTCACTAATTCTAAAATGGTATTTCATAAATTGAATATTGTTTAACTTGCTTTCAAAATACATGTGGTAGTGGGACAGGAGGAAGAGCAAAACTATTTTCTGCAATAAAAAATGTCATTCTTAAAGAAATATTTCCGCTTCACAGTCCTGTTCTTTTTCCCAGGGGAAATGATTAGAGCACCTTAAGCCTCCAGCAGACTCGCAGTTCCCATTGTCTTTGCAACTCCCTCCATTCCCCTTTTCCTGAACATCATATCCACAAAAAGCAGCTTGCTACTGCAGCTGACACAAATTGTAATGCTGATAAAGGGAGAACGCTGACTGAAGAGCAGATGGACGTGCTTCAAGGCTCCCTGGGCTCAGCCAGCTCTGCGCATGCCCTGGGAGTATTCACAGGAGGTGATTATCACAGAACCCAAATGCTGGCTCCACAGCTGCTGCCTGCCCAACATGGGCCCTTCCTTCTCCATCCCGTACTTTGTGCAACGAGTTTGAAAGCACTTAATCCCTGCTGAGTATGGGTGGGTTGGTTTATTGTATGGTTAACCAATTGTGAAATGATTCAGGCTCTTTGGATGATAAATCAGCATTAACAAGAAAGAGAAACAATGTGATGGCAGGCATCGGTCTCTTAACTTTTTCATCATACGCATCACCAATTCATTTATTTTTAAATGATAAACGTATAATACTGTACTAATCATACACATTGTAAGACTAAACTTTTAAAAAAGCGTTTGGTTAAAAAATAAATATTTGATCTTAGAATTAAGAGGGAGCTACTGAAATTTATTGAGTAGGAGAATTATATTGGGGCAGTAGGTGGCACAGTATATAAAGCACCAGCCCTGAAGTCAAGAGGACCTCAGTTCAAATGCCACCTCAGACCAAACACTTGACACTTACTAGCTGTGTGACCCTGGGCAAGTCACTTAACCCCAACGGCCTAAAACAATTTTTTTTAATTAAAATTTTAAAAAAGAGAGAATTATACGGTCAGACTTGCCCTTCAGGGGGAAAAAAAGTCTGTGCTGTGAAAAAATCTACTGTGAAAGAGAGGAAGCAGGAAGACAAATTGGTTGTTTGGTTTCTTGTTGTCCCTGTGCTTAAAGAGAACCAAAATGACATCACCATGCTAGAGTCAAGTTACAGTGTGTCTGACTGTGGCTGATCAGGTCAATATGAGTTCAGAATGTTCTACCACAGGTCGGGCACAAATAGTCCATGTGAACGAACATGTGGGGTAGATTCTTTAAATTTGCACATTTTGCTTCTCTTTTGAGCTATTTCAATTCTGTTTTGTTCACAGAGCACAGCAAGAGGAGGGTCTGAAGGAGGGTGGAGCTGTGTGAGTGCAGAATAGGGGATAAATGTGGAACTGACAAGGTTTGCCTGCCAAACGAGATTAGATATGTGGATGGATATGGGGTGAGGAAAAGTGAGGGGTCAAAGATATTAATACCAGAGGCTAAAAAAAAATTTTTTTTAAATAATTGAGGTTGTGAGAACTGGGAAGACTAGAAGGATGATGGTGGCCTTGACCTGGGTGGAGAAGTTTGGAGAAGGGGAAAGTTTGAGGGAGAAGGAAGAAAACAGATATAACATTTGTGATACAGATCACAGTTCATCCATGCCAACTGATTATTTTGACTCATTCTGTCCTGCCCAAAATGAGAAAATGAAAGTCAGGATTCTGGCTTACCATTCACTGCCCCAAAATTTAGCACCCACTGTTTGAGGGGTGGCTACAAAAGCAAGGTGTGGAGTGAGATTTTCCCATTGTCACCTACCTAGCTGCTGTAGGTATCCAGGTAGTGTTTAGATTATATAGTTAGGTAATAAGTCCCCTGAGCAACTAGGTGATATAGCAGATAGAACTTTCAACATCAAGTCTAGAAAAGACTGCCTAGCCTTATATAAAGTCAAGTCAATAAGCACTTATTGAATGCTTACTATGTGTCAAGGAGGGCAGCTAGGTGGCACAGTGGATAGAGAGCTGGGCCTGGAGTCAAGAAGACTCAGCCTCCTAAGTTCAAATCTGGCTTCAGACACTTGCTAGCTATGTGATCCTGGACAAGTCACTGAACCCTGTTTGCCTCAGTTTCTTCATTTATAAAATGAGCTGGAGAAGGAAATGACAAACTACTCCAGTATCTTCGCCAAGAAAACCCCAAATGGAATCACAAAGAGTCAGACACAACTGATATGACTGAACAACAACAAATAAGTCCCCTAGGAGCCAACACCAGGTTCAGATAATAGGAAGCCCTGGGAGTTTTTCATAGCAGAGGGAAGGGGCTAAGTGGGGGAGTGGTAAAGATAAGTCCTAGGATCAGCTATTAACAGGTGGGTAGGATGCAAACTGTCATCCTGTCTTCTAATCAATTGATTATATACCCCTTCAAGTCAGGTCCCCATCTGTCCTGGTGTAGTGTTACAAGTCTCCAAGAGATCCCAGGCCCCCCACTTTGGAGATCATTGGTGTAATGAATAGAAGACCTCTTAATATCTCCAGGCATTTCTCTAATACTGTAAGTTATATCAGAGTTAAAATCACAGCTCAGTACCCTTCAAAAACAAACAAAAACAGGAAAGAAAAGATAGTGATTTTCTGAGAAGATAATAGAATTCTGGATAAATTCTACAGTTTCAAGACCCAATAGCTGGGTAGGATAATCCTAGCTGCTCAGTTCTGGGTCTTCAACTCTACAGTTGTCACTTTTGTTTTCACCTACTTAGTAACTTCTTACCTCATCATCTTACTTTCTCCCATCTTGACAATTACAGCTAACTTCTTTTCCATTGTCTTATAAATTTCTTAAGTTGTCTTAGCACCTTCTTTCTCCTTCACCTTCTTTGGTTTATCCTCTTCTCTTTCTTCTGGAGTCCTTGTCCTTTAGGTTGAGTTCTTCTGTGACTGTTGCTCTTGCATATGCTCCTTGGATTCTTCCCACCTTCTCCTTCCCTTCCCCCTCTTTCACCTAGGTTCCTTCTGCCTAAATCTTCCTTCTTCTCCTTGAATCTTCTCTCTAGCCGCCTTGTTTTCTTCTTCTTCTTCAATTTCTCATCAAGTCCTCCCAACTTTCTCCCACCCCAAACCCAAACTCTACCTCAGGGCCTCTTCACAATTACCAAACTAAATTCAAATTTCAAGGCCTATAAGTTCCTATTTCTTGCTTCCAGAAACCTCTTAGGTGAATACGTGCCGGTGGGAGATAGAATGTCAGATTTGGCAGATATTAATTCAGAACTAAGATGAATGAAAAACAATTTTAGACTCTACATTGAGCCAAGGGGGAAAATTCTGACTATTTGAATGGCTTAGTAGAACAACAAGATGCACCAGGAGGTCATGATTTCCTTACCAATGAAAATGTTTCAAGCAGAGGCTGTATTAGTTGTCAGGAGTAAAGGGAGCATAAATTCCTAGCTGTAAGTAATGTTCATTTTACCCATGATGATAATGAGGTGCAGAAAAGTTAAGTAACTTGTTCAAAGAAGTAGTAAATAGTAGGGTTAGGATTTAAACCCTAGACCTCTGAAATCCAGTCCTCTTTCTACTTAGCAAATTGCATATTGTAGATGGGATTTTTAAAATCAAATATGGGCTGGACGAACTGGATCTCTTCCAAAACTGAGTTACCCAAAGTGACCCTTCACATTTTTTCTAAATGTCAGTAAAATGAATTTGGCATAATTGTCTTCATAGATGTATAACTAACCCCAGATATGTGCTGGATTGGGATGATGCCTATGGAATTGGGCATGTACTCCCATAATCTATATTGTAGGACTTTACCTAAAATTTTAAGCTGTTACGGCAGAAAAGAATCATAGTTCCCAGTGCATAATCTTGTATCATCAGAATTAGTCATTGTACTTACGAAACTGTTCTAAAATGTATATAAATTTTACTAACAGATACTTAAAACACTAAGATCTTTCATGAGGAGTTAAAACATATTTTGATAAAGGGAACAAAAACAAAAATTCTTTTTAGTAGAAGAATTATTGAAATGAGATCCCTGGGCTCTAATCCCAGATCTCCCAATGCTATCATGCATAGTATCATAGAATCTAGAGCTGGAAGATATTTTGGAGATACAATATCTAGTCTAACCCCCTCATTTTACAGATGAGGAAGTTGCTACATGATAGCTTCACTTCTCACTTCTGAAATTCTCACTCACCATTTTCCTCACAACAATGTACATTTAAATATCCTCTCTTTAAAGATCTTGCCATGGTGGAATGAAAACTATATATAAATATGAAATGTTATGTAGATTTTGTAATCCAAAGTTTATTTTCAATTCTGAGGATGAACTCATTCCTATAGTCTCTGTACAAATGTTTAAGATTTAAGGAAATTCTACAATGTATCTTCCAGGCTGCCCTTTAAAACAAATTGTGCCTCAGAAAGCATATTTTTTTCTGAGACAATTTTTTTTTATATTCCCTTACCTGATTTACCTTGGAAAACTTCAAAGATTACTTGTATTTTTCCACTATAGCAATAGAACATATTACTGTAATAAATTCTTCATATCCCTCTGGGCTCCTTGAGTAGTTTACTGTCAAGAAGGATGACTGGGGGGAAAATAAGATTTTTCTTTCTATGGCAAAATACCTAACACTTACTACCAACAAACGGACTTAGGTTTTGCGCGTACAAAGACAGTGTGAGATCTAAAGTGTTGTACCCCCACCATCTCTGGATCCGTAGGGATATTCTGCTTTATTTTTCAAATCAATATCAAACATATCCTTTTATGCTATATTCTGTCAAGGCAATAGATCAGACATCCATCTGCTTTCAAGTGTCTCACCAATTTAACTTCATATTGCTGACTTCACTATGACAATACTAAATATCTCTTTAAAAAAATTAATTTATAGTCCACAGAGATCAACCTTTGGGATTTGGAATTTGTATTGAAAACTAACAATCAAGATAAAATCACTAGATTTAGTTGTATTTCCAATTGGCAGTTGTCAACGATATGTATATTTGTCAGAGACCAATTTACCGTACAAAGCAAAAAGAAATTAGTGGATAATAATGTATTTGTATCATTTTGTTCCAAATTCTTAGTGCTTTTAGAGTATTATATGTCCTTGATATTTCCATTTTTTAAATTATATTATTATTTGAAAGTTGATAGTCCTCATCTACTGATAAGATCAGATGAGACACGCAAGAACAATTTCCAGAATGAAAGTGAGGCTGCTGACTTTGCATAGCCTTCCCTCACTTAAATCCAATTCACTTGCATGTCATGGTATCACCTCATGGTCCTCTTTGAGAATGAAGGACAAACAACCTCTGTGAGTAGAAATAAGAGCTACTCCACTGGAGACCCAACTGGCATTGGACAATTGATCAACACAGCTCCTTTCTTCCTTCCTTCTTTCCTTCCTTCTTTTCTCCCTTTCTTCCTTCTTTTTTCTTTCTTTCTTCCTTTTGTTTTCTTTCTTTCTTTTTCTTTCTTTCCTTCCCTTCCCTCTGTCAAACCCTTACTTGTGGCACTCTGCCCAAAGGAATATAAATTTTGATCTCTGAAACCTTTTTTCCTTAAGGACCAAGTCTTAAACCCAAATCACTCTGGCTCTCATTAATTGGCCAACAATAGGTCCTAGGCCAAGCCCTAGTTGATCATTGTTTGGGCCCTGATTGTCTCAGAGTAAATGAATATAAATAGCAATTGTTTTCATTTTGGCCAGAAACCTTGAGGGTCTTCTCCTCTCAGATTGATTCTTTTTAAACTAGATAAAGAGGCCATTCTCTGCCTAATTTCTTACCTAACCTTAATCACTGAATGAGTGTTGCCTCTGTCAAGGTCTCCAACTGCATCCAGAACCATCTCTAGTCTTCCTGATCTGTATCTCACCACTGGACCCAGATGGCTCTGGAGGAGAAAGTGAGGCTGGTGACTCTGCACAGCCCTCCCTCACTTAAATTCAATTCATTTGCATGTCATGACATCACCTCCCTGATGTCGTGTTCCTTTTCTAGAACAAAGGACAAACAACAACAACAAACAGTTTCATTATATATTTTCATGACTTTTTACAAATTGATAACATGAGGGTATGTCAAAAGTATCCACCCAATACAGCCAGAGCTAAAGCATCTCAACTCCAGAATCAGGATGACCTGGATTTAAATCTGGATACTAGCTATGTGACCCTGAGCACATCACTTAACCTCAAAGGACTCCCAGGCAATTCTCTAAAGCTATGATGTGCAGAGCAGCTGTTCTCTCAAGGTCCTAATAATAACCCTGGTGTGTGTTGAAGAGAAAAGAGGATATACTCTTATTACCTGCCACTGTAGCTTCTGAGCCCCAATCAGTGGGCCTCTCATTTATTTTTTTTTAAATCTGTCTTTGTAATACCACTGAATTTTTTAATAAATTTTTTGATAGCTTTTATTTTTATAGCACCAAATTTTCCCCTATACCTCTCCTTTTCCTCCTTCAGAGAACTATCCCTTATAATAAAAATTATTTTAAAAAAATTAAAAAAAGGAAAAATTTAGTAAAAACGAATCAATATATTGAAAAAAATTGATAGCATATTCAATGTTCCACATCTATAGATGTCTACCATCACTATCACCACTACATACAAGTGAAGAGTGAATACCATTGCCTCTCAAACATGAAATATTTACTTAATGATAAGACAAAATCAAGAATAATTGTGACTTTTACTCAATAAAACACCAGAGCAGAAATAATTATAACATTTACGTATATAAGGCAATAGAAAAGAAACTTGTAGACCCAGGTCAACTTAAAATTCTGTATGGAAGGCTTTGATATCCTGGATCTCTTTAAAGAAAAGTCTGCAACAAGAGTGATAGGCAAAACTGCTTCTCTTCTGTCTGTTCTCCCTCTGGTCCTTACAGCTCTCCTGATGAATAAAACCATTTCTCTGATACCATCAGGTCACCTAAGATTTGACAAATTCTTCTGGCACACAGCCACAGCAGGATTCTGAGAAAGTGTCAACTCTCTTTTAGTGACAAATAGGTCCCTTAAACTGGAAAACTGCTAAGTTCTTCAGATCTACTCTAAGTTTCTGAGGAATTTTTCCCTGTTAAGTGGTGGGTGGCAATAAGGTCATGAAACCTATCCCTGGACAGATCTTCAAATAGTAGAGGAATTTTGCTTTGCCCAATCAGTTTTCAGAAAGCCAAATCTCTTCACACACACACACACACACACACACACACACACACACACACACACACACAAATGCAAAGACACCTTCCCTTCTCTCTTTCTCTCAAATCAGAGAAGGCAGTACAGAGAGCAACCTAGCTATCTCAGAGATTTCTCTCAGGCTTTAGAGAATACTAAAGAGTAATAATTCTAGAATGCTCTCCACACATCAGTAGTATTGAACTCTTTTCCAACACCTAGTTAGCTCTGAGCAAAGCAATACTTATCTTTCAATGACTACAACTTCCAATGCAACAGTTACAAAGCCTTCCCATGAGTTCACCTGTTGTCAACTTATGTACTCTGTCACAGTCAGCTTTCCTCCTAGATTCCTCTAAATTCTGCTCCTGACTTGTTGTGCATTCATATTCTTCCTCTTCTCCTTTTCTACATTTTAACCTGCCTAATTTATCTTATAGCTTTCTCTCTATCATCCTATAATTTCTAATGCCTCATAAACAGTAATCCATCTTTCGCTTATGATGTAAAACTCAACATTTCCATCTTTCTTTTAGGCATGACCTCAGATGTACTTATAAAATCTTTCCGTTGACTCCGAACAGTTGTTTGATTTACAATTTCTGTTATAGCCTTTAAAACTTTAAAAATAATCAAATGCAAATGAGCTGATGGTTATCACAGTCTTTATTCTTCTTTCAAACAGGTCCTCTCAAAAGATTTATCTGAGGGAAATTTTTCTATCTAGTCATTACAATAGTCTGAGTCTGTCAAGCATTCTTTCTCAAAATCTGAAAGAGTTCAAGATTTGGGTTTTTTTTCCAGATTTCCTTATGGAAATTTCCTTTTTTCTGCCTTCTTTCAGCAAGCAAATTGTTCACAAAGAAAAGGAGAGAGAGAGAGAGAGAGAGAGAGAGAGAGAGAGAGAGAGAAATCATGAATTATATAGTTGAATGGGATTTCTCTTTCCATTACTGTCTCTTGGTTTTTTCTTATTGCTTTGTAGAAATGCTGTTGATTTTTGTACATTAATCTGGCTATTATACTAAAGTTATTCATTGTCTCAGTCACTGGGGTCTGTGCAAAATCTCTAGGGTTTTCTAAATAAGTCATCATGTCTGCAAATGCAAATAATTCTGCATCTTTATGCCAAAATTTGTGTTTTTAATTTCTTTCTCTAATTCAATTACTATCACGAGAATTTCTAAACTATGTCAAATAATAGTGAGAAGAAACATCACTGCTTTACCCTTCTGTTTTTTGAAAGCTTATAATGTTTCTCTGTTACAAGTAATGCTGGCTTTTGGTATTAAGTATAGATTTTTTACCATAATGAAAAATGCCACCTCAATCCTTGTGCTTTTTAGAATGTTTAACATGAATGATTCTTTAAAATGATTCTTTCTACAATTGTTGACATAACCATATGGATTTGTTTGTTTTCATTTTATCAGGATTAATTATAGTAATTGTTTTTCTAATGTTAAACTATCTTTATATCTATAAGTCTGATTTGATCATAGTGATATATACACATGAGTACATGTATATATGTGTGTATGTCCAGATTAGATTTATACTTACAAATTATACAAAATGCAAATTACAAATCTGTACACATCAGATATAACTTATCTTTGCATCTATAGTATAAATCTAATTTGGTATGTATAACTATGTATAGTGATACTACATATATATGTATGTATATGTATGTGTGTGGGTGTGTCTGTATGTATCTATCACTACTACCAAATTATATTTATAGAAGCAAAGTTTGGTTGTACTCACATACACACACACACACACACACACATTGTATATGTCTTTTCAGCTAGTATTTATTTTACAGATTTCTCTGTGAATATTCACTTACCACATTGGTTTGCTTAATCTCTCCCTGGTTTATGTATTAGGGTCATGTTTGTCTCCAAAAAAAAGCTTGGTAGACTTTTCGTTCTCAATTTTTGAGAATAATATAATATAGATATTACTAACTGCTCTTTAAATGTTTAGTAAAATTCATCTGATAATCCATCTGGAGGTAAGCTTTGTTGTTCTTGTTGTTTTTCCTTTTTACAATTCCTTGATGGCTTTGTTCATTTTCATTTTCCGAAGCTAGGTAAGTCAAAATATGTATTTTGTGTTCTGTTAATATGGATATCCTATATGTTTGCAGGCAAACATACATTTTTCTCCAAATCTTCAGTTTTGCTAGCATATAATTGTAAGCCCCTTGGGTTGAAATTATAAGAGGACATGGACAAGAGTTGTGCAAAAAGAATAGGCATCAATGAGTTCTGATCTGTAGCATAGGAAGGAGCTTGCAAATCAATCAGTGCACAGTGCACTAATTTAATAATCCTGAGTAGGGTATTCAGAGTTTTGTTTTTTTTATTTTTGTATGTATCCAATGCTTTTTCAACTACATTATGCCACCTCTGTATATCTACATATCAAAATCATTGTAGGCTTTCCCATTATAAGACATTTGCCCTCTTGTTCTCTGTTCTTAGATAAAATATTGTATATTCCCCAAAAGTAAATTTGACCATATTCAAAAACAAATCTAAAAAAATTTACACAACAGTCTATCTCTTTCCACCAGTCTTTGCTTAGGCAGGGCTCCTCCCCACCCCACCCTCATTCTCAGAATGTCTAACTTCTTCCCTCTCACCTTTGGAAAGCCCTTATTCCTTTCTTGACTCAACTCAGTGTCCATTTCCTTTATAGGACCCTTTCCTGATTTTCCCATTTGCTAGTGCTCCCCACCATATGCATTTTGCTTTGTGTTTATTTTTTTTTCAAAATTATAATACAAGGGTTTAAAAGCAAGAAGTGTTTTTGTGGGTTGTTTTTTTTTTCTTGGCTGATGTCTCCACATCTAGTACATAACTTTGCCCAGGGTACCCACATAATGCAATCAAAGATTCAGAGCTGGAGAGGACCTCAGAGGCCATCTATTCCAAACCCCTCATTTATAGAAGAGAAAATTAAGGGCTAAAAAAGTGATTTTTTTCAATATTCTACCAATAGTTTGCATCAAGAGTAGGATTTGAACCCATGTTTTCTGGGTCCAGAGCTAAGGCTAATTCTACTTTATCCTGAATTGAAGTGTTTGGAAAGGGAGCTGAGAGAGAGCTTGAAGCTAACTTTGGCCAAACCTTTAAGATAACCTGTTAGAGCTGGACAGGGCATTTGAGGTTATTTAGTCCAGCTTGAGCATTTTACAACAGAGTAAACTAAGGCTCCAGAGAGGGGAAGTCACTCTAACACTTGACCTAGATCATAGAGAAATGAGCATTCATTTCTAAAACTGAGGATGAGATGAAGTGGAATCATGGAACCTAAATCTCCTAGACTGTTAGAATTAATAGGAACCTTAGAAACCACTTTGTCCCACCCCTCCATTTTACAGAGCCCTAGAGTTAGTAGCAAAATAGGGAACAAAACCAAGATTTTTGATTCTTAGTCAAGTGCTCCTTCAACCAAGTTGTTGACATTTGGTTTACCTGAGGCAGTTGGTAGATACTGGGACAAAAGAACACCAGCACTTCCAGAATAGCAGCCCCTAGTTTCATGAGTCAGGATGAGCAATTGACCAGGGAGAGAGGAATCAAATCCTTCCATATATGTGTTGGCTCTGAGCTTCCCTCATTCCTATTGTTTGGAAAGTTTGAAGAAGGAAAGAAATAAAACAAAGCAGGGAGGATTGCAACCATCTCGAGAAAGCCTGAAAAGACAAAATTTTGAGGGAAAGAAATGGTCCTAGTATTGGGAAAACAAAGGACTACGTAGAAAGTCATGGCCTCCCAGTAGTCTTAGATGCTCTCTTTTCTCTAATTAAAACCTGCTTGAAGTGTCTGGGCAGGATGCCCATCATTCATCCCACTTCCTGTCTCTTGACCACCTGACAGCCATGCTTCTTTCTCTCTATGGCAAGAATGAGTTACACATTGACCAACCACTACTGGATAGAATGGACCCATTCTCCAAACCAGGGACAGGGCCAGTATTCGGCATTCAGTTGTTACTTCTATACAAATATATACATATACATACATATGTATGTATGTATGTATGTATGTATGTATGCATGTGTGTGTGTTTGTGTGTGTGTGTGTGTATTGTAGATTAATTGGTGCTTAGTGATTTTTTTAAAAGTATTTTTCCAGATAATCAATTTTGTCAGGTATTTACTCCTGGATAACAGAGCAGGTTGAATTGCAAGGTTGGAAGGTCAGTGGGGGCATAGGTCTGGACTGGATTCCAATTTAGACTGGAAAATGGAAAGGGATTTGGCAGCTGAAAAATTAAAAGAAGCTGAGGAAAATATATTAGGTTGACTGGTATTCAGAACTGGAATGGTTTAAAGTAGGGAAATGGACAATGAAATTGGACCTAAAAGAAAGTTTATATCACTGATTTTTGTGAGTAAATAATTAATAAGATGGTTGTGGTCCTCCATGCTTTGTTTTATGCTTTCTTCCATTAAATTAAGAATAGTTGTTTAATTAAAGATGTTTGTACCTTGAAAAGGTTTATTTGCTATCTAATTGGCTGTAGCAATAACTTCAACTATCCAAATTGCTGTGTGGAGCTCTAAGGTTTATTATTCTATTGATATCCTCAAAATACAAATGGTCATAATGTGCCTATAAAACATAAATGTAATGAGTTTCAGAAGATGTATTTTAATATAAAATGCACAATGTGGTGATTAAAGCCATGGAAAGAATGATGATTAGGTAATATAATATTCTAAAAGTATATAATATCATACATTATTAAAGAAGGTGTTTTAATAATGAAAATATTTTTTACTATTTGAGTCACTTCAGAAAGTGAAAAAATAAATTCACTTCACCTTAAAGCATCCAGCTGTAAATCTGGAAAAGATTCTGAAAGTTTCTAATCCTCATTCAGTTCAGAGTGCTGAACCTGGAGTCAGAAAGACCTGAGTTCAAATTTGGCATCAGACACTTACTATGTGACCCTGGGAAAGTCACTTAACCTCTGTCAGCCTCAGCTTCCTAAATGTTCAGTGGAAATAACAGTATCACTACCTCCCAGGAATGTTGTAAGCATCAAAAGAGATGATATTTGTACATTGCTTAGCCCAGTACATAGAAAGCATTTAATTCATGCTTATTTCTTTCCTTTCTCATTCTATAAATAAGGTTTCTATAACAGGACTGAATTCCTAATTGAGAAGTATGAATCACCTACAGAAAGTCTCATGCATCTGTCCTTTGTTCTGATGGGCCAAATTCAAAGAATGAAGTTTTTTTTGTTGTTGCTTTAATGACTATTGTCACTATTAGAAAATTCTAGATGGTCTAGAAAATTATTCTAGAAAATCATTCCATTGTGCCTTCTAGTTGGTCACAGGTTTCATCACAATCAGGAAACCAAGATTGCCTAAATTTGAGATCTTATGCAGGTAAGGAAAGAAATTTACTTCTGAAAATTATCATTCCTACTTTTTATTTTTTTAATTTATTTTGATTTATCAACAATCACTTCCATATGCTTTTGAGTTTAAAATTTTTCTCCGCCTCCCTCCCCACCACCCTCTCCAAGACGGCACACAATCTGATATAGGCCTTTGGAGATGTCTTAGATGCTAGTATTGCTGGGAAGGGTTAAGTTTATCAATATTAGTCATCACACAATGTGGCTGTTATTCATTCCTACTTTTTAAAATAACAGTGTGACACTCATGGTACTGAATCTGACAAAAACAATGAGGTCCCTTCATTAATATTTTTCAACTTAAAATCTTACAAATTTCCATTCCTTCCTATGTACTATTTGTATGACCTTGGGCTGAACCTGTTTCCTCATTCCCCTGTCTGAACCTGTTTGCTTATCTGTACAGTGGGAGGGTCTGACTAGAATATCTCTAAGATCTCTTCTACAGAACCAGGAGAACATCATAAGCAGTAACAGCCACATTATGGGATGACTGGCTTTGGTAGACTTGGTTCTTTACAGCAATGCAAGAATCTAAGACAGCTTCAAAAGATTCATGATGGAAATTGCTATCCATACCCAGAGAAAGAAATATGGAGTCTGAATGCAGATGGAAGCATAATATTTGATCTTCTTTTCCTTTGTGGTTTTGTTTTATTGCTCCATTCTCATGGTTCCTCCCATTAGTTCTAACTGTTCTTTACATCATGACTAATGGGAAAATATGCTTAACATGAATGTATAAGTAGAGCCTATATAGGATTGTACACCATCTTGGGGAGGGGGGGAAGTGGGAGGGGGGAAAAGTTAAAAACTCAAAATCTTATGGAAGTGAATGTTGCAAACTAAAAATAAATAAATGAAATTTAAAAAAAAAAACCATAAGATCTCTTCTAGTTCTTTATCCTTATGAGCTTTTGCTTCAAAGTTGGTATACCTTCTAGCATTTCCCACCAACAGGGGGTTTCTACAACTCTCAGCATGCTTGATTTCAGCTAGGTTCAATTAAAATTTCCTCACCTGTCCTATCTACCTCATCTGCCAACTGTATCCACTTAACTATTTATAAACTGATGAATCATTTGTTCCCATCAATATCAGCAGGAAAATATATATCAGAAACCCTTTATAATTTTATGCTATTAATCAATCAAATCAATAAGCATTTATTATCTACTCCACGACAGGTGCTAGTCACCTCAAGGAGCTTATATTCTAGCAGGGGAAATAATATGTGCCTATATAAAGATAGACAGACAGATAGATAGATGATAGATTTGTGTGTGAATGTATACATGTACATGTACATATGCACACATATACATACATGTGTATATTTTGTGGTTATTCAGTCATTTTTCAGTCACATCTGACTTTTTATGACCCTACTTGGGGTTTTCTTGGCAGATTGTGGAATAGTTTACCATTTCCTTCTCCAGCTCATCTTACAGATGAGGGAACTGAGGCAAACAGGGTTAAGTAACTTGCCCAGGGTCACACAGCTAGTAAAGTGTCTGAGGCCAGATTTGAACTCAAAAAGATAAGTCTTCCTGATTCCAGATGGGTCACTTAATCCACTGCACTACCTAGCTGCCCACACATATATATACATATTACATAAATGGATAAATAAAAATGCAAATTAATGGGGAGGTGGGGTGAGCTATCAGTACTCACTGCTTAAAAACAGAATACAATTTACAATTGCACATACATTCCACACATAGAAATGATATGGTGTAATTTCCATCAACAGGGAAGAACAATTTCATTATGGGTAGTAAACTTCCACTAGGAAATGTCTAACATTCATATCATATGCATTCAGCTCACATATTATAATATAACACACAGAGAATAGCATTCAATAAATTTTTTTGTGATGATTGAAGTCTTAAGGTTTGTGTCAATGAGCAAGCATTCCAGCTAGACTGGTAGGAGCATTGGAACATAAGTTAGAATATCACTACTTTGCTGTAGAACTTTGGGTACATTACAACTTCTTTAGACTTCATATGCAAAACAAGGAAGCTTAACCAGAGAATATCAGAGGTTTGCAACATTTGGCTCAATACCAAACATGATCTTAAATCTAGTTCCGTGTTGATTTTATATATTTTGATTTTACACAAAAAGAAAATAAAAATGCTTGTTCATATAAATATATGATAGAAAATAACTGAAGCAGTTCACAAGCTCTCTTGCTAAGAGATGGAAGTATATGCATACATATATATAATTTTATTTTAAGCTACCTAACCATTCAAAAATAATGAATAGCTTATTATAAAATGTTTTTCTTTACTGCATACTGATTATGTGTTAAATGATAAATGTATTTAAAACTCAATTTCATATATCACTTCATTTTAAACAGTATTTATATAAACCAATCTCTGTAATTAAAGAATGTCTTAAGATGAGGCTTTCTTCTCTTTTACCTTTGGCATACTGCTGCATTCTCACAGAAACTACTGAATGACTGACCAGGGTTGCCAACCAGTTCGTCTGAAAATCTGCCAAGTAAAACAATAGCAACATAAGAGGAGAATAAGTTTAAATTGAAAATCGGCCTTATTACTACACTGAGAGGGCAATATAGGTTTTGTTACTGCAGGACATCTGTGATAGTTTCAAGATAGCACATGCCCACTGATCATGGTTTTCGAACAGCCTGATGTTTATGCTGCAAGAATGCAAACATTCATAATATCTTGGTCATGTGATTACCCAGCTGATGAGGAACAATTATAGGGAAAGAAAAGGGAATGAGGGAACTCTCTGGTGCACCATACAGAATGCAAATGTGTCTATCCAGTGGTTTGCACTAAAATGTCAAATTCTTGTCGTGATTTGGAAACAACATGATAACGGGTTTAGAAACTGCAAGAGAACATTGCACTTAGTGGGAAGCTATTAGAGTATTGCTGTACTAATACCCAAATTGTTGTGGGCATAATCATGAGGAATTCAAATCACTGCAGAAACAAATATGTCATCTTCCAAACCTGCACATACTTGTTGTCATGAAGGGAAAAAAGACATTTGTAACATAACTGGGAAATTATTTACTGCTTAAGATGCCATAAAAGATTTCTTTTAGTGCAAATGCCTTGAACCATCATAACAAACCCACAAAACATTCATAAACCCCCAAATGGAAATCACTACTTTAAAGTGTAGAGGTACTTTGAATAGTAACAGAATTTGGTAACTAGAAAATGGGGTGATATTTTTAGATTGAATGTATCACAAAGAGATCCCACATGCTCATAGATGCCCTAACTGATTCTTGTCAACTGCATGGAAGCACTAGGGACGTGTATGATTTATATATGAGGGAGCTTGCACTGCAGAATAATGAAGGGTCCCCTAATGGGCTGCTAAACCAAAAGAATGAATGTGTCAATAGATGTACAAAAGAGACTGATCTGTCTCTCTGTCACTCTCTTCCTTTCTGGCAGTAAAGCCAGAAACTGAGGGAACTCCCTAGAGGCAGCTTGGTGGTTCAATGAAAAGAGTGCTCAGCCTGAGGTCAAGAAGACCTGAATTCAAATTCCACCCCAGACACTTATTCATTGTGTGACCCTGGGCTATCATAGAAAAAATACTGGAAGCAGCCAATGAAACAATATTTATCAATTGGGCAATGGCTTGTATTTAGTAACCAATTTAGAATTATGTATAAAAAGTTACTAAATACTAAACGTTGATCCAGGTATACCATTTATAGGCCTACCCTAAAGAAACCAAAGAAATAGAAAAAAGTTCTATAGGTACAAAAATATTTGTAATATTTTTTCTTTGTTTTTGTGTGTGTGTGTGATGTTGAAAAACTAAAAACTGAGGGAGTGCCCATAAGTTGGGGAAATGACTGAATAAATCGTAATATATAAAGATAATGAAATATTATTGTGCTATAAGAAGTGAGGGAAAAGATGACCACAAAAACATACCGAAAGAATTGTATGAACTGATATAGAGTGAAGTGATCAAAACCAGAAGAATTTATTCTATTGTGAAAACAACATTAAAAGACCTAGGAACTTAAGACTTGAGAATTCTAATCAATTAAATTATTAATCATAATTCCAGAGAACAGTTAAAGAACACTCACGACAGAGAGATATTAGACTAATATGCAGAATAAGAAATACACTTTTATATGTGAGCAATGTGGGCATTCTTTTTGCTTATCTGCCTATGTGATACAGGTTTTCTGTATTTATTTCATTCTTTTTTTTTCTTTTCAATGGATGGGGGAAGATCAGAGGGGAAAAATGTATACACAGTATTTTTTTTTAATTTTTAAAAGAAGATGGCAGGGATTAATGGTAAAGGGATTGGGTCCTCTAGATTTATCTATAACTTGATATACCTACAAGGATCACCTCTTTGAGGTCTCTGATAGAGTTATTATAAGATAGTCCTAAGACCTATAGAATGAAAATTTTATTGTAACTTTCTGTGACTTAGAATTTTTCACATTAAATGCTTTTTTTCTTGATCCCAGAGGGAGTTATCATGGTGTTGTGGTTGGAGAACTAGCATCAGAGAAAAGACTTGTGTTCAAGTCCCAGTCCCTGCTACTTGCTAATTTTGGGACTCTAGGCAAATTACTTAATCTCTCAGGGACTCAGTCAGTTCTCTAAAACTGAAGTTGCAGAAAAGACACTGATCTGCACTGGCAAGACATTCCTGACACTGATGAAATTTTAGTCAAGTCAAAAATAAATAAATAAAAGGAAAAACAGAGGAAGTAGAGGGTAAGAATTATGTGTGGAAATTATTGAAGAGTTACGAAATGGAGGCAAAATTGTCAAGAAACATTGCCTGAATTGTCATTGGGAAGGAATGAAAGTAGTAACGTGTATGTCATATTAAAATCTGCTTCTTCCCTGAAAAACACCTGGACTCTTCAGCTAATGAACAATACAACAGCTTCCTCTCCTTTAATTATACTCTACTTTTCAGTTACTTACTGTTATTTGTATCTAAATCAAAGCCTGTAGTTGGAGCAATCTTCCATCTGGGTTTTCAGTACTTTAGAGACACTAAATATGTACATGCAGGGATGTGTGAGCCCTGGTGGAGAGAAGAGGACGTGATCATAAAAACTGAAATCAACTAACATGAATGTAACATGAACGTCCTTTCCCAAATGAACTTTTGCCATGAGATCATAGAGAAAGACAAGAAGAACAAAGTCTCTACACTCTGGAATTCCCATATCTCCTTCTGTTTGCAAAGCTTATGGTTTCTGGCTCTAAAGGCATAATACAGTATCCATATATTTAGTTAGACATTTGCATGATGTAGGAGGATTGGCAAATTCAGAGTACAAATTCAAGTTTCAGATAAAAAAAATATTTCAATGTCTCTGTTCTTTGCATATGCACCCAGAGGCTCTGAAAAATGACTTTCCAATTGTCTAAAATATCCAACAGTAATTCAAAGTCTAAAATCTGTGAGTTGCTTAGTTTCAGATGAAACTCTACAATTAACATTTGTAGTCAAAATATTCTTTTGAGTCTACACAGAATTTTTAAAAGTGACCAAAAGAGAGGGAGAAAATCCCCCTTTCTCCTTTGTGTCTGAGCCAAAGTCACAGGTATTTGGAAAAAAGTCTTGTCTAGTTAGTTGTTGTATTTTACCTTTGTGTATATCTCTGTGCTTCTGAGATGCAGCAAGGATTGTGGGGGCAGCAAAATGAATAGAATTCTGCATGGGGTAGCAAGTACACTTAACCTCTGTTGTCTCTAGCATACTCCCATTGGGTGACTATTGACAATTATTAAACAATGGCCTCCTGTAAATTTGTAGAGATAGGAATAACACAGAGCTTCAAATTTTGCCATATCACAATAGAGAGAAAAGTTAAATTGAGTTACACTCCCATGTGTTCTGATATAAAACATCCCACTGTACATGACAAAACTAATACAGAATATCACATAGGACCCCAAAAAGACATTCAGAGTTACCAAATTTTTTTTAGTATATTTAAAAGGAATTTTATAAAGAAAAGCCATAATAAACAACTTTGTGCTATTAAGCCAAAAAAAAAAAATCAAGCAACTTATAAGACGGATTGTGATGAAAGAGAAGTGGATATGTGTCAAAGGATCCAGCTTCTAATTCTACTTCTGATGCCTATTTGCTGTTTGGCCTTCTGGTAGTCATTGAAGATCTATAGGCCTACCTATGTTTCTTCATCTATACAATGAATGGGTTAGACTACATCCTTAAGGTTCCCTGTCCCCAGACCTAAATTTAGCGGCCTCTAAATATCTACTGTGTGCTAGACATTATGGGGAACTGACTGCAACACTCCCCACCCAGCCCAGTATCTCAATCCTGATCCTATAATTAGCCAATTCAATTCCATGCTGTTTTCTATCCTGAAATCCCTTGTCCACTAGTTCTGTGATTATCGATCTACTGCCAAACCCTTGCCTTGGATTACTTCCCCTATGCGCCACCTTCAGTCATATTGCTGTGCTGCTAAACAGCACTTGAAGGTAAAGGTTGTGTTGATTGGGTACATTGCAAATTTATGTTATCAAACTTCAAATGGGTCCTCATTGCAACAAGACAACATTTTTATTCCTTCTTACTTAATTCTCTATCTCATTCTCCACAGAACTTATTCCAAACCTTTTTTTCTCCTCAAACCTCTCACAACTTAACTTCCCCACCTCCCTCTCATTTAAGGACTTTGCTTCTTTCTTTAGTGAAAAAAAAAATGAGGATATTTGACGAGTTCCTTCTTCTCCCTTTCTCTTTATCTCAAAAACCTTTGATATCATACATACACACACACACACACATACACACACACACACACACACACATACACACAAACACTTTCTTCTCCTTTTCCACAATCTCTGATAATAGTCTTTCTTTGCACCAAATTCAATCCTTCTGCATTTGTGCTATATATTGCCCCTTCATTCACCCTACCTTTCTCAAATTTTCAGCCTCTATTTATTAGTCCTTCCCTAATACGTTCAAACATGTCTAAGTAAACATGTCTAAGTTTACCCAGTAAGAATAAAATCTTAATTAGATGCTGTCATCATCTCAGGTGTTTCTCCAAGATCTCTCCTCTCTTTTTCAACCAAACTTCTAGAAAAAGTTTTCTACCCTCAATGTCTCCATCTCCTCTTCTCTCACTCTCCTAAACACTCTTCAGTCTGTCTTCTGACACCATCATTCTTCTGTACCTGCTCTAGACAAAGATACTTACAATTTCCCAATTGTCAAATCTACTGTTCCTTTCTCAGTCTTAATCCTTCTTATTCTCTCTGCAGTGTGTGATACTGGTATCTGTAATCTTCTCCTGGAAACTCTCTTCTTTGGGTTTTCTTAACAATCTCTTCTAGTTTTAGCTTTACTTCTTTTACCACTCTTTCTGTTGCTTTTGCTGGTTGATTACACATATAGTAACTAGGTGCTCCCCACAATTCTATGCTGGATACTTTTTTCTCTGCACTCCCCTTCTTGGTGACCTTATCAGTTCTCGTGGCTTTAATTATTATTTCTGTGCTTATCAATCAATCAGTATCATTTATTAAGTACCTGTTATATGCTAGGTACTATGCTAAGCATATCACTCACAAATATGTGTCCATTTGTGTATATAAATAATATTTACATGTGCATATGTGTATATGTGTAGGTATACCTATATGTGTATATGTGTGATCCAACCTCCTAAGCTTTAGTCATGTATTACCAACTGCTTATTGGACATTTCAAAATGTATGTCTCAGAGACTTTTCAATTTCAACATGTTCAGAACAGGTACTCCTATTTACTCCCAATCCCATCCATTTTTTAAGCTTCCCTATTTCTGTCACCATTCCCAGCCATCTCCTTACCATGTTACTTGCATTTTCCCATCCCACCTCACACTCCATAAAATATTGGGAGTCTAGACTTAGGACTTCTTGGCCCTTAGCCAGGTACCTTAACTCTGATAGATGGATTTTGACCTTATGCTATGGAGCTGCTAGGCATTTCCCAACAATGTCCATAGCGCACTGCCTGAGTGTACTACCCCTTCTAGCTCTCCTTTCTGTCTTGCCTTACCCACTTAGAATGTAAGCTTCTTGAAGACAAGGATTTACTTACTTGCTTATATATGAATCCCCAGTGCCTGGCACAGTGTGTGGTACATAGATGTTTAGTAATTAGTTGTTGATTGATTGAATCTATTCCATGAAATCTAGTCAATGAGCTAAAATGTTTAGTGTAAACAAAATCAGATATCTGGACATTTTGACCACAGCTGGATAATTATCTATGTTTTTCCTTCCTGACCTTTGAAACTTTGTAGACATAGTTTGAGTCATTAATATTTGACTAGAAGTTTAGCTTGACTACAGAGGGCAGTTATGAAAATTCACTAAATTGAATTGGAATTCCTTCCTTATCATAGGACCACAAACCTAGAGTTTGAAAGGATGTTGAAGGCCATCTAGTTCAATTTCCTCATTTTACAGATGTGGAAACTGAGGCCAAGAGAAGGCTGAGTGCATGGCCCCTGACTCCAAAGTCACATTACAAAATTATGCCACTAATTACTCACTATTGAAAATACTTCCCCCAATAAGACATTTCAACAGGGAATTATGTGGCTATTTGCTTTCCACCCTAGTCTCTCTATTTCAGGTCTCCCAATTTAATTCTTTATCTGCCTAGTAAGTAAGCAAGAATGATAGATGGAAGGCTAAGTCTGAAGCACTGGACCAATAAACTACCTGGGCTGACAGCCTTATTGATTATAATAAAAAAAGAAATGTTAGAAATAAACTCACAGAATTTTAGATTTGGAAGGACCTCATAGAACATAGTTCAGTCCCCAGTTTGTTTTTTTAATTGTATTGGTATCTTTTTTTACTTTACCTTAATTTCTGATTCCTTTCATATTATGTGACCTCCATCATCCTACCCTTTTCCCTACCTAGCGAGGCATTATTAAGGCATCAATAAATAATAAAATAGAAAAATTAAAATAGAAATTCAGAATCTGAACCCATTTACCAACTGGGTCTAATGGTACATGCAATGACCCAGATCCTTGGTCTCTCACCCTTGCAAAGAGAGGAAGATACATTTATCTATCTCTTTATCTCTTCCCTGGGATGTAGTCGAACTTTACATTAATGCAGTGTTCCATTTCTTGCTTTTTGTTGTTCTTTCCATTAACATTGCTGTAAGCATTGTGTATATTGTTTTCTTGGTTCTACTTACTCCTCTTTGCATATAAGGCATCCCATGATTTCCTGAATTCTTTATATTCAACATTTCTTATACTATGTCATCACATTTTCATATTATACATTTTTTAAATCATAACTCAATCAATGGGCATTTATTTTATTTCCAGTTAGTTATGACCTTATTAATATTTTGGGGAATATTGGGGCATATATCTGTCAGTAGGATTTTGGATCGAAAGGAATAAAAATTTTTGGTCAGTTTCTTAGCATAATTTCCAATTGTTTTCCAGAGTACTTTTTTCAACCTCTCCAACAATGATTCTTATGTTTTGTGATATTTTCCAAGTCCCTTGATTCTAAGGGTGAAACCTCAGTGGTGTTTTCATTTTCATTTCACTGATTATTAGAGATTTGGAGTAGTCTTTCATATGGTTGCTAATAGCCTGCAATTGTATCCTCTTCTTGGGCTTATGTATTTGTGGTAGTCTCTAAATATCTCAAATACCATACTTTTATCAAAGATACATAATGCACCTTCTTATTTTAAGAATAAGAAAACTGAGCCCCAAAGAATGAAAGTGACCACCTGTGGACAGACTGGTTCATTATATACATTGTGTAAATATCAATATATGCATGATTTATCTCCTCTTGAGAATAAAGATTGTTTCATTATTTGTATTTCTATCCCCAACAACTAACATGATGACTGTCACATAGCAGTTATTTAATAAATGTATGATTGATTGATCCAGTCCTCCAAACCAAGTCTCCCAAGTTGCAATCTAGTACCATTACTTCACAAGGCTTTTCAGAAAGCATTATTGATCATGCTCAAATTTATTTAGACATAAGGAGCAGAGTACTGCTATAGTCATTGTGTTACAAAACACACTAAGTTGTTGCCTTTATAGACAAAATGAGTCACTTTCCCCAGGCAATATGATCAATGGGACCAGCTAAGCTACACAGTGGTGGCCAGAACTACCTTTCCCTGAAATGCTAGGCTTTTGTTTGGAACAGCTTAGACTCTTTGCCTCATTTCTCTTCTTCATTTGCCTGTAGCCACAGGGTACACTTAAGAGCTCATTCATGGCTGGGAAAACAGGGTTTGTGTATCACTAAAAGGGAAAACAGATTGTGGCTTTACAAAAAAGAAAATAAATCCTAAGAACCATGAGTGTCTGGTTTTGTCTTGTCTTTGCAGACTGCTATGTGGCATAGATGAAAAGCTGGAGCTGAGGAATCAACATTTCAAGAGGTAATGAGTAAAAGAAGATCCCAAATTAATTGATCACATGCCCACTGCAAACAAAAGGGAAAGAGAAAGGCATGATTCATGTGTAGAGGCATCTTTACAGAGGTATAAAGGACTCTACAAAGCTTCTAGATGGCACAGTAGATAGCATGCTGGATCTAGAGTCAGGAAAACATGAGTTCAAATTCAGCCTCAGACACTAGCTATGTGACCATGGGCAACTCACTTAACCGGTATCTGCCTCAGTTTCCTCATCTGTAAAATTTGGCTAATATTTATCCCTCCAAATTATTGTGAGGATAAAATGAGATGACATTTGTAAGGCACTTCACAAATTATAAAGAGCTATAAATGCTAATATTAGCCTGACCAGAGCTTTAAAAGGCATACAGGAGAACTCAAGATCCACTGCTTTATTGTCTGGCAGAGCAAATTCCAGGGCAATTTACAGTGCTGTATCAGTTGCAGCTTCCGTTTCAATCAGATAATACCTTCTGATAAAATAGCCATCATATACAGACCACTGGATATAGAGAATGTTTAACTTATCACACAACTAGTAGATCAAAAAAACCTGAGGCAAAGTAGTAGTTTATGTTTACTTCAGGAGACATCAGTTTTTTCAGGTAATCTTATCCCAAAGGATGATATGTTTGAGATATTGTGCCTCAGTAGAAAACAATTCTAAGGAGTAATATAACCACAAACAAACAACCAAAAAAGTTGCATTTAATTTACTTTAATAAATGTCATTAAGAAGGAAACTTGGGCAGGGGAAAGAACAAGGCATTTAGAAGATCTGTGATCACATAGTATTTATTGTTTTTACATTTGCTTTAAAATTAATATTTGCTGGGGAAAAACTATAATGAATGGTCTTGTAGAAAAGAATAATGAAACATGGCCTTCTATTGATAGGGAGGTTGCAAATTATGAAGGCAGAATGCTACATACATTGCTAGAACTAATCACTGTATCAGGTGTTTTTTCTCCCCTTAAGTGCTTTTTGTAGTGTTGTTAAAAGAAAAAAAAATAGCTCTGAGATTGGAAGGTAGGAGGTGGGTGGGTACAGGGGAAACCAGAAATTACTGAGTTATCAACAAAACTTGTAAAAATAATGTGGGTCTTTTCACACTACATGAAATTTTAAAATAAAAAATGTCAAGTGAAATTTGCTGCAGAATCCTGGACTCAAAGAATTTCAGATCTAGAGGGGAGCTTTAAGATCTTCTAACCCAACCTCCTCATTTTATAGATGAGAAAATTCAGAAAGTCAAAATGACTTTCCCAGCATCTTACAAGTAGTTAGGGGCTAGATGGCCATGGACCCAGGTCTACTAACTCTCAGTCCAGCACCTTTTCTATAACATAATATACACTATTAAGCAGAATCAATCAATCAACAAGCTTTTATTAAGAGCTTTCTATGTGCCAGGCACAGAAGTAATCAACTCTTATTTTACTTCTGTTTTCACTGCAAAAAAGCACAACCTTTGGGCAGGAAGGGACAAAACAAAAGTGACCCACAGAAAGCTGAAACCTAACCACCTGGTTAGGTTAAGAAATCACCTGGTTTCCCTTGCTAAATTCAAGTCATCAGATTCAGAGGTAAAACAACTGAGATGATGCAAGATACTAGTAGATAGGATTGTTGAAGTGCTATATTGATCCCTGAAATACTATTTCAAATGATAAAAGAGTTGAAGTACTGGAAAAAAGCAAACATCCCAGTTTTCAAAGAATCAAAGTGTGGTCTATAAATTATGTCAGTGAATTTGACTTCTACTCTTAGAAAAATTCCTGAAGGTATTACTAAAGGGATGGCTAATGATCATCTAGAAAAAGAAGCAATGATCACAAAAAGCCAGAATCGCTTCATCAAGACTGTCCTCTTCGCATATAATAAAGCTATTAGTTGATAGATTATAGGCATTCTGTAGGTAGAATTTGGGTAGCTAGGTGGTATGGTGGATAGAATGCCAGGCCTGGAGTCAAGAAGACCCATATTCCTGAGTTTAATCCATCCTCAGACATTTACTAGCTATATGACCCTGGGAAAGTCACTTAGCCCTTTTTGCCTCAGTTTCCTCATCTATAAAATGAGCTGGAAAAAGAAATGACAAACCACTCCAGTATCTTTGCCAAAAATACCCATAAAGGGTCACAAAGAGTTGGACAAAACCAAACAACAACAACATCCTTTTCCATGTTGTTTGATGTTTCTTCATCTTCTGTATGACCCTCTAAGGTGGGTGGCTATCCAAAGTTCCTCCTCTTTCTTTATAGTCTTCCTTTTAAAAATCATATTATTTTTATAACATAAAGTATGTCCTCTGCACAGAGAACTTCCAATTATATAATTCTAGGCTTGTCTGAGCTTTTATCTAAGCTCAAGATATATAGTTGTCTATTTAGCATATCTATATATTTCCTATGTTTTCTAGAACTTATCTTTCTCTAATATTACTAACGCTGCTTCTGATTTCTCTATTTCTGTCAAAGGTACCATCATTCCTTGAGGTTCAAAAATTAGTATTGGACCATTTTCTCTATCTTACTAATCATCTAATCAGTCAAAAAATACTGTCTATTCAATACCTTTACTATGTCTAGAATCCATTTTCTCATTGCTTCTACTGCCACTACTCAAGTATAGGCTATAATTAACAACCATCTAGACAACTGAAATAACATACCATAATACTTCTTTCCTCTAGTCTCCAATCAATCGTTCAATGATACTAAATTAATTTTACATGTGAATAAGTCAAAAGATGGAATTAGGTAGTAGACAAAAAGGTTAACCATGGAGTAAAGAAGACCTGGGTTCAAAGTCTGGCTCTGACACATGCAAATTGTGTGATCATGAGACCATCATTTGGCTTCTTGGTGTCACTCTCTATAATCATAAAATGTGGAAGGACTTCTGATCTGCTTTGGTGGAGAGAATTTCCACAGTGGGAATTCCCTACACCGATGAAATCACAGTTGTGGATAAAGATTTAAAAAATTTCATCATATCATTCCACTGATCCAAATATTTCAATGGCTCCCTTTTGCCTTCTCAGCAAAGTTCAAACTGAACATTCGGGGTACCATTCTATCTTTTCACATTATTTTATACTACTCCACTTTATTCATACTTTGTCCTACTCAAATCAGACTAATCATTGTTTCCTATAAACATCTCATACTTTTCTAAGTCCTGTTGATTTTCTAAGTTGTCTTGGGTGAAAAAGAGTGCTTGTGTTCTCTCACAAACCAGAGAAGAGGCCAGGAGAGCAGAGACCACACCTATTCTTAGAACATAATACCTTGGAAGAACTGAAAATTTACAGGTCCTCAGAATTAGCTCTGAAAACAGCATCATGAAAAACATGAAGCCTGAAGCAATGCCCCCTCCAACCCAGGAGCAAAGACCAATTTTAATATAAAATTAAAAGTCAAAAAATAGGCTGGAAAATGAGCAAAACAAAAAATAAAATAAAATAAAATACCCTGACCATAGAAAGTTACTATGGTGACAAGGAAGATCAAAACAAAAATTTGGAAGAGAACAACAATGTCAAAATGGCTACATGTGAAGCCTCAAAGAAAAAATGTGGGTTGATGGCAGGCCCAGAAAGGAACTCCTGGAAGAGCACAAAAAGGATTTTTAAAATCAAATAAAAGAAGTAGAAGAAAAATTGGGAAAAGAAATGAGAGGGATGCAAGAAAATCGTGAAAAAGAATCACTAGCTTGGTAAAGGAAGCACAAAAAATAGGAAACAATGTACAAAAATTCACTGAAGAAAACAACTCCTTAAAAAATAGAAATGTGGGAGAGGATTCTGGGAAGATGGTAGAGTAGGTCAGAAAATCCCAAGCTCTTCAGATTTCCTCCACAAGTAAGACAAAATAACACCTCAGGGTGAACATAGATTGGCAAAAATAAACAAGAGTTGGGGCAGAACAGTGGTCCTCCTGGCAAAAACAGAGATCTGAAGGAAGATACCAGGATGGAGGTTCATTCCTAGTGTAAACACCTTCAGTCAAGCTCTGCTGAAACAACAAGCAATAAGCCCTGCAGACAGCTGGATTGGGACATAGCCTCAGCCTCAGTCACAGGGATTTTCACCTCCCAGACAGTGTAGGGAGTTGGGCATCTAAGCTGGTGAAAACTGAGGGAGCCTCTACTGACAAGGGACACCAGGCCCAGCAGTGGCCTGGAAGGGAAGGAACCAGCACACGCTTGGTGAGTGCAAAAGGGCCAGGGAGAGCTTAATTCTTGGTCTTGGTTCCAGGCCAGAGGGGAGAACTGAAGGTTATAGCCACTGGAGGGTTCTCAGGGAGCAAGAGCACTCCAAACATAGTATGCCAGGGGGGCCTAACTGTGGCTTGGAGTGGCTTGGAAAGAGTGCAGAGGTTGGGCCCAAGACAAAGCTCAAAAAATAACAGCAGAAGGACCTGAGGCCAAAGGCACCATCCCCCACACCCCAGGATTAGTGGTGATTATAATAACAAGCTGATAATGTTTTTTCTTTTAATGAGCAGGCAAAGGAGAAAGAACCCAACATAGACAGTTGCTATGAGAATAGGGAAAACCAGGATTCATCTTCAAAGGAGGATACTGAAGCAAAAAAGCCTCTCCTACACCAAAGAGTAACGTCGAATGTCACCTGCTCAAAAAGAATTCCAAAAAGAACTCAAAAAAGACTTCAAAAATCAAATCAGAAAGATTGAAGACAAAAAATTTAAGAACAATCCAAGAAAAACAAGAAGATTATGAAAAGAAAGTCAACCAACTGGAAAAGGACATCCAGAATCTTAAGGAAGAAAATGATTCCTTGAAAATTAGAATTGGGCAAGGGGAAGCCAGCAAAGTTATAAGAGACCAAGAAATAATGAAATAAAATATAAAGAATGAAAAAATGGAAGAGAATGTGAAATATCTTATAAGAAAAACAACTGATCTGGAGAACAGATCAAGAAGAAAAAAATGTAAGAATAATTGGAATACCTGAAAGCTGTGATCCAAAAAAGAAAAAAGAATCTTGATACAATAACATAAGAAATAATTAAAGAAAATTGTCCTGAAAAGTTAGAACAAGAAGAGAAAGTAGAAATAGAAAAAATTCACCAGGCATTACCTGAAAGAGATCCTAGGAGGAAAAGCTACAGGAATATCATAGCCAAATTCTGAAACCCCCAGGTTAAGAAGAAAATATTATGAGCAATGAGAAAAAAACAATTCAAATACAGTGGAGCCATAATTAGAATTACACAAGACCTAGCATTAGCTACAGTAAAAGACCATAGGTCTTGGAACATTGTAAATCAAAGAGCAAAAAGAACTGGGGTTGAAGCTGAAAATATCGTACCTAGCAAAGTTAAGTATAATCCTGAATGAAAAGAAATAGACATTCAATGAATTGACAGACTTTCAGGATTTTGTTGCAAAAAGACCAGAACGTAATAGAAAATTTGACATACAAGATCCAAGAGAAATACAAGGTACACATCAAAGACTAGTTACAAGGGACTCAATAAGGACAACTTGTTCACTTTTTATACGTGGAAATGTAAACCATATGTCTAAGGTTGTGTTAGTAATTGGGTAGTTTGCAAGAAAGAGTGGGGTAGAGCTGAGTATGATGTGATTCTAAAAAGCAAAATGGTATAGGAAAAGGTAAAAAGAGTAATTATCATACAAATGAGAAGAAGACTTGATATGGAGGAATTAGTTGGGGGAGGAAGTCTGGTAGTTTTGGAACCTACTCTTACCAGGAATGGGTTAAAGAGGGATATTATATATATATATATATATATATATATATATATATATATATATATATATATATATATATATATATATATATATATATTTAGAAGGGTATAAAAGTCTTCTAAATTCAGAAAGAAGTAAGAGGGTAAAGGGATAGGTAAGGGGGATCGGATAAGGGAGGGATAGGGAATAGGATAAGGGGGAATATAGAAGGGTTTGTAGATCAACAGGAATGGAATAAAGAGTAAACAACATATATATTTAGGAGGGTACAAAAATCTTCCAAATTCAGAAAGAAACAAGAAGGTAAAGGTATAGCATGGAGGGAGAGAATAAGGGAGGGATTCTTGAAGGGAGGTAAGTTAAGGAATAGGAGGGCAAGGTGGCAGGTAGAAGTAGAGCAATTTGAGTGAGGAGGAATAGAAATAGGTGAGAAGGATAGTGAGGTAAACAGGTAGGAAGAAAATATACAACAAATAGTTATAGGTTAGAATGTGAATCAGATCAATTTACCCATAGAAACTTTAGGGCCGGTGCTCTATCCACTGTGCCACCTAGCTGCCCCAAGACTTGGACTTATGAAGGAAGATGCTGTTCACTTTCAGAGAAACAGATAACAAGTGGAAATAAGCATAATATGGTATTATACATATACAGTAGAGGATAGGCATATGTATATATATATATATATATGTATATATATATATATATTATATGTATATATTAGATATCTGTATATATATGTATACACATACATGTCTGCTCTTAATTGTAGCCTTCTTGGAGGTGGAGGGAAGAAGGGGGAAAAATAAAGTAAAAAGTGCACAGCAGAGGACAAAAGAAAATCTATAAGGAAGCAAAGATGGATAACTTTGAAAATAATGTGTAGTATTTATTATATAGGTTTTCTTGAAATGGAAATTTATTGCTTTATATTGAATCCTCTCTTAAGTTCTGCTGTATATATAGCAATGTGATTTTTTTCTTTTCTTATTTTGAATTTAAGTTTAAAATAAATTGTAAAACTTAAAAAAATAGAGATAGCCAAATGGAAAAGGAAGTACAAAAACTCACAAATGAAAATGATTCCTTAAAAGGTAGAATTGGGGGCTCAGATTCTTATAATCTGGCCAAAGGTTCAGATTCCTAAAATCTAGCCAATAGAGTACTAATAATGTTCAGACTCATTAAGAGTCTGCCAATATGACAGATGTTCTAATAATCCTTGTCTTTGGCTGAAAGAAGGCTTGGGTCAAATTCTTTCTGACAGGACCCATGTGTTATGATATTAGGGTCCCAGTACCCCTAAAACTCAACATTTTACTGGCCCATATGGGGAAACTGCCTAACTCAAGTTCTTCTCCAGCCAAGACTGGAAGCTATGTAAGCCTCCATCCTCCCCCTTATTTCTTGCTCTGAAGTTGGGGTCTCTCTCCAAGCACCAAGGCTTGGAGGTGCTTTTCAGGCAGACAGTTACAAGGCTGTCTCACATTCAGCCTGATGCTTTCAGGCTCTCAGTCCACTGGGTCAGTTCCAGGCCATGGGCCTGGATACTCCTTCCACAGCATAGAGGACAAGGAGGGATGCCCTATCAGGAAGTGTAGGAAGTGTATGCCCAATTCTGTCAATTCTCTCAGGGCTAGGGAACCAGAGAAAACTACAGTTGCTTTTTGGTTCCCTGAGGCTTACTTACTCCCTTCCCTCTATACCTCTGAATTCTCCTTCATGGAGGTTGCAGGGAAAAGTTAGAACAGCTAAAAATATCTTGGCAGATTCTGGAGGTTTTGTGATTGATCATTAAGGAGTTTTGAAATTCCTCCTCACAGCCCTGGTCACTCTTTTCTCCCACTCCCTTCCCTTGAGTCAAGAGGGTATCTGTTAACCCCTCTCACAGGAGAAGACAGTTTCACCCTTTACCCCTCATCTTTGATTTTACCCTCCCCCACCTGGGAAAGGAAGGAGGGGGGAGGGGCAGCAGCTACAGCATAGGCCCCACTGGCAATGACCTTAGGCCATAGGGCAACCTTTTGCTGGAAACATCACCCAAGTTCAGCTCAAAGTAATGAAGCTAGCCTCCAAACTTGGGTAAGTGCACTCTTTTAAATTTGTAGTTTTAACTGTTAATGATGACATGTTGATTCTCTGTGTAATTTGGAAATGCATTTAACAAAACTGAACTCACCTGATTGATATTGGGTTTGTTTCAATTTTCAAATTGATGAACTTTTTGTATCAGTTATATCAAGCAACTTTTCATAATTTGGTTACCACTAAATAATTTGGCTATTGTTGGTTATTGTTTTAATGTGTAAACTAGCCAAAAAGCTTATTTGGGTTATGTATGGCTTGCTGAGAATTTGCAAGTGTATAGAAATCTCTAATGATTGACTTTTTACACCAGGACAAATTTAAGTTTGAGATGTAAATCCTGGAAAAGTTTTTCTTAAGCTGTGATTAATGAAACTTGCTGTTTGAGGTAAAAGCTCATAGGATTTTAATTTGTCTGATGGATCATAATCCACTGATAATCAATAATCCACCATCTGAGAGAAATTCCACAAGCTACTCAGAGAATATGATACTGGAGGAAAGTCAGCATCAGGGAAAATTGAGAGGACAATCTTAGCCTCAGTCTAAGATGGGATCCTCCTGGCTCAGTTTCCCCATTAAGTTCCTTTGAAAAGGAATGTTACCCACCTGGCTATACAGTCCTGAGTCTGGCTATGAGGTGGATTTGATACTGCATAGTTGGAAAACTGAGTTATCTGAATCCAAACAGAGCCAAGGATGTTTCATCCTGTCATTTGGGCCCTGCAGTCTTTTCTGTCAGATTTGTGTCTTCCAGAGTACATGCCATTCACCTACAGTTGATAGCAAACAGTGGGTACCAGCCAATGCCCCCTGGATGCAGATTGTGCTTGGTTCCAGTCAACCTCCTCTTTGGGACCCCTTTGAGGCAGGGACAGCTCTATGCCCCTTGCCAGCAGGAAGAAGTTTCAGAAGCCAAGACCTTCACCCCTTACCCCAAAAGAATTTTGGTCCCATTTGTTTGAGGGGAGAATGATGGGGGTGGGATCTAGACCCCAAAAAGGAAAAACCCTGGACTTTCCCACATGGCCAAATGTCTGACATTTGCCTGAGGCTACAATCCTATTAACTGGCATTTTGTCATTGCCTACATCCAACCTCCCAATTCTGTTACCCTTAACCTAGCCTAGTCCTCCATTGTCTACCTCCCTATGGCCCCAGGCCACTTCCCACCCTTAATCCTAGCTAGGCTCTATTCTCCCTTGGCCAAGTGGTCCAGGTCTCTGGCATTCTACTATCTTCCAGTCCCAGCAAACTACTTGGCCACCCCTAGATCCCTCCCACAGTCTTTCTGTATCTAAGGTTCATCTTGTCTCCATTAATGTGCTCAGATTCTTATAATCTAGCCAGAGGCTTAAATTCTTAAAATCTAGCCACTGCTCAGATTCTAGCCAGTACCTCACAGATTCTAAGATTCCTCAAGAGTCTGGCTAATATGGCAGTTCTTTAATAAACCTTGTCTTTAGCTGAAAAAAAAAATTAGAATTGGGCAGGTAGAAGCTGATGACTCCATGAGACATAAAGAAAAAAAATCAAAAGAATGAAAAAATAGAACATATGAAATATCTCATTGGAAAAATAAATGACCTGGAAAGCAGATCAAGACAAGATTATTCAAGAATTATTGGATTACTTGAAAGCTATGATTTTTTTTAAAAAAGAGCCTAGACATCATCTTTCAAGAAATTATCAAGGTGAACTGCCCTGATATCCAAGAACCAGAAGAAAAAATTAAAATTAAAACAGTCCACAGATCACCTCCTGAAAGAGATCCCAAAATGAAAATTCCCAATAATATTTTAGCCAAATTCCAGAGGCCCCAGGCCCAGGAGAAAGTAGTGAAAGCAGCCAGAGAGGAACAATTCAAATATCATGGAGCCACAGTCAGAATTATGCAGGATTGAGCAGCATCTATATTAAAGCTTCAAAGAGCTTATAATCTGGATTCTGGAAGTCATAGGAGCTAGGACTACAACCAAGAATCACCTATCCAGCAAAAATGAGTATAATGCTACAGGGGGACAATGGATATTTAATGAAATAGAGAACTTTCTAGTGTTTTTGATGAAAAGACCAGAGCTGAACAGAAAAATTGATTTTCAAATTATGAGATTCAAGAGAAGCATAAAAAGGTAAATAGGACAGAGAAACATAAGGGGTTAAACTGTTTACATTCCTACATGGGGAAATGATACTTACAATTCTTAAGAACTTTATCACTATTAAGGCAGTTAGAAGGAGTATATTTACATGGAGGCTACACGTGTGAGTTCACTATGACAGGATATACCAAAAAAAAAAATTAAGGGGTGAGAAACAGGGAATCACTGGGAAAAGGGGGAAGGGAGAGATAGAATGGAGTAAATTGCCTTATATAGAAGAGACACAAAGAGCTACTACAGTGGAGGGGGAAATGGTGGGGCAAGCAAACCTGGAAATTTACACTCATTGGAATTGGCTGAAAGAGGAAATAACATATACACTCAGTTATAGAAATTTATTTTACCCTATAGGGAACTATGAGGGGAGAGGGATAAAAGAAGAACGGAGACCAATACAAGGGAGGGTAGACTGGTGAAGGTGGTGGTCAGAAGCAAAACACTGGTGAGGAAGGATAGGGTGAAAGGAGAAAGAAAAAAAAGATAAACAGGAGGGAAAACAGGATGAAGGGAAATACATAGTTAGTAATCATAACTGTGAATGTGAATGGGATGAACTCACCCATAAAATAGAAGTGGATTGCAGAGTGGATTAAAAACCAGAATCCAACAATACATTGCTTACAAAAAAATGTATTTGAAGCAGAGAAACACACAGAGAGTAAAGGTAAGGGGTTGGAGCAGAATCTATTATTCTTTAACTAAAGTAAAAAAAAAAGAAGTAGTAATCATGATCTTAGAAAAACAAAAGCAAAAATAGATCTAATTAAAAGAGATAAGGAAGGAAACTACATCTTGGTAAAAAGTACCTTTGGCAATAAAGTAATATCAATACTAAGATATATGCAACAAATGGTATAGTATCCAAATTTTTAAAAAAGGTTTAATGAGTGACAGAAGATAAACAATAAAACTATACTAGTGGGGAACATCAACTTTTCCTTTTCAGAACTAAAAACATCTAACAAAAAAATAAACAAGGGGCAACTAGGTGGTGCAGTGGATAGAGACTGGCCCTGAAATTGGGAGGACCTGAGTTCAAATCTGACCTCATACCAAACACTTGACATTTACTGGCTGTGTGACACTGGGCAAGTCACTTAACCCCAATTGTCTGAAATTTTTTTTTTAAATTTCAACTTTTAAAAAATAAACAAAAATAAACCAAAAAAAAAAGAAGTTAAGGGGGTGAGGAGATAAGTTAAATATGATAGAACTGAAAAGTAAATGGAAATAGAAAGGAATACATATTTTTCTCAGTGACACATGGCACCTACACAAAAGTTGACCATATATTAGGGCATAAAACCTCACAACTAAATACAGAAAAGCAGAAATGTTAAATGAATCCTTTTCAGATCATAAGGCAATAAAAAAATACATTCAATAAAAGGTGTTGGAAACATAGATTGAAATTCATTGAAAACTAAGTAATCTCCTAAATAATAAATAGGTCAAACAACAAGTCACAGAAACAATCAATAATTTCACTGAAAAGAATGACAACCATGAGACCACATATAAAAATTTGGGGGATGTAGCCAAATCAGTACTGTAAGGAAATTTTATATTTCTAAATGCTTACATCAGTAAAATTGAGAAAGATTAGATCAATGAATTGGGCATGCAACTAAAAAAAGTACTAGGAAAAGAACAAATTTTAAATCTGTAATTAAACATCAAATTGGAAATCCAGAAGATCAAAGAAGAGATTAGTAACATTGAAAGTAAGAAAGCCATTGAACTAATAAATAAAACTAGAAGTTGGTTTTATAGGAAAAAATAAAATAAACCATTGATTAAATTTATTTATTTATTTATTTAACTCATTAATTCATTTATTTATTTATTTTAAAATTATTTAAAAAAAAACAAATTGCTAGTATCAAAAATGAAAAAGGTGAATTCACCACAAATGAAAAGGAAATCAAATCAATGATTAGGAGCTATTTTGTCCAATTATATACCAATAAATCTGACAATCTAAGCAAAATGGATGAATATTTACAAAAACATAAATTGCCCAGATTAACAGAAGAGGAAATAAAACACTTAAATAACCCTATCTTAGAAAAAAATAAATTGAACAAGCCACCAATGAACTTCCTAAGAAAAAATCTCCAACACCAGATGGATTCACAAGTGAATTCTACCAAATATTTAAGGAACAATTAATTCCAATACAACATAAACTATTTGGAAAAATAGACAAAAGAGGAATCTTACCAAATTCCTTTTATGACCCAAATATGGTGCTGATCCCTAAAGTGAGAACAGAGAAAGAAAACTATAGACCAATTTCCCTAATGAATATTGATGCAAAATTTTAAAATAAAATATTATCAAGGCGATTAAAGCAATAAATCACCAGGATCATCTCTACAACAAGGAGAGATTTATAACAGGAATACAGGTCTGGTTGAATATTAGGAAAACTATCATCATAACTGAACATATCAATAACAAAACCAACAGAAATCATATGATTATCTCAATAGAAAAAAAATAGCTTTGGACAAAATACAGTACTCATTCCTGTTAAAAACATTAGAGAGTATGGGAATAAATGAAGCTTTCCTCAAAATAATAAGTAGTAGCTACCTAAAACCATCAGCAAGGATTTTCTGTAATAGGGATAAGTGAGAAGCCTTCCCCATAAGATCAGAGGGTGAAGCAAGGATGCCCTTTATCACCACTATTATTCAATATTGTACTAGAAATGCTTGCTATAGTGGTAAGAGAAGAAAAACAAATTAAAGGAATCAAAATGGGCAATGAGGAAATAAAACTATCACTCTTTGCAGATGATATGATGGCATACTTAGAGAAGCCTAGAGAATCAACTGAAAAACTAGTTGAAATAATTAAAAATTTTAGCCAAGTTGCAGGATATAAGATAAACCCACATAAATCAGCAGCATTTCTTTATATGACCAACAAAGCCCAGCAGCAAGAGATAGAAAGAGAAATTCCTTTTAAAATAACTGTAAACAATATAAAATACTTGGGAGTCTACCTGCCAAGATAAACCTAGGCACTCTACGAACACAGTTACAAAACACTTTTCACACAAATAAAATATTGGAAAATTTTCAATTGCTCATGGGTAGGCTTAAGCTAATATAATAATAATAATAATTCTACCTAAATTAATTTATTTATTCAGTGCCATACCAATCAAACCACCAAAATTTATTTTATAGAGCTAAAAATAATAATAAAATTCGTCAAGAAGAACAAAAGGTCAAGAATATCAAGGGGATTAATTTAAAAAATATGAATAAAGATGGCCTAGCCATAACAGATCTTGAACTATATTACAAAGCAATAATCAACAAAATAATCTGGTTTTGGTTAAGAAATTGAGTCGTGAATCAGTGGAATAGATTAGATACACAGTACACAGTAAGTAATAAATGACTAGTAATCTAGTGCTTGATAAACCCAAAGATCCAGTCTCTTGGGACAAGAACTCGCTGTTTGACAAAGACTGCTGGGAAAACTGGAAAACAGTTTGACAGAAATTAGATGTAGAGCAACATCTCACACTATATACCAAGATACGGTCAAAGTGGGTACATGATTTAGAGTGGGACCACGGGCAAATTAGGAGAGCATGGAATAGGTTGCCTATCAGATCTATAGATAAGGGAATAATTTATGACCAAACGAGAGATAGAGAACATTATAAGATGCAAAATGGATAATTTTGTTTATATTGATTTTAAAAGATTTGTACAAACAGAACCAATACAGCCAAGATTAAAAGAAAAGCAGAAAGTTGGGGAACAATTTTTATTGCAAGTGTCTCTGATAAAGGCTTCATTTCTCAAATATATAGAGAACTGAGTTAAATTTATAAGAAAACAAATCATGACCTGATTGATTAACAATCAAAGGATATGAACAGGCTGTTTTCAGATGAAGAAATCCAAATTCTTTATGGTTACATGAAAAAGAAATGCTCTAAATCAGTATTGATTACAGAAATGCAAATCTAAACAACTCTGAGGAACCACTGCATACCTATCAGATTAGCTCTATGACAGAAAGGAAAAATTATAAATATTAGAGAGGAAGTGGGAAAATTTGAAACTGTAATACGCTGTTGGTGAAGCTGTGAATGGATCCAACCATTCTGGAGAGCAATTTGGAAATATCTCCAAAAGGTTATATAACTGTCCATATCCTTTGACCCAGCAATACCACTACTAAATCTGTTTCCCATGGAGATCAAAAAAGGCGAGGGAGGAGGGAGGAAGAGGACCTATTTGTAAGGAAAAAAATACTTATAGCAGCTCTTTTTGTGGTGGCAAAGAATTAGAAATTGAGGGGATGTCTTTCAACTGGAGAATGACTGAAAAAGTTGTGGTATATGATTGTAGGGGAATATCGTTGTGCTATAAGACATGACAAGCAAGATGATTTCAGAAAAACCTGCAAAAACTTATATGAACTGATGCAGAGTGAAGGTAAGCAGAACAATGAAAACATAGTATATAGTAACAGCTTTGTGACTACTATATATAATGGATGCTTTCTTCCATGAAAGTGTCAGAAGTTGCTAAACATAATATACATTAAACAATACCATAAAAATGAAATTGACTAATTAAACACACAGGAAATGACTGATTACCAATAAGAATTCAAAACAGAACCAGCTGTCTGTATAATCCGTCCAGTAAAAGTCAAGGTCAAATTCAACTTCAAATTAAAAGAATGGATAATGATGAAAAGATATTGCTTATAATTACAATAGTCTTTATATAACCTATTCAAACAAGCTAGCTGTGGGGAAAATGGGAAATAGAAAAAGACTAAAATATTGATCATGATTATCATCATCATCTGGAAAGGTTTAAGTGTTATAAAGTAGTCACTCCCTTTCGTACAACTCTAGCGTCTAGCCAAAGTATTTGGCCTTCTCTTCATTCTTCACACATGCCTTTGCACATGCTATCTACCGTGGCTGGAATGCTCTGACGCCTCACCTCTGCCTTTTAGAATATCTACTTTCCCTCAGATATTGAATGTTATATACTATATGAGGCTTTTTCCTGGTCGCTCAGATGCTAGTCCTTCCCCAAAAAGTTACTTTGTATTCATTTTTATACATATATGCATACCTACATATATATATGTACATGACACAATTACATGTTATTTCTCTATTTCAATTTTAAGATCCTTGAGGGAAAAGATTGGTTTATATCCCCAAATGCTTAACAATGCTTGACACATAGTAAGTATTAAAAGTACTCATTGATTCATTTGCCTACTTTTCATCTTTATGAAATATTTATAAGACTGATGTAAAAACATATTGCAGCTACCCATGATGAAAACATAATGTGATAACAAGAAGACTGTCAAAAATAATTTCCATAGTAGATCTAATCCTTATAGTCACACAATTAGCCCAGGGGAGTAGGGAATATGAGATCCACTTTATTCGTTGTATGGTTGATTGATATTTAACTTGATAAAAGACAACATGGATGGGGAGGCTCTCTCCCACTAAGAAGTCTTTTATACATTTGTTAGGATCACACAGAATTCTTTCAATCTCAGAGTAAACCCTGTTCGATGACCATCTCATTATTGAAATTATATTAGGTGTTAAATTGGTAGGTATATGTTTGCCAAAGATATTTGTCACTGTCATAGAAAATGTCCTATGTAGAGTCTATGTGTGAGAGGGATTCCCTATAAATAATGAAGATTTCTAGGTGTTCCTATTTTACAGATATCATAACAAGCCCAAGAATAGTCCAGATATTCCTCAGTGAGATCCATGATTATGTAAAATCATTCAAGGAAGCAATTCGATCAGAACGAACCTATATCATACAGTCACATGCCCAATCTATTCAGTTGATACTTCAGTGCATCTCTGGAGAAAGAATAGTTGTATAAGGAGCTGGGATTAGAACAGGAGGAAAAGAGTGTGTTAGAAATTACACAATGCTTTTTTGAAATGTCAAGATGGTCCCTGGCACAAAAAAAAATTGTGTGTGTGAGAGAGAGAGAGAGAGAGAGAGAGAGAGAGAGAGAGAGAGAGAAGAAGAGAGAGAGAAGGAAGGAGAGAGAGAAGGAAGGAGAGAGAGAGAGAGTTAACATGCTTGTTCTCTCAGTGGTGCTGTATGGTCACAAAACTTGGAACACTACAATTTCTAAAGAATAAAATTTGCTTGCCATAAGCAAGGTAATGGAGAGATGTGTGGTAGGTGGCCATGTGTTTCTACTTATTTCTAATTATTACCTTCTCATAAGAAGTGGCATAATACAGAATGTTCTCCTAAGTCAAAATAATTCATATAAATTAGCTCAAACTTAAGAGTACTTTCAGATACTTATGGAAGTTTCTGAAATTGACCCCCATATAATTACTTCTTCAATAAGCTACATGATTATTTTGCAAAATCATGCTGCATTTACCAGTGTTTTAAAGATCTAAAACATTTAGCAATATCAAACTTCAAATGGCCTTTGTGGGGTACTTTAATAACCACTGACAATGCTGCCTGTTTTGTTTACAGAGTACCCAATAATTCATTTCACTTTTATTTTCTTTGAATGGAAACTGTCTTTTCCCCTGCCTCCCCACTATTAATTAATTAATTAATTAATTAATTAATTTTTTTAGCATCATATAAACACAACCATAAGCAAGATATCACAGTAAAGTGATATGTTTTGCTAAAATTCTTTGCCCATTCATAAACTATAAAATGATTCAAGTCATATTTTAGAAATAGTAGATTCTAAAATAATCAGGTGAAATGGTGGGGGTGGGGGGAGGCAGGAATGAAGAAGGAATAGTTCTTTGACGCTTCAAGTGATATTATAAAGCATCGGTCCTCATAACCATTTGACAAATCAAAAGAATATGAACAAAAAGTTCTCAAAAAAGTTACAAATTGCTAACAACCATAAGAAACAATTATCCAAATCATCAATAAAAAGAAAAATGGAAATCAAAACAACATTTTTAACATTGCTTTTTGTGTTAGTAAAGAATTAGAAACAAAGTAGATGCTCTTGGAATGGGAAATTGCTTTTAAAAAATTGTGGTACGTGCATATAATGGAATATTGCTATGCTATTAGAAAAAAATGAATATGATGAGAACGGAGATACATGGAATACATGAACCAATCCAGAGTGAAGTAAGCCAAGAGCAGAAAGCAATATAAACAATGACTACAACATTGTAAATGGAAAGAACAATAACCACTAAACAATCAAAAATGCATGCTACAAAATTATAAAGAACAAACTTGGCCCCACTGAAAAGATATGAAAAGATACTTCACCAAAACATTTATAGAGGTAGTGATCCACATTTGTAAAACTTTGTGTATACTGCCAGATTTTTTAATACATTGATTGATTCTGCCCATTTTTTCTCTTCCCTTTTTCTTTTTCCTTTTTAAAAATATTATATGGGATGGCTGGATAGGAAAAAGAAGGAGAACAGATACAGGGGTAGATTTAGACATTATAGAACCAAAAGGTAACAGTAAAATTTATTTTAAAGAAAAAATAATGAATTCCTTTTTCCACTTTTTAGACCCCTATAAAGGAAAAGATTCTGTGTATTGTAAACTATTCTCTAAAGATAAAGGAATCATTTTGGGATTTATACTTTAATAATTCTTAATTATCCCTCTGTAGTGCACCAAGTAGTACTCTAAGGTCCCTAAATTGTCCAAGATTGTTGAGTCCCTTTAATATCTGACCCATTATTCCTCTGAAAGAGCTTTGAATTCATGACAAGATTAGTAAACTCAGAAGAAGATGATAGGGACAAAAACATTCAGAGAAAGTTCAGGTCGGAGATCTGGTCATCATTTGCTAAGACCTAAATAAACATGTTATATTGACTTTTATAGGAACATTAAGAGCTTCATATAAATGAAGGCAAAGTATGTCCCTAGCTTTAAAATTATGGAAGTAAAATAAGGAATGAGGCTAGAGGGTCATAAAAAGAAAAAAAGTATTTACAGCCTGAAGGATTAACCAAATAATTCAGATTACTTATTTTATTTTCTAAGGGCCCAAGACAACTCCAAAAGCACAAAGCAGAAATTGTACAGCTCGGTTTATCAAGGATCAATCTTTTAGATAGTCTTTGGCAACATGAATCTAAATGTACTCACAATTAGATTCAAAGACTACTCCTACTTTTCTTTTCTATTTGTTCTACAAATTTATCTACTGATCTAGATCTATAATGACTTTAACTGGGTTTCACTCTGCTTCATACAGTAGGTGGCCATAAAATAAATGCATACCACCCAAAGCAGGAAAATCAGTCCAAAATTCTGTGGATGGTGTTTTAATAAGACAACATACTGTGTTGGCAAGGTTCACCTTGGAATCAAAAGACCTGAATTCAGATTTCCCTTATGTCACTTACTATTTGAATGAATTTAATCAAATCACTTCACCTCTCTAGGCTTGTTTCCTCATCTATAAATTGAAGGGATTGGGACTAAATGATGTATAAAAACCCTCTGGTTCTGAAAAAAATCTTGTTTTCTTCGTGAAAGATGCAACACATGTTATTAGTGACTCCATCTTCATCCTGTACTTTTTCTATTTCATGCACCCGCACACATGCACACACACACACACACACACACACACACACACACACACACACCCCAACACCATGAGAAAAATTATGAGAATTTAAAAAGCAGACTCAGGGACAAAAGATCTTACCCTTTCTTTCTATCCTTTTAATACTCCACTTCATATTAGCCCTCTGCAGCAGAATTTGGTTTTCCTTGGGACTAATCCTTCTTTAATTATGCCCTCTCTTTTTTCATATGCTTTTTAAAATAAGTTTTTATTGATCTATTTTGGGTTTTTAACATCACCATAGTTTCGCCTAGTGGGGAAGCTAGATGACCCAGTGGATAGAGAGTGTTGGGCCAAAAGTCAGGAAGACTCCTTTTCCTGAGTTAAATTAGGCCTCAGATACTTATTAGCTCCATGACCCTGGGCAAGTCACTTAACCCTGTTTGCCTCAGTTTCCTCATCTGTGAAATGACCTGGAGAAGAAAATGGCAAACCACTCCAATAGCTTTGCCAAGAAAACCACAAATGGTATCACAAGGAGTCAGACAAGCCTGAAAAATGACTAAACAACAAAAAGTTTTTCCTAGTATCTCTCCTTCCCCTCCCAAAGAGTCACCCCATCTATCAAAAAATACTTTTAAGGACTAAAGAAGAAAAGGAAGAGGAAAAAAATCAGCATAACTGATCAATACACCCAAAATAATTCTGAAATATGTGCAATATGCAATACTTGTGAACTTCCCATCTCTGCAAAGGGGTGGGGTAAGGGTGTTTTCTCATATCCTTTTCTCTCTAAACATGCTTGTTCCTCATATTTTTGCAACAATAACTTTTGATTTGTGTAGTGGGTGGTGGGGTGGTCCATTCATTTTGTATTGTTAAGGTCATTGTTTATAGTTTTCTTGGCTCTGATTAATTTGCTCTTCATCAGTTCATGTAGATCTTTTCATGCTCTGTATTCATCATATTCATCTTCCTTACAGTACATTAGTATTACATTATTTTCATATAGCACAATTTGTTTGGTCATTCTATACTAAATTAGCATATTGTTTGTTTCCAATTATTTGCTATCACATAAAAGACTGATATAAATATTTTTATGTATATGAAGACCTTCTTATCAATGGCCTCCTTGGGGTATAACCTCAGTAATAGAATCTTTGGGTCAAAGAGTATGGATATTTTAATCAATTCATTTGCATATTTCCAAATTGTTTGCAAAATAGTTACCAATTCATGGTTCCACCAATAATGAAGTAGTATGCCTATTTTTACAATTACTCTACCAACATTGATTATTCCCATCTTTTGTTATCTTTGCCAATTTTCGTGGTATGAAATGAAACCTCGGAATTATTTTGATTTGCATAGCTTTTATTATTAGTGATTTGTGACATTCTTTCATGTCAGTTTTCATTCTTACATTCCACTTTGCAATTATTCTTTTGAGAACTGCTAGTTCATATATTTTGACCACTTATCTATTGAGGAATTACTTTTGAGATATATATAGATATAGATACATACACACACATATATTTGCATATAATTATGTACACATACTTATATGTGTACATATGCATATATATGTTAATTTTATATACTTTTGATGCCAAATACTTAGAGAAATTTGGTAATAAATTTCTCCAACTACTTGGCTTCTGGATCTAGGTGCATTAATTTTGTCTATGCAGAAAAATTTCAGTTTCTTGTAATCAGTTATCTGTTTCAGCACTTCCTAAATTTTCCACTCATGAACCCTTTTCACATTTTGGCAGCATTCATTGGCATTGCATGGCATGATGGCATGCACAGTGCAAAGTGTTCATGCTTTGTGTTCAGAACCAAGGCTGCAGTGAAGTTGAGGAAAGCAATATGGGCAGGCACTGCCAGAAACAACTTGGTGTTTGGTGTTTTTTTTTATTTTATTTTTAATTAATTTTTGTTTGTTGTATGTTTAGAAACATTTTACTATTGCCAAAATTTTCACTACCCCATATGGAGTCACAACCCACAGTTTAAGAAGCGATATGATCTATTTCATCTTTTGTACTTTCTCTATTCCTTGTTTATTTAAGAAAATGTTGATTAATCATAGCTGTGAGAGGTGTATAATCTTCCAATTTTTACAGTGTGATCTTTAGTATTAAAGTCATATATTTACAAAGACTATATTGTGGAGTATGATTTAAGGCATTGATCCAAATCTAATTTCTGGAAAACTGCATTTCCATTTTCTAAGAAGTTTTTTTTTATCAAATGAGAATTCTTTCCTCATTAATGTTTTCCAGTTTATCAAACTGATATTGAGTTCCACTGTTTCTGACTCTCCTTTCTCTTATCTATTCCATTAATCTACTTGTCTATTTTTTTATTCAATATTAGATGATTTTTGTGATTGCTGCTTTATAATATCATTTGAGGTCTAAAAGTACTATTCCCTCTTCACTCATACTTCTTTTTATCATTCCCCATGATATTCTAGATCTTTTGTTTTTCAAAATGAATTTTGTTATTATCTAATCAAGTTCTTTAATAATTTGACTGGTATAGCTTTAAAAATATAAATTAATTTCGGTAGTACTGTCATTTTCATTATATTGATATTGTCCAGCCATGAGTACTGCATGTTCCTCCAGCTATTTAAGTTGTTCTTTATATCTTTACTGAGCAGTTTGCAATTGAATCTATGCAAGTCTTTTGCTTGCTTTGGTAGATTGATAATCAGGTACTTCGTTACTTTTTATAGTCATTTTGAATGGGATTTCCATTTCTATTATTGCCTCTTTGGTTTAGTTGTTATTATATAGAAATGTTATTGATTCTTCTATGGTTTATTTTGCAACCTACAACTTTGCTGAGGTTATTGTGTTGAATCTTTACTAACTCCCTAGAATTTTCCAAGCTAATCATCATATCATTAGCAAAAATGGAGAGTTTTATCTCTTTATTTATCTTTGTGACTTAGTTTCTTGCTCTTGGCATTTTTATTGCTTACATTTCAGAACAATATGAAATAATAGGGAGGAAATGGGTATCCTTGCTTTATTCACATATTTATTGGAAAAGGTTCTTGTGTATTCCCATTCAATACGATGCTTTTTTGTTTTAGATAATAATAACAATATAAGTAGTATTTGTAGCACTTACTGTGTGCCAGGCAACATACTAAGCACTTAGTTTTTGTGATATTAAAAAAGGATTTTCTATGCATTTGTCAAGGTTTTGCAAATGCCTTCTCCACATCTATTGAAATAATCATGTGGCTTTAGATATTTTGTATTTTTATATGATTAATTATGTTGATTTCTTTCCTGATATTGACTCATGCTTGCATCCCTGGTATAAGTCAAATTTGGTGATGACAAATGATTTCTTTGATAAATCACTATAGTCTTTTTGACAGGATTTCATGCAAAAATTTTAATCAGTATACTTTATCCTTCCATAGGTTAGGCATCAGGATTACATTCATCTCATAAAAGGAATCTGGTGTGGTTCTTTCTTTCTGAACGTTAGTGAATAATTTGTATAATATTGGTGTTAATCTTTAAAAGTTAGAATTCTCTTTAAAAAGTAGAATTCTCTTGACAATTATATTTGCTGTGCAGATCATAAATCCTATTTTTCTACTCTTAATTTTTCTTTTAAACGATTTAGAAACATCCTACTTTCATTATATGCTTTCTTGTGAATGTGCAGGGTCCTCCAACTCATTAGGTATTAATTCATTTTAGTTTGCCTTGAAATACCTATTCATAGATACCTGGACTTTTTTTTTTACCTGATCTAGAGTCCATATTCTCTCCTGCTATTAATACCTTCCCTGTTGGTTTGTCTATTTGTACTTAAGGTCTTTACTTGAATGTTTTTCCTCCTGAGAGCTTTCATAATTTTCATCTTTTCCCCTTTGTCTTCTGCTTTTGCTCACTTTCTGACTCCCCACTGATGGAAGTTCCCCTGGGTGCTGGATTCAAAAATCTCTCAGTTTCTTCCCACACTAGTTGATTCATGGTTCACAAGCCTGATAGCCTCTGACTTTTGCAGAGATAGAAATGTCCCCAGCTAGATGCTTCAGCCTCAGTGGAATCACACACACACACACACACACACACACACACACACACACACACACACACACAGAGACCTACACATTCCCTGGCTGAGCTTTGTTGCAGCACAGAGTACTACTATGCTGTTACTGATAGAATTTCTACAGTTTAGCTACCTGGAACTAGAAAGAAAGATGAAGTTGGGATATAGAAATGAGTTCTGTTCATCAGCTTGTGCAGCACTAATGGGTAGTGAGGGAGAAAAGCTGAGTGGACACCTTAGAAGATTAGCGAGCCTTCTCTGTTGTTAGTTCATCATAACTGTGTCTCATTTGATTTCTTAGTGCTCCAGATCATGGAGACAGAAGAAATTGCTTTATCTCTGTCACATAATTCTTCTTTTGGAGAGGTTTAAGACGGGATTAAGAGCAATGAAAATGTCTATTCCTATATCTTGTTCATCCCATAACCCAGAAATTTGCTCTTCCCCTCTTAAATTTCAATCTTCCCTGTGCCTGATTCCTCTTATTTCTTTGATACTCTGATGTATTTCTACACTGGTTCAAATAATGATAAAAAAATCATATGAGATGTCTTCTCTTCCCACCCCTAACTCCACGTTTATATGTACCCAATGTGTACCCAATTGTGAAAAAAAGAGTAAATTCTTCCTCCTGTTCACTTCTTTCTTAGTGTTCTTCTTTTTTCTCTATTTTCTCTAAAATCAAACAAAGCAGAAAAAGTCACATCCAAAAGCATATCCCTGAGTTAATATTTCCTTGTTTTCTCTTTGATCCTTTACAACAGTAAAACTCCTCAGTAAGAATGGTCTCTTCTCCCTTCATTAGATAAACGTACTTGGTCATCATTTAGCTCTTTCAATTTAATCAAAAGTAAGTATTTTTCTAGTTTTCTCTTGTCTTCTCTGTTTTTGAGGGATTCTACTCATATCTGTTTTTTTTAGAAGTGCTTAAAAGTTATATATTCTAGTAAAGGTTAATTTTTTACCCTGTAGGATTGTACTATGCTTTTAAGGATAAATTATTCTTGGTTTTAAATCTTTCCCTTTTCCTTCTTGGCTATATAGTATCTAAGCTTTTCTTTTCTTTAAAGTAAATGCTATATAATCCGATGAAATACTGATTGTGGTTCCTCGATTTTTGATCTCCTTCTTACTCTGTGCTTATAATACTTTTTCTTTGACCAAGTACTCTGGATTTTGATCTTTCTATTTCTGATGTTTTTTAATATAGAGTTCCCCTTGATATAGTGATGCATGAATTCTTTCTAGTTTCACTTTGCACTCTGGTATTAGTACTTCTGAAAATTTTGCTTTCATTTAGTGAAATACGGTATTCAGATGTTTTTTTGTCTGGTCGTTGTTTTCTGATACTATCTCACCTAATCCTGTTGTCCAAGTCAGTTCCATGTCATATTCCTTTAATTGGGGAGGGGGTACTTTGTACTATTAATTTGTTTTCTTTCATTAAACTACTGAATTCTTTCTGCTCCATTCTATTTTTCTAGTTGTTTACTACCTCAGTAAGTTTTTTCTAACCTCTCCACCTAAGCAATTCCTTCTTTTTCCAGGTACTCAAATTTCATTCTTTATCCCTTGTTTCAGATTTTCTGTCCTTTCTTCCATCCAATTTTAGAATCCTAGATAACCTATTATTTCTTTTCCTGGAATTCTATTTGTTATCATTTCAGGGTAATTTTTCTGAAATTTTATCTTGGAGCCCTAATAATCAATAGTTAATTAACTATCAATTATAATTAATAATTTTCTTCTGTTTGTTCATGTTTTAACCCCCAAGTCGTAGAATGAACTTTGTCCTTGAGCCAGGTTTAGCCCCCTCCAACAATCTCGGGTGAGGTAGGTAAGTCCACATCCTTCCTCTCACTGCAATCCCAGAATGGAACACCAACATACAGGGGCTAAATCTTTCTCTTTCTGTAGTTCAGGTGCCAATGCCCTACTGCAGCTCTGAATGGGGTAACTAAAAATTAGATTCTCTTTCCCATTGTAATTCCTGGCTGGAAGCTGCCTGAGGCCAATCTGTACCTCCTTCCAATGTCTGAGCCTAAACTTTGCTTTCCACAATTGGGAAGTCAGGATTGGCATTACCATCTCTGGACACTGTCCTCAACTGATGAGTCATGATGTCCTCAGGAAAGTTTCCCACCCACATTCACCATACCAGGAAATCTGATAGCATCAGGCCTTATCTCCTGGTACGACCTTGATAAGATAAAGGAGATCATTGATGTTTCTTCTAGGATTTGTTGTAGCTTTGTTTCATTTTATGCTTCTTTTACTTATTCTTGAAGTGAATTTTTTCAGTGAGCAAACTTGAGTGGAAACTTTTAGGTTGCTTTCTTTGCTGGATGTTCTCATTTGATCATCATAACAATCTTATGTGGCACATGTAACAGATAATACTATGCTTTATGGATTAAAAGACTAAATTTCAGGAGAAAATGAAGTTACTAAGTTGCCAAAGTCACACAGGCAGGTAAAAAGCAAAGTTTCAATCCAGATCTAGATCTTCTGCCTTCTGTCCAGTGTCATTTCCACTACCAGTTATTTCCAGACATTTTGGTTGCAGGGTCCCTTTATACACTTAAAAATTATTGAGGAGAGCAAAGAATTTTCATTTATGTTGGTTATACCTATTAATACTATATTAGAAATCAAAACTGATAATTTTTAAAAAATTTTTTTAAACTACTTAAAAATTTTTGTTGCTGTTCAGTCATTTTGAGTCATTCTTGGCAAAGCTACTGGAATAATTTGCCATTTTTTCTCCAGCTCATTTTACAGATTAGGAAACTGAGGTAAACATGGTTAAGTGACAGGGTTATACAGCTAGTACAAGTTTAAGGTCAGATTTGAACTCAGGAAGACTCGTTTTCCTGATTCCAGGTTTAGCAGTCTATCCATTATGCTGCAATAATATACAGCCTAACATAAATGATATATTTTATTTTTTCAAAAATTATAATAAATATTCCAAAATAAAAAACATTTAGTGAGAAAAATGGCAATGTTTTACATATTTTTTGCATATTTCTTTAATGTCTGAATTAATAGAAGAGAGATAGAGTCCATATCTGCTTCTGCATTCAATCTGCCGCAGTTTGTTGTTTTGGTTGAGTACAGGAAGAAAATCTGGCCTTGCAAACATATGTAGTTGTAAAAGGCAAGAATATTTAATAGGCAACTAATATTATGAAAGTAGTTTGGACCTTAAAGATCTCCTGAAAGAGTTTAAGGGACCTCCTGGAGCTCCTAATCAAATTGATTTTAAGGGTCATTTTATTATCTCCAGGTTTAAAAATAAGCTAATTATGGAAACTTGGTATTTATTGTATATGCATCTAGGACACAACAGGTTGATTCAAATGAGTAAAACTCTCCTGAATTGACCATAATGATCTGCCCAAGTACTAGAGAGAAGCTGGACGTCCTCTTGCCTGTTTGTACTTGGGCAATAAGAGAGGGATGTCTCCAGGTGTCTAGTTCCCTGAGCCAATTAAATCTGCAGGATGTTTTCAATGTTTTTAAGGAAAAACTAATTCAACTTGCACAGGGGCAGGGAGGTTGGGATATCAATTCCCACCACAACTGGTCTACCAATACAACTTCAGCTTCTATAATTTCAGGTACTTTGTACAATACAACTCCATACCTCTTAAATCCATTGCCTTCTTCCCACTTATACTCTTGTTGTTATTCAATCATTCATTCATGTTCAACTCATCATGACCCCATATGGGATTTTCTTGGCAAAGACACTGAAATGGTTTGCCATTTCTTTCTCCAACTTATTTTACAGATGAGGAAACTGAGGCAAAAAGGGTTAAGTGACTTGCCCAGGGTCACACAGCTAGTGAGTGACAGAGGCAAGATTTAAACTCAGGTCTTCCTGACTCCAGGCACAGGCATTTTATCCACATAGCTGCCTCACTTTTACTATTACCATTCTTAATTCAAGATTTTGTCACCTCTTGCCTGGACTAACGTAACAACCTCCTAATAGACATCACTATGTCTTGTATTTCGCTTTATGATTTATTCTCCAAACAGATGCCAAAACATTCTTTCTAATGCACATGTGTTATCATATCACCACTGCTCAAATATTTTCTCTGATTTGCATTTAAGATACCACATTTACACAGATAAGTAAATATCACGCATATATACAATATATGTGTGTATATATACATATATGTGTGTTTATGTGTATATATGTGTGTGTGTGTGTATATATATATACACATACATATATATATATATGTATGTATGTATGTATATATACACATATATACACAGATTAATTTCACTGGGAGAAAGAAGTGTTAATAATTAGAGGAACCAGCAAAGGCCTTTTGTTGAAGATGGCACCAGAGGTGAGCCTTTAGTAGAGCTAGAAATTTCCAGAAGTGAGCAAGGAGAGCATTCCAGGCAAGGAGTAAGCCTTGGTTACAGCATGGAAGGAGGAGGTGAAATGTCATGTATAGGCTACAAGAAGTAGGCCAGTTGTCTGGAACATGTAGCGATTGAGGGGGAATAATGCGAAATATGTTTAGTCATTGTAAAGGTCTTTAAATGTCAGACAGAAAAGCTTGCATTTTATCCTACAGGCAATTTGGAGTCACTAGAGCTTTTTGAGAAGGGATGTGACAGGGTCAGACCTCTGCTTTAGAAAGATCAATTTGGCAGCTGTATGATTGAGGGACTGAAGAGGGGTGAGACTAGAGCCAGGGAGACCAATTAGGAAGCTATGATACTAGTACAAGTATGTGGCACTAAGGTCTTACACAGTAGGTTGGTGGTCATGTGAGGAAAGATTAGAAAAAAGGATGAGAGAAACATTGTCAAACTGAAATCAACTAGATTTTCCTTGTCCCTTGAAATGGCCACAGCCAGGAGGTTGCCAGCTTCTATCTTGTCTCCTGGTATGGCCCTAGAATAAGAAATCTGATGCTTTTGGCCCTCATCTCTTAATGAAGTCCTTGAGAGCATGGAAGCACTCACTGCTGTGTCTCACTGGTTTCGTTAAATCTTTGTTTCATTGAGCACTTTTCTTCATTGTTCCTAAAATGACCCTCAAGGATCTGGGCTTAGCTAAAATGTTTAATGATGGCAGATTTCTAATAAAGTCCTATCTGATACCTCATTCTAAAGACAAAAGAAATAGTTTTAAACCTAGAACTTTCTCACCTAATTTATCAAACTTCCAAAAATATTAACCAAAATTATGATCAGGAACAAAAGTAATACAATAAAATTATCTCACCTAAATTTTTATTCAATTAATTAAAATAAGAATTATTGTAGAATTACATAAAAACACAACTTCTGGGGGTTTTTAATAAATGGAAATGTACAGTGTATTTTACTCTAAACATCTCTGTGAATAAATGAAAAATTCATGGGAAAATACTAAAGTAACATAAACTTTAGTAACTTTGATGAGTGAAGCAGGATTCCAAACTTGTGATTTCCTTGGAGAAGGAAACTCCCTCCAATAATGCATATTAACAATTTCTCTGTAATTTAGAGAGCTGCTTGGGCTACTAAGAGTTTGAGTGACTTGTCTATGAGTAATGAGCCTATCTGTGTCAGAGGCAGGCATTAGAGCCAGGTCTTCCTGATTCAAAAGCCAGTCAATCGATGAATCAACTAGTATTTTTTAAGAATCTACTATATGCCCTGACATAAAGCCTTTCTGCTTTAGATATATTTAGAAATGGCTAGAAGGAGGGAGAGGATCTGGAAGTGAAATTTTTTTTTAAAAAGAAAAGAAATATTGCCCTTAAATATCATCATCTCTCTCATTTGTCTATTTAGCGAAGTGGAATCAACATTCTATTATCTGCAAACAGGATCATAGGGAGGATGTCCCAATCTATAAGGAATTCTTCAGTTTGTATCAAAACCCAGAACACTGTAGAGCCTTCTGAATGAGGTCTATAATCACTCAAACAAGTTTCACCTAACTACCAGAGGAAAGGCCTTATGAATGAAGAATGACTATTGTCCAGCCAATGATACATTATTGGACAATCAGCTGGTTAGTTAGTACATAAGTCTTAGATAAACCATGCAGAATGACAATGAATGGGGCCCAGAATTGAAGAGAAGGATATAAACAGGTTAGATTGCCTTCAGGAAAGCAATGCCTTTTTCTAGTGATGCCAAGCTTCTAACCAGAAAAAAAAAAGTCTATCATTTTAACAGGTGAATTCTGGTGATACTGAATGGCTGCAAGTCATAGAATACGATGGTCTGTGAAGAGTTAAAGTTGAGTGGCACATAAAGGGCTCTGCAGAGGAATATGGGTGACAGGGGTGAAAAAAGTAGCTGTAGAATACTGCCAATGGAGAATTGTGCAAGATAAGTAACATGACAGGTATCATCAAAGAGATGAGAGACCAAAAGAAAGAAAAGCAAAAGCAAAACCCATTAGGCATATGTAGTCAAGCAACAGATTACTGCACTGGCCATGTCCAATATCTATTGGAGAGAGACAGAGACAGAGACATAGAGACAGAGACAGAGAGACAGAGAGAGAGAGACAGAGACAGAGAGAGAGAGAGAGAGAGAGAGAGAGACAGAGAGAGAGAGAGAGAGGCAGAAAGACAGAAAGACAGACAGACAGACAGAGAGAAATGGTTCTATTACGGAATGAGCATGAGTATCCATGCTATGTCCAAAGATTGAGAGAAGGAGTTAACTTTTTTTTATGTTACAGTCCTCTTTGACAATCTGGTCATTATATTATATTATAATTACCTTCTCGGAATAATATTTTAAATGCATAAAATAAATAGGATTCCAAAGGAAACCAATTATATTGACCATATACATATTAATATTAATGCATATGAATATGTTCAATATACTTGATTTCCTTCAGAATGATGTGTATATCTATCCATCTATCTATACATACACACATATGTATATTATATATATACATATATACACATACACACACACACACACACACAGATATGTTTGTGTGTCTGTTGTTGTTCAATCATTTCAGTCATGTCTGACTCTTCCTGACCCCATTTGGGGTTTTCTTGGCAAAGGTAGTGAAGTAGTTTCCTATTTCCTTAACCAACTCATTTTATAGATAAGAAAACTGTGGCAAACAGGGTTAAGTGACTTGCCCAGGGTCACAGAGGCCTAATTTGAACTTAGGGAGATGAGCCTTCCACTGCAGCATCTAGCTGATAGATATAGACATAGACATAGATAAAGATGTATTCTTGAACATCTATTGTAAAGGAAGTTTTCCCAGTTCTCTGGATGGACCTCTAGTAGACAGTTTGGGGAAAAACATGGGCTAAAACCACACAGGATGAGAAAGATGGCATATTTGCAATCTTCATACTTGGAGGGAGTACTTACATTGATGAGACCCCAGTCCCAGAAGCGTAGCTACGCTCTGGCTTCTCTTTAGACTGCATCAATTTTTCACTTTTTACTAAAGATCATCACGAAGACAAATGGTCAGAAAGAGTTCGGGATTTTAAATCAGGATCTTGAGTGTTAAGTGCCAAGCTCTGGCACTGCCAAGCTAAGTGACACTGGGAAAACAAGCCACTCTCAAGACCTCAGTATCTTCATATTTTAAAAGAGATATCCATACCTACACCACCAACCACACAGGTCTACTGTAGGAAAAAGCACTTTACAAATGTTAAAGGATTATATAAACATGAATGATCACTATTAATATGTTTATATACTTATAGGTATGTTCTAATTTCATCCCTCATACTACCTTTGTGACCCTGCCAAATCACTTAACTTCCCCGGGTGTCAGTTTCCTCATCTATATAATAAGGGTTTGGACTTGGTTGTTGTCCCATATGCTTGAAGAGGAACAAAATAACATCACTATGTCAAGGTCAAGGTAAAACATGTCCAAATGTGGCTGATCAGACCAATATGAGCTTAGAAGGCTCTACCATGGGTCAGGCAAAAATAGTCTATATGAACATTTGGAATGGAAATGTCTCTAAATTTGTGCATTTCATATTTCTTTTGTTTTTTTTAACTTTATAATTTATTTTGATTTATCAACAATCATTTCCATAAGCTTTTGAGTTTCAAATTTTCCTCCCCCTCCTTCCCCACCTCCCTCCCCAAAATGGTGTGCAATCTGATATAGGCTATACATATACATGCCTATTAGACATATTTTCACATTAGTGATGTTGTAAGTGAGAATTAGAACCAACAGGAGGAACCACCAGAAAGACAAAACACAACAGAAGAAAAAAAATACCAAATAGTATTCTTCGATCTGCATTCAAACTCCATAGTTCTTTCTTTGAATGTGGATAGCATTTTCCATCCTGAGACCTTTGAAGATGTCTTAGATCCTTGCATTGATGAGAAGGGTTAAGTCTATCAATACTAGCCATTGTATAACGTGGCTGTTATTGTATACAATGTTCACCTGATTCTGCTCACTTCATTCAGCATCAGACCATACAAATCTTTCCAGGTTTTTCTGAAGTCTGCCTGCTCATCATTTCTTATAACACAATAGTATTCCATTACATTTATATACCACAACTTGTTCAGCCATTCCCTAATTGATGGGCATCCCTTCAATTTCCAATTCTTTCCCAACAGAGAGAGCTGCTATAAATATTTTTGTACATGTGGGGCTTTTCCTCATTTTTATGATCTCTTTGGGATACAGCCCTAGAAGTGCTATTGCTGGGTCAAAGGGTATGCACATTTTTATAGCCCTTTGGGCATAGTTCCAAATTGCTCTCCAAAATGGTTGGATCATTTCACAACTCCACCAATAATGCATTAGTGTTCCAATTTTCTCACATCTTCTCCAACATTTATCATTTTCCTGTTTTGCCATGTTGGCCAATCTGATAGGTGTGATGTGGTACCTCAGTGTTGTTTTGATTTGCATTTCTTTAATCAAGAGTGATTTAGAGCAGTTTTTCTTATGACTAGATGGCTTTAATTTCTTCATCTGAGAACTGCCTGTTCATATCCTTTGGCCATTTATCAATTGGGGAGCATATTTCTTTTGAGCTAATGCAATTCTGCTTTGCTTATAGAGCACAGCACCTTCTTTGCTGTGGATATGCCATGGTGAGTGGTACTCTGCCAGTGTCTCCCATGTCTCACAATTGATTCCAAAGTTCTTCAGAGAAACTTTGAGATTGTCCTTGTAATGCTGCTTCCTACCTCCATGTGAGTCTTTGCCTTGTGTAAGTTCTCTGTAAATAATCTTTTAGGCAAACATATGTTAAAACAAGCACATCAAAAGTTGCACTCCCTGTAGTAGAGTTTGAATGCTTGGCACTCCAGATCAGGAAAGGACCTCTGTATCCAGCACCTTATCAGGATTGATGAGCACCAGAATCTTAAAAAAAAAAGATAATGCAAATGAAAGCTTTTCAGTTTCCTGGCATGGCACTGGTATACTGTCCAGGTTTCACAGGCATACAATGAGGTCAGTACAATAGTTCTGTAGACCGTCAGTTTGGTAGGCATTCTAATACCTCTTTCCTCCAGAGCCTCCCAAACACTGAGCTACCTTTGGTAATATGTGTATCAACCTCATCACCTGTGTGTATGTCCCTGGAAAGTATGCTGCGAAGGTAAGTGAACTTAGACACAGCATTCAACATTTCTCCATTTATTCTTTTTTTTTTTTTTGGTTAGGCAATGAATTAAGTGACCTGCCCAGGGTCACACAGCTAGTAAGTGTTATGTGTCTGAGGCCGATTTGAACTCAGGTCCTCCTGACTCCAGGGCTGGTGCTCTATCCACTGCACTACCTAGCTGAACCTCCATTTTTCTAACCAATAGTTCCATGTATGGAAAGTATGGTGCTGACTGGAGGAGAACCTCTGTTTTCTTGGTGTTAATTGTCAGACTAAAATTAGCACAAGCAACAGAGAATTAATTCACACTCAGTTGTATCTCAGCCTTAGAGGCTGCATTGAGTGTACAATCCTCTGCAAACAAAAAATCATGTACCAACTCTCCCTTAACTTTAGTCTTGGCTTGTAGGCTTTTCAAGTTAAATAATCTACCATCAGTATGGTAGCTGACCTTGATACCATTTTCACCCTGATTGAAGGCATTTGACAACATTACTAAAAACATCATGCCAAAAAGCATGGGAGCAAGCACACAGTCCTCCTTCATTCATTGGTGATGAGGGAAGCATGAGAACATCATCTGTTATCCAGAATCGATGCAAGTATGCTGTCGTGGAACAGGACAATTCTGATGAACTTCTCCAGGCAATCAAATGATCTTCTGCAAGCCCTCATGACTGACAGTATCAAAGGCCTTGGTCAGATCAAAGAACATTGTACACAGACCTCTCTTTTGCTCTTGGCATTTCTCCTGGAGCTGTTGGACAACAAACACTATATCAATCAATCATTCCTCAGTCCTTTCTGAATCTACACTGGCTCTCAGATAGATAACCATCTTCCAGGTAAAGATCAGCCCAATAAGGAGGACTGTGGCAAGAATCTTGCCAGCAATGACTAAGAGAAAGACCCTAGCTGTGGTTGTCACAAGACATTTATTTTTATTTTATTTTATTATTTCCTTTTCCTTCATAGAGATGAACAATGGAGGCATCCTTGAACTCCTGGGAGATAACTTCCTTTTGACATATAACCCAGAAGATTTCAGTCAGCTTTTGTATGAGCAGTGGACCCCCTGTCTTGTAAATCTCAGCTGGAAAATAATCAGCACCAGACACTTTGCCATACAAGAGCAGCCTAATGGCATTCAACACCTCTTCTTGACTTGGAAGTTCAGCTAGAGAGGGACTGACTTCAACCTGAAGTATACAATCAATGGCTTCTTCATTAGTTGCCGACAGTCTGTTGAGGACACCATGGAAGTGTTCAGCCCATGCCTCCAGGATCATGCCCTTATCGTTAACCAATGTAGTTTCATCACTGCTAAGTTGTTGAGATGCACCATAAGTTTTTTGGCCCACAAATAGCCTTCAGGGCATCATAAAAGCACTTTAGATTGTTATTATCAGCATAAAACTGAATTTCACCTGCCTTCTTACTGAGCTAAGAATCCTGCATCTCTCTAAGCTTTGCTTGCACTTTACTTTTGATGGAGTTAAATGCTGCCTTCTTGGAGATAGACAAACTATCCTGCTGGTAAACCCTGTGGAGTTTTTGTTTTTTACTAAGCAGCTTCTAAATTTCCCCATCATTTTTGTGAAACCAATCTTATTGTTTGTGAGTTTTCTGGCCCAGATGAGTAAATGTGATGCTGCACACCACATCTCTGAAAGCTGCCCGTTCCTTTTCTGTTCCACTATTGCCAACCTTGTGTTGGCTCAGCTTTCTCTCCAAGTTAGCAACAAACTGTTTACATTAAATCTTCTGTTAATTGTCTAGCCTTGGGGCCTCTGCTTTTGTTGAATGCAAATTTTTAACTTGGAAAGATAAGTCTATGATCAGTCCAGCACTCTGTGCCATACATCTGCTTTGTCATTCTTACATCTTGTCTATCTCTCCTCCTTACGATAAAGTAGTCTTTTAGACACCAATGTTTGCTGGGAGGGTTCAACCACAGAATTTTATTGGGTTTAGGTAAATGGAAAACAGTGTTGGTGATGAGGAGATCATGAGATGCATGTCTTCAACAGCAAAGTGACCACTGCTGTTGCTATTTGCAACTCCATTCTTCCCAAGGACTCTCTGCCATTTCTGATAGTTTGTGCCTATTCTGGTATTAAAGTTACCCAGAATTGTAAGCTTGTCCTCTTTTAGTACATTGGTGATGAGGGTTTTCTAGTGGCAAGACAAAAGACAAAAGTGGCCTGGGATGCAGTAGATGACATTGGCTGGCATCTTCAATGTCTGACAAGCTCTAAGTACTCCATAACACCTGCTTCAGCCATCTTCATGGCCATGGAACAAATTGCTCTCATCTACCCATTCTGCCAGGGGAAATCTTCACATGCTTAGGGTTGACACCTCCTAATGAACCAATGGATTTCACCAATTGGTTACTCTCGACCTGGTTTAACTAGTCTATCAAGACAATTTATCAGAGTGTGGCCACTGTGCATGCTATAGCTTCTTGGAACCACAGGTGAGAGTTGGGTAACCAGTTGGATACCAAGGGTGGAAAGCAAGCCTGAAAGAGGCTCAGCAGCTCTCACACCAGAAGATTGGCCCTCCCTGAACACCCCAACACATTACACATCAAAGGTTTGGTCTAAATCACTGGTGTCAAACTCAAATAGAAAAGAATTGCTGTGGGCCTCATATTGACTTAGAAAACCACAAATTAACATTATCTATGTTGTGTTGCATTTTTATTCATTTTGTTGTACATTTTCATATTGCAGTTTAATCTAGTTTGGGCCACACTCTGGAGTTTTGCAGAGGTATGATTAAATGATCTTTAAGATCATTTCTAGCATTTGATTTAAGATCTTTTTAAACCATATGCAGCCTCTATCCGAAGCAGCTTTTTGTTTACTCTATAGCTATTTTTCCCTTCCATTTTCCAGATATTTAGGCACCAAAGAGGGAAAAAAATGCCAAGCAAACAGCCCCAGAAGGGGTTACTATAAAGGAAAGTTATCAGAAGCCTGTTCTCTGGGGGAGACTTTTTTTAAAATTCAGTACTTAATAGAATTTATTTTTCTGAGGTTTACTTTTTCTGGCTGACTCAGAATCCTAGGGCATGGCTATAATACTGTGAAGAACTGACTGGGTAGGTTGCCATGTATCCCTTATTACAGAGGCTCTGAGTAAAGAGGAATCCAGGTGCAAAAAAAGGGAATATGGGTGCTGTGGAAGGACAGCCACACTAATGTGCAGTTGGTAGTACTGTGTGCATCAGTGAAATCTTCCAGGAAAGCTACTATTCTAAATTAAAACTATACCCATGAAGTCACTAAACTCTGAAAACAGAGTAGGTACCCATACATTCTGGAGTTGCAAAATAAATTACAGTACACAAATGCAATGGAATATGATGCCCTTTAAAAAGACAATAGAGATAAATTCAGAGAAACCTGGCAAGACTTCCATGAACCAATGCAGAGTGAAGTAAGCAGAATTAAGAGACCTATTTATACAAGCACAACATTACAAAGGAAAACAATTTTGAAAGATTTAAAAACTTCAATCAATGTAATGATCAATCATGACCTCAGAAGACGAATAGTGAAACATTTTCCCCACATGTTGGCAGAAAACTGATGGACTAGAACTGCAGAATGAGATATATATATTTCATATATGGTCAACATATGAATATTTTGCTGGATGTACTTATTTGTTAAAAGGTAGGGCTTTTATTAAGGGAGGAGATAGTGTATGGAGGGATGAATGGGTGGGTAGGAATAGCAATGAACAAAAAGGGGAAAAGGAATATTTTAAAAACTAAATAAAACAAAATGGAAGGTCAATTAGAATGGAGTTGACAATATTGCATTAAAGTTAACATACACATTAAACAAAAAGAAAGTGCGTATACTAAAGACTCACAGTTTCATGTACAGCCTTCTTTTTCTGTTCTTTTGACATCAAAATGTCCCTTTGTTGATATGGGTTAAGTCCGTAATAAATAAATAAAATTTAAAAGGAGAGCACACCTATGACTCAGAAAATTTCTAGTGCGATGTTGGGGACAGAACTTTGGATTTGGCACCAAAGGGCCTGGATTCAAGCCATTTAACCTCTATGGACTTCCATTTCCTCACTAATAAGTTGAAGGTACTAGACAAAATGATTGCTAAGGTGCATTGTAACTCTGGTAGGCTATCATTTGTAAGTGTATATTGAGAACCAAACTATACATTTTCAAACAAGCAAATTTCTTCCATACCTCTAATTCCCTCTTTCTATCTTGGTATCAAGATTGCTCTCAAAACCTACAGTTACAAAAAAGTGGAAAGCACCAAAGCTGGCTTAACAAACAGGCTCGTTTCAGTGCTAATTGCATTTTAACAGGGATAACTTGACACTTTGAAAGATCCACTGTTTTATCCATATGCGTATTCCTTCCATAGATACAGATGGCAGCTTCCAAGCTTTCTCATCCTGCATGATTCTAGTCATGTTTTCCCATAAATCTTTCTCTGGAGGGTCAATCCAACATAGTTTAACAAATGATAGAAACCTAACATTTGGAATTAATGGATTTAAGCTCTAGCAGTGGAATTTCAGGCATCAACTAGTGAATTGGGGTAGGAGTGAATTTGAGGTTTTCTCAGCAGCAATCATCTATTATATCAATTCCCAAAGTTAGCCTTAGTTCCATATTTTTCAAAGAATGGAAACAAGAGCCTCCTCCTTCTCTTCAAAACACAAAAGAGAAAGCCTTCTCTTTTCTCTTTTCCCTACTCTCTCCATAGTTAAAAAGCAGTGTTGCTGATGTCTAGCTTATGCAACCAATCAATCATCCAAAAGGCATTTTGAACCTCTGCTATGTGCCAGGCAGTGAAGACAAAGAAACAGTTCCTGCCCTCAATCAGCTTACATTCTACTGGGGAAAACAACATGCAGACATTTCAGGGTACTGCCTGAAGGTATTCACTAACTTGCAGGGTTGAGCCCACTGGCACACAGCTAGACTAGATTCAAGATATGTAGTATATCCACATCCCCTAAAACTGTAGCTCATGACACTTCACCAATGTGTTTCTATTTAATAGTAAAATAATGAACACAGTTCAATGTAAAAGCATTTAATAAATTGCACAATTAAGGGAAATAGCAACAAAGCATTTCTCTCACAAATTTTGAGCATTCACTCTCTCACAAATACACACATCATCAATGAGGATGAACACACATAGGAACACACATGGAAAGGCATGCACATAAAAAGATACCATGTACAAGAGCAAATGCATGCTTTGCACACATGTGGGGAACACGCATGGGTAAGTTGCACCCGTGGAGGGATACAAGGCTAGGAGAAATAGATGGCCAAGGTACAGGCATAGAAGTATAATTAACATCCTCAAAGTTGCTGGGCTTCTAATGTTTGTCGTCTAGTTTCGTACCACTGTACAGCTCCCACTGGGGACACAAATACCATTTTATTGCACTGCTCCTACCTGGGTCACTGGTACCATTATGCTGCTCTCACTATATCCATTGGTTTCATGGTCTGTACTGAACAAGCCTGCTCCTTACTGGTCTCCAACAAGATGCTACTCTAAAAGGCAATGCTTAGTTCTAGTCTCCAGCACCCCGAACTACTGGCACAGCTAAAATCCTTAGATATCTCTTCCTCAGTAGAAAGCTGGTGCTGCCATGGTTTCTCAGCTTAAATCCTGAACATAAGCCTTTCCTAGCTATTTTAGAAAAGGCAGGAAAAAAAGCCTTTCTCTAGGACAAGCAGAAAGCTTCCCTTGTCTTGTTCCCTCAAACTCTTGGCCACTACCAATACTTTCATCTCCCTAGCAGGAGGTTCTCAAGCCTCAGGTACTAAGCCCTTTAAAACAAAGAGCAGGTTCACTCCAGCTAATTCCTATCCTCAGGCTTGGTCTTTTCTTTGGACCTCTTCCTAGCCCAAGATTTGAGCTCCTTGGTCAGAGACTTTAACCTAGCTTATGATCATTATTCTATATATTTCACATCTGTATTCTTTGAAGGTTAGGCTATAAATCAGGAAACTTTTATTTTCTTAATAATCGCCAAAAAACTCTTGGGACTTCAGGGTTCTCCAGTTTTTAAACCCCCGAATCTCTTCCATTTTTTTGGTAGATGAGTTTGTAGCTCAAAACACAGAGGTAAAATGCCAAATCCAGCAAGTTGGGCAACTGTCTCTGATACCTATTCAGTAATGGTCCTGGACCATTTATATGCAGCTATGCTAATCAAAATTGAAGGGGGCTTTCCCCCACGCTTTTACATCAAAAAATACAAAATACATGCAAAACAAATACAAGGTAATTTCAGGATTGATGTAATAGCAGCTGAGTGGATCAAGAAAGGCCCCCTGAAGGAGATCTGTTTAAATTAAGCCATGAAGGAAGATAGGGATTTTAAGAGAATGAGCTAAGGAAAGACTCAAATTCAAATAAAGAAATGCAAATGTCACATGTGGCTGTTCCACATGCCAAACACTGGAGTGGAATGGCTCCTAGATAACACCCTTTTTTTTCCTCCACCAAGTTTTATTTTCTTCACTGCAGGAATTCACTGGAGTCTCAATACCACCATAAATTCCAAGTGTCGATTAATCAAGAAAAGTCCTCCATTTCCATAGTCATACTAGGTTTGCTAAGTATTCTCAAAAGAGTACAGTCTACTACGGTTAACCAAGCATTTTTGCCATCTGTAGCCTGTGCACAGATAATGTGTCTTCTGGCTGTGATTCACTCAGTTCTAAGTCATTTACTGACAATAAGTAGATTAGCATTAGTGAAAGTAGTTCTTTTCCCTGGACATATTTTGCCTAAGTACTAGAACAATTCAGAAGTCTATTTATTATTCCTTGTGCAATAAGCAATGTGCCTAGTAATATCATATTCACTGTCTTATTTACAAATTATCCAGTAATACTTGGACTCTATTGTATTAAGAAGCCCACAGTTCTGAAGGCAGCAACATGGAAATCAAGTAACAAAAGAAAATTACAATTTTAAAAGTCATCTGGAGGGGGCCCATGTTGCAATCAAATATGCTTGTGATTTCAAGGTTATTATATTCATCACCATCATCATTAATAATTATCTTGATCCTCATTCAGAAGAACTACAGTATCATATAATAAATAGTATTGGACTCTAGGCAAGAAGATCTGTGTTCAAATCCCTCCTCAGATTTTCTCTTGCTGTATGACCATGAGCAAATTACTTACCCTCTCAGTGCCTCAGTTCCTGCAAAGCAGAAATAAAAATACCTGTATCACCTAACAAACAAGGTCCTTGTGAGTTTCAAATGATATAAAGTATTCCAAAAACTCAAATGTGTTATATAAATGCCAGTTAATAATAATAATTAATATTAATAATGATATATCATCTTTGATATTGGTAACAATTTATTGAGTTTGTCCATGTGAATGACATTGTACCAGATGCTAAAAGTTTTTATAGTTTATACAACTTTCCCCCTTGATGAAGATTTTGTAATGTGCAATGTAACATAGAATTTAATGTGTGTCTGATGCTAGGTGGCCCTCATCTGGCCTGCTAATTAGTATTCCATTGATCTTAAAGGACATTGGAAACAGGGAATCCCATATAATACACAGTACAGTGCATTCTTCCTCACTAGGGTTCTTCAAGAAATGGCTAGGTGATCATTTATTGTCTATGCTATAGAAAGAATTTTTGTTCAGGTACAGGTTCATTGGACTGGATAGCATCTGAGGCTCCTTCTAGCTTTGAGGTTCTGCAATTCTGTGATTCTACTCTGAGAAATCATCATTTAGGAAGGGTCAGTTTATGTAATAAGTGATATTAAAAAGGTGCAAGGATGAGGAGAGGGATGTACAGTCTGCTTGGAAGCCTTACATTATTGTGAAATTGTATGACTCCATGAAGTAGTCCCTGCTCTCAAGCAGATCATATTCTATTGGGAGAAAACATGTCTATGCATGCAGAAAATTAAATACAAAAGTATATGCAAGGCAGTTTGTGCCAGTTATCCCAAAGGAGTTAAGCTGCTCATTCAGTAAGGCCTGTACCCTGTATGTGAGTAATCCCTTGTGAGTTCCTGCTACTTCAGAGATGCAAAGAAATCCATACCTGTCTTGGTGTCCAACTTTCATGTCCCTTCATCCTATACTTGTATGTGAAGAACATAGACAGAGGCTATTCCTGAGCATGACCAAAACAGAGCAAACTAAAATTAATCCGTCTCATGGTTTATGGGCCATGCAGAGAAGATTGACTATTCTGTCCTACTTGGCTCAGTCACCATTTAAAGATTCCACCCTCTTATTGGATACTGACAAAGTATCACCTTCTCTGAGTAGAGGGTAAATCACTTTATGATATATAAAGTACTCAAAGCCTTCAGCATTTGTTTCTCCCATAGTTTCCTGTTGTCCATTTGAATGTAGTACCCAGTCTAAGGTTACCTACACTTGCTAGTAAATGTCTGAGGTCAAATTTGAACTCAAGTCTCCAGATCCTAGGTCTATGCACACCTAGCTGTCTTTTTGGCCCATAATGATCTCTCAGTTGAATTTTTATGTGTAAGGAAGTAGAGATCAGAAAAGGAATTGAGGCAGTGAAATAATACTAGGGGAAATACTCTACCTCAGCAGTGTAGGTAAGTCACTTAACTATCAATTGCTTCAGTTTCCTAGATTATAAAATGGGAATAATAATAGTGCCTATCTCTCAAGATTATTGCAAGGATCAAATAATATAATATTTTTAAAGTTTCTTAGCACAGTGCCTGGAACATAGTAGGTACTTAATAAATGCTTCCTAACAGGTACGATATTACAGAATAATGTAATCATGGTTTAACATCCTTACTTTATGTCCTCCCCACCCACTCCCAGTCATGGGAGAGAAAGAGGGAGAAGACAAGATGGGGCTGATTAAAAGGAACAAAGAAGATGTATAATACTTCTTAGATAGGAATAAGACTAGGCTTTTGTTTGCATAATTATAGGGGACTCATAATAATTATAGGGAATTCTCTCTATCCAGTAAAGATTAGCAATTTCTCATCTTAGAGAGTTGCCTAGACTCAGTGATAAAAAACTCAAATGGAAGAGAATCTGAGGATCCCATATTGATTTAGAAAACCACATATTAACATTATCTATGTTGTATTATATTTTTACTTATATTGTTAAACATAAACACTCTGGATTTATAGTAGATTATGAACTATCCTGAGTCTCAGTGTCTAGGAATGTGATGGATCTTTAACCATTCAACAGATGTCATATTATGTTTTATTTTTTTTCATTGTTCCTATGCTAAAAGTATATACTGTATGTAATATCTAAGCATTTTTCTCTGATTATGTAGGGAGGGGCAGCTAGGTGGCACAGTGGATAGATCACCGGCCCTGGATTCAGGAGGACCTGAGTTCAAATCCATCCTCAGATACATAACACTTACTAGTTGTGTGACCCTGGGCAAGTCACTTAACCCCATTGCCTAACCACCCCCCCAAAAAAAAGAAAAGAAAAGAAAGACTCTAATTATGTAGGGAATGATTCCATTGTTCCAAGGAATTGTGACTTGGACTCTATGAAATATATTAAGGTCAGGGAAGTTTGTCAGGAATGGGGACTCAGAGCTATTTCATAATCTATATGCCTTAGATAGCCAAATAGTGCTGCTCTACAGAGAGAGGAAGAGTTTGGAAATAAGAAATCATCTACTCTCTCAAAATCATGGAGAGCTCCATACTAACTAGCCTAGTTTGTATTTGTGCTCAATAGGGTTGCTATAAAAAACTTATTAGAGTTAGCATGGGACAGGTCTGGCCCCTAATAGTCTTTATTTAATAAGACCAAGTTAGTGTATGGTGGTTAAGATAGATTTAGAACTAGAATACAACTTAGAGATTATCTAGTCAACCCCTTCATTTCACAAATGAGGAAATGGACCCTTAGAGAAATGAAATTACATTTGCAAGATCACACAAGAAGTAAGATAGAATCAGAACCCTAGTCCTCTGACTCCAATTCTGATGCTCTTGCCACTGCATCACCACTAACTCTCAATAAATGTATGTGGTAACAGAATTAGAAAATAAGACAGGTGCATTGATATTAATTTAATATTTGATTGGAATACCATAATTCAAAAACAAGGGAAAATCTTCCTGGACCCCTCAATGATCTCTCTCTCCCCCAAAGTCTTATTATACTTACTGATGCATTAGACCTATTAATTATGTGTTGTCCTCTAATTCTTCCATTTATGCTAGTCTATGGAGTCTTAAATAACGATAACAGCTAGCATTTATATATTACTGTGTTTTATCCTCAAAGCAACACCTAGAGGTAGGTGTTGTTATCTTCATTTTACAGATAAGAAGGCATTGGGAATACAAAGACAAAAGTTAAATAATTCTTACCCTCAAGGAGCTTACATTCTACTGGAGGGAGGGACTTAGACTTACACATAAAAATCAAATATACACAAAGTAAATACATGTCAGTCATAAAAGGACTTATTATAAAGTAATCATCCTGGGAGGCTATGCCCTCATTCCAAAGATGCTTCCTTTATTCAAAACAATTTTTGAATCAATCAAGCAAGCATCTATTAAGCACCTATTATTTTCTCAGTACTCGTCTAGGCAGTAAGTACACAAATATAAAAGCTGAAACCATCCCTACTCTTAAGAAGTTTACAGTCTATCAGAATATCTCTTTTGGATTGGATTGGATTTACACCAATGGCTCATAATTAAAATAAGTGTAATTAAACAAAGGGTTTCTAACTTCTCTAGGATACTTACTAAATATTAAATTACCTCCTAAATATTAAGTTATTATTTTAGACATACTGTATTCCCCTCAGAGGTTTAAAGATTCACATACACTGCCTTCAGTAGTATACTCTATAATAAGCTACAAAGAGGAATCAGGTAGACATATGATTTGTATACCTATCTAACAGATGTGTCATTACTTTTTATGGTTATCTGTTCCTGAACTAAACTGGAAGCGCATATTCTGTTGTGTGAGGCATAACAAGTAAATGAGAGATGGAGAATAACAAGGCTGATTTGATTTTTATATCTACCTTGTGATATTGATTCCAAAATTTTATAGCCACACACCTATTAGTTTGTTGGTAGACTAATTGATGCTTTAAAAGTATGTGGTTATTGAATTGTTCCTATAATAATTCACACACACACACACACGCACACACACACACAAAATGAGAAGCCTTTCACCAAACGATTGTTTCTAATTGTTCTATAACAATTGGGATAAAATAAAAAGCAAAGATTTTTCTAATTTAGCTATAAATATATGTAATGACAGACTGACAAAATGCACAGATATCATTTAATGCAAATCCCCACATGGGGGAGGATGCAGATCTTGTTTTCAAGAGAGTTATGATGAAAATAATGGAATTGTCTTGTAAAAAATATGGAATAGACATAGACATTCTGTCACTGATTCCATTTAGCTAACTGTGTGGTAAATAAGTTTCTTTTATTGGATGAAGAGATATTCAAAAAAAGCATTAGCCTCTGCCCCTCTCTTGGTAGATCACTGTCTTTGTGTTGACTGCTTTTCTGATGGAGTCCTATATGGGATAATGATGGAAGGAGAGAGGCCATGGGCCCTCTCCCTCTAAAGCCGACACATGGTCCAGTGAATATGGCCTCATTTCTTTGTCTGACTCAGTGTTTTATGAGGATTTTTTTTCAATTTTAAGTGAAGGAGATTTGTCTGCAGTCTCTGACTTTGTGAGTTTCAGAAGGTCAGGTCAGAGTGAGCACTAGGAGCCCCAGTCTCTGGAATGAAGTCTGTGCTGAATTTTGCAGTCAGCCCAGCATCAATACACTGACTAGTAAGGAGTAATTTTCAGTATCTAGTCCAGTGGCATCTGAAGTGGTGACTTCTTGGCAATGACATCACATTTGAACAGGAACTTGACAGAATTAATAGTACTTTGTTTTTGAAACAAAACCCCAGGAGATGCTTTATTGCAACTCTTTTTGATCCATTCTGGAGACAAGTGGAGTGACCAGGAATACTGGAGACTAGTTTCAACACTCCAGCCCTTACAGGAAAAGGAAGAACTGAATCCACCTTGGTCCAGGAGAGGGCCATGAATAGCTATAGCTGAAGTCTCTATAGTTACTGGCCTCAGAACAATTATCTTTGGTCTTTGTCTTCACACACAGAGATCAAGGAGTTTGGGGAAGAGTATCATTGAAAGAAATTATCTCTATGTACATATTACATAGTTATAACACATGAATTAGTATGTGCTGCAAGCCATAACCCAGAGTCCAAGCACAGGAAAAGTGCAGGCCTGGAGGCAAGGTGCTGGTAGATCCCCTCTCTGTGGCCTTCTTCAGAGGTTACTCATTACCCCCCAAATAGTACCAATCCAGAGCTCTTAGAAAGGAGGGTCTTTGGCTCCCCTTTGACCTCCAGGATCCCAGCTCAGAGAGACCTCCACAACTTCAGTCCATTCAGAGGGTTTGTAATTCCAAGAGGAAAGAAAGGAGACAGGGGCCTATGATCTCCATAACTCATGACAACTGTTGACAATAAACTGATGGCAGGCCAAAATCCAATGCCACTCCCCTGGGGCACACCCATTGACTTCCATCACCAACAAGGCCCCCTGAAGGAGGTTGGAAGGCTGGGGTCCAGGGATATCTGAATAAGTCTCTGGTGCAGAGGCAAGCTCATTGCTCACCCAAGGTCCTAGATCCATCTCTTGCTCACCTCTATCTTAAAATGACCTCCTCCTCTGTCCAACTGCTTGAGTTCTTGCCAAACTTATAGACTAGTCTCTGGCCATTGACCTAATGATGACATATAGGCCCATCATTCAGTTTCAGAAGCCGAGACAGTTGCCCCTTTTGACCAAAAGAGTTTGGCTCCCATTTGTCTACAGCCCCAGAAAACCCTTAAACTTTTTTTTTACTGTAGTCTCAAACAATTCTTTATCTCTTTTTGAAAGCCCTAGCCCCACCTTTTGATCTTATGCAGATGCCTTTCAAACTTCCTTCCAGTTCCCTTCATTATCTATTCCCATTGTCTATTCAATCTCTCAGACCTTCCAAAGGAATTCTCACCTGAACCCTTTTCCCAACCCTCCCCTGGTCACCCAAAGTTACTTTAGTGTATATAAGATCCACCCTGGCCCCCATTCAAATGCTGAGACCCTCTCATGCCCAAAAGGCTGAGCTTTTCTCATGCCCCGCTCATCCTTATGGGCATCACCTAGCCTATATGATTTATCTCTAATAAACCTTTTCTCTGGCTGAAAGAAGATTTGAGTTGAATTCATTCAGGCAGGGCCAGTGTCACAATCTTGGGGGGTCCCAGCACCCTAAACCTCTAGACCTCATCACTAAGATCTTTCATTTGAAGTACCTCATGACATTGCCAAGTTTCTCATATGGCATGCTATAATTTTTCTTCTTCTCACCTTACAACTGGGCCACAGCATCAGATTGAAGAAACTTGAAGATACCCTCATGTTGCCTCTCCCATGTCATGAAGCCCTTGATGAACTCTGGATGGATGAGCATGTCATATATAAAATCCCACAGGTGAGTATCTCTTGGATTACATTTGTTCCTCTTGCCCTTTAAACATTCTCAGACCATCTTGCTCAGCTTTTGGGGATGTCCTTGTTTCCTCTTTCCATATTTCAGGTCCCCTTTCGTATAGTCAAAGATGTTAAGACTGGAAAAAGAGAAGAATTTGTTGTCTATGGGATCTAAATCCATGTTACTTCTGCTGGAGTCTGAGCAGGGGCTTTGAAAGGTTCCAGTCCCTGAAGTGGACACACCTGAAGAAGCCCCTGCCCCATTGTTATCTGGGTAATACAGACTGGCCAACCTTGAGTCATCCAAGAAATCCTGGTTGCAGGGGCTGTCCTGATTAAAGGTGATCAAGTCCCCCATGATATCCTGAGAGGTGAGTCTATCTTTGTCCAGGAGCTCAATGATCCAGCTTAGCTCATCAGCTATGCCAGATGCTGTGCCCCCTAGGGGCACCTGAGGATTGCTCAGGGTCAGCACCAAGTCATCGCCACCCAAGGTGGTTGATGAAGGCAGAGCTGGGTCTTCTGCCTGGCACATGACACTGATATAGTTGCTGAAAATGTTGCTGATCTCACAGGATGCAGACATGAAGTTCCCTCCCAGAGTGAAAGCCAGGACACAAAGGATGCAAGGTAGCCAGCAAGAGTGGGTAATCCTGGAAGCCAATAGACTAATGGTATTTAAAAATATACTAGGGCTGACCCCACTTTCTAAAGACCTAAGTGGTATAAGGGAAAATGCACCCCTGAGGCATTGGGGGGGGGGATGTTTGTACTATTGTTATTGCTCTATCTTCAAAGTAAATATTCCTTTGTAAAAAAGATAATTGGTGTTAAGTGGCTAAATAAAACTGAAGTGCTAGCACTCAGAATGGCTAAGGGGGATAGTGGGAGGAGGGAGGGACACAACCAATGAGAAGAATTCAACCAGTGGGGACTTGAGCTGATAGCATTAGAGAAGAAAAGTTCCCAATCTCTCATTGTAAACTAAACCTTGAAGGGGAGATAAAATGGGCCTGGTTCTTGCAAAGCAAATTCAGGCATGAATTGTGCCTTGCTCCACAAATGTGAGCCATCTTTAATGAATAAAAACATTAAAGAAAATAAATCAAGGAGCAGCATACTTTGAATCTGGAAACAGTCTTTCAAATACTGGAAACAGTCTTTAAATTTTCCTTTCCACTGATCTAACAGTGTTAGTAAAACAGAAGAACAAAATGATTATGCTAAGCTCTTTGCTCTATCCTACTACAAATCCCTTTGTAAGGATCCAGTCCCACTCATTTTTGTGATATTTTAAGCAATACTTCCTTCATCTACAAAGCTTCTTCTGGTGCTCTTTTCCATGAAAGAAAATGACTGCTAATAGAAAACAGGAAAAAGAACTTATAATAAAATAAATGGCCCCATGGCATAAAAGTAATGCATCTATCTCCTACATACCCTCTCTATGTATAAACTCTGATCATGGCTGAAGGGAAAATGAAAAGGCCAGAATCTTTTTAAAGAAGATTATATCTCTGTCATTATTGCTTTCAGATGTTTTATATAATGTGGAAGAAATCACTAACTACTTAAGTGCTCAATTTTTTGTTAGGAGGATTCTCCAAGGTTAACTCTATGGCTCTTACTGTTTCTTCCACAGAACATATGTTTTAGATTCAGTGGCAAGTTCGGTGGTAAATCTCTTTTTATCAGAGGATCAAAGTGATGTCCAAAATTCAAATAATCTGAGTTTGAAGCAGGGATATTTTAGTTGGGTTTGTCATTTTCATATGCCCCTGTAAATATTATTGGAAAGTTTGTTAAAGTCAATGGGTTCAATCAGACATGAATGAAAAATTCTACCTCTGACACACAGTAACAGTGTGACCATTGGCAGGTCCCTTAACCTTAGTACTCCCCCACCACATTCACCATTAACTCTGCAAAACTATAACTTGTGGAGGAGTTGATGATCTACATTGGTGGAAAGGTAGAGGAAGTTTTCACAATAGGAATTCTCAATACCAGTGAAAGCATAAGAAGGAAGGAAGGGAATGAAGAGGTCTAGGACTTTTGGGGTGCTGCAAACACAATGGTGATACCAGGCCCTGCCTGCATGAATTCAATTCAAATCTTCTTCAGCCAGAGGAAAAGTTTATTAGTGATAAATCACATAGGCCAGGTAACACCCCTAAGGACAAGCGGGCATAAGAAAGTCTCAGCCTTTTGAGCTTGAGATTCTCAGCGTCTGAATGGGGGCCAGGGTGGATTTTTATACCCTGAAGTAACTTTGGGCAGGCTGGAGAAGGGGCTGGGAAAAGGGTCCAGGTAAGAATTCTAATTGGGGAGGTCTGGGAGATTGAACAGACAATGGGAATACCTAATGGAGGGAACAGGAAGGCAAAGTTTGAAAGGCATCTGCACAAGATCAAAGGGTGGGGCTAGGACTTTCAAAGGGAGATAAGGGGAGTAGATAAGGAACTGTTGGAGACCAGAGTAAGGCCTTTCTGGGGTCAGACAAAAGGGAGCCAGATTCTTTTAGTCGAGGGGCAAAGGCACATCTGAATAAGATTGAAAGGTAAGCTAAGGCTTTCAAAGGGAGATGAGGTTCTGGGGCCTGTAGACAAACGGGAGTCAGATTCCCTTTGGTACAAGAAGCTGAAGATCTTGGCTTGGGCCCTGCCCCCATCAGGAAGGAAGAGAAAAGCAGAGAACAAGAACAAGAAAAGGAGGAGGAGGAGGAAGAGGAGGAAGAAGTTATTTGATATACTTCAAAAGAAATCTCAATCTTTTCTGCATTTGAAAATTCTGAAAAGAAAAAAAAACAAGTAAAATGTACCTACCTCATTTGTTCTAAAGCCATATCTTTGCTAAGGCATCATGTCAGAATAATATGAACTCTATAAGAGAACTGTTATTGTACCAAATTCTATTTGTGCATATGGTAATCTTTGTTAGGAGGGGATCAGTTTGCAAGTATACCCAGGTTGCTACAGTGAAGGGCATTCAGGAGCACGTGGCCATCTAAGGAGGAGTATGCTCCAATATCACTCCCATTAGTTCCTTCTCCTGAATAGTATGCTATATGTCATTATAGAATATAAATATCTACCTAATTATATGTGTTCTGATTAAATATTTGCATTTTTATGCCACCTAAAATTTTGCTTCTAGAGAGCAAATGGCCAATTATAAGCATAAACAAAGTTGACTTGAGTGTAAAGGTGCAAGAGTGTAAGAATGCAATGTATTTCTTCTATTGTTATGCTTTGTTCAACCAAGTGGTGACATGAACTTACATTGAAAACACAAGAGATAGCTCACAGTGTGCCAAAACAGAGATGCCAATATGATCTGAACTAATGGTGCAGACGTGGAATAACAGTGAATGGCTCTCTGCTTTCCAAATGAGGAAGGCGACTTTCCAATTCACCAGAGAGGAGCATGGCCCAACATTACAGCAATCATGCATCCATCTGTGAATTTCAGTTGCTGTGAGTGAGAATATTGCTATGACTCTGTAGATGTAAGCCAGAGTTATGGAGAACTGCATGCTGATTTGTCTCTGTGATGTTAGATGAAGAACCACAGATGGGGCTATTATTTTGAGAGTGTGATACCAGTGATAGGTATTCTAATGTATTATATCATCCATGTATGCAAAGTCACAAAAATAATGAATGACTTTCCAAGAAGGGAATATAGTCATAGTTACTTGCTAGGCTCTTTCAATTTATGTGAGAGAAAAGAAACATTTCTAGACTGATGATGAGGATATTCTTTTCTACAGTTTTCAGCTATTATATGTTATATCTATACACATAGTAACTCATGACAAGAAGACTTATGACATCAAAAGACCCTTGGTTATGTTTTAGGGGCTATTTCCTTGGCATAAGCCTCCACCCCAAAAGCTAGAAAAATCTTGCCTAATCTGACCAAATACTAACTACTCACTGACATGCATTGTGGTGGAAAGTTTTATCTGAAGAAAAGACAACCAACAAATATCATAACTTCTATAACAAATCAACTGTGGTGAAGTTCAAAAGGTATTCATCTGCTCATTCCCCAGTTTCACTTCAAATAACTGCTGAGTCATATCTTCTCTGAGTTCCCTCTGGACTATCTCTACAAGGTCTACTGACTCACTCTGGGAATTCTACTGAATTGCTCCCATTTTCCAGAGTGTTAATAGGCTTTGCATATTACCAACAAGAGGCATGGCAGTTCCTTCCCACAATAGTACTATTTTTTTTTCAGAAGAGGGTGTTATCCTTGCTCTAGTGAACATGGTCCACTTGGTCAGCACTTTGGGGTCCCTACTGGATTGTATTACAGATTCTTTGTTTTGTTTTGTTTTAGCAGGACATCTTTACGGGGGAAACTGAGGTCCAAAAAGTTAAAGTGACTTCCCCAAGATGACACAGTTAGTAAGCAACAAAACCAGGATTTGAATCCAAGTTTTACTAAGTTTCTCAAAGATGACAACAAACTCATTCAAATATAGATAGATGTATATGAATAGAAACAAAGTTCTAACACCTGGCCATTTTTTAAAAATTCATTTGCTTATTGGTTGTTGGGAGATGACTGAAGTATTTTGTAACACGAGAAAGGGGGGAGGGTTCAGCAGAAAATTGATCAAGACATCATTGATCAACCTTTAACCTATTTAATGAAATCATGGATGATAACAGGCAAGTCACAAAGGCAACAAAGTACAAAAGAATTTTGATTTTCTTGTACCTTCATGAAGTGAGAAGAAATTCTCATTGAAAGAATTATCATTGGTCTTTCTGGAGCCCTTTTGGGATATTTGTTGAGATTTCTGTGGGAGAGCTTGACTTCTCTGTGACCCTTCATTTCACTTTCTTAAGTGGAAGTCTAAATAGTGTGCTTGTGTAAAAACCCACCTCAGTGTGTGAGCAGGTACATTATAGACCTAACAGATACTGAATCCAACCCTCACCCTAAAAATCATTCCATTTTTTAAATGCAGAAGAATCCCGGTAGCCCAGTAGGAATGGGCCAGGTTTACACCCACTTAGCAGGTTGCATCTTGCCAAAAAGCAACAGTTGCACTGTGGGCTATAATGTACTACTGGGTCAACTTCATGGCCAACTTCCCAGAAAGGCTGGAGGAAACACAAGATTTCTCTGATAGAAGACCCTCTCTCTGAACCAAATCCCCTTCTTATCATCAATCAAACCTGTACTTTCATCCACTTATGTGATGAACTCAACTTTGGACTTCTAGGTACCTTGATCTTAGTAAATCTTATGGACACAAAATTATCCAATAGGAGCAGATGCCTCTTCACCCTAGGTTAGTTCTATTGAAAGTAGAAAGCATCATAATACAATGCAACACGATAGAAATATTTATTAATTGCTTATTGTGTGCGGAGTACTTAGTAGACTTTGGGAGAGATACACAATTTAGGTAAGAGTTCTTTTTCTCAAGAAATTTATATTCTGTTAAAAGTATAATATGCCAACACTAATACTAATAGCCACATATGATATTACAAGATAAGTTCATGAGAGAGTTACAAACACAGTATGATGTGAGATCTAAGGGTAAAAATCATTATGGAAAGAATGAATCAGAGAAGTCTGGGGGTTAGGAAGAGTATGGCAGAATATCATTTGAGCTTTAAAGAATGAATTGGACTTTAATAGGCAAAAATGTGAAGAGAAGTTATTATAATCATAGGATGCCATAGAAAGAAAAGAAGGGAAGCATGAAATCACATTACACATGTGGGGAACATGTATATTCCAATTTGAATGAATTTGACTGAACCATAGAGTTTATAAGGAAATCAATGGCAAAAAAGAAAAAGGATTGGAAGATAACATGATACCAGATTGTGGAGGACCTTGAATGCCAGGCAGAGTAGTTTTAATTTTACTCAAAAAGTAGAAGACACTGAAAATTTTTAAGTAAAAGAATAAAATGGATGGATTCTGTTGGGGGGGGCAGGTGAAGGTAAATAGGGAATGTAGAGAAAGACATCCTTTAAGCAAGTCTTCTCTTGGAGAAAATAAGAAAACTTTGGTTATCTGTCTCTCCAACATAATTGTAACCTGGTCAATCTGCCTTTTCAGTTGCTTTTTTTTTTTTACTTTTCCCATGACTTATGTTTTTAACGTAGCCCTTGCTAAGGATTACTATTTTTCTTAAATCACAATTTGATAATTTGCTGTTCTAAGGTTCCTCAGAACTGCATTGTTATTTTTACTTTCATGAATAAAAGGCTCAGAGATCAAAGTGGAAAAGTACATTCAATGGACCCTGGTTCAACCCAAGAATACTCCTCATAACTTCTATTCCATAGTGATCCAGCACAAACAGACCTCTGGATGGAAATAATGACAAGGACATTCAAATGAATATTTCCACATGATAGGTTTAAAATATATATACATATATATACATACATATATATATATATATATATATAAAAGCAATATGAAAAGCGATGGCTCTTTTTTGGCCAATTATTTTGTGTTTCATAAATATAAAATCATGAGAAATTCTTAAACACATAACTATTTTTTCATATCTACTATTGTTTGTCTCAAAAATGTCATTGAAGCAGTCATATTTCAAAATAAGCCTATGATCATAGTGTTAAATCTAGAGTCAGAAGGGACCTTAGAGGCCATTGATTCTAATCCCCTTATTTTATAGGTGAGGAAACTGAGGCATAGAGGGTCACACAGATTGCAAAGGTCTGAAAACAAGTTTCAAACCCCAGTCTTAATGACTCAAAATTTAGCATTCTATCTACTGCTCACATCGTATCCCATATTAGGAAAATGGACAAAATATCAGTGTTTTTAAATGTTTCCATTTGAAACCACTTCTATGTAATAGAATCCCCAAAAATAATTGAAGTAAATTTGTGATATGGTAACAGGAAGGAGAAAGTTCCTTAATAACAGAAATGGATTTACTCAAGGAACATTGTATCAAAACATTTGGTTTTGATTCAGATTCACAAATGTTTAATGGAAGGTATGTTTTGAATTCAGTTAGTTAACTCTTACTTTTAGGAACAGATTAAGGAAATCTCTTCTGACAAGCAAATAACTGCCAACTATTAATAGCTATATGAAATAGATAAATTTGTAAATTTTCACCTGGCCATAGGCAAAACAAACAACAAAGCTGCTAAAGAAACAGACAGTAGATTGTTCCAAAGCAACAATAAAGTCCATCAGATTCTCAACAATTGTTCAAGATTTTCTTTTCCTAGTCCCAATTACTTCCTCCCTCTTAAGCCCCAGGGACAGGATGTTAAATGTAAAAAGAGACAAAGTATTCATTTTTTAAAAATCAGTATTAGTTTACTTCTTTTTTTCGTGTTTGCCTCAAAAACCTGTGGGCACTAGGTTAGCACTATGATCGATTTGTGGCACATTGTCTTGAAATACATAGCTTTAAAAGTCTCTATTCTAAGACCAGTGGATTAAATTTTTACTTAAAAATCAAAACTCATAAAATTTTAGTTAATTAATAGTTTAGTTCAAATATTTTCTAATTTGGAATTTTCTCTTTCTGAATTAATATTGAATAATATCAGGGGTCTTTAGACTGTGTATACCAAAGTCAATTCCTATCCAGGGAAGGGCAGCAACATAGTATGGTATCATAGATCCTGCCTCTACCCCACATCTTTAATATCAAATGATTGAGCATGGCAAGAGGCTAAACTAGCTGTCTTCCGGACTTCACAAGTATATATAGACAAAGGACAGGATGAAGAATTGTTTCCTACCAGTTGCTGAACTCTGTGTTAATCTAGGGAATATAACTCAGGACACCTTTATGTTCTCTTTAGGCTATTTCTAGGCTAATCGGCTTCCAAAGACATAAGCATCTCTGGGATATTGTTTATAAAATTCTGGAAAAGTAGCAAGAGTAAAATAGCATTCAGGAAGGATTACGCCAAAGCAAAGAGTATTTTGTGTTCCAGTTCGAGAAAACAACAACTTTCTATTGGGGTAGATAAGTCAACAAAATCAAAATTAATAGTTGGCTTAACACTGTTTTTCAAAGTAGAAAACATATTACCAATGAAGAAGAAATAATCAGATATTTAGAAACAGAAATTACAAATCTTCTAAAGCAAATCCAGATTGTTTTTCTTTATTCAGGAGAAGGACAGCATCAGATAGGTACATGGTTTGGAAAACTGCTTGGCATTAATTAAACAAAGCTGGTTCTGCTTCATCAGGTTTAAAGATACTGTTTATGCAACCTCTTGTGATTTTATATATACATATATATATACACACATGCATCAATCCCTTCAATTTTCCCATTGCATGTGTAAAAAATGTCCACCTTCCAGAGGTTCTCAAAGTGTGCAGTATTGCCCCCTGGAGGGCACTGGAACAAAGGGGGAGTAGTGGCCTCAGGTGCAATTGAGTCATAATGATTACATTATTTTCCAAATAAACACATAAACTGCAAGTTATAACCTATCAGTGGCCAAGTCCGGAGACAGGTCTTCACAAGCAAATGCTTGCAGGCCAGCTTGTCCAGCATGCATCAGCAGGAATATGTGCATGTAATGACTTGATTACAATACAACGCTATATGGTTACAAGCCACAATATTGCATCATCAAAAATTCAATGCAGGAAAAAAGCCACAGATTTACAATAAATTACTAAATTTAAGATGTGTCATTTTTAAAAAATGTATGTTTTTGAAATGACATAGATTTCCCACCCCAAAAAAAGTTAAAAGGTTAAAGGTTAAAGAAAGTGGATTTCTGGAGGGGGGAGGGCACTGAGTAATTCCTTTAAAGGGGGCAGTAGGCCAAATAAGTTTGGGAACCTCTGATGTAGAGGCATATTTCACTAACTGAGGAACTATAGAGGCATTGACCACCAGAAACAAGTAATTACAGTTTTCTGCTGCCCAAAAATGCACCCTAGAGTCCTTTCCCCTGCTTCAAATCTTCATACTTTCCAGAAATGTATACATGATTTGTATATATAGTGATCAATGTACTAAGATCATGAGAGAGTGTATAAGTTTAGAGGAGGCAAATAAAGTAACATACTTTACAAAGGTTAGACAAGAATAAAGAAAAGTTCACACAATTAAATTCAAGGTAAAGGACCTGTCATTCTGAACTCAAAAACAATAAAATATAATTTATGATCAAGTAGAACCCAAGTCTGAAATAATTTCAAGGTTATAATCCCCAAATAAAATGTTGGCAAAAAATGGAACTGCATTGTGAAAGGGTTTCTCATTGCCAGTTTCCACTGTACTCAAGTCAACAACAAAACTTAGTAAATATATCAGTTTTACAAGCCATGATATATACTATGATTTTGATCAGGAAGGACAAGTTAATACATTTGAATTTAAAGAGAACTTATCTCTTTTAGAGAGTCTGCGTAAAATAGTCTATATATAACTAGTTTTAGAACCAGGCAGAGCTAAAGTATTGCCTTTGACATGGTCAATAAATAAATATTTATTAAGAGCCCACTATGTGTCAGACACTATCCTAAGTGCTGGGGATCCAAATATGAAAAAAGATAGTCCCAGCCTTCAATGAGCTTACAATCTAATGGAAAAAGACAACATACTGAAAACAAAAACAAAAACTTAAAGAAATTAGGGGACAGGAAAGAAAGTACCTACTGCAGGTCATGGTGGAGTCCAAAGAGTGCGAGCAGGTAAGAAATGAAGAGAAGACTGGTCCCCTGGGAGCTATCTTTAGACAGAAGCTTCCCGAGTTCTTTGCTCTGCAGTTCAGCCCTCCTAAAAGGAAGGGGTACAGAGAATACTAATAAAGTGTAAGTACCAAAGCTGATACTGTCTCAAAGGATGATGAATTTCCTGGGAGCATGAAGGAGTGCTGTCCAAGGAGTGCAAGCTGGTGGGCTATATGATCTGGGGCAAGTCACTTAACCTCTCACCAATCTAAGCAACTCTCTAAGAAGATACAGTGCCAATTTTCTTGGCTATTCATCACTATATATACAAATCATGAGGGAGTTCCATCATCTTGGAAATCCCTATAATAATGAAACCACAAACCTAGTGTCTATTCTTTTTGTCGATTTTGAATTTTAAGTAAAGATTTTCGTCTTCATTTTTACTCTAGAACATTGATTTCTATCCATGTTGAAACTATTTTTGATAAAGTTACTTTTAGCAGATTTTTTAAAAGAAAGTAATTCTATGATTTTATCTATAGTTTTCAGGAGAATAGAATTGCAATTGATGTCAGCATTTCATTAAAAAATTATTCAAATTAAAGAGAATATAAAAGTATTATGTTACATAAAGCCTGCTAATGGGGTATAAATATTTTACTGGCCTAGAATTTTCACTACCCTTTTCTACTTAACAAGATTATTCCTCCCCCAGAGTCCTAATCAAATGCCTCATCTTTTCTGGGAAATGACCCTAGATTCTCAAAGGCTATGCAAGTAGAGTTAAAACTCTGACAGGCTTTACTAGGTTGCAAAGGCTTCCAGCATGTTGCTGAAAATAGACTTGGTTCCTGTTTTCCTAAGACCAGATTAAATAAGTACATAGAGGCTCATTAACACCAGTAGTTTGGTCCCTCAGTGATAAACTCATGATGATATACTCAGCCTCGCCTTGAAATAAAGGGGGAAAATAAGAATGACCCTCAATCTTATCTAGCCCCCTTCCATTTCTTCAGTGATAGCAGAAGAGTGGAAGAGAAAGAGGAAGAGGGGCAGAGGAGGTTAAGATATGAAGCAAGACCAAATATTAACATTAACAGTATATAGTCTAAATGTGAGATCCTTGACCCAATGACCAGCAAATAAACATACTTGTGGAGGAAGCGAATCAGGATGGATACATCCCGACATTTTCACTATGGATGACACCAGAATACAAATGGGATTTGCTATTAAATGGAAGGGTGGTTCAGGTTCTCCCTGAAAAGGCAAATGAAGGCATTCAAAGAGTTCGTTTTATCATAAATCCAAAGTCGACAAGCAACACCATTTCATGCTACAGTTGGTCATCTCATGTTACAATGCTCATGTTAAGGAAATGGAAAAAAAAATACCTTGAAGATATTCGTAGCCCAGCGTCATTCTCAAAAGAGGAGAAGAGGCTGAGTGACAAGTGTAGAAGGAGAGTGTGGAAGTGGCAGTGAGAAGCAGGGAGTAGTCTGACTCTCCTAACAGGACCATTGATTCAGGATGGTATGAGGGAAGGTGAAACCATACCTGGAAAGTATAGCCAAGGATTCAGCATCACATAGGGGAAACCAGGTTTCAGTGAGTGTCAGAAAACTGAAGGAATGAGGGGCAGCTAGGTGGTGCAGTGGATAGAGCTCTCCTGGATTCAGGAGAGCCTGAGCTCAAATTTAGCCTCAGACACATAACACTCACTAGCTGTGTGACCCCCATTGCCTAGCCAAAAAAAAAAAAACCCTGAAGGAATGCGAGAGAAAGAGGTCAAAAGAAAAGGAAGGTGGTTAGTTAGTTATAAAGTGTGGATTCCGCGGGCAAACAGAGAAGGGTGGCCAGATGCAGAATGGACACTGGGTGAGGGCGTAAGGTTGAGGTGGATGGGAATGAAGGAGTGGGCAGAAGACTTGGAGAGGAAGTTGAACCCTGGGCTTCAGCATCATTGTGATAGAAAGTGAAAAAGGGTAGGAATTTGCTTATTGCTGTGGGGAATGAGCCCAAGTAGAGGATCAGCAGATAAGGTGAGTTACATTGATAAAGTCAGGTGATTCAATTAGAAAAAGGTTTGTCTTCTTTCAAGGTTGCCCTTGGGCCCTCCTTGGTCCTCAAGGTCCAGGCAAAGACTTTGACTGCCCATCCTCAAGGCAGGTAGTGTTGCTGTGTCCTGGGGTGTTTAGCAGCAGAGCCAAGAGGTATTGCAACATTCCAGAACTCAGGAAAAGTGAGATCAGGGTCTGGCAATGTTATATCCTAAGGTGATAATAACAACAATAATAGTAACAATGCTTTGTTTTGCAAAGTTTTTCATATACATTATTTCATTGGGAGCAATATAATATAGGTACTATAGGTATTATATTATCACACCCATTTTACATATGAAGAAACTGAGGCTTAGAGAAGCTATGACTTAGTAATGGTAACAGTTAATAAGGATCAGAGGTGAGATCTGAATCCAGCTCCTCTTGACTCTTAATCCAAAGGTCTACCACTGCCCTACACTATTCTAATTGGTATAATTAGACCAAAATATTGAATTCTCCTAGTTGCTGAAAGACATGTTTCTAGTTGAAAAATCCAAATAGCACTTAAAGTTTTTATTTTTCTTATTTTTACCTATGCTATGTAGCATCATCATCATCTTTATCATTATTATAAATAGCTAGCATTTGTATAAGTGTTTTAAGGTTTATAATGCACTTCCTAAATATTCTCTCATTGATTCTTACAATGACCCTAGGAGGTAGGCATTATTCTTATCAGCATGTTACAGATTAGAAGACTGGGGAAGACCAAAGTTAAATGACTTAGCAGAGATCATATAGCTAGTAAGTATCTAGGGATGGGTTTGAACTCAGATCTTCTTGACTCTAGGGCCAACACTCCATCCATCTATGCTGCCGTTTAGTGAATAGTGGAAACGACACTGCACTGAAAGCTTGGAGGCATGAGTTTTAGATACTATTGTAACAGTTACTAACCACATGACCTAGGCAAGTCACTGAAATTTTCTAGATCTAAGTTTCTTCATGATTAAATTGAGGGATCTGAATTACTATCATCTTTGAGATAACTTCCAACTTGAACATTCAATGATTCTAACATTGCTTACAAAAGTCAGATATTGAGTGTAGTCAGACAGCTATTAAGTGTGAGAAACTCTCTTCGATGGCTCCCTACTGATGAGGGTGGGGCCCAAGCCAAGATCTTCACCCTTTGCCTCAAAGGGAATCTGACTCACAGGCCCCAGACCCTCATCTCCCTTTGAAAGCCTTAGCTTTACCTTTTAATCTTTATTCAGATGCGCCCTAAAAGCCTTAGGCTCCCATAGGCCCCAGAAAGGCCTTCCTTTATCTCCTTTTGAAAGTCCTAGCCCCACCTTGATTTTGTGCAGATGCCTTTCAAACTTCTGCCTTCCTGTTCCTCCATTATCTATTCCCATTGTCTATTCGGTCTCACCGACCTCCCCAATTAGAATTGTTACCTACACCCTTTACCCAACCCCCTTCTCTGGCCACCCAAAGTTACTTTAGTATTTAAGATCCACCTTGGCCCTCATTCAGATGCTGAGAATCTCACGCTCAAAAGGCTGAGAACCTCTCATGCCCACTCGTCTTTACAGGCGTCACCTGGCTGAGAATCTCGGGCCCACAAGGCTGAGAACCTCTCATGCCCGCTCATCCTTATGGGTGTCACCTGGCCTATATGTTTTACCACCAATAAACTTTTCCTCTGGCTGAAGAAGATTTGAGTTGAATTCTTTCAAGCAGGTCCCGGTACCGCAATCTTGGGGTCCCAGCACCCCGAAACCCCTAGACCTCTTCATTACCATGCAACTTTTTATCTTATGTGCCTGCATTCAAGCCTCCCATGATATTTCCTCTTCACATTTTTTCAGCTGAGGATCTGGCTACATATTTCACTAAAAGAAAAAAAAATGAGACCATTCTCCATTCTTTCTTCTCCTTTTCTTCTCACTTCACATCATTCAAATATCTTTCCTCACTACTTTCCTGTTTATTCCAGCTTAAAATGAACCTTTTTTTAAGGAAGCAATTGGGGTTAAGAGACCAGCCCAGGGTCACATAGCATAAGTATATGAGGTCAGATTTGACCTCAGGTCCTCCTGATTCCAGGACTGGTGTTCTATCTACCACATCACCTAGCCGGTGCTCTGCCCAAAGGAATATAAATTTTGATCCCTGAAACCTCACAAGATATCTTGGGGTTTCCTTGCTAGATTTCTTTAAGAACTATGCCTTAAACTCAAATCACTCTGGCTTTCATAGATTGGTCAACAATAGGTTCCAGTCCAAGCCTCATTTGGTCATTGTTTGGGTTCTGATGGCTCAGAGTAAGTGTAAATAACAATTGTTTCTATTTTGACCAGAAACTCTGAGAAATCCTCCCAGATTGATTTTTTTAACTAGGTGAAAGAGATTATTCTTTACCTTATTTCTTAGGTAGCCTTAATCACTGAAAGAGTGTTGCCTCAGGTAAACTTGGACCTGTGAAAGACCTCAGCTTAAAAAGGTCAAGGTCTCCCATTGCCTCCAGGGCCATCTTCAGTCTTCCTGATCCTGCTACTGGACCGATGACTCCAGAGGAGAGAAGGAGGCTGGTGACTTTGCACAGCCCTGCCTCACTTAAATCCAATTTACTTGCAAGCCAAGACATTGCTTTCCTAACTGATCCTCTTCAAGAATGAAGGACAAACAATAGCAACAACAGCTTCAATTGAAGAGGTGATTGTACTCCTCGCCAAATCCAACCCCTTTGCATTGTGCCCTTGATTCCATGCCCTCCCTTTGTCTTCAGAAGATTGTTGTTCCCTTATCATTGCAACTCTTTTATCCTCAATTTCTCCCTATCTACTGAATTTTCCCCTGCTATCTGCAAACACACCCACATTTCCTCCAAAAATCCTTATTTGATCTTTACCATCCCCTTCACAGCTAAACAGCTTTAAAAAACCTTCTACCCTTGGTATCTCCAATTCTTCTCTTCTCATTCCCTTCTAAGACCTCTGCAATCTGGCTTTTGACTTCATCGTTCAACTTAAACTATCCTCTCCAGTGTTCTCTTAATGGTCAAATCTAATGTCCTTTTCTCAGTCTTCATCTTTCTTGACCTCTTTATACTATTTCACATTGTTGATCACCTTCTCTTCCTGACTATTCTGTCCTCTGTGGTTTTTTATGACACTCTTTTTTCTCAGTTTTCCTAATTCTTTGACCTTTCATTCTAAGTCTCCTTTGTTGATTTTTATTTATCTAATTTCCATTAACCATACCTGTTCCCCCAAGGTTCTCTCCTGGGCCCTCTTCTCTTTTTGCTCTATTATTTAGTGATCTTATCAACTCCCATGTGTTCAAGTATCATTTTTATTTATCTTATTCCTAGATCTATGTGTCTAACCCTAGGTTATCTCCTGAGCTTCAGTCCCACATCACCAACTACCTTGTGGACATCTGGTACTAGACATCCTATGGACATCTTAAATTCAACACATTCAAAACAAGAATTTATTTCCTAAAAACCTTTCCCTCTTCTCAACTTTCCTATCACTGTCAAGAACACCAACACCCTCCCAATCACCCAGGCTTATAGCCTCAGTGTGATCTTCGACTGCTCCTTGTCACTGATCTCAGATTAAAATCTGCTGCAAAATCTTATCGTTTTTACCTTCACAACATGTCTTCATATATGCACAAAATCACCCCTCTAGTTCAAGCCCTCCTTGCTTCTCTCCTAGTCTATTAAAATTATCTTTTTTTTAATTTAATTTTTAATTAGTTTTGAATGTTCGCTATTCCTCTTCCCCATTGAGAAGGCAAAAAAAGTCAAACCCGTAACAAAAGTGTATGGTCATGCAAAATAAATCCCTGCATCATGTTCAAAAACAGGTGTGTCCATCACTTCTCTATTTGGAGGCAGAAAACATGCTTCATCATGAGTTTTTGGTATTGTGGTTGGTCACTGTGTTAATCAGTTACTAAGTCCTTCAAAGTTTATTATCTTTACAATATTGTTGTTATTGCATAAATTTTTCTCTTGGTTCTGCCCACTTCACTTTGCACCTATTTATACAAGTCTTCCCAGGTTTTCCCAAAACCATTCTTTTTATTTCTTACAGCACAACAATCGCATTCATATACCATAATCTGTTCAGTTATTCACCATTTGATGGGTATTCCCTTAGTTTCCAATTCTTTGCTACTACAAAAAGAGGTAAAGAAGAGATCCTACCAAATTCCTTCTATGATATAAATAAGGTCTTGATATCTAAAGTAGGGAGAGTCAAGACAAGGACCAATTTCTCTCTTGAATATTGATGTAAAACATTTATTCTCAAGGACTTAGTGAGCCTGGGATCCTGAACGAGTGTGTATCTACTAAGGAGATTATGTATTAAATTCTTTTTCACTTGTTTTCTCAACGCTTTTGATCAATAATTAAACAAATTCCTGGTAACGCCATAGAATGAGAAGCTATCTTTTATGACTTTGTCTAGAAGATGATCTTATGTAGAATCCAATTTACAATGACTTCTTGATTCTTCTTCTTTCTCTTCTCCCTCCACTGTTCAGACATCTGATACCTTTTACCTCTCTACTTCTTTGCTGCTTCAGTGTCTTCTATAATATCTAGTTTAATTTCATGTTACTTTCCTCCATGCTGTATGATCAAACCAAATCTGAGCTATTATGTACTCTATTTTAACTTTTTCTTTTACTTACCCTTTGTTGTCACTATTCCCTATAACTAGAATGCTTTTGCTACCTTTCTTCACCTGCTAATTTTTAACCATTGCTTAAAGCTATACTGTTACTTCCTCCATTAAGTCTTCCTTGATCTACCACACAAATCCATCCTCTCCTCCACCCCCAAATTAAGAGCAATCTTCCCCATTGTGCTGAACTCAGCATTTTGTTTTGATACTCTATAATACTTCATCATGTGATATTTTACATATTAGTTATCTTTGTTGTTTGATCCCCCTACTAAATTATAAGGTCCAGGAAGGCCAAAACCTGATTTGATCTTATCTTTGTATCTCTTCCAGTCACTAGGAGGTATTCTGCATACAGGAAGCAATTTTTAAGGGACATTTGTCAAATTAATAAATTATTATAGAAAACAACTTTGTGGGTTTTGTAGCATCTGTGTTCTGAGGAAACAATTTACTTCAACCATTCCTTTTGAATAATCACCTTTAATATTTTAAACATTGTGCTTCAGAGGACCATCAGTAGGAAATGCGCAGTCCCTAAAGCAAGGTTTGTGGCAGCACCAGAAGCCAAGTAGGCAGAAAGGAATTAATTTCGTCAGATGCATAAATGCATTTAGCCCTTGAAATGACATCAATGTATGCCATCATTTAAAAGAATTACAGGGTGGTTTATCAGTAAGTATAAAGCGTTCTTGTCGATAGACATCTCTGAAGGAACACAGAGTAAAAGAGAGATCAGAATGTGCTGAGACTATGGTAGGCTTCTATTATAGTTGAGTAGCTCTCTGCTCTTTGAAAGTGTTAGGTACAACTGCAGCTTTATAGTAATCCATTCCTATTTTGTGGAATGACCATCAGGAGGACAAAGATTAATAATGAACTGTAAAATCAGGAAAATAAGAAAATTCTCACCAGTGATCAATATTCTTTCTATTGACTATAGGAATTGATATTTCTAAGAGTGATGCCTAATAGGAAAGGGGAGCCAGTGTATTGTCTATAAGCTGATAACATATAAACTGTTTGGAAGAGGGAACCCAAAATGGGTAGCTCAGAGGCTTTCATCTCACAAGGAATATAGAGACTAAAGACGGATTAAATAAGCATTAGGGGAATGAACCAAAGAATAAAAGTCTAGAATAGAAAGAATGGGGTAATAAATAAGGAAGAGACTAACAGAAAGGAACCCGTTATAGAAAAAGAATAAAACAAGTTGAAGGAAAGTAGAAAGAGGAGGATGCTTCCAGATTACTTAACCTAGAGGGGAAGAAAAGAAGTGGAAAAATTTTAAAAAGATAAAAGAGAGAAAGAAAAGTAACTAATACTTTAAGCAAACCAGGAAAAGGGGTAACAAATAGGTGGAGGTGTGAGAGTGAGAGGAAGAAAACTAGTGGGAATTTGGCTGTTTTAAAGTAGATTAACCTAAAAGAACTGAAGAGACAAAAGTACTCTGTTTATAAAGAAAGAGGGGAAATCCTAATTTGGAAGAAAAATCATATTAGAGACAAAAGGAAGAAAATGTTAAACTAATCCTCATAATGTTAAATGTGAATAGATCAAATAATCCAATAAAGTGAAAAAGAGTGACAGATTGGATATATATGTGTATATAGATAAATATCTATATACACACATACACATATATATGTACACACACCACAATCTGCTGCATACAAAAATCCCAACTAAAAAAGACAAATATAAAATAAAAATAAAAGGATGTATAAAAAAATGTACTATGCATCAGCTGAATTCAAAAAAGCAGGAGCTGCACTCATGCCATCAAACACAGCAAAAACAAATATTAACGACATAAGAAGAGTTAAACAAAGAAAGTAGATTATGCTAAAAGAAACCATGGAAAGCAGACCAATACCAAAATTAAACTTATATGCTCCAAATCCCTTATCATCTAAATTCATAAAAGAAAAATTAACTGAACTATAAGAAGACAAAGACAGCAACATCATAGCAGCAGATTTCAATATCCTTCTTTCAGTTTTAGATAAGTCTATCAGAAATATAAACAAAATGGAAAATATTGACCTGAAGAAACTGTTGGAGAAACTAGGACAAAAAGACTGATGGAATTTCTAAGATGTACCTATTTCTCAGTACCACACGGAACTTTAAAAAAAAAAGACCACATATTAGTGTACAAAGATATTGCAACCACAAGGGAAAAAGCTAAAATGGTAAACACATCCCCTATAGACCATTACATGCTAAAAAAAAATAAATGAAATCAGTTCAGGGAGCCCTAAAAAAAAAAGACCCAAATAAAGGGTTAACAATGAAATCCTAAATAATGATTGGATCAAAAAACAAAACATAGAAATAATTAACAATTGTCTGAAAGAAAATTATAATGATGAAACAATCTAGCAAAATTTCTGAGCTACAGCTGAAGTAGTCCTTGAGGGGAAATCATACATATATGTATATATGTGTGTGTGTGTGTGTGTGTGTGTGTGTGTGTATATATATATATATATATATATATATATATAATTAATATATATATATAATGTACATATATATATAAACAAAATAGAAAAAGAGAGGATTGATCTAAAAATGCATTTTAATAGAAAGCCAACAAACAAGCAAACCTAAAATAAGCAAAAAAGAAGTTATTAAAAATTAGAGGAAAAACAGATAAATTAGAAACCAAGAATCTATAGAAATATTAAATAAAACTGGGGCAGCTGTGTGGCATAGAGGATAGAGCACCGGCCTTGCAGTCAAGAGGACCTGAGTTCAAATCTGCCCTCAGACCAAATACTTGACATTTACTGTGTGACCCTGGGCAAGTCACTTAACCCCAATTGCCTAATAACTATTAAATAAAACTAAAAGCTGGTTTAAAAAAAAATAAAATTGATCATCCTTTAGCCAATCTGATCAAAATGAAGATGACAGAAAAAAAGTTAACAAAGTGAAATCATAACAAAATTAGAAGAAATAGAAAGAATTAGCAGAACCTATTAATATACAGTTATATGCTACTAAAACTAAGAACATACAAAAAAAAAAAAGAAGAGAAGAATACCTTCCAAAATTTGGAATACCTAAACTAATAGATAACCAAACATAGATCTTAAATAATTCAATCTTAGAAAAAGCAATAGAACCAAGCATAAAGGAACTGGGGGGGAGGGGCAGATTCCTCATCCTGATATATTCACAGAACAGTTCAATAAAACTTTTAAAGAATAATTAAAACCAATACTGCAGAAATCATTCTCAAAAATTGAGAAAGAAAGCACCCTACCAGATTCCTTTTATGAAACAAATGGAGCTCTAATTTCCAAACCAGGTAAAGATAAAACAGGAGAGCTATAGACCAATATCATTAATGAATATTGATTCAAATTTTTTAAATAAAAGCCCATCAAGTGAGTGTAGTGATTATCTCCAGCATAATTACATACATGCATACATACATATATAACACATACACACACATATATATGTATACATATACAGAGAGACAGGAGAGACAGAGAGAGAGAGAGGAAATAGAAACCTCTAGGTGTAACTGAGGTCTGCCTGTAATAAGGATTTTCATGTGGCTTAAACGAAGGCAGAATGGGCATCTCTAGCCACCTCCCCTCTCCAAGGAAGACTCTAATTCCTGCCAGGAAGAGAAGTAGGAAGTTGGGGCCAGAGGCCCCTATGCTGTCCTCAGAAAGGGGGTAGAATTATATCTTCTGCTCCCTCAACTATTATTACTCTAGGGTATAGATCAAAGTTCAATCTAACTTCTGATCATTTTTATTATGAGGGAGGAGGGGGCGTGGAACCCTAAGCTCTACATCCAAGGCTTGACCCCTTTGCTACCTAATACCAATTCCACAATGAACACACATACTAAATAGCAAAGAAAACCTACTCAGTAACAAAACAGAAATCAGAGAAGGTACAAATGGAAGAAAATATAACAGACAATTCAGAGTGAAGGAGCTCTCTCATTGGGGATCAAGAAAGAGTCCTTGATCTCATCCAAGCAAAAATTCCCTAAAGTCTCTAGAGTAGCTGGAGATAGAGACATAACAGAGACTGCCCCCTCCACTCATGTCTTTCTAGGGTATTTTCCTTCAACACGCAAAAGAAGATTAGACTCTTCCATCTGCCATCTTGAAGCTAGAAGCCAAAAGCACCCAAAGCAAGTAGAAGCTCAAAGAAGACTTGAAATTTGAAGAGTCCTGAAGGGAACTGAAAACTAGAGCTCTTCCATTCTCTCACCAACTCCACTATGCCATTCATTCAGGGTAAGGCAGTCATCTCTACCCATATGGAGAGAGCCTCATATCAACTGGTAGGTGGTAAGCAAAAACTATGTTAATGGATAATGTCTTTAAGTAACAAAAGGCAGGGGAGACAACTGTGTAAAGTCAAGTCATATTCATACAGTACCTACAATCGCCCCAAGAAATAATTTTAACTGATAGCTGCTTAAGAATAAATCAGAAAAAAAATTATGTGTAACAACTCTCATCGGTATGGGTAGGAGATTTTCCTGTGCTTGTAGAAAGAGATGTGACTCCTGATTGTCTGAGTTAGTGTTCTATTCCATCACTAAATACCTACATGAGGGAAGAAGGAATTTCTTCAGATGATTAGAGAATTTCAAGACAAGTCATGAGAGACAAGTTCAGATTTGGATGACAGATAGTGGATTCCCCTCTGGAGCCACCTTCTATAAGTCGCTTAATTCCTATTGATTACAATCCTAGAGGGGCAGCTAGGTGGTGCCATAGTGTATAGAGAGCTGGGCTTAGAGTCAGGAAGACTCATCTTTCTGAGTTCAAATCTGTCCTCAGACACTTACTAATTGTGTGACCCTGGGCAAGTCACTTAACACTGTTTGCCTCAGTCTCCTCCTCTGTAAAATGAGCTGGAAAAAGAAATGATAAACTACTCCAGTGTCTTTGTCGAGAAAACCCCAAGATGAGATCACAAAGAGTTGGACATAGCTGAAATAACTGGACACAACAATAATCCTAAACTGCTGAGAGCAGAGTCACCTTGGTGGGATAGCACTCTCCCGCTCCCTTTTTGAGCTGAAGATTTCCTTTATTCTTGTGTTTTCTTTAGTCTATTCTAATCTGTATAACTCTACCAATTTATGTTTTCTTTGACAATGAGGTATACTAGCTATTTGTGACCATCTTTTGAGTAATCAGAATTTGGTAGAAGACAGCTAAGCTAATGCTAATAAGCTAAGTATTATTCTCACCTTGAATGAAAACAAAGAAAGTAGTATTTATCTTGAGCTCCAAAGTATCATATCCCTAGACCACCACTATTTGAGATATCACATATAGATAGATATCTAACCAATAACTCTTTCAGAGATAGGCAAGTCTCTACTCCTCATCCTCACAAAGGTAGAACTTGAAGTCCCCCATAGAAAACAGTGGGTGGTATTCCGGATATCTATCTGTGCCATCTGTGGATCAAGCTATCTTTATATTTAGACAACAGCTATGCACAGATCTTGTGTATGTGTCAGCAAAGTGAACACAAAATGTTTTGTTTCCAAAAAGGAAGATGAGAACCAGTTTTGCTTCATGTCTGGAGCTGATGCTAAAGAGCATAAAAAGAGCTAGAGGATAGTCAACAGTGTGATAAATAGAGTGGGGAACTATGCAGAAAAACAATAGCTGAAATTTGTTAATGGGTTTTAGCTAATAAAAAGTTGCTAGTAACCCCTGAGAGAACAGTTAGAGTGAAGCAATGAGCATGAAGACTAGATTGCATGGTATCAAGGACAGAACTGAAAAGAAAATGCAGAAAATTATTGTAAATAGGAGGAGTGTCATGTAGTAGAAAGAACCTTGAGTTTGATATCAGGATTAACTGAATTCAAATCCACCTTCTGCTACTACTTGGGAGATTTTAGACAATCACTGGATTTTTCTGGTCTTCAGTTTCCTCATCAGTACAGTGAGGGGATTGAACTAGACAATCTTTAAGATAATTTCCAGCCCTAAAGACTGTAAGTCTTAGACTGATACCCAAACACCTCCACAATATGACTCCCACCTCTTCTTCCAGCCTTACCTCTTATTACTCCATTTCCTATGCTTTCTAACTTGTCAAACTGGCCTGCTTGCTGCCTGTACATGACATTTCATCTCACAACCACACATCTTTGGACAGGTTCCCTCTGTCTGAGATGTACTCCTTCTTCCTGTTTGCCTAACTTCCTTCAAAGCACAGCACAAGTGCCGCATGTCACACAAGCTTTTTCTTGATTTCTTTCTTCCCCTTGATATAACTTTGTACCACTTTGCATATACTTTATATTTACTTACCTGTGTGCATGTTATATCCTACTAACAGAATATAAGCCCACTGAAGGCAAAGACTGTTATCTTTTTGACTTTCTGTCCCCAGAACCTAGCACATTGCCTTGTATATAGTAGGTACTTAATTCATGTTTGTTGAGTTGAGTTAAATTACGATCTTATCTACTCTGTGTAAAGTGTTGTTCTAGATCTGGCGATGCAAAGATGAAATTAAAGATCCTGTCCTCAGACTATACAGTCTAGTGGGGCTAAGATACAGACAAATAAATATGGTAGAAGGCATAGAGCGAAAAGTCAAAAAGAGAGATCCAGGTAAGGTATTATGAGAAATTTCAGAGAGAAGAAAACATTTCAGGGAAGTTTCACAGTGGAGATGACACCATAAGTTGGGTCTTAAAGAAAAAGGAGGAATTTCAACAAGCAGAAGTCACCCAGAGGGTTTGAATCACAGGGGAATCAAGATGAGAGAACCACAATGTGGGAGAAAAAAAAATAACTTTTATTGAAAGCAATGCAATTTACATGGGGGAGCTTATGATTCCAGCAACAGGATGAAATCCTTACAAAAACTCTAGAGACTAGCCACGGTTATAGAAAACTCCAATTGCTCGCTCTTTGTAAAGACAGTTTTCAATGAACTTAATTCAGATCCTAGGGAAGAGAGGTCAAAAATCAGGAACTGATTAAAATGTAATTGGGAAACATTTAACAAAATAAATAAAAATACAATACAACATAGATATTGTTAATTTGCGGGTTTCTAATTCAATATGTGGCCCCCAGGCATTTTTTTATTTGAGGATGACAGCAATGCCTTAGAGTGTAACATAGGTCTTGTAGATCATGTTCAGTAATAAAATAGTTCCACTGGTACGGCAGATGTTGCATACAGTTTTTCTGGCAAGGTTCAGCAATGGTCACAGCTATATCAGAAATTGAGGGAGGAATCTTTTGCTCATCAAATTTTTCCGTAGAAAATCTTCCAAAAATTTTATTTCCTCCACCTATCATAAAGAAAATTAGGTTAATCTACCATGACTTATTATTGATAAAGCCATACTGGCTTTTAGTGATCATTATTTTCCTTTCTAAGAGTGCACAGCTTTTCCCTTTCATAATATATTCCAGAATTTTGTCAGGGATAGAAGTCAAACTCTATGGTCTATAGTTTATAAGCTTCACCCTCTTCAGGCACAGTGGGAAGGATTGATTATAAAGGAAAAAGCCTAGAAGCAGGAAGAGCAGTTAGGAAGCTATTAAAATAGTAAGGAGTGATGACAGCTTGAACTAAGGTGGTGGCAAATGAGAATGGAAAGAAGGGGAGGGATGCAAGCCATACAAAAGAATTAGAACTGGCAGAACTTGACAACTGAATGTATGTGAGGCGCTAAAGGGATTATTCCAATACTCAGCTGAGTAGTTGAGTCAGCAAGCTGCAGCTGCGGACAATAGCCCTGAGGACTCCATCTTAGTCCTTACTCTGAGGCTTCAGATAAAAGAACAAAAAAATTGAATTTCCAAGCTAACATTTGCTAGATAAGGGAAACAGGATTGGTGAATTTTGCTTGGCCAAAAGGAAGTTACAACACACATAGTTGGTTCTCAATAAATAAATAAATACAGAATAAATGAATGTCAGGAGCAAGAGGTACTTCTTGGAATGACTCAGTTGGGGCTCCTCGAGTGAAAAGGTAAGAGGTAGGTAAGAGGAAGTATTAATGTCCTTACCAATGGCTTTTGGGAAGGTGCCAAAAGGAAAGAAGAAGGTAACCAAAGAGCAAATGAGGATCTTTGAAAGAAAGACTTTGCTGGTTTAACCATTTTTCTTCCAGTTATCTGGATACTGTCAATGTAGTACCTGCTACGTCCAGCGTTTGCTAATTTCTTCATGATTTTAAAAATCAGTATTTTCATGTTGCTAATGGTGAATGTATCCAGTATAAAATTTTAAAAATTGTTTTCTTAGCTCATTCCATGCCTCCATCCTCCATTCAGCTATCAAAACTAATTTTTCTAAAGGACAGACCTGAACATGTTCCCTCTCTTTCCCTAATAAACTCCTATTACTTCCAGGATCAAATTTAAAAAAATAATCTTCTGGCATTTATTTAACGCCCCTCACAATCTTACCTCTTCTGTTCTTCTTATACTTTAATACATTCTACACATTTGACACATTGGCCTTCTAGCTGTCCCTCACACATGACACTCCATCTCCCATATATGTGCATTTTCACTGGCTGCTCTGATGTCTGGAATGTTCTTCTTCATCTCTGCCAGAATTCCCTGATTTCTTGCAAGTCTCAGCTAATATCCCAACTTCTGTAGGAGGTCTTTCCATGCCCCACCCCCCATATACACACTCACACTCTCTCCAACACACTGCTAGTAACAGAGAAGCCAGGAAGCAAAAAGGAGGATTAGCTTCCATGACTTCCTTCAGGACTCCACTTAAATATCCTACCTTCTTCAAGAGAATCTCCCAGTCCCTTCCCTGTGAGATTACCTTCCATTTAGTGCTATAAATTTCTTCTATGTATATAGTTATTTGTATAATGTCTTCTTTACCTTCTCCTCCCCACTTCTGCTCCCTCCTTAGAATGTCACCTCCTTGAGGTTAGAGACAATTTTTGTTTTGTTTTGTTTTTGTTTGTTTGTTTTGTTTGTTGTTTGTTTTGTATCTCCTGCACTCAACTCAATGCCTGGCACAAAATAAGTGCCTAAAAATGTTTCCTCAATCTATTTGGATTGGATTCTGAGGGTCACAAAAGGAGACACTAATGTCCCTTTCAATTTTTTAAATGATTCAGTCCTTCCAATGTCAAGGAGAGGTGGTGAAGTGTACAATGCTCCCAATTTCTCGGTTCTACAACTGTTTCTGACATTGAGCCTCCCATAAAATTCCTACATATCTGCTGGGGGTGAGGTATTAATGGGGTGAAGAGGAACCTCATAATAATATTAAAGGAAGTATTCTTACTTCAAAAATCTAGGGTTCAAGTAGCCATGACTCTGTTTTCAACCTAAAACAATTTAACCCATAAAACTTTAGAAATGCACTGAACTATGTGAAAAATGATTGTTTCTTAGTAATCATTATTTTGGAGACTCAGAGCTTTTCCCATCCCCCTCTGTTCCAAAGTTCAGTTTCTTCTTCAGTAGGAACTTAAGATGTAATCTAAATGGGTGGATTCCTGCTCACTGTGTTTCCTGACAGGTCTGGGAAAATGTTAATTCCTCCCTATTATCAAGACAGATGATATGGAAATTGATGTCTCTTTGGCAAGGCTTAAGTGACACAAGTGTACTCAAAGACCCTCATTTTAATATAGCCCACCAGTTGGTGTGTTGACCAATCAGAATTGATTGGCACCCCTTGGGAACACCTACTCTTCGAAGGGCATATAACCCTGTACCCCCAACCCTCAAATTGAGCTAGTTCTAGACTGGCCTCCTTAGGGGGGGGCCTAGTTCTGGACTGTAACTCTCATGCAATGCATGTCAAAACAGCTTGAGAGAAATTAAAACATGGACATACAACCTAAATCTTTTGTCTCTTTCTTAGAACAAATTCTGGTTTGGGGGTCAACAGCTACAACACATGAAACTCTATAAATGCACTAAATTGGGTCCTATCCAGCCAATTTAAATAGAATGAAGAAAAAATGAATACAGATGAATAACATAGATTAGACTAATGAATTTGAATTTAGATGAACCATCTCTAATTAGATAGTAACCCAGGTGGTAGAACACTGGGCCTACAGTCAGAAAGACCTCAGTTCAAATTTGACCTTAGACACTTACTGCCTTTATGACCTTGGGAAAATAACTTAACCTTTCCCTGCCTGAGTTTCCTCATCTGTAAAATGGGGATAACAATAACATCTACCTCTTAGAGTTGTTGTGATGACAAAATGAGATTATATTTGTAAAGCACTTTGCCAACCTTAAAACACTGTATGAAAGCTAGCTATAATTATTGTACCAGTTAATTTAAAAGGTTTGTATGCTCTTTTTTGACAGTAGAAGTTCTTTAGAGAAAATGTTTTGTCTTAAGCTAACATTCTTAACTTTTGATGTGTCATGGATCCCTATGACAGGCTGGTGAAGCCTGTGGACTTCTCAGATTAAATGTTTTTAAATACATAGGATTATAAAGGAAATTAATAATATTCAAATAGTTATCAGTTTTTTTAAACTGAGTTCACAGACCCCATGTTAAGAACTTCTGACATGTTTTGTTGCTGGGTGTGTGATGCCTAATGCTTGGCATTGATTTTAATAATATTTGAAATCTCATGAGGACAACAAACACATGTAATTTATTCATTGATTTTTTTCAATAGGGGATCTATTCATTTATAGCTCACCCTAGGTCTTTTCTAGGGCAGGTTGATAGAGCAGTTGATAAGAGCACTGGACCTGGAGTCAGGAAGAGCTGCATTACAATCTGGACTCAGACACTTACTAGCTGTGTAAGCTTGGGCAAAGCATTTAACTCTGTTTGCCTCAGTTTTCTCTGTAAAATGAGCTGGAGAAGGAGATGGCAAACTACTCCAATACCTTTGCCAAGAAAACCCCAAATGGGGTCAAGATAGTCTAAAACAACTAAATAACAACAAAAGGTCTTTCCTGCTTGATTCTCCCTTATGCTATCCATAGAGAATGAAGGCTTCCAAAAATTTGTAGGAAGGAAGGAGAATTCATCTTCTTCCTATACAATAGCAGGGTTATATATGGCAAAACCACACCACATCTGATTTGTGTTTCAAACAGGAGTAACCTGGGACTTTGGGACCACAGAGTCTTTAGAAGACCACAATCTAGACTAAACACAGATGCATAAGAACCTGATGTCTTTCTGGTTTCTAGGGGCCCTTTTTTCTTGCACTAAGAAGCCACGTGAAGAAATGGAGGCAGAGGAAGGACTGGGGCTCCAAGATGGCCAGTACTGCTTGCTTGCCAGTGGACAGCAGAGTAATAGTGGGTGGGTTGATGGATAGGGACAGAGGATAATGGAAGCAATCAGCCTGAGAGTGGATTTAAAGTGCAGATCATAAAAGAAGGGTGAGATATGAACAGATGGGTGGATTCTTGCTGTTCAGTCCTGTCTGACTCATCATAACCCCATTTGGGGTTTTCTTGGCAAAGATACTGGAGTGGTTTGCCATTTCCTTCTCCAGCTCATTTTAAAGAGAGGAAACTAAGGCAAACAGGGTTAAGTGACTTGCCCAGGATCACACAGCTAGTTAGTGTCTAAGGCCAGATTTGAACTCAGGAAGATGAGTCTTCCTGATTCCAAGCCTGTAATCTATCCATTGTACCATCTAGCTGTCCAAAAGGCCATATCAGTTGGTGTCAAACCCAACCTACTACAGAGTCTGTTCTAAGAACTCTCTCAAGCTGGCTTGACATGCATTGCATGGGAGTTCAGTCTAAAACTGGGTCCCCTTTCCGGGGCCAGTTCAAAACTGGCTTAATCTGGGATTTGGGGGTACAGGGTTATATGGCCTTCAAAGAGCAGGTAGTCCCGAGGGGTGCCAATCAACCATGATTTGTCTGTCTCCACCTGAATCAGAGTAAGATAAAATCTATCCTGGTGTGGGTTGGAGTTTGACCAAGATAAGAAGATTCTATGCAATCTCATCAGTAATGTCCTTCCAAAGAACTTTGGACAGAAGGCTGGGGAGGAGGGTGCTCTGAGTCTCCAAAACACAGATTATCAAGAAAAATCATTTTTCACATTAGGCTATCAATCTCCCAGATGTAATTCCAGGGACCTTAGAAGCAGAGTAGGGTAAGACAAGGGGGACTAATTATCTTTCTGAAGCACAAAAACAAAAACAAACAAACCCCACAACTCAAAGTCTCCTAGAAATAATCTGGGAGAAGTTCTGAAAAAGAATCCCTTCTCTTCCCCTAGTTCCCTCCCTAGGGAATACCCTCATCCATTGTCTACTTGTTAATAAGACTTTAGTCTTATGCTTTAACTATAAATACTACAAATCTAGATTGTGTACGTATTGATCATATTTAATCTATTTTTGGTTAAAACTTGTTGGGGTGCCAAGGCTACCATCAATCTCTTTGCTTTATTTCTAATCAAAACAAATTGTTTGGGGTTTTTTAGCTGTTATCTTGCCAACTATCATAGTCATTTTGAATAAAACATCAATTTCTATAAAAAGAAAGTTGATCTTTTCTAAAAATCTCATTCAAGGTGAGCATGTGGAAAGACTAGTTCTTTGCAGAGTTATTTAAGGAGAAAAGCATTCTCTTATACTCTGGACTCAGAATTTTTGGAGGAGTCAGACTTATGCACAGATGCAGACAGAGAATCAGCCATTCGTTCATCTGGCCCTAGACTTTGTCAGCACAAAATATATGTATAGAAAACGTCCATGGCCAAGAAGGATAGAATAAATGCTAGAAAGCATCTGGATGGGTCATACTCTCCAAAACCCCATGTAATTCACTATAAATTTGAGGAGGAAAGTCTACTAAAACTGAAAATAACTGAGATATTAACCTGTGTTCTTTAATTTCCCATCATCCCTTCTCCACATGTAATTCAAAACTAGGAAGAGACAATCTATATAATTAAGAATACTTAACATTTGTATGATACTTTAAGGTTTACAAAGCACTTTAAATAGTACTCATTTGATTCTCACAATAAAGTAGATCTTCATCATTTCCTTATTTCCATTTTTCAGCTGAGGAAGATGAGGCTGAGGAAAGTTAAGTGACTTGCATGTGGTCACACAGCTACTAAATATGTGAGGTTGGTTTTGAACTCAAGTTGTTCTGACTCCGAGGATACATTTTATATCATGCCACCTAGACACTGAACTCATCTCTCATTCACATTTGAACAAGTATGTTTAGCCCACTAATCCAGAACCCTTTCTTCATGATCATTTAACAAAGCCCAATTTCCACTTAAGGATTATCTATTGATCAACTTTTCCTTCTTCCCTGGGGAAGAGAGCAGTAAGAGAAAAAATCCTCAGTGGAATTAAGGCAGCAGGCAACAAAGCATTTATTAAGCACTTACTATGTGCCTGGTGAGGCAGGTAGGTGTCTCAGAGCACCCAGCCTGGAATCAGGTAAGACCTGAGTTCAAATCCAGTCTTAGACACTTACTAGCTATGTGACCCTGGGCAAGTCACAGTTTCCTCATCTGTAAAATGAGCTGGAGAAGGAAATGATGAACCACTCTGGTATCTTTGCCAAGAAAACCCCCAATGGGGCCATGAAGAGTAGAACACAATTGAAACAACCCAACAACTGTAACAAAATATCTGCCAGGCACTGCGCTAAGTGCTAGCTATACAAATACAAACAAAAAACAGAATAGATAGTTCCTGCCTCCAAGAAGCTCTCATTCTAATGGAAGAAGACAAGGTACAAAAAGGAGTTGAAAAGTGGAAGAGAGGGGTAAGCCATCTACTTGATATTAAATCCAGAAAATCAGAAGCACAACAGGGAGAGGAATTAAAATTGGCCAGCCTAGGACCCTCCCCAAAATGGAGTCTCTTGGAGGAACTCACCAACGGCAGAAAGGGACTAGCATGACAGAGAGGTATTCCAAAGTGAGATATACGCAGAGTGAATAGATGGTTCCAGAACGAAGAGCCCCTGCTGGTGGTGGTGGTGGTGGTGATGGTGATCCTTCTTTCTCAAAGAGGACCAGTGACATCAGGAGGATGATGTCTTGACTTGCAAGTGAATTGGATTCAAGTAAGGCAGGACTGTGCAAAGTCATCAGCCTCTCTCCTCTAGAGTCATTGGAGTCCAGTGGCAAGATGACTGGTCAGGGTGACTGGCGATGGCCCTGGATGCAGAGGGAGACCTTGGTCTTTTAAAGCTAAAGTCTTTCTCAAGTCTGTTTGTGTGAGGCAACACCCATTCAGTAATTAAAGGATAGGAAAGAATTGAGGCCCTAGGCACTGAAGGAAGTTCTAAGGTGAGATTGTAGATGAGTTACCATTCTGATGCTCCCAGTCACAATTTAAAAGGACTTTCCCATGTAAACTGTTATTAACAAAGGTGTGCTAGAGCCAGCTTGGGAGAGCCAATTGTAAATTTTCAGTGAGAACCTTTACACATTAGAAAACAGCAAACGCTACAAAAATTGGTAACATAATGAAAGAGTTGGACTAGATAACATCAAAGATCAGGAGTCAATGTAGTTTAATGGGAAGAAGACTGGTTCTAAAGTGAGTGGATCAAATTGTTCCTCTGATTCTGACTATCTGTGTGATATTGGGTTAGTCGTTTAATTTCCCTGAGCACTAATGTCCTCAGCTATAAAATAAAGGCATTAGACTAGTTGGTTTCTGAGGTTTCTTCTAACTTCTGATCTATAAGCCTTGCCAGCTCTATTATTCAATAATTTTAGCCACCCTCTTAGCATTATTTCTATAAGAAAATGTCTTTTGTGCTCTAAACAACTGAGTTATGAATGAACCTTGAGGGTATAGTCCATAAGTTGAGGACCACCTGAATAGTAAAATATATCTAGGCACCTTCAGGAACTCAGGCTGGAATAAATCACTAATCCTCTAGGCAAATTTATCTCTGTACAGAAATTCTCTCAGCTCAGTTGATGCACAGACATTTCTACAATGATAGATCATTTTTGTCTTCTGTGATTAATCTTGGGTAGGGGGGTTGTATAGTACGTCAATAATTATGGTTACATTCTCCTAACAAATGTTTTTCATCCCTTAATATATTTAATGTTCCTTTATTTTCCTGAACCACTTCATGATCACTATTATTGTATTTTTAAATTTCAAATGTAAGTATGTATTGAAAGGCCAGAAGTTGTAGTTAACAAGCAATCAAGTTGCTGTACATTTAAAAAGTAAAATGTAACACGCAACATTGATTGGGGTAATTCACAATTTCTGGAATATTTTAGTAAAACTAAGTCAAAAGGGAAAATGGCTTGGCATATTCATCATTATCTTTAGGATAGGCCAACAAGATATTAGTGGCCTAAGCTAAGGATAATCCCATTCAAATAATGTTAGACAAAATTAATATCAATACATTTATTCTTTTTTTTCCTTCAAAACTTTTACGTCATTGACATTTCCAGGCATTCTCTCCCAAACCCCATTACTAGAATAACCACAACAAAAACAATTAAGCAAAACCAGTTGATAGAGTTAACATGACTGACAGTCTATACATGTTATGGACTCATTGCCCCCCACATCTCTAATGAAAGGAATGGAACTGTATTTCTTCATCTTTTCTCTGAGGTCAAGATTGGTCACAACAATTCTATAGCATCCAGTTCTATTTCTCTGTTCTTTACATTATTCTAGTCAATATGATATATACATGTGTGTATACATGTGTGTGTATATATACATATTTATATACATGTATATATACATGTGGGTATATATGTGTACACATATATGTACATGCATTCACACAATATACACTGACTCTGGTTTTCCTACTTCACTCTGCATCAGTCTACAGAAGTTTTCCATTTCTCTCATTTTCTCACATGTTTTTTCTCTTCTATAGTACACGAGGTTTTTCAAATTATTATATATTTGAACTTTTTATCAAATAATGCAGACAAGTTCTGAAGAAATATTTGGGGGCAGTTTTGTGATACACTAATCTTTAATTACTTACAAAATATTTCTGCAGAATCTTGAGTTCTGTAAAGAGGATGAAGTCTGTTGAGGCTTGACAAGCAAAACAGTTATTAGCAAATTGAATAGCAATTAGATGGCTCTAGACCACGTCTAAGATAAGACATCAAAGTTACTTAAGTATTTTAGCATTTCTCTCACCTTGGAATAGGGAGGAAAGGGAAGAAAATGAGTATTTATTTAGTACCTATTACTTGCCAGACACTATGCTAAGTGTTTTACATATTTCATCTCATAACAACCCTATTAGATAGGTGCTTTTATGATCCCCTTTTTGTATTTGGGTAAACTGAAACAGGCAGAGGTTAAGTGACTTGCCCAGCTAGCTAGCGTCTGAAGTGGGATTTAAACTCAGGTCTTCCTGACTTACAGGCCCAGAGTTCTATCCACTGTGTCACATAGTGATAATTCAGCAGTAGAATTATCAGAAAGCAGAGGAGGAAAGAGGAGAAACTGGCTCCTCCCTGTCTCAGAATGCTTGCATTTACGATCAGATTATCTTTCCAGGGCCCACCTGTGACAGCCTCCCACATACCACTCCCTCTTTCACTGCCACCTACTAAATTTGCTCCAGATCTCACAATTTAATTTTTTTTGGAAGTTCCCCCTTCTTATCAATGAAGTTTTAAAAGTACAAATTACTTGATTACCTGTTTGGAATGAAGTAGAGGGGGTTCCTGCTCAGGTATGAGTTGGGCTAGCTACTTTCTGAGGCAGCTAGATGGCGCAGTGGATAGAGTCCCAAGTCTGAAGTCAGGATAGACCTGAGTTCAATTGTGACCTCAGACACTTACTAGCTGTGTGACCTACCCCTGTTTGCCTCAGTTTCTTCATCTATAAAATGGACAGGAGAAGGAAATGGCAAAGCACTCCAGTACTTTTGCTAAGAAAACGCCAAATGGGATCACAAAGAGTTAGACACAACTGAAAGGACTAAACAACAAGAAAATTTCTGAGATCCTTTCCAACACTAGTAATCTATAAACCTAAGGTTTTACATCTGGCTTGATGACAATGCTCAGCAGATGGTTAAACAATATTATCTTCATGGTCTCATCTGTCAGATTTTTGTGTTGTTTTAACATATGCACGGGAGATACTTTGGTTGACAAGAGCCTTAAATGTTACATGTTGTTTTGCCCCCAAAAAGCTTTTTAAATGAATTAAATTAGCAAAAGAAATAGCACAATCTTTGGGTTTTTTTCCTCTAAATCTCAGCCAGTTGCATGCTTGTTAAAGATGTTGTCTACTGTAAAAAATAATTTATGAAAGTCTGGCTGTTCTCATGTGGTCATAATTCTCATATAGATTTTATAAAGAATAATGATCAATAATTTCTAATGTCTTCAAGGTTTGCCTTTTTTTTTTTGGCAGAAGCATTGTCTGAAATCTTTGTTGGTTTTGTTTGTTTGCTTGTTTTAGAATCCTTGTTCCAGCCCCAATTTGATATATCTTTTTAAAAATCAGTTTTCAAGGGGCAGCTAGGTGGCGTGGTGGATAGAGCACCGGGCCTGGATTCAGGAGGACCTGAGTTCGGATGTGGCCTCAGACACATAACACTTATTAGCTGTATGACTCTGGGCAAGTCACTTAACCCCATTGCCTAGCCAAATATTTTTAAAAAATCAGTTTTCAAGTTTCTTTAAATTCATATTGACTCATATGCAGGGCAAATGTTACTACCATGTAAAATTAAATGTATATTAAAAGAAACCTGACATTTGTAGTGGACTCATAGCTTTATATGTAGTCCTCATTTTCTGGCTCTCATCATTTATGGATATGTTTGTGTTTATTGATGATTTTCTAGTCTACAATATTTTCTTCAAAAATGTATTCAATCTAACAGGTACAGTATTTGTTCTTCTGTGTTTGATCAAGTCTAGCCATCCTTTTTATCTTCCTAAATATCCTTGCTGCAGCCTCACAAAGTTTAGCAGATACTGACTAAAGTGGCAAGTTGTGGTATGATTGCTAAAAACAGGAATTCTTTTATCATGAGCAAAATAAAGGGAAAGTGGTGGTACCACTAAGCACAGTTGGATGGGGAATGATGTTAATAACAACAATAATGATAATAGCATTTTTATATCACTTAAAGTTTAGTAAATTGCTTTACTTATGTTATCCAATTGGATTCTAACCATATTACTGGGAGATAGGTGCTTTTATTAGGTCCATTTTACAGAAGACAGTGGGAGTTGGTGGAGCAAAAGAGGGTCCAGTGTAAAGACTAGAATTTAGAGGATGGTCAGCCCTCGGAGCAATTGCATTGGAAGAAGTGGTGACTCAGAGGTGGTTGTGACAGGTCATGACAGGGGGAGCAGATGGAAGAATCCAGATGAGGTGCAGGAATTATAATCAGTCACTACAGGAAAGAAGCAGCTCCTCTCAGAGACGAAATATTCTGGACATTAACAGTAATAATGATAATAACTAATTTTTATAAAGTGCTTCCCATGCATCAGACACTGTGCTAAATACTTTAAAATTGTCCTATTTGAGCCTCACAACAACCCTGAAAGGTTGTCCATTTTACAGATGAGAAAACAGAGGCAAACAGATTAAGTGACTTGCATAAGGTCACAAGGCTAATAAGTGTGTAAGGCTGGATTTGAACTCAGGTCTTCCTGATTCCAAGCTCAACACTCCATTTACTCTGTCACCTTGCTGCCTAGTTGCCCTTAGGAAAGCCCAATAAACACATGCTACCTACAGCTCTGTTGGCAAATAAAAACAAGTAACTATATAAATGCCAGAAAGCTGTTTAAGTTTATTATTCACCTGCTTTCATTTCATGAGCATTCTCTGCCCAAGGAAATGTAAATTTTGATCCCTGAAACCTTTTTACTTTTTTCCTTAAGGACCTAGCCTTAAAGCCAAATCACTCCCAGGCCTAGCCTCACTTGGTCATTGTTTGGGCCTTGATTGGCTCAGACAGAATGTAAATAGTAATTGTTTCTATTCTGGCCAGAAACACTGAGGGTCTTTCTTTCCCTGACTGACATATATATATATTGGACTAGGTAAAGAAGCCATTCTCTACCTAGCCTTAATCACTGAATGGGTGTTACTTCTGTCATACTGAGACCTGTGAAAGACCTTGGCTTCATCTCCCCCTGCATCCAGGGCTATCTCTAGCCGTCCTGATCTATACCATGCCACTGGACCCAGATGGTTCCAGAGTATACTACCATATCTTAGGTTCTGGTGCTTGGTAGCATTCATCTGATGTTCACAACATTAGAACAGTAGGAACAAAAACAAAACAAAACAAAACAAATGGAAAATCATTACCACAGTTCAACAAGCACCTGCAATACAAATATTCTGCAATAATCAGAACTTTAAACTTATCATATAATGTATAACTATGTTTCTGCTGCAAAGGTGCCCTCAAGAAAATCCAATAACAATTACAATAAAAACATTTTCTTAATCTTTAAAATCCTAGTCATATTTCCCCTTTATTTTAATGATTGCTTTGGGAAATGAAGAGCTCATGAATCTGTAAAAGGCATAAATCAATTTGTTTCAGGTTCGTATGGCATGATGCATTGAAATATACTGAAGAATAAGGCAAACAAGAATCCTACTGTAAAGGCATTTAGATTTTCCTTTTTCTTCCCTAGAATAACAGCTATCCATTTGACATAGGTTGCTTTTTATTTTTATAATAATATCACTATTGTTTTTTCTATCCTATTCTCAATGTTTGCTTTGATTTCAAAATCATGTTCACTAAGCATTTGGCATTTTTTATTCTCCTTCAAAAATCAAATATTATTTGGGGTCATAAATCAAACATTAGGAGAATATTATTAGTTGAATACCGTACATGCCCACTCTCATCCCCATAAGAATTTGGCCACATTTAAATAGAACAATATTTTATTTCATGTACGTAGAATATTACAGGAGTAGAGATGGGGAAATGGGGATCAAAGTAGAGAAAGAGGAAGGAGCAATTTGTAGTGAATGTTAGGATGTTTTCTCTATCCTCATTGACTATTTAATGCCCCTCTAAGAAATCATTGATGGTATAAGATTATGCAATATAGTGGGACATTTTTGTCAGTTTCAAACTCAGAGGCTTATCCTACTGAGAAGTGTCAATAAGGTCTATGTTCTGAAAATATTTTAGTGTTTTAAAACAGGAACCCCACAAATGTTTAAAGCCAAAGGTTTACAGAATTGCAGTGACTGAAGAACCAGTTTTCACAGGATAATGCTTCTTAACAATTCTGCTTTCACCAAAGGAAGGAAGAAAGGAAGTAGAAACACTTGAATAAAGGTAAACATATGAATGATGAAATTTTAGTAGCTTTAAAACCATTAAAATGGTAGTTAAAATAAAATAATTTTTGAGTTCAGTATTATTTTGAGCATTCAATGAAATCATTTTTGCCCATGCCACTACAAAATAACAAAATAGCATTCTAATAAACTAAAGCAACAAAACTCTAAAATAATGGATACCCTAAAATGACAGGAAAGGAAATAAGAAACTCATAGCTTTAATGAACAAAAATGGGAAGTTTATACTTTAAGCAAATTTAAAAAGGATTTGTGATGACCCCATTCAAGGTCCCTTTATGTATATATACACACACACACATATTCACACAGATACATACACATACATGGCATACCAAAAGTCAATGCAATTTAAGCTATGGAACTTTGAGATGCTATGTATACATGTGCATGTACGTGTATATACATGAATACATACATACATACATACACATATACAGAGCTAGCTTCAAAGCTGGGATGGTCTGACTGTTCAAATCCTATCTCTAATACATGTTGGCTATGTGACCCTGGTCAAATCATTTAATCTCTCAATGCCCGAAGCAACTCCCTAAGACTGTAATTTGTGCAGTAGCTGCTGATATGTGTTGGTAGATTGAGTTTCCTCACTGGAAATTCCCTATACCCAGCCTCCCAAAATCACAAGTCCAGACCAAAAAGAAAGGGAAAAAAAATGCTCTGCCGTACTTATCAGCAAACAGAGTTGCCACCGTTCCAACTCACTACATCTAATGTCACTATCTACTTCTCCTACTACTTCATATATGGTCTGGCTAAGAGTAGGGAATGAGACTTCTCTTTGCTCCTCCCAAAGATATAACTGATGAATGAAGTTACACAAGTACAGATTTACTCCTTTGATTTTTTTCCTTGTGAAAAATGCAAATGCTTATGGTAGATGTAACTTATCATATCTTTGTTGTTGTTCATTTCTTTCAGTTGTGTTTGACTGGTCATGACACCATTGAGGGTTTTCTTGGCAAAGATACTGGAGTGCTTCTCCATTTCTTTCTCCAGCTCATTTTACAGATGAGGAGACTGAGGCAAATAGGGTTAAGTGACTCACCAGGATCACACAGCTAGTAAGTGTCTGAGGCCAGATTTGAATTCAGGAAGATGAGTCTTCCTGACTCCAGGCCCAACACTCAAACCACTGCATCAACTAGCTTCCCCTTAGTAAATCTTATCCACCACTTTTTACCATAGTATGAGTTTATCAACTCTTTTTGTAAGGCAAATTATTATAAGGGAAAGGTGGGTAGAGATTGAACAAAGAGTGGAGAGAGATTGGCAGGATGCTAATGTAGTGATAAAGAGGCACAAAAAAGGAGAGCTTCGAGTTGCTGAAAAATAACTTCTGATGGTTCACAATTTTTTTCCTAGAGTAGGTCCAAGCTAAGGGAATACATATGCTGTAGCAAATGCACCTGATGCTCCAACCACAAATAAAAACTCCTGTCAAAATTTAAAAAAAAAAAAGGAAAAATGCAAAAGAGAAGAAAGGCAAATATCAAGTCAGCTATTTGATTTCTTTAAGCCTAGTTAATTTGCCTGGCTGCACTGAAGAGTTTTTGCAGGCACCTGAATTTCCATAGCTACCTAGAAAAATCATGTATGTCATTCCCTTCTATTAGTGCTCATCAAAGAACTATAGGATGACACTGGATCCAGTTCTAGGGGATGAACTCAGAATAATAATTTCCTTTCACTGGTTCTTTACTCCCACAGAGGATTGCTTTATGAAAATCTCTAAATATACATTTGGGTTGTATCTATGTTTTCTTAAATATGGGTAACAGGATCCCAGCCTTGTCGAGGCATCAAAGGTAGCAGGTAGCGAGGGGTAGGACAGCCTTTATTTCACCATCCAGGAAATTCAGAAAACACAAGAGATTTATAGGATCCCACAAACAAGCAAAGCATTCAAATAGCTCATCAGCTCCCTGGGAAGGGAGTTGAATTTGAGATTTAGAGTAAGATAATCCTTTGATATTTCAGTGGATCTCAGTCCCTCAGACAAAGTTCTACTTTGTCCCTCCAGGATTGTAGTGTTAGTCCGCAATTTGGATTTCTTCTAGAGAGCAACACACTTTGGGGGTGTCCCACAGGTAATCCCTTTTCCATCGGATCTGGAGTGTCAGGGTAACTCACAGGCTTTACAGATCAAATGCTATAAATTCCGTGGAAGTGAACCCCCTTTTTTCCCTATAGAGAAAACACTAAATTAAAAAGTTCAGATCTCCAAACTCTCAAAATTGGAAAGTTTCAAAGTTGGGTATACTCATCAGGCAACTCCTAAGGCTAAAGTCACAAAAGAAATTTCCTTTCCTGTGTTTAGAAGGCTACCTAGTTCAAAATCACTCTTCTACATAGTATTTTGCAGTTAATGAACACACCTGTATTTTGATAGAAACTCTGTGCTGTCTGTTGGGCTAAAAGAACCATTTCCCATAAGCAGTCATTTCCAGTTCCTGAAATGGGAGAGGTGCGGGTGGAGTGAGGTTATGTGTGGGAATACACACTTCCCTCTGTCCCAGACCAGGTATCCTTTTACTTCATGCTGGTATGTTTCGTAACAGGAGAAGGTGAAAAGGAAGCCCTAACAGGAACAAGCTGCTCTATTGGTTCATTTTCATAGAAATCACAAAGGAGCAGCTTGCCAACAAGAATTCTCTTGGAAGCATCCTCTTGGAGGCAGCCCCAGTCACTGAGAGCTAATCAGTTTTGGGTCCTCTTAGCAAGGGACCACTCTCTTGTTTACACTGTTCATGGGAAGGTGTATTTCAAATCCCTCTAAACAAAAATGAATTAAGTTGATTGGTGAATTATTCAAATTAACCATGGATTCCTTTGATCAATGTCCCTTAAGGAGACTTTGTCCATTTTGTTAAAACCTCATGTAGTAGCTATGGAGAATGACCACACTTTGTTATAACCAGAGCTTTAGTTAGTGAGGTCTCAGACAATCTTAGATCAGGTTTTGGAGGATGTTCTTAACTTTTCTGCAGAGAGATTAAATCATTACGGGCAAAATAAATGATGAAGAGGAACTAAACTACATTAGAATAAAATAAGAATTTGCTTTCCTCAAGTTAATGAAGATGAAGAAAGATAAAAACAAAACAAGATCAAAGTCTATTATACAACTTTGTCAAAGGCTGTTTAGGCCATTTGTCCATAACAAATACACCCATGGTTCTTCCACAAACACAAACCTCCTTGAAAATCCAATAAAAATATAACGGGACAAATGTTATTGAATTTATTTGGATCAGTAGCTGCACATTTTCCTGGCTGCGAAAAGAGTAAGTGATGTTTCATCCTTCCTCTCCTCATTTCATCTTAAATTCTATTTGGGCAAAATGGGGTGGGAAGGTACTATAAGCCTGCTATTACTTTAAGGAATGGTAATGCCCATCCTACTCTACTCCCCCAAATAGCCACTCCCGTTTGTAGTCTAGTTCACCTGAATGTGGATGACTACCACTCTCCTCAAGGTTCTAGGGATAACTCTGAGGGCCTAGAGTGTCTAATAATTTTGCTCATGAATACCGACTAAGGTGCACCCCATTATCCATTGACTAATTGAAGTCCTTTAGCTTTTACAAAAAAGGATGTGCTGAAAAAGGCATAGAAAGAAAAACAGTTACTAAAGTAATCCTTTCCATTACTGGGATGCACTTTTCCATAGTACACATATGTTTCCTAGGGAGAATGGGCTCTGAGTAAAAATGGTAATGAGGCACATGTGTAGAAAATGCATGTGGTGAAAAAAGGAGATTCTGATTGCAGACTCCAGGAATCATTTTCTCATTTTTGTGGAGTCCACATGAAGTTCATCTTGTATGTGTCTCTCTGCTGGTCTTCAAGGATAGAGGACATTCTAGAGTTCATATCTGGCACCTCTTTCTGTCATGAGGAATCACAATCCCTTGAACTTCCTGCTGCCCTTGGATGGCTATCTTTCCATATCTCTCTACAGGTTGCAGGTTTACTCTGTTATCAGCTACTACTATCCAGCAGCCTCTGCTACTGCCTCCACTCAACAATGGGGCCTCTCCTGCCTGCAGCTCAATAAAACTTCCCTCACTTATCACCAGGAAGGATAATGACTGAGAGATTGGTGAGTCATCCTTTCTATATGTGTATTCAGTTCCTGTTCCATATCTTTTGAGTTACAGGTTTTTCTAGGTCTGTAGCCAATGAGAATAATTTGCTATCATAGCGTCAGCTTCTGTTACCCACAGCTTTTGTTGCTGTTCAGTTATGTCCAACTCTTCATGACCCCATTTGGGGTTTTTTTGGCAGAGATACTGGAGTGGTTTGCCATCTCCTTCTCCAGTTCATTTTACAAATGAGGAAACTAAGGCAAATAGGAATAAGTGATTTGCCCAGGGTCACACAGCTAGTAAGTGTCTGAGGACATATTTGAACTCAGGAAAATTAGTCTTTCTTATTCCAGGCCCAGTACTCTGTCTAATATAGAGTACTATATTAGATAGTACTTAGATATATCACCTAGCTGCCCAGTCACCCATAGATAGAAACATGCTTTGGAAGTTCCACATGTTGGATTAGAACAGGCAGAGAACACATGCACATGCTTTGTGTTACCAGCTCAGTAGGAATTGCAAATCTCTTCATATTCTAAGGACTGAATCTTCATTGACCAGTACCCACATTACACAAGTTTGGCTTTCCTTACTCTTTTTACCATCCCTCTCTCTTAGTTGGGGAAATATCAATTTAGTAAATATTGAGGAAGGAAACCGACCGCTAGCTTTTGATGGGGTACTTTTTTGGCCACTTTTAGACTAACCCAATAAATCCGATCATATGAAATCATAGGAAGGGACCTTAGAAACCATCTATTCCAGCTCCTTAAAATAAACAGGCCCAGAAAAGTTTAAATGACTTACTGACCCAGGTCATAAGGAAGTAAATAGTAGAGCCAAGTTTTAACCTATCTTCAGACTCCAAATCCAGAACTCTTTTCCTATACCACACTACTCTGTTGACTTTTGTTTCAAAGCTTGGTGAGTAAATATAAGCTTTAAACAGGAGTAATATTTCAAAAGAACCAGCTATTTATTAAATATTGTGATCTTAAAGCAAAAGGACTAAAAAATACATTCTTAAATGGCATGAAAAGAATGGTCAGTTGGCATTAACCCCTCCCCACTTTATTAAAGTCATATGAACTAGTTGTATCCTATATAAGGGAAAAAGTCAGAAATTCCTAAGATCAAATATACAGCTTATCTGATCATCATATAGTCTCTTTAGAAAGGTTTATAACAACTAGCAGCTGACCTAGATAGTTTCTACTTTATCTTGAATTAGTCTCTAACATGGAAAAGTACAAGGTTTTTCAAGTTTCCTACTTGTGTTGCTTCCTCAAAGAGGAATTGTGGTCCAGAGCACCCAGAGATATGACATTCTTGTAATTAACAGATAGACTTAAGAGAGTAGAAGATATTAAGATCATCATGTAATAATATTTCATCTCCATCATTTTCACCCTCCAGGTGGATTTCCAGGAGAAAAGCTCAAAGCTTTGTCACTATTGAATGTCCTTTATTACATTATGCTTTTTTTCTTACTGTTTCGATATTGAGATAATTCTTTCAGTACAGGGCTGGGCTTCTTTTGTACTGTACCTGAAACATGATAAGTGTAGTCAGATAAGGAATAAACTTATTTTTCATGGTAAAAATCCCTTTAGCTTTTTTATGACTATTACCAGAGAAAAATTAATGAAAAATTTCTCCAGGGGTAGTTGTCACAGCAGTAATTATGTTAATTTAGGTGTTGTACTGTTTATTTAATATGAGTTTTCTTCAGGAATTTTTCCCCTTATATTTCACCCAGGGTTGATCTACTTTCTTTGATTCCTCCCACCTCTTTAAATTATCAGGTGCAAATTATGAAATTATGGTTCACAGAAATCAGTGATGCTTCTGTGTTTTCCGAATTCCCCAGTGTGTGCACTTCAAACCTCCCTCCAATATGCACGGAAAAATGTAATTGTGTGTATGTATGTATGTATGTATGTATGTATGTATGTGGTTTTCTATTTCACATAGGCTTGATTTACAGTTTACTGCACAGAGGAAGATACGGGCTAGGAAAGCTTAGAACAATTGTAAAGCTGAGGTATAAAATTGAGGGTGGGTGAGATCTCTGCAACGTGGAAGGACAGTAAGATTATAATTAAATGTGTTAAACTGTGCCCTGAATTCTAGGGGACACAACAATGCCTGGGAGAGACGGAGGAGGGTGGTGCGGATACATTGAGGGTGGGATGCAAACAGCACATTGCTGAGGCTTTCACACTCATGACCTTCTCAGTTCACCGGAGCTATAGTCCAAAGCAATCAGGTCACTCGATTTTTACCTAGTACGAGATGGTTAAGCAAACACCGCCGCCTCCACTTTGACAGTGGCTCTGCGGGCGGGCGATGCGTGCTAGGAGTGCAGCGCAGCTCAGCCCAGTCCAGCCTGCAAACTGGTGCCTTCTTTCCGGGGCTACCCGGACGGCAGTCAACGGTGGAAGAATGAGCTCTAGGTCATAGACATATAGACGCACTTGTGATCTTAATTGGGGGAGGGCGTTTGCTTGACACTAACACCAAGCCTCAGAGACAATTGCTCTGTGTGTGTGTGTGTGTGTGTGTGTGTGTGTGTGTGTGTGTGTGTGTGTAAACACGCTCCAGCAAAGGGGAGGGGGTGGGGGGGGAATCCAGTGCTGTTCGGCTTCCCGGCCCGGCTACCACAGCTCGCTCCATTCCCGCTGAGGACATCGCCTTAGCATCAGGAACTGAGCCCAGGAAGCCCCCGGCCTGTGCATTGCCTGGGAGAACCCGAGGGGCGGGAGAGGAGGAGGTGGAGGAGGAGGAGGAGATCGAGCATCCTTCTCGACCCTCCTCCTCCCCCTTCTCCCCCTTCTCCTCCTCAAAACCCCCCCTCCCCGGGCGCTTTCCGCGCACTTCCCCCCACCCCCGGCTTGCGCTCTCCTACCCCCCATCCTCTCCCCAGATCCCTCCTCTCGTTCTCCTCCCATTCTGCTCCTTCCTCCTCCCACAGTAGCTGCTGCTTCCCAGGCGCTCGGAGATGGGCAGCGAGAGCGCGCGTAGCAGCAGCACCAGCTCCGGGGCCGCCGCCGCTGATCTTCTCTTCCTTCGGGGCTGGACCGCGCGCCTTCCTCAGCACGCCGCCGCCACGCAGCCCTCGGTCTCCGGGTCAATGGCGCTATCCCCCTAGGATGGGTGAGTACTCTGGAAGGCGCAGCGGGTAACGCGGGAGGCTAGGAGGACAGGAGAGCTTGCCCTTGGCTCCAGGAAGGGGTTTCAGGGCATCTCTTAAACCACCTGCTGGGCCCACCTCCGCGCCTGGGAGAAGGCGTTGGGGCGTCCTAGTGCTCCTGGGGCGCGCAGCTCCCTAGCTGTTTGTGGGGGGGGGGAAGAGAGATTCTGCTTGCACTTCACCTGTCAGCTACCACAAACATTTTGCACGTCTTTAGTTGTGGAAACAGGCGCGAGGCTGTTGGTGCTTCAGCTGCCTTGCCCGCGGTTCTTTCCCGCCCCTGAGACCCTCGCTTCCCAGCCTGGAAGGGACTCTCCCGCCAGCCTAGAGCTAGGCTGACCCAGTGCTCTTAACTGCCCCCGCATCACTCCACACCAGGGGAGAGGACAGACTTAAAGCATCTTCCAGAGCTAGGCTGCCACTTAACTCCCCATCCCACATCTCGCCTTGTATCCCACTTTTTTCAGTGAACCTGCCCCTCACCCACCTTTGTCAACCTTTCTAAAAAAATAAAATCCTTTGAAGCGGTCCCCTCTGTTAAGCCTAGTTCTTTTACCACTGAAAATTGGGCTCCCCCAGCTCTGTCTTCAGACTTACCTCACCCCTTTTATACAAAGTCTCTTTCCGCCTTTTCTGATATTCACCTGCAGGAAATTGACAAGAACGCATAGCCAATGATCCTCTCTGTATATTTACTTTATATAGAGCTTAGTACTTGGACTTTTAGGCTTGGGTCAAACATAAGGAAAATAGTATTGTCTATTTAAATTTTAAAAGAGTATTTGAATTGGTTGTTTATTTTAGCCTACTAATTTATTTGGGGGGATGTTTAAGCTTAGTGCAACACATTTTTCTTCACAATGAGAGGAGTCCCAGTTTCCCAGCTCAGATGTAGAGACAATCAGTGTGGCCGAACTATGGCTTTCTTTCTTCTTGTGTAGCACAATTGAGTGTTACATGGACTCACCAATACTATTCCAAAGATAAAATGTTCTTTCCTGGGACAGCAGACTAGACAAAACGGCAACTTGAAAGGCTACCTTAAGAACTGAAAACAGACTTTTGGCTTAATGACAGAGAGAGGTAGGAAATATCGGAAAATGTAGTGAGTACTCTTCTTCCTTCTGCCTGTGAGGCTGGGTGTTGTGTAGTAACTCTGCGTCTCAACAGTTTTATCTGTGGAAGTGTTGTTATGGCAGCAGCCTTTATTCCTAAAACCATGTACAACGTTTCTCTATTTCTAGTCGGTTTGAGGGGAAAATAGGGAGTTGTGTTCATTGAATGAATATGATCGAGGAGGTGGGGGTGGAGTGGGGGGGGTTGGAAGAAAGACCAACATTTTAATGACAAAACTTATATTCCCTATTTCCCCATACTCCCATATTAGTGCTTAGATTTTTTTGAAAAAAGACAACAGTGTTAATTATAAACGTGTATTTTAACTTCTCTGACAAGTGATTTATGTGGATTAATTCAGCTTGGCTTTTAGAACTTTTAAAGAAAACCTTTGGGCAAAGTGCTTTTTTTTTCTTTTGGACTACAGGAATACTTAAATTTCTATATTTGTATCATAAACAGTAGAAATCATAATACTTTAAAAATAAATGTTCATTATTCCTACAGGTGTCTAATCCATTGAACACACATTCATTAAATACCTACTATGTACAGTGCTCTATGCTAGTGCCTGACTATAATTGGGTAGGTACAGATGGCTGGATGATGGACTGATGGATGGATAGATAGATAGATGGATGGATAGACAGATAGATGGACAGACAGCCATGCACATATCTACATCTTGATATCTATATATTGATGTGTATGTATGCATGGAGTTTGGGGAGAGCAAGCATCATTACTCTTTCAAATTGGTGAAGATAAACAGCCAAGCTCTAACCAGCATAGAATGGAAAGGGGAGAGCTGGGAGATTATCCCCTGGAATTGTCCAATACAGAAAGCCCCAAATCTCTTTCCCCAAAATCATGGTGGGACCTGGGGATTTTTTTTTAACTCAATTTGCCAGGTAACTCGAAGTGTTTTTCATTTTGCCTGTTTAGTTGGAGGCAAAGACCAGTGGTTGTTATGGAGATGCAATGAGTCAGGCATTAGAAGGGGGGTCCTTTTAATGTAAATGTGGACAGCTGCAACCAAAGTCAATAGGGACTGTGGCTAATGATTCTATGCATGAAGTTATTAAACGACATGAGGAATTTGTGTTTAAATTTAGTGTGGGGTTAGGCAAAACATTGAAGATTGACATGTAATCCTTAATTATTTATCTTTACATAATATTTATAGACTACGAACTTTGTGTTTCCAAAAGGAACACAAAGATATGTATGTAGCAGCTATGTCTGAAACTGTTGCAGATGATTGGTTTTTGAATCATTTCCATTGCTTTTTCTCTGGGAAACAGAAAAATAATTAATATGTGTACATGTCCACAAAGAAAGAATACGACATGCATTGAAAAGGGTACATAAACATGTATAGGCAATAAGGAAATAGTCATTATTTTTGGTCTCTTATTGTCTGTTGTAATGTTTACACAGCCTAATACAAGTAGAATTAATCAAATGACAAAAAAGATAAACTAGAAAATATTGTAAATGCTGAGAGAAATGTTCTTAAGAATCTTTTGAGTGAGGATGGTGGTAACAGTGGTGATTAAAATAAAATTCTTAAGTATTACCTGAATCCTACTTCAGACTATGGGTAATTTTCTCTACATTATGGTAGAAATTTATTTTGGAATTCTAGGTGAACTGGAATTTAGTAAGAAGTTACTTTATGTGGTTTTAGTTTTATTGATGATTTCCATAACAGTTATTGAAATGAAGGGGGAAAAAACAAGCAACAGAATTTAAGAATGGAACTTGAATGTCTAATACCACTAGACTGAACCTTATAGCAGGTAAGATACCTGCCACCTTAAGAACATGTGTGCGTGAAGACTACGGTTCATTAGGAATAGGAAATTGAAAATGAAGATGGGTATCCAAATAATTTTGACTAAGAAATGACTTTTGTTTTAAATAGTAAGACATTTAAAGTTTCCACTTTCTTATTGTGGAACTGTCCCTTAGCAGTGGTATTAGTACATCACATGTGAATGATGAAACCTTGGTTTATTGAATCTCAGATATTTTCAAACTTAGGTTTTAAGAAATGGTTTTACCATTTCAGTTAGAGCAGGAAATAATGGCTTTTCTTTTCTAAAGGAGTTATTTTATTCGGTAAAACATAGGAATTCTATACTGTCAACCTGAGATAAAGAATACTACCAAAGTAGCGAAAACTAGGATCTTTAATGGAGGCAATCTGGGGCCACCACGCAGTACCAAAGTATTGGAATGGCCAAGAGGGGTAGAGGGAAGCAGGGTTAAATACACTTCAACACTGAGGGAGTCTCATGGGAAACACAGCCTCAGGGAAGCTGCCATGCAAGTTGTTTTTAAGAGCTGAAAGTCCGCAGAGAAGGCTAGGGGAGGTTGGGGAGTGGTAACATCTGGTCCGAACTGGGGCTCCTTTCTTTTTTTTAGCTGGTTTCAAGAGTTCCCTTTTAACTGGTTTTGATTGCCCTCAGGCAGTTAGAAGCTCTGGGAGCAGGTAAGATCAGTTCCAAGTCAGCTGCATTCAACAATACAAAGCATTTCTTAATTCAAACTAATTGACAAATTAAATCAAATAAATTAGAACAACCAAATAAAAACAAAACCTTGAAAGAAGAAAAATGCAAATATCCAACCCTAAAATTAAAGCACTGGAGAGTGAGCCAAGAGTGTGGCATATAACTAAGTAATTTAGTGTTTCATGAAGACAGAAAGATTCAGTCCTCTGATAACCATTTAAGATGTTTTCATAGCTACGGTTATTTCTCATTTTTCTATTTGCATTAGAGATATTTTTGTTTGATATTTGCATGGCTATTTACATTTTTATTTTAAAGTTCATAAAAGATGCTCTACAACAACAAAATTTCTAGGACTTATTTCATAGTTGAAAAAAAGTTACCCTCCGCAGTTGACCTCAGAAATGTAAAGTTATTATACAATTATTTGCAGTATGACTTTGCTGTATTTCTTCCTGGTATTTGGTGTGCTAGGGCTTTCTATATCTCAAAAAAACAAAAACAAAACAAAACAACCCCCCAAAATCCTTCATTAAGAGCAAATATGCAAATGAACATTCAAAAGAAACATTGTTTTCTCTCACTGAAGAGTCAAAATAATGTTGTTTAAGTGATAAACTCGTACTATCAACTCAAAATTCCCATAGGGTAAAATTGCATTAAAAACATGCATGAGTTTTGAAGCTATCCTTGGATTTTGGAATTCACATTTATTTTGCAATAAAGTAGAATATCTGAATATTTTTCTGGTAATAGAACATTCTCATTGTATGTATCTTGGAGCAGGAAAGGACTTTAGAGATTAATTGATTTAATCCCACTATTTTATAGAGGAAAAAACCAAGGTCCAGATAATTTAAATTATTTACCAGAGTAATGCTACTAGTTAGTTATGGGCCAGGATGAGAAGGCCCAGGTGTCCAAATTTCTTGTCCAGTACTCTTTTTATTAATCAACACTGTATACCTTGTTATAGGGGGGGAAATTAGCTCTTCTGTTCTTCCTTCAGGGAACATCACGCTTGAAAAAGAATGTACCTCCACTTGTGAGTTGTAAAAGTAAAACTTGAATATACGATACATCTCTAGTCAGAATGCATTGCTTCACGTGAAGGAAACGCTTCATATAAAGGTGATAGAAAAGGGGGACAAGGTATAATGGAGTACTGGGGAAGGTCTTTCTGAATCTGTTTTTCTGTTTTTGTTTTGTTTTTTGGTTTTAGGAAATTGGGGTTAAGTGACTTGCCCAGGGTCACACAGCTAGTGTCAAGTGTTTGGTCTGAGGCTGGATTTGAACCCAGGTTCTCCTGACTTCAGGGCCGGCACTCTATCCACTGCACCACCTAGCTGCCCCATGAATCTGTTTTTCCATTGTAGAATATGTGTGTGTGGGGGGGTTAGATCAGGGCTTCTTAATGGGGTTCATGGACTCTCAAGGTATGAGTAGATACATTTCAGAAGGTCTCTAACCTTGAATGAGAAAAAAATTTACATATTCATTTCAATAAAATTGGTTTCCTTTGTAATCCTTCATCTCTTATACATTTAAATTATTATTCTGAGAAGGGGTCCAAAGTTTTTACAAAACTGCCAAAGAGATCCATGACACAAAAAAGGATTAATAATCCCCAATAGATTATCTCTAACATCCTTTTTTTATCTTTAAATCATGGGGGTGGGGGTGGGGGAGAAGGCTGAGAGATTCAGGTTCAAATGTTACTCAGTGTACTCATTTTGTTACATTAATCTCAATCAACACTTTTTTCATCTTAAAAATGGAGAACTGTTTTGTTTTTTGTTTTTGTTTTTGTCTTTGTAACCTCAGTGTCTAAAAAGTGACTGGTTTATAGTAAATGCTTGTTAAATAAATGAATTGATTACACATTCCATTGTTATACATTGTATTCCAATGCTTCCCCTTCCCCTCACTCAATTTATATGCCTAACCAATAGTGGAATCAGTATACTCTGTAACTTTGTATATAGAGAACACTATAATACTATTTTATACCTTAATTCACATATTTTATCTGTGAAGAAAAGTAAATGTTGTTGAATAAAGATAGCCAAGGAGTAGTGAGAGTTGAAGGGCATCCCAGTTTCTTCAGAACTGAAGTAGTGAAGTATCACGGCAGCTGAGCAGCCCAGGTGTGTCAGTCCATTGCCATACTATCAAATGTATAGGATCACAAAGCAAGCCAATTTTATTGAAATGAAGGTATAGTTTTTTCTCATCCAGGGTCACCAACTCCCCTCCCCTCAAAGCTATCCACAGAACCATGCAGGGTCCCTTGGACCCCAGATTAAGAACCCCTGGTTTAATCTTTTAGAAAGAGAAATGCTATTTAGTCCACAGCTTTTGAAAACATCTAGAACAAAGTTTCTTAACCTATGGCTTCTGAAATTGTTTTAAAAAGAAATGATAACTATATTTCAGTATAATTGGTTTATTTGATAATTCTATGTATTTTATGTATTTAAAAACATTATTGTGAGAAGAGTCCACAGGCTACCAGACTGACAAAGGGGTTGATGAAACAAACAAACAAACAAAACCTTAAATTCTGGATTGGACTATATGTATAAATCTCAAGAATATATTCTTGTCCCTCAGTTGTTAAAGGAGTTAATGACACAAAAATGGAGGAGAGGTAGGAGAACTTACTCATTGTCTTTTTTTTATATTCCTATTAAACATTTTCACATTAGTGATATTGTAAGTAAGAATTAGAACCAATAGGAGGAACCACAAGAAAGAGGAAACAAAACACAATAGAAGAAAAAAATAGCAAATAGTAAGTTTCGATCTGCATTCAAACTCCATAGTTCTTTCTTTGGATGTGGATAGCATATTCCATCATGAGGCCTTTGGAGATATCTTAGATCCTTGTATTGTCAAGAAGGGTTAAGTCTATCAATATTAGTCATAGCACAACATGGCAGAACTTACTCATTGGCAAAGAAGAATGAGGAATTCCTGACTCTAGAGGTGGGGATGGGAAAGTCCCAACTGATTATAGATTATTGTGAATTTGTGCTTTTAAATGCAATCACAATGCCTCCCAGTTTATTCTTTGGCAGAGTTACTAGGAACGGTGTCCATTTAGTGCATTGTGGTTTTTTTTTAATAGATGAAGAAGCCCAGGAATTATCAATAGATATGACCTTGCTATAACAAGGAACTGACCCCCTCACCCTACAATGGTATAAGCTCCCACAGAAACAGCATCACAAACTCTTAGAGTTAGAAGGGGCATTTGAGGCCCTCTAGTCTGATTCCTTACCTAAACAACATCCTGGACAAAATACCTGATCATCTAACCTTTCCTTGAAGACTTTTGTCAGTGAACAAGAGCCCACTACCTTCTGAAAGCTCCATTTAGACCATTTTTAGCTCTAATTGTTAGTATACTTCTTTATATCAAACTTCAATTTGCCTCCTTCCAATTTTTACCCATCCCTTTTTGTGTTGCCCTCTGCCAAAAAAGAATACATCTAATTTCTCTTCCACAAAAGATCCTTTACATAGACAGCTATCATTTCCCTACTAAGGTTTCTCTTTTTCAGACTAAACATTCCCAGTTCCTTCAATTGATTCTTATAGGGCATTATTTGGAAACCCTTTTCTCTTCTGATGCCTTCTTCTGGGTGATCTTCAGCTTATCAATGTCTTTCCTGAATTGTGATGTTCAGGAAAACAAAAAGAAAAAAATTAATATTCTAGAAGTGGCTGTGTGTGGGCAGAATATAGACACAGTCCATCACTGCAACCCCTATCCGATCAGTTTTGTCTCTCAATGCCATCCAAAATTTTACTCTTTTTTTTTAACTTTGGCTGCCATATCACACCAAAATTCTCAGATAGTTTTTAGATAAAATGGTATAGAGCCAATTCAGAATGTACCTAAATTTACTATATTCTATCCCACAGCCTTCTATATTTTTCACAAGAATTCCATGAGAGACATTGTCAAATGGTTTGTTGAAATCTAAGTAAGCTATATTGATAGCATCCCTTTGATTTACCTGTCCAGTAGCCCTGTTATAAAATGAAATTATATTAGTTGTGGCATAGTCTTTTCTTGATAAAGATGTGCTGCCTTTTTTTCTGATCATTCCTTCATTTTATAAATGCTACTAACCATCTCCTTAATATGTTCAAGAATTTTGCTAGCAATTAAAGTCAAGTTCATTTGTCTGTAGTTTGAAGGTTCTATTTTCTTCTCATTATTAAAGAGTTGGGATGACATTTGCCCTTCCCTAATCCTACGGTTTGGCTCTCATTCTCTGTAATCACTGATCAGCATTCACATTTATCAGATTTGTCATTTCTTTCAGTACCTGAGGATCTAATCTTGCTCTCTTACCATCTTCCTCCTTTTCTTGAGTATTGAGTTGCCTTCCCAGCTGTCCTTATTCTCAGTACTGGGCTTATCTCAAGTTTATCCTGTATGTGTCTTGTTTGTACATAATGGTTTGCCTGTTGTTTCCACTAATATAGACAATGTGTTCCTTGAGAGAGCAAGGATTGCTTTCCCCCCCTTTCTTTGTACCCCATTGGTTAGCATGGTGCCTTACACTTAGTAGATGCTTATTAAATACCTTGTTGACTTGACTTTTTAACTTAACCATTTTTCTTTTGGCTTTTGCATTCCAAAGATTATTTGTTTTTCCTTATAAAAGAAAACTGAAGTAAATGTCTTTTAGAATTTGTCTCTACATATCTAGAATAACAGTAATAATCACAATAATAATAATAAGTAATATTTACATAGGGCTTTAAGGCTTGCAGAGTGTTTTACATATATTCATTCATTTGATCCTCATAACAAACCTGTTAGATATTTAGAAATATTTATAATCACTAGCTATTAAAGCCAGTTCAGCTGTCACAAATAGCCCATTCTTCTATAAGTTTGCCAATACAGCCATATTTATAAAACCTAGTAAGAAGCTCAGATCTTTAGATAATTATCCTGGCCTGAAAATTCTTCACTGAAGCTGGTATACGTTAGAATATTGAAACTGGTCACCTGTAGCATGAGAGAACCCTTGACAAAACCACCTTATTGAAAAGCCTTGCCCTTGTTCCTTCTGATAGGCAGCACTTTCCTTTCTAGTATCCTGTGTGCTTAATGTGCAGGATAATAATAATAATAATAGCTAGCATTTATATAGTGCCTACTTACAAACAAAGCTCATTAAACCTGGGACATCTAGGTGGCAAAGTGGATAGAGTGTCTGACCTGGAGTCAGAAAGTCTCATCTTCATGAATTCAAATCCAACCTTAGATGAGCTGAAGAAGGAAAACGGCAAACCATTCCAGTATCTTTGCCAAGAAAACCCAAAATAGAATCACAAAGAGTCAGACACAACTGAAAAATGAGCGAACAACAACAAAAAATATACCAGGCGCTGTAATTTTATCTCATTTGATCCTCACAACAATGCTGGGAAGTAGGTACTATTATTATCCCCATTTTATAGCTGAGGAAACTGAGGCAGACAGAGGTTAAGTGATTTGCCCAGAGTTAAATTGCTAATAACAGTCTGAATTTTAATTTTTCTTTCTGACTCCAGGCCCAGTGCTGTATCCCCTGTGCCACCTAGCTGCCTCCAGGCATAGCATTATGCTCAGCACCTGGACTTTGGATCAGGAAGTACACTGATATATGCTTTTGTTGGAAGAATGGATTCTATAGATTTTATAGCTCTGTGTGGCTAGGAAAATTCAGAGGCAGGTCCCGAGGCTGATGTAATCACTAGAAGGAAGGGTAGAAGATAAGAAGAGGGGTTAGGCTTTCTGTATGCTCATTCATGACTGAAGTTCATGGTTCTGAAGTACTAGTTATATTGACGCCTGAAGGGAGAAGCAGAGCATGTCACAACTAGGCTACTTGTCACAGTAGAGCTATTATTGTATTCCTCCATAGATATCCTAAATAGACTACAGCATGGTTGTACTAAAGTCGGTTGCTTCTTAAAATGAACTATTTATTGATCTCATTCTGATATTTTAAATTTCACTAATCCCAGACCATCAAAAACACATTTTTGGGGAAAACGTTATATACTACATAGTTAATATCTTTATACTTTGGTGTTCTGTGATCTCATAGGTTCAGAGATTTAGAATTGAAAGGGACCTTAGAAGTTATCTAGACCAACATCTTCATTTGAGAGATGAGCAAACTAAGGCTGAAAGATTTTAAATGATCTTTGCCCAAGATCAAACAGCTAGTAAAATGCAGAGCTGGGATTTAAACCCATTTTCTAGGATTCCTAATTCTGGGATCTCTTTACAACACCACACTGCCTCCATCTCATTGATATTGGTCCTGTCACAGATGAAAATAGATCACTCTAGGAACATTAACCTCTGTCAGAGGGGATATACTATGTAAAGTTCAGGAGTGTACAGGATTCCTTATAAATGTTAAGGTCCTCTAGATGTTCTTGTTTGTGGAAAGCATTGTACTGATTGCATCAAATGCTAGAACTCTGAGGGATTTTGCAATAAGATCCCTGGTCACTCAGCAGAGGCTGTGAAAAATTGGGTAGATGAGGAGTGGATTATGTCATGCAACTGAATGGGCAACCATTGAGTTAGATCATCAGCACTTATTCTGGACATGTATGGAAGATAGATAATGAGATCATCAGCACTTATTCTGGACATGTATGGAAGATAGATAATGAGCTCTATTGATCAGGCAATTTCATCACTAATTTATATTATACATATAATTTATATATACTATTATATTATATATAGTATTACTATTATTACTATTATATTACATTATATATGTATTATATATTATATCTATTATATAGTGAATTGAAGTTTGCAGCCCCAGAAGGGGCCCTCAGGGAGCAAGAGTATTTGTAATGACAGCATGGCTGGGGGCCCTAGTTATGGCTCAGGGGTGGAGAAGAGTGCCCAAGGTCAAGGCCCTAGACAGAGCTCAGAAAAGAACAGTACAAAAAGCCTGAAAGCTGAGGCATCATCCACCACACTTTGGGACTAGAATCTGACTATAATAATAAGCTGCTAAAAAAAAAAAAGAATGAGTAAGCAAAGGAGAAAGATCCCAATTATAAATATGAGGATCGAGAATATCTGGGTTCATACTCAGAAGAAGATAGTGAAGTTAAAAAGGCCACTCCTGCTTCAAAGAAAAATATCAAATAGTCACAAGCCCAAAAGGAGTTCTTGGAAGAGCTTAAAAATGATTTTAAAAATCAAATGAAAGAGGTTGAGGAAAAGTTAAGGGGGAAAATGTGAGTAATCCAAGAAAATCAAGAAAATTGTGAAAAGAAAGTCAACCAATGGGAAAAAGATGTCCAAAAACTTAGGGAAGAAAACAACTCCTTAAAAAGTTGAATTGGGCAAGGAGAAGCTAATGATGTTATAAGACACCAAGAAATAATAAAGTAAAATCAAAAGAATGAAAAAATAGAGAATATGAAACATCTCAGAAAAATAACTGATCTAGAGAACAGATGGAGGTGAGACAAATATAAAATTGTTGGCTACTTGAAAGTTATGATAAAAAAGAGTCAAGATACGATATTACAAGAAATTATTAAGGAAAATTGCCCTGAAATTATAGAACAAGAGCGTAAAATAGAAATAGAAAAAAAATCTATTGATCACTACTTAAAATTAATCCCATGAAAATGCTCAGGAAAATCATAGCCAAGTTTTGAAGCTCCCAGGTTAAGGAGAAAATACTACAAGCAACAAGAAAAAAAATTATTTAAATACTGTGGAGCTACAGTCAAGTTAACACAAGATCTAGCAGCTTCTATATTAAAAGACCAAAAGGCTTGGAACATTATATTTCAAAGAACAAAAGAGCTGGGTTTACAACAAGAATAATTTATCCAGCAAAGCTGTGTATAATCCTGAATGGGAAAAAAAAATGAATATTTAATGAATTGAAAGACTTTCAGGTATTTGACAAAAAGACCAGAAATCAGTGGAAAATTTGACATGTAAGATCCAGGAGAAACATAAGGTAAACATTAAAGACCAATTATACGGGACTCAGTAAGGTCAGACTGTTTACTTATATGGAAAAAACGTTATCTGTACTCTTAAGAATGTTATCATTACTTGGGTAGTTTGAAAGAGTAGACACAGATAGAAGGCTTGAGTCTGAGTTGAGGATGATGGGGGGCCTTGAGATTGAGTTGAGTATGATGGGATGATTCTAAAAAAAATTGGGTTGGGAGAGGTGAAATGGAGCAATTATCTCATACAGATAAAGTGTGAATAGAAGAACTGTTACAGTGGAAGAAGATGGGGGTGGAGGGCTTGTAGTGCTGGTTTAAAGAGGGAATAACATTTACATCTACAAGGGTATACAAATCTTTTAAATTTATAAAGAAATAGGAAGGCAAAGGGACAGGATAAGAGAAGGACTTTCAGAAGGATGTGTAGATCAAAAAGTAGGAGGATGGAAGGAGAGTATAAGGGAGGGATTCTTTAAAAGGTTGCAGATTAGGGAAGTAACAAATAAATTAGACGTGTAAGGAGGGATAGGGTAAAAAGAGAAGGTGGGAAGGAGAATGGTGAGGAAAAATAAAGTGGAGGAAAATATACAACTAGTAATTATAACTTTGAATGTGAATGGGATGAACTTACCCATAAAACGGGAAACAGCTGAGCAAAATGGATTAAAAATCAGAATCCAACAATATGTTGTATACAAGAAACACATTTAAAAATGAGAGATACAGTTAAAATAAAGGGCTAGAGAAGAATTTATTATGCTTCATCTGGCACAAAAAAAAGCAGAGGCATGATCATGATCTCAGATGAGGTTAAGGCTAAAACAGATCTAATTAAAGAAAACAAAAAAGGAAAGTGCATTGATAAAAGTTACCATAGAAAAAGAAGCAATATCAATACTAAACATATATGCAGCAAATGCTATAGCATCTAATTTTTTAAAGAAAAAGTTAAATGAATTATAGATAGAAATAGTAATACTATAATAGTGGGGGACTTTAACCTTCCCCTCTCAGAATTAGATAAATATAACCAAAAATAATAAGAAAGGAGTTAAGGAGGTAAATAAAATCTTAGATAAGCTAGATATGATTGATAGTTGGAGAGAATTGAATGGGAATACAAAGGAATACACCTTTTTCTTAGTGGTATATAGTATCTTTATAAAAATTGACCATATATCAGGGTATAAAAACTTTATAGTCAAATTCAAAAAAGTAGAAATATCAAATGAATCTTTTTCAGATCACAATGCAGTAAAATTATATTCAGTAAGGGACCTTGAAAACAGATGGAGACCAAACAACCTAACCTTAAAGAATGAGTTGGTTAAAGAACAAATCATAGAAATAATAATTTCATTAAAGAAAATTACAATAATGAGACAATGTATCAAAATTTATGGGATGCAGCAAAAGCAGTAATCAGAGGAAAATTTATATCTCTAAACGATCATATCAATAAAAGAGAAAGAGCAGACCAATGAATTACTATCATTAACTCTTCAAAACATGCCATCTTTTGTGCCATTTTCTTTCTTATTCCATCAGTATTACTCAAGGCCAGCCTTATAGGTAGATTTGGTCTTGACTATTCTTAGACTGTGTGTATGTAAATTACTAAATCACTCATGTGATTTGAGGAATTCAAAAAAGTTTCAACATTGCCCTTCTGGGCCTTCTAGTTTGCTTGATACCATAACAACTGCAACTGTGTTCTTAATAGGAAATGGGTCTTAATAGCAGGATTTTGAAGACATGATGGTTAAACCTTTGTGTAAGAATGCTTTTTATATCTTTCTAATGATTTTTCTAAAAGATATTATATCTAAAAGATATTCCCTGTCTTATTTTTTATTTTTAATAATCAATAAGCTAGAAATTTTTAATGTAAAGGGGAATGTTATATAAAATGGTAACCTTTTATTATGTAACTTTGTTTTCATTATGTATATCTTAGGTTTTTGGCACAATTTTAATTGAACTTGTTAGCTCCAACACTGCCTGCTTGTATCTGACCCTTTCTCAATTTTCTTTTTCTCCTATTTATTTCTTTAATGATTCATTGAAGCTCTTTTCTTTCTTCTCTTCCCTGTCTTCTTAAAGAAAATATATTGCAAATGATTTTAACTTTTTCTTGATTGCCCATATAATATTGTCCTTTGGGAGCCAGACCACAGGTGCTGTAAAGGTCGTTTTTTTTTTTTCTGAAAAAGGCCCATGTAATGGTTTATATGTGTAACAGTTGCCTGTGGCATATTCTCTTAACTGCTGTCCTTCTGCCACTGACAGATTGGTTCCCCAGAGAGCAGGTGACTACTTTTTCCCTCAGGTTTCTAGAGTAACCCTCAGGAATTGGAAGTGATTTGCTAATCCTGTTGCTCATGAGCTGCCATCTAGTATACTCCCTACTGATTATCAGTTTGCTGGATGGAGTTAATCAATTAGCTTAATTAATCAAATAGCTTAATTAGTTAATAATAAATGAATATATACTAAAATGGTATAGTAAGAGTGAACTATTCCCCCTTAACCCTATGGCATACTCTTCCACACAACAAGATTCATGGGGAGAGTGGGGTCAAACTTAAAGATCACATGTGGCCAAAGGGGTAACTCATACTTCCTGATTATTGAAAGTATTTTTTAACCCTTTATGGAGTCTTCATGAAGTTCCCCTAAAACATAACTCTCTGTTATGTTCTGAAGGTTAACTCATTTATTGCTACACTTCTCCATGAAAAAGTCATACTCTCTGAATCTGCCTTTTCTCTGTATGTATGGTTACTTCATCCTTTCTAAACTCTAAGCTAGATGCATTGTTTCCTATTGTCAGTCAATCACTCAATCAATAAATATTTATTAGTTATCTACTACGGGCCAGGCACTTTCCTGGGGATACAAAGAAAGACAAAAGATAGTCCTGACCTCCAATTACATTACATGGTCCTTGTGGAAGAGGAGAATATGACACTTCCTTTGGACTCACTTCTCTCTCCACCCCTTCAATCCTACCTCTCAATTGTACAAGCACAAGAGTCTTCCTCTTCAAGATGCTTCCAAAGCTTAATTGTTTTCCTGCTGGAATCTCGTTTTGACATATAAAGACACAGAGATGTGTCTTATTCTTTCAACCAATTTAAATGTACTTCTTCTTTTCAACCAGTTGCTTAAAAGAATTTCATTCCTTTGAAATAGATTGAGGACTTGCTTGTACCTAATTTGTACTTTTGAATGCTTGATTCAATAGGTCTAAGAATTCTGTAATTGTTAATTTGGGTGGAGACATGAAACATTCTCCCTTAAATATGAATATGTGACTTAACTGTAATATTATTGCAATTGTGTGAGTCATAAGTTGAATTCATACTGCTCTCAGTAAGTGGTCCTGGTACCTGTTTCTTGAAAAATTTACTGTCTGCTTACTTTTGAGTCATGTGATAATAATGGCAAGAAAAACAAGAATAATGATAATAATGTGTATGTACAGCAACTTAAGTTTTGCAAAGTTCTTTCTATCTGCTTCTTTCTTATAAAGGTAGAATGAAACACAGGCAGCAATAGTTGAGATATTTTATTCAAGTGACTTTTCTCTCTCAACCTCTGACCACACAACCTGACCACATATGTAATAGCAGTATCTGATGCATTGGGGTATAGCACAGATGACTATTGGCCTCCCTCACACCAAAGAACATTTACCTATCTTCTGTTCTGATGCAACATCTTTTCTTCTCCACTTGCAAAGTATTGATTCTTGACTGACCCTATTGTGCCTCCTTTCCTAATCATCACCACCCTGATGCTACTATTGTGGCTTTGCATTCTCATGGCTCACTTTCTTCTTTCTGCTTTGATTTCTTTACCTCCCTCTATTAGATTTTTCAGAAAAAAAAAAGACTGACCTTTATAGCACCTGTGGTCTGGCTCCCAAAGGACAAATAGCAAGCAGCAGCATTATTCAACTGAAATTGCTCTCTTGACAAAGTTACCAATGATCTTGTAATTGCCAAGTCTAGTGGCATTTTCTCAATCCTCATCTTTCTTGACCTCTCTGCAGCCTCTGATGCTATTGATTACCCTCTTCTCCAAATGATAATCTCTTCTCTCTAGATTTTCATGGTATTACTTTCTTCTTACATGTCTTGAGTTCTCTTCAGTCTCCTTTGCTCAGTCTTCATCCACATCATGCCTACTAATCATGGAAGAGAAAGGAGCTCCCTCTATTTGAAGCATAATGGTAGGGAAATGATATGGGTATCAGGATCACGAAGTCACCAATGTAGAGCTGAAAAAGATTACCATAGTTGGACATTATCTAAGACTTAGAGGTTCATTTTGCTTCAAACTTTTGAATATAAAAATGTCACTTGGCACAGACCAGGTGTACACAGCACAACAGTTCCTAGTTTAATTTTTTTTTGGACAGTCATCTTTATTAATTGTCTAAACTCATCAGATTTACTCTTCTTTTAACACACACACTTTTACTTTACATAGCACACATACAGGTGAATTTCCATCTCTTAATTCTGCTTTAAAATCAAACTAAAAGACCTATGGGGGTGAGAGACAATGGAGGAGAGAATGGGAGGACGAAAGTATGGGAGGTTGCCTTCCACTGCAGTAGCATAGTGAGAGAAACAAAGTGAGTAGAACTAATTGTCTTTTGAATTGCATCTAGCAATTCCTGCCTTTGAACCCACATTTGCATATCTCTCTCCCTGTCAACAATCTATTACTTTTGGCTAGATCCTGGCTCAGTCTAAGCCCTATTGGACACCGTTAAAGGGGTTGATTTATTGCCCTGTCAGTGTACTGCCTGGATTCACTACTACCCCAGCTCTTCATAGCTGCTGCTAACCCAGTACTAAACTTATTTACACAAACAACTTTACTTAACAACTACACCTTATGCTCTTATCTTTGGGCATTGGAAGTATCTGATTATTTAGCCACAGTTCCATTTATTGGTAGGTCTTTACCTTTACTCCTATGTTGACCAACACAATTTCTTTCATAATTCAAGACCAACACTGTCCATGTAGATTTCCCCACTTAGTTCTGTGGGCCCAAGGGTTCTGGAAAAGGCTAGCTGAAAAGACTATATTATACAAAGAACCACAGGGACTCACTTTGGGGAAAATAATCAGGAACACAGGGCAGTCTTGATTCACATTAGTAACATTTTCCCCAATGTCCCCACTCAATCTGTGCTAACTGGTGAGCATACACAAAGAGGCCAAAGACCAGTCCCTGCCCTCGATGAGCTTAATAGGAGCTGATGAGGACCTTAGAGGTCATTTAATTTTAACCCTTTCATTTTTTTAACAGAGAGGAAAATAAATCCCAGACAAGTAATATAATTTGCTCAGTTTATTCAAACAGAATAAGTGGCAGACCCAGGAAATCACAGCCTTTAACTTTGAATTTACAGTTCTTGACACTTTCACCAGGCTGCAGGCTTTCTCTTTGTTCCCACCTCCATCTTGGAGCTTGGAAATTACCGATTTGTACATGTTCCTTTTTAACCTTATCTTCCTAGAACAGGGAAATTAGTAGTCAGATTTAGGTATATCTGGTAGACATGTGATAGCCTTTACTTCATTTTAAGTAGGAAGCAATTGAAATTTATCATCATTAAAACTATTTTAAGTGCTAATTTCATTTGTCATTATGATAAGTCGTAGAAGAGGGCCATAGTCATAGCTGCATTGACTTCTCTAGGAAATGACAATATAAAATAGTCAAACATGTATAAATCTATATCTGTTAATAAAAATGATGAAATCAACATGTGAATGGGCATTCAGGTCTTTGTATAAGGACTATGCTGCCTAAGGCTAAGGAGCAAAGTAAATGTATAATTGGAGCGGTGTATTTTGATAGCTTACATGGGAGAAATCCTCTGGGTTAGCAAGTGGAACAACTTGAATGTGACAGAAAGATTGGTATGTTCCCCGGGAACATCCTTTCAGGGCAGTCCAGTTTTTCTCTTAAATAAAGCACCAGCCACAATCTTAGGCATAATTTTGTGTGCAACCCAGCAGGGCTATTGTATTGATAGAGGAGTTCTTCTTTTTTAGTTTATAGAGGTCCAGCATTCCGATGTGGATGAGGAGGAAGGGAAATCATCCTGACTTTTTTGGACTTTTCAGACACTAAATCTATTAAAAACCAAGAAAATCTGAAGTAAAAAAGAACTATGTTGACTATTGCCCCATGTTACTTACAACACAGAAGTACCAAAAAAATGAGGTTGTGAATTAGAAGATATTTCTTGTCCTAAAAGTGATTGTCTGAAGCCTTAGGCATGGTGACCACAAGCACCATCTTCAGGTGTTTGTGCAAATGAAAAGAAGCCACCTTTTGAATCACTGCCAGGAGGTCCTACAGTATATTAACTATAAGAACTGTTTATGGAGAAGAGAATTGCTCAGTCACCTTCAAATGCATTTTTGTCCTCTCTAAAGTGTCCAAAAGGTACTGCAACATAAACATGCCCAGAATTAATACTTTTGAAGTATAGTTGAGTGAACATTATTGGTATGGCAAAGGTTTGGAACAAAAACCAAATAATGTCATCGTTGCTGCATGATCACTTTCAAGCACTTATTTTCTCCCCCATTACATTTCCCGGTCCTCTATTTGTCACTATATTCTGTCAAATATTCTCTTCACTTTATCTCTAGCTCCTATAATACCTATATCTCTGTTGCTGCTCTTATTTTGGCTTTCTCTTACATATTAATCCTTATAGTCCCCATGCTTCTGATATTCTTACCTATTTCCATTTTAAAAGGTCATTTTTGAATTATAAGAACTCACAGTTTTGCAGACTTATCTAATATCCACCCATGAGAAATTTAAAAATGGGTTTTAAAATGTTTAGGAAAAAAATCAGCTCATAGCTAATGCCTAGAAAGAAATGCTTTTATTAAAAATATGTATTTTTAATATTTCGAATGTTTTCTCTTAGGGAGTTTGAGCTTAAAAATCTATACTTGGGAATGAAGGTCATATCATGTACCTCTGCACAGAATAGCACCAATAACATGATGAACTTTCACTCCTGAAATGTTCTTTTGCCACTAATATTCCCTCCATTTTAATAAGTTGTGGGTAGGTGACCATATTTCATGATAGACAATTGATGAACACAGTACCCGTGAGATTAAATAAAGTTCATGGAGATACAGAAAAAAACTGTGATTTCATCACTATAAGAACTTTTTTCCATAAATGGAGATGGAAACCCATCTGTCTCTTAGTAGATGAATCCCTGGTTGCTGCAGAAGGATAAGAAAATTGGCCAGGGTCACACAGCTGTTAAGTGGAAAATGTGGCATTTGAACCCAGGTCTTGCTGACTCCAGGTCTTGTACTCTATACACAACACACTATGCTACTTCTAACAATAAAGTTTAAAACAAAGTCAATCTGACATCTATTTAATGATTTGCTTAATTGTTATTGTGCTACAGGGTAATTAGGCATAAATGTTAAGCAGCTCACATCAATGACTATAATTACTATTACTTTTATGCAGCCAAACCAATTTGTTTAGTGTTTCGCTTCTCATTTTGTCATTTCTCCAATATCTGTAATAAGCATCAATGGCAGCCATGCCCCTTTATGCTGTATAGCATTTCAACATTATCACACACATTACAACACACAAACTGAAACACATTTCTTTCTGTGTGAAAGTATGAAACACATACTTTCCTTTTTCTTTGAAACTCCTTTGGAATACAGATTTTGGCCCTAACACCAAACTTAAACTTTTATCTCTAAGGTTACCAGTGACCTCTCACCACTACATCCAATGGCCTTTTCTCATTGCTTCTTACTGAAGCATTTGACCTGTTGACCCCTCCTCCCGACTCTCTCCTGCTTGGGTTTTAGTGACTTGCTCTGTCATAATTCCTTTCCTACCTGTCTGATCAATGCTTTTCATTTTCCTTCATTGGCTCTTCTTCCTTCTCACCAAAGTGTGAGTATATCCCCAAGGCTCTGTGTGGAGTACTATTTTCTTCTCTCTCTTTATCCTCTTCTTAGGTGACACCATCAATACCTAAGACTTAAATTATCATTTATATGCCAATAATTCCAAAAATTATATATCGAGCCTTAATCTTAACTCCTGAATTTCACCCCCATAGTATCAGCTTAACTGCATGCTGGGCATTTCTACTTACATGTATTATAGGTATCTGAAACTCAAATATCCTGGACTCATCCTATTACTGCCCCTCCCCCGAAACTATCTCCCTTCTAAATTTCAATGTTGCTATTGTTGACATCATCATTCTTCCAGTCGACCAGTTCACAACCTTCGAGTCGTGCTTGACTTTTCTCTTTCTCTCTCTTAGTCCCCACATCCAATGTTAATTCCACGTCCACAATATCTTTTGCATCCATCCTATTCTCTCTGCTCACAGGACTCCAGTCTAGCTTAAGTCCCCAACTTTTCCTTCCTGAACTATTGCAGTAACCTATTGATTGTCCTAGCTTCCTGCAGTCTCTTTACTAACCAATTTGTCCACCACAGAATTGCCTGAATATTCCTAAAACAATGTTACCTCTATTCTGAGAACTCCTCAATAGATTTGTTACCTCTAAGTTAAAAGACCATAATCTCAGCCTGGAATTTAGAACACTTTACAATCTGACTCCCACCTGCTTTGCAGCTTTATTTCGTATTATCCTCCCTTATATATTCTCTGTTCCAGTCAAAAATGACACTGTAGTTGTTTACCAAACACAGTATTCCATTTTCTTACCACTATAATTCTGTATGGCCTGGAATGTTCCCTTGTCACTTCAGTTTTACAGAATTCCTAGCTTCCTTCGAAGCTCAGCTCACGTACTTCCTCTTCTGCATCAGCTTTCCCTCTCCCCAAAGTAATTAACCCTTGAAATTACATTGTGTTGCTTTGTATATGCTTTATATTTCATTTTTTTCTTTGTTTATTTGCTGTATGCTAACATAATGTAAGCTCCTCAAAGGCAAGGACTGGTTTGTTTTGTCTTCTATCTCTAGGGTCTTGTCTTATATATATTCATTACCCCATGATTCTTTCAGAAATAAAGTCATATTTTTTCATACCAGAATTTCTCTGTGGTTATATCACTGGAAACTGTGAAACCCAAGTTTCTGAAAAGCTAAAAATGAATATCATACAGGATTATGGAAAAGGAGCTTTATGGTTATGAGCAGCTTCTATGCAGATTAATGAGGAACATTTCAGGGAAGAAATAAAAGATGGCATAAAGAAAATGTATGATAAGAAGAGACAAGAGTGAGAGATGGCAGATGGGCAGCTGCAGCCAGAATATTCCACTGGTGTTCTGACAATGTCAAGAGAAAGTGAGGAAAGCCTCTTAACTTTCCATGTTGGGTGGAACCCTTGATGCGAACCTTTTCAATGTCATTGACAAAACTCACCCAGAATGGGCAGGTATGAAAGGGATCATTGAAGTGAACAGTCAAATTGATGCCATGAAGCCATTTGAGTATTATTTTTAACATATCCCTAAGGCCTAGAATAGTGCCCTGTGGCTTAAATGGAACTTAAATGTTCAATGGATGAAGGCAAGGCAGGAGAGATTATATATAGGAGAGGATAGTCTATGGTGCTTTATGATGCAGAAGTCAAGGACGTGAAGAATGAGAAAGGTATTTAGATTTGGTTATGAGGTCATTTGAGAAAATTGAAAGATGGGGTATGGCATTGTTAAAGAATCTTAGTCTCCACCTTGGTCAATGAGGCACATTCAGGAAAAGAAAGGTAAAAGAATTTATTTAGCACACCAAGGCAGCAAGTGGTTGTGAATGGCTGTCCTAGAATTCGAATTGCACTGTATATATAGACAAGAGTAAACAACTTCCTTACAAGTGCTGGTACACAGTTTCAGTTAGAGATTAGTGGTGTCTCAGCTCCTTGCCCATTACAGTATCGTAGAGACTTGAGATTAGTGTACATGCCCAGCCTACTTACCCAAAGCGTGAAATTTAAGGGGTGGGGGGGAAGTCACTTGGACTGACTTTGCACCAGTGACTGATTTTGCATAGCATCAGAGATCTTTCCATAGGAAGAAGAAATATTTCCAAAATGTGTGGCACTGAAATTTGCATGAAAGATTCTTGTAGACAACATTGGGACTTTGGAAGAGATTCATAAATTGTTCATCAAAGGCAAGTGAAAAAATTATCATAACAAATAAGTAAATCCTTGCAAAAAACACCTACCAGTGGAGTTCCTAACTACCTGGGTAGGTATAGCAGCCACAAAGCTGGTCACAAATACAACCCCAAGAACTATCAACACTAATAATAGATGGTTGAGGATGTCATTTTCAGCCTTTGTAGAAGGCATGTGAACATTCTGCTGTGCAGCTAGGTGGTGAAGTAGATAGAACTCTGAGCCTGGAATCAGGAAGACCCCAGTTCAAATTTGGCCTCAAACACTTACTAACTATATGACCATCAGCAAGTTATTTAACCTCTGTTTGCACCAGTTTCCTTATCTGTACAACCAAGGATAATAATAAGCACTTACCTTCTAGAGTTATTTTGAGGATCAAATGAAATAATTGTAAAGCACATGCCTAGCATATAGTAAGTACTATATAAACAATAGCTATTATTACATGAGCCTGCTGTTTTTGTTTCTACCAGCATTTTCCCTCTTACAGGGGAAAGTGAAAAGATTTGAGTAATACATTCACTCTGTATTCCAGATCACCAGAGAGAATGATGTGAGGCAGAAAATAAGCATTTAAATAGCGCCTACAGCGTGCTAAATGCTTTACAGATATTATTCAGTCCTCTTAACAGTGTTGTGAGGTAGACGCTATTGTTATCCCCATTTTACAGTTGAGGAAACTAAGGCAAACAGATTAAATGACTTGCCCAGGGTTACACAGCTAGTGTTGGAGGCCAGATTTAGAGAGAGTGCTGGATTGGGAATCAGGAAGACCTGAGCTTAAATCTGGCCTCAGACACTTACTGGCTGTGTGATCCTGGGCAAGTCACTTAACCCTATTTGCTTCAGTTTCCTCATCTCAAATGATCTGGAGAAGAAAATGGCAAACCACTCGAAAGAAAACCCCAAATGAGATCAGAGTCAGATAAGATTGAAATGACTGAACAACAGCTTACTGACTCCAGGCCCAGTGCTCTATGTACTGTTATCACCTAGCTGTCTACCCCAGTATGACCGGATGGGTATATAGGGGGAAAATGATTAAAAGGTAAAGAAGAAAAGAAATATCAAGAAGGAAAATCATATTAGCTATCAGTAGGTCAGAAACAGAATAATAATATAAATAATAGCAAGATCTCTTGTCTTCTCAAAGTATGTAACCAGGACAGAATGGAGAGTCTCCTGACATTGTCAAATTGAAGATCAGTACCCATTCCTGTTGGTTCAATTAAAGACAAGTGATACCATAGAAGGGAATTCAGAAAGCATCCTGAGCTTTCATTTCATGAACTGGAAACTGAAGACTAGCAAAGGCAATGCTTTTAATAACTGATATGAATTGGAAAGTATGGGCTATAGAAGAGAAGGATCACTTTGGAAACGAAGAAATGACTTGACTAAGGAGATGATATGCAAGAATGGAATTTGTATTTCTGGACCATAGCTTCTAATATCATACCATGTTCATTGTAGGCTCTTAAATAAATGTTGTTGAATCATTGAACTGTATAGAAACTGTATGTATGTAAATATATTCTCTGGTCATATATGTAACATATACATATATGTTCACATGTATACTCATAGGTAACATCTATATATGCACACACACATAGAAATAGGGACCAATGACTTCACTGATATAGGGAGCTCCCAGCAAAGAACTTCAACTAATGTGGGTTGGTACCTTCTCTACAATTTTTCATTTTAGAAAATTGCCTATTTTGATAGCTGTATTTCACTTTAATGGCTATCCTTTGAAATAATTTATATTTTATTTTATGCATTTTAAAACATTTTTTTTTTTTGCGAAGAGGTCCGTTGGCGTCACCGGCCTGACCAGGGAGGGCCATGATACAAAAAAAGGCTCAGAGTTTTGCTGTAGTTTGTCAAGATTCCTCTTAAAACGTCAATTGCATAATAACATGATAGTCTAAATGTGGCCAGATATAGTAAGCCCTCATTTTCATTGTTCTGGGCACTATGGCCCTATTAGCACAGCCTAAAATCATGTAAATTTAAGGGCTGTCATATAATGTGGTTGAATCATATTGAGGTTTTAGTTCACTATAAGACCTGGTTGTTTTTCATATGAACTATTTTTTGGCCATACTTCCTCTAGCTGTAATTGTTCACTTGAATTTTTGAACCCAAACGTAAAACTTTACATTTCTCACTATTAAATTGCTTTCCTTGTTTGAGGTTGAGTCCCTTGTTTCTAGTTTATTGAAATCTTCTTGTCTGTTGAAATCTTTTTGAAACTTGATTTGGCCATCCAACATGTTATCTGTAACTTTCAGCTTTGCACCACCTGCAAATATGACAAGCATGCCCTCAATGCCATCAGTTGATTTGCTCATTTAAAAGGTTGAATCAGGCGGGAAGGATCATTGGGATACTTCAGAAGAGAGACTAGGTGATGACACCTATCGACAACTTTGGTGATAAAAACAAGTGAAACAGTTGTGAATCCAAATGTAGTATAATCTAGTTCATCTCAAAACTTAGGACCACAGGATCTCAGAGTGGGAAGAGACCTTATTGTTCACCTCCCTTATTGTATAGATGATGAAATATAACACTGTTTCAGTTACAGAAATGTCACAGGGGCTAACAGTAAAATACAACATACTTGGATTGTGATATTTTATCTTGTCAGTTAAGAACTTGATCTCTTAATTAATTCCATTGTGTAAAGCAGAAGTGTCAAACTCAGGACCCAGGGGCCTAAGTAGCCACTAAACTCTGGAGTGTGGCAGGAATCAGATTAAAATGTAATTGGGAAGTGTTTAAGGAGATAAATAAAAACACAATACAACATAGATAATGTTTAATTTATGGTTTTCTAAATCAGCAGCCTGAAGGAATAAGTTTCTATGTGAGTTTAATACCTGGTATAAATGACTGAGACTGATAGCTGTCTCTAAGGAGTTTAAAGAGGAACGGTACCTACATTTAAAAACAACAACAAAAAAGAAATTCCCAAAATAAGAACAAAACCTAAGTGTCGATGATGATGATGATAATGATGATGATGATGATGATGATGATGATGATAGGCAGCTGTGGTGTATGTAGTATGACAGAGGGATGACCTTAGATTCAGGAGAAGATTCAGGAAAACCTGGGTCCAGGGCCTGCTTCTGACACTAATTTAGCTTTGTGATCATGGGTCAGAAATTTAAATTCTCAGTAACTCTTAGGTAATCCTCTAAAACTGCTTTATAGATGAAATGTTGATATGTATCAACGGAGGGAGTATAATATGATATAATAGAAATAATAGCTAACATTTATATGGCATTTACTGTGTGCCAGGCACTATGCTAAGGGTTTTACAACTATTATTTCACTTGTTTCTTACACTAATGAAATCACAGACCCAACTCTGTCCCCATTCCTACCCCTACCCCCAGCCTTACTCTGAAAAATAATGACAACTGAAAACAGCCACGACTGACATTAAAATTTATGTCGAAATTTACTCTTTACAAAGTACTTTAGATATTATCTCATTTGGTGCTCATATCAGCCGTATGACATAGGTACAGTAGGAATTATTATTCCCATTTTCCAGATAAGGGAATTGGGGTTCAGGGAAGTTAAATGACTTGCCCATTGTCACAACCAGTAAGTGTTGGAGGCCAGATTTCATCTTCTTGGCTCCAAGTCCTACACACTATGGATTCTACCACCATTGCTTCTTAAATAGGTAAGATTATGGTAATGCATCCATACATCCTCTTACCCAGAGGTTTTTTTTCTAATTATTACAGAACATATTTCCATCCCAACAGGATGTTACAGAGAGCCACCCTCAAATATTAATAATAATAATAATAATAATAATAGTAAAGCTAACATTTATAGCATGCTTTGAGGTTTGCGGAACACTTTTACACATGTGTGACCCTGGGAAATCAAGTTGACATCCTAGTGCCCTGGGCAACTTTTTAAAATTACAAATTGTGAAACAAGTGCCTATCTGCATTGGTAGAGGGATTTTCCTTACTAGGAGATCCCTCTTAATAAAATCAATGAATGAACTGATTTTTCTATCACATTATAAATACAAAGAAGGCAGTTGCTTTTTCTGATTTCTTCTTTACGTACACTGATGGTCTTCTTCATTTGTGGAAAAAAAGAGTACTTATCCACCAAAAGTGGGAAGACTAGGCCTCCTTCTGTCAATTCCCACTCTCACTTAGATACACTTGTTCTGGTTGGTGTGCAATGTTGTCATTGCCTTTGAAAAGACAAGGGCTTAGGGTACAAATACATTTGTACCTCTTTTTTAGAAAGTGCAAATTTCTCTGCATTGTCAACAAGCATTTATTGAAAGCTCACTTTGTGCTAGGCCCAGTGCTAAGCATCTGGGATACAAAGAGAGGCAAAAAAATGGAGTGCCTGCCAGCGGGAGCCGCTATTCAAATGGGGGAGACACCATGCAAATCTTTATGCACATACAAGATACTTACCATGTAAATGAAAGGTAATTTTGGCGGGGAGACTCTATGGCTGGGACTGAGGCTGGGGCTTGGGATTGAGTGGGTGGGGAAGATGGAGGTGAGGGTGGGAAGGGGGCAGGTACAGTCTGCCTGGCTAAGGCCTCACGCAGACATCTGAGCTATCTTGAAAGAAGCCAGGGAAGTCAGAAGTTACAGGTAAGGAGGGAAAGCATTTCAGAAATTGGGGACAGTTAGTAAGAAGACAGGGCATCAATAAATGGATTATGTTTGCTAGTGTTGCTGGATTGTGGAGTCCTTGGAGATGAGTGTGGCATAATAAGACTGGAAATATAAGAAAGGAACAGGTTGTTAGGGGCTTTAAAATTCAAACAGAGAGTTTTATTTTTGATCATAGAGATAATGGGGAGCTACTGGAGTTGAGTATGGGATGTGTGACATGGTCAGATCTGCACTTTAAGTAGAAAATGGACAGGCAGGGAAAAATAAGGCAGGGATACCTATTTTAATAATCCAGGCTTGCAGTGATTGGGGCCTGCACCATGATTGTGGCTAGAATTATGTCAGTATTACATCAGAATGACTTACAGGGTGCTGAATACAATAAAGCTCCTCAAAGCACTTCTAATTTAGAGCAAACTTAATAAACTCTGATGTTATCTCAGAAATTTCTAGTAGTAGTATTAAGACTGGTTTGAATGTGTTAGGAGTTTAAAAATATTAATTTTATTAAAAGAAATTTACTTAGCTTTAGGAGGGGAAGGACATTCAGAGCTAGGAAAAGATAGTCACTGAGAAGACAGTTGAGTCATTTGAGCACAGCTTCCTATGACTGGGCATCCTGGTTTGGTTTACATTTGATGGTTTGATTGTCTGAAGCTTCCTGGGCCAACAGGAGTTTCTCATGGCTTTTCGTTTTTAGGCTAGTGTTCAAGCCAGTTAAATCTCCAGGACGGTTTCAATGCCTTTTAAAGAAAAGAACTAACCTATCCCTTATGGCAGGGAATTCTGGTAGATAGTCCTACTAGCGTGGACACCAAAAGTGTTTTGGAAGGGTCAGAGGCAGGACCTGAATCCAGATCTTCCAGTCTCAAAGGTCAGTTTTCTATTCTGCTCTCTCTTTTTGGCTCACATATAATAAGTCAAGAAACATTTATTAAGCGCCTATTATGTTTCAGGCACTGTGCTAACCACTGGGAATACAAAAGAAACAAAAGATAGCGCTTGCCCTCAACAAGCTCACGTCTTCTGGGGGAGAAAACATGAAAATAACTATTTACAAGTAAGACATAGATGGGATAAATGTACCTGCTAAAAAGAAGTGAATCCAGGATAATTACTTTTGCTCAATTGCATATTAAATAAGCAGATTTTAAAAGAAAATTTGAACTTTTATATTGACACAATGTAAAAGAAAATTTCAGACTTGATTTTTTTTTCACTCTATGATTTGATAGTATGGTAGGATGGAAATAACAGTGGTTTCAAGTCCCTGATCAACTAATTACTCCCTGTGTGAGTTGGTGACAAGATGCTTAACTTCTCTGTGTCTTGGTTTCCTCCTTTGTAAAATGATAAGCTTGCATTAGATTACCTTTGCTGTCTCTTCCTGCTCTGTAGCTAAGATTCTTTTTAATATTAGCAGATAAAGATTTCTTATTCTCTTCTGGTGAATGGTTATCTGTAAGGATAATTAATAACTCATCATTTCTATTTATAGGATAATTTAATAAAGAGGTGCTTCCATCACTTGGTTTGAAAATCTGAAATTTTCTTTATCAGTCTTTGTATATTAATCTATGAATTTCCATAGCGTTGTATGCATGCATTTGTAATCATACATACATAAATATTATGTTTAATATAAGATTCTAATTTAAACACTCTCAGGCCAAGGAAATCAGAGTAAAGGATTCTACGTCACCCTTAATTCTTCCCTATTGGGCTTTACAGAATATATGATTTGTAATATGTATGTAAATTGCATGAGTTCTGTATAAATATTTCAAAATTAAATATAATCTGTTTAATATTCTCTAAATGTAAACAGTCACCTATCCACATTAAGATAAATGGATTTTCGTATGACAGTTCTTTAAAAGCTATGTTTCTACCCAGCATAATAATGATACCACAACGAAACTACTAACAGCGCCATTTAGTGGAAAGACCACTGAACTGAGAGACAAGAGGCCTGGGAAATAGGCCTTGCCAGTAATGGATTTTATGTTGCATGGCCTTGGTCAAGTCCTTCATCTACATAAAGGAGTTTAGACTAGGTAGAACGGAAGGTCCTTTCTGTCTCTAAAACTCTTAGGATTCAGTTATATAAAAATGTATGTCTATATTATTTCAGAGTAATTTTGGCTCTGGAATAACCAGATGAAAGAAGAGTTACCATAAATAAACAAACACTAGACTAGTTCTACCTGCCTGTATTCTTGATATCTCCACTTGTTTTAGAGGTCTGAGTGTTTGTTGGTGAGGACTTTACCTGTTCATTTTTTTTTTACATTGAAGTTCTTATTAAAGAGTATTATTTATTATAAGCCTAAGGGTACGTGCCAGAATTCAATTAAACAATTCAACAAACATTTGTAAAAGCAAGGCATTGTGCTAGGAGCTGTCATACAAAGACAGAAACAAAACAGGCCTTGCCTCCAAAGAATGTACAGGTCTACCTGGAGAATATGATAGGAACATAGATAAGTTATATAGGAAGTAATTTAAAAAGGCTAGGATTATTACCATCTGAGCTGATTACTAAAGGGTACCTGAGTAAGTCTGTGAAGAAAGCAATCAATTCTAATAGGGCAAGAAAATAATGAATCACAGGCCTGAGACCTGCCTATGCAAAGGAACAAAAATGGGAGTCTGAATGACAAATTCAAGAATGATTTAGTAGCAAGATTGCTAGGAAACAAAGTTTATGAAAGGAAGTAACTTCAAGTAAGCCTGCAAAGGTTAGTAGAAGCCAAGTAGTGAAGGGCTTTAAGTGTCCGGCCAGAGGCATTTTTAGTTTATCTGAGAGACAGTAGGGAACTACTGGGGAATTAGGATCAGAGGAGGGGCTTGGTCTGGCCCTCTTCCTTAGGAAGATTATTTTATCAGCAATATAAAGGAAGGATTGTTGAGGAAAAGGGCTGGGCAGCTAATTAGGAGGTATTTACAGTAAGCAAGTGTTACTACAAAGGGCTTTAAAAAGGGTAGTGATAGTTTAGCTACCAACAGTAATCCTTGAAAGATTGTGGGGAATGGAAGAGGTACCACTGGAATGGAGAAGACAAATACTAGCATAGTATTTTTTTCCCCAAAAAGAGAAGAAAGTGGAATTTGTAAACTATAGACCAGTGTATTTGACACAATTTCCACCAAAATTTGAGTATATTATCAAAAGGATAACTAGTAAGCAGCCAGAAAAGGAAGAAGTGACCAAAAATAGCCAATAAATATTTTAAGAATAGCTCATAGCAGACTAACCCTATTTCATTTTTATAAGGTAACCAGACTGGTAGATCAGGCTAGGACAGCTAGGTGGTACAGTGGATAGAGTGCTGGGACTCGAGTCAGGAAGACATGAATTCAAGTCTGGTCTCAGACACTAGCTGTGTGACCCTAAACAAGTCACTTAACCCTGTTTGCTTTAGTTTCCTCATCTCTAAAATGATTTGGAGAAGTAAACAGCAAACCACTCTAGTATCTTTGCCCCCCCAAAACCCAAAAAACAAATAGGGGTCGCAAAGAGTTGGATACATATGACTAGATAACAACAAAAAGATCAGGATAATATTGTAATTAAAGTTTACCTCAATCTAAGTAAAGTCTTTTTTTTTCTAAAGTCTCTCATGTTACTAGTGGGAGCAAGTGCTAGTTGTGCCCTTAATTCCTAATATTTTGGCTATAAAAAGAAGACATATTGGATGCTACCTTGAAGGGTTAGCAGAGACAAGTGAAGGTTTGTTTCAAGTGTGGAGTTCACTCAGGCCAGTTTGAAGGTAGTGTCAAAGGAGTCAGTAGATGAATAGAGACTTCCCATTAGAATTGAGGGAAAGGGTGGATACAGGTTGGCTGTGGCAAGAAAAGGACCCAGTTCTTCCACAGAAGTGAGAGCAAATAAGGAGAGAAGGTGATGAATTATGGTGTTGGAATAGGGGAGAAAAAGTAGGCCTTGAATTTTTGTGTAAAGTCAGAGGTAAGATTCTCTCCTGAGAGGGATGGATGAATTGTGAAGAACTTGATAAACAATGATTTGGAACAGCTTCAGTCAGAAGAATAATGGATTGTCTATGACGGAAGAATGAAAGTATTGCCCTAATGCAGTAAGGACCTAGGCAAGATTAAATAGCACAAACTTACTTAATAGAATTGCATCTATTTTATGATTTCTTCCATTCTCATTGAGCTGGGGAGAACCATAACAATGGGTACTATAAGCTAGGTGCTAAGGATACAAAGATAAAAAACAAAGCAATCCTTGTCCTCAAGGAACTTGCCTTTATATTTGAGAGGAAAAGAACATTTAGGGAAAATTAAATGCAAGAGCAATAGATAGCTGTGTGACCTTGGGCAAGTGATTTAACTTCTGTTTGCCTCAGTTTCCTCAAGTGTAAAATTGAGATAATAATAGCATGCATCAAATGAGTTAATATTTTTAAGTGCTTAGCACATTGCCTGGCACATAGTAGTCAGTATATAGCTAGTTACATGTCTGTGTAGACACAGCCATAGCCATATCCATGGTCACAGAATTAGAGAGATTGAATATTTTGTGACTTAATCTCATTATTTTACTAATTGGGAAACTGAGGTGTATAGAAGTTAAGTGGCTTACCCAATACCACATAGCATGTCAGTCACAGAACCAGGACTCCAACTCATGTCACTTTAATTTTGAATGGAGTCTGAATTTTTCAGATAATAATTAGGGAGTTTATTGACTCAGGTACATTTTGTATTTTGTCCGTTTCAAGGGTCACTGTGCCTGAAAGAATTCATCTGCTTGCCAACCTTCTGGTTATGAATTTCTCCATATTTAGTTAGGTTAAGTCCTAGAAAGTATAAGTCAGCCTTCAGGCTCATATTAAAGTTTTATAGGGTATGAACAACTAGGTGGAGCAGTGGATAGAGCACCAGCCTTGGAGTTAGGAAGCCTCATCTTCATGAGTTCAAATCTGGTCTCAGATATTTACTGGCTGTGTGATCCTACAAAAGTCACTTAACCCTGTTTGCCTCAGTTTTCTCATCTGTCGAATGAGCTGGAGAAGGAAATGGCAAACCACTGAAGTATCATTGCCAAGAAAACCCCAAATGGGGTCACAAAGAGTTGGACATGACTGAACACAGCAGGGTATGAATATTGAACTGAATCATGTATGGGAAATAGAACAATACTTTTAGTGATGGCAAAATGCTTGCTTTTCCCAAACCCTGTGTGTTTAATACTAATATTCTGCTGGTGATTTAATTTGACCATAAATCATGGAACACTGTGATATTAAGATCACAAGTTTAGAGATGGAGGGGATCCTAAAAGTCATCTAGTCCAAAACCCACATTTTACAGAGACTGAGGCCCAGAGAGTTTAAATGATGCATCCAGAATCACACAGGTAGTAAATGATAGGTTCAGGACTAATCCTGAACTCAGGTCTTCTGACTCCAAATCCAGCTTGCTTTATACCACACTGCTCTGCTTCCTCTTAAAATAATTAAAATCACAAGTAACTCAAAGGGCAATGAAAAAGATGCCCAAAGTATGTAGGATGTAGCTTGTTATCAACTAAGACTGATGCACCTGAAAGATAGTAAGAGACAGCATCAGAATGGTGAGGATAAAATATAAACAGAGGGGGTAGTGGAGGGAGCACAGAAGAGGAAGAATAGTCTCTCAAAAACTGCCTTTGGCATCTGCTTCTCTGCCTGGCTTCAACTCTGGAACAAGATTTGTTGTTGCTCAGTTGTGTTTGACTCTTTGTGACCCCATTTGGTGTTTTCTTGGCAAAGATATACAGCTAGTAAGTGTCTGAGGCCATATTTGAAATCAAGAAGATGAATCTTCCAGACTCAGTGCTCTATCCACTGTGCCAACTAGTCACCCCAACCACAGCAACAACCCTGAGCCTCCCCTGCCCTCCCCTCTGATTGGAGGGCTCGAGGGTGGAGTACTAAACTCCCCACCCCTTTCCCCAGTGTCTTCCTTTTTAGAGAGCTGAAACTGGACTTAACTCACTCTGCTTTGCTTTTGCAACTCCATGGAACAAGATACCTCCTGGTGTCCATCCCATGCCCCTCCACCCTTTCCTGCCGTCTGTTGTGTATTATCTCCCCCTTTAGATTGTGAGCTCAGTGTCTTGAAGGAAGGAACTGTCATTCTTTTTATGATTTTTAATTTTTTTTTAAATTTGCTACCTCAGGGGGAGCTAGATGGTGCAGTGGATTGAGCACCGGCCCTGAAGTCAGGAGGACTTGAGTTCAAATCTAGCCTCAGACCAAACACTTGACACTTAATAGCTGTGTGACCCTGGGCAAGTCACTTAACCCCAATCTCCTAAAAATTAAAAAAAAAATTATCTCACTAACACTTAGCACAGTACCTGGTCCATACTAGATGCTTAATAAATATTTATTGGATTGGATTGGATCCAAATCAAAACTCTGCAACTTATTAATTATGTGGCTTTGAGCATGTCACATAATGCCTCTGTTTCTCTTGTGAAAAATTAGAAGGTTGGAATGTCTGGTTTTTAAGGTACCTTCCAGCTCTAAATCTATATATATTCTACAGTACTCTAGTGGTACATATGACTGGGAAAGGATGGATATGATGGGATGGAGAGACAAAAAAAAATGAGTGCTAAAATGGAATCCTGAAGTATGAATAGAACCCGAGAAAGGCCTTCAGGACAGTGAGTGGTTTACTCTTTGAAAGGTAAATGGGTATGATGAGGAATCACATACTAGAAGGCATGAGAGGTTGCAGTCTGCATTGATGGCTGGAGTACCCAGGATAGTGAAATCACAGACACAGGAAAAGAGGCTCCAAAGAATGAATTGTGCTTTGCAGCATATTTCCTCATCTTTAGTCAGACAAAGATTAAGAAAATATAATTAAGTGGGCCTATTAGTGTACACAAAAGCCTAGATTTGTTTTTTGTTGTTTGAGCTTTGTTTTCAAAAAGGATCAATGACCTGTCTTGTTTTTTGATGCCTTGACTTACCAGTGAATTGTATTTAAGTGAGACAGAGTTGCACTGAGTCATCAGCTTCACTCTCCCTGCAAGATGGCTTGGGGAGACAGTGGATGACTTTGGTGTCTTCCATGTCTGACCAAGCTCTGAGCACTCCACAGCACCTCCTTCAGCTTCCTTCGTGGTGGTTGGAACAGATCGTTCTCACACACCCATTCTGCCCAGGCTAGTCAAGCGTTTGTATCAGGAGACTTTAGTGCATTTTAAAAATATAATTTATTTAAATTTACAGTGAACCTTTTAAAAACTTACCTGTTTTGTAAAGGTGATGCACATCTTCATTGACAATGGGATCGTGTGCTTCGCATTTTTACTCTAGAACAATTATAATAAAATTATAATTCTAATGACTAAAATTACGTAATTACTTCCTAATGTTCCCCATTCAAATAAATGATTTTGCTTTACTAGTATAGTCTCTGTTATCAGGCAGAAAAAGAGAAGGCATCATAGTATAAGTGTAAAAGGCCGAGGATGTGGAGTCAGTAGACTTGTTTTTGAATTCTGGCTGTGACTTGGGGCAATTCATTTCCTCACTTGTAAAAAAAAAAGAGGAGGTTGGGTGAGATGACTTCTAGGGTCTCTTTTTCTAACTCTGTGATCTCCTTGTTGAGCTGTGATATTATAGATCTTCTTTTCCTTATCCAATTGAGGCATCCTCAGAGATGCTCAGTTGTGATATATTTTTTCCTTTGATGTAGACACAATTTGTTCATGAAGAGGAGGAGCTAGGAATATACCTTTTGTTGGTAAAGAAAGAAGGGTAATCAGTGGCTTTAAAATTAAACACACACAAACACACATGCATACATACATAGATATATTCACATGTAATCTTTAAAGCTCAGCTATTATCATTCTATAAATCTTATTTAGAGTCTCTGGTCTGTAAGGATCACGTAAATTTCCACTCTGCTTGAAATAAACCTTATTGTTCTTTGTCTCTTTTTGGCTTAAATTGCTTTAATGTCAGCTTGAGCTCAGGGATGAACTGGATAAAAGCAGTTTTAGCCAGTGTATTTATGCTTAACATTGTGTGTAGGTAAAAGTAGGTAAGGCATTGAGAAAGGAAGACCCCAGTGATTTTTTGCATTTATCCTATAAGCCAAAGGTTCTTAACCTTGGGCCTATAAGCTTTAAAATAATATTTTGGTAACTTTAAATACAGTTGGTTTCCTTGGTAATCCTAAATATTTTATCTTATGCACTTAAGAACATTATTCTGAGGAAAGGTCGATGGGCCTTAGCAGACTACCACAGGGATCCATGACAGAAAAAGAAAAAAAAGGTTAAGAACCATTGCTTATAAGCCATTAGAAAGGAAATTGATGGTGATATCCTAAGATTTTTTTCCCCTTATTTCTTGTGGTTTTCTCCCAGAGTCTAAATTGAAGAAATTATTCCTTGAGCAAAGCTGTAGCTCATAAATAATCATTTCTAGTTTCTGATACTTATTCCTCTGGAATTATTTTGAACTTAATCTTATTACCCATGTTGGCACAGAGAGAGAGAAGTGCTTCATTTTTCAAGTTCTTTCATGTTCAATGGGTTCTCAGATTAGGATGGAGTTTTTCAAAGAACGCATGTGTCTTATAACACTAAGGCTTATTGAAGCAAACTAAAAACATATGATATACATGCCTGTATGTTGTATATGGATACCTACATATGGATACACATATTTCTTAAAATTGTATTTTAAAACAATGCTACTTGTATCTCACTTCTGGCATCCTTCCTTTTTCTCTCATAGGATATTTCTGCATAGCTAGGCTCTTTGTTACAGATAGTTTGTCTGGTTTTTCATACTTGACTTAAACAGAGTTGTAATACTATTCTTCTCAGCAGGCTCATTGTTCATGTAGAAATGTTATTCCTATTAGAAGTAAGAACAATTACATTTCAAAAATTTATTGTTTGCTATAGATAAATTGATAATGATTGCCTGATTTTTAGCCATGGAAAAACTGCAAATATGGACATTTTCCCCCTAAATAATGTTGATAATCCTAGAGTAAGCATAGTTTCAGGATTTCTTTTCTTATTCAGTTCCTTTAATTACTGCTTCTCTGTATGGACCTCGTTTCAAGTAAGAATTTCAAATTATTTGAGAAATATGACTAACTAGAATATTTCCATTTTAGAAACCATACCTAAAGAAGCCAATGAATTTGGGCAATATAGGAAGTTAGGTTTTGTAATCAAATAAAATCTATCAATATTAGGATTCAAAGGCATCCTCTCCTGACAGTTGCAAAGCCTTTGATGAACATACATCTCACTGCTTTATACCTTGCATATTAATGAACATTGCTGATCTTCCTAGATCTAGCACCATAACCACTCAAAGTTTGGCCTCACTATCATACACATAAGAAATACCAACTGATTAAAGAATGCTTGTTATTCAGATTATGACATGCAGTTAGAAGGTCAACCTATAATCTTTGGACAGACATTTCAGATGCATGAATTGAGCCTTGAATAGTTGAAGAGGGATCTGGATGGCTGTTAGGAAATTAAAAAGCACCTTTAATGAGGCAGCAGTAAAGGAGGGTAATCATTAGACAGCCTGTGTGCTCCTCTGGTATCCTTACAGTGTCCAGAGAAAAATAGGAAGTCTCCTGTCACCTTGGGTGAACTCTTCCCCACCTTGATTAATTTATTGAAGGCATGTATGAGAGTAATGTAGTTGTGATCTGCATTTTTTTAAAAGGAACATCCAAATTGATGAGGTCACAGAGCTACTTGACAGAGAAATAATGTTAATTTTGACTCTGACCTCCAGTCTAAATGCAAGCATGCTACCAAGAATAATAATTCAAGAGAAAAAATGCTACAAATTAACCAAAATCTCAAGAGGTAACATTTTCATGAAAATACAGAATCATAGAAATTCAGATTTGAAACAGCCCCTCAGGGCCATTTAGGCCAAACATTCCTGAAAGGAGCCTACACTACAACATGCTCAAGAGATAGTCATCTAGGCTGTGCCCTTTAGTTGGGGGAACCCCATAACTCCCATGGCAGCCCGTTCCACTTTTATACAGCTTTTAATTGTTAGGAAGGTTTTTTTTTCTTCCCCTGATATTAAGCCTTAATTTCCCACTTTGTAAATTTCTTTCTTTTTTTTGGCTTATTTTTGGTGAGGCAATGGGGTTAAATGACTTGCCCAGGGTCACCACAGCTAGTAAGCCCTCAAGTGTCTGAGGTCAGCTTTGAATTCAGGTCCTCCTCACTCCAAGGCTGGAGCTCTATCTACTGCGCCACTTAGCTGCCCCCCATTTTGTAAATTTCACCCAGTTGGTTGTGGTTCTACTCCATCTAGTCACAAAGAATAACTCTAATATTTCTTCCATATAATAACCATTCAAATACTTGAAGATCTCTATCATGCCTCTCTGAGTCTTCTCTTTCCAGGTTAAGTATCTAATCCTTATGTGATGTAGATACAAGACCCTTTACCTAGGTGACTTCCCTTCTAGATGCTCCAACTTATCGGGATCTTTCTTAAGTTGTAGCACTCTGAGCCAAACAATTCCAATTATTTGTCTTCTTTTCTTTATTTTTTTTCTTTTTTAAATATGAAGTGAATGATTTTGTGGGTGTATTTTGTATTCTGCTATGTCACTATAAATACAGTTTTGTTTTTTTTCCCCTTAAACCTATGGATCCTTTTTGTGAACCTTCAAAATGTCTGCAAATAGAAGTATTTGCCCACCTCCTTCTCTATGCTTATTCCCTAATTTTAAAAAAAAATCTTATTTATATAGCTAACATTTTTAGCACACTATCAAATAACAGTGGAAAAATAGATAGCCTCACTTTACCCTTGTATTTACTAGAGTTCTTCTAGAACTTCTCCATTTCAAATAGTGCTGTTTTTGACTTTAGCTAGATGATTTTTATTTTAGCATATTAAGATAAGGTTCTTTTATTCCTATGGTTTAAAAAGGTTTTTAAACTATTTTTCTTTATTGATAAAATCATGTGGCTTTTATTATGTTTATATTTATGTTTTAGTATATTTATAGTGTTTCTAAGATTGAAATATCCCCATAATCTTGGTCATAGTGGACAATTTATATACATTGCTATAGCTTCTTGATTGTATTGTAGTAAGTATTTTTGTTTTGATATTTATTAGTGATAATGGTCTACAATTTTATTTTTTCTCTTCTTTGTTACTTCTAGTTTAGATATCAGGGTCATAATTATCTCATAGAATAAATTTGGTAAAATTCCTTCTTCCTCTATTTGCACAAGCATTTAGCATGAGGGTTACTTTTTTTTTTTAATGTCTGATAGAATTCATTTAAAATCCACCTCATCTTAAGCTTTGGAGGCTCATTCATAGTATGCTAAATTTCTTTCTGAGGTAAGGTAGTTCATATGGTCTATGACTTGTTCTGTTACTCTGAGTATTTTATATTTTTGGTAAATATCTATTCATTTTTTTAACATTTAAATTTTTCTATCATGTTATCATATGATAGCATGCTATCATGCTATCATAAAATTAGGCATTTTTTCCTTACACTTTTCTTCATTTTGTCTTCATGCCCTATGAATTCATTTTCATTTTAGTAACTTGGTCCCTCTTCTACCTTCTTCCTTTTAAAGGTAGCTAATAGGTTTTCTTGGTCTTTAAAAAAAAAAAAGAGTCCAAGTTTTATTTCGACATGTTATGGTTTGAGAGGTTCAGGGACCCCTCAAGGACTGCAGAGCAGGACAGGGTCTGAATGAATTCACAGACTCAGGCATTCTTTAAGTCAAGTTGGCAAAGGTTTATTTTTACGCTGTTCAGCAGACAGAAGTTCTTAAGGAACCTGCAACCTTAGAGGAGTACAGTTAAAGTTTATATAGGGAAAACTATAATAAAACATGTGCCAAATATGCTAACTAGGTAATGGGGGGTGGGTTTAGTGAGTAGTTAAGAGTTCTTAAAGGAAGGTGCACTTTTTGTATCTAGTGTGCAGGCGTTTTACCCAAAGTGCTCCAGGAAAAGCCCAAGGAGGGGGCACAGGGAGGTGTGTTTTTTTAGGCCTACTACTCACTAAGTTAACTAGCCTCAGGGCCCACTGAGGGTTGCCCAGTTTGCCACCAATCAGTGTCTCATTTGACAAGATAGATGTAGGGAGTATACTCACGTCTGAAGTCTAGGATACACACAGGGAGTCCAGGATGGAGATAATGAGGTAGGGAGTTGGTATAGATAGTCCGGTGGGTGCGACTATCTTTATGAGCCACTACAAAGCCAGTTCAAGCTAATAACTCCTACAGGTGCGCCAGGGAGACAGACAAGTGTTGCTAAGGCCCCTCATGAGTAACTGCCAGCCGTAGTGTCCTTGGGCTGGGGAGAAACTACCAGGAAGAGTGTTTCTGAGGCTAGGGAGAAACATGGTCCTGGGATCGGGGTCCCAGTACAAGCACCCAAGCACTCCATCACCATCAATACCAAGCTTTGTCATCTTTTTCTTCCTTAACTTTCAGGATTTCAATCTTTATGTTTTCTTGTCTGTTTAAATTGTATTCTAGTTTTCTTAGTTTCATTCAGATTTATTAATTTTTTTCTTTCTCTCTTTTTTTAATTGATGTATTTAGAAATATGAATTTTCTCCTAAAGGTTGCTTTAGCTGCATTCTATAATTTTGATGTGTTATTTACTGTTATCATTTTAACATAATTGTTGCTGTGTTTTGGTCTTTGACTCACTCATAATGTAGAATTATCTTCTTCAGCCTTTACTTGCAGCTAAATGCTTTGTTCACATTCTGTTGTTTACTATCATTTTCATTATATCATAAAGGGTTAGTTAAATATTTCTGCACTTATATATGAGTTTTTTATTCCCTGAATGTGGTCAGCTTTGAAAGGATGCCATACAATATGAAAAATAGGTATATGTCTTAAGTTTATAATTATCAAAGGCTTAGGATGTCTAATTTTTCTAATAATCATTTAAATTTTTTAATTTGTTGTTCATCATTTTGTTAGATTTGCTAAGTCTGATAGAAATATGTTGATGTCCCCCACAATTTTTCACTAACTATTTAGGTCTTCTGAGTTTATATTATCTTTTTTTATTTGTTTGTTTTTGCTTTTGTTTTCTGTTTTTGTTGGCTAGGCAGTGGGGATAAATGACTTGCCCAGTGTCACACAGCTAGGGAGTGTTGTGTCTGAGAACAGATTTGAACTAGGGTCCTCCTGACTCCATTGCCAGTGCTTTATCTACTGTGCCACCTAGCTGCCCCAAGTTTATATTATTTTTTTCTTTATATGTACTTAAATGCTATGCAATTCTATGTATTTTTTTTTAATATTGATATTGATTCAAGGTCTATACTGGCTTTAAGCATAATGCAGTTTACCTGTTTGACTTTTTTAATTGAATTTTTTATTTGTTTCATTGCATACAATCTTAATTGTATCCTACTATTTTTAATTCTTCTAAGGAATAATTATTCAGTTCTAACTCCTCATTTTAACTGTATGAATCTTTATGCTTAAATTTAATTTCTTATGTGCAACCAGTTGGGTTTGTTTTTTTTCATCCATCACTGTATTCTCTTTTATGGGCAGTTTTAATCACATAAAATTGAGTTTTGATTGTTGTTTGTTTTCTTCCATCATATCCTAATAAATTTTTTTTCTCTTTTTGTATTTAGAAGAAAAAAAGAAAAGGGAGAAAAAAAAGGAATGGGATTATTACTATAGTTTATATTCCTCAAATAAATCTGATCTGATCCTTAAATAAATCTCTGCTTTCCCTCTTCTCCCAGTCCCAAATCCAGTCGCTGCAGCTTGCTTGCTTTTGCTCTCTCTCTCTCTCTCTCTCTCTCTCTCTCTCTCTTCTCTCTCTCTCTCTCTCTCTCTCTCTCTCTCTCCCATATATATATATATATATATATATACACACACACACATATATATATACACACACACACACATACATACATATATATGTATATGTCTTTTTTTCTTTCAAAATCAGCCCTGTAGTGAAGATTTATTTTGCTTGCAGCTATTTCTTCCCTGATTCTGCCCTCCCTTTCAGTCTACCCTATATACTTTTCTTTTCTTACTTCAGATTCTAGCTTACTTCACTAGATTTATACCACTGTAGACTTTATAAAATTTAATTAAAATTTGTAAATCTACCCTTGCCACTGAGTAAGAGTCAGGATAACCACACTTTCTATGCTCCTCTCCTCCAAGTCTTCATAATTAATACCTATATTTCTTCTTCAGTTTTAACAAATAATTTCCTCCTCCCTTCTCCTTTCATTCAGCATTTTCATTTACTTTGGTCTTGTTTTTTGGCCCCTCACTTCCACCCTAAGCCCAAAACTTACCTTTTTTTTCCCCCCTCACTAACCTTTAGAGATTCTGAGGTTTGGAGGGGTCCTTTCAGGACCTAAGTACTTGGCTATCACTTCTTTCAAGTTGTTCAAACCTGTTAGCTTTCTTGTTTCTTTCCTTTGCCTTTTTGTCTTTCAAAAACTGCCCAGTTCTGATTTTCTTTATGGAAATCAATGATTGTCATTAATTCTGGTAAAAATTAATTTTCTCCTATAGGATTCTAATCAACTCTGCAGACCAGAGTTAATAACTGATACAATCAAATTATTCTTGGGTGGAAACCATTTTATTTTACTTTTTGTTGATCACATTCTAATTTGAATCTTTAGGCAGATTCTGGATGACTACCTTGTATAGGGGTGTTACAGTATGAATCTGTTTCTTGCATAGGTTGGACTAGATGGCTGCAGAGTTCTCTTCCAACTCTCAAATTCCTTGATTCTCTGATTTCTGATTGTAACACTTGCATGGTAGCCAAATCAAGGTTATTCCTGTTAGCAGGATGGGTTGGAGTGGGGTATAATAGTAGCAAGGAAGCTATGGAAAGAGACATGAAGATAAGACCCCTTCCTTAGGTAATTAACTGAAGTTGTGTAATCTTTCATTTATTCTTAGTTGAATAATTCCATGGAATAAATCCACCTATCCCATGGCAATTATCTCATGTAAGCTGGTTTGCCAATACTTGGTGTCCATTTCAGGAAGAAGAGGCAAGCACTTTTCTATTCCTATTTCCATATTTAAAAGAAAGGAATAGTATTTTTACCCAAGACGTTTCCTGAAACAGCCAAACAAAATGCATGGAACACTTATCACCCTTTAGTGAGGGGAGAAGTCAGAGCTAGAGGAAGAGAGGGAACTGGAAAAGTTAGATGAAGAAGCGTAATAATATTGGAACATAAGATACCCTGAGGTCATCTAAAGCAATCATCACCTATAGAATACTAGTCTTTAATGTATAGTTTTAGAACTTCAAAATGGAAAATAACAGATTTGGGAAATAGTCTAAAAAATCTCTGTAGAGTCAGTTTAAGTCAGAGCCCATTACCCTAAGATAGCTATAGAAATGTTTCCATTTCTTCATGAAAAAAGAGGAAAAGGATTGGCAGATGTTTTCAGAGGATATAATAAAGCAGATTATAAACTTGAAGAAATATTTTTGGGACAGCAATTCATTGAGTAATAGTAAAAGCTGACAGTAGGTACACAGCCACTGGATTTGTTAAAGTTAAACTGGTTTATCTCTAGTTGGAACCCAGGAGACAGTTAAGGTCCAAAGGGCAATCAAATGGCCTCCGTGGGTCACATCCACAGGAAGTCAGCTATCAGTATGTCAACCAAAAGAGCATCAGATAATTGGTTGTCATGAATATTTGTTCTTAGAAACAGAGGATTTTATGAGGTCAATTCAAAATTGGGTCATTGTCACCAGAAATTATGGAAGTGTTATGATTAAGGACCTCAGACTGACTGATCAATGCTGATTATGAGAGGAAATAAAAGCTCCTGTGAATTCTTTAAGAGCAAGGATTATATACATACATAATATATGTATGTATGTATGTTTGTATAATGTATATATGTATATGTATTTTCTTTTCTGTGAATCTCTAGCACTTATCATAGTGTCTGACACATAGTAGATGCTTAATTAATGTTTGTTGACTTCGCTTGACTGGACATCATTGCTAAATACCCACATATACATATCCTCTTGGTTGGAATCATGCAGCAAAAGTTCTTTATTTATCATAAACTAATAGACAACAGATCACATCTTTAGAACCACAGGCCTCAAAAAATCCCCCTAAAATGTAATAAAATGTACTGTAATAAAACTGTTGTCAGGTTATTTTATATACCTATGTGTGAATCCATACTACATTAAATATAAAAGAATAATCTCAGGATAATAATTTGGCCCAGGATCATTTCTCTTTGAATTCCACCAGAAAGCTGAGAAAGAGATAGGTGTTATTAAAACTGATATTGATGTATCACTTTGAAATTTCTCAAGGTGTTTGCATGTATAGATCTACAAACACATATAGTGTACATCATTTTACATTTATTAAGTGCCTATGTGTACCAGGCACCATGCTAAACACTGGAGTAGGCTCATGTGTGTGTATATATGTGTATGCACATACATATATACATACACACACACATACACATATATAACATATGTGTGTATACACACATATTCATTCTTATTCTCTAAACAGTCCTATGATATAGGTACTACAGTTTTTATTATGCCCATTCCATAGAAGAGTAAATAGAATATCAGAGGAGTTAAGTGACTTGTGTATGAAGGCACAACTAGTAAGCGTCAGAAGGAAAATTCAACCCCAGGTCTTTTTGCCTAGTGCAATACTCCATCCACAGGAGTGGGGAACCTGTGGCCTTTTAGGTCCTCAAGTGAGTCCCTTTGAATGAATCCAAACTTCACAGAAAAAATCCCCTTAACAAAAGGATTTGTTCTGTAAAACTTGGATTCAGTCAAAAGGCTGCACTCAAGGACATAGAAGGCCACGTGTGGCTTCGAGGCCACAGGTTCCTTACCCCTTATAGGAACAACATAAAACAAGAACCTCAGTCATAACTATAATCACAACAACAAATAAGTGCAAAAGTCCTGGCAGAATCCTTGCAAATCTGGGCCACAATGAGGTGGCCTTAAACATATAGTTCAGAAGACTTCCCAGCATTAACATGATGTTCTGGTCTGGTGAAGAACTTCTGCATAGTTCCAAAAGAAGATGGCCAAAATCAGTGTCGGTCATATTTCTAGAAACTTGGTTTGACTTTTTTCCTCCTTATTTAAAATCTAAGACATTTTCTTAATTGCTATTATAGGCTTTGGGGATTTACAAAGAAACACAAAAGGCCACTTATGGATACATTAAAATAGCATGTTGTTGTTGATACTTCTTGGTCATTTCTGTAAAATTTACTCCCTCATTTAAGAGACTTTGCAAGCTATTGTGTCCAAAGAGCTCCAAGTTTTATGATTAAATGAAAAGGAAGACACAGAGACTTTTTGTGCCCTTATGGTGGGGGGAAGGGGGGGTCCTAAGCCAACTGAACTGAGAAAATACATTTGTCACACCAAGCTCAAATGAATAATCATATCCCAGTCTTAGCCAAAATATCACGTTATATATTTATCATCAGTTTTGCAGGCTTTTTCTTGGAATACATGTACATAATTTGATAATAGGATATGCCCATGGCATAAATTATACCTAGGATTTATTTTCTCTCAGTACTAAATTATGGTTACAGGAAAATGATGACAATGTTGTATAAATAAACGTAAGATATAAGCTATACATTTGATGAATTTCTTCGATTTCTAATTTTTCAAACTGATCCTTTTCATAGTTCTATGAAATATTGAATCTGATAGAGTAGGTACAGGTCATATAGTTGCTCTTATTAAATGACTGGACGGTTAATCTTTCTTGAGAGCTATACGTTGTTAGGGTTATGCCAAGTTCTGGTTGTGGTTCTGTTTTGGATAAAATTCAATTTTGTCAGTTTACTCTTGAGTGATAAAAGCTTTTAGAGACACATTCATGATAATCCAACTCAAAAGAAGCTAGTTGACAAACCAGAATAACAGTTCATCCTCTCTGGGTTTCACTTGAGACTCTCCAGACTTCTTTCTACACCGACATATCCTGGAAGATCTCTTCACTCCTACCGCCTTCTTCTAGTCCTGTGCATCCTTCCTCTGATTGGTCAGTTCTTCCTGAAACATCCATTTTAAGGAAGAACCCAGGCCAGCCATGTTCACTCCTTCATTCCTCTTCAGGTTCCACTCTCTGTCTCTCCAGACTTCTTTCTCTTCACCACTCCCTTTTTCAGTTTCCCTGTATGTATGATCTTCATCCATTAGACTATAAGCTCCTTGAGAACTGGGACAGGATTTCTTGTTCTTTCTATTTCTATTCCCAGCACTTAGCAGAGTGCTTAGTACATAGTAAATGCTTATTAAACATTAACTTGACTACAATGTTAGCCACACGTGGGGTAACTGAGAGGCTATCTATCCCTTTCCTGGGATGTAAAAACTCAGATAATTAATCATAACATTTCTTGATAACCTATATTTGGAGAAAAAGAAGTTGAATATTCTTTAACAAGGCTTTTTTTTTTTTACATTTTTTGTGTCACGAATCCCTCTGGCAGACTGGTGAAGACTATGTACTGCCACTTGTATAATATTTTTAAATGCATAAAAACAAAACAAGGGATTATAAGGAATACCAATTACATTGAGAATCACTTGCTAACCTTAGAGAAAATTTAAAAAAAAACTACCAATATGTTTTGATAGAAATAAGATCCTGGTTTAACAGTAAGAAACACAAGGTAGGAATAAATGTCTACTTCTTACATTGTCATTGAAAGATCCATTCAAGACTACTGGATTCTAGTCCTGTATCTGCCACAGGCTTGAACAAAGCATTTAACTTCACTAGGTTTCAGTTTCCTTATCTGTAAATTGAGCTGGTTGGTATCTTTGATCCCTAGCTCTGACACCGTATGGTTCTTTTTTTTGTCTGACTAGAGTTGTATAGAGAATAGTGTTCCCATGGAATCAATGCTAAGATTGGTCTCACATAATACTTTTTATAAATGTACTAGAATAGTCAGTATACAGTGAAATATTCATATTTATGTATGGCAGTAAGCCCTTTTGGGAAATGAAAAGCCAAGCGAATGAGAAAGGGAAAAAAAACCTACATGAAGATCTTTTGAGATTGCATAGTTAGAAAAGTGGCAAATATATTTTAATGTGGTAGAAAACAAATCAGTGCATTTGGAGAAACTATAAACCAAAGTTAGGCATGAGAATGTACTCACCTGTATTTCTTTGCTGATTATATGATCCATTAGTATTTGGAGAATGGTTCTCTAGAAAAAAGGTTAGTTTGATCAGAGGAAAAAAAGCCTCTCTATCAACTGCTTAGCCCAATATAAAACCTTACCCAAGCAAAAAAGTCCCAGACAATTAGAACAGACTAAATATAAACCAATGACTCCATAAGGTAACAAGAAATATTAAAACAAAGTAAAAAAGTTGAAAAACAGAATAAAATGCAAGACATCTCAGCAAAAAAAAAAAAGCTGACCTGGAAAACAGATCAAGAAGACAAAATTTAAGAATCATTGAAATACCTGAGTGCCATGACCAAAAGAAAAAAAAAAGCCTAGATAACATATTTCAAGAAATCTTAAAAGAAACTTGCTTGGATCTTTAGAACCAGGGGGAAAAGGGGAAATCAAAAGGATCCACCAAACACTTCCAGAAAGAAACCCCAAAATGAAAGCTCTCACAAACATCTAGCCAAAATCCAAAGCTTTCCTTAGCAAAAAATACTGCAAACATCCAGAAATAAAGAATTCAGGTACCGAGGAGCCACAGGCAAGGATCACACATGATTTAAACAGCACATGCTCTAAAAAGCTGAGAACTTAGATTATGATATTCTAGAAGACAAAAGATATGGGCTTACTTAGTCGCAAATAACTCACCCAACAATACCTCTGGGGAAAAATAGAACTTTAATGAAATACAGGATTTCTAAGAACTCCTGATTAAAGACCAGAATTGCAGAGAAACTTTAAAAGTGAAACACAAGAAAGAACGGACTTTAAAAGGTAAACATGAATGATGACAAAGGACTAAACAGGGTGAACTACTTATATTCCAATGTGATACATGTGTCTCCTCTAAACTCTGCCATTATTAATTCCATAGAGAGACTCCAATTAAACAAGGTCTGGAAGTGGTTCTATTATGTCTTTATGATCTTAAGGAAAGAATGGAAAGGAAGAAGACACTGGGGAGGGCAAGGGAGGAGAGGAAGATGAAGGAAAAGTACATAATCAGGTTACACGGGTAGACATATATACAGTGAAAAGGAGGAAGGAAAGCAGTAAGTGGCTGACCCTTGAACTTCACTCTCATAGGAACTCAGCAAAAGTAGGAAGAAAATACACACAAATACAGAGTTGAGTACAGAAATATATTTCACTAAGCAAGAAAATAGGGGGGGAAAGGGGAAAGAATGGAGGGAAAATGTAAGGGAAAGTAGTTTAAGGAAGGGATTAGTCTTAAGCAAAACAAACCAAGGATGTACAAAAAACATTTATAACTTTTTGAGGTGGCAAAACATGGGAATCTGAGGGGATGTCCATAATTTGGGGAATGGGTGAACAAGTTATGATATATAAATGTGATGGAATACTGTTGTGCTAAACTCTTTTCAGGATAATGACCAGGCAGGATTGTAGATTTGTTTTGATTGACTATCTATATTTGTAGAGGGTTTTGTTTATCTTCTGTTCTCAGCTGGAGAGGGGGACTTTGAGAAGGCAGAGCGTAACTGATTAAAACAAATGTATTTTAAAATAAAAAATACAAGTTCATGGACCCCCAATTAAGAACTTCTCCTTTGTAGGGAATCCCTCTTCCGTTTTGTCTCTGTCTTATATGGTAGTGTCTTTATCTTTTATTGCTTGATATTAATGCTTGTATATTGGGGGAAAAGTTAATTCTGTGATTACATCTTTTTTTTTTTTTGGCTAGGCAATGGGGTTAAGTGACTTGCCCAGGGTCACACAGCTAGTAAGTGTTATGTGTCTGAGGCCAGATTTGAACTCATGTCCTCCTGAATCCAGGGCCGGTGCTCTATCCACTGCGCCAACTAGCTGTGCCTTGTGCTTACATCTTTAAAAGAATTTTCTATGATTTTGACATATATATGGAATACCTGTTGTTGGAAGAGAGGATTTAAGGTGGTTTAGCTCCACTGAATCAAGTTTGTATTCTCAACACCTATTAGATTAAAACTTCAACCTGCTCTAGAACATAATTAGAAAAAAGCTGTTTTCTTTCCTTCTTATTCTTTCATTAGAGATTCCTCAATGCCACTGTAGAATAGACTCATAAAATTTTGCAGATGAGAAAGTAGACATGAATCAGTAGTCACTGATACTTTTCACTCACTTTTTTTGGTAAGTATAATGTATTAGATTTCTTCCAAATGTTTGATAACATCTCTTTTTTCAACTACCTTGAGAATCAATGTATCATTCATTGCCTTCAAAACGGTGTCTCTTCAAGATGGTTCAGCTGCTTCTTCTGTCTTTGAGTTCTTTAATCCCATATCTGTTTCTTTTATATTTTTAAATTTTTTGTTTTTAGTTTTCAACATTCACTTCCATGAGATTTTAAGTTTCAAATTTTCTCCCCATCCTTATCTGCCCCCCAACCCAAGACAGCGTGCAATTTGTTATAGGCTCTACATATACATTCATATTAAACCTATTTTTACATTAGTCGTGTTGTAAAGAAGAATTAAAACCAATGGGAGGAACCATGAGAAAGAAGAAACAAATAAAAAAAGGAGGGAGAACAAAAACTGTGCTTTGATCTTCATTCAGATTCCATATTTTTTTTTCTGGACGTGGATAGCATTTTCCATCATGAGTCTTTGGGAGGTGTCTTAGATCCTCACATTGCTAAGAAGAGATAAGTCTATCAAAGTTAGTCATCACATAATGTGGCTGTTAACATGAACAATGTCATATCTGTTTCTTCAAGCAGCCCATCAGGGGCTGGTTAAAGTCTAAACATGATATCTTCTTTTTAATTGATGGAGAAAAGAATTTATGATAGAAGTCTTATAGATATTTTCCATTTTTCTTTTTTTTTTGTCTTCAGGTTTTGTCTTTAAATGATTGATCTGGTCTAGCTGAGTCTCTTACCTATCTTTCTGTAAACTTTTAAAGAAAATTTCATTTTTCCCAATTGCATGTATAAACAATTTTTAACAATCGCCTTTTAAAATCTTGAGTTCTAAATTCTCTCCTTCCCTCTTTCACCTCTCCCTCCTAAGGTGGTAAGCAATTTGATATAGGTTATGCATGTGCAATCATGTAAAACATATTTCCATATTAGTCATTTTGTAAAAGAAGAGAGACCAAAAGAGAAACACACACACACAACAAACATACTCAAAATGAAAAATACTACGCTTCAGTCTGCATTCAGACTCCATCAGTTCTTTCTCTGGAGATGGATAGCATTTTTCATCACGAGTCCTTTGGAATTGTCTTGGATCCTTGTGTTGCTGAGGACAGCTTAAGTCATTCACAGTTGATTATTGAACAATATTGCTGTTACTGTGTACAATGTTTTGTTTCGGCTCACTTCACTTTGCATCAGTTTATGTAAGTCTTTGCAGATTTTCTGAAAGCATCCTTCTTGCTTGTCATTTCTCATAGCACAATAGCATTACATTACAATCATATATCACAACTTGTTCAAACATTCCCCAATTGATGGGCATTCCTTCAATTTCCAATTCTTTGCTACTACAAAAAGAGCTGCTATAAAATCTATATTTAAATATAAAATACAAATAGGTCCTTTTCCTTTTTTAAAAAATCTTTTTTGGAGGGACAGATACGTGGCACAGTGGATAGAGCTCTAGCCTTGGAGTCAGGAGGACCTGAGTTCAAATCCAGCCTCAGAGACTTGATACTTACTAGCTGTGTGCCGCTGGGCAAGTCATTTAACTCTGGTTGCCTGACCAAAAAAAACAAAACAAAAAAATAAATTACTGGGAGCACAGGACATGAAATATGGAAATTATAGTAAAGAAATTACATTAGAAGATGTTTACACTTGTTTGATATAAGAAAGTCAGAAAGATATTTTCACTTTTGTTCATTCATTCAATAAAATTAAGGACCTATTTATAGGCTTTGGTTTCCTCATCTGTAATAATAATAATAATAATCATAATGATGATAGCTAGCATTTAGCTCTATGTAAGCTCTTACATAGAGCTTTTTTGCAAGCACTTCACAATTATTATTATCTCATTTCTTCCTTCACAACTCTGGGAGGTAGGTGCTATTATTATCTTAATTTTAAATTTAAAGAGGTTAAATTTACGAAGTTAAGTGACATGCTCATACTCACACAGCTAGTAAGTGTCTGAAGCCAGATTTGAATTAAAATATTCCTTTTTAGGCCTGTGGTGTAGCCATGTGCTACCTAGTTACATCACAATCTGTGGAAATAATCACAGAAAGAAGGCACTAGTTATTATGAAGAAGACAGCAGGAGTCACCAATATAAAATGCCATTGATGTCAAGGAGCACCTTCCTTTGAATTTATTAATTTATATTATAATTCTATCCATACATATTGTACTTCAATAGACTGTAGGCAAGAACTGTGTCTGATTTCATTGTATATTTTCAGTTTGAATTGAGTTGGTCATTATTCCTGGTGGGTAATTAGGTCTATTTGGCAGGACTGGGAGCAGCTCAATATACATTTCAGAAAGATACCTTTGTCTTGTGCCTTATGCCCAATCATAAGAGTATAGCTTTAGAACTGGAAAGGATCTTACATCTTTAAATCTAACCCTGCTCATTTTATAGATAAGGAAATGAGGTCTAGAGTGGTTAATCCAACACCCCCAAAAAAGGTTTACAGATGAGACTGAGAGGGGTTAAGTGACTTATTCAGGGTCACACAACTGGTAAATGTTTGAGGCAGGCTTTGTTTTCATTTCTCCCTGACTCCAAGACTAGTACTCTATCCATGGCAGAGCCCATGTTCAAACCTATGTCGTCTGGTTTGAAATCCAGCTTTCTTTCTACTGTATATTTCTTCCTTTCTCTTCCATCACCCCACTGTACCCAACCCTAGCCTAATTCCTTCTTTTTGAAATCTGTTTTCTTTTCTACCAAGCTACCAATGGCAGGCAGCCTTTGGGAACAGGAGACAACAGGTGTATATTGATGGTTGAGAGGAAGAACCATAGGAGAGATTCTCTGGGGCAGTATTTAGAGGTTGAAATTCTTTCTGTTATTATTATTATTATTTTTTTTTTTTAGGCAATTGGGGTTAAGTGACTTGCCCAGGGTCACACAACTAGTAAGTGTCAAGTGTTTGGTCTGAAGCCGGATTTGAACTCGGGTCCTCCTGACTTCAGGGCCAGTGCTGTATCCACTGCACCACCTAGCTGCACCTGAATTCTTTCTAAAACAAGTTTAAGGCAGTATTTTTTAATAGTTAAACTGTGCTTTTTTTTGGTGGGGGGTGGAGCAGTAAAGGGAACCAATTTATTTTCTTCTACAACCTGATCTACATATTTCCCAGAATGAGAATGGGCTGTTAAAAAGAAATGCCCTATTTCATTTCTTAAATACACAAATTATTTACTGGGTTTATATTTCTGTCAGACTTTGGTAAAGTTGACTCTTGAATGGCACCACATGAAGGTAAAATTATGAAGTAACTGCTAAGCTATTTATACAGACTAGACACTTTTCTCAAGGTTTGTAATTTTTTTGTCAACATTTCAGGCTTGCAAAGTCTCCATCATCAGGTTTTAATTCACACATGCTGATAGTCTCCAGACTCTTTAAAAAAATTGAAAAAAAATCTGTGAATTAAGCTTATAAAAGTAAGTCACGTGGTCAAGTTTGGCCACCTCTAATGCTCTTCTTCAGAATTCCCTTTCTTATAATGAGTCAATAATAGAGAATGTAATTGATCTCCTTACTTTCAGCCGTTAGAAACCTGAGGCAGGACAGAGTTGTGTTTAATTTTATTCTGTTGTGTGACTCCCATTTGTCAGTAGGTAAAAACTTTTCCCATTCCCAAGAAAGCAGTGCCTCCTGTGAATAGCTGCTTTACACAGGCATCCATTGTTCAGAGATTTTGATTCCTCACTGAGCAAAAGCTACAGCATTATAAAGATGCCAGTTTAATTTTTGGTTTAAAAAAATCTTTTTTTTTTAAGTAAAAAAGAAACACCCACTGTTGAGGCAGTCATGAAAGAAAACCTCTTTTCAGAACCCTTGGAACAAGTGGATGGGGAAAGTTGAGGGGGAATAGGGTAAAAGACTGGGAACCTGGCTTTTTTCCAAAAACTAGAAAAGACTACACAGTTAGGAGAGAAGTAATTGAACACTTTGGAAATTCCTTTGAAGAACTAACGCAGTGAAACTTTTAAAGATAAAAATAAAGAAAAGCTAAATGCATAATAATTCCATGTAACAAAATATAAATGGTTGTTTGAAGTACTAAGTAATGAAATTTATAAATGCTTAATGTAGTGAGAACAAGCAGTGTGTTAAGTATTGGCAGTGTTTTTACTTGGAAAGAGCTAAATAAAAATCTGGCAAAGTTTTAATGTCTTGTTAAATTGCCTCCTGAACTTTTTGCCGGGCTTCTAGAAATATATATCAAGTGTATTTGCTCTCATTTTCTTGTAGATTACTCTGTGCTTGGGAAGGGGATCTTCAGAGGTAAGGATAAAACTGATACAGTTGACATATCTACAAAAGCATTTCTTTTTTTTTCATATTGTAATGACCATTTTTAATGTACTTACCTAAACATGATGTTTATGTATAGAAATTGATTGAAGAATGAATAAAAATCATTCAGAGCACTGGAATTTAATATCTCTGGAATATGTTATATTTGAATAGGTACTCTAAAGAGCCAACAATGGTAGATTTAAAATTATGATGTGTACTATATGAAACCTGAGTGATATAAAGAATAATTTAAGAGAGAGAGATTGTTGGAAATAGCCAAAAACCTAAAATGGAGAATGTATAATGAACCAAACCCTAAAAGGGGTCGTCATAGAAAGGTGAATTTTGAATGTGATTCCTTCAGAATGTGAAGATAATGTATAATTTATGCATAGAACCAAGTATGGACAGTCCCTATCTTTCTATTCCAGTGATTACTGCTACCAATTAAAAAATTATTTTCCTTTTGATTCATTTCTCAAAAAGAAAAGAAAAGAAAACAACAAACTACCTTGCTTTATAGGTTCTTCATTTGTAGGAAGTCATTCAATCATCTATAACCTGTATACACATCTGCCTGCACAAACCTACCAGTTCAGAGGTTTTCAAGTTGTTACATGTTTGTAACAATAATGGATGTTTAGTATGTGGCTTGTAAATGACAGAAAAGAGGAGGGTGTGATGATTACAGTCTCTCTTCCCCTTCCTGTTTGGTGTCAGGTGGCAGGAGAGTTAATTTCTGGTTGACAGGATGGTAAAACATTGATGTATTTTTCCCCTTCCTTTCATTTTGCATTTGTATAATATTTCCTTCTTTAATTTAGAAAAATGTTCCTTTGTACAAAGTATAACTGTAAAGTTATAAGAATGATTTGTGTGTGTCTTACAAATTTGTTGTCAAGGCAGTCCTCCCCCAGGGGAAAAAAGAGTGTGTGTGTGTGTGTGTGTGTGTGTGTGTACATCACATGTGTACATATATACAAAGCATATGCATGTACATACACATATATAAATACATATTAATAATGGAAGCTTTATGGAAATAAGTGGGTAGTTTCTCAAAGTGCCTCCACTGAGGAGGGGAATAACATTCATTTGGTTGTACAAGTTTTGACATTAGAAAAAGTAAAGCTGGTATATTTTTATCAACACTAAAAGAGGATGCTTACAAAGAATCCTCAACACTATCATATTATGGAAACAACTCAGTTTATTCATAAGTAAATGACATTTTGTGTGAATATTCAGTGTGAGAAATAACCCATTCAGTCTCAGGAGGGATGAAATTAAAAGCTCAGTTTATTATGCAGTTGCAAAAACAGGTGTCCTACGGAAGAGGCACACACCGTACCAAAGCAAGAGTTCATTATTTATCTCTAATCCTGGCCGCAAAGTCCCTCCTCTCTTTCCTCAGTGGTTGAGTACTCCAGAGTGTACAACTTTCCGGTAAACCTGTTACACATCTCACCTTGATGTGTTCTTCCTCCTGCCACATGCGTTGCCTAACCATTAAAATGAACCTTTACTCTTCCCTGAAGAGAAGTCACTATTAATGAGCTTATTACTCATGAGAATTCTAAACAAAGTTTAGCCTTTGTCCTACTTAACTGACTTCTAACACCAAAACACAATAAAACCAGCCTGGCACTGTGTTACTTAGTTATTCTTCTAGCTGTCACTCACACTTTGGTTCTATCTCTATTCAGGTTGACAAAATATTCTACCTTGTCTCCACTCCTTATCTGAGTAAAACAATTCCAATCTGAATTAAGACTCTCTGTTTAGTGTTCAAATTAACAGAAGGAAACTCAACTGCAGGATGCCTTTCCCTGAAACTGTACTTTTCTAGTCTATAACTATCTAATTACCAAATTAACTCAAATAATATGAACACCTAATACAATCAGTTTCTAATGCTGATGCATATTACTGACTTACACATCCCAACTGCGATAATAGTATTCATATACTAAAAATTTGAGTAGAAACGTCTTTCAATGTCCTTAACAGACAGCTTACTTGAATTTTTAAATGCTGCTACCTTCATTAAAATCTCCATAACTTAAATGTTTTATTCTATTTAAATGAACCCTGGTCTTGTTATTTATATTAAAGGTTAGCTATGTCCTGAACAGATCATTTAGGGTACTTAACAGAAATTTAGCATCTATTTGCTACCCATTTCATCAGGGTAAATCATGTCATTCATGTAGACATTGAAGAAAGGATTAAACATTACTGAAATAGAAATAATTAACAGTACAAACACCTGTAGGTACAAAATGAACATCAGTAGAAAAGGAGGAAAATAATATATGATCACTTGTATTAATAGAAATGCAGGGGAGCCAAGATGGCGGAGTGAAAAGGTAGTTGCTCTCACTTTCCCCTATCAACCTCTGAAAACCCAGAAAATACCATCCCAGAAAAAAAACCCTGGAACAGCTGAACTAGAAGAAAGACAGGGAGCAGCAGGGCAGCAGCCCAGCAAACGGGTCTCCCAGTGCCTCAGCAAAAATAAGGGAGGCAGCACTGAAAAAGGCCCTGGGCAGATAAGTACCCTGAAGCATTCATCTGAAAAGAGCTGAAGAAAGCAACCTAAAGACCTAGCCTTGCTGATTCCAGCCCAACACCAAGTAAGCTCTCAGAACCTCCAACTTTCAATGAGGAAGAGATCCTGAAGCCCAGGTGGTAGAGCAGGCAATCACCAACACCTGGACCTCCCAGTACCTCAGTGAGTTCGGAACCAGTGGAAACCAGCTCAGAAAACCACCAGGGCCTCACTCTACACAAAGGAATCTCCCGTGCATTAGCAGAAAGAGGGAGACAACACTGCAGGGGCCCAGGCAGATAAACACCCTGCAGCACCCATCTAAAAGGAGCTGAAGAAAGCTAAAGGAAAGGAAAAGCAGGCAACCTAGAATTGCCTGAAAGTTCCAGCCTTGCTGATTCCTGCCCAACAAGAGGTAAGCTGCCAGAACCTACAGCCTCTAATTGCCAACATAAGAGGCCCCAGCACACAAAGCCAGTGACCAAGACCTAGGCTCCCAACACAAGAAGCTTGGGTCAGTGCCCTCTGTTCCCCAGCAGGAGAGCTCAATCTCTTTAAAGGCCAGGGAATAAAGAAACACCATGAGTAAAAAGAAACGTACCATAGATTCATATTGAGAAGAGTGAAGATCAAGACAGAAATTCTGAAGAGGACAACATTGTCAACAAACCCACATCTGCAACAACAAAAGGGAATATGAACTGGTCTGAAGCCCAAAAAGCCTTCTTAGAAGAGCTCAAGAAGGATTTTAATAGTCAAATGAGAGAGGTAGAAGAGTCCTTAAAAAATACAATTGGCCAATTGGAAAAAAAGTACACTGAAGAAAACAAGTCCCTAAAAACACAATTGGCCAATTGAAGAAGGAAGTACAAAAACTAACAGAAGAAAACAATCTGTTAAAAACTAGAATTGGACAAATGGAAACTAATGTCTCTATGAGAGAGCAAGAATCAGTCAAACAGAAACAAAAAAATGAAAAAATAGATGAAAATAAAATACCTCAGTAAAACAACCGACCTGGAAAATCGATTCAGGAGAGACAATTTAAAAATTATTGGACTACCTGAAAATCATGATGAAAAAAGAGCCTGGACAGTATCTTTCAGGAAATCATAAAGGAAAACTGCCCAGAAGTCCTAGAACCAGAAGGGAAAATAACCATAGAAAGAATACATACCCACCTGAAAGAGATCCCAAATTGACAACGCCAAGGAATATAAGCAAAATTCCAAAATTACCAGATGAAAGAGAAGGTGCTGCAAGCAGCCAGAAAGAAACAATTTAAATATCATGGAACCACAGTCAGGATTACACAGGACCTTGCAGCTTCTACATTAAAAGACCACAGGGCATGGAACATGATATTCTAAGGCAAAGGAGCTTGGAATGCAGCCAAGGATCAATACCCAGCAAAAATGAGCATCATTTTTCAAGGAGGAGATGGATATTCAAAATAGGGACTTCCAAACTTTCCTGATAAAAAGACCAGAGCTCAACAAAAAATTTGATCTTCAAGTACAGGACTCAAGAAGGACATAAAAAGGTAAATGGGACAGAAAGATACAATATGTTGTTAATAAGGGGGCTGTTTAAACCCTACAAGGGAATATGACACTTGCAACCCTTGAGAACTGTATTGTTATTACACCATGTTAAAGGAGTATACATAAAGAGGGTGGATATTAGTTGACTTTGATGTAATGATAAAAAAAAATCTAATCAAGTGGGTTAAATGGATCCAAATAAGTGGATCAATCTGATCTTAGAAAATGTACTGAGAAAGGAGGAGGCAGACAAGGGTAAATTACATTACAGGAAAAGACACAAAATCCTATTACAGCAGAGGGAAAGAAGGGGGGGTGAGCATTGTTTGAACCTTACTCTCATCAGATTTGGCTCAAGAAGGGCATAACATAATCAGTTAGGTATAGAAATCTAACTTGCCCTATAGGCAGTAGGAGGGAAAAGGGGAAAGAAGGGAGGGAAGAAGCAGTAAGAGTAAAGGGGAAGAAAAGGGAAAGGGATAATAAAAGTGAGGAGGGACTGAAGGAGGTGGTGGTCAAAAGCAAAACACTAGTGAAGGGGGTAAAGGAAAAAGGAGAAAGAAAAGCATAAATAGGGGGAAAAGGATGGAGAAAAAGACACAGATAGTAATCATAACTGTGAATGTGAATGGGATGAACTCTCCCATAAAATGGAAGCAGATTGCAGAATGGATTAAAAACCATAATCCTACAATATGTTGTTTACAGGAAACACATTTGAAAAAGAGTGACACATACAGGGTAAAGGTAAAAGGCTGGAGCAGAATATATTATGCTTCAGCTGAAGTAAAAAAAGCAGGGGTAGCAATCCTGATCTCAGACAAAGCAAAAGCAAAAATAGATCTAATCAAAAGAGATAAGGAAGGAAACTACATCCTGCTAAAAGGCACCATAGACAATGAAGTAATATCATTACTAAACATATATGCACCAAATGGTATAGCATCCAAATTCTTAGAGGAAAGTTCAGGGAGTTACAGGAAGAAATAGACAGCAAAACTATACTAGTGGGGACCTGAACCTCCCCTCTCTACACTAGATAAATCTAACCACAAAATAAACAAGAAAGAAGTTAAGGAGGTGAATAGAACATTAGAAAAGTTAGGTATGATAGACCTCTGGAGAAAACTGAATGGGGATAGAAAGGAATATACTTTTTTCTCAGCAGTACATGGCACATACACAAAAATTGACCATGTACTAGGGCATAAAAACCTCACAATCCAATGCAGAAAGGCAGAAATATTAAATGCATCCTTTTCAGATCATGATGCAATAAAAATTATATGTAATAAAGGGCCATGGAAAGATAGACTAAAAAATAATTGGAAACTAAATAATCTAATCCTAAAAAATGATTGGGTCAAACAACAAATCATAGAAAAAATCAATAACTTCATTCCAGAGAATGACAATAATGAGACAACATACCAAAACTTTGGGATGCAGCAAAGCAGTTCTTAGGGGAAGTTTTATATCTCTAAATGCTTACATAAATAAAATAGAAAAAGAGGAGATTAATGAATTGGGCATACAACTAAAAAAATAGAAAAACAAATTAAAAATCCTCAACTAAACACCAAATTAGAAATATTGAAAACCAAAGGAAAAATTAAAAAATTGAAATTAAGAAAACTATTGAACTAATAAATAAAACTAAGAGCTGGTTTTATGAAAAAACCAATAAAATAGATAAACCTTTGCTTAATTTAATTAAAAAAGAAAGAAGAAAACCAAATTACTAGTATCAAGAATGAAAAGGGTGAAGCTACCACCAAGGAAGAGGAAATTAAAACAAGAATTAGGAATTATTTTGCCCAACTATATGCCAACAAATTTGACAATCTTAGTGAAATGGATACATATTTACAAAAATATAAATTGCCCAGATTAACAAAGAGGAAGTAAAATACTTAAATAACCCCATCTCAGAAAAAGAAATTGAACAAGCCATTGATGAACTCCCTAGGAAAAAATCTCCAGGGCCAGATGGATTTACATGAATTCTATCAAACATTTAAAGAACAATTAATTCCAATACTATATAGACTATTTGGGAAAATAGGTGAAGAAGGAGTCTTACCAAATTCTTTTTATGATACAAATATGGTGTTGATACCTAAACCAGGAAGAGTCAAAGCAGAGAAAGAAAATTATAGACCAATTTCTCTAATGAATATAGATGCAAAAATTTTAAACAAAATACTAGCAAATAGATTGCAGCAACTTATCACAAGAATAATACACTATGACCAGGTAGGATTTATACCAGGAATGCAGGGTTGGTTCAATATTAGGAAAACTATCAGCATATTGAGCATATCAACACCAAAACCAACAGAAACCACATGATCATCTCAATAGATGCAGAAAAAGCTTTTGATAAAACAACACCCATTCCTATTAAAAACACTAGAAAGCATAGGTATAAATGGAGTCTTCCTTAAAATAATAAATAGCATATATCTAAAACCTTCAGCAAGCATTATATGTAATGGGGACAGGCTAGAAGCATTTCCAATAAGATCGGGGTGAAACAAGGATGTCCATTATCACCACTGTTATTCAATATTGTACTGGAAACTTAGCTTTAGCAATAAGAGAAGAAAAAGAAATTGAAGGTTAGAATAGGCAAAGAAGAAACAAAGCTATCACTCTTTGCAGATGACATGATGATATACTTAGAGAATCCTAGAGAATCAAGTAAAAAACTACTTGAAATAATAAACAACTTTAGCAAAGTTGCAGGCTATAAAATAAACCCACATAAATCATCAGCATTTCTATATATTACCAACAAAGCCCAACAGCAAGAGATAGAAAGAGAAATCCCATTTAAACTTACTGTAGACATTATAAAATATTTAGGAGTCTACCTCCCGAAACAAACCCAGGAACTCTATGAACACAATTACAAAACACTTTTCACACAAATAAAATCAGATCTAAATAATTGGAAAAACATCAGTCTCATGGGTAGGCCAGCTAATATAATAAAAATGACAATCCTACCTAAGCTAATTTACTTATTCAGTGCCATACCAATCAAACTACCAAAAATTATTTTATAGAGTTAGAAAAAATAATACAAGATTCATTTGGAAAAAAAAGGTCCAGAATATCAAAGGAACTAATGAAAAGAAATGCAGGGGAAGGTGGCCTAGCAATTCCAGATCTTAAATTGTATTATAAAGCAGCAATCATCAAAACTGCTTGGTACTGGCTAAGAAATAGGGAGGTGGATCAGTGGAATAGGTTAAATATGCAAGACACAGTAGTCAATGACTATAGTAATCTATTATTTGATAAACCCAAAGACCCCAGCTTCTGGGATAAGAACCCACTCTTTGAAAAAAACTGCTGGGAAAACTGGAAAAGAGTATGGCAGAAACTAGGCATAGACCCAAATCTCACACCATATACCAAAATAAAGTCAAAATGGGTTCATGACTTAGATATAAAGGCTGATACCATAAGTAAACTGGGAGAACAAGGAATAGTTTACCTATCAGATCTATGGAGAACAGAAGAATTCATGACCAAACAGGAGATAGAGAACATTATGAAAAGCAAAATGGATAATTTTGATTACATTAAATTGAAAAGTTTTTGCACAAACAAAGCCAATGCAACTAAGATTAGAAGGAAGGTAGAAAATTGGGAAAGAATTTTTACAACCAGTCTCTCTGATAAAGGCCTCATTTCTAAAAATATAGAGAATTAAGACAAATTTATAAGAACACAAGCCATTCCCCAATTGATAAATGGTCAAAGGATATGAACAGACAGTTCTCAGATGAAGAAATTAAAGCCATCTATAGTCATATGAAAAAATGCTCTAAATCATTATTGATTAGAGAAATGCAAATCAAAACAACTCTGAGGTACCACATCACACCTATCAGATTGGCCAACATGACAAAACAGGAAAATGATAAATGTTGGAGAAGATGTGGGAAAATTGGAACACTAATGCATTGTTGGTGGAGTTGTGAAATGATCCAATTTTGGAGAACAATTTGGAACTATGCCCAAAGGGCTATAAAAATGTGCATACCCTTTGATCCAGCAATAGCACTTCTAGGGCTATATCCCAAAGAGATCAACAAATGGGAAAAGGACCCACATGTAGAAAAATATTCATAGCAGCTCTTTTTGTGGTGCCAAAGAATTGGAAATTGAGAGGATTCCCATCGATTGGGGAATGGCTGAGCAAGTTGTGGTATATGAATGTAATGGAATACTATTGTGCTATAAGAAATGATGAACAAGCTGACTTCAGAAAAACCTGGAAAGACATGTATGGTCTGATGCTGAGTGAAGTGAGCAGAACCAAGAGGACTTTGTACACAATAACAGCCAGGTTGTGGGATGACTAATAGTGATAAACTTAAGCCTTCTCAGCAATACAATGATCTAAGAAATCCGCAGAGGCCTCGTGATGGAAAATGCTATCCAAATCCAAAGAAAACTGTGGAGGTTGAATCCCTATCATTTTTTTTTCTCTTCTGTTGAGTTTTGTTTAGTCTTTCTGATGGTTCCTCCTATTGGGTTTAATTTTTACTTACAACTTCACTAATGTGAAACTATGTTTAATAGGAATGTAAATGAAGGGGGAGAAAAATTTTAAACTCAAAAGCATATGGAAGTGATTGTTGATAAATCAAAATAAATTAATAAGATTTAAAAAAAAGAAATTCATTAGTACCAATAGTGAAAATATAAAATAAAGTCAAGTGTCAATATCACTGAAATATTAATGTATCTACATTTATCTTAAGTCCTCAGAATTTTGTGATACAGTCATAGAACTGTAAGAGAGATGCAGAAGTCAACTAATTGTTGTCTACCATTATGTAGGTGTTACTTAATTCCATGCATAAATGTTAATTCAGTTAATAGTCTGTACAAAAGAAGTTTACATAGACTCTTAGCATCTCATTTCTACTATTTAACTATCACTTCTGTCATGAATTTTTTTTATTCTAAATAAGTAGTTTCTTCTGTTGCATCTTAAATTCAAAATCCATTCCCTGTTTCTATCATTTTAGATGAAGGCATAATAAAATTTTGCTCACAGATGCACGCGTGCGCACGCGCGCGCACACACACACACACAGATACTCATTGTATATTATACATACTGAATTTACTGAGTTTACTAAGTCACCTCTCAGTCTCTTCTAAAGAGAATAATATCACTTCATATTATATAACATGTTATTTACACATTATGTTAATTCATTATAATATATAATAATTAATATGTTATTATGCTTGGTCGTAGTTCAATTTTATAATTCATTGGTTGTTTTTAATGTATATTTTATGTATATTTCCTCCATATTTACCTTTTGCCAGGAAGGCACAAATTTATTATTATTCTAAGTCATGGAAGAATGTAGAATTTGATGGGATTTTAATGTTTTTTCGCAGACATTTTTATGATATTTTGCTGGGGGGATGTCATACTTTATTGTTAAACCATATTGCATTATGACCTCCTTGTCCCTTGTGACATACATGGCACATTACCTCTGTTATGTATTTGTCTTTCTGTTGCTATTCAGAATTTGTTCCCTCCAATATCTCCCAAATATTTTCTTGGAGAAAATATTCATGTCAGCTCAGTACCTTAGCAACCACTAGTGCCTGAATGCTTTTCTTCTCAAACTCCATTGCTGCTGCTTATTGCTAAGATCCTGCTGTCATCTGCTGCTTCCTTTCCACTGAACTGCTGTTCACAACTGCTTCTCAGCTTCTTCTCTCTCACCTGCTACCAAGAGCTGGAGCCCTCTTTGGCTGCTGGTGCATCTTCCATAAAGGATATGTTATTGCTCTTTTGTGAGATTGCTCTGACTAAAATATGCCTAGGATCAACCAGTACATTTTCTGTTGTTATAGTTGTTGTTTTAACTAAACTCAGGGCTATAGCCCTGCCCAGAAAGCACAGCACAGAGTATCTTCAGTCAAAGCTTTCCTTCCTCCCTGCCTCCCTTCCTCTTCTCTTCCTCCTCCCCTCTCTTCCCTCTCTTTCCCCTTCTCCTCCTTCCTTCCTTCCTTCCTTCCTTCCTTCCTTCCTTCCTTCCTTCCTTCCTTCCTTCCTTCCTTCCTTCCTTCCTTCCTTCCTTCCTTCCTTCCTTCTCTCTTTTTAACCTGCTAGCCTAAACCTAACCTTCCAGTGCCTTAGATAACTAGGACTGAGTTCCAAAATAGTTTTTTCTCGGTATTGGTAGAGACACTTTCCTTACTGGGAGATTCTTAATACTTGTGAAATCACACATCTGGACAAAATATATGTGTTTGTAAACACATGTACATAAATATATCAGGTAGTCTAATCTCAGTTTTTATTAGATCTCTTTATGTAAAGAATGTTCTCCTATAGAATTTGTCTTCCAGCTTCACTTTTTCTAATCTGCTATTGGAAAGGCTGAAAAAAAAAAGCAAACAGTTTGGAGGTAGAGATAGAAAGGAGACTTTCAATACATCTAAATTGTAAATGATGAAGTCATTATATTAGTAATAAGGCAAATGTTCTCTCTGGGTTTCAAAAAAAATGAACTTTCTCTTTGACTGGAGTGAAGTTAGTGGTATTCATTTAGGAAGTTATTGATCATTTAAGTTGTTCAACACCACCACCACCACCACCACCACCAACATACACGCTAAAGAGTACTTAGTATATACATAAAAGTTTTAAAGCACTATAGTTGTATTTATTTCTAATTTTCCATTATCAACCACATATTGAAAGTACTTTCCTATTTCCTGCTATATGTAACAAATTACAAAAACTGTTAAGAAAGCCCTCTGGTGCAAGAAGGCAGCAATTATGAGCTGTGAGATAACCTAAATGGATAGATTGTTGTCACAGGATAATGGACTCCTCCTGTGAGATAAATGTCAAGTGAAAGTCATGGCAAAGTCGAGCTGTCCATCAAAAGTAAATGTTGAAGCCAAGTGAGGAATATTTGTCAAGAAACTGCTCTAGTCCATATTTTTATTTCTCTTATCCCAGCTGATCAATGATTTAGATGCTGTCATTTTTATGTGAGAGAGGTTTATACAGCCAAACACTGCATTATTTAAAGTTACATATTCTTGGCTTAAAGCACTGACTTGTGCCATCTCAGAACTGCCTAATCTTCCTAGAAAGAATCAGGGGCATCTTAATTACTTGAATTTAGTTTCAGTTTCCTTTTTATTAATTTACAATTGTATTAGCATATGTGAGCCTATTCCAACAAGTAGGATGCTGGCTATATTACTCTTCATGCTTTTTGATAACCAAGAGAGCTCATAGAACAATTAGTCTGATAACTTCATTTGATGCCAACAACTTCATGGTACTCATAGTCCGGTAAGCTTAATGTAACTTTTTTGAGTCAATATTGAGTATAATGATGTTAATTTCACTTTGGTCAACATGATTCCAGTTATTCCAGTGCCCAATAATAAGAGTATTAACTTACAGTATCTATTGTATTTCTTGGAGCTGTGGGACATTTAGAACTGGTTTCTATGAACCAGATGCTAAGCCCCTAGGAAGGAATGTGCTGAGGAAGCATGGGGAAGGTTCTGGACCTCTATTCTTTTGTTCTGTCTTATAAAACCAGAATCTTATGAAAGATGATAAAAATCTGAGTTTAGGTTGTCTATTTGCATTTGGGGCAGATGCCTTCATTCAACAAGCATTTAAATGCCTACTACAGGCCATGAATCATGCCAGGATAGATATCAGAAAGATACTCTTTAAGCACGGGACTTAAATATTTCTATGTCCGTCTCATGAACACTCTCACCCTCACCCAAACTGGAGAGTTAGGACTAGCACTGAGAATGGCCTGGCCACTCCTTCTTGCTATATTTTTGTGTGAACACTAGGCAATAAAGCAAATAAGTCCGTAATATGAACTGATTTCTTTTTAATTTAATTTATTTAATCACTTGAAATTCTGTTCTAATGCCTTAATATGAAATGGGAGTGACTCTCAAAGGCTGTGTCTATAAAGTAAAGTTCTGAGAGGCCTTACTGAAAAGGGCCTTGTATGGGCTTTGAGTATGTACCTGGTGCTATGTCTGTATTGTATCTGAAGACTAGCTTTGCTTTGGAGAGGTGTTATCTTACCTGGACCACCTAGGTTACAGTAGATAGAGAGCTGACCTGGAATCTGAGTTCAAATCTGACCTCAGACACTTACTAGTTGTGTGACCCTAACAAGTCATTTAACCTTTGTTTGCCTCAGTTTCTTCCTCTGTAAAATGGGAATACTTGCCTCCCATGGTTGTGAGGATCAAATGAGATGTAACTGTAAAGTACTTAGTGCAGCGCCTGGCACATAGAAAGTGCTATGTAAATGTCAGTTATCGTTATTGTCATCATCATCATCATCATCATCATCATCACTTCGGGTGCAGGGTGATGAATTTATTAGTCCCAGCAACTCTCAGAGTTTCTCTTCTGAGGTGAAAGGGATCAGGCTCAGCATGGGTAGAGGAAGTATCCACACCACTGAGAAAATCACAAAATCAGTACCTCATTTATTTCCTCTCAATTCATTCTTAGATCAACAATGAACTTTTCATGTGTGTGATCCACGTGAGTGCAAATTCCTTTGAAGGTAAGTGCAGTTTGTATTTACTACCCTGAGTTATTTCAGTGAGATAAATGAAATAATGACTGGCATTTATTTATATTTTTTATCCTTGACCCTGCCTTTAGCATATTCAGAGTTTTATGGGGAGCCATTAAAGACAAACTCAGTCGCTCCATAACAAGGAGGAGTTGGACTCAATAGTAAATAAAGCATATCATTAAGCATAATGTATAGTTACTTATAGTCTCTTTTGAACATCATGAATCTGATATATTTCTGGTAAAGGTCTACAAGAATTATAGAAACATTTCTGGAACTTAAAAGTACCTTAGAGGTTATCTCCTCTAGTGAAATCAGTCGGTCAACAAGCACTTATTAGCTGAGAATACAGACAGAAACAGAAAGATAATCCTTACCCTCAAGAAGCTTACTTTATAGTAAGAAAAGACAACATGTTAAGTAGAATTGGAAGAAAGGGATGGCTGGTGAGGGGGAATGATAGAGAAAGTAAAGAGTGGAGCCTGGAAAGGTATGAGACATGGCTGGATAGGCCTACTCCTTTAATGGAGGTCATGGGGCCTGAGAAGACTTCCAGTGTGTGAATTCTAGGGCTAGAGTGAACTTCCAGGATGAGAAGTTTCTGGGGCATGGTAGAGGAAATCCAGAGTAGAGCCTGGAGAAGGAATGAGATTGTTTCTAGTCCAATTATATCATTCTAAAAATTAGGAAACTGAGATCTGGAGAGGTTATATGACTTGTCCAAAATTAAACAATAGTAAGTACTTGAGGAGAAATTTGAACTCAGGTCTTCTGGACTTTAAGTCCAGTGCCCTATCAGTTATACCACTTAGAGCACAACACTTGGCTCCCAGGGTGACTTCTAACTTGGGTCCTGATGCTCCAAGGTCAGCACATTTTAAAAAAAAAAATTTGTTAACTTATTTTGATTTATCAACAATCACTTCCATGTACTTTTGAGTTTAAAATTTTTCTCCCCCTTCTTCCCCACTACCCTCCCCATGACGGCGCACGATCTGATATAGACTACATATTTACATCCCTATTAAACATATTTTCACGTTAGTGATGTTGTAAGTAAAAATTAGAACCAATAGGAGGAACCACCAGAAAGAGGAAACAAAACTCAATAGAAGAGAAAAAAAATAGCAATTCAAATTCCATAGTTCTTTCTTTGGATGTGGATAGCATTTTCCATCACCAGGCCTCTGGAGATGTCTTAGGTTCTTGTATTGCTGAGAAGGGTTAAGTTTATCAATATTAGTCATCAGGGGCAGCTAGGTGGTGCAGTAGATAGAACTCCGGCCTTGGAGTCAGGAACCCCTGAGTTCAAATACGGCCTGAGACATTTGACACTTACCAGCTGTATGACCCTGGGCAAGTCACTTAACCCCTATTGCCTCACCAAAAAAAAGCAAAAAAAAAAGACTGTCAAGGTTACTATAAATTAACATGACTGTCAATATTAGTCATTGTATGGCATGGCTATTATTGTGTACAATGTTCTCTTGGTTCTGCTCATTTCACTCTCAGCATCAGACCATACAAGTCTTAGCAAGTTTTTCCGAAGTCAGCCTGTTCATCATTTCTTATAGCATAATGGTATTACATTACATTCATATACCACAACTTGCTCAGCCATTCCCAAATTGATGGGCATCCTCTCAATTTTTAATTCTTTGCCACCACAAAAAAGAGCTGCTATGAATATTTTTGTACGTGTGGGTCCTTTTCCCATTTGTATGATCTCTTTGGGGATATAGCCCTAGAAGTGCTATTGCTGGGTCAATTTTTTTTTAATAGCCCTTTGAGCATAATTCCAAATTGCTCTCCAAAACGGTTGGATCATTTCACAACTCCACCAACAATGCATTAGTGTTCCACTTTTCCCACATCTCCAGCATTTATCATTTTCCTATTTTGTCATGTTGGCCATTCTAATAGGTGTGATGTGGTACCTCAGGGTTACTTTAATTTGCATTTCTCTAATCAATATTATTTAGAGCATTTTTTCATATGACTATAGATGGCTTTTATTTCTTCATCTGAGAATTGTCTGTTCATATCCTTTGACCATTTATCAACTGGGGAATGACTTATATTCTCATAGATTTGACTTAATTCTCTATATGTTTTAGAAATGAGGCCCTTATCAGAGAGACTGGTTGTAAAAATTCTTTCCCAATTTCCTACCTTCCTTCTAATCTTAGTTGCATTGGCTTTGTTTGTACAAAAACTTTTCAACTTAATGTAATCAAAGTTATTCATTTTGTGTTTTGTAATGTTCTCTATCTCCTGTTTGGTCATGAATTCTTCTGTTCTTCATAGATCTGATAGGTAAACTATTCCTTGCTCTCCCAGTTTGCTTATACTATCAGCCTTTATATCTAAATCATGAACCCATTTTGACTTTATTTTGGCATATGGTGTGAGATTTGGGTCTGTGCCTAATTTCTGCCATACTTGTTTCCAATTTTCCCAGCAGTTTTTTTCAAAGAGTGGGTTCTTATCCCAGAAGCTGGGGTGTTTGGGTTTATTAAATAATAGATTACTATAGTCATTGACTACTGTGTCTTGCATATTTAACCTATTCCACTGATCCACCATTCTATTTCTTAGCCAGTACCAAGCAGTTTTGATGATTGCTGCTTTATAATACAATTTAAGATCTGGAATTGCTAGGCCACCTTCCCCTGCATTTCTTTTCATTATTTCCTGCAATATTCTGGACCTTTCATTCTTCCAAATGAATCTTCTTGTTATTTTTTCTAACTCTATAAAATAATTTTTTGGTAGTTTGATTGATATGGCACCGAATAAGTAAATTGGCTTAGGTAGAATTGTCATTTTTATTATATTAGCTCAGCCCACCCATGAGCAACTGATGTTTTTCCAATCATTTAGATCTGATTTTATTTGTGTGAAAAGTGTTTTGTAAGTGTTTATAGAGTTCCTGGGTTTGTTTCGGGAGGTAGACTTCTAAATATTTTATAATGTCTACAATAAGTTTAAATGGAATTTCTCTTTCTATCTCTTGCTTTTGGGCTTTGTTGGTAATACATAGAAATGTCAATGATTTATGTGGGTTAATTTTATAGCCTGCAACTTTGCTAAAGTTGTTTATTATTTCAAGTAGTTTTTTACTTCATTCTCTAGGATACTCTAAATATATCATCATGTCATCTGCAAAAAGTGATAGCTTTGTTTCTTCTTTGCCTGTTCTAATTACCTTCAATTTCTTTTTCTTCTCTTATTGCTAAAGCTAACGTTTCCGCTACGATATTGAACAACAGTGGTGATAATGAACATCTTTGTTTCATCCCTGATCTTTTTGGAAATGCTTCTAACTTGTCCCTATTACATATAATGCTTGTTGAAGATTTTAGGTAGATGCTATTTATTATTTTAAGGAAGACTCCATTTATACCTATGCTTTCTAGTGTTTTTAATACGAATGGGTGTTGTATTTTGTCAAAAGCTTTTTCTGCATCTATTGAGATGATCATGTGGTTTCTGTTAGTTTTGGTGTTATGCTGATAGTTTTCCTAATATTGAACCAGCCCTGCATACCTGGTATGAATCCTACCTGGTCGTAGTGTATTATTCTTGTGATAAGTTGTGGTCAGCACATTTTCACTGCACTATGACTACCCTCATCTTATATCAGAATCATGTGGTTCCTGAATATGCCAGCTTGGCTTTACATACATCTTAACAGAGTTTGCCTTTGGGGAAAAGTAGAAAAATTCCTAAAATATCTTCAAGGTACCATCCTATGGCGTATTAACTTAGACTAAAACTGCTAAAACATTCCCTTAGCAAGATACTGCATAATGGGAAGATGGTCGTGATTTGATTCCTTTGCATTTTCATTCTTGGACTATCCTACTTTGGGGAACATATTTGTAGCATAATCTTTTTTTTAAAAAAATTATTAATTTATTTATTTTAATATAAATTTATTTATTTTTAGTTTTCAATATTCACTTCCATAAGTTTTTGAGTTCCAAATTTCTCACCCCTCACCCCACCCAAGATGGCATGCATTCTGAATACCCCTTCCCCTGGTCTGCCTTCTCTTCTATCTCTCCCCCCTCCCTTCTCTTATCCCCTTCCCCTTCTATTTTCCTGTAGAGCAGGATAGACTTCTGTACCCCATTTCCTGTATTTCTTATTTCCCAGTTGCATGTGAAAACATTTTTTTTAAAAACATGTGTTTTTAAAACTTTGGGTTCCAAATTTTTTCCCTTCCTCCCTCCCCACCCACCCTCATTGAAAAGGCAAGCAACTCAATATAGGTTGTACATGTGCAGTTATGCAAAACACTTCCTTAGGAGACATGTTGTGAAAAACTAACTCTATTTCCCTTCATCCTATCCTGCCCTCCCATTTATTCTATTCTTTCTTTTGACCCTGTCCCTCCTCAGAAGTATTTGCTTCTGATTACCCTCTTTCCCAATCTGCCCTCCTCTCTATCACCCCCCTGCTCTCTTGTCCCCTTCTCCCCCTATTTTCCTGTAGGGTAAGACAGATTTCCATACCCAATTGAATGTGTATGTTATTCTCTCCTTATGCCAAATCCTATGAGAATAAAATTACCTCATTCCCTCTCACCTTCCCCTGTTTCCCCTCCACTGTGAGAGACTTTTCTTTTCTGTTTTTTTTTTGTGAGATAATTTACCCCATTCTGCATCTCCCTTTCTTCTCTGAGTATCATCCTCTCTCATCCCTTAATTTTATTCTCCAGATATGACCCCTTAATCTTCAACTCACCCTGTGCCCTCTATCTACCTATCTATATATACATACATACAATTTTTTTCTTTCAACTACTGTAATGCTGACAAAGTTCTCGTGAGTTACAAATATCATCTTTCCATGCAGGAATGTAAACAGTTCAATCTTAATAAGTCTCTTATGACTTCTCTTTCCTGTTTACCTCTTCATGTTCCACTGGAGTCCTGTATTTGAAAGTCAGATTTTCTGTTTAGCTCTGGTCTTTTCATCAGGAATGCTTGAAAGTCCTCTACTTCACTGAATGACTATTTTTTCCCCTGAAGGATTATACTCAGTTTTGCTGGGTAGGTGATTCTTGGTTGTAATCCTATCTCCTTTGCCCTCTGGAATATTATATTCCATGCCCTGGGGTCCTTTAATGTAGAAACTGCTAAATCTTGTGTTATCCTGATTGTGTTTTAGCATAATCTTCTTGTATGGTAACCTCCTAAGTTATTAATCACTTTCACCCTTGGAGCTATAAAACTATCGACTGAAGAAAGACTTCTTATTCGGGTAGCTGACCACCCACCATGAACTCCTCCAAACTTGAACCTGCCTTGGCCTCTGACTCATTGACAAGCAGTAAGAAAAGGGCAAAGAGGGAACTTTCCATAGCATGTTTAATGATGTTCAGCTGGGTGTTCTGGGTCAATTTCTTAAGAATCTGTATCCTGACCACTCCATGAGAAATGAGCTTGCCAACCACCTTGATGTTCCTGAGTCTACAGAATTGGCTTAAAAACCGAAGAGCCAGACAATCAAGACAACTGAATGAAACAGAAAGTTTGAATTTATCTGGACAGCCCCAGGATCAGGGAGAATGGAGCTCCTTGGTTCATGGCTCGAAAAATCCTCAGACTTCAACTCCCATCCAAGTTCTACAAGAAAGTCTCCCGGGCACGCAGTTAGCTTGGCCAAATAAATCCAGGTTCCCCTCATCTAAGATGACAAAGGTGACTCTTGGGGAAAGTCCTAGCTTCCCAGAGACAGTGACTACAGCCTCAGTACTGGCCAAGAAAGATTCTACAAGCCCAGGAGCCTGGCTTCAGCCTCCTGTCCTGACTATGGAGTATCATCCCTGTTTAAAGTAACAGTCCTGGTCTAGCCAGCTTCACGAGCAGTCAGAACACTGGGTGCAAGAGTATCTGGGATACCTGAAGCAGCCCCCAGTTCCAGTAGCATCTGCCCTAGCCCCCAGCCCACAAGCAGCCCCCCTTGCAGATACTGTTTCCAGTGCCTAAGCATCCCTGGCCACAGAAGCAGCAGGGCCAGAGGACCACTCCACCACTTCTGCCAGATGAGTCCTCCCTCAGTATGAAGCTGCAAGAGCATTTGTAGTCACTTAGTATCTCAACCATTATGGAACTCTTTCTTGTCCTGTCCCTACCCCCACCCTCCAACTTCAGCTCCATGATCCATGATCTAGTTGGCAACTGTTTGACCTAAATTGTCTCTTTGATGTGCTTTGAGTTAAGCAATGGATTCCCCTTTTGTTGTAGAAGGATAGATCTTTGCTCTGAGGTTGGTGATAGAACTTGGGAATGTCTTAGTCTGAGCTGAGTGAGTGGGTAACCATGTTTTTTTCCTAGTTTGCTCAACCACTAGTCAATAATTCAGAATTGAATATTTAGAGCAGCAGCAAAAACCTCAAAGGGTGATGCTTGTCTCTTAATTAACAGGATCCATGAGCCCTGATAATTAACAATGGACAAAGGAAGACCTGTTCAGTATGAATCTGAGATAAAGGAAAAGCTTCATCGTGCCATATCTGCCTTACTAGACAACATGTGGGTCTTTCAGGGTAGTCATTTGACAGTATCCTGACTGAACATCTCAGAAATGGAGACCCTCGTATTTCTTGTGTAATAACCCTACAAATATCCACCCTAAAATGAAGTTTTTTCCTTAGTTAACATTTAAAAAGCCCACTTAATTAGATGCCAATATTCGTTACCCAGATATTACTCAAAAAGCATCTCAGGAAGGCATGGTTTTGAATAAATTCATATTAATGGGCAAATGTAGACCGTTGTTCCTCTCTTTCTCTGTGGGGGAGGGGAGAACAGGGTAGGAGGAAGCTCCCTCAATAACTCTGCAGTTATATCTTAAACTTATCACAAGGGACAGAAAATGACAACAATAAACAATAGTATTTTTGCAGTTAACAATACATTTCCCTTATCCCAACCCTGAAGGTAGATGCTTCTGTAAGTCTTATTAATCAGAGGTAAACCCATTCCTGGTAATAGGCCCAGTGATTGGCTCTACCAGGACTCAAATCCAGATTTTGTTCCTATTGGGGCATGCTGCTCCCTCTCTGTGCAGGAGTTTGGGGTCAGTCCCCTGTACTCACTCCCTCTACCTTATACAAAGTCCACTTATGTTCTTGGCTTCCCTTTTAAGTATTACCTGCTTCTAGTGGAAAGAGACCAGGTTTTGAAACTTTGGGCCAAACTGGAGGTTCTAATGGAGTTTGCCACAGGATGATGATTTGCCTTTACTGTCTCCATCCCTTTCTTTTTTCCCTCATTCTTTCAGGGAAGCAGTGTGTCCTGGCCAAGTGAAATCCCAGCTTTAGGCCTCACTGTGACCTGTGTAGCCTCGAGCAAATCATTTCACATCCTGGAACCTTAGTTTGGTGGGACTAACTTACAAACCTCTAAGGTTCCTTCCTACTTCACATGTAATCATCTTTTTCTTCCCTTTGAACATTTTTGTTTGTTTCTTCTTTCATACAGTTTCTTCCATTAGTTCTAATTCTTCTTTACAACACGACTAATGTGAAAATAGGTTTAATACGAATGTATATGTAGAGCCTATAAGAGATTGCATGCCATCTTGGGGTGGGGGGGAGGGGAGAGATAGGGAGAAAATATAGAACTCAAAATCTGATGGAGGTGAATGTTGAAAACTATAAATAAATAAAAGAAAACTAATGGTCAAAATTATAATAAGATAGTTTTGGTAAATCAAATTCAGCTTGATCATATGGATACATAACTGATCTGAAAATAATAATTATCTTTTCACAAACTAAATAGGCTGAAAATGAATAATCTAGAAGGTATGCAGAGAGATATTTTAATGGATGAATGAATGAATGAATGAATGAATGATAAGGCATTTATTAAATACTTTCTACGTGTCATACATTTTGCTAAGTCTTGCTAATACAATTACAAAAGCAATGGTAGTTCCTATCGTCAAGGAGTTTACATTTAAATCTAGGGGACAGCACGCAAAGGAGAGTGGTGGCCAGAGAGGGGCACTTTGGTCTGGAAAGTTAGTGAGTGGGTTCCAAGATAGGTACATTGGCAGAATTAAATCCAATAATAAATAATGGCAGGTTAATTTGATCATGGTTCATTGGTTCCAAAAATGGTCAATGGGAGGAAAAGACTGGAGAAAAGGGCACAGGTGAAGTTGGTTGAAAGATTGTGGATATGGCCAGAGCAGAGGAAGCATAGGTAGCTCTTTCTTAAAATAGTGATCTGGGAGAGAGGGTCCTCAAGATAATGGGGTCTCTAGTCTGAATTTACTCTAGGCTAGGTCATGGTGTCTGGTGTGAGTGACAAGGAAGTTTGTGAGCTTGGAAAGTGATCATCCAACCTCTGCTTGTAGGTCACCATTTGACAAAGTAGCCTAGCGAGAGTATTCTGAAGAGGGTGGTGGCTTAACCAAAGGAAAGAGGACTTGTATGATTGATTTATAGTGGGAGGTGGTATGGTGTAATAGAACAAGCTGTGAATTTAGTCAAAGTCCTTGTTCTCCCATTTACTAATGGTATGATTTTGGAATGTCACCTGTCTTTCTTGATTTCCAACTTTAAAATGCAAATAATAATAATAATATTTTAAAACCCTACTTCAAAAAGATGTAGTTAGAATAGAAAAAAATAAAGTTGTAAAAATAAAAGAAAACAACATTTACAAAGCATTTTATAAAGCTTCAATTATAAGATAAATTATACATATAAACTATTGTTATTTGAACATTGAAGGGAGTGGATATTGGTAAGGAGATATATAGTGGCCTCTTTCTTGAGGGAAATTACTTCAATATGATATTTGTCTTAGGCTTATCTCTAGCAAAGATAGTTATGTGTCCCAGGAAGAAATATCATACATTATAGATACGTCTCTAGTCTAGACTTAGGATGAAGATGTGTGACTGAGACACGTGATACTCATTTTAGAATTTAAAAAATCAATTATTTCCCTGGGTATTTAAATATTAGAAATCTTTTCTTCAGTCATGTTGCCTGTTTCCTCCATTTAAAGAAATATTGATCAAGAAAATAAAATGTGGATCTAGGAAAAGTGTTAGCATATGGTACTTGATTTACTTTTGATTTTATCTTTCCCAAGTACATGCTAATCTAGGAAATACTTGTCTTTTAAATTGTGTTTATGATATTTTGACAAAATGAGAAAATCTCTACTATTTTATGTGCTGAAAACATATAAACTCAGTTGCTAGACTTGAAAACTAAAATATAAAATGTTGAATAACATTGCATCACATAGCCTTGACTTCATCCCGTTAACTAACTGTGGAATCTTGGGCAAATCATTTCTTTTGGCTGTTTTTTCAGAAGTAAAACATTTTAATATTTATCATTTGGGATTAAAGGTGAGATAGAAGCAGTAGAATAAAGAATAAAGTAGAAATTAATGACTGTAAGTCCTTCATTTTATAAATAAATACATGTTGATTATTTGTTAGAGAACAGACTTTCTCCTCACTATATTTCATAGTTAGTGTGTTCCTCAGCCAACAAATCAGTAGGCATTAATTAAATGTCCTGATTTGTGTGCCAGTCACTGAGCTGAGAATATAAAGAAAGGTGAAGCAAATATAAAAATAACCTTTGCTCTCAAGAGTCTGATAGTCTGATGAAGGAGACCAAATGGAAGCAACCATTCAAAAACACATAAAATATAACATACACATATATACACATATATATATATATATAATGCATATACATATATATGTTTAAGATATATATGTTATTAAATTGGAGATAATTATGGAGGGAAGGTAGAAGGCGTTAGCATTAAGAGGGATTAGAAAAGGCTTCTTTTAAAAGGTAGGGTTTTAGCTGGGACTTAGAGGAAGGCAGGAGGTAGAGATAAGGAGAAAATTCCAGGTATGGGGGCAGCAAGTGAAAATGCAAGAAGTTAGGTAATAGAGAATCTTGTACAAGGAACAGAAAGAAGGCCAGTGTCAATGGATCAAAGAGTATATGGTGAGGTGTGTAAGGTATAAGAACACTGGACAAGTGAGGGGGAGCAGGAGGGACTGTTACCTTGGCAAATAAAAAGGTTACCTCTTCATGTAAGATGAAAGGATGGAGGAGATTGTGGGAGAAGACATCTGAGTGTTTTGAAATGAGGAGGAAGGGAAAAGGAGCTCTTGTTAAATGGTCTCAATTGTTTTTTGTGAAATAAGAGGCAAATTTCTCAGCTGAGGGTATAAGGGGGTAGAGAGAACCATGAGAAAAGTTTGAGGAGAAATGAAAAGGTCTGTAAAATCCCCTGTGGTGCGTGGGATGGTGAATCAATTAGGGGTCTATAAAAGGATTTCTTTGCGGGGCAGCTAGATGGCGCAGTGGATAGAGCACCGGCCCTGGAGTCAGGAGGACCTGCGTTCAAATCTTCCTCAGACACATAACATTTACTACCTGTGTAACCCTGGGCAAGCCACTTAACCCCAATTGCCTCACCAAAAAATAAAAAAAAAGGATTTCTTTGCCACTGAGGGCTCATTTGAGATTATGTAACACAAATTTGTAGAGGACCCAGTCAGCACGGTTTCATGATTTTCTCCAGGTTCATTGAGCAGAAGATCCACGTAATCCAACCTTGTAATCTAAGGTTGGGGCTAAGCAGGATAAAATCTTGTATAAGAGCCAAGGACCGTGTAGAGTTGAACTTGTTCGCTAAAGGGTCAAGGTGAGAAAGAGGAGAGTCTAGCCTGTGAAGGGGGTGATGACCTGAGGAAAAAATTGACTACAGATAAGATGATGAACAGAAACATGAATATCATGCTCCAAAACTATTTCATATAAGTAATATTTGCCACCACAAGTAAACAAATATCTTTAAACATGCTTAAATATGATATTAATGTTGTCCTTTTGTATTTGTTTTTATTGTGTTTTTTATGGGCTAGGATTATCAGATGGATATGACCTTTCTGTTTTTAAATAAAGAAATCAGGAAAAGTGATATCTTAAAAGCAATGCATGGGACAAATTCCATAGAAAATGACTTCCCTCTCAAGAGAAAGCTATTCTGAGAAGTATGACAATAGTCATATAATGGATAAGGGAGGAAAACTGTATGCATACATGTACATCAGCAGAATTAGTTACTGGTCTAATTTTGAGTAATTTTGGATGACAGTGATGTTTTCTAATGCTTTTGTATAGAGGACCAATGTAGTTTTCAGAATGCAAATTCACTTTTTTATAGAGTTTCAGTGAACATTTCAAATTTCTTTTAGAATAAAATTTTAAATCCCCTGAATAACATGAACACTGCCCCCTCATCTGAGAAGACAAACTAGATTAGATCTTGGTGTTCAGCTTGCCAGGTTTACATGCACTTAATATTAATATGACAGTTAATATAGAATGTTTGTACTAGTGTATATTTTCTTCAGTCTGTTAACATGCAAACTTCTAAAAGAAGACTCATTTTGTGGGTGGGGGCCCAATGTTTAAAAATATGTCTGCACAATGAACAAGGATTTATTGAGGAAGACTGGTTTGGCATATAAAGTAGTAGGTTGGGAGCCAGATGATGCTGACTATTAAAAGTTATCTTATTAAACATATGCTGTTGATAAAAAATTGTTCTTAATCCTCTTGGCTACTCCCTTTAGATCAATATCTAATCATGATAGTTCTTGCTTGTCATTTCATAGGAATGTTGTGAAGATTTAAATGAGAAAGACACCTCCTATTCTATTGTCCTTTTGAAACATTGAACTCACATACCAGGTTATTTTAAAATAGTGGTGACTATAACTAATAGTCATATTTTCTAGAAAAGAAAATTGTTAGGTCAGTCAGTTGATCAGCTAATGTGCCTTTTCTTTCTTTTTTTGTATCTATTTATTTTCATTTAAATTTATTTTATTTTTAAAATATTTATGTGTTTATTTTTAAAAAGTTACTAAAACAATTTTTAACATTGATTTTTAAAACTTTGAGTTCCAAATTCTCTCCCTTTCACCCACCCCACACCACCTCATTGAAAAGGCAAGCACTTTGATATAGGTTATACATGTGTAGTCATGCAAAACATATCCATAATAGTTATGTTATGAAAGAAAACATAGACAAAAAAGCTCAAGAAAAATAAAGTTAAAAAAAAGTTTTAGTCTCTATTTGGATACTGTCAGTTCTTTCTCTGGGGATGGATAGTATTTTTAATCATAAGCCCTTTAAAATTATCTTGGATTGTTGAATTGCTCAGAATAGCTAAGTCATTCACAGCTGATCATCTTACAATAATTCTGTTACTTTGTGAACAGTACATTTCACTTTGAATCAGCTCATGCAAGTCTTCCCAGGTTTTTTTCTGAGAGAATCCTGCTCATCATTTCTTAAAGTACAATAGTATCCCATCATAATCACATACCATAACTTGTTCAATCATCCCCCAATCGATGGGCATCCCCTCAATTTCTGATTCTTTGCCCCCAGAAGTAAGCTGCTATAAATGTTTTTGAATGTATAGGTCCTTTTCCTTTTTTTTTTTTTTATCTCTTTAAGGATACAAACCAAGTAGTGGTAATGCTAATTCAAAAAGTATGCATGGTTTTATAACACTTTGAGCATAGTTCCAAATTGCTTTATAGAATGGTTGAATCAGTTCACAACTCTACCAACAGTGCCTTAAAGTCTCATTTTTCCCACATCCCCTCTAACATTTGTCATTCACCTTTTCTGTCCTGTTAGCCAATAATAGGTATGAGGTAGTACCTCAGAATTGTTTTATTTTGCATTTCTCCAATCAGTAGTGAGTTAGAGTGTTTTCATATAGCTATAGATAGCTTTGATTACTTTATCTGAAAACTGGTCACATCTTTTAATTGTTTATCAATTGGGCAATGGCTCCTATTTTTATAAATTTGACTCAGTTCTCTGTATATTTGAGAAATGTGGCCTTCATCAAAGAAACTTTCCTGAAAACTTTTTCCACATTTACTATTGGTAACTATTTTCATCCATCCTATCCCCACATTTATTCTATTCTCTCTCTCCTTTTAGTGTGTCCCTTCCCAAAAGTTTTGCTTCTGACTATACCCTCCCCAAATCTGCCCTCCCTTCTATGAACCCTCCTCCTTCTCTTATCTCCTTCCCCTCATACTTTCCTGTAGAGTAAGATAGATTTCTATATCGGATTGATTGTGTTTATTATTCCCTCTCCGAGCCAATTTTGATGAGAGTAAGGTTCACTCACTTCCCCTCCCTTCCCCTTTCTTTCCCTCCACTGTAAAAGCTTTTTCTGGCCTCTTTTATGTGAGATAATTTGCTCCATTCTGCCTCTCCCTTTCTTTTTTATTCAGTGCATTCTTCTCTCACCCCTTAATTATATTTTTTAGAAACCATCCCTTCATATGCACCTTGCACCTATACCCTCTGTCTGTATATTTTCCTTCAGCCACCCTAATAATGTGAAAGGTTTGTAAGTTACAAGTATCATCTTCCCATGTAGGAATGTAAACAGTTTAACCTTATTTTAAAGCTCCTATGATTTCCTTTTCCTGTATACCTTTTTATGTTTCTCTTGAGTCTTGTATTTAAAAGTCAGATTTTCTATTTAACTCTGGTCTTTTCATCAAGAATGCTTGTAAGTCCTCTATCTCAATTGGAAGTCCATTTTTTCCCCTGAAGGATTATACTCAATTTTGCTGGGTAGGTGAGTCTTGGTTGTAATCGTAGATTCTTTGCCCTCTGGAATATCATATTCCAAGCCCTCCAGTCCTTTAATTTAGAAGCTGCTAAATCTTGTGTTATCCTGACAGTGGCTCCCCCATACTTGAATTATTTCTTTCTGGCTGCTTCAGTATTTTCTCCTTGACCTTGGAACTTTGGAATTTGGCTATAATATTCCTGGGAGTTTTCATTTTGGGGTCTCTTTCAGGAGGTGATTGTTGGATTCTTTCAATTTCTATTTTACCCTCTGGTTCTAGAATGTCAGGGCAGTTTTCCTGGATAATTTCTTGGAAGATGATGTTTAGGCTGTTTTATTGATCATGGCTTTCAGGTAGTCCAATAATTTTAAAATCATCTCTCCTGTATCTATTTTCCAAATCAGTTGTTTTTCCAATGAGATATCTTACATTGTCTTCCTTTTTTCATTCTTTTGGTTTTGTTTTATTGTTTCTTGATTTCTCATAAAGTCATTCATTTCCACTTGCTCCATTCTAATTTTTAAGGAATTATTTTCTTCAGTGAACCTGCAGCTAACATTTCTTAAGCTCCTACAAGTATGTGTAAACAAGATACCTACAGGAAAAAATTGAGGGTAATCTCAGAGGGGAGGTACTAAGATTAAGGTGGGCTGGGAAGAGTTGGACTTTAGCTAAGACTTGAAGGAAGCCGAGGAAACCATGAGACAGAGATGGGAGGGAGAGAGTTCCAAGCATGGTAGACAGCCAGTGAAAATGCCCAGAGATGAGAGATGCAGTATCTTGCTTGCAGAACCACAAGAAGCCAATGTCATTTGATCACATAGTATGTTGGGGGTAGAGAAGAGGTGTTAAGATGTAAGAATAAAGAAAAGATGGAATTGAACAGATTACGAATGGCTTAAAAACCCAAATTAAGGATTTTATATTTCATTCTGGAGGTCATAGGGAGCCATTGGACTTTATTGAATAGAAAGGGGATATCAAACTTGGATTTTAGGAAGATCAATTTGATAGTTTTATGGAAGGTGGATTTGAATGGGGAGAGACTTGAGTCAGAGAGACCAACCAGCAGGCTATTGCAGTAGTCCAGGAGGAAGTGAAAAGGGCCTGCCCCAGGGTGCTGGCAATATTAGTGGAGAGAAGACAGTATAAACGAGAGATGTTATGAAGGTAGAAAGGTCAGGACTTGATAATTAATCGAATGTGGAAGGAGGGAAGTGAAAGTGAGAAGTCAAGAATAACACCTTAGGGATTAAAGACATATATGCTAAATTATTACTAAAATGCATGGACAGAAAGTTTATTGACCAAAGTGAAATTACATGAAATAAATGGCCAAAGAAAACTTTCATCCATTCTAAACATTTACTAAGCATTTTTTATGTCCAGACCACCATTATACTAGATCCAAGGGGAGATAGATGCAAAGCTGAAATAAGATAGTTCCTCCTTTTACGGGAGCTGTTTTGGAAGATACGGGATGCATGGTCACCAAACAAATGGAAAAAGATGATGAAAAACCACTTCTCTGAAATAAGTCTCTTGTGAAAAACAAATAAATAAAAAAACCATAGAATTTCATCTGAAAATAAACAGAAATGTCCAGCATAATTAAGCACTTAGAATGGTAGGAAAGAATTCCCACCTGCTCATAATGGGCTCAACCTCTAAAAAATGTTTGTCTTACAACAGTAATAATAATGAGATAAAAGTCTCATTTGTATGGTAATATCATTATATGTTTCTTACTTTTAGGAAAAGAGTTGGAAAAAAAGTAAAAACTGAATTCACCTACCAATTCTGTACTCTTAACTTTTAATATCACATTTACTTTATTTTGAAAGATAGATGAAAACATTAAATGTTCAAATATAGAACAGGGCAATGTTTTCCAAATGGAAGCAAGGGTAAGTAACTGAGGATTTATATTAAAGAGAAACACAATTCTGTAAGAGTAGCTTTGGGAGCACTGTAACATAAAATGAGCTGAAGCTAACAGTTTTGGAAGGGCACTAACTGCTATGCAATCTTTTAGAAAGATTAAGAAATTATTTTCCTCAGTATCCTGGTTTAAAGTCCTTTCCATGTGTAACTAAATAGAGGGAAACCTTAACAGTACCTAAACAAATGTCTAGGAAAACAATACCATGGGCTAAAATTCTCATGTCCCAACTCCCTCCTTACTAGAGATATGCGACCACTTTCAGAAGGAAACACCTGATCAAAGTTTAAAAACAATAACAACAACATCCCCATGGATTGGGATGATAACCAGTCTTGGAGTGAACATATTTAATATGTCAGGTCATTTATTACTTCTCTCCATCCTTGACTTAATTGAAGTATTTAGGAAAAAGATTTTTCAGGATGACCTGAAAAGTTAAGATGAATTTTTTTTAGTTTGATAAATCTAAATTAATTGAACTTTCACTTCAGCTCTATAACTGTTTTGTCTTATGGAATTTTGTTTGATTGGGAATGTTATAAATTGTGAGTAAAAATGGCTTGTATCAGAGAGATTTTGAAATGGATTTATGCTTTCTTTTGAATTTCTCTCCACATAGAGATGCTTAGAATTACATTAATCTAATTAATAAAATTTGTCTGTAGTAGGCTTGTGGCCAGAATGCAAAGTACTGATTTTTTTTTCTTCCACATGATGAATGTACCAAAAAACTGTTGTTGTTGTTGTTGTTGTTATTGTTTTTCTATTTTTGATGTCAAGATGAAGATCAAAGAAAGGACCAGACCTATTTCTTTTCCAGAACCCCTTTAATTCTAGTTCCTTCCCTTCGTTGATTATTTCCCATTCATCCTGCACGTAGCTTGATTGTACATAATTGTTTGCCCGTTTTCCCCTCATTGGACTGTGAACTCCTTGAGAGCAAGAGCTGTCTTTTGCCTGTTTTTGTATACCCAACACTTAGCACAGTGTCTGGCTTAATAAATGTTTATTGACTGGCTGACTGTCAGGTGATAATAATGGACAGTAGAGAGAAAGCTAAACTTTCAAACTCATGTTTTGCTTCTGTTTTCTCTTTCAACCAAAATTAACTTTGAACTGAGAAAGATGAAAGACAAATGGTTTCCAAGGAGGAGAAATTAAAAACAAAATAGCATCTAGGTGTTCTCAGTGAGGTCTCACTGTATAATAATAGCTAATTATATAACTAATATTTATATCGTGCTTTAAAATTTCTGAACTGCTTTACATGTATTCTCTCATTTGATCCTTACTGTACACCTGAGAGATAGGTGCTATTGTTATCCCCATTTTACTGTTAAAGAAACTAAGCCAGACAGAGGTTATTAGTTGAATTTAGCCAGTCAGCCAGGATTTCAACTCATAGTTTCCTAATGCCATCTCTTGCAGTCTGTCCACCACCCAGCTTCCTCCCTGACTGAACTGTTATCAGTGCACCCTTCATTCTTTTTTCTCTACAATTATCTGAACAGGATAGGGGCCCAGGTGGATTGATTTTACTATGACCAAAGTTCTCAGTTCTTGAGTCTTGGACATTTCAGTAGGACTTAAGAACAGCCTAGATTTTTCACTCCTCCTGTTTAAACTATGATCTATTGTTGTCATTCAGTCGTTTTAGTCATGTCTGATTCTTCATGACCCCATTTAGGCTTTTTTTGGCAAAGATACTAGACTGGTTTGCCATTTCCTTCTCCAGCTCACGTTGTAGATGAGGAAACTATATTTGTCTACATGTTATTTGAATTTTTTTTCTAAATAATAGTGCTAACTTAGGAATTTCCCTGAAAATATATCTAGACTATTTCTACTGTTGAGATGAAAATAATAAAGTAAAATACCTTTTGTCAGTAGGAAAAGTCCCTGTTAAGAGTGATCAGGACAGTTGGCTTTTATCACTTCTAAATAAAAGGAAAATTATTTAAGTGAATGGCTATAAAGGAATTAAAAAAAAAAGTTCTATTTAAATTGACAGGGAAATCTAAAAAAGATTGCTGTTTAAAATTGGCAAGTAATAGAAGGGATTTTTGTGTTTGTATCATTCAGCTATTATAATAGTATAGGGATGAGAAAAAGTACGAGAGCCTAAAAATTCTGATTTGGGAGTTACAGGTAAGATCATCAAGAGAGGGGCAGCTAGGTGGTACAGTGGATAGAGCACTGGCCCTGAACTCAAGAGGACCTGAGTTCAATTGTGGCCTCAGACCAAACACTTGACACTTACTAGCTGTGTGACCCTGGGCAAGTCACTTAAGCCCAATTGCCTAAAAATTAAAAAAAAAACCCAAAAACAAAAACAAAAGGTCACCAAGAGAGACTGTAGAGAGAAGAGAAACAAGGACAAATATTTGAGAGACATCCATAATTAAGGGATGGAAGAAGAGTAAAGAGCCAGTGGATGAGAAGTAAGAACATTGTATAGAAAGGAAGGAGAACCCTAAGAACATAGTATCAGAAGAATCCAAAAGAAAAGAAGGTCCACTTTCAATTGAATTCTTGAAGGTATACTCAAATGCCATATCTTTTCCTACCTTTTGGACTTCAGAAGAATTAAGAGAACTATTTCCTTTTAGTGGACATAGAGAATAGAGTATTGATGTTTACGTGAGGCAGAAATTAATGTAGATGATTGAAATATCTTTATTCCCCATCAAGGCCAATGCTATTCCTTGATTGGAAGTTTTTCCTGGTAGTCTCAAAGCTACTTAAGGACTTCCATGTGGCCTCTTAATTAATGTATAATATCTTGTGAGTATAAGTAGAATAGAAAAGCTTTTATTAAGTATTTCCTTTTATTGTAACTACTGTGGTAAGCTTTGAGAATACAAATAGAAAGGGGAGGCAGAATTCACTCTCAATGAACTCATGCTCTATTTGGGGAAGATAATATAGAAAGATGGATGACAGATGGAAAGGCCTGGTGATATTTAGGTTCTGTCAGGGAAAGTATTAGAGTAAATATAAAAAAACCCAAAGACCTTGGGAAACAATTGGCAGAAAAGATAGTTCCTGACTGAGAGAATAGGATGCAAGGGTGAGTCTCTTTTACAAGTTTTCAAAAAGGATAAAAGAATTCATTAATAATTTCTGTATTGTAAATAGGAGTGGTTGAAAATCTGACCTAATTCCATACAAGAACTCCACCTCAAAACCTTAAGAAAGTCAGAGAATAAAGGAGCATTATTTATCTCTGAGTCAATGGGATAGGGTGTTCACATAGTACAAAAGATCTTTTAAGCAACACCCATTGAGAATTTATATAAAAGAAATTAGATTCTTCTGAGAGTTCAATTATATACACCCCAGAAGCTGCTAATTGTTCAGCAAAATTTTCTGCTCTGAGAACACCAATATCCAGCCCTCAGTGAGTCTGGTAACTATCGACTGTGTGTGTATGTATATTAATGTTTGAGTGAATGTACATGAATGCATCTCTGTGTATTTTATTATCTGCTTGATCAATAAAACTTCTTAAATGACAGATTCTTATGAGCTAATAAATATTTGAAGATGGGAATTGTATAGCCAGTGATTGGCCCTGAGCATTCCCTCTTATCTAGGTGATGCATTTGTATAGCGAATTGGGCCCTAGAATCAGGGAGACCTGAGTTTACATCTTGCCTCAGACACTTAATACCTTTGTTACCCTGTTCAAATTACTTAACCTTTGTTTACCTCAGTTTCCTAAACTGTAAAATGATTATAACAATAGCACTCACCTCTGAAGGTTATTGTGAGAATCAAATGAGATAATATTTGTGAATAGCGTATAGTAGGTGTTGTATAAATCTTTATTTCCTTGACCTTCCCCCTTCTCTTCTAGTTTAGCATATTTACTGGCTATACCATAATTGGAAGCATTTTTTTGTTGTTTTTATACAATTTTAAGTCAATTGGACTTTAACTCTTTTAATTAATTAATTTTATGTACATTTTGTATATTCACTTAAAACCAAGTTTTGTTTTCATTTTTCTCATTGAGAAACTTCGATTATATTTTTAACTTAAACTGAATAGATATGGTGTTGCTTTTCTTCACAGTTTATCAGTGATTACTAAAATTATTGACCCAGATTATCATATTGTTTCTCTGTCGGCTAAACAAATGGATAAAATGAATTGGTGGAAGATACACAAACTGATCATTCTCCCCTGTTGCAGCCTCTTTGTTTTATGTGTAGAGGCATGCCTTGAACACTATGAAATACTGTGAGTTCCTTTCCTAGGATCACCTGAAGGTAGAGCCAGAACAGGAACTTATCAGGAGATTACTAGTGGAATGCCCTAGTAATCTGCCCTTTGTCCTATGCTATTGGATGTTTGCATCTGTGATTTGCAGAGAAGGTGCTAAATTACATTGGTAGAGGGAGTTTCCTCAAACAGGAATTCCTGATACCAATGAAATCACTAGTCAGTTCCCATCCCTATTTCTATAGATTAGGAGTTCTTAATCTTTTATTGTGTCATGGACCTCCTTGACAGTCTTGTTTTCCTTTTATTTGCTAGATGCTAATGGCCTTCTTCTCAGAATAGTGTTTTTAGAAATGAACAGAATAAAATATATATAGTATTATCAAGGAAATCAGTGATATTTAAAAAACAAAACAAGGTCTATGGACTGTAAGCTAAAAACCCTTGTTATAAATGAACTAGATGAGTAAACTAGGTGTCATAGTGGATAGATAAGAGTGCCAGGCCTGGAGTCAGAAAGACTCATCTTAAGTTCAAATCTGGCCTCAGACACCTTACCATGTGACCCTGGGAAAGTCACTTAACCCTGTTTGCTTTAGTTTCCTCATGTGTCAAGTGAGCTAGAGAAGGAAATGGCAAATCAGTATCTTTGCCAAGAAGACCCCAAATGAGATTATGAAGAATTGGACACAACTAATTGAGAAAACAACAATAACAACAATAACAATGACCAGGAATATGAGATTAGAGATAATGCCATATAGTTTAGAAGATTATAGCAGTCTTCAGATTGAGTACAAATTAAGATTGAGCTGTCTTTGAATATTTGATGGGCTATCATGCAGAAGAGGAATTTGACTAGTAGTGCTTAGAAGCAGGAAATTAAATTAAATTAAAAAATTTAAAAAAGTAGAGGGCAGAACTCAAAGAAAAGGCTGACGTTTCAAAGAGCATATTTAAGTTTGATGCAAGGAAAAACTTCACAATAATTAAAGCTGTCCAAACATGGAATGGGCTTCCTCATTGGAGGTAGTCAAATAAATGATTACCTGTTAATTTACAGGGAGGAGTAGATACATATTTACAGGGAGGAGTATATATATATATAGAGAGAGAGAGACTCCCTGAAGATCTACTTGGGGTTTAGGTTAAAGGTCTTTGGTTCAGCTGGCATTTCCTTATTTGCAGATCCATAACAACTGTGAAAAAAAAACAACTTTGATTCATGTTGTAATAAAACAGGAGAATGATTTTCTTTAAATAATAATCATTATGTTAATAAAACACTTCATTAACATGCACTATAAACACTAGTATAGTAGCACTAAGCGAACTGCCTTGTGTTTTGCTTACTTCTTAGGGATGGAAAGTCATGGTGAAAGGTCAGTAATGTGGAAGCTACAAGAATATTACTTCCAAATGAGAGGGAAGTCTGCTCAGGGACTGGCAAAGTGTAGGTTGCATTGAGTCTGAAAGCCAAATATCAGTAGATGTAATCACATCTCACAGTGCTGCATCACTACTGCTACATCAGTCCTAAAAGTTCAACCTCAGCAGTGGAAGGAGAGGAAATCTCAAATTTTCTACAAACTCATGAAGACACTAAACATGCCACTATTTTTCATCTCCTTGCTTCCATTTTTCTTCTTTTTTACTGAATTCTTTTAGAAACTTTGACATTTTACTAAGCTTATATCTTTTTGGTTATAGGTTGGGGTAGTTGGCCTCTTCTACTTCTAAGATTCTGTGATAGTATACAAACCATCTCTCCTCTCATCCCATTTCATTTCTCTGATACTGAAGAACTGAATTTCTAATAGGTAGAGCAAAGGACCTCTCTGGAAATCCATTAAGGAAGAGAAATCATGGCAATGACATCAATGAATTTGACTCTTGGTGCATGTGAATATCTTGGAGAAGGTGACTGCTCAATGCAATAAAGAGTGAAGGAAGCAAAAGGTCAGTGTGGTAAGAAAAGTAAAGTTCACAGTGATAAGAGTACCACCAAAGCTAGCTAAGGTGAATGGAAGATCCAATGGCTGTCATCAGGAAGAAAAATGCCTTTGCCTTTACCACAGAATCTTCCATGGTAATTGTTTCTGTACTGTAGACAATATGGTGAGGTAGCCTTTTGAGGCTATGCCTTGAAAACTACCAAAAAAATTTTAATGATTATTTATCTTGCCTTTCACATGTTTTGCTTTAAGAACATGTGCATGGGGGGCAGCTAGGTGGCGCAGTGGATAGAGCACCAGTCCTGAAGTCAGGAGGACCCGAGTTCAAATCTGGCCTCAGACTAAACACTTGACACTTACTAGTTGTGTGACCCTGGGCAAGTCACTTAACCCCAATTGCCTTAAAAAAAAAGAATGTGTGCATAAGTAAGTCATGGTTAATTAAACATAAAGCTAATCCATTCCATTAAAAACAAATTCCTAAGGGAAATTAAACAAGCTAAGGAAGAGGGGAAAAGGCTTAGGAAGAGAGGGAAAATAGCAATTCAAGAAAGTAAGTTATTTTAAAGAGTATTATAAACACAGATTTGTTAGTAGTATATTGAAACATCTTAATGGAAAGAAAATTTTAATTTGATCCAAAAAAGAAAAATTACCCTTGAGTTGATAAGCATTACTTTTTAATTAATTTTTTGTTTCCTCCTCAAGATTGTAAAAAATAGGGGCAGCTAGGTGGCGCAGTGGATAGCACACCGGCCCTGGATTCAGGAGGACCTGACTTCAAATCCGGCCTCAGTCACATAACACTTACTAGCTGTGTGACCCTGGGCAAGTCACTTAACCCCATTGCCTAGCGCGCCCCCCCCCAAAAAAAAAGATTGTAAAAAATAGTTCATGTATTTATATAAAAGTTTTAACAGAATTTTCACATGGATTAGATAGATAGATAGATAGATAGATGGATAGATGATGGATGGATGGATGGATGGATGGATGGATGGATAGATAGATAGATAGATAGATAGATAGATAGATAGATAGATAGATGGATGGATGATGGATGGATGGATGGATGGATGAATAGATAGATAGATAGACAGACAGACATTTATTAATCACTTAAAATGTTCCAGGTACTGTGCTAAATGCTGAGGACACTGATAAAAAGAAGCAAAACAGTCCTTGCCTGCAACACTCCACCTCCCTACTCTTTACATTTTTATTAGCTGTCCTCCATGCCTCGAATGCTTTCCCTTTCCCACTCTTGCCTCTGAGCTTCCCTGGCTTCCTGTAAGACTCAACTCAGATCCCACCAGTGACATTGTTCGCTTTACTATCTCTTTCACATGACACTCCATCTCTCAATGTTGGGCATTTTCATTAACTGTCCCTGGCATCTTCTTCTTCCTCATTTCTGCCTCCTGGCTTCCTTGGCTTCCTTCAAATCTACAGTAAAGTTCTACCTTCAAGAAACTTTTCCTAGGTCTTACTTACTTAGACCTTGCCTAAGAGAATATCTCCAGTTTATCATGGATACATTTTGTTTGCATGTTGGCTCCTCTATTAGACTGTGAGCTCCTGAGGGCAGAGACTTGTACCTTTGTTTGTATCCCTGCTGTCTAGCATGGTGCAGGATGCTTGATAAATGTTTGTTGACTGGACCCTAATGCTTAGTTCAGTGCTTAGATAATAATAAGGATTTAGTAATATTTAATGACCAACTGGAATATCAAAATAACCTTGTAAAGTAGTTAGGACAGCTAATATATTTTACTGCTAGCTGTCAGAGAAGTAATCTAAGGTTCAGAAAGATGGAGACTTCTTCAAAGTCATACAACTAGTAAAAAGATATTGATGTGAAATTTTGCATGGCTATTGGACCACCTCTACCTTTTGCTTAGAGACCCTTAACTAAGGACTTAGGTTATGCTGATCAGAACTCAGTCAGATTGAAAATTTGATGCAAGGAGTTTTCTCACACTTATATGTCTTAAACAGTCCATATGTCTTATCTGAAAACTTGCCCTATGCTGATCAATTAGTTTTTTTTTTTTAATGTAGCTAACATAAAAGTAAGCCACCCATGACAGCTTTTTAATATAAAGTTATGTTAGGCCTCCTTCGTTCCTGTGTCTTTTCATTATTTGTCTTGGAATTCTTGACCTTTTTACTACTACAAATAAATGTTGTTATAATTTTTCCTGATTTTCCTGAAACACCCCCTTGCCAATTGTATTGCTATCCTCTGCTATACCATTAAATTGGGATTCCTAAACCATTAATCTGACCATGCTATTCCTCTGCTCAAGAAAATTCGTTTGTTCCTGATTATCTCTGAAATAAAATATAAACTTATATTTAAAATATAAAATCCTTCACAATCATGCTTCAGTCTATCTTTCCAATTATGTTACTTCCTATTACTCTGCGTTTTAATCAAATTGACATACTTGGCACGACACTCTATCTCCTATGTCCATTTCTGTACACAAGCTGTCCCCCATACTCTATTTCTGCCTCTTAGAATCCTTAGCTCTTTTCAGGGTTTAGCTCAGCTACTACCTTCTACACTGGGATTTTCCTGATTCCCCAAAATGTTAATGCTGTCTCCTTCATACTGAACTCATACTTCATATTTAATATTTTTATTTCATATATGTGTGTGTGTGTGTGTGTGTGTGTGTGTGTGTATTGTTGTCATTGGAGTCTTGTCACAGTCTTTGTGACCCATTTGGGGTTTTCTTGGCAAGTGAGTGTGTGTGTGTGTGTGTGTGTGTGTGTGTCTGTTTCCATGTTGTTTACTACCAGTAGAGTATAAACTCTTTGAAGCAGGGCCTGTTTTCGTTTTCATCTTTGCATCTATAATGCATAGCATATTGCCTGGAACATAGCAAATATTTAATAAATAATTCTTTAATGGAAGTGAATTAAATTGAAAGTCCATTCTTTTGGCTTTTACAGAATTCCTGTTATGCTCATCTTTTCTGATTTTAATTCAGTTCTGGAAAATTACTTTCTACTGAGATATTTTTTCAGTTCCACATTTGCCATTCTGCATTTTAGAGCCCTTTCTGTTTTGGAGAAAATCACTATTGTATTTTATAAATTTTACATTTATGCTTGAGTAGAGAATGTAGGTGTTGAAGCTGATAGAATACTGGGCCTAGAGTTGGGAAGATGAATTCAAATCTCTCCTCAGACACATCCTAGCTGTGTGACCCTGGGCAAATGACTTAACCACTTTTTGCTTCATTTCTTCATCTTTAAAAAAAGGGCCAAAAAACCCCACTATCAAGCCTTATATTGTTTGGCCCCTCCCCTGTTCTACCAAAGCTGGATGACTTTAATACATTTACCATTAAGAGTAGCTTTGACAGAATCCCTGTCAGTCTCTAAGAGCAGACAACTTCAGCTGGTCCCCCCAGATTCTTTCCTTTGACATTCTTATAGAGGTCCTTTTTTCTTTGTACTAGATACTAGCATTCTAAGCAAGTCTATACTGGTAGGACCTTTCCCCAGTCATAGTTGGCTTCTTTCTTTTCCACTAGGGCTAAGGGATTTTAATACTCTCCTTTATAATGGGTAGAGAGGATCAGCTGTGATCATAGCTTAAGGAAAACTTCCAGGGAACAAGATAGATACCACTGTTGTCAAAACTTAAAATCTGAGCAAGATGGATAGAGTGTAGAGTGCACTAGGTAAAACTAGGCAGGGTAGATTTATAATACAACCTTCTGTTATCTTTTAAGTAGGAATTGTCTTATGGGTAGATGTTTAATTTCATCACTTTGTGGGTGGGATAGGCTAACAATTATTTTCTTATTTGGTGCATTACTTGTTTGAGTAGTAAGGGGTAGAAGGTGGTATGAGAGACAACTTCATAATCTGTCTTTTAATCCATCTGGACCACAGTTTCCTTATCTATAAAAACACAATATAGATGCCCTCAAGGGTGACTTTTGGTCCTATATTCTGTGATCCTAAGAAGAAAAAAAATTAAAGAATGTGACAACCTACAAAAAAGTTAATATTAACCTTCATAGTGACTTCAATGCAAAGATAGGTACAAATGATGATAGCTACAAACCTGTTGGAAAATATAATTTTGAATCTAGCAATCAGTGAGACTGTAGCTTGTCAATTACCAAGGAACCTCATATATACATACATAAAATCAATGTGTGTTTGTGTATAATACAGCTATACATATATACTGATTTTATATGTAATTATATGAGGTTTCTTATAATCAGTATATATATATGCATAGTATGTATATATGTATGTATAAAAGATATATATTTGCATATATACATTAGGCTTATATGTTTCTTTATAATGAAACTACTGGATATTTTTTCCTCCTAACGAATCACGAAAAATCAAATTGACTATTTTAGCAGACAGAAAATAAGTAGTTACTGATATGTGTAAGTCATTTCTGAATTAGCTGTCTGTGTACAGTATCAAATTAGAAGAGATAAGGCACAGTATACAATTATAGCAACTTCAGCCCAACCTGATTAAATAAGTTGTTGACTCCACACAACCGACCTCCAAGTCTGAAACCCCATTGGAGAGCAAATACTCTTATCTCTGTTGAACAAAATAGTCAAGGGCAATATTGTGTAATCCATTCTCAGTGTTTTGTTAAACATTATGAAGGAGGAAGATGCTGTGAAAAGAAGTTGAGAGGGACCTACAAAGGTTTTAATACAGGAACCAGCTAAGCCAGATTATTCTCAAACCATTAAAACCAGGAGGACAACAAATATACTTGAAATGGAGCAAATCTATGAGTACTTCTACAGTGATTTATTCTCATCGCCAGTAATAATGGAAATGCAACATTTCAACTGTACTACTTTAGTACCTGATGTATATTCCATGAAGAAGTGGCCATATTAATTGTGATGAAATTGGGAAGAATTGTTAGATTTGATCAAATACACACAGAGGAAATTAAAACTAAATGCAACTCAATTTTAAAAACAATTGGATATATTTTAAAGTTATCTTGATGGGTAGAAGGTTCCCATGGAATTGAAAAGGTCACAGATGATAGCAGATGAAAGCAGCTGATAAGACAATGGCAACCAATGATCTGTATGCCTAATTTCTAACTTCTATGAAGTCTTTAACTGAATGTTCTATCCGTACATTGAGGGGTACCCATAAAGAAAATGTGGCAAGGATCTCAATGACATTCATGGTCTCACAAAAGTTTAGTCTAGCCATTCACAAAAGAAAAACAAAGTTAATACAGACTATATTTTCTCCACATTGTGACATATATTTATGTAAACAACCTACTAAGTCTTAACAACATGTATGTGTTACATATAGATGATGAGCTAAGCACAAAATTAAGTAGAAGAAAATCATGCTGAATTATATTTTGAATATTGTTTTTAGTAATCTCATGCCACTTGCTGCCGCAAGGGCCTCTGTTTTTTATTACTGCTTATCTTCTGATGAGGGATCCATTTGAGTCACGGAATACCACTATTTCATAAGAGTAATAACAATAAAATAATGGCTAACATTTATGTAGTATTTTAAGGTTGGTGGCAGAGTGCTTTACAAATGTTGTCTTATTTTAGCCTTAAAACCACCAAACCACCCTGAAAGGTAATTGCTATTATTATGCCCATTTAACAGATGAGCAAATTGAGGCAAATAGGTTAACTGACTTGCCCAGGGTCATATAGCTAATAATATTCTAAGGACAGATGTGAATCCAGGTTTTCCTGACTCCAGGTCCAGTACTCTATCCACTGTTCCATTTATCAGGAAACCCAGGCTGTATTATTTTAGCATGATGAACTAACTACACTCTTAAAAAATCACATCAAAGACATTATCAAGCTGCGTGCTTGAAAATTACAGGAACCAGGCATGTAGAAATTTTATTTATTGGTCTGGACAAAATGATTTCACTGGTGTAGGTTCATAGACCAATGTGAAGATAAAGAAGCTCCAGGTGAAGAAACTTACCGATACATATTGGCATATTGTGCACCTTAGATTCTTAAAAGAGTTGCTGTGTGCATTAAGAGTTTGAGGCTGGGCTCACCTGTCCATATTTATCAAAGACAGAATTGAACCCAGCACTTCCTGATTCTGAAGCTTTCTCTCTCCCTGTGCTATGTGACCTCCCTCCTATGTAGAAATTGTGAGGGATGATAAATGCATCTATGAATAGAAGGAAAGAAGAGTAGTGTCTTGAAAACCTATAGAGAAGAGAGCATCAGGGAGAAGAAGTTGATCAACAGTGTGAGAGACTGCAGAGAGCTGAAAAAAATGATGACTGAGACAAAGTCATTGGATTGGACATTAGGAGATCATTGGTAACTTTGGGCAGAACAGTTTTTGCGGAATGATGAGGTCAGAAGCTGGGTTGTAAGGAGTTAAGAAGAAAGTAAGAGGAGAAAAAGTGAAGGCACTCATTGTAGATCACCTTCTCAAGGAGTTAGCCATAAAGGGCAGCAGAGATATAAGATGAGAGCTGTGATGGAAGGATCAAGTGAGGCCTTTTTGAAGATGAGGCAGTCATGGATATATTTGTAAGCAATAGAGAAGGAGCCAGTAGACCAAGAGAGACTGAAGAAAAGTGATAGGGCACAACAGTGAGGGGGGATGACAGAGGGGGCAGTCTTTTGGAGAAGAGGGTATAGAATAGGGTCACTTATGCAGTAGAGGGATTTGCCTTGACAAAGAGTAGCGCCACCTCTTCATGCAAGATGAGTCAAGTAGGAGATAGTGGCAGAAAGTATCTGAGTAATATAAAATGAGAAAAAGGAGAAAAAATGAGCTCTCAGTGAATAGCTTAATTTTTTTCAGTAAAATATGCAGCAAGGTTCTCAGCTGAGAGGCAAATACTTGTTGATTAATGAAGAGATAAACTTGTAGAATAGGTTATGCAACTCCATGCAGTGATGGAAAAGAAGCACAATTTTAATGGCTATAACCTGAGTGGGGAACAAAGAGGGAAAATCTAGGACAGGGAGTAGTAAATGGAAATAGTCTGAGTGAAAGGAAATGTGTTAATGTTTTCCTATTTGCATATTGTCATCATACAAGTGATTATTTTCTTGTAAGTCTGGCACTGATTATTTTCTCAGGAGTCCATCAAGATGACAGACCTTGGAAGAAATAATGAAAAAAGATTAGACTTTGAATTACATTAGAAGATTTATCCAACTGGACTAAGTCTATCCTTCCTTCCTTCCTTTTTCTTTCTCTTTTCTTCCTCTTCTCCTTCTTTTGATTTTTTTTTGTTTTTTTTTCCCTTAATCTGCCATAATATCACATTAGAAAGAAAATTTTAATACTAGGAAAGAGAGGCTAATATTCATGATGGAGTTCTACATGGTTTATGTTTAAGATGAAAAACCGAACTACATGGGAAATTCAGCAAGCAAATAGAGACATCAGAGAGAGTTCCAGTGGCTCAGTAGATTTAAAGCATAATCCTGGGAATCGGGCCCACTGACCTCTGCTACTGCAATCTGGAATAGTTGTAGGCTAATCACCTAACCTCTACTCTCCTTCAGTTGTATCTAGAGGGATAACACGTACCATGGAGATACTGCAAAATACTTAGTGTCACTTGAGTTCTTAATGATAGCTAAATAAAACTGCCTTCATGACAGGAATGAATGGTCATGATTAGACAGATGTTAGAACTCCTTTTTGCTTCAGACAGAGGTGACTTGGAATAATTCCGTTGAAACCACAGAGAAATTAGTCTGTATTCTAAATGAATGGGAAATGTTTATGTCAGGATCTTAATCCCAAGATCATAGAAAGAAGAGATTATCATTTGAGAGAGAGAGAGAGAGAGATCTTTTTAGCTAGTCTTTCTTAACAAAATGTAAACTAAATGTAAACTTATTAAACTAAATATAAAACGTAATGAGTTGTTGAATAACCTATCCGTGTCACCTAATAGTGGACACAAGATATGTAGAAACACATGGAAAAATGTAGCTTTAATTAATTGATTTCATAAGTGTGGGCAATATTTCCACTGATTCAGTTGGCATTCCCTCATGATCTGGGGTTGAATAACTTTGTGAGTTGCTGTAAACAAAGAATAAACAAATGAATGATTGAAAAAATAAATGAATGAAAAGAAAGATGATCAATAATAAATGAAATTCTTCTCTTAGATTGTGGGGACTTAGTAGGTGCTTAATAAATGTTTATTGACTGAGTAATAGCCACCCTCTAGGAATGAGCATCTCTGCACTTACCTAGAATGACCGTCCAATGACAGTCATACATTTTTTTTTTTTGCCAGGATTTGCCAGAGCCTGTGGTTCATTGACATAACCTTTTGGAAACTCACGGTTACTTCCATGTCCTGGCGAGGTACAAGAATAAGAATTTAGTTGAGGATTTAATAAAATATTATAGTTATATGACAGGTTTCATCTTGTTTATCAGAATATTTCTCAAAACAAAAATCAGTAATAAAAATTTATCATGTGCCAATTATATGACAAGTACTATGCTAGACGCTTGGGATACAAAAAGAGACAAAAGACAATCCCTGCCCTCAAAGAGCTTATAATCTAATGGTTTCGACAACATGCAAACGTATATTACAAAGCAAGCTATATGAAGGAAAAATAGGAAATAATTAACAGAGGGAAAGCAGTATAATTAATAGCGATTAGAAAACTTTTGTATGTGGAAAATAAGAACAGCAAAAAACAAGTAATTAAAGGTCATAGAGTGAGTGAGGATTACAATGTCATGGTTGGGACTTTACCACATGATTGAATTGAAGTGAGAATGGAATGAGCTTCTCACATTCACTTAAATATGGACCACATGCAGGAAATACTAGTTCAGTATAGATTGGTACCCTTTCTTGGTACAGAACAAGGTTTCTTAACCTTTTCTGTGTCATAGACCCCTTTGGAAAAGGAAAAGAGAACAAGTATTTTTAAGCGCCTCCTTTGTGCCAGGCACTGTGCTAAGCACTTTACAGATATTTCATTTGATCCTCACATCCTTTGGCAGCCTGATGGACTCCTCAGAATAATATTTTTAAAGGCATAAAGTATGATACATAAGATTACTGAGGAAAACAATTATATTGAAATAAGGTATAACTTTTTTCATTCAGGTCCATGGACCCCACAGGGTCCATGGACCCCAAATTAAGAGCCTCTGCTATAGAAGAAAGCACACATCCTATGCTTTAAAAACAGCATTTGGTAACGTTGATAGGTATCAAAAGAAGATAAGAGGCCTTCTAATTACAGTAAAAAACAAGCAAGCAAACAAAAATAAACTATACACAGTATAGATGTTGCCTCTCAACAATTATAATGATGGTAGAGGGGGATTCTCCAAAGAATTCAAGCAAACAAAATATAAAACCCACAAAATACAGCATTTCCCTAAATGTCCTCAAAAAGCCATCTGTCATTTTTCACAGGTGTAAAGTTTTCTTTTTAAAAAGGGAAATAAATTAGGCTTAGTTGTCTAATTAAGGAAAGGCAAAGACTCATGGATAAAGCTTTGAAAAAGAAATCAGTTCTAGTCTGAGTTAGTCCTCTCACCCAAAATATTGCTGTCAGTTGTTTTTGTTTGCCTTTTAATGTTGAATTACCATATTTCTGGGTGGGGTAGCTATTTTCCCTTCATGGCCATTCATTCTTGATCACCACAAATATCAGAATTGTATTAGTACCTTTTCAAATATCAAGGCTTGTTCCATTCTAAGTATGCTATCTTTTTTGTCTGTGGCCACCAGAGTCTCTGAGTTCATTTCCCAACCTGAACTACAGCTAAGAATCCCATTGCTACCAAATACCACTTTTTAATGAATTGAAGTTTTCCACTCTACTCACTTATCTACTTGGTAAACCCTCTTCTTCTCTAGAGGGGCCTGTGCAATCAGGTATGAAGAGACATGTGATGGCAGTGGATCCCTGCTGGCCCACAGAATAGGTTTCCTGCAGGGGAGATAGAATGTGATGTGAAATACAAGCTGTCAACTCTTGCTTAGCACCTGTGCTGAACTAAAACTGGCGAAGCAGCCAACAAAAAAGAACATATACCATCTTTACTTGTGGGTGTCAGTGAGCCGTACAATTATGCAGGGGCACCAGTAAGGCCAACGCTTAACCCAGGGTGGACTAAGAAGGTTGGTCTTGACCCATACGCTTGGAAAAACTGGTCCTCGTCCTCTTCTACAACAACAAAAATGAAGCATTCCTTACCTACGTCCTCCTAGGCATTTCGTGTAACCTTGCTTCAGTTTCTTCATCTGTAAGATGGACATGAGGATAACCACAGCATTTATCTCAGTGATTGCCATGAGGATCAAAATGAGATAAAGCACATAAAGTGCTTTGCTAATGTTAAAGTGTTATATCAATATATTAAAAATGCTATATAAATATATGATTGTCATCATCACAATTATCATTATTGGGAGGCATGGATAAAAGTAATGTAGTATGAAAAGAGATGGATGGGTTGCAGAATGTTATTGGAGGGAATACTCAATGGTGAACTCACAATCCATTTGAGTATTAATTATTACCGAGGCAGCTAGGTGCAAAGGACATAAGAGTCATGAGAACCTGAGTTCAAATCTAGCCTTAGACACTTACTAACTGTGCAAGTATCTAGGCTAGTCAATTAACCTCTGTTTGCCTTAGTTTCCTCATATCTGGAATGGGGATAATTATAGCACCTACCTCTCAAGGTTGTTTCGAAGATCAAAAGCGTTAATCATTTTATTTATTTTTTATTTTTTATTTTTTAATTTTTTTTAATTTTTTACATATGCTTTTGAGTTGAAAATTTTTCTCCCTTTTCCTCCCCCCCACCCTCCCCAAGACAGCGCACAATCTGATACAGGCTTTACATTTACATACCCATTAAACATATTTTCACATTAGTGAAGTTGTAAGTGAAAATTAAAACCAATATGAGGAACCATCAGAAAGAGGAAACAAAACTCAACAGAAGGTAAAACTAAGTGATAGCGATTCGACTTCCATAATTCTTTCTTTGAATGTGAACAGGCTTATCCATCCCGAGGCCTCTGGAAATGTCTTAGATCCTCATAATGCTGAGAAAGGTTCAGTTTAACAATCTTAGTCATTGCATAACGTGGCTGTTATTGTGTACAAAGTCCTCTTGGTTCTGCTCACTTCACTCAGCATCAGACCATATAAGTCTTTCCAGGTTTTTCTGAAATCAGCCTGTTCATCATTTTTGCACATTTTTGTGGCCCTTTGGGCATAGTTCCAAATTGTTCTCCAAAATGGTTGGATTACTTCACAACTCCACCAACAATGTATTTTAGTGTCCCAATTTCCCCACATCCTCGCCAACATTTATCATTTTCCTGTTTTGTCATGTTGGCCAATCTCATAGGTGTGATGTGGTACCTCAGAGTTGTTTTGATTTGCATTTCTCTAATCAATAACGATTTAGAGCATTTTTTCCTATGACTATAGGTGGCTTTAATTTCTTCATCTGAGAACTGTCTGTTCATATCCTTTGACCATTTATCAGTTGGGGAATGGCTTGTGTTCTTATAAATTTGTCTTAATTCTCTATATATTTTAGAAATGAGGCCTTTATCAGAAAGACTGGTTGTAAAAATTCTTTCCCAATTTTCTACCTTCCTTCTAATCTTAGTTGCATTGGCTTTGTTTGTGCAAAAACTTTTCAATTTAATGTAATCAAAATGATCCTGTTTGGTCATGAATTCTTCTGTTCTCCATAGATCTGATAGGTAAACTATTCCTTGTTCTCCCAGTTTACTTATGGTATCAGCCTTTATATCTAAGTCCTGAACCCATTTTGACTTTATTTTGGTATATGATGTGAGATTTGGGTCTATGCCTAGTTTCTGCCATACTCTTTTCCAGTTTTCCCAGCAGTTTTTTTCAAAGAGTGGGTTCTTATCCCAGAAGCTGGGGTCTTTGGGTTTATCAAATAATAGATTACTATAGTCATTGACTACTGTGTCTTGCATATTTAACCTATTCCACTGATCCACCTCCCTATTTCTTAGCCAGTACCAAGCAGTTTTGATGATTGCTGCTTTATAATACAATTTAAGATCTGGAATTGCTAGGCCACCTTCCCCTGCATTTCTTTTCATTAGTTCCTTTGATATTCTGGACCTTTTGTTTTTCCAAATGAATCTTGTTATTATTTTTTCTAACTCTATAAAATAATTTTTGGTAGTTTGATTGGTATGGCACTGAATAAGTAAATTAGCTTAGGTAGGATTGTCATTTTTATTATATTAGCTCGGCCTACCCATGAGCAACTGATGTTTTTCCAATTATTTAGATCTGATTTTATTTGTGTGAAAAGTGTTTTGTAATTGTGTTCATAGAGTTCCTGGGTTTGTTTCGGGAGGTAGACTCCTAAATATTTTATAATGTCTACAGTAAGTTTAAATGGGATTTCTCTTTCTATCTCTTGCTGTTGGGCTTTGTTGGTAATATATAGAAATGCTGATGATTTATGTTTTATTTTATAGCCTGCAACTTTGCTAAAGTTGTTTATTATTTCAAGTAGTTTTTTACTTGATTCTCTAGGATTCTCTAAGTATATCATCATGTCATCTGCAAAGAGTGATAGCTTTGTTTCTTCTTTGCCTATTCTAATGCCTTCAATTTCTTTTTCTTCTCTTATTGCTAAAGCTAAGGTTTCCAGTACAATATTGAATAACAGTGGTGATAATGGACATCCTTGTTTCACCCCGATCTTATTGGAAATGCTTCTAGCCTGTCCCCATTACATATAATGCTTGCTGAAGGTTTTAGATAATGCTATTTATTATTTTAAGGAAGACTCCATTTATACCTATGCTTTCTAGTGTTTTTAATAGGAATGGGTGTTGTATTTTATCAAAAGCTTTTTCTGCATCTATTGAGATGATCATGTGGTTTCTGTTGGTTTTGTTGTTGATATGCTCAATGATGCTGATAGTTTTCCTAATATTGAACCAACCCTGCATTCCTGGTATAAATCCTACCTGGTCATAGTGTATTATTCTTGTGATAAGTTGCTGCAATCTACTTGCTATATTTTGTTTAAAATTTTTGCATCTATATTCATTAGAGAAATTGGTCTATAATTTTCTTTCTCTATTTTGACTCTTCCTGGTTTAGGTATCAACACCATATTTGTATCATAAAAAGAATTTGGTAAGACTCCTTCTTCACCTATTTTCCCAAATAGTCTATATAGTATTGGAATTAATTGTTCTTTAAATGTTTGATAGAATTCGCATGTAAATCCATCTGGCCCTGGAGATTTTTTCCTAGGGAGTTCATCAATGGCTTGTTCAATTTCTTTTTCTGAGATGGGGTTATTTAAGTATTTTACTTCCTCTTCGGTTAATCTGGGCAATTTATATTTTTGTAAATATGTATCCATTTCACTAAGATTGTCAAATTTGTTGGCATATAGTTGGGCAAAATAATTCCTAATTATTGTTTTAATTTCCTCTTCCTTGGTGGTAGCTTCGCCCTTTTCATTCTTGATACTAGTAATTTGGTTTTCTTCTTTCTTTTTTTAATTAAATTAACCAAAGGCTTATCTATTTTATTGTTTTTTCATAAAACCAGCTCTTAGTTTTATTTATTAGTTCAATAGTTTTCTTAATTTCAATTTTATTAATTTTTCCTTTGGTTTTCAATATTTCTAATTTGGTGTTTAGTTGAGGATTTTTAATTTGTTCTTTTTCTAGTTTTTTTTGTATGCCCAATTCATTAATCTCCTCTTTTTCTATTTTATTTATGTAAGCATTTAGAGATATAAAACTTCCCCTAAGAACTGCTTTCGCTGCATCCCATAGGTTTTGGTATGTTGTCTCATTATTGTCATTCTCTTGAATGAAATTATTGATTGTTTCTATGATTTGTTGTTTGACCCAATCATTTTTTAGGATTAGATTATTTAGTTTCCAATTATTTTTTAGTCTATCTTTCCATGGCCCTTTATTACATATAATTTTTATTGCATCATGATCTGAAAAGGATGCATTTAATATTTCTGCCTTTCTGCATTGGATTGTGAGGTTTTTATGCCCTAGTACATGGTCAATTTTTGTGTATGTGCCATGTACTGCGAGAAAAAAGTATATTCCTTTCTATCCCCATTCAGTTTTCTCCAGAGGTCTATCATACCTAACTTTTCTAATGTTCTATTCACCTCCTTGACTTCTTTCTTGTTTATTTTGTGGTTAGACTTATCTAGTGTAGAGAGGGGGAGGTTCAGGTCCCCCACTAGTACAGTTTTGCTGTCTGTTTCTTCCTGTAACTCCCTGAACTTCTCCTGTAAGAATTTGGATGCTATACCATTTGGTGCATTATATTTAGTAATGATATTACTTCATTGTCTATGGTGCCTTTTAGCAGGATGTAGTTTCCTTCCTTATCTCTTTTGATTAGATCTATTTTTGCTTTTGCTTTGTCTGAGATCAGGATTGCTACCCCTGCTTTTTTACTTCAGCTGAGCATAATATATTCTGCTCCAGCCTTTTACCTTTACCCTGTATGTGTCACTCTTTTTCAAATGTGTTTCCTGTAAACAAAAAATTGTAGAATTATGGTTTTTAATCCATTCTGCAATCCATTTTATGGGAGAGTTCATCCCATTCACATTCACAGGTATGATTACTATCTGTGTCTTTTTCTCCATCCTTTTCCCCCTACTTATGCTTTTCTTTCTCCTTTTTCCTTTCCCCCCCTTCACTAGTGTTTTGCTTTTGACCACCACCTCCTTCAGTCCCTTCCCCTTTTATTATCCCTTTCCCTTTTCTTCCCCTTTACTTCTTACTGCTTCTTTCCCTCCCTTTTCTTTCCCCTTTTCCCTCCTACTGCCTATAGGGCAAGTTAGATTTCTATACCTAACTGATTATATTATGCCCTTCTTGAGCCAAATCTGATGAGAGTAAGGTTCAAACAATGCTCCCCCCCCTTTCCCTCTGCTGTAATAGGATTTTGTGTCTTTTCCTGTAATGTAATTTACCCTTGTCTGCCTCCTCCTTTCTCAGTACTTTTCTAAGATAGATTGATCCACTTATTTGGATCCATTTAACCCACTTGATTAGATTTTTTTTTATCATTACATCAAAGTCAACTAATATCCACCCTCTTTATGTATACTCCTTTAACAAGGTGTAATAACAATACAGTTCTCAAGGGTTGCAAGTCTCATATTCCCTTGTAGGGGTTTAAACAGCCCCCCCCCATTAACAACATATTGTATCCTTCTGTCCCATTTACCTTTTTAAGTCCTTCTTGAGTCCTGTACTTGAAGATCAAATTTTTTGTTGAGCTCTGGTCTTTTTATCAGGAAAGTTTGGAAGTCTCCTATTTGTTGAATATCCACCTCCTCCCTTGAAAAATGATGCTCATTTTTGCTGGGTAATTGATCCTTGGCTGCATTCCAAGCTCCTTTGCCTTATGGAATATCATGTTCCATGCCCTGTGGTCTTTTAATGTAGAAGCTGCAAGGTCCTGTGTAATCCTGACTGTGGTTCCATGATATTTAAATTTTTTCTTTCTGGCTGCTTGCAGCACCTTCTCTTTCATCTGGTAATTTTGGAATTTTGCTATTATATTCTTGGCTTGTCAATTTGGGATCTCTTTCAGGTGGTGAGGTGGATTCTTTCTATGGTTATTTTCCCTTCTGGTTCTAGGACTTCTGGGCAGTTTTCCTTTATGATTTCCTGAAAGATACTGTCCAGGCTCTTTTTTTCATCATGATTTTCAGGTAGTCCAATAATTTTTAAATTGTCTCTCCTGAGTCGATTTTCCAGGTCGGTTGTTTTACTGATGAGGTATTTTACATTTTCATCATTTTTTCATTTTTTTGTTTCTGTTTGACTGATTCTTGCTCTCTCATAGAGACATTAGTTTCCATTTGTCCAATTCTAGTTTTTAACAGATTGTTTTCTTCTGTTAGTTTTTGTACTTCCTTCTTCAATTGGCCAGTTGTGCTTTTTAGGGACTTGTTTCCTTCAGCATACTCTTCTGTTAGATTTTGTACTTCCTTCTTCAATAGGCCAATTGTGTTTTTTAGGGACTTGTTTTCTTCAGTGTACTCTTCTGTTAGTTTTTGTCCTTCCTTCTTCAGTTGGCCAATTGTGGTTTTTAGGGACTTGTTTTCTTCAGTGTATTTTTTTTCCAGTTGGCCAATTGTATTTTTGAAGGACTCTTCTACCTCTCTCATTAGACTTTTAAAATCCTTCTTGAGCTCTTATAAGAAGGCTTTTTGGGCTTCAGACCAGTTCATATTCCCTTTTGTTGTTGCAGATGTGGGTTTGTTGACAATGTTGTCCTCTTCAGAATTTCTGTCTTGATCTTCACTCTTCTCATAACATGAGTCTATGGTACGTTTCTTTTTACTCATGGTGTTTCCTTATTCCCTGGCCTTTAAAGAGATTGAGCTCTTCTGCTGGGGAACAGAGGGCACTGACCCAAGCTTCTTGTGTTGGGAGCCTAGGTCTTGGTCACTGGCTTTGCATTCTGGGGCCTCTTATGCTGGGATTTGGAGGCTGTAGGTTTCTGGCAGCTTACCTTCTGTTGGGCTGGAATCAGGAAGGCTGGAACTTTCAGACAATTCTAGGTTGCCTGCTTTTCCTTTCCTTTAGCTTTCTTCTGCTCCTTTTAGATGGCTGCTGCAGGATGTTTATCTGCCTGGGGCCCCCTGCAGTGTTGTCTCTCTCTGCTAATGCACTGGGAGATTCCTTTGCGGTGGATTGCCAAGACTCCTTGTGGTTTTCTGAGCTGATTTCCACCGGTTCCCCCCCCCCTCAGTGAGGCACTCGGAAGTCCTGGTGTTGGTGTTGGCCTGCTCTACCACCTGGGCTTCAGGATCTCTTCACAATTGGGGGCTTCAGGGCTCCTACAGCTCACCTGGTGTTGGGTTGTAATCAGCAAGGTCTGGGCTTTGGGAAGCCTTTAGGTTGTTTTCTTCACTTCCTTTCAGATGAATGCCGTAGGGTACTTATCCGCCTGAGGCCCCTTGTTTTTGCTGAGGCACTGGGAGACCCGTTTGCTGGGCTACTGCACTGCTGCTCCTTGTCTTTCTTCTAGTTCAGATGTTCCAGGGTTGGTTTTTTTTCTGGGCTATTTTCTGGGTTTTCAGAGGTTGATAGGGGAGAGTGAGAGCGACTACCTTTTCACTCAGCCATTGGCTCCCGGAAGCGGAAAAGGAGTTAATCATTTTAAAACACTTAGCACAGTGTTTGATACGTAGTGTTATATTATTATTAGCTATTGTTATTATCATTATCAACATTATTATGAGTGTGAGCACCTCCCCCCCTTGCTAATCAGATCATAGTCCTCTATTTAATAGAGTGGCTGGAACACAGAACGTATGAATGTAGTAGAATAGAAAGTCCTCAAATGCAACACTTTGACTGAATCCAAACTTCACCAAACAAAACCCTTAATAAAAGGATCTGTTATGTGAAACGGACTCAATCAAAAGGCTTCACTCAAGGACCTAGAAGGGTCACATGTTTCCTCAAGGCCACAGGTTCTTTACCTCTGGGATAGAAAGGTAGATTGGATTCAGACTATTAAGGACTATAGATACTAGGCTAAATAGTTGTCCTTTGGGAACATAGGTATGGGAAATAGGGAAATATTGAAGGTGTGAGCTGGGAAGTGGCATTGAAAAAGTTATTTTGGTAGTTAAGTTTTGTAATATTTCCTGAAAAATTTTAATTGAGTTAGCCAAAACATTATTAAGGTGATATTATGTTTCCATTATATTCCTTGAGAGAAATAATTCAATTCAAGAAACACTTATAAAGTACCTTCTGTACAAGGCTCTGGGAGAGATGCAGCCTTTATATAAGCACAGTCCCTTCCTTTGTTTAACTTAGAGTGGTGGGACACCTAAAAGCAATGACTGATGAGTGCATTAGGTACAAATTAAAAAATCTTGGGGTGAAATAATTGGTGAGAGCATTAGGTACAAAATTAAAACTCTTAGGGCAAAATAAATGATCACTACTGAGTTTGGGAATTGAGGAAGTCTTTTTGATAGGGCCTTTTGAGTTATTTCTTAATAACTCAAAAGGGGGCCATCTTCAGTCATCCTGATCTATATCTTGCCACTGGACCCAGATGACTCCAGAGGAGAAAGTGAGGCTGGTGACCTTGCGTAGTGCTCCCTCACTGAAATCCAGTTCACTCGCAAGTCATAGCATCATCTTCATGATGTCACAGTCCTCTTTGACAATGAAGGACAAACAACAAAAATAAATCAAGAAGGGTAGAACAAAATGAGGGGTCACTCTAAGGTCACTCTGGACAAATTACCTTTCCCTATTGGATTTTAAACATCTTGAGGGCAGTAGTTTTCCTCTTTATGCCACCAGCTCCTATGTAGTGTCTTATGCATAGTAAATTTTTAATAAATATTTGTTTAATTAAATTGGGTTGAATGAATGCTGCAATTGTGAAAAATCTTTGTATCACTTGTACTGGGTAGAATCAAAATTACAAAGCCTTTGAATTATATGGAAATTATTTATTACATCATCTTTGACCTCCTGGGAAATAAAACATATTTTTTATCCTTTGTTGGCACAAGGAAAACAAATATTTCTGCTGTTCATAACTAAGTTGTCTATATTGCCTAAATTCCAATCATAGATCCTATTCTTGATTTCTCAAACGCTTCCCGTTAACTTTTAGTAAATACTTTAGAAAGGAACTTTTTGTAAAATTAAATCCAAGAAATTTATTACTGAATATTTATCTGAAATATCTATTACTTGTGGTACTGTTTGTAAAAAGAAGGGTTTTAGGTTGCTATAGTAATGTCATATAATTTTTTTCCCCTCCTTATAAAATTGAACTACAATTCATTGAAGCCCTAGCTCTACAAGAACTCTTACCCTAAGGAAGAATTTATTTAACAACCCCTGTAAGAATGTGAAAGTTATTTCTTTTATTTGTTTATATGGAAAACATCTTAAAAGTCAGTGCAATTCAGGTAAATGGAAAGCAATTGTCTTTAATTCATTTGTAAAATAAATGAATTTATCGAAGATATCACCTAGAAATAGTCTGAATTACATTATAGATCAGGGTTGGGTTTTTATTTATTTGTTTGTTTGTTTTTTTCCATATGCTTTTGAGTTGAAAATTTTTCTCCCTTTTTCTCCCCCCCACACTCTCCGAGACGGCACACAATCTGACATAGGCTTTACATTTACGTACCCATTAAACATATTTTCACATTAGTGAAGTTGTAAGTAAAAATTATAACCAATAGGAGGAACCATCAGAAAGATGAAACAAAACTCAACAGAAGGTAAAAATTAGTGAGAGCGATTTGACTTCCATAGTTCTTTCTTTGGATGTGGACAGCATTTTCCATCCCGAGGCCTCTGGAGATGTCTTAGATCCTCGTAATGCTGAGAAGTGTTCAGTTTAACATTCTTAGTCATTGCATAACGTGGCTGCTATTGTGTACAAAGTGCTCTTGGTTCTGCTCACTTCACTCAGCATCAGACCATATTAGATCAGGGTTTATTGAGTAGAAAGATGGCTTCAACAAGGTTCAGGATCCAAGGTAGATGCTTTTAAGTCCTGCATATCTTCTGGTTAGTGACTTTGGACAAGTTATTTACCCTTGGTGAATTATAATTACAACCTCAAAGGATACTATGAGCATAATTGGAATGAAGACTATAAAGCTTTGAGAAGAATGACTATATGACTGAGATGTTTAATTAAAAAAATCGGTAAAATCTTTCAGTCATCTCGTCTGAGCCTAACCAGGAAATTTTTTCCCTCAAATGTTTGAAGGTACATTTCCCCCAGTACTTGTGGGTTTAGGATGATAGGGGTTCTCAGGATGTGTGCCTATGTGAAATTAAGCTGACATGACTATGTTAATCAGCTTCATATAAACTTTCCATTAAGCATAAAGATTCCCATTTGGATTAGCGGCAGTTGGATTGGGAGGCCTGGATGCAGTTTGCCCCCCACATTTGATTTATTCCACAGTCATACCATTGGTATGACATAGAAGGTCTTTGGATCTATCACTTCATTTCTCTGTGTCTCACTTTGAATGTTCTTACTATTTAAGTGCTCTGCCAATCTGGAAAGTGTGAGTGGATTTTATGGCATGAAGATATTTTTATCATTTTCATACTAAAAGTATACTTATTTCTCTGGTTCCATGTCCCTTTCCCCTCTAGCACATCGCACCTTTTGTCCTTTTCATAAAATGTGAAGAGCAGTTTCTCATTAACACACCTTGGAGAAAAACAGTGGGCGAAATTTCCATTCATAGTCCTACCATTTTAAATGACATTATCAAAATAAAAAAGGCTTATCAAATTAATGAAAATGAGGAAGCCAGTGAACTACAATGGGCTCACAATGGGTTTTGGGGGTTTTTTTGCACATTTATGTACTGTAGTATGTAAAAAGTATGTTAAATTTTCTATTCCTTATAATGGAACTCATCTATAGCTCTGAAGGCAGAAAATAGCTCCTTTTTCATGCCCATATTTTGATTGTCTGTTACAAAGCCATGATTTCATAGAATAACTGGAATTGATATAGCACTTATCTACATTATCTCTTTTGAGCTTCATATTAAGCCTGTGTGGGTAGTTTTACTAGTATTGTTCTCACCAATTTTTGAAAGAAGGAAACGAAGATGTAGAGAGGTTAAATGTTTGTCCAAGATTACAGAGGAAGTAAGTGTATGTGTATGGTGGGGATTCAAACTCAGGTCTTTCTGATTCCAAGCCCAGCACTCTATCCATTACACCGTGCTCTCTCTCACCAAATCCAATGCATACACAATAAATACATTCACAATACTTACACACAAATACATATATACATATATATATATATATATATATACATATACACATGTTGTGTTATTAATATATGGCACATGTGCACATGCATATTTGTTTGTATGTGCACATAATAAACACATATACACATACATACCAGACACGCCTATACATATGTGTGTGAATGTGTATATATAAACATGTATATGTGTATGTTCCATAAATATCGAGATATATATACATGAATACAGATATAAATGTGTATGTACACAAAGAGAGGATTTTAGAGAAAGCTATTTTCTTGTGAATACATGTAATTAATAATTAGCACAGACTAGAAAACTTGGTGGAAGAGCCCATAATCATCTCCCCCCCCATGCACACATACAGATATGTATACAGTACTCATTGCACTATTACTAACTGAACTCTAAACTAGCCTTTGAAATTGTTATGTGATCTTTAACAGACAAGCCAGTGGAAAACTAATCAATACCATTCAATGGTTCGTTTTAGACATATACTACATTGAGTGAAAATTGATTTCACTTTCTTTATAAGCTAATACTCAAATGAAACAAAAAACTAACAATGTGGGTATATTTTCCTTTTTATACATCTTAACCATGAGTTTACAGGGATTAAAAGGACACATGTTAAATGACCACAAAAGGCTGAGAGGTTATTGTCCTTTGAGACACTGTACTTTTATATGCTTCTCTATTACATCTCTGTGTTCTTAAATGTTACATGAAATTACGTATAATTATTGCCGTACTATTAATTAAATGTTAATGTTCTTACTTCTTGAAAACTTTTTAAATAATAAATTTACTTCCTTTTAATAGAACAACAAAGAAGTACTTACATGTTTGTAATATTGATGTATTTAAAGATGTCTCACACTTAGACTTGCCAGGATAATCCTTTATAAAAGTAGAACAGAATAAACCAAAACCTTAGTCGGCAGTTTTTTAATTGCATGAGACTATGTATATAAATAAGGATTTAGTATATTCTGAAAGGATGTTAGTAATTCATTCTCACAGGTTTGAAGAGAAAAGGATTCTTTGTCATCTCATATTTCCCCTTTCACTTAGCTATGAACCACCAGTTGCCAATCCTGTTAATTAATTTAACATTTTTAATTATTATATTTGATCTCAGAGGAAGTATGTGAAATTTCTAGGTTGGCAGGTAATACTGAATTTTCTTGTGTAGTTAAATGCCAAACTTAGGTGGGAATGAGTTCCTGGGAGTTGTCACATTATTATGTAGCCAGTCATACCTATTTGATAGTGGGTCAGAGGTGCGTAAGAAATCTATGATCAAAAGATTGCAGGCTCATAGATTTAGTGCTGACATGCCATGTAGTCTGATGTCCTCATATTTTACAAATGAGAAAACTCAAAACCACAAAAGTTAAGTGACTAACTCTAGGTCAGACAGGTGTTAAAGTAGTCAAGCTGGGATTCTAACCCACGTCTTGTTATTGCAAATCCTGCTCTTTCCTCTGTACTTCACTGTTGTTGCCTCTTTGCTCCGTACTGTGCCTGCATTCCAAGAGAAGGCTAGAGTACACTCAGAAATTGTGGAGATATATAACATGATGGAACCTGTGCTTAGGGGTGGCAGTTCTCTGTGTAAGAATGTGTTAGGAATCTACCAGCCCATTTACAACACCCAACCCCAACCTGAGAAAGAATTTTATATTATCAAGTGACAACTGCCACTTAAAGTGACTATACACATTACCCTGAAACTGTGTATATAATTATAATCCCAAAGGATAATATATATCTGTGTGAATAACTGGAATTTCAATGATACGCAAATTTAGGAGTACTCAATAGTACAAATTTGACAGGCCTTGAAAAGAGTTCTTTGAAATGTGTGAACATGATCTATGCTCATTCTAAAGGATGGCATGTATCATCAGTATTATATCCATTACCAGTAATATGGTTGTTTGAGAGAAAGACAAAGAATGGGGACAGGAGTATGAGAGATAAATGTGAAATACGAAAGACTCCTGAGGTTAAAGATGACCAGGACAGGAAAGAGGAGCTGAGGTACTCTAGGAGAGAAGGGATACTTTGGGGGAAGTGAGGGAGTACTAAAGAGAGGAACTGGAGATATGGGAAGAATATTATGAATGACATCTTTCTGAAACTTATGGAGTTGCCTATATCATTGAGAGGTTAAGTGACTTGCTGAGGGTCACAAAGTTGGTATGTCAGAGGTTGGACTTTAACCCATATATTCCTGGGTTCAAGGCCAATTCTCAGTTTATTATGCCATAGCTTCTGCCTCATACATATGTGTGTGTGTGTGTGTGTGTATACACATACACACACATACATACATACAAATGAATAGGTATGTATGTGTGTGGGGTGTTTAGGCAGGACTAGCACCTGTGGTGTGAGGGCTTGTGGAGCACTTAGAGCTTGGTCAGACATCGAAGATGCCAAGGTTGTCTACTTCATCCTGAGCCATTGCCAAAGGTCCTGACTTTTGTCCTGCCACTGGACTTCAATGACTCTGGAAGAGAGAGGGAGGCTGACAGCTTTATACAGCTCTGCCTTACTTAATTCCATTTCACATACAATCCAAGACATCATCCTGTGAAGTCATTGATCCTCTGAAAACGAAGGGCAAACAACATATGCGTATATACACGTGTGTTACAAACGCAAGGAAATATTACTAGTTATATGGAAGAGATACTGCTGTTGGCTTAGGTATATAGTCAATATCTGAGTACATGCAGATACATTATTATACTTCAGAAATCCTAAAATCATAGAATGTTAGAGCTAGAAGGGCCCTTATTATCTGGTCCAATTTCTTTACATTTATCATTGGGGAAAAGATTTCGACAGGTCCCTTAAAAACTTTATTCACTAAACATCCATTAAGCATCTCAGAAATATACTCAGTGGAGGAAACAGTTTTGACATGTAGAAAATGAAAGTGTTGTGTAAAGAAATGTTTGCTTACTTGCCTCTTGGTGTCATAGTTGACCCACATATTTATCCTGTAAAAACCCCGCTGGCATTGCTTATAGAATCACTGTATGGAAAGACATTGCTGGTCCATTATACAGTCAATTATTTAAGTGTATGAGGATATATTGTGAAGCTTTAAAAATCTGAAAGTAACAGAATATTAGTGCTGGAAAAGCCATTGTTATCTGTTCCTACCTCCTTATTTTATCAGTTAAGAAACTGAAGACTAGATGCATTTAGTGACTTTCCTAAGGTTGTATACCATGTGAGTGCAAGAGTTGTAATCAGAATCTACATTGTCTGACTGCAAGTCCTATGCTATTTTCTCAGTATGACACTGCAGAAAGATGGAGAAGAAAGAAGGATATACATGGACACACACACACATAATGTATAGTTTATCTTAACTAGATTTGTGTTTGATCTTGAAGGTTCTCTCTTTGAATAGGTCCTTTCAGCATAGTTACGTTTTCCATTAGTCTTGGAGGCTTATAAAAATTATTTTTAACAAATAAATTATTCAAGTGTTTATACATCCTCTCTTTGCCATTTGAACATTGATCTTACAATTCTGAGCCAACTGATCATGCCCTTGACTTTAAAGTCATACTACAGTTAATACAGTAACTCTTCTTCCATCTAATCACCTCATGCTCCAATATTTTCTCCTATCTCATCTTCCCATTCCTTGATGGGGATTACCCAGTTTTGGAGAGCTGATTATTTGTGCTTTCTAATATGATAATTAGTTAATTTTATTAGCTAACATGCTAATAGGAGAACTCATCAATCCCACAGCTCTCCAAGATAATATTTATATTTTAACAGTAGTCTTCCAAATACAATGCCCAACATCTATTTCTTCAAACAAATGGCATTAGAAACATGATTTGAGGCTAATATAAGAGATGAGAATAGTAGGATGATAGGCCAATAAGAGAGCTATGTTTGCTAGGAGAGGCCATACTACAGTGCCTTTCAAATTATATCATACAGAAACTTGCCAGTATCCATTCTCTTGACTGCTGTGGTCATTAATTTTTTATTTAAATAAATATTAATAAAATAGCCATCCATGCTTACATATGGCATGAATCTAATGATGCATATTTATCTGATTTCCATATCAGCACAGGGAGACAACACATTAACATATTTATGTATAGACCTGAAATTTTTCTCTACTTTCTACTTATTCAGATGATGGAAAAAAATGTTGGGGTTGAGGGTTGGGAAAGCATGAAGAACTAACAATAGTGGAAATAATGTACTGATTTATAATACTATGACGATGGCAGATCATTACCCTTGGTCTATCCATCGACACTCAGCAATCACCAGTGGGGCCCATTGGACTCAAGGCTGATTACTATAGGTACGGGTTAGATCTGGGTGTTGAGGTAAAGAACAAATGGAAGTGGAAATAACGCATTAATTTGTAATATTGTAGGGACAGTAGAAGATCATCATGCTCTCCTTATCCACCTCCCCTCAGCAATCATCACTGGTGCTCACTTGACCAGGGCTGAGTACTGCATGTCTCTGAGAGCATTTTTGTTTATTTAGCATTATTTAGCTAATATTAATATAATACTATTATATATAATAAATAAAATTATTGTTATTATTTGTCATTATTGTTATCATCATATGGGGACTAGGAACTATCATAGATTGTGAGATGTTTGAGAACAGAGATTGTTTCATTCTTTACATACCTAGTGCTTTGTTCAGTGCCTACACATAGTTTCTCAAAGTGGGTGATCCTGCCCCCTGGGGCGGGTGGAGCAGTCCAGGGGGATGGTAGTAGCAGCGGGTGCCATTGGGGGACCTTGAATAAAAATAAGGGTTAACTTGACCTAATGGTGGGAGGGCACTGAGTAATTTTACTTTTTAAACAGGAGACAGTAGGCCAAATAAGTTTGGGAACGTCTGTACATAGAGCTTACTAAATGGTTATTGATTCATTGATAGTAACCATTCTACATTTCTTCCTTAGTAAATATGAATTTAAAAGTTCAAAATTCTGTAATTCCTTTTCTTGGGAACTCTAGGTGTTTCTGCATATTTAGATTTTCATGAAGAGAAGCAAAAGATGGCATCCAAATTATGTAAATAGTTGGAGGAGGAAGAGGAGTAATGGCAAGTAGCCGCAGCCGCAGTAGTGGTAGTAGCAGCAGTAGTACTAGCAGCAGTAGCGCCATCAGTAATAGCCAGCATTTATTTAATGCTCTAAATGTTAGAAAGCGCTTTCCCCCACTTCACCTATGAGAAAAGGAGTAGAATTGTTATCATCTCCAATTACATATAAGGAAACTGGGACACAAAGAAATTAAATGACTTGCTCGTTGACACACAGTTAGGATTTAATAACAATCTTTTTGACTCTAAGTCTAGTACACTCTCCGTAATCTTTTGGCTTTTAGTTTTACTTAAAAAAAATTCTGTGTATTGCAAAGATGATGTTATTGGGATGTCCAGGCATCTGGGAATTATTTATTAATGATAATTATCTTTGATATGTTTTTGTGCATCTGAGTTAGAGAATTAGGAAGTTTGATGAAAGGAAGCAGTGAGTCTTAAAAAGCCCAAAACTAATGTTCTAATTATATTCCGAACCAAGGCAACCACTCAGCTGTAAGATGGCAGCAATTCTACCATCTTCCAAGAATTGCTTTTAGGAATGAGTTCACTAAGGGCAAAGAATATTGAAAATATTGGACTAGATGATTTCTAAGGTTATTTCTCCTTTACTGTTCAGTTTCTGTGGTTGTAGTCATACCATTCATGGGACTATGGGGAAGGTTTTGTTAGAGAAAGCAATGATAGAGCTCATACTCATAAAATAAGTTAGATGGTAGAAAGGAAGATAGAGTTTATATAGCCTAGCATATGAACTACTTTTAAAACATCCCTGGCAGGTTGTCATCTAACCTCTGCTTGAACACCTCATGTAATGGAGAACTCACTGCTTTATAAGGAAACCTCTTGTATTTTGGACAGCTCTGATTCTTAGGAAGAATTGAGGGAATCATGGGAATTGAATGAACCACACTGAATCCATCTTGTTACTCAATTCTGTACAGTTCCCTTTCTATTCAATTATAGGTCTAATACAGTTTCTGTCTTATGAGAAAATTTTATTCAGTTATGGGAATTGTGAGAAAACTTTACACATTGTTTGAACCTAGCCCTGTATGGTTGGGAAGTTGGACCACTTCTACTGTTGCGAGAAACCCTTAACTAAGGATCTAAGTTATTCTGACCAGAAACTCAGTCAAATCTAAAGACTGATACAAGGAGTTTTCTCACAATTATACAAGCAATCCATGTGTCTTACCCAAAAACTGGTCCTGTATTGGTCAGTCAGTTACTCTTTCCTTGTGTTTTTGATTGAATACAGATACTTCATAGGGAGTGGGACACCTTTTTTTCTGATTTCAGGGAGTTGCACCTGTTTGCTCTTTCCCTCCCAACTCAGAGAACCCCTAATCTTTCCTCCAATTAGAAATCAGATGGCCTAATTTTGTATACTGGTTTATATCCTGTTAACTGTTTACTTTTAATGCATAAAAATCTGTCTCCTCCAGTGCCAAGCTGAGGTGGCCTGTTCCCAATTTGTTATGTAATTGGCATGCATTGCTTGCTAAATTGATAATTGTTAATTATTATATTTTTGTTAATGTTTTGTTATTTGTAATTTTTGTTAATATTTTGTTCATATAGGTATCATATTTTTAAGGTATTACTCTATTTCTTTTGCATTCTCAGTTTTGTTAATATGTAATTATTCATAATGTTTCTGATTTGTGATTGCACCATTGTGCTATTTATTGTTTTGATTTTCTTCCATCTTTTTTTTTAGTACTGTATATGTATTTACAAAGCATCTTACATACATCCTTATTTTAGCCGCACAGCAGCCCTGTGAGATAGGAACGAGATTATTATCCCCATTTGACAATTGGAAATTCAGGCTTAAATGGTTTTATTCGTGGTGTCCCATAGTATCAGAAGTGGGGAAAGCTTCCTTACCAAGACTGGCCAAATCTATACAAGTTAAATTTTTCCTAAAATAAACAGCATTACTTTGAAGTATGAAAATATACTTGAGCACCACAACTCTATAGATTATGCCTTCTGTAGCATCCTCATCTCCCATTACAGAATTTACCTCTCCTCCCACAGGAGTGTTCTACAGTGGGACTGCCTTGCTTCCTTACTCATTCTTCTATAGCCCCTCTTTTTGCTAAAAGACCATACGAGTTATTTTTCCTTCATCATTTACCATTGATTAATGAGTTCACATCATGTATTTTCCTATATCTTCTGTCTTCCCTCTCCCTTTTTGTGCACCCAACTATTCTGTAGCTTAGTCCCACACAATACATTTCTTGATCCATGGAGGGATTTTGAGATTTAGTCCGTGGTGTTTCAGGACAGTTCCTCCACTACTCTCTTCCCTCTCGATTAGAGGGTAGAGCCATGAACTCTTCAACCTCCTTCTAACAAGGAGGCACAGGATAGACATCTCATTTTCCACCCAACCACACTCATTTTGGACTCCTTTGACTTCTTCATCATGCCCTCAAGCTATGTACTTTCTCCTCTCCCATTTTTAGCTTTCTTTTGTGTATTATCTTCCCCCATTAGATTATAAGCTTTTTGAGAGTGGAGATTACACTTCTTTTTTACAAATTATATCCCCAGAGTTTAGCACAGTGCCTGGCATATAGGAAGTGCCTAGTAAATGTTCATTGCCTGTCCCTTCTGCTATTTCACTTTCATCTTTCTCATCTTTTACGAATATTTAGAAATTTTTTAATGGTCCCTCTGTTGTTATTTATTTATTGTTGTTTAGTCCCATAAGTGCCTTTCTGATTCTATTATTTTTTTTCTTTCAGTTGTCTCTGGATGAGGTAATTTCAAGATTTTTTTCATTGCTGATTGTGCCCAGGCTTCCAGATTGTGTCATTTTGGATTTCATCTTGAGGTCTTTTGCTTTTTCATAATGTTATTCCATTCCGTTCTGCAGCTTCTGATGGATGTAAAACGGTATTTGAATTTCCTTTCCTATGTATTTGAGATTTTTTTTAGATCTTTTAAACATCAATTTTTTTATAGAGGTAATGTACTCTTACAACTTTTTTTGGTTTTGGGTGTTTTTTTTTTAATAGATTGTCCTTTAATTAAGTATATTAGTATTCCAAAAAGTTCTTCTCTCCTTTGCTTCTTTGGGGAGACTCTCACCACTGTGCTAATTATTTCTGCTGTCAATCCATAAACTCTGCCATTTGTTTCTTTTAAATCTTCTTTTAATATTTTTATTTCTACCCTGAACCATGTGGGAACATCTACTGCAATTCTGTGCTGTCTTGGGTATCTAGAGTAGTCTAGGTTTCCTCCAGTGTTAGTTTAATTTCCTTTCTCTTTTCAGTATTTTTAGAGGCAGTTTTTGTCATTTAGATGTCAGGTAGCCATCTTCCTTTCTGGTTTAATATTTTCCCTGCTGTTTTATCTGGTTTTGCTCTAGATTTTAAACTGAATTTTCTCTTCCTAAGATCTTCGAAAGTTTTGGTCTTTTTTTTTTCTTATAATCCTTTGTTGCTCATTTTCTGGCTCCTTTCTCATTGACCATGGCTCCCACAACAGCTGTACCTCAAAGTAGTCTCAGTTTCCTCTCCACACTGGGGAATTCATTCTTCAAAATCATCAGTCCCTGCTCGGAATGTTATCTAGGAATACAAGACTGATCTCAGCTAGGTTCCTATCCCCTTTCCTTCAGGCCTAGAACATCCCCACATACATGCTGTTGCCCTACTCTGTGCCTTCAGTTCTTTAGTTGTCTGGCTGCTGCCCCAGAGTACACTCATAGGGTATGCTCTCACCTTCTATGATTCCCCTTCCTTCACAAGTATTGGGTAAAGTTGAAGTCTGCTTCCTGTAGCAACAGAATGGGTGTGATGTGAGGAGGGGCAAGGTATACTGATAAGAAGCTATAGTGACATCAGGGAAATTGTCGAGTGGATCCCAGAGAACAAGGTGGTGGGTCAGGTTGTATACCCTTCCAAAGAATATGGAAGCTGGTGAAGGAGAAGGTTGGTGCTGAGTTAAGAAATTAGGGATTAGAGATCTCTGCTGTTATTTCATAAGATTGTTACCTTTTTAGGCTTCTTGGTGTCTTGCTCTGAAGATATACGTATAATTACTGTAGCTATAGTACATGATTCCTCTTTTGGAGAGTTTTTAATAGTTAATTAGGACTAGAGTTAATAGTCCTCCATCTTGTTAGTCATGTGACTAACCATGCAACTGTGTTTTTACAACTTTTAAAAATTCTTGAATTGTATCTCACCTGCACTAAAAATAAGTTACTTAATTTGGCATGATACTGTAGCTATATGTAAAATGGGGCTGAATTTTTTCTGTTTCAGCATATATTCATTTCTTGCTGATGGAAAAGTTAATATATAAATCTGGTTTTCAAAATCTTTCATCAGTACAAGTAGCCCTTGCTATGTGAGGAAATGCTTTATGTTGAATCATTTTGCCAAATATAAAATGTTAAATTAACTCTTTTTTTCAGTATTAATGTTTCTTCTTTGTTGATCAGCAAAAGCATGTACTACATTAAGTGTAGCTATCACAAGTATTTGCCTCCCAAGAGAGTCTGGGTTGAATGTGTAACTTGAATTTTTCATCACATTGAATTTTATAGCTAAGTGTTTATTGTCCAGGGAATATAAGACTTAAATATATGTGTAATAGTAATTATGCTTCCACTTTTCCCGTTTATTCAGTGATTTTACGTTCTTTATAGCTGACTTCCAGTTATCCAGGTGAGTGTATTCTAAACTCTTTGAGGATGTGTAATCTTTAAACATTTTTGTTCACACAACTTCACCCAAATCCCTGGTGTGGGTTTGGGTCAAAGCCCGAGGCAGTGTTTTGCAACAGTTTGTTCTTAAGACCTAAGAAACAGGTCGACAAGGAAGCAATCATATACTACAAAATATCAGTGATGTATATGATTTTAATGATTGAACTTCTCTGGATCTCAGTTTCCTAATCTGTATATGGAGAAGATTCCATTAGATGAATTCTAATATTACTTATAGCTGTAGCATAATATGCCATGTTATTTGTTTTTGAGTTCATGGAAATTTATACCACAGCAATTTGTAAACATTTTGTCAAATTACTTGTCTTATTGTTAATATTCAGCCAAACTTTCAAATTTATCAGTTCTCAGTCCTAGCTGCTCTATGAGCTCATTCAAATTTATCAGTTCTCAGTCCTAGCTGCTCTATGAGCTCAATCACTGAAATGCAGGCAGCAATTTAAAGTCTGAAGATCCTGAACTAAATTTAGTTGTCAAAGATAGCTCAGAAATTAATGCCATTCTTTGTCCACACTCTGACACACAGATATTCACCTCTTTCTTTAAAGAAATAGGCATTCAAGAATATCTTTCTCATTGGTTGTACTGAAGCATAGTGTTATAGGGAGATGTGAACCCATTTTGTTTGGGGGAACTGAAAAATTAAAGAGTATAAGGCAATTACTGAAATCTGTACAATTTGATGTGTTCTAAAATAGAGTTATCAATCTCCTGCTGGCCATAAGCTATCTACAAAACGCCCAAGTGAGGCCACAACCAGATTAAAATGTAATTAGGATATATTTAACAGAACAATAAACATGTATTTCTTCTTTCTTCCTCTGATGTGTTTATAATATCACCCTTTCACACTCCTTATTTAGAGTTTCTTTTGCTTAAAACTAATCCCTCCCTTAATCTGCTCTCCCTCTTATTGCTTCTCCTCTTCTCTTCCTTCCATCCATTTACCTTTTGAATGAGATATGGTTTTTTTGCACTCAACTCTTTATGTGTGTATTCTTCCCTCCTTTTGACAAGTTCAGATGAGAATGAGGTTCAAGCATTCCCCACTTTCCCTACCCTTCCTTATTGTATACTTCTATTAGTGCATCTCAATTGTGTGTGATAATTTTCCTCTCCTGCTCCCTATCTCCAGGGTATTTCTATTCACTTCACTTTCTATTCTTCTCTGAAGGTCATCAAAATATATATTTGTTGTTCAGTCATTTCAACACGTCTGACTTCTTGTGACCCATTTGGGGTTTTCTTGGTAAAGATACTGTAGTGGTTTGCCATTCCTTCTCCAGCTCATTTACAGATGAGGAAACTGAGGCAAACAGGGTTAAGTAATTTGGCCAGGTCACACAGCTAGTAAATGTCTAAGGCTGGATTTAAACTCAAATCTTGCTCACTTCAGGCCTGGCCCTCTATCCACTTGTGCCAGCTAGCTTAACCTCTCTCTCTTTCTCTCCCCCTTCCTTGATATATAGCTCAAAAATTAAATAAAAACATTTAAACTCCTTTTTTTTTAACTCTTGCTACACATTTTATTTTTAGGAATTCTATTTCAATTTGTCCTTAAGCTGTGTTTTTCTTTGATGCTTTGCTTATAGGTATTTTGGAGTAACTCTCTTTTTTTAGGTTTTCATTTTAGACATCCTTGCGCTTTCTATGATAGTACTCTTTTTTTCTTTCTTTGCACATTTTCCCATGCTACTTCCAAATTTTAGACTTGGCTTTAGGGCCAGGCTGTCTGTATACTTCTGAAGGGAATGTCAGGGTTGGTCCTGCTGCTGCATTTGTGGGTTATTCAGTGTTATGTTATTCTAGGATTTCAGAGACAGTTTTGACTGGGGACCTCGAAACTATAAGTGCTCCCAAAGTAGTCTGACCCAGAGCAAATTCTGATAGCTACCTTCTTAATCTGAGCTCCACAAGTTCCTTATCTGGATTTGCACTTTGCCATACCCATTAGCTTGTCCCTGGTTTTAGTTCCAGTAGACTTCCTGGACTTGGCCATTATCAGACACCTGGAAAGTTCTGCAGTGGCAGAACTGCATGCCCCATTTTGGTCTGGTTATTTTACTATAGGCATCAAGCTAGAAGCTGGAACTGAGACTCTACCCTGCTCCTAGAGTCAGAACTACATAGTTACTTTTTCTTGTACTGAAGGTGTTCCTTAAGAGCTTTTAAGGTCTTTCCCCCCCCCCCAGTATTCTTTGTGTACCAGATAAATGCACTTGGGCTGCCCATCAGTTTTCTGTCTTTGTATAATAACCATCCCACCTACTTTTCCTATCATACATATCCTTGATGAAAGTCTGTGCATCAAGGAGCAAGTTCAGAGTTCATTCTTGGGTACTTGGTCTTGTTATCCTGGGATAAAACTCAACTCATCTAGTACAGAGGTTCTTTTTTTTTTTTAATGATTTTTGAAAAATTTCCCCCAATTACATTTGAAAACAATCCTTAACATTCATTTAAAAACTTTTTGAGTTCCAAATTCTCTCCCTTATTGAGAAGGCAAGCAATTTGATATAGGTTATACATGTGCCGTAGGACAACCTTTTTTGTGTCATGGATGTACCTGGCAAGGAGTTGATGATTCAGAACTGGAACTCAAGTGAAAGATTAGGAATGGATTTATACACCTGGGAATCAACTGCATAGAGATGATAAATTAGCCTATGGGAAATAATGAGGTCAATAAGGAAAAAATAGGAAAAAAAAAAAGATGGCCGAGGATAGAGCCTTCTTAGTTAGGGGATAAGTCTTGGATGATGATCCAGCAAAGGGGCCAGAAAAAGTTGTCAGGAAGATAGGAAGAGAACTTGGTCACCATAGAATTTAGGGAGAGCCACTCCTGAGGTAAACCTTAGAAACCAGGTCTGGCTGTGTACTAAGAACCTTCCTTTATCTAACTCTTCTCAAGGAACTAACAAGTCATGTTTGGGGGGAAAGGGAAGAGAATAAACATTACGTTCCAGGCTCTGTACTAAGCACTTTACGAATATTATCTCATTTGATTTGGGGGATATTTTCCCGTTACTCACAAAGCCAGCTCCCTCTTTTTATTACCTTAAGAACTCACTCTGTCTTTCATTTGAACTTTGTTAGGTAAAACCTCAAAGACTCCTAAGCTTCATCCCTCCAGCCTTTAAGGCCTCTTGGAAATAAGGACCCTGAACTCCCAGTGACTAGAAATAGCTTCACATCTGATTTGGGGAGAGATATGCACTGGGGAGATAAGATTTGGGAACCTGGTCACGACTCCATGCTTTTTCAGTGGTTAAGGTATTCCATCAGCTGTAACCATATATCCTAGCCTGGTAGCTCTGCAAGACATCTTGCCTTAGGGAAAGTTGCAGTAGTGTATATAGGCACATTCATATCACTACAAAAAGAAGTGGCCTTTACTGACCAATAAAATTTACATCTCACAGCAAGTTAGCTGGCAACAAAACTCTGTCCAAAGACAGCCTGAGGTTTTGCACTCTAGCCGTATTCTTCTTCTGCTCCACCATCACCCCCAGGAAGCTAATCTTTCCTGTACTACAGCCCAGCTTGTCAGCCCTTCCCAGGCTCACCTTTGTTCTAGTGCTCCTATCACAGAGATTCTTCCTGCTAGTATCAAGTATCCTTCATCATTGGACTGAATCCCCTATGTGTTCCCTGAAAGAGGGACTTTTGGCTCATTGCCATCTCAAGATCTCTCTGATCCAGATCTAAAGGATTTCAAACTGTTTCCCCCATTCCTACCTCCTTCTAAAGGCAATAGAATTAGCCTTGTGTAGCATGTGGTGGGGGAGGAGCAGTGGGTAAAGCATCAGTCATCTTGTTGTTTATGTTCACTAGGCAAGCCTTTTCTGTGGAGAAGTGAGTGCTCCAAAGCATGTAATTTGACCTCATTTCCATTTTTCCATGAAGACATAACTCCCAATATTAATGATTCTGAAGTCTTCAATTCCTTTCTTTGAAATTCAGCCACACGCTGATGACCTCTTCAAGCAGCAAATTGTATTTGTTTATTATGAACAGCATAAAGCAATTTTCTTTTATTCTAAATTTCATGTTCTTTTACTCACATCAGGTGAATTTCATTAAGGAATCTCTATTCCCTGGTTATGGTGTAGGATCATAAGGAATGGCTGTTCAGTTTTCAAAAAGTTTTGGAAATTTTAAAGTACTACTTATTTCAAGGTTGCTTCTGATTTGATACTTTGTAAGGTATTTATTGTTATGTTATACCATGTCTCTAAGTTTTGTCTTTATTTTAAATCCCATTACATAATACTTATAATCAGTTTTTTCCCTAGTTTCTGACCTTTTCATTCATTCTATCCTCATTTAATTGAGTTAATCATAACTTAGGTAGCACAATCTACCATGACTTGTGAATTGATTGAAATGACTAAGGAAACAAAGGTTCCAGCTTCCAAGGATATCAGTTTATTAAACAATGCATGCCAGTTGCATATGTAAGAAAGATCTTTCATTTCACATAACAAATTGAGACCAGGCTTCTTCAGCTTGGCACTGGACCCCCAAAACAGGGAGGCAGATGTTTATGCATTAAAAGCAAACAGTTAGCAGGATATAAATCAGTATACAAAATTAGATCATCTGATTTCCAATTGGAAGAAGGATTAGGGGCTCTCTGAGTTGGGAGGGGACAAGCAAACAGGTGCAACTCCCTGAAATCAGAAAAATAGGTGTCCTACTCCCCCACCAAGTGTCTGTATTCAGTTAACAAGAAAACAGTAATCGATTAGCTACTACAGAACCAATTTTCAGATAAGACGTGGGTTGATTGAGATGTATAATTGTGAGAAAACTCATTGCATCAATCTTCAGATCTGACTGGGTTTCTGGTAGCATAACCTAGGCCCTTAGTTAAGGGTCTTCAAGCAACAGGTGAAGGTGGTCCAGCTTCCCAGCCATGGAGGGCTAGATTCAAACAATGCAATAAAATTTTCCCACAATTCCCACAATTGAATAAAATTTTCTCATAAGACAGAAATTGGACTAGACCCATAACTGAATAGAAAGGGAACTGAGCTAGACCCAGAATTGAGTCACTAGATGGATTCATTGTGGTTCACTCAGTTCCCACATTACATGATTGAAACCTCAGACATTTTTTGTGCTTTTTTTCTGCCTGTTTCAAGCATCCTTTTATTTGTATAAATATTGTTTTTATTTTAAGTTAAAGTTTGCAGCTTGACCCTCCAATATCCCAAACCTTTACAATTCAGGTACAATGAAGAAGTGTTTTGTGAGTGTCTTTTGTTGTTTTAAATATTAAAAATTACTATTTACTTTTAGTTTTAAATTTAATAAGATCATTTTGTTGAAAGTTATATTGACTCAGTTACTTATTGTTCCCAGCCCTGCTTATTGATCAGTGTTGGGGGAAGCTCTGGTAGGGAGGAGACTTCAGGTCTGCAGTTTTTGTATCACCTTCTCTTTGTCAAGTACCCCTACCTGCAAAGTGTCACATTCTTGCTACCTTGGGGAGGGACTGAGATTCCAGGGCCCCATCTCTTGCTGAGGTAGATCTATCTGGATTTTCTTAAAGTCACCTATAAAAACTGCCCACACCTTGAGGCCATTGAGGATCTCTAATGATCAGCCATCAGTTTGCTGCTTTGACTTTGACTTATTTTTAATAAAATCTTTTTAATTCTCGTTGTCCTGAGTTTGGCTTCATTAATCAAGTGAAAGCCAAATAGGGATTGGAACTGTTATTACATTGATATAAGGTGCATTTTCTACCAGTGCGACTCAAGTTATAGAGAGCTGCAGAGGTCATTGAGAAATTAAGTGATTTGCCAAGGGTTACTGGGCACTGCCTCAGTCATACTGAGACCTGTTAAAGACCTTAGCTTAAAAAGGCCAAGATCTCCCAGTGCATCTAGGGCCATCTCTTATTGTCCTGGTCTATATCTTGCTGATAGACCAAGATGGCTTTGGAAGAGAAAGTGAGGCTGGTGACTTTGCACAGCCCTCCCTTACTTAAATCCACTTCATTTGCATGTCATGGCATCACCTCCCTGGTGTCATGGCCCTCTTTGAGAGTGAAGGATAAACAACAACAAGAAACATGTTCCAGAGGCTGGATGTGGAGGTGAGTCTTCCTGGTTCTGAAGCTCTGAAGTGCTATATTCCTGGCTCTGTGTAATATCCATTATACCACACTGACTCACCAGGTTAGTAGATACAAAGATAAAAAATAAAATATGCTGTCTCTCAAGGAACCTACGTTCTATCAATGTCTACTTTGAACTAAAATAATTACAATAACAATAAAGTAACATCTCACTTATGAAAAGGTCAGTTGCCCATTGATGTCAACAGCAAGGAACCAGAATGAAAGTAAATTAGCTACACATTTCTTGGACCAGTTTAAAGTCAATCTTAGCTTGAACCTGAAGTTGGCTGGGGGGGGGGGGCGGGAGCGGGGACACATATAGAAGTAGAGAATATTGGTATTAAAAGGACCCATACAGATCGTCTAATCCAACCTCCTCATTTTAGAGAAAAGGAAACTGAATCCCAGAGAGCTATAATTTGGGGAAATTAAAGAGTATGGTTGGAGTTCTTGGCTTGCATAAGCATAACCTTAGGCTATGATTATGTCTATGCATAAAACCACTTTAACTGAATTCAGATTTTTTTTTAAATCAGTTGAGTTCTGTGGAACAAACAGGTGTAAGGAAGGGTGAGGTGAATTAAGAGAGGGCAGGAGACTTGTTTATTTGGGGTCAGCAGGATGCCTGGCAGCCATTTTTCAACCAGCTCTCTTGACAATGTGCAGGCTCTGTCTGGAAGCCTGAATGTCTTAGGAAGGAAAGGCACATTTTAGCAAATGGGCATCAAGTGGTAGGAGACAGCTTTTTTTTTTCTTTCTGAAATCGTTTTATTCTGAAGCTTCAAAGGAAGTAAATTACAACCAACCATGGAGGTACTATTCAAATGAGATGTAGTGGATGGAATGCTGAGTTCTACAATTATTTTCCCCAACTTTTTAGCATTAGTTTTTTCCATGTCATCTAATTTTGCTGCAGAACATTTCTCATTTCTGCAAATTCTGTGTTGGCTAGGAAAGTGGAAAGGAGATCTCTGCCACACAGAGGTAAGATAGTGAGGCAGCAAGGTGTGGTAGGTTGGTAGATTACTAGGTCTCTAGGCAAGTTCACAGGTGGCCTCAGGCTTTTACTAGCTATTTGACTCTGGGCAAGTAAGTAGTTCGATCTCTGTTCGCCATAGTTTCTTCATTTGTAAAACGGGGATAATAATAGGACCCACCTCCTATAGAGAAAGCAAGGAAGTTCCAGAAAAAACATCTATTTCTGCTTCATTAACTATACTAAAACTGTGTGGATCACAACAAAATGTGGCAAGTCCTCAGAGAGATGGGAGTACCATATCATCTTATTTGTCTGCTGTGCAGCCTGTATGCAGGCCAAGAAGCAACAGGTAGAACTGAACATGGAATAACTGATTGGTTTAAGATTGGAAAACGAGTAGAACAAAGCAGTATATTGTCACCTTATTTATTTAACTTATATATAGAGTACATCATGCAAAATGTCAGGATGGATAAATCAAAAGCCAGAATTAAAGTTACTGGGAGAAATATCAACAATCTCAGATATGCAGATGAATACCACTCTGATGGCAGAAAGTGAAGGAGAATTAAGAAGTCTGTTGATGGGGGGTGAAAGAGGAGAGTGTAGTAAAAGCTGACTCGAAGCTTAACATCAAAAAAACCCCCTAAGATCTTGGCAACTGGTTCCATCACTTCCTGGCAATTCAAGGGAGAAGAAATGAAAGCAGTGTCAGACTTCATATTATTGGGCTTAAAGATCACTTTAGACAGCGACTGAAGCCATGAAATAAAACGATGCTTACTTCTTGGAAAAGCTATGGCAAATCTAGACAGCATATTAAAAAGCAGAGACATCACCTTACCAATAAATGGGCTGTATAGTTAAAGCTTTGGTTTTTCCAATAGCAATGTATGTCTGTGAGAGTTGTACTATAAGGAAAGCTAAGTACCCACAGAATCGACACTTTGTGGTGCTAGAGAAGACTTTTGAGAGCCCCTTGAATAGCAAGGAGGTCAAATCAGTTATTACTTAAATAAATTAATTCAGGCTATTCGCTGGAAGGTCAAATACTGAAGCTGAAACTTAAATATTGTGGTCACATAATGAGAAAATGGGACTCATTGGAAGTTGGTGTTGGGAAAGATTAAAGGCGAAAGGCAAAGGGGAAGGCAGAGGATGAGATGGATACGTAGTGTCATGGAAACAACAACATGAACTTGGACAGACTTTGAGAGATAGTAGAGGATAGAAGGGGTGGCATATTATGATCCACAGGGTCATGAAAAGTTAGACGCTACTGAACCACTGAACAACAACAGCAGCACCTAGCAGAGTTCTTGTGAGGATCAAGTGAAATAATAATTGTAAAGTGCCTGCACGTAGTAAAAACTATATAAGTGTTTACTCTTATTGTTAGGTAGAATGTTAAAGAAGAAATGGAAATCCACTCATGGTTACGTGTACCTTTGATTCCCCTTTTACTTTGTTTTTTGTTCTTTAAATTTTATTTTTCATTTATGGAATAAAACAAGCATTTCCGTAACATGGTACAATAAAAAAGATGATTGTACATGAAACTGCAAATCTACTTTGCACAACTTACAACAAAATTATTATGTAAATTAATTTTTTTTCTTTTTTCTCTACCCCTCCCTCGACCTAGCGATGGCTACCAGTATACATGCACACACATACATACATACATATATGTAAAATTATTCTATTCATATTTCTATTTATCAGTTCTTTCTCTGGTTGCAGATAGCTTCTTTCTTCATATATCCTTTATAGTTAATTTGGGTATTTATAATAGACAAAATAACTTATTCTCTCAAAGTCATTCTTAAAACAGTATTGCTGTTACTGCATGCAATGTTCTCTTGGTTCTGCTCATTTCACTCTTCATTATTTGGTGCAAGTCTTTCCATGTTTTTCTAAAATCGTTGAGCTGATCATTTCTTATAACACAGTGGTATTCCATCACAATCATATATCACAACTTGTTACTTTGTAGATGATTTTTTATTCTGTACTGAAAATAGTTTTCTATAAACCAAAGCTTCCTTTGAATGTTATTGGACCAGCTTCTCACCTTCCTTGAAAGTTAATACATGTTAAGCTCAACAATTTAGCAAAAATGAACAACTGCTTGCCTTAGTAGAAATCTAGCTTAAAGTGCTCATTTATGATGCAAAGTGAAAAAATCTTGCCCTGTTTTGTTTTTAGGGTGTAAAAAATCTATAAATTTTTCATATGCCCAGACCATTGACTAGATTTTTTCTTTTTTTATTTGATCTTTTGTACTGTATACAAAAGATAACAAATAAAAATATTTCAATATCAAGATATGGGGAAATTTTAGTTACCGTCTTTTGAAAAAAATTCCCTTATTGGATTCACTGATCCCCTCCTCTACTTAAGTGAAAAATCATTCCCCACCCCTACCTCACTTAAGTCCTGTCTGTCACACTTTGTACTTACCTGATGGACAGCCATGTTATATTTCTGTCATACCTATTTGTAAATATGCTTGTTACTCAAACGGCTACTTTCTGAGTTCCATTAGGATGTGGACTGTGTCTTATTTATCTCTCTTATCTCCCTCAGTTTCATAGCACAATATTTTCCGTGTAGTAGATACTTACCATATATTTGCTGAATTGAATTGAATTAATCTTTTTGATAAATTATTTTATGATTGTATCAAAAATATGAGCCACTATCTAAGAAACAAAGCAAAACAGACCACTTAGAATATAAAAGTCTGAAATAAGATATATGATGTGTTCTAGCATGCAATGCCCATTTGCTTATCTTATACCATAATAGTATTCATTTTTCCTGGATATTACTTTTTTGATATTAAAGTTATGCATAAATTGACCCATACACTGTATTTTCTTTTCAGATACATGGGAAGTTGAATGAATTATTTATAATTTTGCTAAAGCATTAATAGGGATTAATAATGACAATGGTTTTATTCAACCAGAAAAATTACATCTGTTGTATTTTGGACATTTAAAAATTAAGTAAAATGTTTCCCTAAATTTAGTGAGATTGGCGGTGTGGAGACTTCAGTCGTTATCAGGGCATAAGCCAGCAGTAGTCATGTGCTAAGGCTAGCAGATCAGAAGCAGCTAGGTGGCAGCGAACAGAGCATTGGACCTGGAGTCAGAAAGTCCTGAATTCAAATTACGCCTCAGATACTTACTACTTGTGTGACCCTGGGCATGTCATGTAACCTCTCAGGGCCTTAGTTTTATTTTCTGTAAAAAGGGGGATAATAATAGCACCAGGATTGTTGTGGGGAGCAAATGGCAAATATTTAAATATTTTCAACAAAATATCTAGTAAAAAGTATTTAGCACAATGTTTAGCACATAATAGGTACTATGTAACTGCTAGCTATTATACCATTGGACTAAACTGGAAATTCAGTATGAAAAAATTATAGCTAGCTAACACCTTATATCCAGAAAGATTTATGTTTTTAGTATACATGAGATTTTTTTTCTGCTAGTTATCTTTAAACACGTTTAACTGATGGAAGTGTTTCTTCCTGTCTTTCTTTTTCCATAGGATTATGATGTAAGAGTTCAAGGATTGGATAAAAAATTGGCATCATATAAAAACCAGCCCTCTATTTCTGCCCACTTATAATAATCCATGATATGTTCTTCAAATTGTAAGTAAATAAGTTTAATGGTGGAGTTTGGGAGGGAAAATATGAAAGCAGATCTTATGGAACACTTAGGCTATTTCAGCAAACGTTCCAAAATTCTTTAGGAGGACAGGATAGTTATAAAAAATAATTCTGTGCACTAATGCGTATATGTGAGCAGTTGTTCGCAGAACCTGCTTTCAAAATCTATATAGTTCAAGATTAAAACTGATTATGACAAATTTCACATTATAATAGAATGTTACTTCCTATATGGTTTCTAATCTTTTTAAATATATCAAAATATTCTTGAAAATTGTTGATCTTTGCCCATGCTTCTAAGTGAAGTTGAAATTAAGTCTATTTAAGCATCATTCATGTGCGTGTGTGTGTGTGTGTGTGTGTAAATGATTATACCACTGAAATGATCTCCAGTAAGAATATTTCTCCGAGGTCAGCTTCTTTTTTAAGTTTAAAGGTTTCATTAATACAAAAGAGGTATTTGCTATATTGAAACTTTACTAAAACATTTTATCAGCCCAGTTATTTCAATAAAAAATAGAGTCTTTCAACCTGATACTTGGTCTATACAGGTCTGTAACCATTAGGGGACTTAACTTACTGAGTTGAATCAATTAATTGACCAGGCGTTTCAGTGTCACGCATTTATGGTCACATAGTCATGAGGCCTGGGACAATTCATAAATATCATGTGGTTGTGATTGTTTATTACAGATTGGTGTGGAGACACTGCCAGGGAAATACTTTAATTCTTTGACTAAAATTAGGAGAAGGATTGGGACATTATTGTATTAGTTATTAAAGCCCTATCAAAGCCTAGAACAAATGTAAATCAATAACAATGAAAATGACCATTATGGTAGACTAGTCTTAATTCAGTATATTTGATCGATAACCCAAATCAGATCATCTCACTCTCTCTCCCTCTCCCAGAAGCCAGTTGTGACTCCCTTCCCCCTCTTCCTTTAAACTATGATTCATTTCTTTGCTACATGCATGTCTATACCATGCTTCTACAATGTACCTTTCTATTTAGAGAAGCAACAATAACGTTTTCTAATTATAAGGATCACCTTTCTTCTGAGACATCTTCAGTGCTTGCAAATATAATCCCATTTAAATTTCCTTTGAGATTTCTAGACTACATTACTAACTTCATTTTCTCCTCCTATGTAGTGGGATGAGTGATTACCATGAGTTCATGTACCAGTGCCAGAATTAAAATTGAAACATGGACTGATTCAGAGAGAAACTCAATAAACCAAATAAGATCTATATGTGTCCACTTCAGGCAGTTAGGTGGCAGACTGAATAGAGCATTGGACTTGGAGTTAGGAAGTCCTTAATTCCAGTCGTGCCTTGAGCACTTACTAGCTGGGCATGTCACAACCTTTCTGTGCCTCAGCTTCCTCATCTGTAAAAATGGGGCTAATATTAGCATGTACTTCTTCCCAGGGTTGTTTGTGAGGACAAAATGAGATAATATTTGTAATGTTCTTTGCAAACTTTAAACCATTATATAAATGCTGTCTTTTATTACTCTCCCTTTGCTGCCACAAATTTGCTGTGTCATCTTGGAAAGTGACATAAATGCAGTGTTATGGGTAGTAATTTCTGATGTTAATGGGCTTTACCATCAAAATGTCCAAATTGGCCTTTTAAAAACTAACTTAAAAAAATGATTGAATGCCACGGTATCAATAAAATTACAGATATAATATGAATGAAAATGATCTGTTTATTTGCATTTAGATCCATTTTCAGTGTTCCCAAAAGTAAAACAGAGATGCATATTTAAGATCTTAGTTTGTGTTCTAATTTAATACAGGGCTAAAAAAAAGTCTGAGGCAAATAAGTGCTATGACATCAGACTATAAAGTATTTATTATCTTATAAAATGAGAACATAACCATGATGGCTTCTCCTTCCCTTAACTAAAATTAAAAAGATTTCTATGTTTTTAATTTTTTAAGTTATTGATCAAATTTAAGAGACTTTAAAATCCTAACAGAAATGTTTTATGGTAAACCCCAACTTTTAAGCTATATTAATAGTTAATAAACATTTATTAAGAGGCTCCTATGTGCCAGGATAGACTTAAGATCACTATTATTATTTTATTGGTACCCTGAATGTATACAGCTATGTTCCTACCATAAAAAAGCCTCGTATATGAAAATGCAAATGTAGAAAGTTGATAAATTAAGACAGCTTTTTATTTTTGTGGTTTTACATATCTTGCAAAAATATTGACCATGGATTTCCTTGAACAGGAAATATACTCCCATAATTCATTTTCCTAAAGTTGGATTCACAGAAAACACATCAGAAATTCACTCTTTCTGTAAAGTGAATTATATCTGCATTTGCATATTATAATCCTTTCCTTAAGTGTTTTCACTATTATCTACATTTGCATGCAATTGCAATAGTATTATCTGAGTGACCTCTTAAATTATAGGCAGTTTTCATATTGAACAAATTTATATCCCTTCCTTATCAATAAATCAAACCCTAGGGTTAAGACTATTACTTTATGAGCAAAATGTCTATTAGGAAAATTAATTTTAATACTTGATTGAGTCATTTGAAACACTCCTTGTGTATGTGAGAGGAAGATGTACAAAAAACAAGGTACACCAAAGCAATACCTTTTTATGTACTTTCAAATGATAGAATAATGGTCAATGATTAGACTCATTTAATCTATTTTGTATGTAAATTCTTCTGTATAAATTTGGTATCTCTCGCATTCACAAAGATCTTTAAGAATGAAGATTCCAGAACTAAAATATAGTTACTTATCTCTTTTTTAAAAAGCACTTAATGTTGGAATTCCTTTCTCACAACTGGCCTAAATCCTTCAAAAAATATTCTGAGCCTATTCCATCTTGTCTTTTGTCTAAGAGATCATTAAGAATAGTTTTTCTCATGTGTGGTATAATAACTTTGCCTTAAAAATTAAGAACCAAAATATTACTGACTTTTAAAAAAATACCACCTTGTTCTTCATTTTTCTGTGAATGGGAAGGCAGATATTAAAAATAAAGTAAGACTTTTAAAAAATTCTGATTTAATTATAAATTTAATTAATTTGTGTTATTCATCTTAAAAATAAGCAAATAGTGTATTCCCCTTAAGATATTGGAATGGAAGGTCAGTTTAAGATGAGATAATTTAAGCCCAATGAAGACAGTGACTTGCTCGAGAAGTAAAGCCCAATTTCAAATTGAGGTCCCCTAATCCCAAATGTAGGACTCCTTTCTAAGATAATATAAATAGATTCTTTTGTTCCAAAGATCATCATCAAGTAAACCTTTAGCTTTTGCTATTTCAGAAAAAAATACATTTATTATAACTAATTCAATCTTTTTTCAACAAATTTCAGTTTTGAATCTGTTAATCCAGTGGAAAGAACACTGAACATGGGGTCAGGACACATGAGTTGTAATCCTAGTTCTTTTACCAATCTATGAAGTCCCCCTCTAAAGCTCTTTCACTTCCAATATTTTGTAAGCCTATGATTCTCACCCTGCACTTTTTCTTTTGCTCTTCTCCCCTGCGGGAAAAATTCCGTAGTTCTCTTAAATGTTGCTGTCTGGCTCAGTGGATACAGTGCCAGCCCTGCAGTTGAGAAGACTCAGCTTCCTGAGTTCAAATCCGACCATAGACATTTACTAGCTATGTGACCCTGGAAAAGTCACTTAACCGTTTGCCTCAGTTTCCTCATCTGTACAATGACTGGAGAACGAAATGGCAGACCATTCCAGTATCTTTGCCAAGAAAAAACCCAAATGGAGCCACAAAGCATCAGACATGACTGAAATGACTGAACAACAGCAGAATAAGATTTCAGAAGGGGTCTTAGTGTATGTTAACAAAAGAATAATTTACAGTTGATTGTTGTTATAGTATGAAATTATGAGGGGTAGTGTAATATATTGGATAAAAAGCTGGGCTCAGAAACAAGAAAACTGGGTTCAAGCCCTGCATCTGATACATAGCAGGTCTGTGAATCTAGGCCAGTCACTTGCCTCTAAACAGTTCTCTAAATCACTAAGCTAGAGAGAAGAATCTGGTCTTCATTAGTAGAAGTTCCTCACTAGAAGCTCTTTATGCTGGTGAAATTAGAGGTTTAGTCAAAAAATAAATGAACCAGTTCACATAGTCTCAGTTCCTATCATATTTATCTTTTCTGTTTTTTTCTACTTTTTAATGATAATGTTATAGTGTTGGTTCACAGTTTTCGGTCTTCTTTGATATCTTTCTAATGCGGCCTATAGGAACTCTTTCTGGTGTATGTCTTGCCGATAATTCCAGCTCTTGGATTTATGAATTTATACTGCTACTTGTGGTTTGGTCTACATGGAAAAGCCAGATTAAGACTTCTCTGTTGTGTAATTGTCAACAAACAACAGATGGGGAATTAATTTAATATGAATGGAAGGTAACTCAGATTAATTCAATCCTATGCTCAGTTATGGAGTGGAAAGTAGAGCAGGTTGAAGAATCACTTTCTCCTTCTATGGGAGATAGAGTTAGGCCTTTCCTTGGCAGCCATGTGCCCACAAACCTGTACATTTAGAGTCATTACCGATCTTTCCTTCTATAAAGTTAGAGATCATCTACTCTGCATCATGCATTGTAGCACTCATTCTATATGGTTTAGGATAGTAACTTTTTATGTACAGCTCATCTCCCACATCAGACAGCAACCTCTGGTAGGTCAAATATTGTGTCATACATAAACACACATAGGCATGTCTTCATACATACATTTTATTTATATATATATATATATATATATATATATATACACACATATATATATACATATATATATATATACACACACACATATATATATATACACATATATATAATATATGTATGCATATAGGCGTGTCCCTTATAGTTCATAGTGTAATGTCTTGAAATATAACAGGCACTAAATAAATATTTATTAAAATGAACATTGCAGGATGCCAATCAGGGAAGGTTAGAACTGTAGGAAATATATTATTTTGATGATTTCTCCATGATACCTCTTAGCTCCTTACATTAAGTGAGAATATGGCATAGTTGCTGCATACAAAAGTCCTGTGTGTGAGCTACAGCCTTCTGAAAAGTCCAGCCAACAAGACATTGTGCAATGCCTTTTAGATCCCAGGCATGATATAAGGAAAGAAAAAAATAGTTTATACTGTTAAGGAGTTCACAGTCTAATGGGGGAAGCAACATATAAACAACCATGAACAAGTAAAATATCTAAAAGACAAAGTGGATATAATATAGCAGAGTTACATTAAGGTGGATGGGGAAAAGTTTTTTGCAGAAAGTGAGACTCTAACTGAAATTTGAAAGAAGCCAGGGAACCTGCAAATTGGAAAGAGATAGCACTCCAAGCATGGGGGATACCAGTGAAAATGCATAGAATCAGGAGATGGAATATCCTGGAAGTGAAAAAGCATGGGCTCAAATGTCACTGCATCATAGTGGGAGATCATGGAGGGGAGTTAGATGGGAAAAAAAAATGGAAAGGTAGAAATGGGCCAGGTTACCAAGGGATTTCAAAGCTAGAGAGAAGATTTTATAAGTGATTCTAGATATAATAGGTTATCACTAGAGTTTGTTGAATTGCAGGGTGGGTAGGGGGACATAAATGGATCTGAAATGGAGAGAGAATTGACATAGGAGATGAACCAGAAAGCTATTGCAGTAGTGTAGACTTGAGGTAATGAAGGGCTGCACTGGGGTGGTGGCAGTGTCAGAAAAGAGGAGAAGACTTTCTATAGGACTTGGTAATAGATTGGATAGGTGGGGGACAACGACGACTGAGGAGTCAACTTAGATGACAATCTAAATTGAGAGCCTGGTTACTGGGCAGAAGGTTACAGTAATAGAGAAGTTAGGAAGAGAGGAAAACTTGGAAAGAAAGATAAGTTCAGTTTTTGGATATGTAAAGTTGAAGATGTTTATAAGTCGTCCAGTTGGAGATGTCCAGTAGGCACCTGGAGATGTGAAAGTGGGGGTCAGGAGAGAAGCTAGAACTCAACAAATAAATCTGAGAATCATCTGCATAGATAACTGAATCTACTGGGACTAATGAGGTCATGAAACAAAAGAGTATAGAGGAAGAGAAGATGATCCAGGAGAGAACCTTAATGGACATCCACAGTTAGTGAGTGCAACCTTGTTGAAGGTCCAGCAAAAGGGACTGAGAAGGAACCAACAGATAGGTTGGAGAACCAGAGAGCAGTGTCTTCAAAAACCTGTAGGGAAGAGAATAATGAGGTTGACAATGTCATTTGCTGAAAAAAAAATAAAGAAGGATAAGGATTAAGGGAAAGAAAAACATTAGATTTGGCAATTAAGAGGTCATTGTATCACAGTTATTAGAAGTTAGATACTTGGGGCTTTGCAAAATTTGGAATTTTGCCAAGATAGGTCCCTTTTCGCTCCTTACCAAAGAGGGCTTATTAGGTCCCTGGTTAATAGAACATAATGTCAAATGGCTACTAATGATGAGTCACAAGGATAGAATCTACACCTTTGTGTTTAAGAAGAAAATCACCTATGATTTATAGCCATTAGAAAGACTATTTATTGATAATTTCTACTTTATTAATAATTTACCCATCAACTATTTTACAAAATGTGCTCAGCATATTTAGTAGTGTCCCAGCTCTCTAAGTCACAGCTTCCAAAATTTTCCAAATTGCACGCTATGGAGAAGGAATTAGAGGGTAAGGATTTTTAGAAACTCTTAATCAGTCCTTTTCAACTAGTGCCTTTAGTAGTATTATTATTATTATTTTGGGAGACTGTGATTTCCCTCTATTAGCTGCATTGTGGAGAATGAGACAAGAAAAAACTCCCCAATGGACCAGCCCCTCTAGAAAAAAAATATGGTCTGGAATATTGATGCTAGTGAGTCACTGTGTGCTTAGAATAAGAAGCATAGAGATAAAAATACCCTCAGTGTTTTATTTAAAACAGTGAACACATGCCCTGTGGGCTTTCTAGTCAACCATGTGCAAGACATGCCAATTTTATAGGACTAGGTTTTTAAAAAATGTACTGTTTGAAATACTCCTTTTGAATGTTTTTCTTTCTTCTTTTTTGCCCCCCTCTTCTCCTCCTCTAAGTAGTTTTTCTGTCTTCTTAACGAAGGATACTTCTCCACTCCATTTGGTTACATATTCTACCTCATGCTAGTAGTGGAATAAGATTGAATTCCAGGGCACCTGAAAAGCTTTCAACTTCACAATTTTCAGAAATAGTTACCCCACTCCCCTTCCATCAGTACCACCAGAGGCAAAACTGAGAAACATTTGGGAGCTGGCCTATGACACCTTACCATCCACCTTTCTTTTTTGGAGCAAAAAAACAGTCATCAGAGCCAAATGAAGGAGAAATGATTGAATGATAGAGAAGGAAGAATAAAGAAATAGAACGAAGAAGATGTATGATTACAATGGATATAATGAGGTTCTAGGGGGAAAACTTTCTTTGCTTTCTTTATCAGTCTTTCTCATCCCTATGATCCTTATCCCTCTCTTATCTAGGAGTGTAATTTTCAGTAAGCCAGCTCCCTCTCAGACATACGAGCTTCTCTTTTCCTGTCAGCTCATTCCTCTCCAGGATGACTTCCATCTCCTCATTCAGCTGCTGTGACTCATTATAATATCTAGCTGTCAAATCCAGAGGCTTTTTCTTGGTATTTTATCCTCCTTATTCTTCTTCATCATATTCAACACATCTGAATACCATCTCATATATCAAAATTTTTTCCATATTCAAATTCTGAAATTTGTCCTCTTTGCTTTCTGCCAACTGCTCTTTAAAGCAACCACATTGGCAAGATCTTTCCTCTCTATTTAATTATGGGCCTCCCTCAAGCCTCTTTCTGCATCTCTTTTCATCTTTCTGTGTCTCTCCCTTTATCTCTCTCTCTCTCTCTCTTTCCTTCCCTCCTCTTTTTCCATCTCTCTCTTCCCTGCAACCTCTGTATACTCACTCACTTAATAGAGTTCATTTAAGCCAATAAAAAGGCATTTATTATGTGCCAGGCACTGGGAATACTATGACAAATGTAAAGACTACTGCCTCAGGGAGCCAGATTGTGATGGAGGGAAGAAGGGTCAGTATAAACAGGAAAAAAGTACATACAGGATATATATGCAAAATGAATACAAGTTAGCTTGGGGAGTAGTGCACTAGCAGTTGAGGTATCAGGAAATTTTCATGTAGAAGGTAGCACTTGAGCTGAATACTGTGGGATCCCACAGGCAAAGAGGGATTGCATCACAGACATGAGGGAGGGCAATATAAAGGTATGGAGATGGGAAATGAACCTTTGTGCATGTATATCAACAAGTAGGCCAATAGGGATAGATTTCAGAGTGCAAGGAGATAAGTAAAATGTAAGAAGACTGGAAAGGTAGAAAGGAGACAAATTGTAAAGAAATTTAAATGTCAAACAAAGAAGTTTATAGTTGATCCAGAAGGCAATAGGGAGCCACTAGAAGGGCAACATGATCAGACTTGTAGTTTAAGAAAATCAATGTGGCAACTTTATGAACATTGGATTGGAAAAGGGAGAGCCTTGAGGCAGAGACCAGATGAGAGACTTTGGTTTGGGCTACCATTTCTGTAAAGATAGTCTCAGGTTAATCTACTTATCCAAATTTCTCCCACAAGCTATATGCTCACATGTTCTATATGTTTTCTAATACCTAGGCTCCTGGTCATTATTACTTCTAGTCCAGTGTCACAAAGGTGGCATTTGATTGTTTTTTTCCAAAATCCTCTGTAAAATTTAACTTCTTCTCTTGGAAACACTGTTAGACTGTCTGTTCCCCACTTTGGGGCACTATATTGTTTGACTTAAAACTGTTCATCCTTCACAACAAGACTGCTGCAAAAACCTTGACTGTTCTTTTTCTGTAATATTTCTTCTCTTTCAGGGGTTTCCAACCCAGGGTAAACCTACCCCTAGAAGGGATGTGAGAAGCTTGTTGGGGGTAATTTTTTCTTAATTAAAAATAATACTATTTTATTTCTTATGTATATATACACAGCAAACTATAATTTATTTAATATTTCCTATTGTGTAGTAGGATTTACTGGAAGCTAAAGAAACAGGGACCAAAAGTGGTTGGGAACTTCTGTTCTGATTTTTCCTTCATTTTTGTCACCCTTTTAAATTCCTCATAAAGATTCTACTCATACTTCTGAGAGCCCTACAAAGACTCCTTTGAACAAATATAATGGGTACTGAACGTGAGCTAGAAAGGTGACCTTGCCAGGCTTCATCTTTCTTATCTCTTACTCCTCTGTCCACTCCCTACTTTAATCACATCAGTCTTCCCATAGCCTGTTTATTTCTTCCTCATGACCAACCCAACCCATTCCCAAGTTTTTCTCCATATGATTATTCCCAGGCACCCCACCCCACCCCTCTTCTTTATTTGACTAATTTCATTCTTCTCACCCTTCAAAGTTCTGATCTTCTGAAACACCTTATTCAACTAAGCAAAATAATCCTTGTATTCACATCAATACCACTTCTCTCAGCTGGCCAAAGTATACAGGAAACTAGTAATTATATTTTGTGAACTGTTTATCCCTGTAAGCTTCTGGGCCACCTTCTTTCACCATTCAGCTGGCAAGCATGCCTAGGGCATATAAACTTTAACAGTGGTAATACCTAAAACATTATTGAGAAGGCCAACCTGTTGCATTCCAAAGACAAGTGTAAATTGTTTTTAGATGGCCTGTAACCTCCAGAAACCTTCCAAAAATGGAGAGTTGACTTTATACGCCTCTATATTTGTCTTCTTTGGCCACCCAGCCGCACATTGTGTTTCTCCTCTAAAAGCATACCTATTTAATCTAAATAAAATCCTTGAAGATAGAAGCAGAATCATCTCTCTGTTCTTTAAATTCCCTCAGTGCTTAGCATAGTGTTACACAGTGAATGAGCAATCAAGAAATATGAACTGATGATTAAGAAGGAAATGAACGATCGTCAACGGCAGTGTCAAATAACTGAAAGCAGAATTTGGCTCTAAATTTTGAAGGTCAAAGCTTATTAACCTGTATAACAATGAAGGAGACAAGATTTTTATAAATGATTATTATTTGACCTGAATGTTAATGATTTCTCTTGTTTCCTTTTTCTTCCTGGAAACACTTATTTCAAAAGTACCTGTAGAGAACATAGTTTAAATAACTGATATTTTCAGAGATGTGGTATTAATGACCTGTACCCTAAAAGTAATAGGCAGCTTAGAGAGTGGACTAATCAATAGGCACATTCCCAAGAGTTTATGCCATTAAATGATTTACTTTGTTGATACTCCATCCTTTTTATTGTATTATCAGAGCTTAGTTTTGGTACAATACCTACCATTTTGGTAACAGCAACAACAAAAAATCAATTCAGAAGCTTTTCATTACTATATGACCTGGCCAAAAAAACATATTAAAATCAACTGTCTTGCCAGAGGCAATTCAGAGGACTAAATTTTGATTTTTATATATTATATTATTATGTGGTATATTATCTTATATTATTATTATATAACATTATGTATTAATTTACTTGATGACAAATTAGTGATAAAATTAAAATTTGGTTTTCCCTCCAGTCAGGAAAATCCTTTATCTTTCCATTATGCAAAAAACTAGGAAAATCTTAGACTACTCTCTGTAATAGTCTTAGATTACCCTCTTAGTCTTAGAGTAAATAAATTAGAATAAAAGTGAAACCTGATGGGGATGATAAGGAGTGGTTGAGAAAATTAATTGTTGCTTAAATACAATTAATTAGTTGTTTGTTTGTTTGTTTTTTTCCTAGCAGCTCAGTAATGTAGTACAATGGCCTGATTGAAAATTGGAGATAACTCAAAGTTAGCATGGGTTGTTTCTGAAAGCAGTGATTTCTTCCTCACTAGAGGTCTTCATGCAATAGCTACTGGGTCAGTTTGTAGAGGGGATTGTTGTTCAAGTAAAAGCTCCTGAGGTTCCTTCCAACTTTGAGATTCTGTGATTTTGTGATTTGTTGTATTCTGTCATAGGCATTTGGTTCCCATTATTCCTACATAATTTCAAATCAAGACAAGATCTTAGATCATTGTGACTTGAATAGTATGTGGGACAAGCTTTATCACAGATAGTTAGTATGTCTGTCTACTAACTTAAGGCTCTGATGAATACCTACTACAGATAACACATGTAAATCAGTAAACCCAACAAATAGGACCCCCTTCCCATATAAATGCATGAAATAGCCCTCGGCCTTATTAAATAATCTGCCAAAAATACTGAACTATACATGGAACCACCAGTGCTGGTGACTTTGATCGGCACCAGAGTTACCCATAGAATTCCTTCCTCCTGCCTGCAGTATCTGTCCATCTCATGGAAATTGGGGTCTTTTCCAGGTGATAGTTGTGGAATTAATTGGCCCAAAGAATGCACCCTAAATTCTTTTGAGGTTTTGTCTTCGGTCCAGTACCCTCCCTCAATATACCAGGCATGACCTTCAGTCCTTTATCTTTAGATTTGTTGAATAATTCCCTTAATCTCATCTCCTTCTAGAACCAGTGCCAATTTGTTAGTCTGCTGGCTAAAGAATCTGGGTAGAGACACACATGGTTTTAAGAAATACTTGTGAATATTTAATTGATATCATATTGCTTTATCTTCTCAAGGGGTGGGGGAGGGGAAGGAGGTTGAGAGAGAATTTAGAACTCAATTTAAAAAAAGGAAAGCTAAAATTTTTCCCCTTTTAATTGGGAAATATTTAACAACATTTTTAAAAAATATTTTTAAAAGAAGTACTTGTGAAAGGTGAGATGGTTCCTTTGGCTCCTCAGAAACTTAAGTGTATATGTTACTAGATTCACACTTTCTTTATAACAAGGGTAGGTCCTAAATTATTACTCCTTTAAATATGCATGGCTAAGCCATACTACATTACCTAATTTTGGTAAGAGGGTGTCAAACACATCATTTTGCCTGATAAACCCCAATAATTTTGGCCAGATCTGTTGAGATTCTTGCACTTGGTTTCATCTCCCATATGACCTAGAATATGCCTAAGCTAAGATTGTCCATTATGCATAAGTAAGCAAATGCCTTTTGCCTTCTGGAAAGGGAAAATTCTGAGGAATAAGGTCTTTACTCTTAACAAATTAAGTGATGAGCAAATACAGGGCACAGTATTCCTATACTTGGGAAATTTCGTGCCATAGTGTTTTACTTTTTAATATTTGGTTAACTTGCTTATCTTTTCAGTTGCTTGAAGATGTTAAAAAATGTAACCACTATTCTTTTCTGCAAATTCACTCCAGAGCACATGGTAAATTTGTGGCTCATATTCAAACACAATTTGTTTGAGAAATCCATGTGGCCTGAAGACCTCATTCAAAAAGTAATGGCCCATTCTTGGTGCTGACTGTACTCGAGGACCTGGAGTTAGGTTGTACTACTTGAAAAAGTAGCCCAGTTCTGGGGAAATGTTTGTAGATAATATTGAGATTTTTGTCTTAGGTCCTTTGGAGGAAGGGTTGAAGTTTAATTTAGTAGTACTTATAGACCTGTTTCTACTTTATTCCTTATTACACATTTGATTATATAAGAAATATTAGACAAATGTGAGTGAAGAAAATATTTTATTACTTGATTTACTTCCTGGTTATTTATGATATTTCATGTTTTAATTAAATTATTTTGCTATTGGAAAAAGTGGTCCACTCTTTTAAGGGATATTATTACAATAATAGTGATAGTTCATGTGTATGTGGGCAGGTAGTTAGTGCAGTGGATAGAGTGTCAGACCTGGATTCAGGAAGATTTACCTTCATGAATTCAAATCTGGCCTCAGATACTTACTAGCTAACCCTGTGTGCCTCAGTTCCTCAACTGTAAAATGAGCTGGAGGAGGAAATGGCAAACCACTCCACTATCTTTGCCAAGAAAGCCCCAAATGGAGTCACAAAGAATCAGACACACCTGAAACAAATGAACAGCGAATCATATGCATATAGCATTCCATGTTTATAGTGTGACTCCTGGATGACAGCATGTCAGTAATGAAGTTCAGTCCCATCATACCATATCAGAAAGGGACTGGGAGATGATAGAATAGATTCTGAGGCTTTCTCAGAGACTGATTAGGGTGCTGACACTGCAGCATCTTCATATGGAATAACATATATTGCTGATCCTCTAGGGCTGGGGTTCTTGGAACCCTTTGGAAGTATGATGAAGCCTATTTTCAAAAAAATGTATTTTTTAAAAATTCCTAATTGAAGAAAATGTTAAGTTTCAGATAAAAGTGAAAATAAAATCCCTGTTTAAGTTCATAGAGTCCCTGAAATCTGTACACTGACCCTCTTGGTGAGTAAAGTGCAATAGATTATATTCTTGGTACTAAAAGATCCTGAGAATCTGGCTTTCAGAGTATCATAAGTCATACAAAGAACCTTGTCTATATATTGATGTGATATTACATTTCAGGTTATAATGCTTGAATTTTAAGAAATTTCTATAGATATCTTCTACAGATGTAACAAGAAGTTGTCTTGGGCCTTAGGAAAAGAGCATCTACCAGAGAATTTGTGAGGTGTGACTTGTGAATCATCTTGAGCTCAAACCATGAGAAAGAGGATATTCAGCTTGCCTGCTTCCTGGACGGTATCTAGGTTTCCTTAAAAAAAGAACAGGTTTATAGGAAAAAAATAATTGCTCCAGATCATGAATATGAGAAATGCAAATCAAAACAGCTCTAAGGTTTTACTTCATCATACTCTGCAAATTGGAAAAAATAACCAAAAAATGGCAAGAGTCAAAGTTCGAGGAATTGTGGGAACCTAGACACACTAATACATCGTTGGTGGAGCTGTGAAATGGTATAACCATTTTGGAAAGCAATTTGGAATTATTAAAATAAAGTAACTAAAATGTTTCATACCCTTTGAATGGAGAATACTGCGCATATACCCCAAGGAAATGTCAATATGAAAAAAATCCCCATATACTCCAAAATATTGATTATAGCAGAACTTTTTGTGATAGCTAAGAATTGGAAACAAAGTAGGTGCCCATTAATAGGGGAAACAGCTAAACAAATTGTGGTACATGAATGTAATGGAGTACTACATACTGTAAGAAATGATGTGTGTAAAGAATACAGAGGAACATGAAAAGATCTATATGAATTGTAGAGTGATATAGAGTGAAGTGAGCAGATCCAAGAAAACAGTATTCATGTATCTACAACAATTTAAATAGAAAGAACAATGATATGCCAAAAAACAAAAGTAAATGTTATGAAGATCAAGTAGGCCTCAAATGAAGAGATGTGGGAAGACCTCTTTCCCCCAGCCTTACCCCTTTGTTGAGGTGGGACGTCCACAGATGTTACATCCTGCAGATGTTTTCAGACTTTTTCAATGAATCAATCAGTTGTGCTGACTCCTCCCCCCCTTCTAAAAAATAATATTTGTCATATGGGATGGCTCTTGGGGAGGAGGAGGAGGAATTCAGGGGATACTGTGGTGATACAAGAAACAGCAAACATCAGTTAAAATAAAAAATTTTAAGAGACAACAGTTGGTGGCATCCCTCCACTCCCCTAGGAGATGACATGAAATTACCACTCTCTCCAACTCCACTCTACCCCTCTAAGGCTCAGGGCATTGATCTCCATCATTATGGAGAGAGTCCCATACCAGTTAGCTTTAGGGCTGGGGTTACCTTCACAATGGGGCAAATTTTGCAATAGTAGCCTTTGTAAAGTCCTCCCAAAGTTGTTTTAATGCCATTCCTAATGCCATTTGCAGAGCCTCCATCTCTTATCACAAAGAATGGGTATGGTTAGTAGAAGAGCAGTGACACAATAAAGGCTAGCTTAATATCCTGAAAAGGCTGTTATTATATTCAAACCCAGCAAAAGACTTATCCCCCCTACATTTTTTTTTCAGTTCGCCCTCTCCCTCCTTCTTGGCACAGAACCTTACCTCTTACTTCACTGGGAAAAAAAACCAAGTTCATCCATCACAAGCTCTTTTACTCAATCCTGTATGACAAATACCCTCAAAATCATATGTGATTCCTTCCCCCTTTTTGATTCCATCCCCTCTAATTTTCCCCAGAAACTCATCCTATTTGTTTCTCACAAATTTTGAATTTTTTCTTATCAGTTGGCTCCATCCTTAATACCTGCTGTGACAACCAGATATCTCCCTTCACTCTCATTCTCATTCACTTGAAATCTGGCTTCTGACCCAACAATTAATTGAAACTGCTCTCACCTAGGTTAGTTGGTCAGCTAATAAAAATGCATTAAGTTACTACTGTGTGCCATAGGTACTGTGCTAAGTGATGGGATCCAAAGAAAGGTTAAAAAAAGATAGTTCCTTCTCTGAAGGAGCACACAGTAGTAGTAGGTAGAGACAACATGCAGACAACTAAGTACAAATAAATTATGCATAGGGAAATTGGAAATTAACAACAGAGGGAATACACTAGAATTAGGGAGGATTAGGAAAAATTTTTTGTAGAAGGTAAGACTTTAATTGAGATTTGAAGACAAGGAAATCAAGAGGCAGAGATGAGGAGGGAGAGGACTCAAGGCATGAGGGACAGCCAGTGAAAATGCCTAAGAGGTAAGGAACAGCAAGGAGGCCAATGTCAATGGAAGAAAGAATACATGGTGGGGAATGGTGTGTTCTAAGATATAAGAAGACTGGAAAGGTGGGGTGTTGGGGCAGGTTATGAAAGGCCTTGAAGGCCAGAAGAATTTATATTTGATGCTGGAGGTAATAGTGATCCACTGAAGTTAGCGGGGAAGGGTCATATAATCAGACCACTTCAGGAAGATCACTTTGACAGCTGAGTAAAGGATGAACTGGAGTGGGAAGAGAGCTGTGGAAGAGAGATCAACCAGAAGGTCCAGATATGAGGTGATGAGGGTCACCAGTGATCTCTTTATAGATAAATTCACTGGACTCCTCTCTGGCCTCATATTTCTTGACCTGTCTGAAGAGTTTGACACTGTTGACACCTCTCATTCTTCTGGATATTTTATCCTCCCTATTTGTTGTACTGCTGTATAGTGGTTTTCTTCTTACCTGTCTGACCAATCATTTTTAGTTTCCTTTGAAAGATCGTCAGCCATATGGTAAGTACACCCCAGAGTATTCTACCAGCCATTCTCTCTGTTGCTCTCTGTCTCTGTCTCTCAGTCTGATTTCATCTTATCTATTTTATTTCTTAAGTACTCATGGATTCAATTAGCATTGCTAAGTAAATGACTTTCACTATACATAGCATTCATCTCTTTCCTGATTTTGAGTCCTAAATCCCCAGTGGCCTGTTAGACATCTCCATCTGATTCCCAGGGGAAACTCGAACTCATTATGTCAAAGATAGAACTTACTATCTTTTCCTCTAAACCTACCTTTCTTTGTACCTTTCATGTCTCCACAGAAGGCACCACCATTTCCCATTCACTTGCATTTCCAACCTAGGATTCATTTTTAACTTTACTTTCATTCTCCCTTCCCCTCCTACCTTCATATCCATTGGTACCATCACTGCCAATTCCTTTCTCTGGTCCCTTTCTCAGACCTGTCCCACCTACTAGGTCAGCATCACTTCACCCAGACTAGACTACCTAATAGATTTTATCTTTTCCCAGGCTGAGAAAAGCGTACTGTCTTCTAGAAACACTGAATCACATTTCACATGGGTCCCTGTGAATGGCCCATCATTACTCTGTAATACATTGATAAGAAATTCACCCCAAGAAACCTACCAACTCTGTACATTGTACAGATAGCCTTTTGTTTATTTAACATGTATATCTGTAGACCCTCTGGCTTCAAAAGAGATGATCTATTGATATTTATATTTTTCAGCTTTTCATAAGTCATCAGGTTTGAAGATCATGTTGCACGTTTTGTAAGACCTTGTGAAAGAATCAAACTGTTTTTGAAATAGATTGCCACATTTCCCTGAATCAGTGTAATTACATTTCCAGCCCTATATGTAAGTTGTATTGTAGTTTTACATGTATGTGTATGTGTGTTTGTGTCTAACATAAACTCCATGAGGATGGGTACTGTCTTCTCCAAAAAATGCATCTTACCCTAGAAATCATAGCATTCTGCATGCAGTAAGTGATTGATATATTTATTTTTATGTTAATTTGAACTGAAGCTCTCATCAATTAAATGATGAAATATATCAGTACTATTAACTAATCCTAAAGTCATTACCCAATAATTTAAATGCCAATATGAAATATGGAAAGAGATCTTCCATTTATTTGAATGATTAATGCATACCACATCATATAACCCCTGGAAGTCTAATTTGGTACATACCCCTCAGCACTTTGTATTTTACCTGATGTGTGGGCTAATGCTTTCAGCTCATGATCCTGCTGAGATATCTATTATCAATACATAGTCTCCCTTCATCACATTTTGAGAAGCGGGAAAAAACCGATAAGGTGAATGTTGAAATTGCAATGGATAGGTTGAATTATTTATGCAAGCTCTTCTTCAAATCCTCAGTGTCTGTAGCACCCTTTTGGTAAGCATGTAAATATATCCTTAAGGGAATGGTTTTACTCATTGGTTACACATGAGTAGATGTGTTCTACTCCTCTCTTTTTGAAAACCTCTCATGTGTCCTAAAATCCAGAAACATTTCATGGGGTATCCCTACGAAGGTCAGGAGCCATAGCCTCTTTAGTAGTGAGAGTGTGTGTGTGTGTGTGTGTGTGTGTGTGTGTGTGTGTGTGTGTGTGGTGTAGCTGATGATTTGGAAGTTCAGGAAAACAGATTAAGTTCTATCTACAGTCTAGCATTGGGAGATGCTGCCAGAGATACCTGTCATGGCTGTCTCTGCCACTTATTTTTTTTTAAGGAAATTGGGGTTAAGTGGCTTGCCCAGGGTCACACAGCTAGTAAGTGACAAGTGTTTGGTCTGAGGCTGGATTTGAACTCAGGTCCTCCTGATTTCAGGGCTGGTGCTCTATCCATTCCGCCACATAGCTGGCCCTGCCACTCTCAACAAGTCCCCTCAATGTGGCCTTCCTCCTGACATCTTCGGGGAGCATTCTCCTTACACAAGAATCCCCCTGCTTCTGTCTTCCATTTCCCTGTAATTCTAGACATTGGTGTCTTTTTATAACAAAGCAAAATTCTAAGCATCTTAGAACTATATTCAATTCTTTTTCTTTAATAGACTAGCATTAATTGTCTTCAATTAGAGCAGCAGCTGATGGGTCCTCTTTTCACTTCTTGAGATAGTACAGCCACTTTCCTGTGGCCTCCCACTGTCACTTTTTCTCTGTGTTTCACAGCCAGCTTCCACTGCCTGGACTATTGCCATAGCTTAATAGGACCCTATGAATATAGATTTACAGCAGAAAGGGACCTTATGGATAATTCAGTACAAACCCCTAATTTTTCAGATGGGGAAACTAATGTTAAATGGCTTCCCTAAGTCACATGATAAATATCTGAGACAGGATTTGAACCCAAGTCTTCCTTACTCCAAGTCCAAGGCATTATCCACTACTTCACGGTATCTCCTAATCTCCCATCTGAAATTTGTGCCCTCTCCAATACACCCTTCACAAGTCTGACCAAATCACTGCCCTGCTTAGGGACTCAGTAGCTCCCTGTTGCCTGTAGGATAAAATATAAAGTCCTGTCTTTGGCATTTAGCATATAATTCCTTTACAACCAGCCCTCCTACATGCCTTTCTAGGTTTATTCCATATTACTCCTCTTTATGCACTTTATGATCCAGCACAATAAACCTTGCTGTTTGTCAGAGAGAACATTCTATCTACTGTCACTTTGTATTTGTACAAGCTGTTCCCCATTCCTGGAAGACACTCCTTCCTCACTTGTACTTCTTAGAATCCCTAGGTTCCTCTGTAACTCAGATCAATCACCACCCACCCATCTTCCTTCTTCTAGTGCCTCTTTACCCCTAGAAATTACTTTGTATTTACTTATGATATATATTTGTATATACTTTCTTTCATACATGTCATGTCCCCCAATCAAATGCAAACTCATCAAGAACAAGAACAATTTAAATTTTGTCTTTATAGTTCTAGCTCGTAGCATAATGTCTGGCACTTAAATAATAGCTACTTAAATGCTAATTGATGGAAGAGTGTAGTAGGCATTGCATAAATGTATACACAGTACACACCATGGTGTCATATGTACACCTGGCCGTGTTTACTACCTGTTGGACAGATTTTTTTGGCCCCCTAGGAAGATTGTGGGAAAAATTATGATTTGTTTAAATACCATTGGCAACATGGTTATGGGCACAGGAACAGAAAGACTTACTACTATAACATGGATTCAGTGATAGAGTTGGGTTAATAGCCTGACTGAATTTAAAGTTCCTGAACATATGGCATAAGGTGATAGCATCACTTTCTTCAAAACCTCTAAGACAAAGAAGTTACAACATTTGTTAACATTTCTATTGATATCCAAATATATAGATTATTAACACCAACCATTATGAGTCCCAGGATGGACCTCAAATAACATAGAGCTGAGACTGCCAAATGAAATCCATTTCCTCCCTGCCTTTTTTTTTTAACTTAAAATTTGTCATGATCCACATTGCTTTCATCAAACCTCCAATTTTCTGTCCCTAGCATCACTTTATAATAACTTTAAATAAATTACCACATGGAATGCCTTATCTGTTAATTAATTCCCATTTATCCTATATATAGTTTGTTTTGCATATTTTTGTTTGCATTCCCCCATAAGCTCCTTGAGGCAAGGACTGTCTTTTGCCTCATTTGTAAACCCAGTGCTTAGCACAGTGCCTGGCACATAATAGACTCTTAAGAAGTGTTGATTAATTAATGATAAACTGTAGTTGGTTACATCTAAGTATCAGTTGCATCTTCCCAAATATTTTCATATTGATCCGGATGTTGAATAAAACAATAATTCTGATCATTTATCCCAACTAGAAGTTTTCTTTTCTGGTTGTAATATCTGGTAAATATTGCTGTCTAGTTTTGCTATGTAATGATTACTACTATCATCTCAGAAGGCAGTGTCAGAATACATAAAATTTGAGGGAATCTTCAGTATCTTCCAATATCAATAAATAGAAAAATAGATCAAAATATTACCCTGTATACTAGACTGAATAAATACTTACTAAATTGGATTCAGAAGTTTTCCCCCATGTTTTTATCTGTAGGCTTTGATAAATGCTTTTCTTTAGCTTTGGTTTTTCTCTTTGTGATTTGGGCGCATTAAAAAAAAAAAAAAGACTATCTCCCTATATCACCCGGGAAGTGTAGGGTCTACTCATTGGCCAGGTCCTACTCAAATTGACACAGGAGTTTTGATTTGCTGTTTCTGACCCAGGCTAGTTCAGTCCTCCTTAGTAAGTCTGAATGTTCATGATATTGTAGTGTAGACACTCACTCAGCTTAGCCCATTGGAGCTCAGAACTCTTGAGCTCAAGCAATCCACCAGCCCCAGCCTCCCTTGTAGCAGTGATTACAAGCATGTGCCACCACACCCAGCTGGGAGAATTAATTTTTACCAGCAGATGACACTTTGTATTCATGAGTTGTACTTTATAATCATGGAGTTTAGAGTTGTAAAGGACCTTTGAGGTCACTTACCATCTTGCACCTGAATAGAAATTTATTCTTCAGTATCAACAAGTGGCCATCCAGATATCTATAAATAAATATAATCATGTGGAAAGCATGAAAAATAAATATAATTAACAAAAGTCTTAGTGCAAAGAGATAAATTCAATTTCAGAGGCAGCCCTGAAATTATATCATAGGATTCATTTGACTGTGATACACATCAGATAATTCCTTCTCAGTTTGAGCTATATACTTCCAATCTTGGTTCCCCAGAGAATAGGGACAGGGCCATAGCTATAGGTATGGCAAACACTCTGGAAAAAAGAAACAGAACTGACCGAGATCACTAAAAAGGCAATTGATTGGAGTCAAGCAAGACTGATTTTTAAATGAATATGAGCATATCTGAAAATGCCAGTTGTTGAATGTTATGCGTTTTACATATAACACTGTGCCACAGGAGTGATTGCAAAACATTTTTTCAGTCTTTCTGTGCTGAAGATGAGCACCTTTTTTTTTTATTGTATGCATAGTTTATCTCCTGTTGAAAGCATTCCACAAAGTCAAAACACTTTATGAATAAGGAGGATTTAATTTATCTAAGTCTGTGAAGGGGCAGAGCTTGGAATATTTATTCATAACATACTGCAGACGTTGCAGCTATTAAAAAAATATTTTCACTTTCCTTAACTTTTTGTCTGTAGACTAATTTAATTGGAAATAAACTTAAGTGATAAAACTTAATTTTATATGGGCACATATAAGTAATTCTGTTTTTTGATTCACGAGTAGAGAAAGGCCACCAGTTATGCCATAAAATTATAATTCTTACAGGTTTACACAGGATATAGGTGCAGTCTGTATCTCACATGCCTTTGCAGTCTTATTTCGTATTACTCCTTTTTGAATACTTTCTGTTCCAGTAAGCTTAGCTCTCTATTTCCTAGACAAAATTCTTCACCTTTTGCTTCTCTCTTTGCTTATCTCTAACTCTGAGGTTCTCAAACTCCCTTCAAAGCAGAGTTCAGTTACCACTTCCTTCATGAGGTATTTTCTGATCCCCATTTGTTAATTGAAATTACTACTATTTTGTATATGTTTTTCATTTACTTATCTATGTATATATTGTATAGTAGCATGTGAGCTCCCTGAGGATAGGAAATATTTAGTTTTTGTCTTTGTGTTTCCAGCAATTATCTCAGTTTCCTGCACATAGAGAGGTGTGTTTAGAAAATGCTTAACAAAACTGGCCCTCAGGAAGGAAAAAAATGTATTCATGACATACTCTTTTAAGTTTAAAATGCTTTGTTAACATTTTTCTATAACTTTCTTAATTCTTAACAGTCAACAGAACAATAATTCAAATCCCAGCTTATAGCATTTGCTAATTTCTGAGTCAATACTCGTGCTAAAAATTTAACAATTGGCTCTCTAAGCCTGTGTGAGCTGGCTCCAGTGTCGCCTTACTAGATGTTAAATAGGTATTTGCTTTTCAAAATTTATATCTTATTCACATAAGGAGTACAATGCTAGACAGGACTTTATTAACCTAAAGGAGTTAAGGTCTTTTCCGTAGTTATATAGGATAAACTGTTTTGGGTTTTTTTTTTCCCAATTGTGTCCAACTCTTCATGACCCATTTGGAGTTTTCTTGGCAGAGATACTGGAGTGGTTTGCCATTTCCTTCTCCAGCTTATTTTACAAATGAGAAACTGAGGCAGACAGGGTTAAATGACTTGCCCAGGATAACACAGCTAGTAAGTATCTGACATTGGATTTGAACTCAGGTCCTTTGGACTCCAGGCCCTGCACATTATCCACTGTTATCATCTAGCTGCCTTAAACTGAATGCTTTACCTTTTGAGTAAAAAGAAAGTCTTCATTTGGAACTTTTGCCTATTAACCTAGCATTATGGGAATTTATCCATCTTCCTTCTTGAACTTTGTGTCTTCTTCCCTATTCTTCAAACATTGTTGGAAACTTTCAGAGCTATAAAACACTTTTTTTCCGACTTACCAACTTAAGGAAAAAAATGTGTGCCGTAATCCTTAGAATTCCTTAGAATGCCTTTCTTCATCTGGAGATGGTATCTTTCCCTAACTAAAGTGGAAGGTCTTTTGTTTTTGTTTTTGTTTTGGCAGTTGGGGTTAAGTGACTTGCCCAGGATCACACAGCTAGTAAGTGTTATGTGTCTGAGGCTGGATTTGAACTCAGGTCCTCCTGACTTCAGGGCTGGTGCTCTATCCACTGTGCCACCTGACTGCCCCAGAAGTTTTTTTAGACCAGGAGCAATGTCTTCTACTCAAGGCCGTATCTGACATTTTTAGTGAAAGAACTGCAGAAGTAGTTAAAAGACATTTGCAATCCTAAGCACCTTTTGGGATATGGATAGGGATTTCTTTTGGAATCAGAGTGACCCTAAATTGATGGAGTGATGTTTCCAACCAAATAACACAAGTGTGTTTATGACCCCTAGGACCTACTTCTTTTGACTTCTCACGGTATCTTTTTTTTTTTTCCCTTTGAGGCCATCAGGTTTAAGTGACTTTATCAGGGTTATACAGCCAGTAGGCAGGATTTAAATTCAGGTCCTTCTGACTCCATGGCCAGTTGCTCTATCCATTGCACCACCTAGCTGCCTCTTCCACAGAATCTTACAAAGTGTTGGACATGTAGTAGATGCCTAATAAGCGTCTAGTGCCTTGATCAGAAGGAAGAAGTAAGGTTAAAGAATATAGGCACATGCGTTTTCTTTGAGATTGTAAAAATAACCACTAGAATTTAATAATGCAAAAATGCACTGAAATTACGAAGGATATCAAACAAGCAACAATGAAATACTAATCTACTCAGCTAGATGGCACAATGGATAGAGTGCTAAACCTGGAGTCCAGAAGATTTAAGGTTAGTTGCCACCTCAGACACTAATTGCATGACTTTAGGCAAGTCAGTTAACCTCTTTCTGCCTCATTTTCCTCACCCGTAAAGTGAGGGGAATGACATTCCTCTCAGAGTTGTTTTAAGAATGAAATGAGATAATATTTATAAATCACTTTGCAAACCTTAAGGTACTATGTAAATGTCAGCTGCCATCATGATCATGATCATGATCATCGTCTAAACTTGATTCAGCATGTAACCCAAGACTGATATTTAAAAGATCCTCCATAAGATTTTGTGCGATTAAAATGAATTTCACCAACTATTTTTGACACTTTTTAAAAAAATGTACTATATCAAGTAGAGATAAGTGCTCTTTCAGGAATATTACCTCTTGTAGGCTCCCAAATGGTACTAAAAAGAATTAACAGCTCAAATGAATGAATGGTTATTTCAAAAAGAACACATTTTATTGCAAATAACTGTATTCAGTCAAACAGGTGTGTGATACACTTGATTTTAATATTTCACAGGATGGAAATTTAGGCCAGATGATTGTCCAAGTTAACTTTGCTAGCTTTGAAGTTTCAAAGATTGAAGGGATCCCAAGAGATCAACAAAGGAATTTCAGTAGGAGGATTACCGCTTAAACTTTATGTTGTCAAGAAAGAATATTTACCAAAAGGAATAGTATAGATGTCCATAGAATTTATAATGCAATATACTCTTTGACTAACCCCTCTAAATTTATAGTAATGGCATATTTGCTAAAGGTGAATGATGGAGTGGATAAAGTATTGGACTTGGAAGCTCTGCCTCAAATAAGTATTAGCTGGGAGTCATGGGTAAGTCATTTAATCTCTCAGCCTTAGTTTCCCTATCTGTAATTTGGAGATAATGACGGCATCTACCTCATAGGGTTGCTGTGAGAATTGAATGAGATATGCAATATGTTTTGCAAACCTTAAAGTACTATATAAATGTTAGTTATGCAGCTAGGTGGCATAGAGAACAGAGTAATGGACCTGGAATCTGAAAGATCCAAGTTCAAATCCAACCTCAGACACTTAATAGCTGTGTGACCCTGAGCACTTAGCCTCTGTCTGCCTTAGTTTCCCCATCAGCAAAATGAAAATGGTAATAATAGCACCCACACCTCCCAAGGTTGTTGTGAGAATCAAATAAGATTGTTGTAAAAATGCCCTGCATAGTGCCTGGGACATAAGAAGCATTTTATTAATGATAGCTATAATGATGGTGATTATAAAAAATTTTTAATTAATCAGAGGGCAGATATTTAGGGAGACAGCTCCTGTCTGTTACTTTACTTTTTTCCTCCATTGACTCAGGTTGCCTTTGCATTTCAAGGTGACAGGATACCTATTTATTTTAAAGTTAACAAAGGGTAAGAGTCACCTTCTTCATATTTTTTCTTAGCAGCCCAGATTTCTAGCTATAGAACATGCCAGATAATCATTTCAACTTTTTTTTGGTAATGTTAACTTTTAGTGTTGTTGTTGTCATTTTTGCACATTCTTTCATTATTAATAAAAATAATTTCAGTATCTGCCTGGCAGTTTTCTTTGCTGAATAAAGAATTTTTTTTTCCTTTTAATTCTAATCACATATTTGTGACATTAGCTTGAGCGTTCATTTTGGACCAGAGTCTTTATAGGTAAGAGTAAGAATTTATTACCTTTATTGGAGCAATCTTCACAAATATTACCTCAGTGTTTAAAAGCGGAAGAAAAGAAAAAGGACTGAGAGCAATGAAAATATTATGCACCTTTCCCCTCAAAATGAATGAAAAATAATTCATTAAGTGCTTACTATGTGTAAAGCACCATACTCTGTATCCCATAACACTGGGATACAAAGAGAAAAACAAGACTGACCCTTCTCTCAAGGTGCCCACATTCTAACAGAGAGAGAAAGCACATATAAGGTGCAAATCAGAAGATAATGCATCTTTTTTTCATGACATTTCTCTTTTTGTCTGTGGAAGAGGTGAAGCAATTGGGGTTAAGTGACTTGCCCAGAGTCACACAGCTATTGAGTGTTATGTGTTTGAGGTAGAATTTGAACTCAGATCCTCCAGACTCCAGGGCCAGCGCTCTATCCACTGCACCACCTAGCTGCCCCCATGACATTTCTGTTGATAAAACTATATCTGTTCTAATAAGTCATTACTCTTGTTGTTGTTATTATCAAAATATCTATTCTAATGTTGAACCATTTGATTGTGCCAAGGACTTTGATAGCAAGGACTTTCTTTCCAGATTCTAATCTAAGCAAAAGAAGGAGAAGACTACCCATGATGGTGTTTATTTTAAGCAAGATTATTTGTCAAAAACTTTATAAGCTCATTTAGGATTTTCAGTATTTTGCCCACTTAAATGATAATGTCAATCCGTGGTGATGGTCATTATAATGTATACATTGAGAAGCTATACTCTTATGTCAGGCCTAATGCTAATGATTATATATAACTCAGAGACACTAAGCTACCTAATCTCACCCATCATATTCATGGGGGGGAAAGCCATTTGTTCTTATAGTTTAGTCATTTTCATGTATACTCACAACCTACCAGTGAACCTTTTTACATAAGCAAAAACAAAATAAAATTGTTAAGAAAAACCAGTCTACACAAAAACTACATTTAATGGTATATGTCAATCTCTTTTCCATTCCATCACAATCCAGACTGACTTCTGTGAATGGATAGGAGTTAGGGTAGGGAAGGGAAGGAAAGGAGCATAATACATGCCAGGTACTGTGCTAAAGTGCTTTTTATAAATATCTCATTTAATCCTCACTACAGTCCTTTGGGATAGGTTTTGTTGTTACATCCCCCCCATTTTACAGATGGGGAAACTGAGACACACAGGTTAAATGACTTGCCTAGGTTCACACAGCTATTGTGTCTGAGTCTGAATTTGAACTGAGGCCTTCCTGATTCCAGGATCAGCACTCTGTTCAATGTGCCACCTCACTGCCTTATGGCAGTGCAAATGTTTACAGCAGGCATACATCATTATTTTGCTATTTTCCAGGAATAGGAAGTAGGTACTAAGGGCATTAATATTATTGATACTATTTAAGAATGAAACCTGGTCTCCTTTGCACATAGAACAACTAGGTATAGAATAAGGACTGAGATCAGGAAGCATCAGTGGAATCCCTTGAATAGTGTATATGCTTTGATGTCCATGTGCATTTCAAGGCACAGAAGGAAATCTTTCTCAGATCAATTGACAAACAGTTATTGAGCACTTACCACATGCAAAGTACTTTGCTAGATACTATGAGGAAATTCAAAAGATGATTAAGACAGTGTCTACCTGCAAGGTAGACTATCCTCTTACCTCACTCCTAAAGTTTTTTTGTTTTCCTCTCAGAAGTTTTCTGACATAGTTGGTAAGCAAAACTCAATGACCGCTGGTCAGATTTGTTATAAATAGGATTCTTTTTTAGGGATTATTTAATTAGATTGCCTATGAATTCTGTTCCATCACTAAGAGTTTATGATTTCACAGGGGTACCCATAGGAACAGAGAAGATTCATTTGTCTATGACCATATGTCTAGCTGCAGACCCCACGTGGTGGTTAACAGATACTTTTCACACACATTTATCTGAGTTTGAGGCTCATTTTCACCACTTCCTGTGTAAACCGCTTAGAGTTTACATTTCCTGATCTATAAATGCAGTATAATAATATCTGTATTACCCAATTCATAGTATTGTTGTGAGAAAAATGCTTTCTGTATCTCAGTTGTAGAGGAATATGGTTGACTGGTATTGTGTCAACCAACTTGTTTTTGGCTTACCAGTTTATTGACCAAGTCATCTGTTTATAGTCTACAGATATATCTGATTCAGACAGATCTCCACTTTATTCTGAATGTGCAAGGACAGTTGAAGAACTGAAATATAGGGCCCCTGAAAGCACTGTAGACAAACACAGGTTGAGGGCAATCTGTATAGCTATCTGTCCTTGCCCTTGCTGTTTGGTCACCTCTCAGGATATGACTTGCTTGCATTGTGTGCCTTTTTTCATCTTTCTTCACATTGTTACTGTCTCTTCTAAAGCAGAGGTTCTTCACCATTTCTGTGTTATGGATTCCTTTGGCAGTCAGTCAGATGAAGTCTGTTGGCCCTTTCTGAGAGTAATGCTTTTAAATCACTGAAAGAAATGCTATATTTCAAGTAGAGGTTAATAGAAATAAAGATGTATTTTCCCATTGTAGTTCCCCCAGAAATTTCTACACAGATCCTAGGTTTAAGAACCCCTGTTCTAAAGGGCAGTGACTATATTTGTCCTAAAGCATATAAGCAAGTTTTCAGCTACCCACAAGGTGGCATTGATCTTCCAAAGCAAGTATGGGTATCACTGTGATACTGGGTGGAAAGATTATGTAGAAAAAAGAAGGGGGTTTTTTGTTTGTTTTCATTTTTTTTAAATGTCTTTAAAGAGAGCAGGTGCTTACTCAAGATTCAGGAGGAGTTTTTCTTTTTGTTTTTCTGTTATTTTATTTGGTCCTTTTATGCAACTTTTCCCCACCTTTATCATGCTATGAGGGTGATGCTGAGTCTGACAGTGAAAGCTATTGACATTCCAGAAACCAAATGTGATGGGAATACATACAGTTGGATAGCGAAGTCCCAGAAACTGTGGGGTTGAAGTTGTTTTTTTCCTTTTCATACTTTTTTTCTGAAACAGGAAAAGTGCAATTTAAAATGACACATCATGATGCAAAAAGAGAGCAAAGAATGTTAGTACAGATGGCTAGCAGCAAGGTTGAGTGCACAATTAATAGACTGGAATTACACCAATGTGTAAGTCTGACAGCAGTAGGAAACCTGAGGCAGCAGGAGGTGGCCCAGATCCTGCTGTCTTAAGACCTGTGTCTGTCTGTCTGCCTGCACACCTGTCTGCCTGTCATATATCTCAGTACTATGATATTTAAATATTTTTTGATGTTTACAGATAAATTGTTTTAAAGAAGGGACACTTTGAGATTGAAGGCTGCCCTCAGGAAGTCCATGCATTTAGTTTGAAAACATTCTAGTAAAGCTTAAGATAAAGAACCAAACAAGGGCCTGTTCTAGAAGAGCAAAAGAATTTCATTTTGGAAAGCAGTTCAATCCATAGGGCATAAGTAAATTGTATTATTATGCTCATGTTTAGCATGTTTAGACTAACCATTAGAGAAGAGAGACCTTGAAAAGACTACCAGAAATAGGCTTTATAATGCTCTTCTGGGATGCTTTCAGTATCATCTTGCCTAGAGAGGAGACCTCTGAGCCACCTTCCCCCGTGAGACTTTATTCTCTGCTCACATCAGAGACAGATGTTTACAAATACACCAGTCCCCATCTGGCCAAATGGCTTGACCAAATATATATTCATATCTATATGAAGGAATTTTAGAATGAGTGTAGTGGCTCGTTATATCCTCAGGACTGGGTCCAAAATAGAATAGAAACAATCAACTTTGAGGTGGGAGGGAGGAAGAGAAACTATATTTAGACCTGATGCTTTGCTTGCTCTAGGCTTATTAATCTTCAAGGTAGGGAGAGTCTGATCCATTTCATTAGACCTGCTTTCTGTACTTAATTTTAATTCTTGTGGTTATTCCCTGCATAGATGTAGATTGTAACACATCCCTGACACCTGGTCCTCAAATAGTGTCTGTCACCTGGCTGATACCCAAACCTTTCCAGCTTTGTAGGACACCCCCTAGGGCAAGACCAAAAACGTGTTTGCAAGCATGCATCTGTTTTATGCCGATTTCTCTTTTTACAGAACCTGTGATTTTTATCACTCTAGAGTCCCCTGAGAGAGAGTTCCTCTACTAACGAAGATTGGCACCTTCTCTGTAACTTTATGGTGATATTATTACCCCTGGAAGATAAAAAGGTCAATAGGAAAAAAAATCAGTAACTGACACCCTTTCTTTCTATTTTCTTATCTTTATGACGTCTTTATGGTGAGAATTCTCCTTGAGTATCTTTACCCAGACCCATGGCACTGCTGGCCATGCGATGCTATACCAAACCCCTCCTCTCTCTGCTTTCTATTGAACAGGTAGCAGATCAACATTACCATTCTTGGAAAGGATAAGCCAATCAATTACTGTACTTCAATCAGTGTCAAGCCAATGGTCCTATGATCCCACTAACCATCCCTTTGATTTCCTTTATTAAAATATGAGCATATGAAGGGCAGAGACTGTCATTGTTTTGATATTGGTATCCTCAGAGCTTTAGCACGGAGCAAAGTGTTTAATAAAGGCTTTTCATTTATCCTATTCATTATGAGAATGGCCTATGCCATACTGAGAGTACCCTTGATGAACATATGAGAAAGAGAAAACAGACTTTTGCAAGCTTTTTTCTGCAACAAACCACAACTAGCTTCATATTTACATATTTAAATAAAAAGTGTAAAAAATAAAATATCTTACTTTGTAGTTTGTTAATTATGTTAAAAAAGCATTGAGCTAAAGGCAAATTTAAAGGCCCTCCTTTGCATATATCTGTGTTTTCTCCCTTCTAGAATGGAAGGTTCTTGAGGACAGAGTTTCCTTTTTGTCTTGATAACCCCAGTGCCTAGCAAAGTGTCTAGAACACAAATAGGTACTTAATGAATGTTTGTTGATTCATTGACATACTTGTTATTGTTCTCAGACTATGATCAGTCCAAAACTCACCTTTCTTTAAACTTTAGAAGAACAAATTTGTGAGAGGATGAATTTGTAAGAGGAAAGAAAGAAAGAAAGCACTACTGTGTATAAAATGGGAGCCCATTTTGCTCCTTCAAAAGATCTGTGGTTGGCAAAAGGTAGATGTTTTGGAAAGAAATGGAGCCAGATGGATTTTCTGGATAAAGAAAAGAGACGGAAATGCAGGTAGATACCTACCTCATGACCAGTTCAAAGTATTCAGTGAGATAACTCCCCAAATAGACGTAAACCAAAACCTGAGCTGAGTGACAAGTTACTGAAGGATGGAGATAGGAGTGGTGGGTCCATTTTGTTGCCAAGGTTAAGTAGGTGAATGTGATGAGGAGATAAAGTTTCTGTGTAAAAATATGTTCATGTTACAAAGGAAGTAAGAGAATAAAAACTAGCAATTTAACAGTCAGTTAAGAAATGTATGTATGTACATCACATGGTTCTATTTTGTTTAAACATTTCTAAGCATTATTTTAAACTCAGACAATGTGTTTACAACATTTTAGCTCTTCTGATAAGCTGTTTTTTTAGATTTTTAAGGATCAGTGCAGTAAATAGCTAAAGGAGTCACATTTCAGGTTAAAACTTTTTTAATGGGTATATTTTTATTGTATATCAGACAGAACCAAACCTTGTAAAACTGGCTATTCTATTGTGCCAGCCAAAGCCTAGGTAGCAAAGAAATCCACTTAGGAAACTAGAAACTAAAGAGGAAGATGGAGGGAGGCCACAAGGAAAAATCCATCCTACTGAAATATAGTTCTGAGGCAAATTTGTAGATTAAATTTCACCTATATTACTCCCTTGATAAAATTAGTAGTTATTGCTACTAAAGTAAAAATCATAGTCCATTGTTGGAAATAGCTTTAGTATCTGACTTCTATTCACAAAAAGACCTCTCTCTCTTCTTTCTCTTTCTCTCTCAGCACATATGAGTATACACCCACATGTACACACACATATATGTATATATGCTCATGCGCATGGATGTATGTATGTATAGAATACATTTCTGAGGAAGCTTGTCACAGTGGCTAGAGAGAGAACCTCTTAATCAAGAAGATCTGGGTTCATGTACTGCCTCTGACATATACTGGCTAATATAACCAAGGGCAAATCACTTAACCTCTCAGTGATCTAGTCTACTCTCTGAGACTATTAAGTTGCAGAGAGGGTGCCAACCTCCATTGGCAAATGGCCTTTCCTCAACTGAAGTTCTTTCTGCCGGAAAAATCTCTGATCTAGTCCCTTTCCCTAACATATTTATCTCATAAATCAATTCTACAGAACAATGCAACCTCCTCATTTTACAGATGACACACTGTTTTATTCATACAAAGTGTATTCTATGTGTTCATTCCATTTGATCGCTACTGCAACCCTGCATAACATGTAGTACAAATTGTATTGTTCCCATTTTGCAGTTGAATAAATTAAGGTTGAAGAATGCTGAACTTTATGCAAGATTATGTAGCCAGTTACTGGAAGAGTCAGAGTCCCATACCCGTTACTCAGAATCCTTGCAAAGAGAGTCAGGGTTCTTACCCCTTGATGTTAACATCCTTTGACTGACCTCTTGATTATTTTATTTTCTAGGCTAGATTTTGGAAGCTTGCTTCCTGATTCCCTTGATACTCAACCTTGCCTAGAGATCCTACCTCCTTCACCCTGGCTTTGCTAAGTTCTCTGTATTCAGTCACTGGCCCACCTATCTAGATCTAATCCTATCTAGCTGAGTTCCAAGTTTGGGATCTTCCAAAAAATCACTACCACCCAAGACCTGTGACAGGAATAGTGTTGCCTTTGAGAGTCAACAACAAACATCCCTCACCAAATTAGAATGTTAGTAATAATAGGTAGAAGTATAATGATATCTAAGATGGCTGACCTTGGAGTTAAGAAGACCTGGGACCAAGTCCTACCTCTGATAACTCTTCTCACAATAAAATGTAAACTCTTTGAGGGTAGAAACTGTTACATTTTTGTCTCTATATGTCTAATGCCTTGCACAGTGCCTGATATAGAGTAGTTACTTAATTAAAAAAAAACACCATGTTGATTAATGGATTCAGTCAATCAACAAACATTCATTAAGCACTTATTCTGTTTCTAGAACAAAGTAAATGCTTGTATTTTATATAAAAGTACAAGGAATGAAATAATTCCTACTCTCAAAGATTTTACATTCTAAAAAAAAGCTTACATTACACTAGCTATGTGAGCATGGATAGTCACATGACCTCTTAATAACCCAGGCAAGTCTCTAAGGCTATTAAGTTATGGATATATTTGGGCTAAAGAAATTTCTATACTGGGAGGTCCCTACTCCAGTGAAATCAAAGGCCTAATAAAACAACAACAACAAATTTTAAATGATTTCCAGTACAATTCATGTAACTTGCAAAAGGTTTCTAATCAGAAGACAAATAAAACTTCCCATTTCTTCAGTTCAGTTTATTACATCAAACATTTAGTAAGCAGGCAGGCAGGCAGACATTTATTAAGCACTTATAATGCACCGAGCACCATGTTAACAGCTGAGAATACAAATCTAATGGAAGTACATTATTAGCCAATGAGAAATGTTTTCATGAGCACATTCAGCATGTTCTTTCTGATGCAGTCTCCATGTAGATTTTGGAGCACATACAAAGGTTATTCTGGATCTTCTCCTGGTCTGCAAGCAACCTGAGGGATTGTATACCCCTTTTATATAATTATTACAAACTACTTTATCAATGCCAAGTACTAGTTAAATAAAAGACAGTTTGGGAGGGGGGATATCAGGAAAGGCACCACCTTCTACATACCTTTTACCAACAGTCTAGAGCATTAAGGAAAATCAAGATTTGCAAAAGAAATTTTAAAATCATAGGATTTATGAGTTGAAAGCAACTTTACTGACCATTTAGCCTAAACTCATTTTACAATGAAGTATCTTGTCCAACGTAATGTTGGTAATAAAGAGCAGAGCTAGAATTTTAACTCAGGTCTTTTGAGTGCATGTGCCCTAAGAGATACCACTTGCCTAGGAGAAAAAGGAAGTTTGTTTTCCCAAAAAGGTTTATGACGAACTCTTCTTATCAATTTGTACTTAATCTAACACATAGGTGCTAATGTGTTTCTGTTCTCATCTCCAACTTCTCTTCTAACTCTCAGTTATAAACAGAGCTATAGTATTTTCTTCCTTCATGAAATTGTTTTCTCAACTGCAATTTTTCAGTGTTTTCGCAGAGTGTAAGATCCTAGTTTTCTTTATAAAAGTTTCCTTATTTTCTAATTAGTTGAAGAAATAATGAGATTTGTTTGCATCACCCAGTGTTATTCGTTTTTTTAAAAAATGAACAGTTTTGTTTAGGGAAATTGCTCAATCAGTGTTCTGCAGTGCTATTAGTTCATTCGTTATTTATTTATTTTGCTGATAAGAGAAAGGAGTGGAATGCCAGATTGAAACAACTGGAAAAACAGATTGCTGAATTAGAAGTGAAGATATAATTAGATGCATCCTCCAATAATTGGTTCGAATTGGAAGCAGTTAAGCCTGTACATAATCAAATTTTGCCTGAAAGTGCTACAGCATCCTTATTTTATGCTAAATAGATTTTTATGGAAGGGCAATAAAAGAGAAATCTGCTTGCTAATTTGATTAAAAAACATGATGGTTCTCAGTTATTTTAGCTAGTAAGGCTACAAAAGGGAGGAAACTGATTAGAAGAAAAAAGAAAAAATTAATTTGGTATTTAAGATCTGTTATCAAATGTTGCATATTTCAAAAGTAAAATTACTTAGACTATGAATGGACTATATATCTTTATCTTTGCTCTTTGAAAAAAGTCATATCCTTAGTTTTCTTTTGAAAATGTGCGAAATTTCTTCTGTAGAATTAATAGTATTAGTCCTCCTAGTTCCTACAGCTCCCTGAATCACAAGACCTAATGAATATTAACTCATTAATATCTGTAAGGCACCTGGTAGCTAGATGGCTCACAGAGCCTATATTTAGATAAGTAAGAGAACACTGAAAGTCTGCCAGCTTGTCCATGCTCATGCTTAAGGGCCAGACCATTAAGCATGGAAGAGCTGAGTGGATCTGTTGAGTTTCACGCTTCCTTTTGTGTTTGTGTGGAACATTGGTGTTTGTCCTATTTTCTTGACAGAAATTATGAATGTATTCCATCCATTGTTTTGCTTAAAGATAATGGATAGCAATATCATAGGCCTTTCTGATCTCTTTTTTTACTTAGTATCAGCTCTCAACTTTGGACCAAGTTGTGAGCTGACAATTCTGCCTTAGATTAGACACTCAGCTCAGAGTGGATTTATATCAAGAAGATATTTTGTATTGAATAACACATAACCAGGACCATATATTTTGTAGATAATGTTCACCTGATTCATTCTAATGTCCTTATCCTGTCATTGGCTGTTGATAAGAAGAGAAAAATATTTGTTGGAATTGAATGGTAGCACACATATGTACTATTAAAGTGTAGCATTTGGCTTTTGGAAATTTTTATACTAATGTCAGATTAAAATGTCGTCAGTCTTCTGAAGGGTTTCCATAAATAGCACCTGTTTTTCACCTTAGAAATGTACAAATAGAGTGTCCTATTTCATATCTCCTGCCTGACTTTGCTTTGACATTGAAGTAACAACTTTGCTTTGATTCTTAGCTTTGAAAGGAAGAAGGAAGCATACAGAAGTATATGCCCCTCTGCATTTTTCTTCTAGAGTTATCATTTCCATTTGAATGGGAATTAGTCAGTGAATCAGCAAGCATTTATTAAGTATCTACTGTGTACTAGACATTGTGCTAAGCACATAAAGAAAGGCACAAATATTTTGTCCACCTTTAAGCAGATTTTGTACCAATAGGTAAAACACAACATGTAAATAAGTAGGTATACTTAGGATATAGACAGAGTGGTTAGAAGACAAGCTGAGAAGGAAAGGTATTTACTTGGGGGGGGGGGTGCGAGTAGAACTGGGAAAGGCCTCTGGCTTTGAGCTAAGACTTAAAGGAAGTCAGAAAATTTTAAGAGGCAAAGGTGAGGGAGAAGAGCATCCCTAGGATGGGGAAAAGGAAGGATGTTTTAGAACCTTAGTTCAAAAGTTCAGTATTAGAATGAAATGGGGTACTTGACAAGTCACTGAACATTTAACAAAGGAAGAGGTTTACTTTGCCCCAACACAACAAGGATATGCACCAAAGATATAGTGGCACTGAGCTCCTCTGGATGCAGCCCCCTCTTCTCCACCTAGAAACAGGTCTGATGAGTCAATCCTGAGGGTATAATGACTTTCATGGTCTCAGCCACCTACCAAGTCTGAAAGGCAGCAACTACATGAGGTTGGGACCTTTTGTGTCCCCAGACTAGGAGGCTGCATACAGGAAGGATCAAGGAAGCTGTGTCAGGACCGTTGGTCCTACTGCAAGGTGCAAAGGCACAAGTATGGGAGATGCAATGTCATGTTCTAGGAACAGCATGTAGGCTGGAACTTAGAGCTTTTGAAGGAAACTAAATTTAAGATTGGAAAGGCAGGAAGAGGACAAATAAGAAGACCTTTGTTTGTATTTGATCCAGAAGGTGATAGGGAGCCACTGAGGCTTATTGAGAAGGAGGAGAGGTGAGATGATTAGACTTATGCTTTAAAAGAAATCACCTTGGGAGCTGAGTGGAGGATGGAGAGACTTGAAGCAGGGAGACCAGTTAGAAAGCTATTACAGATGTCTCAGTGAGAGCTTCTGAAGGGCCTGAAGAATGATTCTGGCTGTTTGAAAGGGAAGGAGACATGCGCAAGAGATGTTGTGAAGGGAGAAATGATAAGATTCAGCAACAGATTACGTGTATGTTGAGAGTGAGGAGTTGAGAATAATATGTGAGTATTGGTAAGGCCAAGGATGACCTTTTATGTGTATGGCTGAGGTGAAGTTGTAGATCATGGTAACTGAGTAGATTCAGCAACTAGAATATTAGGGTTTTAGAGGAAGAATCAATATGTAATATATGTTGAAGTTCTTTAGTATTAGTGTAGGAGGTACAGAAGAATGAAAGACTTTGAACTAGACATTTAACTCATTGAGAAATGAAGGCAAATGTCCTTGGCATGGACAGAAAACAGCCACTAGGATTGGGATTGGGTAATAAATTTGGATAGTGTGAGGTTTAAAACGATGCTTTGGGGATATTAACAGTTCAGTCTAACCTTACCAGGTATTAGTTTTCCAATTTCAGAGTACTAAAAAATGGATTTGAAAGGACATAGAAATTTAGATTACAGTCTGAAAAACAACCAGTATCCCAGCTCAGAGACAGACCGCAGCCTATGGGTCTAGTCCAGGGCAGGTGTGAAGATAACCCTGTGATTTCAACAATGCCACCATTGGAATTCTGGTCTGGCCTCATATCATTGCTAGACTAGTGGACCTTTATAATGGGAACTTGAGTTCAGGGCCAAACAAGAGGCTTCTCCCCCCCCCCCCAAGTATCCTATCTCTTCAAATATGTCATAAGACTTGATGGCAAAAACTTAAACAGATGCTTTATACATAAAGCAGAAACTCAAAATTCTTTGTTAATAATGATTATATCAGATTTTCATGTGACTGAAAAGTTGTAATTAAACTGACTCAGTGGATTGGTCAGCATTCAAAAAGATTCTGACACGTTTGAACATTGATACAACTATCATGAAAGGTAGTAGAAATCCATGTAAAGCCTTAAACTTGAGTTTTAAAAATCAACTTCAAAAATACAAAACGGAGCAGGCATTGTTAGGCAGTTGAATTAGGTTGGGGTGGGGCATGGGGGATAGGGTTTAGTGGACCCCAAGTTTGGCATCCTGTGATACAGCAACTAAGAAAACTGAAGCAATGTTAGGCTGTATTAATGAAGGCATGCTTCCAGGTCAAGGGAGGCTGTTGTTCTGCTGTACTCTGCCCAGTTTAGACCACATCTGGGATATTATGCTCAGTTCTGACCACAGTAGTTTGTAATGGGTTGGGTACTTGACTTGAAGTCAGGGAGACTTAGGTTCAAATCTTACTACACATACTTAGTCCTTGAGTAGTTGGTCCTGGGCTATATGATCCTAGGCAAGTCACTGAACTTCTCAGTGCCTCATTTTTCTTATCTTTCAAGTCAGGGGTTTAGATTCAGTAGCCTGTAGGTTCCCTTCCTACTCTAAAATTTATGATCTACAATCCCAGGATTCCAAACTGAAAAGTATACATAGATAGGAAAGCAATCAAGATGGTAAGGGTACTTAAATTCATATAATCCAAGTATCACTCAAAGCACTGGGAAAGTTAACCTGAAGAAAAGAAAGGGGCTGTTAATGGGGATTAGGGGTGGCCGGGCTCAGACAGGAGAGTTATCTTCAAATATATCTTCAAATATAGCTGATTAGAAGAATGAAAGTCATTCTACTTGGTTCCCAAAGGCAGGACTAGGTACAACAGGTAAAAGTTGTAAAGAAGCAAAATTAAGCTTGATGTAAAGAAAAACTTCCAACAATTAAGGCTAATCTAAAGTAGAATGGACTACATCTGACCACAAGGGATTTGCTCATTGTGGGATATCTCCAATAAAAGCCTGGATGACTACTCATAAAGTATAATGTAGAAGGGGTTTATGTTCAGTGGGTGGGACAAGATGGTCGCTGAGGTACCAACAACCTCTGATATTGAATGATGATAGCCTTCTCTAGGGACAGATTGTTATCTTTGTTGTGGTGTGTGCTTCGTTCTTGAAGAGGACCCTGGCATCAGGAAGGTGATGCCATGACTTGCAAGTAAATTGGATATAAGTGAGGCAGGGCCATGCAGAGTCACCAGCCTCACTTTCTCATCTATGGCCATGTGGGTCCAGTGGCAAGATATAAATCAGGACACCTTTCCTATGTATACTTTCCAGTTTAGAACTGTGGGATTATAGATCGTAAATATTATACTAAGATACCTTCACACTACTTGAGTGACCTTGAGCAAGTCACTTAGCTAATACGGGCATCAGTTTCCCAAATCTACGAAATTCAGCTAGATAGCCTCTGAGGTCCTTTCCAGTTGTAAGTCAGTAAACTTTATTTACAAAGTCTTCCTGAACTGCTGTGGAATGATCCACTATCTATGGAATATGTTATTTCATGGTCAGTTGATTAGTGTTTAGTCCTAAACCCCTCAGAACTCCATGCTGAGGTTATGGAACATTTTCATAAGCTGGGAGGAATCCTGAGTTGCAACAGTTTTGTCAGACATAAGGCCAATTAAAGAAAGAGTCTATATAAATGCTAGACTTGAAGCTCCATGAGGATCATAGGAATATGCATTCATAACTTGAAGGTACCTTTTAAGACAAGTAGTATGGTACAGTAAAAGAGGTAGGGGATTGTGGGTCAGAAAACCAGTGTTCTCGTTCCAGCATCACTATTTACTGTTTGTATCAGCTTAACATCTCTGGATCTTAATTTTGTCATCCTTGGACTGTGGAAAAGGCATGGATTCTTCACCTTGAGGCTATGAACTTTTTTGAAAAAAATTTTGTATAACTTTAATTATAATTGATTTCCTTTGTAATTGTGTGTGTGTGTATGTGTGTGTGTGTGTGTGTGTGTGTGTGTGTGTGTATCTTAAGCATATAAAAGCATTATTCTGGGGAGAGGGTTAATAGATTAATGGTTAATAGGTTTAACCAGATTGCCAAGGAGGTCTGTGTCACAAAAAGCTTAAGAGCCTCTATTGGAATATGATTCTAGAATTCTGGACTTATTATTCTAAAAATTTTGGAGTTAGTCTAGAAATTCTAGAAATTTATCCCACCTAAGATTTGTAGCTTTTATTTTTGACATTCCATTGATGTTTTAATATTCTGCAGCATTTAATGCTCCCAAAGTTTAGCATGTTTATAGTTTTTGATTACAGAAAAAAGATGGTAAAATATCATTTTTAGTTTCAGTTATTGTATTTCATAAGAATTGGTTCAATCCAACTAAAAGCCTATGCGTACTTTCATATAGAAAGTAAACTTTTTTTTATTGTATACGAGTATCTAAGCCTTGATTAAACTAATTGCATTGCACTGATTTATTACAAGTGGGCAAAAGGGATAACCTTCCATTCTCATTTAATATACTTTTTCATTATTTTGCATGGCTTTGGAGCTTTGACTTTTTTTATAAATTGTAAAAAATTAATTGTAAATCTATTTCAGCTGGTGCATCTAACAGCCAATGAGAATGCCCATGGGACCAATAAACCATGATTTAATTATCACTAATTGACAAACCCAATTGTACAATACTAAATCTGGATTTCCTCCACTTGGATAATTATAATCTAATAAAGTTCACCTTAGCTCCCTTTTCATTCAGTAAAGAAATATGAAATGTCTTGTTGTAAATGCTTCCCTAGAAAAAAAATTAGATACGAAGTACGTAATTCATAGACCAAAGAGTAACAATCATTACAAATGCAATTATCTTCTCTTGGAAGAGACAAAACATCTCATTTTTGTGTGCTGTTTCTTTTTCTCCAAAATCAAACTAGCAGGACTTCTTTTCCAACTTGTGTTAAGTAACTGTAATTCACCATCTTTACAATTCAGAAGATGAAGAAAGGAAGAAATGGATGATATTAAGGAACAGAAGTGCACTGAATGGGGTGAGGAACATTCTGGTTGATCCTGCCTATGTGAATACAGGCAAATCACTTAACCATCCTAGGTCTCAGATTTTTTTTTTCATCTGTAAATTGAAAGAGTTGCATTAGGTGGCTTCTGAGGTCCCTTTCAACTTTTCTTCTGTGTTCTTAGGATCATAGATAAGAAAGAGGCTTGGACGTAGTACAGTAGCAAGCAAACAGGGGTCAGAGGACCTGAGTTCAAATATTGCTTCTGATGTGACTGTGTGACTTTGGGTTTGGGCAAGTCATTTGATTTACCCTAGCCTGAATACCTTCATTTCTCAAATGAAGAGATTAGACTTGGGCTTTAATATTTCTTCCAGATCTATAATTTTATTGTTTTTTTTAAAATCATGAGTCTGTCACTTCCTGTCTGACCTTAGGTAATTCATTTAGCTGCTCTCAGACTCAGCTTCCTCTTCCATAAAATGAGGTATTTGAATTAGATGACCCTTAAGGTACCTTCAAGTACTAAATCTAGTCCTGTGATCCTCATGGAGCTACAAGTCTAACATTTATATAGACTTTTTTTTTAAATTAGCCTCATGTCTGACAAAATATTGCAACTCAGGATTCCTTCCAGCTTCCGAAAATGTCTCATAACCCCAACAATGAGCTCTGAGGGGTTTAGAAATAAAGACTAACCAATTGACCATGAAATAACACATTCTAAAAATATGGATGATTCCACAGTAATTGAGGAAGATTTTGTAAAGATTGTAGACTTAAAACTAGCAAGGACCTCACAGACTATCTGGTTGAATTTTGCTCATGTTAGCTAAGTGACTTGCTCAAGGTCACTCAAGTAGCATGAAGGCATCTTGGTATAGTGGAGAGGGGGACCTGGATTCACATATGCCAGGTGATGATTACTGTGTGACCTTGGACAAGTTGTGTAATGTCTCTTAACCTTAATTTCCTCACCTATAACAAGAAGAGAAAAGGATTCAGGGGCCTCTGAGGTGCCAACCATCCCTCCTGAATGATCCTATTTACTGAGGTCTGCCTGATTCCAAGTCAGCCACTCTCTCTATCCACTGTATCATGCAGTCACATCTGATAGCTAATGGAACCATGCTCAGTGTGTGTGTCTTTCATATCTAGATTATATTTGGATTCTTTCTTATTTGGCCACAATTAAGAGCTATTATTGATCAGGCTGTGGAAATAGCAGACCATCCTTAGGCTCCTAAACTCTCTGATGACCACTTAGTGAGACGCAGAATGAAATGTTCATGGATATTAAACTATTTTCATGTCCATGGAGGCATCCATTTCCAAATATAGTCAAGGCATACCAAGAATGTGAAACGTCCTTTTAGGATGGCAAAAATGGAGCAAACTGGCAGAAAAATAGAAAGATAAAGCTATAGAAAGTTAAATGATTTATATTTTGATGATCACAGCTATGTATAAATATGTGTGTGTGTGCACACACTTTCAGCTATGTGTGTTTGCATTTGGTTTTGTATACTCATGCATATGTGGCAGGTTTTCTAGGCAGGGTACATGGCTATTGATTTCCATAGCATATGGAAATGTTACACAATAGTTTTTGAAACAACTAACCTATTCCTCTCTTTGTCCTTATAGTATATTATAGCTCAAAATACAGCTTGCATTTTATGAAGGCTTCTTTTATATTGTGCTTTTCATAGACCATGAAATGAGTGAATCTCATCATAACCAATGTTATTAAGTCGTTTCAGTTGTGAGCTCTTTTGGTGTTTCCTTGGCAAAGATACTGGCATGGTTTGCCGTTTCCTTCTCCAGCTCATTTTACAGATGAAAAAACTGTTCATACAGCTAGTAAGTGTCTGAGGCCAGATTTGAACTCAGGAAGATGAGTCTTCCTGACTCCAGGTCCATCTCTCTTATCTATTGTGCCACCTAATTGCCCAATAATATCTAATATCTTCACCCTATTTTTGATAAATTTAGAAGCAGCCTGGCAGAGTGGATAGAGAGCTGACCTTAGAGTCGGGAAGCCTGGATTCATTTCTTACCTCTGATACACAGTAGGCAACCAAGTGGTGCAGTAGATAGAGCCTAGGTCTTAGAGTCAGGCAGACCTGAGTTCAAATACTGTCTTACTTGCTATGTGACCTAGGGCAAGTCACTTAGCCTCAGTTTTCTCTTCTGTAAAATAGGACTAATGAATGTTACACTACCTACCTTACAAGGTTGATGTGAAGGTCAAGTGGAATAACTTGTGAAATGCTTCACAAACTTTAAAGCCTATATAAATGCTAGCTATTATATGAACTATGTAATCCTAGCCAAGTCAGTACCCCCAGCTTGTCTGAAAGACTAAGAAGGAAGAAAAATAAGAAGCTATAGTGGCTTTTTTAAATTTACTGAAGTTGAGTTTTGAATTTTTTGGATTTGAATTTGCTGAAACTGAAATAGTAGGTCGCTAATATTAAATATGACAGTACTATACTTAGGCAGTGCTTCTTTTTAAAAAGGAGATTCTGATCTGTAAAAACTAGCCAATTCCACCTGCATATTTACTTTATGCTTCTGTGAATGAATGGCATTATAGCACATTAGTGACCCAGTTCCCCAAGAAACAGGCAGCAAAGATTAGACACAACCGAAGTCTAAAACAACAACAACAAAACTGGAAAAGATCTAGAAAAGTAGTGAGCACCGTCCTCTAAACATAGATTTTCTCTCTCCTTTTCCCTTCTGTCCATTAGATATTTCTCTACCTAACTACCTGATTTGAATATTCTCTCAGACGCAGCTTGGATTTTTGAGACCCAAGAACCTTTATATTCTAATTCCTTGTATAATTACACAAGGAATGTACTTACACTGCTAATTAGCAGTCTGTATTAAAATAAGAGTTACACAAACAAGATATGGCTGTGAGTTTTGAAAACTGATACTAGTTTTTGACAGAAAAATCTAACCATGAAATATTTATTTAACCTTCATGTACAATGGAAGGAGGAAAAACAGGAGGGAATGAATGAAGATTGGTTTGGGGATACATTCAAATAAAGATACAAAGAATAATTTAATTTATCACTCCACCAGAAAAATCATTCCAGCTCTCATGCTCTATTATTCAGTTCAGTTCAGCAAGTCCTTATAATAGGTACTTGTAATGAAAAGACAAAAACTAAAACTGTTCCTGCCCTTACACAGCTTACATTCCATTTGTGGGGAACAGGGTACTGTGATAAGAAAATACAAAATATTCAAAATGAATACAAAGTAATTTGAGGACAGTAAGGAGGCAACAACAATGACAAGCCATTTAACCTCCTCAGCTTGCTCATCAGTCAAAGTTGGGCTAGATGGTTTCTGAGATCCTTTCTCTAGGTATGTACATGAGGTGATATCAGAAAAGGCTTCTTGGAGGAAGAGGCACTTGAGCTGAGCCTGGAAGGGAGCTTCGGATCAAAGAGGTAGAAATGAGGAGGGGAAACTTTCTAGGCATGAAGGATAGAAGTTCATGTATGTCACCATCAAGTAGCCTCAGGAAATGCTCAAGTCAGTGTCTGGAATTCATGTGAGGAGGGGAATTTTGTCCCATTTCCCCTACAAAGATTATTTTGTCAATTACGTGGATGAAACGTTGGAGAGGGTAGACAGTAGAGGAGAGAGGGAGATTGAACATAGAATTTATAAGGGGAAGTAATGTAGAGTCAGAGCCTGGACACAGATAGTTTGGAATCAGTATGAGATGTTATGCTATGAGAGACCCCCCCCCCAAAAAAAAACCAATTCGACTTTAGGCTACACATAGGTGCAGAGCTTCAAGGGGAAGAAGATGAGTACCATTGTCTGCCCTGGTCAGACCACATTTGGAGTAGTATGTCTAAGTCTGTCATGGGGTATTCTGGTGGGTTTAGGAAGGACATGGATAATCTGGAAAGCATCCAGAGAAGAGTAGTGAGAATTGTGAAGGGTCTCAGTACACAAGGTGCTGGATTGGTTGTTGTCCTTCATGCTCAAGGAGGACCCACATGACATCACTCTGTCAGGGTCCAGGCACAGTCTGTCCAATTATGGCTGATCAGACCAATGTGACCTTGAAAGGTGTTACCACAGGTCAGGCACAAATAATCCACATGAACATTTGGAGTGGAGATGTCTCTAAATTTATGCATTTCATATTTCTTTTGAGTTACTGCAATTCTGCTTCACTCATAGCATAGCATTCACTCTTTGATGTAGGCACATCATGCTGCATGGTTCTGTGCCAGTGTCTCCCATGTCTTGCAATTGATACCAGAGTTCTTCAGAGAGACGTTGAGAACATCGTTGTATTGCTTCTTTTGACCTCTGTGTGAGCATTTGCCTTGGGTGAGTTCTTCTTAAACTAATCTTTCAGGCAAATGTGCATTTGGCTTTGTAACAACATGGCCAGCCTATCAGAGGTGTGCTCTCTGGAGTAAAGTTTGAATGCTTGACAATTCAACTAGTGCTGGAAATAAAGATAAATACTAAAGAATCCCAGTTCTCAAAGAGTTTATAGCCTATTGGAAGATATAATATGTGGATGAGATAAGTAAATATAGGGCCATTTAAGGAAAGAGAGAGGATTACAAAGAGGGGTGGGATAGTGAAGGATTCACTGAGGAAGCTGTGGTTTTCCAGGACTTTAGGAAGGAATGCATTCCAGGCAGGGGGGTGACTTCTAGAAATAGCAGAGGTGAGAGATGGAATGTTGAGCTCTGGGAACAACTAACTAGTCCAGTTTGTCTGGAAGGAAAGTAATGGGAATGAGAATGGGAAAGTAGGTTGGACTGATATCACTGGAGCATTCAAATGAGAGACTAAGAATGTGATCTCCTGAGGGTTTTTGACCATTTCAGTAGCTTGGCAAGCAGCTGTGCTTTTAAGATGTTGTGGAATTTGTTGGGTAGAGGGACCCAAGAGGATCGATACTTGCCCATCTGAGTTCTTGAGGCCAGATTATAGCAATAAGGAGTCAATTAAGAGTAAAGCAAGTAGTCATTTATTCCAGCCAGTCAAGTAGATGCCAAGATTTATGTCATCTACAATGAACCCAGCACAAGTGTTTCCTTATACGCAAAATTTTTAGGGCAGCATTCACAAGCTAAGCATTATTCAAAATAACATTGTGTGAAACAAAGAGAAAGATAGCTATTCATGAAACACAGGTGATTGCACAAAAAGAATAGTATAGTTGTTGGAGAAAATGTATATTATTAGTTATAGGAGATAGATAAGGGAGTTATTATCTGAGTATAGCTAGTTTCCTGAATGAAAGAAATCTGCCCAGAGAGAGCAGGAGAACTTTCCCAGGACTCTGGAATTCTCCACCTTCAGCGGCCAAGTCTTTTTGTACTGATAAGAGGAGAGAAAAGAAAGGGACTCAGGCTTGTAGCTAGGTTTGCAGTTCACTAGGGGTCATTTACAGCAAAATGGCTGATGCAGAAAAGATGGAGTCAGTATGCCTTGAAGTAGGCATGTTTCTGAGGTGAGGAGAAGCTGTGTCACACAAACATGTCAGGGAGGTTCATTGTGAAGTAACAGGGGGTCTCATAAAGGATGTTAAGGCAAGGATGGGAAGGGGTCTCACTAGCCGCTGCCAACCTCAGGAAACTTGCTGAAGCCTGTTGTGTACTTCTGGGGAGGGTAATTTTGTCCACATCTCCCACAAAGATTATATTGTCAGCTATGTGAATGAAGGATTGGGAGAGGGTAGACACTAGAAGGAGGGAGATTAGGAAGATATTATGATGTTAACAGACTGAAATAGGGTGGTGAACATCTGTTTAGAGTGAAGGTGATAAAACTGAAATATGGAGAGGTAGCTAGGATGCACAGGACAGTGAGGTGATGGACTGGATAGAGCCTGGAGTCAGGATAGACCTGAGTTCAAATCTGGCCTCAGACACTTAGTGACTGTGTGTCCCTGAGCAAGTCACTTAGCATTGTTTGCCTTAATTTCCTCCTCTGTAAAATGAGCTAGTGATGGAAATGGCAAAGCATTCGGGTATTTTTGCCAAGAAAACCCCAGATGGAGTCACAAATAATTGGACATGACTGAAACAACTGAACAACAACAACAACAGATAGAATCCATAAGACTTGACAGGTGTCTATATATAGGCGTATGAGACAGTTATGAATCTAGGATGATGCTGAGACTATGGACCTGAGTTACTAGAAAGATGATGGTATCTTTAAAACAAACGGGACTATTTGGAGTACAGGTAGATTTAGAGGGAAAAGATAATGCACCTCTATTTTAGACAGGTTTCAGAAGCTTCCAAAATACCACACTGGAGGTACGCAGGAGGCAACTGGAAATGTAGATGGGGTGTTCAGCAGAGATATTTGGGCTGACTGTGTAGATTTGGGGTTCATCTGGATAGAGATATCAATTGAATGCATGGGATTCAATTGATAAATAAAAAAATATGTAGGAGTTGACATGATATCCAAGATAAGGAGTATAGATAGAGAAGAGATGAAGATCCAGAACAGAACTAAGGGAATATCCACATTGAGGGAACATAAGATGGATGGAGACCCAAGAAAGGAAATTAAGAAGGAACTGTAAAACAAATATAAAGGGAAACAGAAGAGAACCTTGTTGTGAAGCTCCAGAATGGAGATAGTGGATAGTAGTCAGGTGAAAATGATATTCTAAAGTGATTCTAAAGAGAGAGAGAGAGAGAGAGGAGAGAGAGAGAGAGAGAGAGAGAGAGTGTGTGTGTGTGTGTGTGTGTGTGTGTGTGTGCGCACGCGCACGTGCGTGTGCACAGTTTGGCCACAGTGGACAGAGCACCAGCCCTGGAATCAGGAAGACCTAAGTTCAAATCCGGCCTCAGACACTAGTGGTATCATCCTGGGCAAGTCATTTAACCCTGATTGGAAGGGGAAGGGGGAGGGAAAAGGAAGGAGAAGGAGAAAAAGGAAAAAGAGAATAAGTCAGGGAAGCTAAAGTACTATTGTGCTGTAAGAAATGATGAGCAAGTAGACTAGAAAAACCTGGAAAGACTTGTATGGACTGATACTGAATGAAATGAGCAGAATCAGGAGAACATTGTACACAGTAATAGCCACACTTTGTGATGACTGACATTGATAGACTTATCTCTTATCAGCAATGCTAAGACATCTCCAAAAGTCCCATGTTGGTAGATGCTATCCACATCCAGAGAAAGAACTATGGAGTTTGAATATAGATTGAAGCATACTATTTGCTCTTTTTTTTCTTCTGTTTTGTTTCTTCTTTCTTGTGGTTCCTCCTATTGGTTCTAATTCTTCTTTATAACATAACTAATGTAAAAAGATATTTAATAGGAATGTATATGTAGGGCCTATATCAGATTGTACACCATCTTGGGGAAGGAGGGGGAGAAAATTTTGAAACTCAAAAGCATGTGGAAGTGAATGTTGAAAACTAAAAATAAATTAATAAAAAAAGAAACATTTTTGTTCCCATAATAGGATCAGAGGCTGGGGCAAGTAATGGATCAGATGGGGAAATAAGATAAACTGCCATTCCATGGGTAATATAGACAATAAAGAACAAAGAACCAGTTAGTGGAAAGAAATCAATTTGGAATTTTTCAGTAAAATACTGACAGAACTCTAGAAACCTGATTTTCTTTAACATTCACTTCTGTTAGTGTTCAATGAGAACATCTTCCCCCTCCCCAAGTCACCCTGTTTTAAAATACATTTGTCTGCCTGTCCACACGTTGGAGCATTATCTACTTAAAGAAAGGTATTGGTTTGTTGTGGTGGTGGTGGTGGTGGTGATTTTGTTTGTTTCTGTGTCACAGTGACTGACACACAGTAGGTGCTTCATAAAAATAAGAAATTTCATTAGTCTGAGTACTCCCTGAATTAATGTAATCACAACTCTGCAATCTTTAAGAGATGGATTAATGGGTCTCTGGCCATAAATGAATCATCCTTTCTAAGATAAGTCCCTATAAACTTAGCTAGACTGCTCTATAAAACAGCATGTAAATCCATTATTGTTAGCTGCAAGTTTGTATTCCATTGAAATGACCTTTGAGAATTCAAGATAACCTCTGCAAGTTCCATCATAGGGCAACAGAGTATGGCATTTCTGAAGAATAACTATCTCTACTATAGGGTGAGAGTTAAAACTAGTGATACATGGTTTGGGTTTTCTGGTTGTGGAGGAGTGGAGGTGAGATGATAATTCAGAAAAGGCAAGGAAATCAGGTTTAGTTCAAGCAGGAAAACATAAAAGTATTTTACTTTTTGTCTGCTGAAAACCCTCTGTGACCTCAATACGACCAAATGATATCTCAGGTGCTTACCACGTGTTTTGCTTAATTAGCTTAGGCATACAGAGTTTCTTGTTAAATGAGTGAGTTTACGGTTGCATACTGTGGCCTCGGGTCTTATTTATTGGTATATCTAGACTCTAATTCCACCCCCTCCCTTCTTTTCTGATCTACTTATCTAGAACACAATGTTCAATTTTTGTTTTTGCTTGGGGGGTAGAGGAAGAACTAAGTCTTTCTCTGTTACATTCGCATATTAATTTATTGCTTTTCTAAGATGTATTTCCTTTGGCTAGTTATGGCCAACAGCTAATTGAAATCTATCCCTCAGTGATATGTAATTCCATTTTTTCCCTTGTCTTTCTCACTGTTTTGTTATCTTCCTGAGATAGAAATGATTGAATGCCTACTTCTCTGAGGAGCAACTGCACTGTGGTTATCTTTTATTTCTGGATTTTCTGAGTGCAAGCGGCCACAGTTGGATCCCCTATAGTACTTGCTTCATTAACCTTATTCCAGTGCTAGTCTTCAATGTGAGGAGCCTTAATGGGTTAAAGTGAAACTGTTGCCTTCAGTTAAATAGTGGATCTCATTTGTGGTGTCTAAATTTACTTTCTAAATTGGAGTTTAAAGCACTTTTAAATTTCCATGTTGTATCATGTTCCTTGGAGAAATAGCTTAAAGGAAAAGGGAGTACAGAAGGGTGAAACAATCCTTCTACCTACCCTCAAGGTGAGTTACTGCAAATCCTAATCTCTTAATCTCCTGACACTTTTTTTGGAGAGTCTCCACAATCTGGTGTTGTGGGCTTGTGTAGACTGGTCAAATGACTCAGGCTCAGTATTGGAACACAGTGACATACTCATGGCCCACAAAACATTTAATGAAGAGAAATTTGTTGTTACATTGTTTCAGTCATGTGGAACTCTTCATGACCTCATTTGGGGTTTTCTTAACAAAGATACTAGAGTAGTTTGCCATTTCCTTTTCCAGCCCATTTTACAGATGAGGAAACTGACACAAATGGGGTTAAGTGACTTGCCCAGGGTCACACAGATAGTGATTTGAACTCAGGAAGATGAGTCGTCCTGACTCCAGGGCTAGTACTCTATCTACTGCACTACCTAGCTTCTCTGAAGAGAAATTTACTCAACCATAAAAACATCAATCAGAATACAACATTGATTCATGTTGTCAAGATTCTTCTGTCTCCACATCTGTGATAGCAACATGCCCCATCAGAGAGTTCTGTTGGACTTACTAAGCAGTGAATATTCCACCAAGGCTGTGGAGCTCTAACTCTCCATTGGCTGGGACTCTCCCCCCCCCCTCACATGGCCAAAACGTAGTGTCACTGGTTCAAGCCCTAGTCTCCAAGAACAATCAAGTCCAAAGGACACATTCTTCTCTACCTCTAGAAAGAGAAACCATCCCAACCTAGATAAAACATGCTACTCCTACCCACAACTGGATAATTCAAGGTTAACCTGGGTTTTTTTTCTTCCTAAATTAAACAATTAAGTCATTTTGGTTGCAGGTATATGGAAGATATATTGTTTTTCAAAGTCCAAATCATTTGATTCTTTGAAGAAGGGTCCATTTGATTCAAGACTGTGTATCAAGCAAAATTAAAATCAGTAATTTCCCATTCACATTCATTTTCCTTACCTTCTTCATCCCACCTAGTAATCTTCGTATGCCAGCTAGTGCCAGCTCACACGCCAGTTGATAAATTTGTAGTGTGAGCATTTGCACCTAGGAAATCAGCAAATGCTGTAAATCAGGGTATTTATTGTTTTGTTGATTGTATAGACTTAAGGAAGTGATGGAGAATATTAATAATACCTATTAAAATTAAAAATGTGTCTTGTGTACTTTTTTTCAGAGAGTTTTTTTAAACATTTACCAACGCACATCATGTGTTGTCTTTTTTGTAGAGAAATGAATATCAATGAGTAGGATTAAAGACCTCTCAAATATGAAATAGTTGAGGTTCACTTACCTATTGAATTCTATCCCTCTGGAAATATTAATTCATTCAATAAACATACATTAAGTGCCTAATATGTGCAAAGCAATAGACTATTTACTGAGGATACAAAAACATACCTTATTATATTAACATATATGATATATAGGCATCTGGGTGGTGCATGGATAGAGTGCCCAGCTTGGAGTCAGGAAGACTTATCATCCTGAGTTCAGTTGTGGCCTCAGACACTTACTAGCTGTTTGACCTTAGGCAAGTCACTTAACCCTGTTTACCTTAGTTTCTCTCATCTTAAAATGAACTAGAGAAGGAAATGGCAAACTATTCCAGTGTATTTGCCAAGAAAACCCCAAATGGGGTCACAAAGAGTTGGACATGAATGAAACGACAGAAAAAAATTTTTTTATACATATGTGTATATGTATGTATGTATGTATGTGTACATATATATTTTAAAAATTAATATGCTCTCAAGCTTACAAATAAATGATCAGGAGAGAAGAAAAAGCAGGAAAGATATATAAATAATCATAGCATGAGGAAGAACCATGGGTCTAGATGAAGTGATATGAGGAACCTAAAGAGGGAAATCTCAGTTTCTTCAGGAAAGGTTTTATGGAGGAAACAGCACTTACATTGGGTCTTGATTCCCCGACTTCTGACTCCCACATCAGCCGTCTCTCCACCACCCCACATTATTTCTTTGAAAGAGATAGACAAACTATTTGGGAGTATAAATAGCCACCAAACATGTTTTTAGTAGAGGAATGCCTTTTCTCTTTCTTGGAGGATAATAATATTACTGTCATTCATTGCTACTGGCAAGGGTATAATAATTGATCATTTTATGACTCCACTCCCAATCTCAGTGATACCCTAGAACTCAGGGTCTTAGTTTGGGATCCAGTGAATTGGGGAGGGGGAAGATACATTATATCTTTATTTTAATAAAATTAATTTCCTGTGTGATCCTAGGTATTTTATATTATGCTTTTAAAAACATTCTGAGAAGGGGTTCATAGACTTCACCAAAAAAAGCATAGAACCCTTGGACTAGAGCAAAACTCCTTTTCTGGGTCAATATTCCTCTATATGTGTTGTATTCTTCATTAGAATCTAAGCTTCTTGAGGGCAACTCTCTCGTTTTTCTTACTATATCCCTAGAACCTAGCACAATACCCCCTACATAATGGGGGCTCAATAAATAAATGATTGTTGATTGATGTTTCAGGTAGGTTCTTTAGGCAGATGTATGAAAGATAGATGGGAGAGAGGATAGATAAGAAAGGAAGGTGGATTTGGAGCCTGTTGGCAATAAAATCATAAGATTTAAATCTATAAAGGAGCTTAGAGATCAGCTCCTGTGTTCAATGTTTGTTTTAGTGTAGACAAAAGTGGAACATGTGTGAATGCAAGAGATACTGTGGAATTAGAATTGACTTGGCAAATGATATGTGAAGTGAAGGAACAGAAGTCCACCTTAACTGCAAGGTAATAAAACCTGGGTTACTGGAAGATAGTCCTACCATGATAGAAACAAACAAAACTCTCTTGCCAAGTTTATAGTCAGTTAGTCTATAAGCATTCGTTTAATGCCTAGGGCTACAAAAAGAAGTAAAATGACTGCCTGCCCTTCAGGAGCTTGGATTCTACTAAAGAAGACAACACAAACAGCTATGTAAGTTGGTTGTCTAGTCGATTAGTTGTCTTCAACTCTTTATGATCGCATTTGAGGTTTTCTTGGCAATGACCCTGAAGTGGTTTGCCATTTCCTTCGCTGACTCATTTTATGGAAGAGAAAACTGAGACAAACGGGGTTAAGTGACTTGCCCAGGGTCACATAGGTAGTAAGTGTGTGAAGCTAGATTTGAACTCAGGAAGATGAGTCCTCCTGACTTCAGGGGCTTCACTGAAAGGTAATCTCAGGTGGAAGACAGTCAAATTAAGAGGGATGAGGAAAGGCTTCTTAGAGAAGGTAGGATTCTAGCTGAGACTTGAAGAAGGCCAAGGGAGTAAGGAAGCAAATGTGAGGAGGGAAAGCATTCCAGGCATGGGAGACAACTGACTAAAATGCAGACAGGAGATGGAACATCTTGTGTGAGGAACAGAAGGAGACCAGTATTAGTGGATAATAAAGAATGTAGAAGAGCAGCTAAGTGGTATGGTGGATAGAGTGCCAAGCCTGGAATCTTGAAGACTTATCTTCCTGAGTTCAAATCCAGCTTCAGACACTTACTATCTGACCCTGGGCAAATCACTTAATCCTCCTTGCCTCTGTTTTCTCATCTGAAAAATGAGGTGGAGAAGGAAATGGCAAACCACTCTATATCCTTTGCCAAGAAAACCCCAAGTGTCACTTAACCCTGTTTGTCTCAAGTCAACACAACTGAACAATAAAAGAATGAAGAGAGTTAAGTATGGAAGACTGGAAAAGGAAGGAGCCAGGTTATGAAGTGATGTAAAAGCCAAACAGAAGATTTTATATTCAGTCCTGGAAGTAATAGGGAGGTGTTGGAGTTTTTAGGGGGGAGAAGGTGATAAATGGTGGGAGGAGTGGTGACTTGGTGAGACCTGCATTTTAGGAAAATCACTTTGGAATCTCAGTGGATGATATACTGGAATTGGGAGAGACCTGAGGGAAAACCAACTAGGAGGCTTTTGCTTTAGCCCAGGAAAGAGGTGATGAGGACCTGGAAAAGAAATGGTGGCAGTTTCAGAAGAGGGACTTCAAACCTCTTAAGTCTCATTCCTCTGGATATAGGCACTTTCCAGAATCAGTGCAGGAAGGAAGGAATACCCATTCAGGTAATTCAGTATGATAGCTCTGAAGCTCTTTTCTGTTATCCAATGTCTGATTGTTAGCAATCTCCATTCTTTTCGCTTTCCTATTTGATGAGGTTTCCCAACTTCATGCCTAAGATTTCATTGTTGCAGTCTGTCTCTTTTTTTTTTTTTAATCCCTCTGGAGGCTATAAAACCTGGCTGTCTCTTAACTTTTAATTTAGGGTTTTGTGGCAGCAGCTGAAGTGCCTGGTTTCACAGGATGCCATAATTGCTTCCAGAGATATTTCTTTTACTTGGTGGAACTGATATATTTCTTCTTTTCAAGTGGTTTACATGGAAGTACTTGGAAGTTGTTATAGCCTTTCTTTGGCATAATCCAGGACTGATAATTTTCCTTCCCTACCAGCAAATAAATCAGGAATCTCAACCCAGTGCTAGACTATATCATATTGGGGCTTGATTTTTTTTTTTCATTTTTTGTTTGGCTTGTGAAGAAAAGATCAGGAATGTTAGGGCCATTCCTACAACCTAAGGCATTTCTCTGGGGACTTTATAGTACAATGAAAGAATACTAGATTTTAGCCTCATGTAGATCCAGGGTTCAAATCGTACTTGAGCTACTGTATGAACTTGGCCATGACATTTAAACTCTGTGATCTCAGTGTACTTATTTGTAAAATAAAGGAGTTGAACCAGATGACCTCTACCAGCTCTACATCTCTGAGTCTATGAAATATTTTAAATGATTTCTTAAAATGCATGTGAGTCAACAAGCATTTGTTAGCATCTGCTTTGTGCCAGGCGCTGTGTTAAGTGTTGGGAGTACAAAGAAAGCCAAAGCGTAGCCCGTGTTCTCAAGAAGCTCACAGTCCAGCTGGGATGACAACATGCAAACAGCTATGTAAGCACAAGAATATACAGGATAAATTTGAGGTAATCAACAAAAGGAAGGCCTAGTCTCTCTCTCTTTTTTTTTTTTTGGTGAGGCAGTGGGTGAAGTGACTTGCCCAGGGTCACACAGCTAGTAAGGGTCAAATATCTGAGGCCAGATTTGAATTTAGGTCTTCCTGAATCCAGGGCCCATCCTCTATCCACTGTGCCATCTAGCTGTCCCCAAGGAAGGCACTAGTCTTAAGGGGCATGTTATTAAAGGTACCAAATAACATTAGGCTAATTTAAAAAATTAAACTCAGTTGAATATTAGGATCATATGATCTAGATCATAGAAAGAGACCTTGGAAACCATATAGTCCAACCCCTCATTTTACAAATGAGAAAACTAAGGCTTAGAAAAGTGAAATGATTTTTCCCAAAATTATTCAGGTAAGTAAGTACCTGAGGTGGGATTTGAATCCCACTGTCTTCAGAGCCAATGTTTTTTGTACTGTAAGAACACTTCTTTCATCCCATCCAAACTCGATTTTTTCATTTCAGATTTATAAGTAAAAATTTGTAAGTAAAACAAAGAATCCAAGAATCATGATTGTTTTCTTCCCCAACCAGTCTTTTTTGTGGGATCAGTGGGAACCAATAAAAAAAAGAATGCAAAGCCAAATGTGACAGTTTGCTCTAAGTAAGTTTGGAAATGAAAGGAAGAAAAGCCAAAACTGTTCCCTCCAGGCCCTGCTACAGAAAGAAGTTGACAGTGGCTTTAGATAGAGGACTTACGAGGAGATTCTACCCTACGTATTTCCTCCCAGCTCTCCTTAAGAGGAGTCACAGGGACACCTAATGGGGAATCCTCAGTCAATAAACATTTATGAATGTCTTATTATATTTTTATATCATGTTTATTATGTTATTGTTTTATTTAGTGCTAGGCACTGTGCCAAGCTGTAGAGATACAAAAAAGCAAAAGGTGGTCTCTGCTTTCAAGGAGCTCACAGTCTAATGGGGGAGAGAATATGGATATAACTACATGCAAATAAGCTATATCCAGAAAAAAATGGGAAATGATCAACAGTGGAAAGTCTAGAAGAAATGAGGAGCAAATAAGCTTAATGTGTTGTAAAAGAGTGAGTAAAGGAGAACAAAGGGATCAAAGTTAAACTATAGTCTCCCTCATATCTTTTTCATAGGATCCTTTAGTTAGAGTTGAAAGGGACCTGAGCATCTTGTCCAACACACTCATTTTATGGAGGAAACTTGAGTCCCAAGGGAATGATTTAATTTGTTGAGGTCATACCGCACACATAGTAAACATCAGAGATAGTATTGGACTTCAAATCCTTTGACTCCAGAGACAACAATGTTTTTACTCTATCTTATAAAAAGGTAAAAGTCATAGAAGAAGATAGAAACTTGGGAATCTCCTAGTCAAGTAGAAAGGAGAATTACTTGGGCCCAACTGGTACCACATGGAGAAGCTGACATTTCAAAAATAAAACAAAACAGCAACAAAAAAACAACAACAGAGAAACCAAAAAATGGTAGGAAGGGAAGAGTAGGGCAGGGAGTAAAGACCTCTGGAAAAGAAACAACTGATTTTGCCTCACAGCTTACATCTTTTAGTCCCTGACGTCTGAGGCTACAATGGTCTCAGCAGAGGTGTTTTTTTTTAAAAATATGTATTTCTGTGCTCCACAGAACTCTAGGTTAGTTGGTTAGCAAGCATTTATAAGCATCTATTATATACTTAGGGTTTGACATACAAGGAAAATCTAAACAAAACAGTTGCTTCTCTCAAAGAGCTCACAATCTTAAGGTGGAGACAACATGTTAATAACTATGTGTAAACAAGGTGTGTTCAAGAGCTAATGGGGGTTGGAACTAGACTAAAAAGGACTTCTTGCGGAAGGTAGAATTTTGGGTAAAACTGAAAGAAGCCAGGGGGCAGAGATAAAGAGGAAGAGAATTCCAGGAATGGAGTAAAAGCCAGTGAAAATGCTTGGTCTTGGGAAAAGAGTGTTCGGTTTGAGAAACAGCAAGGAGACCGGTGGATCTCAGAGCATGTGGGGAGGAATATGGTGTAAGAAGACTAAAAAGGTAGGAAGACACTTAGGTTCTAAAGGGCTTTAAAAGTCAAACAGAAGATTTTATGTTTGACGCTGAAGGCAAATCAGGAACCATTGAAATTTACTGAAAAGGGCATGGCAGGAATGGGAAGTGGGGGAGGGGGAGTGATATGATCAGGTCCATACTTAAGGAAGATCAATTTGAGTGGTGAGTGTAAAATGGACAGGAATGGAGAGAGGCTTGAGGTGGGGGAAATCAACCAATACTATTTAAATAGTCCTGGTATAAGAGCCTACAACAGGGTGGTGCCGTGTCAGAGGAGAGAAAGAGTCATATAGAAGAGATGTTAAGAAGGTAGAAATGACACATCTCAGCAATAGACTGGACATGGATAATGACACCTCAATTGCTAGCCTGGGTGATTGGGAGGTTGGTAGTACTCTCAATAGTAATAGGGAATTTAGGGAGAGGAGAAGGGGGGGAGATAGTGAGTTCAGTTTTGGAAATGTAGGTTCGTTTCTGCAAAAATTTTCAGACTAGAAACGGAGACCCACGAACATGCGACCTACCCAAGTTCATGAAAAGAATTAAATTTGAGTCTGCTGGCTGTCCAGTGTCATGTCTCCTGCACCAAACTGGCTTGTTCAAAAATCTGATCAGTAAATTATTTAGTGTGCTAATAATATCTTGAATGTATAAAGTTGTCTATAAATGTAACATACTATATCGTGTTCTCATTACACAGAATAATGGATATAAAAGGTATACTTGATAATGTTCCTTCTTCTCTTTTCTCTGTCTTTATTAAATTTTTCATAGTTTTAAAAAATGCTTTGCCTTATCTGTTTGCTCCAAAGTGGCTATGTAAGTCATCCGTAGACTGGAGAGTGAGTTGGGGGGGGTGAGATGAGGAGGATAAAGGGAGAGAAGGAAAGAAAGAGAGAAAGGCTCTGAATCCAAGGACCTGTTTTTAGATATTACTTCTTATTATCACTGCCAGTAGCAAGTCATACAACCTGTTTTCTCATCCATAAAGTGGAGTGGGAATCAGTTGGAGTAGGTCTCACCTCCGAGGTTTCTCTCAGCTCCAGAACCATAATCTTAGTAGGAGGAAAATTAAAATCAGGTTTTCTGAGAATGTTCTAAAGTTCATAGAGTCTTAAAGAGACCTTAGAATTTATCTGGTCTAATATCATCTTCTTTTGCCAAAGAAACTTGAGGCCTTGGGAATTTAACTTATCCAAGGACACGTATGGTAAGTGGCAGAAAGAAAATTTGAACTTGGGTCCTCTGTTTCACACTGCTGTGTCCTTTGCCCTGTGCTATTCACCATGGGTGATGTTATTAATAATTGTTTTCATTTAGTTTCATTATCTTTCTTAGGTAATGAGAATAACCAGATTTCCCCCATGAAAATGCTGTCAAGATTTTTAAATCATAGAATATTTAAATTGAAAGGAACTTTAGTTCAACTTTTTAATCTTAACAAAAGAAGAAACAAACCTCAAGCGATAAAAGTAACTTTCCAGAGTTACACTGTTGGGTGACAGCTAATTGTTGAGAGAGCGAGATCTTGAACTTCAGTGCCTTTCTCAGCCCAGGCCTCCTTCTACCACAGTACCACCCATAAGGAGAATTCTGAGGCAACCCGTACAGGAGAAAGACATTGAGTTTCCCTTCCCTCAATTGTTCTAGATAAATATGGTTCATTTATTCACTCATCCATTCAACAAACATTTATTAAGTGCCTACTATGTTCCAGGTGCTGGAGATATAAAAACAAAAATGAAACAATCTCTGCCTTCAAAGAGCTTACATTCTATCCAGAGAAAATAATATACAGTACAAATTTGTTCAAGGATGTAGGAGTCACTTTGAGATCCTCTATTTCCACTTTTTCCCCCAACTATCACTCACATTCCTCACATTTTTATGTCCTTCAAGAGTGCCTTAATCAATATTATACTTAAAATGCTTTGAATCCATGTGGGAAAATATACATATGGGGCTTTGGGAGAATCTTATCAGGTATGAAGAATGGTCTAGTTTGGGAAACTTTGTACAACGTTTCCAGGAGCCATGATTTCATCAGAATGGCTGGACCCTCCACCAATTTATATCACAGCCCCACTTCTTAGCAAGACAGTGTGGTACAATGAATAGAGAGCTGCATTTTGGAAGCTTCTGATTATGAGCTTTTATTCACCTATCTAGGCTAGTTCTTGGATGACAGCTAATCTGCTGAGCCAGATATTTGAAGGTTTTCGATAGCCTTTATGGTCTGGAGAAGCTTGTACTCTGCTAGGATTTGAGAACCATGAAGTGTCAGACCAGGACTAGAAAAAGGACTTTGTAAATTTCTTCAAAAATTGAAAATCAGCTAAGGTCTTTAAAAAAAAAATCTCAGAATGAGATGAAATTTCAAAGTGATGTGAAGATACTGTGTTTAAGAATCAGCAGTGTTAATTAGAGCTGAACAGTTAATCTTAAGAACCCACTTCAAAATCATAAATGATAGGGTTTTTTTTCATAATTGACATTTGTTCTAGACACATTTCCCACAACAGAAAGTCAGTCGGTTACTTACTAGGCACTTTTCAATTCTGGCACGATGGGTTTACATTAGAAACTATTCAGATAGTATATCAATAACTAGCACTTATATGATAATTTAAGGTTAGCAGAACACATTGCATTTGTTGATCCTTACAACAGCCCTGGAAAGTAGGTGCTTTTATTACCCTTATTTTACAGAAGAGGAGACTAAAGCTGAGAGAGGTCAAGTGATTTTGTGAAGGGTCAAACAGCTAGTAATTGTCTGAGGCAGGAATTTTTTTTGTTTGAGTTAATTTAAATGTTTTTCAATGATCTAATATTTATTTTATCTCCATCCCACCCCCACTGGGAAAAAGAAAACCTAAAATTCTTACGATAAACAGTAATTTAAAAAAAAAACCTTCCATATTGGCTACATCCAAAGCTATATTTCATTCTACATTAGTTTGTTACCTCTTCAACAGCAGATAGATAGCATTCTTCCTCATTATTTCCTCTGGAATCACGGTTGATAATTGTATTGAGTTCTTAAGTCTTTCAAAACTGTGTTTTTACAATACTGATACTATAGCATAAATTGTTCTCCTGGTTGTGCTAGCTTCACTCCAAATCAGGCCATATAAGTCTTCCCAGGTTTCTCTTAAATTGTCTCTTTCTTCATTTATTACAGCACAATATTTCATTATATGATTATACCATAATTTGTTCAGCCCTTTCTCTAACTGCTGGACACCCCAATGGTTTCTATTTCTTTTCAATACAAAAAGTTGCTGTACATTTTTTCTTGTATATATATATAGAAACTTTTCCTCTTCCTTTTATCTTTTTTGGAGTACAGTCTTAGTGTTAAGGATGAGTAAAAGGATATGAAAAATTTAGTAAATCTTTGCATATACTTTCGAATGGCTGCACCATTTCACAGCAACACTAACGTGCATACCTCAGTGTGCTTGTTTTTTTGTAGCCTCTCCAACTTTTGTCATTTTTCTTTTTTGTCAACTTTGCTAATCTGATAGGTGTGAATATAACCTCTTAGTTCCTTTTATTTGTATTTCTTTAATTATTAGTGATTGGTGCACTTTTTCATGCTTATAGATAGTTTGAGTATCTTTCCTTAAGCACTTCCTCGGGCAGTGTTTACATTCATGTCTTACTGATTCCAAGTTCAGTACTCTATTGCACTGCTGAGTGCCCCAATTCTGCTAAGCATAATTTTTCCTTGTGAGAATTCAAATTGTGCTTTGTAAGAATGAGGTACTCTATTCTCTGAAGAGCCAGCCCGGATATTTTGTTGTAGTCAAGATCGAAATGTGTGTGCTAAATATCACTAAAATGATTGTTCCATTTTTTTTCCTTAATATTTTCCTTCTGAAATACTGTCATTGCTTAGCTTTCATTAAGTGTCAATATACTATAATGATGACATAAAAACTGAATTCTGTTTCTTGGAAATATGATATTGATGGGACAAATATTTTCAGTGTTAAGGACTTTCAAATTCCTTTTTCCTTTTGATTCATTCTTCATTCCCCTTAAAAATAAGCTACAACCACTTAATCCATTTCTAATTTGTATTTTAATAAACAGGGTTAATTCTTGGCTGCTTTTAATTACCTCCATGCTGTCATGGATGGATTAGATGTGGGAATTGTTGCTACAGTGTCATCTTAATGGTACTCCTTTTTGGTCTTTTTTTTTAGAGAGTCACTCAGTAGATTTATTCTTCAGGACCTGCCATACATCATGGGGGAGAGAGATAGTAAGTAGGTGGCCCAACACCAGGGGTTGTACCTTTTCTTTTCTTTTTTTTTTTTGATATAAATTTATTTATTTTTACTTTTCAATATTTGCTTCCACAAGATTTTGAGTTCCAAATTTTTACCCCATCTCTCCCCTCCCCCCACCAGAAGATGGCATGCGTTCTGAATACCCCTTCCCCTAGTCTGCCCTTTCTTCTCTCTCCCCTTAACTTCTCTTATCCCCTTCCCCTTCTATTTTCCTATAGGGCAGGATAGACTTCTGTACCCCATTTCCTGTATTTCTTATTTCCCAGTTGCATGTGAAAACATTTTTTTAAACATGTTTTTAAAACTTTGGGTTCCAAATTTTCTCCCTTCCTCCCTCCCCACCCACCCTCATTGAAAAGGCAACCAGCTCAATATAGGTTATACACGTGCAGTTATGCAAAACACTTCCATAGTAGACATGTTGTGAAAAACTAACTCTATTTCCCTTAATCCTATCCTGCCCCCCATTTATTCTATTCTTTCTTTTGACCCTGTCCCTCCTCAGAAGTATTTGCTTCTGATTACCCCCTTTCCCAATCTGCCCTCCTCTCTATCACCCCCCTGCTCTCTTGTCCCCTTCTCCCCTATTTTCCTGTAGGGTGAGACAGATTTCCATACCCAATTGAATGTGTATGTTATTCCCTCCTTAAGCCAAATCCTATGAGAATAAGATTCACTCATTCCCTCTCACCTTCCCCCCATTTCCCCTCCACTGTGAGAGACTTTTCTTTTCTGGTTTTTTTTTTGTGAGATAATTTACCCCATTCTACCTCTCCCTTTCTTCTTCTAGTATAATCCTCTCTCATCCCTTAATTTTATTCTCCAGATATGACCCCTTAATCTTCAACTCACCTTGTGCCCTCCATCTATCTATCTACTACTACTATACTACATACATACATATAATTTTTTCCTCCAACTACCCTAATACTGACAAAGGACTCATGAGTTATAAATATCATCTTTCCATGCAGGAATGTAAACAGTTCAACCTTAATAAGTCTCTTATGATTTCTCTTTCCTGTTTACCTCTTCATGTTCCACTTGAGTCTTATATTTGAAAGTCAAATTTTCTATTCAGCTCTGGTCTTTTCATCAGAATGCTTGAAAGTCCTCTATTTCACTGAATGACCATTTTTTCCCTGAAGGATTATACTCAGTTTTGCTGGGTAGGTGATTCTTGGTTGTAATCCTGTCTTTGCCCTCCGGAATATTATATTCCATGCCCTGCGGTCCTTTAATGTAGAAGCTGCTAAATCTTGTGTTATCCTGACTGTGTTTCCACAATACTTGAATTGTTTCTTTCTGGCAGCTTGTAATATTTTCTTTGACCTGGGAACTCTGGAATTTGGCTAATATTCCTAGGAGTTTTCCTTTGGGGATCTCTTTCAGGAGGAGATTGGTGGATTCTTTCAATTTCTATTTTGCCCTCTGGTTCTAAATATCAGGGCAGTTTTCCTTGATAATTTCTTGAAAGATGATGTAGGCTCTTTTTTTGATCATGGCTTTCAGATAGTCCAATAATTTTTAAATTCTCTCTCCTGGATCTATTTTCCAGGTCAGTTGTTTTTCCAATGAGATATTTCACATTCTCTATTTTTTCATTCTTTTGGATTTGTTTTACAGTGTCTTGATTTCTCATAAAGTCACTAGCTTCCAGTTGCTCTATTCTAATTTTTAAGGAAGTATTTTCTTCAGAATCTTTTGGACTTCCTTTTCCATTTGGCCAATTTTTCTTTTTAGGGCATTCTTCTCCTCATTGGCTTTTTGGACCTCTTTTGCCATTTGGGTTAGGCTATTTTTTAAGGTGTTATTTTCTTCAGTATTTTTTTTGGGTCTCCTTTAGCAAGCTGTTGACTTGTTTTTCATGATTTTCTTGCATCACTCTCATTTCTCTTCCCAGTTTTTCCTCTCCTTCCCTTACTTGCTTCTCAAAATCCCTTTTGAGCTCTTCCAAGGCCTGGGACTGATTCATATTTTTCTTGGAGGCTTTGGATGTAGGAGCTTTGACTTTGTTGTCTTCTTCTGGTTATATGTTTTGATCTTCTTTGTCACCAAAGTAAGATAATAAAGTCTGACTCTTTTTGTGCTGCTTGCTCATGATCCCAGCCAATTACTTGAGTTTTAAACTCTTTGTTAAGGTAAGAGTCTGCTTCCAATGTGGAGAATGTATTGTCCCAAGCTTCGGGGGTTTGTACAGCTGTTTTCAGAAATACTTGTAGGGACCCATAAATTTTCAGTTCTCACAAGGTGGTATAAGGGGCGAGGTGTTTACTCCTTTCTTGGCCTGTGCTCTGGTCTATTAGTGACCACATGCACTCCTTTCTGTCCTGCAACTGTGAGGAGGGTTTCCTCTTCACAATCACTACAAGCTCCACTACATCAGTGCTCCTCCTCGCCCCAAATCGCTCCCAGAACTGTGACCCAGATCCAAGCATGGGCAAAGCAAGAGATTCCTGCCTCAGCACTGGCAAAGAGATCCCTGCAGTCCCCCTCTGATCAGCCACTTGATTCCCCCTTAGCCTGTGGGCCAGATGCTCAGGAGGCAGCCACCACCCCCAGGCTGCGCTCTCGATCTCAGGGAACTAGAGCTGAGACCCCACCTTCCTCTCTCAGCACCACAGAAACAGACTTCTTCCACTGACCTTCTCAGTTGTCTTTGGCGTTCATGGGTTGAGAAGTCTGGAGACTATCACAGCTGCCTGCGATTTAGTCTTCTGAGCCCTGCTCAGGTTTGCTGTGGCCTGTGCGCCCACACTGCATTGTGCTCCCCTACTCGCCTGGCGCGATATACCTTTCTGATCAATCATCCAGGTTATCTTGGGCTGGAAATTTGCTTCACTCTGTCTTTTTGTGGGTTCTGTTGCTTTAGAATTTGTTTAGAGACATTTTTTACAGGTATTTGGAGGGGTTTGGGGGAGAGTTCAAGCAAGTCACTGCTTTCACTTCGCCATCTTGGCTCTGCCCCTTGACCATTTTCTTAATGGTATTCCTACAATATGTCTTGTGTGATATAAGTAAAACTTTTTATGTGATAGTTATATTATCTGAGACCTAAAACAACAATTTGATGAGACAAAATATTCTTTTGCAGTTCTTTATTAGATATGAAATATTAATCCCCTGGAGTATATGATCTGGCTAAGGGGAATTATTCACTGCTCTCAGGTAGAAAATCATTTTATAAAAGGGTCAAAAAAAATGTCTTTAATTCCTTAATCACTTCTGTGACTCTAGGGACAAGGAATCATTAATCAACTCTTTGTTCTTTTGATGATCAGACATTCCTAGGAGACAGAGTTACCATTAAGCTCTGCATACTTCATGACAGTAGTTTTGCTATGACCTCACCGCAGATATTATGTCCTTGATCCTCACTATTTATAGTAGATCTTCATTGGTTAAAGTAAAAAGCCGTTATTCTTTTACCTTTCTGGCCTACCTGCACCATCCACATAAGAGTTCCTGGGACATGAGCATCGTCTGTCTATCTACCAAAAAAAAAAAATACCGATTCATTTGAAAAAGAACTGTCTCAAGAGTCAGGACTGTTTTCAAACCCTGCCTTTCATAGTTACTGTCTATGTGACCTTCAATAAGTCAAAGGACCTTAAACTTCCTTGTGCCTCTATTTTATCACCCTTAAAATAAGAGAATTGGAATAGATGCTTTTTGAGGTACTTTTCACTCTAAATCTACAATCCTACAAAATCCCTCTGATTTATACAAGGCAGTAAGGTAGAACAAGTAAACATTAAATGTATCTTTGCTCCTGAATGTCTTTTTTTTTTAATGGAGCAATTATAGGACCTAAGATGAAGTACAAAAGGAATTAGGCAAAGTAATTAGTGGGTTCAACTCATCATGGCCAGATTATATATCTCTGGTGACTAAAAGATGCCCAGTTAGTTACCTTTTCCAATAGGAAGTCCAATAATGGATTTACTCTCTGTCATCTGAGAACCAGTCTAGTTAAGTTTGAAGAGGCTCATAGGCAAGTTGGTTGAAGGGAAATTCATTTTTCAGGCACAGCAACCTAAAGATAATCTACTAAGATATATAGGAGTTGCAGTCTCTATCAGTGGAGGGTCGACCAAACCAACAGAATTCATATACCCTTAAAGTATCAGATTGAATATTATGTTGTGTGGAAATAAGAAAAAAATCAAAATGTGTGATTCACTGAATTGACTCATGTTGGTAAACCTAGGTGTGAACTGAGATCTTTATATACTTATTCACTTATAGGAAATTTTATTTACCTGGGTTAATGGATAGTATGGGTCATATGATTATATGAAATCTACAGATATAATTCTCCTATCTCAATTTCACCAAAGAAATGGAGCTTTCTCTTAATCATTGAACACCAACAGTGAATGCATTTGAATTTTCTCCTCTTTTCCTCTACATTTCTGTCCCTAGTGGAGTTGCTAAAAAATAGACAAATGATCTGGCAGTAGTAAGAAAAGTGAGAATAGTTCCCTGGACAATTCATAGATTGGATAATCTGTCCCTGGACAATGAAATGGTGAATTATAAACTCTGGATGAAAATAACTCCTATCAGTGGCTCCCATCAACACAAAAGAGGAAAATTTCCCTAAGACATAGGACTCTCATTCATTTTTAATGCAGTAACCTCTCTGTTGCAGAGAAAAAATATAAAATAGTGGATTAAGAGATAACCTAAGAGTCAGGAAGAACTGGGTTCAAGTTCTCCATTGAATGGGTAACTCTAGGCCAGTCTTTTCACTGCCCCCAGAAATTCTGTAAGATTTGAAGTAATACATCTACATTGGTAGAGGAGTTCTCCATATTAATACAATTATGAGACCTTTACACCAAAAACCAAGCAAACAAAAAACCTCTTCCCTCTATAATATGGTACTAGTGGAGAAGAGGTTGTTCCACTAGTTGAAGTTTAACATCTTTAACATCAAAACTTTTTAAAAATTATATCAGTCTTTCTAAAATGTACTGCATCTTTACCCATATTCTTTTTTCTTTCTTTCTTTTTTTGTTAAGAACTTATAAATCAACAAAAATGAACATTTGGTTATACAAAAAATAGAGAATTATATGAAATTTATAACCTCTCGTACTATGTTTCTAAAGTATATATTAGTTTAACACAATAGTTATAAAATAGCCGTACTTGTCCACATTCCCTTTTAAATTTATTTTCTACTCTCCTATGTGTATTTTTAAATGTTACACTGATACTCTTTTCTACTTCTCTTTAATCTTCAATAGAACATAATTTAACCTTTTCTTGGTAAGGCACACCATAATTCACCAATTATTGTGCCATTCTATAGATACAGACATGGACAGAGAGAGAATGCTTACCACAGAAAATACCTAGGAAATAATGGATGCATTTTAATCCCTGTTGTTGTTGTTCAGTCATTTTCAGTCATGTCTGATTCTCCGTGAGCCTATTTGGGGTTTTCTTGGCAAAGATACTAGAGAGCTTTGCCACTTCTTTCTCTAGCTCATTTTATAGATGAGGAACTGAGGCAAACAGGATTAAGTGACTTGCCTAGGGTCACACAGCTAGTAAGTATTTGAGGCCAGATTTGAACTGTACCATCTAGTGTGCTTTTGATTCACTTCCCTAATTTTTTTTTTAATAAAGGGGGTATGACAGAAGTATAATTTCATGACCACCTGATCAATATATGACTCCCTCTCTGCAAAATGAGTTTTGTTATATTAAAAATTGAAGCCACCATCTGGTTTGCACATCCACCAGAAAAATCTCCTTCAGAGTTTCAGTGGGTGTCTTTAACTTGTTGGCATCTTTACAAACCTCACCTATTATTTCTGCATCTCTCCCTCAATGAATTACATACCTATCAATGTCAGCTTCCACCCACTTTCCTGTCTTGCTTTCTTGTTAGTTAATAGCATGTTAAAGAATGTCCCTCCCTGGTTCAAGGTTTTGTGTAAGGATACTTGGGAGAAGCCATACTTTAAAGCATATGCATAAGAATAAAAAGGTGACACTTCTTCAGACTGACACCTGCTGCAATACTTCAAGGTCTCCTTAATGTTTAGCCTTTAAAAGAATGCTAGGTATAAACAGTCTTATAATTCCACCTTCTGTGCCATAATAAGAATGCAAACCCTGTATTCTCTATGCATAATGGATTAATTTTCTCATGAAATTCCTTTGGTAGTTACATTTCATATTCTGAATTTAGTCCTTAGGTTTAATCCATGAAGTAATACCTAAGGCAGGCAGAAAAGTGGTGTGTGGGACAGAGACCACCTACCCAAATTAAAACCAGAGTCTTGACAAAAGTTTGCAAAAAGGAAAAATCTCTTTATTGACTTTCTCGAGAAAGGGCACCCCCGTGCTGCCTGAGCTGCCCCAAGAGTGCGGGTGCTCTTTGTTTAAGGCAAGATTATATAGGCCCTAACTCAGCAGCCCACCTTAACTCCCTTCCTGTTGGCTCATTGACAGCCTCAGGTGTACAATCTATTCATGTAAAAGCTACCCCAGTAACAGAGAGAACAAAGAGGTATAGAAACTATATTAGCATGTTCCCCTTTTCAGGGCCTCACAGTTTTGGCAGCCTTTTACCCAAGGTCATATAACTAGCTAGAGGATGAGATAGACAGGATGCTCTTATGGCTCAGGAATTTCTGCTAACACTATCTAAGAGTAGGGGAGGGAGAAGGATGGGGGAGGGGGTCTCGTATTCTGGGGGTCTTCACTTAGTGTTGGTACACATGTACCACTCAAAAGCAACCATACCAGAACCATTAACAAGAACTAATGACCTTTTGAGGAGGCTTCACTTCTGAGAGATCATCTCTCACAGTGGTTTAAAAAAAAAGAAAGTTAACCTGTTTTCTTGGGGTAAGTTTTAAAAAATTGTATAGTGATATAATAGTTCTTTAATTGAAAGTACAAAAGATATTTATGCCAGTAAACAAGAGGAATATTTTTGTCCACTCATATACTAGTTGTGCCCTGGTAAATGTTTAGTTTGTTTGTTTGTGTGTTTGTTTTTTGAAAGTGCTAAGATGACAAAATATTTGAATCACCAAATGCTCAATTTTCTGTGTATCTGCAACATTAATACATGCAAGAACAGTAATGTTACTTTAATTTCACTTAAAATTGGAGTACTTGATTCACTTCATCCTGTTGGAGCAAATTTTAGAAAGATTTTTTCAGACCAGTTTTATGAAAATGTTAAAAAACAGTTAAGGAAATAGACTGTGTTCAGAAATTAGTTCTTTGAAAAAGCTGCAAAAGTTTTCAACATTATGATTTACTGAATTTTACCAGTTATAACTAGCCTTCCAATGGTTGTATCTGTTTGAAATATCGAAGTCATGCATCACATAACAAATACACAATTGTATTTGCTTTTAAAACTGTCTGTCCTTTTAGTTAGATTTTGGGCCAAAGGAAAAGGTACTCTATGATATTTCCCTAAAGAATGTTTAAAGTCTGCATGGTAGGATTGCTTCTGTGCTATAACTAATTCTGTTCTTCCATGTGTATCTTCACTAATGAGCAAGCAGGTATATCATAATGCCGTATTATTACTTAGTATTTTGTTGTACCGCAGTGAATGTCGTTCCTTCCCCTCATCATAGCAACACCAACAAAAACAAGACCAGTCTAAACTGTAATAGTTTGTATGACTCTCTGCATCCATAGCTTGACTTTTATATTCATCTCCGACAAACTTATGTAGTCATCTCCAATTAATAAAAGTGCTGCTTTCTTTTTGGTCAGTGAAGTGACCATTTGAATCACTTTGAATATCATCTTTGGTTCTTTAAGTCTTCTCAATTATTTTTGTTACTGTTTAGGGGGTTTCTTCCTTCCTTCTTACCTTTTAAAAGAAGATCTTCCTTTCTTCCTTCCTTCCTTCCTTTTCTTCCTTCTTGACTTCCTTTCCCTCCTTCCTTTCCTTCCTTTTATTTCTTCCTCTCTTTCTTCCTTTTATCCACCTATCATGGGCCGTCTCATTCCAGGCATTTGTTACCAGAAAGGTGCCCTTTGGAAAAGAAGGTATTAATTTATAAGTATTGGCACACAGTAAGCATTATAGAAATGTTAGCTATTATTTCGGTATAGAGAAGCATTGAAACATAGAACTTGAAGGTGGAAAGGATCTTAGAGATCATTTGGTCCATGGACACAAACCCAGATCCTCTGAATTTATATACCAGCTCATATCGTTTTCTCTGTATAGTGTGGAGTAGAAACAACTGATGTTATTTTCTGAAGTTGCCTTTGGGAAAGGAGGTGGGCACTTTAACTACTAGATTATCCCCTCAAGCTACTGCTTCTTATCTCTCTTCTTCTCTGACAAAAAAATCCTTTTAAAAAAAAAAAAAGCTTGTTTTTATGCACTCAGTTCTGGACTCCACTTCTCTCCCTCACTTCTCAATCCTTTGCATTCTGACCTCCTTACTTAAGTGAAACTCCCATAACTGCGCTGGAATTGCCAAATCTGATGGTCTTTTCTCAGGCTTCATCCTTCTTGACATATGTCCTGTATTTGATAGTGTTGACAGTTACCCCACCTCTGGATACTCACTCCCCTATGGGATTTTGTCACACTACTCTGTCTTAGTTCTCCTACATATCTGACCCTTCCTTCTGAGTCTTCTTTGCTAGCTTATCGTGCATATCATCCCCCTTAACTGTGAGTGTTCTGAAGGCTTTGTCATAAGTCTTCTCTTCTCTTCCTAAACTTTCTCTCTCTTGCTGACCTCTGTGGGGTCTGTTATTTATGTATTTATTTATTCATTTATTTAATTTTAGGTAATTGGGGTTAAGTGACTTGCCCAGGGTCAAACAGCTAGTAAGTGTCAAGTGTTTGGTCTGAGGCCACATCTGAACTCAGGTCCTCCTGACTTCAGGGCTGTTGCTCTATCATCCACTGCGCCACTTAGCCACCCCCTCAATTATTATTTATGAAGCTAACTCACAAACCTCTACATGTAGTTCTAGTTTCTCTCCTTTTTTGAACTTGTATAACCATTTGCCTGTTTGACATTTCAAACTGGATAACCCAGAGATATTCTAAACTCAGAATGTCCAAAATTGAATCTGTTACCTTTTTCATCAAACCCTTTCCTCTTCCAGACTCCCCTAATTCTGTCAAAAGCATCATAATTCTTCCACTTTCTCAGTTTCATAACCTTAGCATTGTCCTTAACTCCTCATTTTCCGTCACCTCACATGTCCAGTCACTTCCCAGATCTTCACAACATCTCATCCAGCCTCTCATATCTCAGTCCTTCTCTCAATTTACACAGCCACCACCTTAGTTTAGGCCTACCTTTCACTTGCATTATTGCAGCAGACTCTTTGATTGTTCTCCCTGCCTCAATTGTCTCACCATTCTAATCCATCCCACCCACTGCTGCCAACATAATCTTCCTTCAGCGCAAATTTGACCACGTGACTTCCTCCCCTCAATTAACTACTACTGTGATTTATGGCTGAAAGAAATACTACAAATTATCTAGGCTCTATGAGGAGGTTCTTTCATCTTACCCATTAAGAAATTGAAGACTCGAAGGTGGTGACTTGTCCACAATCATAAAGCTATTAAGTGTCAGAGCATAAAGCAAAAACCAAGACTTCCAGCTCAAAGTCTGTTGCTCTTTCTACTGTACATTAAAGCATTATGTAAGTGTATCATTATCATCATCATCATCATTATTGTTATTAAACAAAGCAAAATCTCATCATTTAAGGTCATAATCAAATTTTAAGCATCAACGAAGTTCAACAAACTGGAATCATGAAGCAGTATTTTAGGAAGTGACAGGCAGGAATGAATCAGAAATAAGGGATAACTGGATAGACTGGTTATACAACTCCATTACCTCCTTACCTACCCCATTTAATAGCCCTCAGGGCAAAGCAAGACAATTCTCACTAGAGTGCTGAAACTAGACTATACCTGACAGAGTCTATGGAACAAAAATGGGGAATGGGAACCAGGATAGGGAATCAGCTATGGCTGGTCCAGACAATGGGACTGAGGTAAAGAATGTCCAGAAAGGGCCAAATAGATGCTGATAGGAAAAACTTTATTTGATAGGCACCTGCCATTACTTGGTCACATCTATGGAGAATGCAAGTTAGAATAGATCTTTTCCTAAATTTGTAATTTCACTGAAACCCTTTTTATAATCCAGTTCTCAGAGCCCTGGATTACTGGATTATGTTAAGGTTGAAAGAGCTTGATTATGAGTGGCACAGAGTACTACTTAGAACAGAGGATCTGGACATAGCAATTAATTTCATTTGATGTATACTTGCATATTAAGCATCTACTATGCATGTACTCTGCAGCTTTTCAGAATAATCTTTTTTATTGGGTGTTTATTTTTTTAATCTTTCAAGTAACAAGCATTTTTTCTGTCAGTCTGCTCTTCCCACTAACAAATTAAAACAAAATAAAGAAAAACAGAATTCCTTCATACGTATCTTCATAACCCAGCAAAACAAATTATTAGCTGTGACTGAAAACATATCTGTTTCTGGATCTTAAGTTCACCTTTCTGTTGGCAAGTGAGTGGCATGTTTCAGCTTCATTCTTTTGAACTGGTGGCTTATCATTGCACTGATTATGGATAACTTATACTTTATATTTTCTTCTCAGTCTTTAGGAGAGCAGCAAAACCTCTCCCAACTTTGCCCTACAAGGAAAAGGTACTAACTATTCCTAGGCCACTAGGAAGACTCCTTTAGTTCATTCACTAAATGTTGATCTTGAAAAGGGCTTTGAAAAAAATAAGCATGGACCCAATGCATTTAGCATGTGAAAAACACTCCACACAAGTTCTCATCTAGAGCTCTACCACTAATGAGCTGTGTGAGCTTGACCAAGTCTTTTACTTAAATTCAGCAAGCATTTAGTACAAGGTCCTTTGATAGGTCCTGAGGATAAAAAGACAAAAATAAGACTGTCTGTGCTCTTAAAGAGAAGACACTGGCAAGGCTGAATAGAGAAAGTGGCATGAGACCTGAGCTTTGAATGAAATCGAAGACTCAGATTAGAACAGTATGTGCATACTAGGCATGGAGAATGACATGCAAAAGTAAATGGCCTGGAGATGGAATTTGATGTTTCCATCCCATATGGTGAGAATGTAGTGTATGTGAAAGAAAATAATACAAATTAAGCCTGGAAAGGTAGTTTGGGAGCAGAATGTGGAGGGATTTAAAAGTCAAGCTGAAGAGTTTGCTTTTTATCCTAAAGGCAAGAAGGACTAATGAAGACTGACTGACTTCTCCCCATGCCTCCCCTTTTCCCACCCCAAGGTGGTGTGAAATTTGATATAGTCACTACATACACATTTATATTAAACCTATTTTCACATTAGACATGTTATAAAGAAGAATTAGAACCAATGAGAGAAACCATGAAAAAGAAGAAACAAAAAAGAGAAAGCAAATAATATACTTCAATCTGCATTCAGACTCCATAGTTCTTTTTCTGGATGTGGATAACATTTTCCATCATGAGTCCTTTTCCCATTTGTATGATCTCTTTGGGATACAGACCTACAAGTGGCATTAGCCCTTTGGGCATAGTTCCAAATTGCTCTCCAGAATGGTTGGATCAGTTCACACCACCACCAATGATGCATTAGTGTTCTAATTTTCCCATTTCTCCAGCATTTATCATTTTGAAGACTTCTTTTTTTTTGTTAAGAGGGAAGGAGAGATATAAGCATTTATTAAGCTCCTACTGTGTGCTAGGAAGCAAAATAATTAATCCAAAAATATCTACTACAGAGACCATGTCTGACAGTATATACAACATTTTGTCTAATTTTGCCGCTAAGGGTGAGATAATTTTCGTTATCTGATGAAGCACTTTAGAAATAACCATTGATCATTAGTTCATCTGCCTGTAAACATATGTCTTTACTAAAGCAAGTCACTCACCTATTTGCAAAAACTTTGTTAGCCCTTTCTAGTTGCTATTTGTACATGAAAGTAATAAAACTATTTCTTTTAAAACAAAATTTAAAAACAAATACAAAGTAACTGTCTCCAGAAATAAGACATATAATTCAGGTCTTTCCATATCAGCACCTGTACATATGAACAAATGTTTTCTGAAGTCCAAATCTGCCTGCAGTTGCAGGTTTTGGGTGATTGTAAAAGAAAGCCCCAAAATCAGAGGGGCCCTCTGCTCCCCTCTCGGAGGAGGGAGGCAGTGAGGCCCCCTCCAGGGCAGGGCTCGAAGACTGCTTTCTGAGCAGAGACATGACATGTTCAGACCTCTTCCTTAAGAAAATTATTTCAGTAATTTCATGGTAAGTGGATAAGATAGGGAAGAGACTGGCAGCAGGGAAACCATTCAGGAGTATGTTAAAATAGTCTGGAAAAATATAAGGAGAGACTGGCAGACATATGAGTAAAGGGAAAGGAACAGATCAAGAGATATTATGGGGAATATGATACACAGGACTTGATAGTTGATTGGATGTGGAAAGTGAGAAAAGGGAAAAGACAAGGATGGCTCTAAGGTAGGATTGAGGTACCCTCATTAGAAGCATTTGAAATAGAGAAGTTTGTAGAAGAGATGGATGAGTCTATAAGGCAAGAAGATCATTTCCATTTTGGACATGTTGAGTTTGAGGTACTGCTAAGACATTCAGATGGAGATGTCAATCAGGTAACTGGTGCTGTAGTGCTAGAATTCAGCAAATATATTTTTGAGATACATACACGTATGTCATTTGTAAAGAGATGATCATTGAATCCATGAGAGCCAATGAGATAACCAATGGAGAATGCGAAGAGAAAAAAGAGGTCCCACAACACAATGCTGGGAGAAACTCCCAAGAGATAGGTTAGGAGGTAGGAGATAATTAATCAGTCAGCAAAGGCAATAGAAGGGAACGTCTGTCAGACAGAACCTAGTGAGAGCATTGTCATGAAAGCCAAAAGCAGAAAGTATCTAGAAGAAGTTAGTCAACAATTTCAAAAGCTTCAGAAAAGGGGCAGCTAGGTGGCGCAGTGGATAGAGCACTGGCCCTGAAGTCAGGAGTACCTGAGTTCAAATCCAGCCTTAGACACACATAACACCCACTAGCTGTGTGACTCTGGGCAAGTCACTTAACCCCAATTGCCTCACTTGAAAAAAAAAGCTTCAGAAGAGTTAAGGATAATGAGAACTGAGAAAAAGTTCATTAATTTCAGTTTCAACATAATTGATTACCTTTGAGAGGGCAATTTCAGTAGAGTGGTGGAATAGAAAGCCAGATTATAAGAAGCCAACATGACATCAGCTGGTGTTGAGGAAGCAAAGGCAGTGAGAGTACCACCTTTTTTATAGGAAATAGACAGTGAAAGAATAATAAAATTCACATCTGTGTGGCATTTTAAGTTTCTCAAGGTTCTTTTCTCTCAAACCACCCTGAGACCTAGGTCATAAAATTATTATTTCATGACCTTTTTTTTTTTAACAGATGAGGAAATTAAGACTAAGAGATACAATAAATTTCCTATCATCACACAGGCTGGGAAGTGTCTGAGCCAGCATTCAAATCCAGTTCTCTTCACTCAAAATCCAGCGCTTTGTCCATTCCGATATACAAGATACAAAATGATAGCTTGAGGAGTTAGCAAGGTTAAGTGAGAGTTTTTGTATTTTTTTTTTTACAATTGGGTGTGATGAGCAAATTTGTAGACTACAGAGAAGGAATCACTACATAAGGAGACACTGACCTCAGTTTCCTCATCTGTAAAATGAAATATTTAGACTAAAATATCCTTCCCAGCTCTAACATTTGTGATTCAATTGTGCTATCTTGTTTTTCTGTTTGTATTCCAGTACTTAATGGAGGGAGGAAGGGAAATAGTGCTTTGCACGTAGGAAGCACTTAATGAATGCTTTTTTAATTCATTCATTCAGTATATCTGTGAACATACTCAAGAGAATAACCACCATGCTAAAAGAAAATGACAAAAAACTGGCACTTCTAGGCAAGGGTACCATGTGAATTCAAGTACCTGTCCTCAGCAGTCACTAACAAAAGTACAGTATGTCTCTTCCTTTTGGCAGACCCACGGTGCTAAGCACTCTTCAGTTCAACTTAACAGCCTAAATTCAGAGAAGCTCAAGAGTTGGTTTAAGTTCAGTGTTTTGTGTTTCCTTATTTTCATTTTAGTTGTTTCATTAAATAATGAATCGTCATTTGGCCAATGCAAATTAAACTTTATTACTGATTTACTTAATGTGAAAATTCAACCTCGTGGCTAGTTAGATTATGTCTTAAATTCTCTGTAGTGACCTTTTAACTTAATGCTTAAATGATTCCTTTATGACAGATATATAAATCTCTATCCGGCACAGCAATTCTAATTTTGGGTGCGGTTAGAGGGTGAATCCTTCATGTTTTTAATAATTGAGTTTTGATGTCAATATACTTGAGGCAAGAGAGACAAGTAGCAAATGTAATTAGGAAAAAAAATCCTTGAACTCTTATCTGTAGTGTGCCATCAATAAGTACCTCTTAACCTCCTTTTCCTGTAAATAAATCAACAAGTATTTATTAAACATTTATTATGCACCAGGCATAATGCTAGGCACTGGAGATATAGAGGGGGAAAAATAAAATGGTATCTGATTTTGAGTTTATAATCTATAAAGGGAAACAATGTATATATGGATAAATATACATATTTATATATGATATATATATATATATACACACACATATAAAATACATACATAGAGATTAAAAACAAAGTGTTTAAAGGAACCCACTAAACACATGGGAAGATCAAGAAAGGCTTCATATAGAAGGTGATGATTGAGCATTTTGAGGGAATTAAGGAATTCTATAAGGTGAAAACAAGGATGAGATAGATTCCAGGCATAGGTAAATAGCCAGTGTTAAAGCACTGAGATTGGAGATTATGGAATGTGGCTCTTCCAATGGGCAGATATAAATATCTTAGCCTAAAACATTCTTATCTGCTCCAAACTGATGATGAGACTGTCATACAATGAAATCAATCACATACAATCCTAGAAAGTTTTATTCCATATAGAAAAATAATAGTGACCACAATTTCCCAAAATAATGCCCACAAGTGGTATAATACGTAAGCATAGATCCTTAGAGCCTTCAGGGCCCTTAAAACAACACTTATGCTGAGCTCTCTCAGGTATCCTGCCTCAGGCCAGAGAGGTCAGTGATAAAATAAGGAAGTAGGAAAATGTTTCTTCTTTTCCCAGATTTTGAATTCTGGTAAAGATTGTGAATGTGTGAGGTATTTATAAATACTAAGAAAGTGATTCCCCAAGTTCACTGTGTTTTGTTTTGTTTTTTTCTTACCATTGCTACTAGAATGGGTCTGCTAGTCAACTACCCTATGGCTCCACTCAAAATTATGTGAATTTCCAGGAGAAAAAGAAATAAAACAAAAAGCCTCCCTTTCATGGCACCTACTCCCCCAGATGTGTTGGAGAATGCAAGGTCCTTTAGGGCAGGCAGGGACTGTTTCTTCTATATTTCTGTCCCTTGAACCTAGCACTTAAAAGACTCTTAATAATTGTTTGTTCATTCATTCATTCATTCATTCATTCATCCATCCATCTTTCCATTCATTCTTTCAACAGTGACATTTTCCTGTGCACATTGTCATTTAAAGTTACTCAAAAGTGGGAAGGTCAGAATTTTGCTGAACTTCTCCAAAAAAGAATTTTTATTAAGCAGTTGGATTAGAAGCATTAGTGTTTAAGGAAGAGCACCAGGTTCCCTCTCAATAGGTATTTAGAGCTTCTTGGAGACAATCAAGAAACAACATGGTGTGATAGAAAGACCACTGGATTGTGCATCAGTAATCCTGTGTACTAACACTGGCTTACTTGGTCACCAGTCTTTTGTGTGAGTTTGGGCAAGTCTTACTTTCTCTGTGCCTCATTTTCCTATAAAATAAGGACCTTGAACTAAATGAATTCTAAAATAGTTTCCAGCATAAGAATTTTTGTGAGTTGTAGACCTATAGCTGGATTAAGACCAGAAGCTTTTTAAATTTCATTTTATTTCATTGCCACCAAAGAAATTAACAGGATACAAACACACACACACACACACACACACACACACACACACACACAGAGGAGCATGTGCACACTCATGCTTACATGCCATAGGAGTGGATATTTCCCTGAATTTTGCTTGTGTTCCCAATGAGTTCAGCAAAGGAGAAGACTTTATCCTCTGAACATTTAGTTTATAATTAACAAAGTGCAAGGAAGTTTTTTTGACCTTTCTTATAGGTGCTTAATAAATGTTTGTTGAATGAGTTAAGTTGAACTTTGAGTGGTCCAGAATTTTAAAATGTATCATAATTACCTATGGATTGTCATGAGGATCAAATGAAATAATATATGTAAAGCATTTTGTAAACCTTAAATCACCATATAAATACCAGCTAATATTATTATCTTGGTATTGTTATTCTCTTAGAGCATTGCCTAAGCCATCAAGATGATAAATGACTTGTCCATAGTTACACCACTATTATCTGTTTGGGTTCCCAAAATGTGTGATACCTCCCCTGGGGTACAGGAGTATGATGGATCAATCCAGGAGGGTGGTAGTAGCCTCAGATGCAGTTAGGAGGTGTCACATAAAAATAAGGAGGCAAGGGGGCAGTGGAAGCATAAGGAAAGAAGAGAAGAGAACATTTTCAAAAACTGTTCATACATGTTTCATCTATTATGTAACATAGTTAAAGTCATAGTGATTACATTATTTTCCAAATAAACACACAAAATGCAAGTTATAATTGATCAGTAGTCAAGTCTGTCAACAGGTCTTAATAAGCAAGTGTTGACAGGTAAGCGTGTCATGCATTGTCAGTAAATTCAGCATGCATTGGCAGGAATATGTGCATGTTATAATATGTTTACAATACTATACGGTAACATGACACAATATTGTGTCATCAAAATTTCAATGCAGAAAAAAAGCCACAAATTAGCTAAACATTATTAAATTTAAGATGCATCATTAAAAATATTTTCTATTCTTTTGAAATGATACAAATTTCAAAAAAAAAAAAATTAAAGGGCTAAAGAAAGTGCATTTCCAGGGGGACACTGAGTAAATTTTTTTTGGAAAAGGGGTGGTAGGCCAAATGAATTTGGAAACCTCTGATCTATTAGATGAGACATTTGAACTCAAGTCTTCCTGAATCAAAGTTGAACAATATATGCACAATATTCTTCTCTCGGTGTTCCTCTTACCTCTTTTACCCCTTCAGTTTTGAAAAGTACTGATGTTCCTTTTTTAGGCAGTTATCTGGAAGTGTTTTAAATGAACAGAAAAGTAGCAAAGATTGCCTGGTAACGATGAATGAGAAGTGACCTTCTTTCTGCCAAACTGAATAAATTTAGAATAATTCAGAGTAAGTAATTTCTTCATTAGCCTGAGCAAAGGCAATTTATTCCTAGGTGTAATTATGAAATACATAATTCTGCCTTAATGAAATTAAAACACCAATTCTGAAAGCAAATTCATTTGCTATTTCTATGAAATTGGATTTTGAAAATGTCTTCCATTTGGATTGCTTTTGAAATTCCTAATGAAATCACAGATAGGATTATTTTTAAAGAACTGGGCAAAATATTGGATAAAAGCTGAAAATCCATATATATGAGAAGTCCCAGAGAAGTCTTTATACTCACTTATTTTTGGTTATTAATTGAGCACTAGAAGGTAATATGAAATCATGAAAGAAAACAGTTCTCAACCAAAATCAAGTGGGAATACTGACTTTCATGGGAATTTAATAGAAATAGTTTCAAACATGTACCGTAGGTCAAATTGAGATTGTTATGCTTGAAAATTCAATGCAGCGCTTGCTAAATGCCAGGAAATTCAATATTGCCACTAGCAAAAGTTTATAAAATGATATATAGGGAAATTTAATGTTTATAGCAGGGATTTGAACTGTGATCTATGAACCAAATGCAACCCATACTAATTTTCAAATTCAAGTGTTTTTGTTATTTTTGTTATTATTCTTATTATTTTATTGGCTCATGAATCAAATAACAATTTTGTTGATGGCAGTGTTGAACCAGAACCAAGCCTCTATGTTTTCTAAGACTTACTCTTGAATGGAAAGAAAACTAGAACACTGATAATTTTTTTCCAAATGAAACCTGAATCTTAATAGATATTTCATTTACTTTCAAATCCATACTTTGTGTGTATACCACAGTAGGAGACCACTAATATTTTGATTCAATTTAACAAATATCATTTCAAGTCTCTGCTATATAAAAGGCACTGTTAGGTGCGGGGGGGGGGGGGGGAACACTAGCAAATATAGCTGAAGGAAACCTATGGACGAAAAGCCCCAGAATAGTTTCATTCTTTTGCTCGTGGGTCTGTATGGCAGTGTTGACATAACCACATGACCTAGTTGAAGAACACTCACTTTGGAGTCAGAGTGATAAGATCTAGAGGTTAGGGAATCCCAAGGAATTCCAATTCCTGGAATACCAAGATCACAACAGGCGGGTCCTGTCCAAAAGAATTCAACCCAAGCCTTCTTTCAGCCAAAAGCAAAGTTTACTGAAGATTCGCCATATTAGCCAGACTCTTAAGAAATCTGAGTATCTGTGGGCTATTGGCTAGATTGTGAAAATCTGAGCAGTGCCTAGATTATAAGAATCAGAGCATTTTAAGAGAGACAGTATGGATTATTGATTATCAATGGATTATGACCCATCAGACAACTCAAAATAAAGTCCTATGAGCTCTTACCTCAAACAGCAAGTTTCACTAATCACAGATTAGGAAAAACTTTTCCAGGATTTACATCTCAAACTTAAATTTGTCCTGATGTAAAAAGCCAGTCATTAGAGATTTCTATACACTTACAAATTCTCAGCAAGCCATAACTCAAACAAGCTTTTTGGCTAGTTTGCACATTAAAACAATAATAATCACCAAATTATTTCAGCGGTAACCAAATTATAAAAAGTTGCTTGAATAACTGATACAAAAAGTTCACCAATTTGAAACTTGAAATAAACCCATTACTAATCAGGTGACTTCAGTTTTGTTACTTTACACAGAGCAACATCTCATCATTAACAGTTAAAACTACAACTTTAAAGGAGCATGCTTACCCAAATTTGGAGGCTAACTTCTTTACCTTGAGCAGGATGTGCTGAACCTGGGTGATTCTTCCAGGCGGAGGTTGCCCTAGGACCCAAGGTCATTGCCAGGGGGCCCCAGGCTGCTGCCCCTAACCTCTCCTTCCTTTCCCAGGTAGGGGAGGGTAAAATCAAAGGTGAGGGGTAAAGGGTAAATCTCTCTTCCCCGTGAGAAGGATTAACAGATACCCTCTTGATTTAAGAGAAGGGAATGGGAGAAAGGAGTGACCAGGGTTGTAAGGAGGAGTTTCAAAACTCCTTAATGATCAATCACAAAACCTCCAAAATCTACCAAGATATTTTTAGCTGTTCTAACTTTTCCCTGTAACCTCCATGAAGGAGGATTCAGGGGTTTAGAGGGAGGGGAGTAAGTAGGCCTCAGGGAACCAAAAAGCAACTGCAGTTTTCCCCAATTCCCTAGCACTGAAAGAATTAACAGAATTGGGCATACACATCCAGATAGGGTGGAAGGTGTACCCAGGTCCATGGCCTGGAACTGACCCAATGGACTGGAGCCTGAGAGCATCAGGCCGAGTGTGAGACAGCCTCATAATTGTCTACCCAAAAGGCACCTCCAAGCCTTGGTGCTTGGAGAGTGATCCTAACTGCAGAGCAAAAAAGGAGGGGCAGGGGAGGCTTACATACCTTCCAGCCTTGACTGGAGAACAACTTGGGGTTAGGCAGTTTCCCCGTACAGACCACCAACATGTTGAGGTTTAGGGGCTTAGGAGTGCTGGGACCCCAAAATCATAAAACATGGGTCCTACCGAACAGAATTCAACCCATACCTTCTTTCAGCCAAAGACAAGGTTTATTAGAACATCCTTCATATTGGGCAGACTCTCAAGGAATCTGAACATTAGTGAGCTATTGGCTAGATTATAAGAATCTGAGTAGTGGCTAGATTTTAAGAATCTAAGCCCATGGTTAGATTATAAGGATCTAAGCAGTGGCTAGATTTTAGGAATCTCAGCATCTTAATGGAGACAAGATGGACCTTATATACAGAAAGATTAAGGGAGGGATCTAGGAGTGGATCTGAATGGGAGTGGCCAGTAAGCTGGGGTGAACAGGACTCCTGGGACCTGGACAATGAGCCTAGCTAGGATGAAGTGTGGGAAATGGCCCAGGGCCATGGGGAGGGCTAAACTAGGTTAAGGGTAACAGAACTGGGAGATTGGGTGTAGCCACAATGAAAGGCCAGCTGATGGGATTATAGCCTCAGCTGAATGCCAGAGATTTGACCTTGTGGGAAAGTCCAGGGTTTTTCTTTCTGGGGCCCAGACAGGAAACCCCATCAAGATGACATCAGAGCTTGAGATCTAAGAACCTATGTTGAACTCCTCTAGTTCCATGTCCTGTAGTTCAGATGGCCATTATGAAATGCTGCTAAATGGAGCAGCTACAAAGTGGGCATTGAGCCCATGAGACATGAAACCTGAGGAGATCCCCAGCTTTCTATCAGTTTCCATAGGGTGATCAACTTTGGCAGGTTTCCCACACCATCTCCTTTGACATCCTTGAAGCATTCTGCCCCAGTGTGGTGTGACCCTGCTTCTTTCCTGATAAAATCCTATCTTCTCCAGTTTCTGTTGCCTTTCCAGATAGCTGACAGCCTTAGGTTTGGTACGTAACTCTCAACTGTTTGGAGGGTGTGTGGGAACTTAATAATTTCCCTCCCCACCACCGACTAGTTGGTAATTATCCACATGGGACATCAAAAAGAATGAACAATGTTCTTTTTTTCTTTTTTGGCTAAGCAGTGGGGTTAAGTGACTTGCCCAGAGTCACATAGATAGTGAGTGTTATATGTCTGAGGCGGGATTTAAACTTAGGTCCTCCTGACTCCAGCGCCAGTGCTCTATCCACTGTGCCACCTATCTGCACCTTTTTTTAGCTAATTTTTTTTGGGGGGCAAGGCAGTTGGGGTGAAGTGACTTGCCCAGGGTCACACAGCTAGTGTCAAGTGTCTGAGGCCAGATCTGAACTCAGGTCTTCCTGATTCCAAGATTGGAGTTCTATCCACTGCGCCACCAAGCTGCCCATGAACCATGTTCTAAACCCATGTTAATGAGACATGGCAAGAAGAAGGAGGTGCCAATTAAGCTGAAAAGCAGCTCAAAATGGTGTCCAGTAACGTATGGCAGTTAACAACTAGTACATCTGCTAACCCTGACATTGACTTCCAGATCCTGGACTGAATTACAGTTATCCCTTACACATCATGGGGGTTAGAGGTATGGTGCCCCCATCATCTAGAAAATCTGCATAAAATGTTTTGGCCCTTCCTATGTGCCAGAGAAAAAGTATGAATTTTTTTTTCTTTTTCTTTTATGGGGTGTTATAGTACCTTATTGTAAAATGTGGGTATATTTATAGTATTAAAAGATAAAATATTGAGATTATACATTACTATATATATTTTTTATTAATTTATGAGTTTCTAAACTTTTTCTGTGTTATCTGTGGCATCTGCAAAACTCCCCAAAAATTCCAATTTAATTTCTTATGCCAACACACAATATTTTGTAACAACTAGAGGAAGTGGTGATGTGGAGGGGATAACTGTACTTCTCAATCAGCCTGGTGTCTAAGGTTTGGGGAATGCCTTGAGCAACCTACCTCCTCATAATTAGATTCTTTCCAAACCTGAACCTAGAAACTAGTCAGCTAAAGAACATTTGAAACTTTTAACCAAGAGCAATATAGTGGTAAGAAACCTTCCTTCTAAAGATTAGTATACAATACATAATTTGAATAAAAAGTTTTTCAAAAATGTCTCTTCTGGGGAAATGGATTCTGTTGTGGAGATATTACATTTCTTTCCACCTGCATGAGCCTACCACTGCCAGAGTGATTCTCAGCAGACTGATTGTGTATAGGCCTGAGTACAGTGAGTCTTTTGCAGATGTCCCCTTTTGAAATCAGCACTACATTGCTTACTCATGTTCAGCTGATTATCCACTTGACCTCTAGGACCCTTTGCCCTCTTTCTTGCATACTGCAGTCTTCATAATGTGAATTTGTATCAGTGTTTAAGACTCCTCTGCCAAAAGTTGGGACAAACCAGAAAAGAAACTCTGTTAAGAGCAAGAAACTGGACAGTCACAGCATGTTTCAGACTGTGATCTGATAACTAACACCAAACAAAGCAGGTTATTCATTAAAGCTACAGATTAAGATGCACTGAGACAGAAAGAAGAAGGAAGGAAGGAAGGAAGGAAGGAAGGAAGGAAGGAAGGAAGGAAGGAAGGAAGGAAGGAAGGAAGGAAGGAAGGAAGGAAGGAAGGAAGGAAGGAAGGGGAGAGGAAGAGAAAAGAAACAAGAAGGAAGGATGGCAACTGAGCTTCACGATTCCACAGGTTTTAAGTTTTATCCTCCACTGTGCTAGTCCTGTAAACATTAGCTATATTTCCCTTTCAGGAATGGGAAAATAAGATCGTAGAATTTTTAGAGCTAGAAGAATTAGTTTCAGTCCAATATTCTTCTTTGATAGAAGAGGATTCCAAGATGAAGAGAAATGAAGTGATTTGGTCAAAGTCATATAGCCAATTAGCAACCAGATCAAAATTAAAATAGAGGCATTCTAACTCCCAGATTCATGTTTGTCCCACCATAGATCCATGTGTTTCACTAAAAAAAAGAAAGCAATTTCATTAAAAGGTAAAAATCATTGGTGATTCCAGGCTAACAAAATCACCTTAACTGGAGTTGGAAGGATGATCAGAGGCCATATAGTTCAAAATATATCTAAATAAGAATCGCCTCTATAATACATCTAACAAGTGAATTCAGCCTTTTCTTAAGACCTCCAGTGAGGGGGATCCACTATAGTCAGTTCTCCTATAACTAAACATGAGTTCCTAAAAATCAGTATACTATGTAAAATCATGGCATGGGGCAAAAGGTGTTAAGGATTAGGATATGGAATGAGTCTTGAATAAAGTATAAGAATTAGACCCATAAATAAAAAACAGGATATTCCAGGGGAGGGCAACAGCATAAACAAAATCAGGAACATACCTAACAAGGGAAGGGAGATTGGAATTAAGGGCAACAACATGATTATTCAAAAAAGATCATTTAGGTGAAAACACTTTGTAACCATAAAGTACTATATAAATGAGTTTTGAAGTAGGATGCTTAGACATGTTTGAGATGTTAGGTTAGGTGTTTGTTTTTTTAATTAATAATACAGAAATTCACTTAATTGAAATAGCTGGTAGATGTTTGAGGTATGTGCTTGTGTGCATTTTGTGTATTCCTAAGTGGCCTGGTTCATTAGGTGCAGTTTTCTGCATTCACCTAGCATTTCTCTCTGAGGAAATCACGCGTAAACAAACATGAATTTTGTATCGTATTCAAATTGTTCCCTAATATATCAATTACATTGGAACAAATTTGAGTTTTCAAAACAAGTGTTATAGCAGAACCAGCCACACCTCCTGAGGTATCCCATTTCTCTTTGGGGGTCTCCTAATTATTATGAAGTGTTTTCTTCCATCAAACCTAAATCTTTCCTATTGTTCCTTGTTTTATGCTCTCAGGTCAAGCAGAACAAAGCTAATCCCTCTTCTGTGTAGCAGCTCTTCCAGTCAATACTTGGTAACCGTTACTAGAGCGAGTTCAAAATGAATTGTCATTAATTGCTAAAGATTATGCAAGTGAACTGGTTTTAGATGTAACGTAATATCTAAACTTTATTTTTATTATCTGCATTAAGTATTTTGTGGTACCAGGTATGCACTATGGAGATTTATAAATGAAGACATGATCTCCATGTTCAAACAGTTTACAATCAACTTAGGGAACTGACGTGTGTGTGTGTGTGTGTGTACACACACACACAGAACTAGGGAAGTATGTAATCAGCTGGCACGTGTATGGTCAGTTGGAGGTATATAGGAATTTATAGTTATAAAAGGACTATTAAGAATGGGAATAACAAGATGACATGTAAGATTTGGACTGAGTCTTGAATCAAGTGTAAGAACTAGACCCATGGATAGAAAGCAGGATATTCCAGGGGAGGAAACAGTATGAGCAAAGTCAGGAACAAATCTAGCATAGGGAAAGGGAGAATGGAATAAAGGATACATAGCAACCTACCTGACTGTTCAAAAAGAGATCCTTTATATGAAAACACTTTGAAACCATAAAGTGCTATATAAATGAGTTGTTGTTGCTGCTGCTTCAGTTGCTACTCTGAGAGCCGTCTCTGTACCCTGATCCTAATATGGTACAGTGGAAAGAAAAGTGGCTGTGAAATCTGTGTTCAAATCCAGCCTCTGATACTGAGTGCCTGTGTTATTGTAGGTAAGTCATTCAGCCTCACTATCCTCAAGTGTAAAATGAGGAAGTTGGACTTAGATGCCCTCTGAGTTCCTTCTGGTTCTAAATCTGTAGATTTCATCTGAACACTTAAGATATTTGGAGAAAAATTTTTTAAAAAATTTAAGAGCCTATAAATTTAACCTTAGAATTACAGATCCTAAAATATCAGCACTTATAGGAAGCTTAACATAAACATCTAGTCCTATACCCCCAATTCAGAGTGTGTGTGTGTGTTTGTGTGTGTGTGTGTAGAAGAAAAGAGAATCGCCCAAGAGAAATCAGGTCTCCTGTTTTGCATTCTTTTGTCAAATGTTCATCTTTACTCAAAACATGAATATAGTTATGGAAGGTTAGAGTAAGCATCCAAAAAATTAAATATCAATATTGTACTATACATTTCTATTCACAGAAAATGATGGTTCACACTAATATGAATAAGTAATAAATGGTATCTTATTCATTTTGAAATTGTGTATTTAATATAATGAGATAAAGGCCCATATAAACTAATTTTTGTCAGTGAAAAGTAATATAGCTTGTCAGTTCATGTATATTGATCTTTTTAACGTGTTGGCAGCAATTATTACAGATCAGTTTTTGCTTTCTTAGGATATTGTGCTTATTTGAGGAATATTGTATTTTCTTTATGAGTATTTATCAGGCATTCATGTTGATTCATCAGCTATTAGGTGGATAGTTTGGTGAGCTGCAGCATTTTTCCTGATCTCCCGTTTTGGAAATGTCCTTCTATTCCATCATCATTTTTCTAGTAAAGAGGGTGAGGAACCTCTGAGAAACTAGATTAGGAAATCTTGGGAACCAGCACTATTTGGGTTTGTGGTTAAAAATATGACATTTTCCCCCAGTGGGACCATTGGACTAAAGCAGAAATATGTAAATTAATCATATCTGCATGCATTAAAAACTATAAAATGAAATTATGTATAAGGTAGACTTATTACAAAAAGTGAACCCAATAAAGCCAGATTTAATTAAATAAGAGAGATAGAGATATTTTTCATCATTCTTCCATATGAAATTTCCTACCTTAACTTGAAGAGAAATGAGCTCATCATAAAATATTCACCACCATCTCCAACACATACGGTCACACACATTCATTCATTCATTCATTCTCTCTCTCTCTCTCTCTGTCTCTCTCTGTCTCTCACTCTCTCTCTCTCTTTCTCTCTCTTTCCCTCCCTCCCTCTCTCTCTTCTTTAACCTGATATTGTAAAAGACACAACTTAAAAAGCCATCTGGCAGGTTTTAAGTATTTCTTTGTCCTTAGGTACTTGCTTCATGTTCATCAGAAGAGAACTCTATCCTGATTTATATAAATTCCATTTCTGAAGTTATATCCATACAGAGGGTTCTGTGTGTGTGTGTGTGTGTGTGTGTGTGTGTGTGTTTAAAGGAATCATTCAAAAACAAATATTTAAAGTACATTTTTTAAAAGGGTAAAAGGAAAAGAATATCATATGAGATACGTTCTTGCACCTGTCCCTAAAAATATGCAAAATTGCTTTGGCAAGTAGAAACATCTGGTCATTTACATCTGCATTGTAGCAGTTTAACATGCTTATAGATATAGAACATTTCAACAAATCTTGTTGTGTTTTTCCTAATACCATCCCTTTCATGTTCCTTACTACTTCATTATCATATTGGTAAAATGTCTTTGGATATCCTAATGAATTTGATTGTTGCATTGTTGTCATTAGAATTTCTCTAACACACTGCAAAATGATTCACAATTACTTTTTTTCTAACTGAAATTTAGAAATTTGTTTTGAGTTGGAAGTGCTGTCAACATTAGGGCTCTGGGATTTTAGGTTTGTGAATGTTAATCAGGATCTATGAGACCTGTGGGGAAAGGTCTATAATGATGGTGAGCTCATCTTGTTAGAGTATGATGCTAATGAAGCCATAAACTTAATTGTCAGTTAGTTTTACACTGGCTTAGTTTTGGAGGCCACATGATACACTGGGAAAAACATATTGCTCTTAAGGTAGAGAACCCAGGTTGAAATCCTGATTTCAATACTTACTTGTTTTAGGCAAGACACAACCTCCCTGGACATTGATCCACTCATTTGTACAATAAGAGAGTTGTCCTTTGAGGTCTTCCAGCTCCAAATCTATGATTGTAGCTCTGTGGTGTAGTAGAACCATGAGAGGCTGGGAATCACAATACCTGGATCTTCATACTGGCTCTGCCACTTCTGGAAATAGTAGCTCTCGTTTCTTTTGAAATGTAAAGTTTATGAAATGTTTTTCTAGCAACAGGCCTGTGAGGTAGGTAGTGTCAGTGTTGTTACTTACTCCCATTTTATAGATGATTTAACTGAGACTTTGAGAACTTAAGTGCTTTCCTCAAGATCAACTGGTTCATAAATGAAAGTGTTGAGACTTGAACCCAAATTTTCTAAGTTTCATGCTCTTTCCATTATACTATACTGACTTCTTAAATATGTGACCTCAGACTGGTCACTTGATATCTTTGGACCTCAGTTTTCTCACCTGTATGAAAAAATTATATTAAATGACCTACGTAAGATCCCTTTTACCTCTAGTATTCTGTGCTTATAACCCCAGCCACACAGTTCCCAAATGCTCCCAATTGCACATAGAGGAAAGAAATAAGAGGTTTTAGATCCATCCATTCAGATCTTTACATTCCTCAAATAAGGAATAATATGTTGAGGCAGATTCAGAAATAGTTGAATGTCTATGTCCAAAGAGAATATATTAATGCTGATACCAACCTGGAAAAAAAGGTCTTCAGTGGATTCCCCAATAATTTTTCTTCTTTACAGTTTTTACCAGTGACTCGGCTAAAGGCATAGGTGTTGTACTTATCAAATACACAAGTGATTCAAAGCTAGGAGTATGTGTGACAGAGTAAGGAACCAAAAAAGATATCAACAAGGGAATGTTGGGCCCAGTGCAATGAGATTAAAATTTTAATAGCCATAAATATTTAGTTTATTAACCAAGTAACTGACTGAAACTTAAAGTCTTATACTTGGATTCAAAAAACCATCTGTACAAGTATGATATAGGGGAGACATAGCTAGATAGAGGTTCACTTGAATAAATGCTGAGGAGACTGGAAAGACATGGAAACCTACTGTGGGCCCAACTCTAATGCCAGCACACTCCTAGTTCAGGCTTGATTTGGGGATGAAATGAGACACTCATGGGTCAATGAACACTGAACAAAGGAGAGTAATTTTGTCCAAACACAGCAAGAATACAGTGGCACAACTTCAACTTTGACAGTCCCTGCTCTGAAAGAGCTTACTATCTAATGGGAAAAGTCAACACACAAAAGGAAGCAGAGAAGAGAGGGGGGTGCTGCTATGTGGGAAATGAAGAGATGGCTAACATGGCCTCCCTTTAAGAGGAGTTCTGAGACTGAGAAGTCTTTGAACTTTTATTTAAATGAGGATGGAAGGAAATAAACATTTAGTAAGCATCCACTGTGTGCCAGGCACCATGCTAAGAACTTTACCAAATACTGTCTCATTTGATTCTCATAACAGCTCTTAGAGGGAAGTACTTTTATCATCCCCATTTCACAGGTGAAGAAACTGGGGCAGAGGTTAAAGGAGTTGCCCAGATACTTACACATCTACCAAGTATCTAAGGTGGAATTTGACCTCAAGTTTTCCTTCTATCCACAGTATTACCTAGCTTCCACTAAAGTTGGAACAGTCTATATGCATATATGCATAGCAACATGCCAGGGCCTCCCTGATCAGCTTGTTGCTTCATACGTTAGAAATACTTCACGTCCATTCTCATTGTTGGCTACTAGAAGGCACTTGTAGTGCCAACCATTAATAATTCATGGAATAGTAGTTGAAGAGGTGAAAGAATATTGCATTTGGAGTCTGAAGATTTGAGACCAAATCCCGGTCAGCTCTACCGCTTACTACCTGTATGATCTTGGACAAGTCATTTAACTACTCTAGGCCTCAGTTTCCTCATCTTTCATGGGGAGCCGTATATTAAACCTAATCCTAAACTCTAGTTAAACCTACTTCCTTTTGCACCTAGTTTTCTTGACATTTTTTTCTAACATTTTTTTCTGTTTGACAGGCATTCAATTCAACAACATAAACATTTATTAAGCATCTATAATGTGATAGGCATTATGTTTATCTCTGATGAAACAAACTTTAAAAAAAACTAGTCCCTGCCCTCAAAGAGCTTACTATCTAATGGGGGAAGCACATAAAAGGAATTTGGAAAGGGAGGTAGTGGTTTGAGGTAGAACATCAAGGGTTAGCTGGTGCTCGGTGTCAGGAGCAAGATGCTTTATAGAATTCAAAGTAGGCAGAGCGTCAGATGCAAGGTGGAGTGAACTGAAAGATCAGTTTCTGCCCTCCATAATAGAACTTTGAGAGGAGTTTAATATTCTACCCTCCAGGCTTCAAAACAGAGAGCCACTAATTGAGGAAGCTGGAGTACTTGAGTCTTCCCCTAAAACAGAACTACTTCCACCCTCTACCCCTAGAAAAGAAGAAAAGAAAACATATTCTTTGAGAAGGAAGAAGCTATTATAGCTGGATTTTTCCTAATGATGAGAGTTCTAGGTGCCTTTAGGACATGATTCACCCCAGCCTTTCAGAGACCTTAGCACAGTGAAAATGAATGGGGGTTGTCTAATGTTTCTTTTTAAATGAAGAGAAAAATCTTTATAAGCTTTTTACCTGTAGACAGCTTTATGACTGACTACATGAGGCCTTTCTTGATTCTCTAGGACTCCCAAAATTATCTTGTATTTATTTTGCCTATTCTGTTTATATGCTTTTTTCTCACCAGTAGAATGATGGAAACCCCTTGAGGGAAGGTACTTTTTAATTTTTACTCTGTATCCCCAGCACCTAGCACATTGCCTGGCAGTCATGGAATCACAGGTTTAGAGGTAGAAGGGACTTAAATGTCATCAAGCCAAATGTTCTTGTTTTATAGGTGAGGAAACTGAGGCCTTGCGATACTGAATTATTTGCCCAAGGTCACACAAATAGCAAGTGATGGGGCAAGATTGGAATTCTAATTCTCTAACTGCATATCAATTGTTCTCAACATTTTACCATGACCTACTTTAAAGATTTGGAGGTCAGGGTATTTTCAAATTTTAGTCACCTCCTAGAGGCAATAGGCATCAAACATATCACGTCTTCTTGTCATATGAGCTCCTCAACCCTAATCCAGCACCCTGCTAACATAGACATTTAGGGGGGGAAAGCCATCACTTGCCTGATTGAAAGACACTGCTGAAATATAAAGCCAAAATAACACTGAAGAGAAAGAAAAAGGTGAATTTATGAAAACCTCCTACTACAAAAGGGAACATTTGAGAAATAACTTTTCAAAAACAAAGGTCAAAAAGATGCCTACATAGAAATAGGCATGCATTCCTAAATCTCCATGTGCCAGATTCACCAATTACTCATAGGGTGTGTGACAAAATAATTGTCCATGATTACTCTAAGAGACGGAAGGAAGTCAAATAAAAATGGAGCAAATTGCCTTTGCAAAGTGGCCACCTGACAAGTGGTGACACATTCACCCCCCAGAAGTTAATTTTCTCTTTGTAAAAGGTGACATATTGACTGGAAGACTGGTTAAGAGGTGTCTAAGTAACCCCATCATACTTTTACCACTTTGCTTGGTAGAGAAAAATTAATATTTTCTCCTGTTATCTTTATATTTTGCAGTTTCATTTTGCTCCATTTTAGCAGTTTGTCAAGTGGTTAACACTTTCTTACTGCTTCTCAAAAATGGTGCTCCATCTCCTGTCTAGGTGGCTTTACACTGGCTTTTCCCCAAGAATTCCCTTGGAATGTAGTCTCCCTTCATCTTTCTTTTAAATAAACCAGTCAGTCAATCAACGAGCATTTACTGTCTATCAGACTGCTCCTTCTTAGTCTCCTTTGCTGGATCTTCATCCAGATCATACCCTCTAACCACAGTGGTTCCATGGATTTCTGTCCTTTGCCCTCTTCTCTTCTCTTCTCTTCTCTTCTCTTCTCTTCTCTTCTCTTCTCTTCTCTTCTCTTCTCTTCTCTTCTCTTCTCTTCTCTTCTCTTCTCTTCTCTTCTCTTCTCTTGTCTTCACTATTTCACTGGGTGATCTCTTGTCAACTCCCATAGATTTAATTACTATCTTGTGCTGATGATTCTTGAATCAAGCTATCCTGCCCTAGCCTCTCTGCTGACATCCAGTTTTGCATCTCCAACTGCCTTGCGGAGACATCTTAAACTCAATATGTCCAAAACTGAACCCATTATTTTTTCCCCTAAACTAACTTCCCTACCTCCTGTTTTTCCCTGTTACTGTAGAAGACAACACCATCCTCCAAGTCCTTCAGGCTCATAGCTTAGGTATCATTGTTGACTCTTCATTATCTCTCTTATACACCCTACCCTTCATATCTAATCCATTGCCTAGGCCTGTTTATTTCACCTCTGCATTTATCTCTCCAATATGGGCCTGCTCTCCTCTGATACTACCACCATTTTGGTACAGGTTCTTATTACCTCATTTCCGGACTGTTGCAATAGCCTGCTGGTGGTCTGCCTGCCTCATCTCTCTCCCACTCCAATTCATTCACCATTCAGCTACCAAAGTGATTTTCCTAAAGCTCAAGTAAAACTATGTCACGTGCACCCCTCCTCCACTCAGAAAACTCCAAAGACTCCCAGTCACCTCCAGGATCAAATACACAAACCTCTGAGTGGTGTTCAAAGCACTGCATAACCCAGCTCCCTACTAACTTTCCAGTCTTCTTACACCTTGCTCCCCAGCATGTACTCTGATCTAATGACACAGGCCTTTCTGTTGGGCAAACAAAACATTCCATCTCTCAGCTCTGGGCATTTCTCAGGCTCTTTCTCATGCCTGGAATGTTCTCCCTCCTCATCTGCACAGTTGGCTTCCCAGACTTCCTTTCAGTCCCTACTAAAGTCCCATATTCAGGAGGAAGTCTTTCCAAACCCTTTTTAATGCTAAGGCCTTCCCTCTCTTAATTATTTCTTATTTATTCTGTATATAGCTTGCTTGTATATATTTGTTTTCTTGTTGTCTCCCCCATTAGATTACAAGCTCCTTGAAGGGAGGAAGCATCTTTTACTTCTGTTTATATCCGGAGTGATTAGCATGGCCCCTGGCACATAGTAGGCACTTAGTAAATGTTTATTGCCTGATGATTGAGTTTTTAGTACTATGTGCTAGCTAGGTGGTACAGTGGATATTGCATTGGGCCTGGAATCAGGAAGATTTGAATTTAAATCCAGCCTCAAGACAGTTATTCGCTGTGTGTCCAGGCAAGTCACAACCTCTATTTGCTTCAGCTTTCTCAACTATAAGATAGAGACAATAATGGCCCCTACCTCCCGGGGTTGTTGTAAGGATCAAATTAGATCATTGTAAAGCACTTCTCATAGTGCCTGGCACATAGTAAGAAGAAGAAGAAGATGATGATAGTGATGATGATGATGATGATGATGATAGGCTGGTTGCTAGGGATACAAAGATAGGTAAAAATAGTCCCTGCCCTGGTTTATTTACTACCTGTTTTCCTTCAAAACTGCCCTCAAATGTCACCTTCTGTATGAAGTCCTTCCTGATCCCCCAGCTGTTAGTGCCAGTCTTCAATTATATTTATCTTGTATAGATTTATTTTTGTATGTGTGTATATATATATATATATATATATATATACTTACATACATACACAAATATATGTGTGTGTGTGTGTGTGTGTGTGTATATTCATGTGTGTGTGTGTATATTCATGTGTGTGTTGTTTCACCATAGAATGTAAAGTCCTTGAAGACAGGGCAAAAACTCTTTCATTTTCTTCAAGTCACAGTGTCTGGTGTATAGAAAGTGCTTAATAAATGCTTCTCAATTGTTCATCCCTGATAAGCTCACTAAGAGTTTTCTCTAATGTAGCCACTTAGTATTTATTTTGTAATGCATGGCTTACAAATTAGGAAAATACCTATTTAACTCAAACAGATGAGTAAATAGAGATGTTTATATGAGATAGCCAGGCCTTAATAAATAAATTCTAGGGAACTGCTGAAGTACATACAGGTTAAATGGTTTGCCAAGTGCTATACAACAAATGTAGGCATTTGAAATTTGGAGCCTGGTCTTCCTGGCTTTGGTCCCAGGACTCTATCCACTAAGCCAGACTCTCTCTCCAGTAAATAAAGTTTTGAGTTTGGAGACAATGCATACATCAATTTTTCTTATTTGAGCCTAGAATTAATTAAATTAGCAGATAATTTTTTAAAAAATTATTATCCCACAAAATTTGTTCTAGGCTGAATACTGTATTTGATAGCACTGAGTAATCTGTAAACTAACTCTTTAGAGGAAGGGGCTGTTTGGCTAAGTGGCTATTAAACTGAGCTACTCAATATAATAACTACTTCTTCTGTAGACACTCTCCCTTGCCTTGTGAAACATTACAGTTCTAGGGATCATATACACTACTCTCCTTCGCAAATATGGGCCTGCCAAGTAGTGCAGTAGATGGAGTGCTGAACCTGGAGTAAGGGACACCTAAACTCAAATCTGGCCTCCATCATTTACTAACTATGTGATGCTGGGCAAGTCACTTCACATTTGTTTGCCTCAGTTTCCTCATCTGTAAAATATGGAGAATAATAGTACTTATCTCCCAGAGTTGTTGTAAGGTTCAAATGAGATAATGGTAAGTGTTTAACACAGTACCTGGCCTATAGTAAGTGTTATACAAACATTATCTATTATTATTTCTGTGCTCCAGCTAAACCGTTCTCCTTGTTTTTACTCACACAGGGCAATCCATATTCTCAGTGGCTATACAGAGGCTGTCCTCTTATTGTCTAGGATGCAATTCCTACTCACTTCTAACACACAGAATCCCTAGCATCTTTCAAAATTCAGCACCACTCTACATGAGGCCTTTCTTGATTCTCCAGGAGTCCCAAAATTACCTTTTGTTTACATTATATATTCTATTTATGCTGCCAGTAGAATGATGGAAGCCCCTTGAGGCAAGGTACTTTTAAATTTTTACTCTGTGTCCCCAGCACCTAGCACATTGCTTGGCATGCCACAAAATCACAGATTTGGAGGTGGAAGGGACCTTTCATGTCATCAAGTCAAATCCTCTTGTTTTATAGATGAGAAAACTGAGGCCTGGAGATAACTAAATTATTTGCCCAAGGTCACACAAATAGCATGTGACAGGGCAAGATTAGAATTCTAATTCTCTAACTGCATATCCATTGTTCTCAATATTTTACCATGACTACTAGGCGTATGATAAATGCTTACTGATTAATTGCTGCCTTATTCTCTAATGTTAACTCTTTAATAACCCCTGTCTCCTTAGCTGATTGTTCTTCTTCTTCCAGACCCCTTAATGATTTTGAGGATAGTGTATCTTCAAATTCTAGTCATCTCCTAGTGTGGTTTACATAGGCATCTGAACAGTCTTTCATTTCATGTTGAATCTTATTAGTATCAGTTTCACAAGGTGATATTTATTGAACTTGTCTTACAAATGTGGGGATGTACTCTAAACCTTTCTGAAAATCCCCCAGTAGAATATGAGAAGTATAATTTGTCTCCAGAGTCTGAACTCTGGTCCCAGTGTTTACTACATCTATGAATTTAATAAGTCACTTACCTCTATGGAGCTTCGGTTTCCTTTAAAATGAGGAGGTTGGTGTAGTTTCTTTTAATTAAAAAAATTGTTAATCACCAATTCTACGTAGGGCAATGCTGCACTAAGTATTGGTTATTTAAAGGCAAACAATTGGGCATGCTGTCCACAAGGAACTTATATTCTAGTGGGTAAAAGCAATCATTACAAAGAAAACTAAATACAAAATACATATCAAATTATATCTGGGGAAGGGCATTACCAACAGCACTGGGAAACGAGATAGGTTTTCTGGGGGGGATAGCACCTGACCCTTGTTTTGTAGGAAGCCAGGGATCTTGAGGATGAAGTTTGTTCCAAGCATAGAGTTCAGCCTATGTGTTGGTGATTTGGAATTGGAGTTCTTGGAAGAGATTGGTACTGCATATATAGATTTGGGAGTCATTTGCCTAGAATGTAATGTAATCCATCAAAGCCAAATACCTTCACCAAGATACAGTGTAGCTAGAGAAAGAAAGAGAACTCAGGACAGAGCCTTGAGTTATAACTACATATAAAGGGTGGAACACAGGTGATGATCCAACAAACAGTTGCAAATGTAGAGGAAATGTACAAAACCTGTGTTCCATGAGTTGAGGGGGGGGAACATCTCACTAGAAATTTTAGCCTTAGAGGTTAAAAAAAAATGTGGCCTCCAGGTGGTATAGATTGACTCTGGGTCAGATTCCATCTCAAAAAGAGGCCTCTACTATTTTAGGCCTCTAGTCCCACCTAGCCATTCAGATGAGTATAACTGGAGACTTTCTAACCCACCTAGATGGTCTGATGAAAGGGAAACACTCCTACCAGAACTGACCTGATCTAGGGTCTATGCCCACTCCTCAAATTACCTGACCTATTTCTGTTATTCAACCTCTGAAATAAGTGGCTGAGCAGCCTCACCTTTTGCTGAGTGCCCTAAAGCTGTATAAAACCCTTTATATTTGTGTATCTCCCTGGTTTAGCAGAGTTGCTAGTTGTCTGGCAACTGTCCATCAGCTAATGCTTAAGCTTTATCAAGGCTTGCTTCTAGATTTATTGACCTCTAGGCAAATAGATCTTATTGGGAGGAATTGTTCTGCAGGAGGATCTTAGGATCTCTGGGCTGAAGAATTCCGCAACACTGCACAGGTAAGAGAACCAGGTGAAGGAAATAATATGTGAACCCACGAGAGAAGGTGCACAACAGTATTATATGCAACAAATTGGTCAAGAAGGATAAGAATTGAGAAACATCCATCATATTTGGCAATTAAGGAATTTAGTAACTTCAGAAAGACAATTTCACATGAATAATGAACTCTGAAGCCAGATTGAAAAGGAGGTGAGGAGTGGGTAGGAAATGAGAAAATAGATGCATCAGAGTTGACATCTTTTTCTAGGAGTTAAGTGAAAGGAAAGAGAGATTTTGGGCATTAGCTTGAGGAGATGGTTAGACCAAGTGATGGCTTAAGGACAGAGGACATTTGGGTACATATGTAAACTGCAGGGAAGAAAACAATGGATAAAGAGGGATTGGAAATTAGGGAGAACTTGATAGAGCAAATTCCCAGAGGAAACAAGGAAATGGGCTCAAAAGCACATTTATCTCTCCCACGTTGTGACTTTCTTCATCACAATTTCAGTATATCAAGGGTTGGCATAAGAAATTAAATGGGAATTTGGGGGAGTTTTGCAGAAGCCACAGACAACACACAAAGGCTAAAAATGTTGTGATATCACATTGACCTACATGTACTTGACCCAATTTTTACAATAAGGTACTGTAAACACCCCATAAAAGAAAAGAAAAAATTCAGACTTCTCTGGTATGAGGGGAGAGCCAAAAAGCTTTATGCTCATTTTCCAGACTGCAGGGGTGCCTTGCCTCAAACCCTGCGATGTGGAAGGAATAACTGCAGATATATAGTTTTTGGCAATGGAAAGGACCACCACTCAAGTCTTCCTCTAAGACTTGAGCAAAGAATTAGAAATATACTACACACACCTATAAAGTCAATTTATCAAACTGTATTAATTTAATGGAAATTCCCCTTCAAAATACTCATTTCTCTTTTCTCCAATTCTGTACTCACCAAGCAAGAGTACTATTTACGGTGTCACTCCTGTTCCTGGTAGATCTCACTTGGAAATTTAGCAAACTGGCTTTCTGGAACCTAAATTAGTCTCATAAATTCAGCGGTGGTGAATTCATTTTCAGGATGTCAGCCCACTCTGGCTAAACTGATAATAATAACTAATATTTGTTTGCAAAGAAGTCCTTGAAAGATTAAGACTTATCACAGAAAAGGAGTACCAAACTAACTACAAGGTGAAAATTAGTCCCTTGAATTAATCAGAAAGAAAACAAAGGATGAAAAATAACCTAAGAAGCCTCAGGGTGACCTTTAAAAGTAAATTCACTGAGTAAAGGAGACCCTAATGGGAGAATCCAGCTCTGAATAGAGTGGATCAATAGGATAAGCATAGGGCCAGAAAAAAGAGAGCTGTGAGAAGCTATGTGCAGCTGGGGGAGAGAGCTGAAAAAAAAAAAGGGTCAGGATTCCAGGAAGAGAGATACTGTTTGGGACAATCGGCAGGAAGCTGTGTTGCTGACCCCATCCCACTGCACCAACTATAAAATCCAAGGAGGTGATACTATATCTATCTCCTTTTTTCCCTAGAGTACCTTTTTCTTGAGAGCCAGAATGCTTTAATCCTTTTCCTCTGCAGGAGGAAAGGTACAACTTTCCTTGGTTTTCAGTGGTTTCTTAGTCTTTTTTTTATAAACAGTGGTAAAACTGGCATCCCATTGTTCCAGGGTGTACTTACTGTGAAGAATGTTGAGAAGAACCTACTGAGGGAAAAGCCTCCCTAGAGAAAAAAAAAAGAGAGATCTAACACTGAATTGGTTTGTCAGAAACCCTATCTCTGGCTGAGGATTGGAGCTAACAAAAAGATAAAGAGAATTGCAGATCCTTTGAAACTACTTTTACACTACTTAGTACAGTGCCTGGCACATAATAAGTGTTTAATAAAAATGTTGCCTTGCCTATTCCCAGAGTTAAGGAGGAGTTTATACCAGGAGCCCATCAGGGAAAAGAGTCAGTGATAAAGTGGGAAGAAAATAGGAGCAGTTGAATAACCCTGATCACTGTATCATCCCTTTAACACTGCTACATGTATCCAGCTTTAATGTTTACAAAGTATGTTGACAGAGCACCTTACATGTATTATTTCATTTGAGGCAAAAAGCAACTCTGTGGGGCAGATAGTATAGATATCTCCATTGTACAGATGAGGAAAATGAAGTTCAGATTAACTAAGTAAATATTTACTATGCAAGGGCAACTAATAAGTATGGGAGATGGGAATCTGACCCAGAATTTTCCTGACTCCATCTTCAGAACTCTTTCCACTGCCTGTAAAACAGAAAAACTGAGGTACAGATCATGTACCCATGGTAATCCTATCAAAGCACGGACGTGCTGTAAAGCCAGATAGCCTGTCTTTAACATTTTTTAAGTGCAACCTGATTGTACTTTTGAGTGATAATATAATTTTTAAATGACTAATAATACCTCTAAGGAATAATACTAACAAGAAACATATATACATGTGTATGTATACATGTGTATCTTCCATGTGTATATGTGCTGTTAACCAAAGGCCCACCAGGCCCATAAAAGCACTTGAAATGAAACAGAGTCCGATATTACCAATTAAAAGCATTTATTGTCTGAGAAAAGGCTTGTAGGGAAGAGGAGATCTTACAAGGGAGCAGAGGGGGAGAGAGTTTTCAGCTGCTCAAAGAGGGGTGGAAAAAGAGTGAGATAGTTTCTAGAGATTTTCAAGCAGGGTACGGGGAGTTAAGGGAGAGGACATCTGTAGGCACAATAAGTCAGGTAGCAGGATGTTTAGAAAGTCCTCAGCAAGATCTTGAGTCCACAGCTTCTTCTCAAGATTGCCCTTGAGTTGATCAAGGCTGGTTCTATGATTTCTGGAAACTACAGGCATCTCCAAATTTATCTAGAGTTCACTGGCAAAAGATCGCTGACATGTTAAGTAGTTTGGGTTTTCAGCAGCTTTCTGATTGGCTGATTATTGTGTAACACCATTGTCCTGTTCTGTGAAGAAGGGAAATTCTAAAATATAGCACGGTCATTACACAGCCCATGTTAACATTGTGTGTGTGTGTGTGTACATATATATGTGTGTGTGTGTGTATGTATATATATATATATATATATATACATACACACACACACACACTCATCTCTATATATGACTGGTCTTTTAATTATTCTCTAAACAAGAACAAGCCACGATGGACTTCTTAGTATCCATTCCATTGCTGTTTGTGAGCACCCTAGAATGGGTTCACCTGGACTGTGTCAATAACCTCCTAAGCAATCTTCCTGCCTCTGCTCTCAAATTCCTTTGATCTATCCTTCATACCACTGTCAAATTCATCTTCCTTGTGCACAGCACTAACGTTTGTACTCTTCTACTTAAAACCTGCCAATGGCTAAATAAAATTCAGATTGCCTCAGCTAGCATTCAAGGCCCTCTACATTCTGTCACTCTCCTATCTTTCCAGAATTATCTTGCTAATACTCCCCTATAATTACTCTATATTCCAGCCAAATGGGACTATTTGCAATCTCCCATACACCTCCTCTGAAAGTCCCCTCCCCATCACTACCACCATACTTTTATATTTCTCCTTGCTCCTAGCATTCCTAATGAGTAGAATTCCATCCTTTTCTACCATCTGACCTTTTAGATACCGTCTCCTCCCTAAAGCTGTCTCTGATTCCCCTATTTAGAAATAAAATTCCCCCCCTCAGGTTCAGAACCCAGAATCTGGGTTGCTCCTTCTCATGCATCATTGTGCATTATGGTTATATGCGTGTGCATTATGGTTATATGCGTGTGCATTACATCCCTTTATCAAGATTGTGAGTTCCATGAGGCCGAAGCCTGTATCTCATCTAAATTTTGTATGTTGTATCCCACAACCTAACATAATGCTTTGCACTTAATGAGCGCGAAATAAATGTATTGAAGTTGAATTCTTCCTTGTACTACATTCATTTTGAGTTCCAAATTCTATCCCTCCTTCCTATCCCCCTCCTTGAGATAGTAAGCAATCAGATATAGGCTATACACATGCAATCATGTAAAACATTTCCATATTAGTAATTTTGTATAAAAAGACTTGAATTTTTAAACAAAAATGAAAGATAGTGAAAATAGCTTGCTTCAGTCTGTATTCATACAATAATCAGTTCTTTCTCTGGAGGCAGATGGTATGTTTCATTATTAGTTCTTTGGGATTGTCTTGGATCATTGTACTGAGAATAGCTGAGTCATTCACAATTCTTCATTTGCACTAACACATCGAGTTACTGTGTACAGTGTTCTCCTAATTATGCTTACATCACTTTACATCAGTTCGTGTAAGTCTTTCCAGGTTTTTCTGAAATCATTCTGTTTGTCATTTTTTTTCCCTTGCTAATTTATTTATTTATATTTAGTTTTCAATATTCACTTCCATAAGATTTTGAATTTTAATTTTTTTTCTCCCTCCCACTCCTCTATACCCCTCCCCACATGCAATTTGGTATCAGCTCTACTTAATACATTCATATGAAGTATATTTTCTCATTAGTCATGATGTAAAGGATAATTAGAAATAATGGGAGGAACCATGAGAATGAAGCAATAAAACAAAACAACAAAGGAAAAGGAGAGTAAATAGTAAACTTCCATCTGCATTCAGACTCCATAGTTCTTTCTCTGGATGTGGATAGCAGTTTCCATCGTGAGTCTTTTGGAGTTGTCTTAGATTTCTTGCATTTCTGTGAAAAGCCAAGTCTATCAAAGTCAGTCATCGCACAGTGTGGCTGTTACTGTGTACAGTGTTCTCCTGGTTCTGCTAATTTCACTCTGCTTCAGTTCATGTAAGTCCTTCTAGGTCTTTTTGAAGTCTGCCTGCTCATCATTTCTTATAGCACAATAATATTCTATCGCAATCATATACCATAGCTTGTTTAACCACTCTCCATTTAATGAATATCAAAAGCTTACATACTACTAGAACTAGAATAAACAGACAGATGTGATCATACAGCAAACAGGCTGGAGGGAGAGTGGTGGGAAGTGGAGCGTATGCATCTGCACTGGGTCTTCTAGTGATATGCCAAGACCAGGCAGAGACTCAGCATTCTTTGAGTTGACTTCATAGTGGAGTAGTCCCTAGAGGGGCCAGGCAGCCAGTTTGGGAACAGAGCAGGACAGAGGTTGAGCTGAAAATGGATTAACTGCTATGAGGTATACAAAATGTTGTGCTAGGGGCACTATTTAAGGATACAAAGAAAAATAAGGCTTAGTCTTTTCCTTCAAAGGAAACAATTAGTAGGTGATTTCAATAGTCCAGGTAGAGGTGCTGAAGACCTGACCTGAGTGGTGGCTTAGTGAGTGGCCAGAAAAGGATATAGATGAGAGATAAATATTACTGTATTGTGGAGATAGAATTTATTACTTGGCAAGTGATTGCTTATAGGGAGGGGCAGGGGCAGTGAAGGAGAAAGAAGAGTTGAAAGTGATCCCAGGTTGCGAAACCTGGGTAACTGTAAGGATGGTAGTACCATCTGTAGAAACAGGACACTTTGGCTCAAATTCTTAAGATCTGGCCCACTTGCATTAGTGATACAAATGCTTAGATTCCTTAAGAGTCTGGCGAGTATGGAGGATTCTTCAAATCTCACCCTCAGCCAATTGATGTTCTAATAAACCTTGTTTTTGGTGCTGAGAGAGAAATAGGACACTTTAAAAGGGGGAAGAAATATGGGAGAAGGGGAGAGAGAAGATAATGTTCTATTTTAGAAATGTTGGGCTTAGGACATGTACTTAATAAATATAAATCAATGGTAGAGTATGATCTGTGGTCCATATATTAACCTTTAACATATTTATTATCTGTTTTACTTTTAACCACATGATTCTTTTAGGCAGCAAACCCGCCATAACACAAAGAAGCAGCATGATATAGTTATCAGAATACATGACCTGGAGATATGAAGACTTGGGTTTGAATCTTATGACACATACTTATTATTAGATGTCTAACTCTAGGCAAGTCTCTCTGGGTTTCCATATCCTCATCTGTAAATTAAGAGGATTGGACTTGATGACATGTAAGATCTCTTTAATCTATGCTGATGATATGATGATTTTAAGCATTCAGATAATTTTCAGTTGTCCAAAGCCTAAAACATCTGAAAAGTGCACCAAATAAAGCCATAAAACATTAGCCAAGGCTCCTATGTGAGAGTGAGCACAGGAAAATCTTAATGTGAAAGGTGGGAGGTTGTGACAGTGACAGTGATCTAGTTACAATGGGATGAGTAGGTGACTAATTCTGTTTGCCTCTGTGACTTTCATTTTGGACTTCTTAGACTTCTCCCCCATGCTCCCAGCAAAGTCATGGGAAATCTCAACATCTTGCAAGTTATAAACAGCCATAGTATTCATACTTCACCAGTACCCTCTGCCCTTCTGATTGGAGCATGGAGTCATGAATTTGATCTCCAAGGGGGAGATGAGAGACATCTCAGACATCAAATTTTCTACCTGGCTACACTCATTTTGGACTTCTTTGATTTCTCAATAATTCAACTATTCTCATTCCCCAACCTGGGAACCTTCCCCCTCCCCCTTTCAGCTTTCATCTGTATGTCTTCGCCCATTAGGTTGTAAACTTCTTGAGGGCAAATACTGTCTTTTTCATACTTGCGTCCTTAGTACTTAGCCTGACATTTTGGAGTCACTCAATAACTTATTAGGGCAGCTAGATGTCACAGTGGATAGACTACTGGGCCTGTAGCCAGGAAGACCTGAGTTCAAATCCAGGCTCAGGTACTTACAAGCTCTGTGACCCTGAGCAAGTCACTTAACCCTGTTTGCCTCAGTTTCATCATCTGTAAAATGAGCTGGAGAAGGAAATGACAAACCACTCTAGTGTCTTTGCCAAGAAAACCCCAAATGGGGTCACAAAGGGATAGGCAGGACTGAAACAACTTATCAACAAAATAAATGATTATTTATTGTTGAATATTGACTCATTTGCTTTACCATTTATACTTTACCATTTACAAAATGCTTTCTTCACAATTACCCTGTAAAGTAGGTAATACAAATGGTATTACATCAAACTTGCTAAGAAATGGTATTATAAATTACTCTGTAAAGTGGGTAATACAAATGGTATTATATCAAACTTACTAAGAAAAATCAAAGCTAAGTCAAAAAAGCTAGTAAATGTTGGAACCAGGATTTGAACACATGCTTTGTGACTCTGTGTCTATTCCCTCTATACCATTCTAGGTGATTCCTAAACTGCATTCAGTTTTCATTGATAGGGCAGAAATTAGAGTCCCTCAGTATATACTTTGCCATTTTCTTAGCTTTGGGGAGAGGGGAAGGGAGAAACATCCAAATCACTTATTCTTCCTACCCAAATAGTAAAGAGTATAGAATGGGGAGAGAGTGAGCAACATTCCCGGATGTGGTTTGTATGGGATTCTGGGAGTTGTCAGAATGACTAATAGTGGCATTCAAGGAAGGGCTGACAAAAGAAAGGGATTAGATTTATTTTGTTTGGCCCTGGAAGGGATTGAAGCTGCCAACTTTCTAACAATGAGGACTATCCCTAAGTGGAATGGGTTGCCTTGGGAGGTATTGCATTTCCCCTTACTAGATAAGAGGTCTCTACTAGATAAGTAGAGGCTATAAGACCATTTGTCAGAGGTATACATAGAAGTGACTTTTCTTCTAGGTATGGGCTGGACGATAGCCTCTGAGACCTCCTCCAACTCTAAAAACATAGAATCATAAATCTAGATCTGGAAAGGACCACAGAGGCCATCTAATCCAGCTCCTCACTTTGCAGATGAGGAAACTGAGTTCCAAAGAGGTTGGGACTTGTCCAAAATCACATAGGCAGTTAGCATAGGAAGTAGCATTTGAACCTTGCCACAGTACAGAATGCATAGATTCCCTATGTCTTTGGGGGTAGTAGACCAAAATCAAGTTTCTAATTACTTACAAATACTCATATACAGACACACTAAAATATAAAGCCTTAGGAGGGGGCTCCTCATAAGCCATTTCTTGTATGCAACTGCCAAGGTGGCCTCTACCCTGTCGCTTGAGCTTCATTCAACTGTTCTTGTAAGTTTTACTCGTAATTGTTCAACTTTGTTCAGTTATTTCAGTCATGTACAACTCTTCGTGGCCCCTTTGCGGTTTTCTTGGGAAACATACTGGAGTGGTTTGCCATTTCCTTCTCTAGCTCATTTTATAGATGAGGAAACTGAGGCAAACAGGGTCAAGTGACTTATCCAGGGTCACTCAGTATAGTAGTGTCTGAGGCCAGGTTTGAACTCAGGTCTTCCTGTCTCCAGGCCTCCTGCTCTATCCACTACACACCTAGCACTGTTGTTCACCTGACATTTATAGAGTTGTTTGATGATTCGCAAAGTGCTTTTATGTACTTTACATCATATCATGTGATTCTTACAACAATCTTGTGAAGTAATCTTTTACAGATGAGAAAACTAGACTCAGAGAGCCTAAATGATTTGCTCATGATCATGCAGCTAGTGTGACATGAGGCTGGAAAAGTTTCCTTCATTCTTTCTGAGACAGTTTCCTTAGCTACAAAAATAGGGATAATACCACTGGAACGTTTTTGTTTCTGGTGCTGTGGCAAAAGAGCTCTTAGTAATTCTCAGTTCCTTTAAAGGTTCAGCTCAAATTCTACTGTCTCTCCTTATTCACCCAGTTGTTAGTATATTAGTGCTCCTCCTGAACCCAATTTACTTGATACGTTTATGTATTTACTTATCTATATAGATTGTCTCCCCCTTCTCATTAATAATGATGATGATATGATGATAATGATGATGTCTTTTCCCAGAACCTACAGAGTGCATGATAGAGTTGATGATAGTAAGTGTTGACAAAAGTGTTCAGCACTTTTTCTAGGTTTAAATTAATGAATCAATTAACCAACAGATATCTGTTAATTTTTAAGCACCCCATATTCTGTTAGAGCTGGGAATGATAGACAAATCAGATAAAGCTTGTTAAAGACCTCAGAGCTATGACCTTTTGGTTTTTGATGAAGCCAGGCACAATAATTACAGAATCATTTAATTTAGAGTGGAGAAGATAATGGAGGGGACACAATATCAGTGTTTAAATAGATGAAGGACTATCCCAGGGAAGTGGTATTAGGTTTATTCTTTTCAGCCCCCAGGAACAATTTCAGGAGCAGTAGATGGAAGTTGGAAAGAGTTGAATTGGGCCTTGATACAAAGACAATCTTCCCAACATTTAGAGCATCTCTGAAGTTGAACAGACTTTCTTCAGAGGAAGTGGGTTCCCCTGAGTGGAGGCTTTCAAGAGAGGCTAGCTGAAAAATTCCCAGGTATGTTGTAGAGGGAATAGTTTATTCTGAAAAGGAATGAATTGGAATGTCTTTGTTTCATGGGTTTGAAACATGGGCAATAACTGCTTTTGAAAAATAAAAAAATGAGTTAGACACAGAGGGCAATGGAGGGATGCTCAGAAGCAGACTGCAACATAGAATCAATAATAATGCAAACGCATAATAAAAGGAGCTCCAAAGATGAACAGGAATTGGATAGTGAATGATGACATGGACAAGAGAGTGCTTCACTTGTCATATTGAAAGAGAACAAGGAGTGTCTCCAAGTCATTGGGTGGACCCTCCAACGCAAATTTATGTGACAACAGAGACAAAAGTCACACAGGAGGAGTACATATATATGGGGTATGATTTTAGAGCTCCCAAATTGGTGAGATCACAGATCCAAGTGTATTAGAACATGGGTTAGGACAAATGGGGTCTTAGTTCCCTTCAACTCTTGAGATTCTATGATTAAGAAATACAAGGTAGTATATACAGGAGTTAGGCATTAAATTGTGAAGTGCAGACTTGGTTCAGAAAAGAGGAAGTTCAGTAATAGCTGGAGTGCTTATGGAAATTAGAGAGAAGAGCATGGTCTGTTCATGGAAAATAGAAGAGCATATTCCAGGTACAGGGAATACTATAAAAGACAAAGAACAGGGACTGCCAATAAAGTGACTGAGACAAGGAGCAGACCAGCTTAACTAAAAGCTGCCTATGGTAATAAATCTTGATGGTGAATTAATAGGAGCAGAATCATCATGATAAATGAAGAATACAACTATGGATGGATGGATGGAGGAGATATCCTAACCATCCAGGTGTGGTTCATAGGATGGAGCTTTTGCTAATGCAATTGAAAGGAATCCAACCTGAAAGAATGAGTTTCAAATAGGGTGGACCAGTTTTAGCTCTGAATTAATCCCATGAAAGAACCTTCAGAAAGATTATATCTGCATAGTGGTGGGAGATAGAAGGCAAAATTCCCTGGGGCATTCATTGTTACTTACCTTGACTTCTGGGCAGTTTTAATCTCTTTATTTTTAGAAGTACAAATAACTGGTACTCCCTTGGGGTGAGAGAGAAAACCATCCTCTTTTCCCTGTCCTCCCAGGTACATTCCAAAGATGCAGTGCCTTCCTGGCTGACTCCAGTATGAAAAGTTTGTGACAGCAAAGGCATAACTTTTTCCATGTAAAAGTAATACTCATGGATGGCTAAATGAAAGTCAGAAAGTAGGCCCTGGAAAATCACCATAAGGAAACACTTCATCTGTACCTTGCATCAGCTACAGCCACATTGTCTTTGTGTGGTACACGGGCCAGATTACTTGGGGCATGGTGCCAGATCTGATTGCTTTAAGCACAGCAGAGGTAGGTAAATAAAACTGCTGAGGTGAATAGAGAGCTGTAGAGATTGGGAGTGAGTGCAAAGAGAGGAGAGAGAGCAAAAGAGGAGATAAATGGGAAAGAAAAGTGAATTCAAAGAGTGAATATTCAATCTGTCCAAAGAAACGAGCTTTGGAGTTTGAAAAGCAGGTGAAGGGAGAGATCACAAACCAAAGGCAGTTCATACAGTTTTGGACCTGAGAGGAAAGCAAAGAAGAGGGCATCTGAGCTGTTGTCTGAACTAAGGAGATGTCATCCTGAAACTGGAAGGTGAAATGAGACGCAGAAGATTAAGAGGAAATGTACCAATTTATGTAGGAGAACACTTGAAGGACTACCCAGAGGTACTCAGGAAATGAACTAGACTCCATAAAAACTGCAATACTCTAGCAGGTAGATGCCATGTATATCTAATAGTTAAGGCCTTCCTTTAGAATGATAGATTCTAAGGGTGAAGTCACTTAGCCCCCATGAACCTCAGTTTCCTTATTTGTAAAATGAGGGAGATTGGGCAAGATGGCCTTTTTGAGGTCCCTACCACTTCTAACTCTATGGATCTAATTTATTGTCTTTGAAAATTATTTTCTGGTGCGTGAAATGGTGGTGGTATTCCAAGGAGTTTCTTGCTTATGAGATAAATTGGTGCCTCTTTGAACCCAGATGTGGTTAAGGCTCAAGCCTTATCCTGGTATCAGTGAGGGAGGCATTTGAAGAAAGTAATGAAAAGGAGGGGCAAAAATAGAGAAGTACTCAAGAGTGGATGCCAAGGAAGGAACCCAAGACCGAGTCAGAGGATTTGGACTTTGTGTCTTAATTGCTGTTAACTATCTGAGTGATCCTGAGCAAATAATTTCACCTCTATGAAACTCAGTTTCTGGAGCAGACTAGATGATTTCTAGAACCTAAGAAAGTGATTTTCCCCCCCTAGGGTCCCAAGCTACAGAGAATTGCAATCTAGAAAATTAAAATAAAATGTAAAACCTATAAGACATTAAGGAAAATATTAACACTTATTAATGTTAAGGCTTTCACTTCTCTGATTTCAGAAAATTAAGCCGTAGGGCTTAGTCAGGAAATTGGCCAACAGTGGTCTAGTTTCCAAGTCTGGTAGACTTCAAAGGGACTTATGGTTACAATAGACAAAAAAAAAGAAAAATCAAACGGTAGTGAGGCTTTCCGTTTGTATATTGTGTGAGGGTTTCCCCTCCCACTCCACCCCCCCAAAAAAAGAATAGGCTTTTAATTTATTGACAGTTTGTCCTTTGGGTTTTTTTTTTCCATGATAAATATCAGTGCATTCTATGGACCCAATTACAAAAAGCAAAGATGAATTCTTTAATTATGTGTTTGAAACTGTTGTTCAACATTTTGTTTCAGGGATTCTGTAGGGCTAAAATGTTTCTGTTTTTATTTGTTCACGGTGTTTTCTGTATTTTGTGACTTTTTAATAATGAGTCATTGTCCTGAGATTTATCTGTATTTGAAAATTGCCATCTTTTATACTCAACTCCAAAAGGGTCCCTTAAGATAGAAAACAGAGGGTCAGCATTAGAGCAAACAGAAATAACTTGAATATTGATCTTTTTATTCTCCTTATCTTCAGAAAAAATATTTTAAAGCAGTAAAGAAAATTTGTTTCATCCGCATTACATGATTTGGGAACTATTTTAATAATGTTTTGATAAAATTCAATTTAAATAATACAGTCTTTTCTCTTTTTCCATCAGAGACAATGAAAAGGTCTTTTTAAAAGCCATATCAGTCATAAGTATAAAAGTCAAACTCAATTGTAAACATTTTGACTAATACCATGTTCATAATGTGAATTTTGTCCAGTAGCAAATATAAATAACTGTAACTTAGAGGAAGTGAAACCTACAAACTATATAGTGTTCATGGACTTAGAAAAGGTGTCTAAATTGTTACTGCTACCCTGCTTTTCCAAAGATACATGGTTTTTCAAGTTCTTGGTGCTCTATTTTCATTTAGAAATCTCCCAAATGGAGTTGCTTTTCATTTAGATTAAAGAGTTGCCTAGAAACAACTGAGTTTTCTGAAATACTGAGTACCAACTAATTTCAGATACCTGGGGCTTTTCTCAGGTATCACACCAGCATCCTGAATAGAAATAAATAATGCATTATGTGCCATTAATGGTGGAAACTAATTGGACTCTCACCCCTTTGCAACTTTATTTCCAGTCACTCATTTCTGATCCTTGGCTAGTTATTTGATATGATGTTAGAATAAAGTAGGTTTTTTTATATACTGTTTCATTTCTTGTTTTGTTTTGTTTTCCCCTAGATACAGTGTTAGGATAAGGTCTTACCCACTTATTCCTTTTTGGGAAGTTTTCTTTGATAAAACCTAAAGAAGAATCTATCTAGCTCTTTTCCCTCTTCCAAACAATCCCCTTCCTAAAGATCTACAGTTATCCCTTCCACATCTCAACTTTCTCTGTCATGATTTAGATATATCATGGGTTGGCATAAGAAATTAAATGGGGATTTTGGGGAAGTTCTGTGGAAGCTACTTGAAAGCCGGCAGACAACACAGAAGAAGTTTAGAAATTAAGAAATGTGTAAAATATATGTATAGCATTATGTAATATCAACATATTTTATCACTTAATACCATAATAATTCAGACTTCTTTTCTGGCATGAAGGGAGGGGCAAAAAATTTTCCAGAGCATGAGGATGCTGCAGCCCTAGCCCCTGTGATGTTGAAGGGATAACTTACTTCTTTTTCCCCTCTTATTCAACACTAGAAGATTCTGCAAAGGCACCATTAGCAAGATATGAAAAGTTTATCTTAGTGTAAAATAAAATCATAAGTATATTAAATCTCCATTTGTGCTGAATTGTTCTTCAGCAAATGAGATAATATTTATAAATCGTTTAGCAGATGGTACCTGGCATATAATAGGTGCTTCATAAATGCTTGTTCCTCTTCTGTTAGTGTTTAATTCTTTAAATAACAGCTTATACTACTAGACTATTTGAAAGTTTACCAGGTACTCTACCATGCAGTCTGTAGGTTCTGGGCAAAGACATCATTATCATCATCAGCAGGAGCAGCACCAGCATTATAAATGAGAATCGGGAGACAATGTATACAGATAAGTAAATATAAAATACATATCAAGGAAATTGGGTTCAGGAGGAGCAATAATATACTAACAACTGGGTAAATGAGGAGAGACAGTAGAATTTGAGCTAAGCCTTTAAAGGAACTATGAATTACTAGGGGCTCTTTTCCCACAGCAGCAGAAATACAAAGTTCCAGTGTTATTATCCCTATTTTTCTAAGGAAACTGCCTCAGAAAGAATGAGGGAAACTTTTCCAGCCTCAGGTCACACTGTTGTTTGTTTTGTTTTGCTTTGCTTTTTAATTTTGGTTTTTGGTTTTTTGTTATTTTTTTTCTTTATCCAGCCTAAGCCTGTATTGAACCCAAGGCTCTTGACTCCCAAGTCCAGCACTTTCCCCATTATAATAAACTAAGTAAATTGGTTTGAATTCTCTATACTCTGTGTAAAAGGAACCTCAAGTGGCATTACTCCAAATACCTTGAAGAAAGGAAGATTCAGTCCATCTGCCTCTTGGTTTTCCTGGCTTCAGGATTCAACTCAAATCCCACATTACGTAGGAAGTCTTTCTCAGTCTTTCCTGTCTGAGATTACCTTACATGTACTCTGTATTTATTTTGTATGTACCTCCTCTGATTAGTGAGTTCTTGCCCAGAACCTCGTTTGAGGTATGTATCCAAACCGTCCATGCCCACTTCTCTTGCTACTTCCCCACCTGAAGTTCTAGACTTTTATATTTCCCCTCCCAGCTCCTCTTCCCTTCCCCTTCTTTTTGCCTGTGCTTGTATTTCCAGTGTTTAACACAGCACCTGGCACATCATAAGTGCCCTACAAATTACCCTTAATGGCCCTTCCTTCCTTCCTTCCTTCCTTCCTTCCTTCCTTCCTTCCTTCCTTCCTTCCTTTCTTCCACTTATCCAGCTGGTTACTATTTAAGTAAAGAAAAGGGCACAAGTGGAACAGATAAGACTTAATAATTGAAGAGGAAGGAGAAGGAAGAGCCTAGGATGACTGAGGTTGCCAACCTAGGGGGGAGAGAGAGAGAGAGAGAGAGAGAGAGAGAGAGAGAGTGTGTAGTATTCAGAATAAACTTCTGTGATTTTATTCAGAAAGACCATATTTATATTATTGTAAATTCATCTACTTAGGAATTTGAATAAATATATTTATCATTTATATTAAATATATTATATTTATAATATATGTATGATGTATAAAAGCATGTGTATATATATATATGTATGTATGTATGTATATACATACATACATATGGTGACTCATCTGATCTAGGAGTCTTAAAGCTAGGCCAGCAGACCTGAAGCTCTAGCAGAGAATATACCAATCTAGAAAGGCTTTAGGCTGAGAATCCATCACTGGAAGACCTGCTTAGCCTAGTGAGCAGAGGTTTGTCACCAGAGGATCAGTCACCTGCTAGTACATTCAATTCAACAAACAATTCTTAAGTTCCTGTAAGTACTAAGGTAGGCACTGGGAATGAAAAGACCAAAAATCAATCAGTCTCTGCCTTCAAGAAGTTTAACTTCTATAGAATGTGAAGTGGGAGTGGGGTTACAACACAAGACTGGGCGAATCTCTTAACCTCTCTGTGTCTCATTTGGTGGCTACTGAAATCCATTTTGTTGCTAAATCTATGATCTTATGATCCATGCAAAATAATTTCAAAGAAAAAATGTTGATATCTGATGGATGAAGAAAAAAACTCATGAAAGAAGTGACAGTTGAGCACCCCTTTGAAAGAAGTTAGAGAGTTCTGCTAGGCCAAGCTTAAGCAAGGGGCACTGCTTATTCAAAAGAATAGAAGCTGGAGGAATGACATGTATGGGGAACAAATAGCAAGCCTGTTAGAATGTGTAAAAGGGAGTAACGTAAAATGGCTAGAAAGGCAGATGTTATGTTGTTTTGTTGTTCAACAACAATGTCCAACCTTTATGACCTCATGGACCATAGCAGGCCAGGCCTTTTATCTTCCACTATTTCTTGAAGTCTGTCCAAATTCATGTTCATTGTTTCCATGATACCATCCATCTTATCCTCTTCTGTCCTCTTTTCCTTTTGCCTTCAATCTTTCCCACCATCACAGCCTTTTCCAATAAGTCCTGTCTTCTCATTATGTAGCCAAAGTATTTAAGTATTCAGTATTTGACCTTCCAGTGAATGTTATTGTTGTTCAGTCTTTCCAACCATGCCTCCATTTGGAGTTTTCTTGGCAAATATATTTTAGTGGTTTGCCATTTCCTTCTCTAGTTTATTTTACAGATGGGGAACTGAGGCAAACAGGATTAAGTGACTTGCCCAGGGTCACATATCTAGTGTCTGAGGCCGGATTTGAACTATGGAAGATGAGTGTTCCTTAACTCCAGCACTCTTTCCACTGTGCCACCTACTTGCCCCGTAAATAGTTTAAAATAATTTAAGTATTGACTGATTTGATTTCTTTGCTGTCCAACGGATCCCCAGAAGTCTTCTCCCCCACCACAATTTGAAAATATTGACTCTGCAGGTATAAGCTTTCCTTATACAACTCTTTGCCATCATATATTGCTATTAGCAAAACCATAGCTTTGACTATACGGACCTTTGTCAACAAGGTGATGTCTCTGCTTTTTCTTGTTCTGTCCAGATATGCTTTCCTACCAAGGAGCCATTTCATGGCTGCAGTCACCATCTGCAGTGATCTTTGAGCCCAAGAAAGTAAAATCTGGCACTGCTTCCATTTCTTCTCCCTCTGTTTTCCAGGAAGTAATGGAACCAGTTGCCAAGATCTTAGGGGTTTTTTTTTTATGTTAAAGCTTCAAATCAGCATTTGCAATTTACTCTCTCACCCTCATCAAGAGATTTCTTAATTCTTACTTACTTTCTGCCATTAGATTGGTATTATCTGTATATCTGAGATTGTTGATATATTTTTCCTGGCAGCCTTAATTCCAGCTTTTGATTCATCCATCTTGGCATTTCTTATGGTATACTCTGCATATAAGCTAAATAAATGAGGTGATATACAGCCTTGTCATACTCCTTTTCCAATCTCAAACCAATCAGTTGTTCGGCTCTAACTGTTGCTTCTTGACCCACATACAGATTCCTCAAGAGACAAGAAGATATTATAGGAGACTTTAAATGCTAGGCTAAGGATTTTGTAATTTAAATAGAGTCAATAAATAGCAAGTCATAGGAGATTTTTTTAGTGGGGTGGTGATATTTTCAGATCTTGCTTTAGGAAGATCCATTTGACAGCTGTATAAAAGAAGCTTGTGGAGGGGAAAGACATAATTAGGGAGATCAATTTGAGGATATTGTAATAGGGCAAGTGAAAGATGATAATATCCTGGACTAGGTGGAGGCCTAGAGTAGTGTGAATAGAGAGGCAGAGTATGGTGAAGGGATAGATGCAAGAGATATTACGGAGTTAGACTTGTAAAGACTTGGCAGCTAATTGGATATAAGGCTAGGGGAAAAGAGGAAAAAGGAGAATGACTCCAAAGTTTCAGACCTGAGTGAATCAGAGTGCTGGTATCATCCAAAGAAATGAGTAGTTGAAGAGGAATAATGAGTTTTAGGAAACTATAATAAGTCCAGTTTTTTTTTACATGTTCAGTTTATGACATCTACAGAATACTTGGTTGAAAGTATCCAGCAGATAATTGGTGATGTGGGAATAGAGTTCTGGACAGAGCTTAGGTTTGGATCTTGGGAGTTATCTACATACAGATGATAGTTAAACCAGTCAAAGTTGATAAGATCACAGAGATATATAGAAAATTGCAGCGGTATGGGGAAGAACATGGCCAGCTTAGTAGCTTGCAGCTTTAATTCATTATTCTCATTAATTCAGTGCAAAGTTCAGTTGTTTCTACCTTGCTGATGGAATACCCTGTAAATGTCAGGTCCATGGGAAAATCCTCAGTTGCCCTACTTTAATTACAGCTCTTGACAAGAACAGCACAGGATCAGAAAAGCATGGGACATGTACAGGGGATGAGGGGAGAGTGAGTAATCCAGTTTGGCTAAACTACTGTTTATGAAAAGAGCATGCAAGGAAAGGTAAACTTGCTCCAGTTTATAGAGGGCCTTGGAAACTAGGTGAGATGACTTGTTTAACATCTAGTGGTAACTCATCGAAACTGCACAGCATGTTGCCTAGGAAAACATCCGATAGATTCAGTGTCTAGCACAGTGCTTTGTACCATAGTAGGCACTCAATAAATGATTATCTAATTCGATTAAATTGAATGGAGATAAGTCTCAGTAATTAAACTTCCATAAAGTGACAGCAGAGGCCACACATTCTTCAAAAAATAGTCAAGAATTGAAAGGCAGTGTTTCTGGAAAGAGTCATGTCAATGAATAGAGGCAAATGTTTCTGAAACCATTTTAGTAATAGATAGATAACTGACTTTTTTATAGGTTTCAAGGGTATACAAAGCATTGTACATATATTAACTCCATCGATCCTCACGACAACCTTGTGAAATACATAGATTTATTATCTTCATATGATAGCTGAGGATTGTATAAGGATCAGAGAGGTTAAATACCTTGTGCCTAGTCTCATCACTAGTAAGCATTACAGAATTCAAGCTAAAATCTTTCCTGACTGTAAATCCAGGACTAATTCTGCCATATTAGCAAAATCATCAATCATCATCATTATTATCATCATCAAAATAGTAGACTGAATGGGGAATTACAATGATGATTTTAGACTCAAAAAGACCTGGGTTAACCAATTGTGCATGATCTTGGGCCAGTCACCTAATTTCTATATTCCTTTAGGTAAATTACCACAAATGTGCTCTGCATTGTTGGAGACAGTTTCCATATCGAAAGTTCCTAAATCAGTGAGATCCCAAATCCTTCTCATAGAAAAACTGGGATTTATATTACAGTTTGAAGTTTGCAACATTCTTTACATAAATGATATCATTTGAGCCTCAAAACAATCATGTCAGGCAAATACTATGAGAATTATTATCTCCATTTGACCAATGGGAAATTTGGGACTCGATAAGTTTTGGTAATTGGCCCATCATTACACATCTAGTATGTATCAGAGTCAGGATTTGAACCCAGTGCTCTCTGCCTTCAAGTATACTAACCTCTTTACTTATTACTGTGATGGCTAGTGTTTTTTCCCTAAATCTACTCCTTTTGATGAATAAGAGTAAATCTTCAAAACTTATCTCACAGAGGATTTTAGGAATGGATTAGCTTGTGAACTACTGAATCCCAGGTCACTGATCTCAGATTACTCAGGACTAGGCCTTAACTCCCCATCTTCAAGTAGCTCAGGCGACTGATAGGGACTTTGGAGAAATTCTTAGTGCACCAAAGCTCCATTATTGTTGTTAGGGGTGTGGGGGGGGGAGTGGCATATTGCGGGGGACTCCATTCTCTTTATGCTGCTCTTGTCACCTCTTCTTCCTAGGGGTCAAAGGTATTGGGCAGGGACGTAAGATGTGGATTGCACTATCTAAAAAATGTAACCTTTTTTTTGTGTGTCATGGACTCCTTTATTAGTCTGGTGAAGCCTACAGACTCCCTCAAAGAATAATACATTACAATGCATAAAATGAAATATATAGGATTACAAAGGTAACCAGTTATAATGAAATACAGTTATCAGTTTTGAAGAAAAATCTCACAGACCCCATGTTAAAAAAGATGTCTCTGTTGGCTGCCCCTTCCCTAACACACCTGCACCAGACTGACATGGGTGCCTGGAAAGAGTGCTGGATCTGGAGTCAGAGGACCTTCAAATCCAGGCTCAACCACTTGCCACCTATGTGACCTTGGACAAGTCGTTTAAACTCTTTAAAATGAGAAGGTGGCACTCAGTGACCTCCAAGGTGCTTTCTAACTCTGAAGTCTATGATGTCCATTGTCATCCATCACAACCACCCTCATATTGAATTTGCCCTCACTACCATGCTTGCCAGATACAACTCTAAGAGAGATGACTGAAATACTGAGTTTGGACTTGAAACAAAACCAGGAGAAATAAGTTAAGTTAGCTCTGAACTGATTTGGTAAAGACTTATGAGAAAAACTTTTTCTTGCCAAAAGTAGGGTTAGGGATATCTTATTTGTTAATAGTCTGTATCAGAAGTTCTTAACCTTTCTTGTGTCATAGACCTCTCATAGTCTGGTAAAATCTACAAATCCCTTCTGAGAATAATATTTTGTTGCCTACATTCATAAGGGAAAGAAATGCTAAGTTTTAGAGGTTAGTGAAAATGAAGATGTATTTTTTTCCCCATCCAAGTTCATGAACCCCCTGAGATCTATCCATGAACTCCTTGGGGATCTATGGACTCCAGGTTAAGAACGTTTGTTCTATATGGTTTGATGACATCAAAAAGGTAGTTGTTTTTTAGTCAAGTACTCTTTGAGGATATATAATCATAATTCATTGATCTGAATTTTTACTTTTCTTTCCTTTTTCTCTGTCTCCTTCACAGAAAAAATTATGACATCGACATCCAAAGGAATTTTACGCCCATTTTTAATCACCTGCATTATCCTGGGTTGTTTCATGGCATGCCTGCTCATTTACATCAAACCCACCAACAGCTGGATCCTTGGCCCCATAGAGACAACCAGCTCTGTTCTGAAAATGAAAAATTTCTTTTCCAGCAAAACTGATGATTTGAATGAAACCATCATATTGATTTGGGTATGGCCTTTTGGGCAGACATTTGACCTTTCATCCTGTCAAGCAATGTTTAACATCCACGGGTGTCGTCTTACCACCGATCGAGCCCTTTACAACAAATCCCATGCTGTTCTGATTCACCATCGAGACATCAGTTGGGATCTCACTAATTTACCCCAGCAAGCTAGGCCGCCATTCCAGAAATGGATTTGGATGAACTTGGAATCGCCTACCCACACACCCCAGAAGAGCGGCATTGAACACCTCTTCAATCTAACTCTGACTTATCGCCGTGACTCAGATATACAAGTGCCTTACGGCTTCATGACAGTAAGCACAAACTCCTTTTTGTTTGAAGTGCCAAGCAAGAAGAAACTGGTGTGCTGGGTTGTCAGTAACTGGAATCCTGAGCATGCAAGAGTCAAGTATTACAGCGAGTTGAGTAAAAGCATTGAAATTCATACCTATGGACAAGCATTTGGAGAATATGTGAATGATAAAAGTTTGATTCCCACCATATCTACTTGTAAATTTTATCTTTCCTTTGAAAACTCAATCCACAAAGATTATATCACTGAAAAACTCTACAATGCTTTTCTGGCTGGTACAGTACCTGTTGTGCTAGGTCCATCTAGGGAAAACTATGAGAATTTTATCCCGGGGGACTCCTTTATTCATGTGGAAGATTACAGTTCTGCCAGTGAGCTAGCCAAATATCTTAAGGAGCTAGACAAAAACGATAAGTTATACCTCAGTTACTTTAACTGGAGGAAGAGCTTCACAGTGAATCTCCCACGGTTCTGGGAAACACATGCATGCTCTGCTTGTGATCATGTGAAGAGACACCAAGAGTACAAGTCTGTTGGCAATCTAGAAAAATGGTTTTGGAATTAACATTTGCCATCTCTTGCACACTTAGTAGAAGATTCTGATGGAATCTATTTCAAGCTGTGATAATAAAAAGAGAGACATCAGTCTGTGTTCTGTGCCACAGCTGACTCAACCATCCTCTCTTGGGTACCTTATTTATATTTTGTCAGAGTTCTAAGAGATCAACATCAGCAGTCTTCAGCGCTCGATTTTAAATTATACTGTATATAGCTAATTATCTGCACTGAAACATAATTTATTGTTTACTATCATTTTTAATCAATGTTGGGTTTTTTTTCTTCCACATTTGGGTTAGGTTGTTGGAAATGTAAATTTGTTATTTGATTGTTGTGGTTCTACATTGATCAGCTGTGTAATCTATTTGGAAAAGGAAGGCCCAGATTATGGTATCATGGAGGATTTCCATTTAATTCTTTCCCCGGTAGTTTAAATTTCCCACAGTGTAACAAGGAAGCAGTGTGTCATAATTGAATTAAAATTAATCTTCTTGTATTCCCAAGTTTAACAAAGGGCATAGTTGCCTTTCTTTTCATCTTATCTGCATACTATGTTTATGAAGGCAGAGTTATTAATGTATTAAAAAGGGAAAAAGAACAAACTCTAACAGAGTATTAGTGTGTTATCCAGAAAGCCAACTGACTTACCATTTATTTCATTATGATAACTTGCAACTGTATATTTTTACTCTCACGATCTTCAGATAAAATTTTGGAGTACTATTCACTCACATTCTTGTGGTCCAGGAAATAGCATTTTAATAACTTTTAAATGTGATACCAGACTGTTTCCACCTTGATGAAATAATTACAACAAAAAAGATGACTTTCCCCCCAGCAGGAAAAGAAAGGTGTATAGAGGATGTGCCAATAATAATAACAACTGTAAATGTTATCTTAATGTAAAAAAGTTTTACATATAAACCAATATATTTTTTCTATAATAGCATATGTGAATAACATCTGAATAAATTTAAAGATATGCGTCAATATAGGTAAATTATGTGAATGGGCATTATCTTTATTGTGAATAGGCCTAAGTATCTGAGCAAAATTCTTCCATTTTTCATTCAAGTATTCCTTCTGTATGTCATATTGTGGCCATAGTTCCTAAGTGCTTTACAGAACTACAGAGATGCCTGAGAAACAGGAGTCAAATGTGATCACTTGGCATGGTTACATCATCTTTGAGGTTATAAGTAAGAAGAGAGAAAGAGACAGAAGAAAATGAGAGAGGATGAACTGCAGAGAAGGAACCAAAGAAATGTGTTACTGGAAGGCTCTGCAATGCTTTCATTCCATCAGAGCTGTCCAGAAATAGAAATGGGACTGCATCTGGAGGTTCTGAGTTCTCTATCACTAGAGGTCTTCAAGTAAAAGCTGGATGATTTCTGGTCAGGGATGTTGACTCTACTCAGGTACAGATGAGGCTAGATGACTTGGGGTCCTTTCCAGCCCATGGGTTATAATTCACATATTTGTATGTACTATTGAATGGATTTTAAATGAACAGTTTTGATCTTAATAAGAAAATAGTATATTTCTCCATTCTAAATAGCTAACTATAGAAATTAAAAGGTTGTTATGATTCTGGCGGGGGTGGGGGGAGGCTTTTTTTTTAAATTATCTCGACTGTTTTTTTTATCTTCTAACTGCTTTATATGGGATAATGGTGACTATCTAGATACCTGAGTTAAGAAAATTTCACGGTAATTTATTTCAGGATTTCGAAATACATAAGCTTGGATATTTGTTCTTAGGGTTTTCATTATTTGTCATGTCAGAAAAAATTAAAATATAAAGAGGAAGGATTGCTGAGGTATGTTTCAAAAAGGCCTAACTTAGGCTAAATTAGACTTTCTTTGAGAGCTTAAAAACTAGACATAATATCCTTAAATCTAATCTCTGCTGACTGATAATGTCCTTATAAATATAGAGTGGAGTGGGGCGCTCTGGAGATCAAGAGAGTTAGATTCTAGTTATCTCTGTTCCTGTCTGATTTGGGCCAAGTTAATCTCTAAGGCTGTGTTTATGATGGTGAAATAACCAGGACCAAAACCCTTTGTTCACATTGGCTCATCTTTCCAGCTGAATCACATAGCCACAGCCTAGAAGCACCAGCTTTCCTGTTCCTAGTATAACAAAAATGGACCAATATTTCTGTTCTGTCTTGGAATTGTTGACTTTTATAAATGGAAAAGACCTTAGAGATCATCTTTTATGTTATAATCTTTGGATAATTTTAAGATAATAATAAAATTGTCTCTTATTTTAAAGAAGAGAATACTGAGTCTCAGGGAAGTTGTGATTTGCCTACAATCATACAGCCAGAAATGGCAGAGTCAAGCTAGAACCCAGATTTCCCAAATCCTGGTCCACTGTTCCTTCTGGTAAACCATGCTGCCTTGATTGTGCAGCTGTGCCTCAGTTTCTACAGATGAAGAAAATATTTTATTGATACTAGTAGGCCCTACTCAAATGAAATCCTCTATGTAGACACACTTTGACTTTTCAGAAGAAAAGTACTAAATCTAAAAATGTGTTCGTTGTCTTTCTGGATAAGGTACTTTAGGAAATATTGTTTGTTTGTTAACATGTGCTACCAATACATACAAAGGGAAATACAAATACAAAGGAAGGCATTCATGCTCAAATAACTGAATAATGCCTGTTTGAAATTCCTGTAATATTACACCTACTTGTGAAGGGTATGTTGATTCTTTGGCGTTGATTGATGTTAATTTTTAAATGACACTCTAAAAGCTATAGATGCTTTGTGAATATAATGATTTTTTAGACTACAGAATTTTAGTGTTCTTGTTCCAAAATGTTACGAAAGTTGCATCTCTGGTGTTGTGAGGTTTCTTTGAATCATATTTACTCTAAGGTCATAAAACAATGTTAGGATGCCTTCAATTTTCTAAAACCAGCAGCAGCACTATAATATAAAAAGAACCCATAATAGGCATAACTTTGACAGGCTTAAATCTAAGCTGCCAAAAATAAAATCAGAAGAGAAGACCAATGTAGATCTAAAACACTGATCTTTACTATAAAAGTACCAATGCCAAAACAGAATATTAGATAACATCATCAGAGCCTTAGAAGGCCCATGGCACTTTATAGGCTAGCTCAAGTGGAGGGGCATATAGGTATTACTGGTTAAGGCATTTATTTCTTTGACTTTCAGCCTCCCCAGTCCTCACTCTGCACCTCAGGTCATTGCAAAAGCTTTGTGAGGAGATCAGAAAATTATGTTAGGTAGGAATAACTATTTGACTGCCATTTTTCAAACTACCTACCAAGATATTAAGGAGAGGTACTGAGAAGAGAACTAAGAATTGGTTTATGGTTCAGAAATTATGTTTTGTCCCTTTTCTAATGAGACAGTCTCAGTTTAGAGCCCGTCTCTGAGATCCACTGAACTTTCACAATGAAATTTCATCAAGATGTAAAATGCTTAACATTTTATATGACTTTAAATAATAAAATAACCTACAACATTTGTGTCAGGAAGGATATAGAATGGGTTTTCATTTCTTCAGGGGATTTTTAAAATGAAATGTCACAGTTCTGATCTACATGTATTAAATGTAAGTAATGTTTCACATTTTATTTAGTAAGTTACATTTCCGTTTGGCCAATCAATGTCATGGGAGGGTAAGATCAACTCTTGCTTGTAAATAGTTCATGTTTTGCCAAAACACTTCAGAATGACTGACTAAAACACTATTTATTTTGCCTACTTGTGGGCGTTGAATGATTATTTTAAGTTTCTCTGATATGTGATTAGAGTATAACAATAGACACTCCCATATCATACAAGATGTTGCTGTTTAGTATTTTCAGTCGCATCCAATGCTTTTGTGACCTCCATTGGAGTTTTCTTGGCAGATACTGGGATGTTTTGCCAGTTCCTTCTCTAGCTCATTTTACAGATGAGGAAACTGAGCTAAATAGGGTTAAGTGACTTGCCCAGAGTCACAGAGCCAGTAAGTGTCTGAGGCTGGATTTGAACTCAAGAAGAGTCTTCCTGACTTAAGGCCTGGCACTCTATCCACTGTGCCACTTAGCTGCCCACAGAAGCTGTAACATAGTAATAAAATACATTTATGAGGGAAGATGGTAAGACTCTACAACTTTAAGAGGACCAACCCTGCTTACCATTCTTGGAGGCAGAAATAAGGACTAGAAGATCTCTTAAACTACCTTGTTACCACTATGATATTTTGAAAACAAAGAGGGAGAGAATTCTATGTAAGGCAAGAAAAGAGCGTGGGGATCCTGTTTTAACTATATATAACTAAAAGCAAGACAACTGTTTTCACAAAGTAAAATCAGCCACATTCAAAGTATAGTACACAAATGCTGTTCAAGATAAAACTGTAGTAGTGAACAATGTGATAAAAATGGAAAGAACACGGATTCATATCATGACTTTGTCAATTAATGATAGCTGATAATAATAGCTAGCACTCTTGGTGCTTTAAGGTTTGCAAAGCACTTTACAAATATAATCCTTACAAGAACCCTGGGAAAGTAGGTGCTGCTATTATCCCCACTTTACAGATGAGGAAACTGAGGTAGACATTAAATTAATTGCCTAGGGTCACACAGCTATTAAGTGTCTGAGGTCAGAATTGAACTCAAATCTTCCTGGTTTCGTGTATAGCACTCCATCCGCAATGCTCTTTGTCAAACCATTTAACTTCCTTGTTCCTTAGTTTTTTCATCTGCAAGGTGAGGAGGTTGGACAAGATGACCACTAGAGATTCCTGTCAGCTCTAAATCTCTATTATCATATAAACCGTGCACATTCAAAAGGCAGGTCACCTCTTACTCGCCTTAACTATATATACTTTGTTTTATTGCTAAGTTCAGGTAGTCACAGAGATAAGTATTCACTATTTCCATGGAGGTTTTTGTCTAGACATTTTGTTATCATTTCACATACATGTAACTTTAGGCACTTTCCTAGATGTCTTCTGACTCTAATTAATGCAGCATTTTATTAGGCATTTTATAGATGAACTATAGAGATGCTATGAAGATACACATGATTTCATGGCTGTCATCATCACCATCGTCATCATTCCTACTGTGTAATGTAATGAAACCTCAGAGTGAGTCTGACTCTAGTTGTACAAGTCACTTAGCCTTTGTGGATCACAATTTCCTCAACTACAAGTTCCTTTCAATTCTAAAACCTGGTAAATGCATTCCTCATCCAAGAACTTCATGAATAGTCAAAAAAGTATCATCTGAAGTTGCTGCAAAGAGAGCTTTGGCATGGGTATCTAACTGGATTCTTATACTGGCTGTTTTTTTAAATACATGGATAATCTTGGGTAAATGATTTCTCCCCTTTGAAACTGAGTTTTTACACCTGATAAATGGGGAGGCTAGTCTGGATGAGCTCTGATACCTCCCATCTCCATTGTTGTGATGTGCTGTTTCGTGAAAGAAACATGGATTGTATATGATGGGCTCTTCCTCACTGTTGAGAATCCCTGCTAAACAGTATTTTTTTTTTGAGAATCTGCTTTAATAAAACTCAAGTACATAGATAATTAAAAGTTAACTGAACACTCTTAATTATTTCTCTAAAATTTTCTTAGATAATAAAAGCTTGAGGAAGGCATTTGAAGGTTAACAAAACAAGGGAATTGATTTTGGAGGAAAGGAAATAAATATAACATTGGTAGATGTATATTCATGACTTTATTTCATGGATAAATAAAATAGCGTGTGTATGTGGGTAATGCTATTGGATTCCTCTTGGGTGACGTCACTGAACATTGTTTTCTAAATCATTTTGGAAGAAGAGAAGCATCACTTTCCCTCTATATAATGTAGAATCAGATAAACTTATTGACTCAAGGAAAGCCAGTTATAAATTGGTCTGATATCTCCTTTCCATGGAGTTAAAGAAAAAATAGTGATAGTGATCTGAAGAATAATGCAAAATTTCAATGTACTTGGGATATGTTTAATTTAGGTTACAAAAATGACATGGTTATCATCAAGTTTTTATTAATATCACTTTAATCTTGAATAACAAATATTAATACTGATAATCTGTACTGTAAAAATAAGACAATTTTTGAAGAGGTAGCATGACAGCTAAGAAAATACAGTAGATGCCATGAGGAAATAGTTATATAAATGTGTATAAGAGCAAAAAAAAAGAGGAATGACCCTAGAAATACTAAATGTAGTGACAGTATGTCCTAAAAAAATTTGTTGGAAATAAGCATTTATTGTTTCAGTCAAACTCAGAAAACTGTTATAAAATCAATTTGATTTTTTTCTGAGTTCATAGGAAACCAAATGGGCACTGTACTCTTTGTGAATATACAATGTGCCCAAGTGTTTCTTGGAATTTCACTCTGGACAAGACCCAATTGCCATACTGAATTTCTCTAAAGGTGATAGATACAAGAAGGTATGTCATATGTATGTGGTAACTTCTTATACACATGACTGTATTCTATTCTGATTAATGAGAGTAAAGGAAAGAGAAAAGTAGTTTCTGCAGAAATTGATGCTGAAGACCTGGACTGCTAATTATGCTGGGAAGTATGTGCTCAAGCTCATATTGGCCTCATTAGCCATCATCAGTGCTATAGATAAGACAATCATAGAAGTCAGCATCCTCATCTAATGAGAGATTGCCAAAGAAGAGATTACTATCATTTAGAGAGGGAAAAGTGGCTCCAGTATCCTATAATGAGATGAAGAGGACTTTCCTATTTTGGTTTTTCACTTTAAGAGTCCTTGAGTAAATCCAAAATATCTGATTAGCTGGGTGTAAAAAGAGTAGGTGATCCAGTTTTGAGAGAACAGATTTATATATTTCAAATACTGTGATAAGTAGCATACATGGAAGAATTCATCTAAGGACAAGGACCAAAGTGTTTGAGGCCAAGTTATATTATTTAGATAAGAAAATATTTCAGATTGCAGTTATTTCTCATTACATGAAAGTGAGCTCTTGAAGTTATCTGCCATGGGGATATAAGGGAGGTAGGAAAAAATACTCAGGTTTTATTTCTGGACTAAAAGATTTCTGTCTCTTAAATCATCTGTCTTGTGGCATCTTTCACAAGTACTAATTTTTCATGAAGTTTTGTTTGTGGAGAGAGTCGTGTTATGTCAACATTTGTGCCAATTTACTGAAATAAAAATGATATTTCTCTGTTCTGTATAATGCTTTTTCAATAAATGTCTAAGCAAATAGTAAGCATGTTGTCAGGTCATGCCCCAGTCAGAACATATTTATATGTTATTCTTGAGATGAATCTGAATCACTGAAATGAGTCATGGATTAATTCTAGCTCCAGACAAACATCTCTGGGTAAGAGATTTTTTTTTTTTTAGAAAGTGAAAGGTGGGTGAATTCAGGACTAGAGCTAAGTCATTTAAAAAAAACTGGGAGAAAAACAGAAGTAGGCAGAGAGGACTGGTGGAAATGTCATTGAACTACAAGTCAAGAGACTGGCTTTGGTCCAGCAAGGTCCTTATCTACTTGTGTGTTCATTTGACCAAGTTACTTAACCTCTGTGAGCCTTACTGGCTTCATCTGCAAAATGAGGAGGTTGGAGTGGTTGATCTCCAGCATTCCTTCTGGCACTCATTCTATTACAGTCTATCTAATGCATTCAGAGGCCAATTAGTATTTTGTCAATGTCTCTGTATTTTCTCAAGCCAGGGGATGAAACTCTTTAAGTTCTTCTATATTCTCTAAAACCTAGAGTTGCCCTGAATTTCCTCACATTGGATATCCTGTTACTCATTGCTTGCTAGTAGCTCAATCAAAACTTAATTGAGAGGAAAGGAGTAACCTAACCATGTATAAAAAAGTATGGAGACAAAGGCAATGTCATGCTTATATCCCTCTTCCTAAACTTATGGCATTAAATTGCTACCAAATTCTAATCATGGCTTCAATTGAAAAAAATTAGGTGGGAGTGAAAATACCTATTTTTGTTTTATCAATTGATGTTAACTCACTGTATGACTTTGGGCAAGTGACTTAGCTTCTCTGGTCTTCAGTTTCCTCATTTGTAAAATTTTAGAATTGCACTAAATGATCTCTAATGGCCTTTCCAAAGCTATCATAAAACTCAATCATTCCTCTACCACAGGGACTATAGCAGATTTCATGGTTCATATCCCAGTCTGCTTTGGCAGTTACCAATAGAAAGACAACCTAATGATTTAAATGGTTCAGGGAGAAATAAATATTTCTGGGTTCATAGTTATGCCTCTGTTTGCTATGTTCATCTGCAAAAGGGATTCATCTGTTGGGAGTGTAGAGGGAAGGAGAAAGGGAACTTAAAAATGAGATGAAGGGAGATGGATCTGAGATCACCTATGTTCAAATGCTGCCTCTGCCCTTTTGCTACCTTGGAATAGTCATGTCACCTCTCTGTACCTCAGTTTACTTGACTGTAAAATAGGAAGAAGAAACTGGGCTTGACCTCTAACATCCTTCCCAGCTCTAAGTCTGTGATCTTATTTTTAATTTTTTCAGTACATTTAAAGAGGCACTGCAGAGGGCTGACTACCTAATTTCTGGACCACTCAGGCACCTTCACTTCTCATTTTTTTTTCTTTCATCTACAATTTACCCATGTCATCAAACCCTCAGGCCTCTGTCATAAGGAAAAAGAAGGGAGAAGATGGTGATAATCACATCAATTTTGCCGCAACCTAGAAACTTTAACAGAAGAAAAACTATGGGAGGTTAAAATTAATGGTCATATGAGGCTTAGTGGTTATCCATGTACTTCATTCATATCTATTTCTGGTTATCACAGAGAATTAAGATTTTACATAGCTTACTAACTTGGGTCACACTCCAGCTAGGCAAGGCTGTGTAACATTTAGGCATTATGTGTCACCATTGTCTAGCCCAGGTGTTCTTAACCCTGGCATCCATAAAAGTGTTTTGTTTTAATTGATAATTATATTTCAGTGATGTCAATTGATAATTGTATATCAGTGATTTCAATTGATAAATTGTATATCAATGATTTTCTTTGTGATTCTATGTAATTTTTTTTGCATTTAAAAACATTCTGAGAAGAGTTCCATAGGCTTCACCAGACTGCCAAAAGGGTCCAACTCACCAAAAAAAAAAAAAAAAGAACCCGTCTAGCCAATGAGTAAGCTAAAAAAAATTTGCATCCTCAAAATGATTGTGATGATATTTATGCTATGCTGTATTAATGCACTGTAATCTTGCACTACTTTGTCGCTTTTGTTGCTTTTTTAAGCAAACACTGAAAAAAAAATACCCAGAAACAGATGCCAAATGTACAATTTGTAAATTAATATTTTTGACTTGGATTTCATTACATTGTGATAATAGTGTTATGATACAAACTGTGATTGTAATGTATTATTGTGATGTTGTCCGCAAGGGCCATTCCAAGCACACTAACTAATCATCTTGATTTTTTTTTATAAAGATAAAGCCACACATTAATCAGAAATTACTTTTCTACTTATTTTTCTGTAGAGTATTTTTCCACATTTAAAAGTAACATAATTGTTTTATATTGAGCATCAATTTTCCTTTAGAGTACTTATTTTAGTAACCAATGCACATGTGAATGCAGAAGTGTTGGAAAAGAAAGATGCTAGCAGAGATACTCAAATTGGGTTTATATTCAATGGAGAAATAGAGAGGACTGGTGAGTCCAGCATGTTCTATCAGGAGCATTTACACACTGCCAGTACTCAACTCTAAACCACCTACAAGCTCCTCCTTTGAATGTGTGTGCATGACTCAAGCCCTTTCAAAAGCTCATTGTGAGTGTTTGGTTATGTGAAACATTAGCTTGATGCCAGTGGACCAATTGCCAGTGTTGTTTTGGCTTTTTATGGTTTTGCAGAGAAATGTGGCAAATTTTCTGGCCTGCCCCAATCCTCCATCTATATTGGACATGTGTTTGCAGCAATTTGGTATTAAGCAGTACCAAAAGATAACTAGTTCTCATTAATCAGTTCCATGTTACAAATCCATTATTTCTGGAAGCTTTTTTTTCCTGTAATAAGAAAGTTACTTCTTTGTCCTGCCAAAATTAAAGGCCTACAACAAAAATTAATCAATTAATTAAAATTGGGGAAAAAATAAGCAGGCCATCTTTACTACTACTGACAAACACATGAGAAACCAAATCTGTATAGTACAAAGTGAAGTGGAACAAACAGCAAGCAATATAGTCAATCTGCATCTGGGCCAAAGAAAGAAAGAAATCCCCAACACTGTTTTCCATCCATTGCACGGGACAGTTAAGCCACATGCGGGGATTTTGTTTGAATTATCTGGTTATCTTCAGATATGAACATCTAGCATGAAAATGCTAGTGATGTTCAGAGGTACTTAGAAATAATAAAAATGACTCTTTTCAGGGACATTTGGGGAAAATAACATACCTGACACTGCCAGTATAGAAACATCCTATGCAGTGCTTTTGAAAGTATTTTTTTAAATCATGTATAGATTTTCCCTTCCCCCCAAGGAAACTAGTCATTTACCAAAATTGAGTGAGGCCAAAACAGCATATAATTTATTGCAGAAACATCCATATTAACATTGCATTATTCGAAGAAAATCTCATCACTACTATGGGGCAATCCTATTTATTTATAGAATGTAGCTTCTGTGAAATCATTTTAACTACTTCAATGAAAGGTGAAGAGATCTGATGGTGAATATTACAAAAAAAGTTGCCAATAAAAACGTTTGATACACAGTAGAAGAACGTCAGGCCAAATGACAAGTCAGCAGCTGTGCCATACATATAAATACAGACAGGGCTATCTGCCCTCCAGTGTATCTGTTGTATATATCATTGAACAAACAGTGACCTGGACCTTTCATTTTTTTTCCCCTTGGAGTCAACTGTATTCCTAATGTTGCAATCACATGTATATAACATAACAGGTTTTTTAAAGGCAGCTAAGCTAACTTGGATGACATGTTTTAATAAGCCATGAAAGGCGAAATGCCGAGCATCCATTCAGTTACTCCTCAGAGAACTCTTGTTTGATCCATACATAAAAAAACTCTGTTCAAGCAGGAAATGACATCTGAAATGCTCTTCCCTCAAAACTCTTATTGCAGTGAGGATCCCGCTCATTGAAATCTTTCTAGACTTAGTAAAGAAATGGAGTTATTGCTATACTTTTAATTTTGTGGCATTTTATTCAGATGTCAACTCCGGCCTCAGAAATGCATACTTGGCTCCCAGGAGGTGTATGGAACTTTGTCAAGGTTTCTCAATCTTGTTGCGAAAGAAATCTCCTTCTAGGAGTCTCTTTTCCTGCATTACTTGTAAACTCCTCACTGAATTAGCCCAGGAGTCATCCCTAAATAATAAACACTGGATCTGTAAATAACAATGTTCTATACATACCTAACAAATTGCTGTAATGGATATATTTAAAATAAAAGGAAACAATTTAAACATACAATCATCGCCATTGGTTATTTAGTACATTTCCAGTTGTAGTTATTCATCTCTGGAGATCCATCAGCACTTACATGCACTATCAGATTCCCTGTGGCTTGTAAGTATATTGAATTAATTACTTCAAAACTAAATGTAATTCACAGATTAAATATTCAGAGTTTAAACATGACAAAACTCTAAATCAAAGAAAGATAGTCATGCTGCAAGATGATCATTTTTACAGTAACACCATCCACATCGTCCTCTGCTCTTCAATCATCTTGCCCTTTAGAAATTTTCCCCCCTAATTCCCTTGTTGTTAACAAACTCCCTTTCACCCCAAATCTCTTCTTCTCCTATTCTTTTCTGGTCTTGGCACTGACAGAAAATTGATTCCCTCTGGAGCATACAATACTTCTGGCCATCCTCCCCAACACCCAGATATTCTCTAATATTTCATAAATTGAGATAATGTTTGAAAAGCATTTTCCAAATATTAAAGTGCTATATAAATGCCAATTCTTAGTATCATTAACATGAATATCTGCATTTTGCTGGGCCAGTAAGGAAAAAATTGGTATATCTTTGTTGTCATTACAACTTCCATACCCTCTCTCCATAATCATCACTCAGCAACCTCTCCCCCTGTTGTACTGTGAGCTCTTTGAACGCAAGCTCTGTCCGTGTTTTCTGTTTGGATCCCCCGATATTCACACAGTGTTTGGCACATAGTAAGGACTTTCATATGCTATATCTGAGCTAGATGATAATTGAGTTAGTTGGATTTTGAGCTGACTGGAAGGCCCGAACTACAGTACACTCAGAAATAGGTCAATATCAGCTAGGCAAGAGTTATCTAGTTAATTGACACTGTACTCTGTGTGTGTGTGAATACATGCTACATACTCTATATACTATATTATACATTTATGTACATATATGTCAATAGTATGATAAAAGCTAAGGTGATTTTAGGCTGCATTAAAAGAGGTCTGGTACTCAAAAAATTAAGGAAAGTGATAGTCCTGGAGAGTTATATTTTAGAAAGGACATTGTTAAGGTGAAGAGTGTCCAGAGGAGAGTAACCATGATGGTAAAGAGCTTTGAAATCATGTCATATGAAAAGAAGCTACTGCTTAGCTTATAGAAGATAAGCCATAAAGGGAATATGGTATCTGTCCCTATATATTTGAAGGGCTGTCAAGTAAAAGAGTGATCACACTTGTTCTTTGTCACTTCAGAGAACAGAACTAGGAGCGATAAGAAGCTACAAAAAGGCAGATTGAGACTTGATGTATAGAAAACTTTTTAAAAACAATTTTACATGTCCAAAAGTGGATTGAGATGCCTTAGGACGTAATGTATTCCACCCTCAAACCTCAATTCAAAATTCTAAGATAGATCACCTGGTCACTCCACAGGTATGTTACAGAAGGGATTCCTGTTCAGATATGGTCTGTCTCTTCTATTTCTGAGATATTATGATTCAATAGTCTTACCTTTTTATAATTCAGATGCCAATGTTCTTCCCACTTCTTCCTTTTAACCATTCTCTTCCTTTTCCCACCTTCAGTCTTAATTCTCAGAATTACTTATCTATTGGTAGTGAGGTTGACCCGCCAAATTCAGTTGTATAAAATGACTAGACATTTTATTTTGCCTGGAAAATTCAGCTGATGGTGACCTGTAATAGGTGGAGAAAAGTTCTGGAAAATATCTCCTTTGTTGACATACAATTAAGAACAGCAATTGTTATGTGTGTTTCCCAACCAGAACTAATGGTAGTCCACAAAGTAATTCATCATATTTCCACATTTCTCACAAACTTTCTTGGAACACAGAACTGGCCTGGAGGAAGGCTATGTATTTCTTTCCTTCCCTATGTAGCGTGTAGATTTGAGGAACGGAGAGAATTGTTCAAGGTGAGAATTATTGGTACCATTCACAGGTTCTGCTTGATAACTATATAGAAGGTTATCTTCATTTTCTCCTATGAGCTGATTGGGAAGAGAATCATGTGATAATTGACTGGGTAAATCCAAAGTTGCTAAGCCATTAGGTCAAATCTCCAGAATTATCAGAGCACTGCTGCTTTCTCTCACACACATTGAGAAATTGAATTTAGTGGGAAAGAATCTCAAAATTCAAACAGGTACCCAAAAGTCCTTTGGGGCTTAGAAGTTAAATAGTATGCCAAAAAGTGTTTTTATCAAACCTAATTACTGTTGGTGCCAATTATGTCAACCATTTACACTGCTACTGTGCTCAGGGACCAATTTTTTAAGGGTTTGAGGCAAAAATGGTAGTTGTAAATAGGCTGCAACATATAACTAACAAGGAATTTCAAATAAGAACATAAGTAAAGGACATTATCAAGGAACTATGATAGGACAAGAAGATGGACCAATCATGTGGCAAGAGTGAGGGATGACAGGTGGACAGCCTAGTACCCTTGAAATGCTGAGAGAAAGTAAGAAAAGTTTCCAACATGTTGTGTAGACTCCTTATGGAAAACTTTTGGGAAAATGTGAGTGAGCAGATATGACTGCATAGGATCTTCAGTGTCTTAGAGCCTTCTGATTACTATCAAAAACCATAAACTGAAGGTTACACTTAAATATAATGCCCCAAAGCATACCCAAAGGCTGACCACCTTTTGCTGCTGCATTTCTTGACAGGAAGAGCACAAGATGCTAATGCATTCTCCATAGATGGGCTTCAGTGCCAATCACTGCTTGCTGGTAAACTTGCTGGTAAACTGGACTTGCAAGTATCCTGAAAACTCCCAAATTGATGAGATTACCAGATTTGAGTGTTTGAGTAAAAGTATAAATAAAAGACAGCTCATATGACCACTCGCCAAATGCCTTTTTTATTTTAAATTTTTTTCTGATGTGTTTTACTCTATAGTTAATTAACAGAACAGAAGGTGAGCTTTTCCACACACAAAGTAGATGTCAAAATCACAAAACAGAAAAAGATTATGCATGAAACTGAATCTATATTATGGACAGCTTGCTTTTTTAAGGAGATAATAAATTCATCATGTTTTCAAAGATCTCCTGCTTGCTTATGTTTTCTCCTGACATTCATTCTCTTCTATATATTTTTAAAAATTGTTTCAATGATCCTTCTTTTATTTTGGTAACCCTATTTCTTTCTCTTTTTTGGTGAGGCAATTGGGGTTAAGTGACTTGCCCAGGGTCACACAGCTAGTAAGTGTCTGAGGTCAGATCTGAACTCAGGTCCTCCTGGCTCCAAGGCCAGAGGACTATCCACTGTGCCACCTAGCTACCTCTGATAACCCTATTTCTACCTTCCCCTACACACATACACACAGACACACAGCTCTCTTAGTGGAGAGAAAGAATATAAAACCCTTGCATCCAATTGGCATGGTCAAGTAAAAGAGATACTTACCTTGGCCATGCCCAAGGATGACTGGCTCATTCTGCACCTTTAATTCATCACCTCCATGTCAGGAAAGAATAGTGTATTTTTACTAATTCTTTGGAATCATAGCTAGAAATTGCATTGACCAGAGTTCTTTTAAAGTTATTTTTCACAATGTTGCTATTGTATACATTGTTAGCACAGCACTATTCCATTGTATTCATATAAAATAATTTGTTCAGTCATTCCCTGACTGATGGGCACCCCCTTCACCAAATGCTTTAACCAGTATCTTGTATTTCAGAGCTTTGAGACTTCTGTGGAGAACCCCAGACTGAGAGCTACATTAAAATAGTTAAAATTAAATACAATTGAATATAAAATAAAACTCTAACTCTCAAAGGATATTCAAAGGTCCAGCCACATTTTGCTGCAGCATATCTTGACAGAAAGAGCACAAGATGATAAATCATTCCCTATAGGTGAGCCTCAATGTCATCAGCACTGTTGAATTATGAAGAATGATGGTCTTTCTGATATCCTGAAAACCAGAAAGGCTCTGGAGTAAGGCCAAAGTGAGACTCAGGTTTCCACTGCCAGTTTTGGAATCCCACAGCTATGTCCTTGGAGCTGTTCTCCTTTAGGAGGAACCTCCAATAGATAGGTTGGTCAGAGTATCCAATCCACACAGGAAATTTCTGGGGCTCCCGTGCTGACACTGAACTCACAAATGGACCGAAATTCCCCAGGGAATTATTCCACTGTCATTGTCCACCTCTCTCTCTCTGTCTCTGTGTCTCTGTCTCTGTCTCTCTCTCTTTCTCTCTGTCTCACTCTCTGAATCTCTGTGTCTCTCTGTCTCTCTCTCTCTGTCTCTCTCTCTGTCTCTCTCTGTCTCTCTCTCTCTCTCTCTGTCTCTCTCTCTCTGTCTCTCTCTCTCTCTGTCTCCCTTCTTTAATCTCTCCCTATCTACTAGGTTTTTTCCTGATGCCTAAAATCAAGTCCAAATTCACCCATTCCCAGTCGAAAAACAAACAAACAAACAAACAAACCAACCGTTATCACTATATCCTACCATGCCCTCTGGCTATCATTCTCTTCATTATCTCAGCCAGAATCCTAGAAGAGTGACTATACTTGTTGCCTGCATTTCCTCTCCTCTCACTCTTATCTAAATCCTCTGAAATCCCTCTTTTGACCACACTACTCTCTTCAAAGTTACCTATGATCTCTTAATTGTAAAATTTAATGGTTTCTTTTTCATTCCTCTGCAACAAATGACACTTGCTGCCCACCCTCTCCTCCAGTATACTCTATCCTCTCTCTCTCTTTTTCTGTGTGGCATTCATTACTCTCTCTTGGTTCTCCTCCCAACTGTCTGACCACTCCTCAGTCAACTCCTTTGCTGGAGTTTCAACCCTGCCATTCACCCCTAACTGTGGCCATTCCTCAATGTCCTATCCCTGTCTCTCTTCTATTTACTTTCCACATCCTTTCACTTGGATTATATCATCTATCATGAATGTGATTATGTCTATGCAAATGAGACGCATATCTATGTCTAAGTCTACTCTCCTCAGCTCCAGTACCATGTCATGACCTACCTATTGGGTATTTCCAACTGTGTGTCTGGTAGGCATCTCAAACTCAACATGTAAAAGACAGAATCCTTCCCCAAAACCCTCCCCTCTCACCAACTTTCCTGTTATTGTTGAGGGCACCACTGTCTTTCCAAATTTCCAGGTTCATAACTTCAGTGATATCATGACTCTTCTCTCCTCATATATCAAATGCCACATCTTATCATTTTAATCTGAAAAACATTTTTTCATATGTGTCCCTTTCTTGCCACTCACACACCAATCACTTCAGTTCAGGACATCATCACTACTTATTTGGACTATTGCAAAACAACTTTTTTTTAAAAAAAAATATTATCTTTGACATTATTTTTAAATTTTCAGCTGCAAACCCTCTCTCAGCCCTTTCCCCACTCATTGAGAAGGCAAGCACTATGATATCAACTATACACATGAAATCATGTAATACAATAGCTCCTTATTTGTGTCCCTGACTCATCTTTCCCCTTTCTAATTGTTCTCTGTCCTGCTCCCCCACAGCTCCCAAAGTGCTGTTCTTAAATCTGACCAGGTCACTTTCTTCCCCTCAATAAAGTCTAATGGCTTCCTATTATCTCTATGATCAAGCATAGCCTCATCTGTTTAGCATTTAAAGTTCTTCACAACCTTCTTCTATTTTACTTTTCTAATCTTATATATTACTCTCTTCTCTGTGCTCTACATTTCAGCCATATTGGCCTGTCGGCTGTGCCTTATACACGCCCCTTCATCTCCCATCTCAGTGCCTTTGTACCGGCTCTCCTCCATACCTGGAGTGCTCTCCCTCCTCACTTCTGCCTCTTGGAATCCACAGTTCCCTCCAAAAGCTGGCTCAAGCAGCACTTTCTGCAACAGGCCTTTCCTGCCTATCTCATTCCTTACCCTACTCTCCCCCTCAACTTCTATAGCCTTCTCCTCTAAAGAAGTACCTTATATCTGCTTGAAATGCATCTCATATCTTACCCATTAGAAAATAAGCTTCTTGATAGCAGTGACTGCTTCGCTCTTCTTTTGTGTCCCCAGAGCTTAACACACTTCTTAGCGCACAGTAGGCACTTCATGAATGCTTGTGATTTGATTGATTGATTTCCTGATCCCATAATTCTCTCTTCCCTTCTTAGTATTACTACATATTCACCTTCTATATGTATTATATCAATTTACACACCCCACCCACCTCCAAACACACACGTTCCAGCAAAGTATTAACTACTGAAGGCAGGGATTGTTTTTGCCTTTAATGTTTGGATTCCCATCTAACAATGTGCCTAGCAAGCACATGGTAGGTGTTTAATAAACACTTCATGAAATTAAATGAAGGCTCCAGTATTGGGAGACTTAGAAGAAAATGTCAGACAGGTAAAGGGAGTACCAGGAGAGAGCTTTGTTACAAAAATAAAAAAAGGAGAGAGTTTCCAGGTCAAAAAGTTGACATCAAAAGCTAAAGATAGGTGAGTGAGGATGAGAACTGAAAACAGGACATCAGATTTAGTAGTTAAGGGTTAATTTGTAAACAGAAGGTAGGATCAGATTCCAGAGTATAAGAGGTTGAGAAGTTACTAAGGCATGTGGAAGTGAAGGTAATGAGTCTAGATAATTCATTCTGGGAGTCTGGCAGTGAAAAAGAAGAGTTATGTCAGGTCAAATAGAATGTTTTTAAGCATATTTAGAGGCATCGGGGAAGGAGTCAACAGACAGGAAGAAATTGGAAATTAGAGGGAAAAGATGGAAAGAGTGATGGGGCAAACAAATTGAGGAGACAGGAGGGAATTAGAATCAAGGGACAATATAGAGGGATAAGTTTTGACAAGAAGGGCTCTCTCTTCTGTAATTGTAGAGGATGGATGAAGACAGAAGGATCTGAAATATAATGTGGAGAAAAGAATGAGATAATGAAGATGGTCTCCACTTTCTCAGTTTTTTCAGTCAGTAAAAAGGCTTTATTCAGCACATACTAAAGTAGAACATGAGGACATTTACATAGAAAATGGCAGGAGAAAGGGAGAGACAGAGAGAGAGACAGAGACAGAGAGAAGGGGAAGAGAGGGGAGGAAAGGGTGGAGAGGAGAGAAGAGAAAAGAGAGAAGAGAAGGGCAGGAAAGGAAAAGAAAGGAAAGGGATGAGATGAGATGTTATTAATGGGTGCTTGAGAAGAGAAGAGAAGAGAAAATGTGAAAGAGTTATTGAGAGAAGTAGGATAAAAAGTCAATCAGGAAACAATTAAAGTTGTGCCATGCAGCCCTGAGGGATGAGTAGAGTTAGATAATAGGACCAAGTTAGACTGGTGGTCTGATTTTGCTTAGAAACATTCAATAACTTTATTGAAAAATACAAATGGTAGGGTATAATGTAGAAGTAATTATTAGAAGAATGTGAATTGCAATTGGACAAGGTAGGCAAGGGATACAGGTAATACATTGTTGAACTGGTTAATTACAGGGTCAGAGCAATGAAGAGATGGGGGCAGCTAAGTCAGGATGACCTGAGTTCAAATCAGGCCTCAGACCAAAGTAGTATCTGTGTGACCCTGGGCAAGTCACTTAACCCCAATTGCCCCCCCCAAAAAAAAGAACTATGAAGAATGAAAGAAAGGATAGATTATCATCATCTCATCACCATGAATAACAACAAAAATTATTAAATGTTTATTGTGTGCTAGACAGTTTTCTAAGTATTGGCTTAAGAAATGCTAAAAGAGTAAAGATGATCTACTTGGAAGATGGGGAGAGTGAAGTAACTGAAGGACATGGTGAGAATAAAGAATACTTTTAGAAAGAATGAGGCAGAGAAGTAAAAAAAAAAATAGGAGTGATTGTGAATAGCTGGAAATTTCTGATTTCAAAATCATGAAGTAGGTATAATTGTATGAGTGTTTGTATGATCTAAGGCATAACCACTACCTGTGGGTGGCTAAAGAGCACTGAAGACATAGGCATCCTAAAACTGAGGAGTATTTCAGGGATGAGGAGATGTAAGTATCTCTAATGCATTTCCAAACACTTAGCAGCAAATAAAATCTAAATGGATAGTTAGGTTATCAGTGTAACTGCTCTACCACCAAGAGGTGAAAGCAAAATTCGATGCAAAATTCATACGTATTTCATTGGGACATACTGAAGGATATGCTATGACCAGCTATATATTGGATGAATTGTGATTGAAGGGGATATGAAAGCTTCCAGCACTCCTTTAGGTACTTTTAATTATAGGATATGTTCTTTTCTGCCAGCAACTGACAAGATGATGCCAGCATCATCATCTGTGTGAGAACCTCCTGAGGAACTACAACAATGCAAATTAAAATTGGGTTACTTTTGTCTATTAAGAGGGGGAAAACCCACTTCTGATATAGCCTATCAGTAGTCTTGATTTGCAATTGGCAGTAAAGGTGTGGGAGGGCTGATTGCCCAGGGTACGTGTAGCTAATATTGAACACCTGCAGTAACCTCAGTTGCAGGTGGTTATGATCTGGCAGGAAGGGGTTTGAGGGCAGGAAGTACTGTCTTTAATACTTATGCCAATGAGAGGTAGTTTCTTATAATTAACCTAAGGATGAAATATATTCAGTGACCTTGGGAGTAATCAATTATATTAGAGTGGACAGGCTACCTACTTTGGTACTAATAATTATCGTGAAAATAATATTAGAAGAAACAATTAGTATTTTTAAATGGGGTAGAGAAGGCTATATCAAAGTATACTCACTTTATACAAAGGAAGAAAAAATGCTATTAATTGAACGTTTAGTGTAAAAAGTATGAAGCTACAAGTAGCTATGTTTCAAAGAAAACCAATGATAACATGTAAGCAAAAAAGATTATAAAAATTGTATTTAAGAAAAAAGTTTCTTCTATTTAAGAAAGTTATCTCCAAAAATGAGAGATTCACTTTAAGTTCCAACATGCAATCAGTAATTAAATTCAGTGACTTGGTCCACAATTTAGCCTCCCCTGTACAGACAGAAATTTATAAATGAATAGCAACTTGGATGATGAGATTAGTCACAAGGATTCAAAATAAGACACTAGCTAATTAAAAAAAAAAAAGCAAAACAGCAACAAACTCCCAGAACAGTAAGTCATGGTTGTTAAAAGATTGATGAACTGAAATTCTAGAGTCTTTGTAGGAATATCTAAATGTACATAGAAGTTCCCATGTGTGAGAACACAAGTTGGGCTGGAAAGAAGAAATATGAACCAGAATATTGAATTCCTTGAGAAAGAGGAGAGAAACCCTATAAATCAATAGATTTCAACAACAAAGATTTTAATTGAGTGATATAAATGGATGAGGTAAACTTCAAAGGAGGAAAGGTGGTATATGAAAGGTCTTGAAATGTCAGTGGAGAAACAAGGGGGTATGCTTATTCCTGGCTGAGCATGTCAGGGGAAAGGAGAGGATACTCAACCAATATTGGGTAGAGAGACCTGGGCTACAGCATCTTCCACAGAATGTGAAATTTATATGAGGGTGAGTTGGAAAGAGTATGAAGGGAGCCAAGTCGATTTAAAAAAAAAAAGAACGGAAAGGGAGGGCAGAGAAGGAAAGAGATTGGGATTGCATAGGTTTGGGATTTGTTGTTGTTTAGTTATGTCCAACTCTTCATGACCCCATTTGCGGTTTTCTTGGCAAAGATACTGGAGTGGCTTGCCATTTCCTTTTCCAGATCATTTTACAGATGAGGAAACTGAGGCAAAAAGGGTTAAGTGACTTGCCCAGAATCACACAGCTAGTAAGTATCTAAGGCCAGATTTGAACTCGGACCTTCTTCACTCCAGGCCCAGCACTATATCGACTGTACCACCTAACTGACCAGATTTGGGATGGATGGGCTTAATAGAATGGGGAATCAACAGACTTCTTAGTTCAAATGTAGTTGATATACATATATGTGTGTATACACGCACACACATACACATACACACCAGTTAAAGAGTCAGGATGTGCTCATTAATTCATAAAATCCCTGAAGTAAAATTAATTTAACCCAGTATAGGTTAAAATACCCATTACAGTTATTTTTGTCATAATAGTGTTGTGAGGGAAAAGACATGGCATTTAGTGTGTGATACCCTTTTTTGTTTTCCATACATATCGATGAGAGAGACCTTTTTTTGTTATTAATAGGCCCTAGAGTTAACATCTTATGCTAACCACAAAATGTACTTTGGAGTTTTATCATATTTTATTATTGGTGACCAATGTGTCATAAACTATAGTCTTAAGAGGTTTATTGGCTTTTTGGACAAATGCAAATCCTCCTATATTATTAAGTGGGCCTGCACAGTTACATGGTGTGCTATTTTTATGTTAACTTTAATTTTGTTATTGAAGCTGCTATTTTCTGGGTTTTTAAAATGTGTAATGAATGCCTTCATATCTTTGTACCTAGAGCTCCAAGCAAAAGATGGCATTTATTAAAAAGCCAATAAATCTAGGTTGGATCCTATTAATAGCATATTCTGAATTCTATTATTTTGCTGGAGCTTATTGTTTAAGTTAGAGCTCGAAAGAAGCTGGCTGTTGATTTGGGCTTTTAAATTTAAAAAAAATGTTTTAATGTAGCAAGAATAACTATTAAAGGCAGTATGGCAGATAGGGGGCTTGTCTTAGCATCAAGATACCAACAAGTTTAAGTCCTATCTCTGACATCTACTTGCTGTGTGGTGATAGGCAGGTCATTTAGCCTCTAGGTACTCCAAAGGATTCTTTACAATAATTATTTATTGACTATTTGCTAATTTGTGTTGGGTAGAGAGAGAACTCACACATTGGGAAATCCCCACATTAATGGATTCAGAGGTTCAGATTTCTTAAAAACACTATAAAAATCTATTAATAGGGATTTTTCTTCTGCCAAAATAAACTATGACACCAGAAGTTATGTTGAGCCATGTAGAACATTGATATAAAACCAATCAATAAATCAACAAACATTTATGAGGTGCTTTCTATATGCCGGGGACTGTGCTACATAAGCACTGGGAATACAAAGAAAAAGCAAAAAAACAGTCCCCTCATTCAGCTTACATGCTAATTGGGAAGACAATATATATAAATCAGGACATAGAAGATAACTACAGAGTAGATGGAAGTTAACAGAGGCTAATCTAACTATTTTGCTTGCTTCCAATTGGTTTAAGAGACATCAAGGATTTCATCAAAGCATACCCTTCCACCACCAATACAGGTTACTACCTTTCTAACTTTAGTTAATAATCTTTGAGAGCTACTGTTCAGTCTTTCAGTAAACCTGGGGATGAATTTCTTCAAACTTGGTTAAACTGCTCATTGGATAAAAAACATAGTCTATTGTCTAGCCCATACTCACACCTCTCCTAGCTTGGTAGGAGATCCTAGTGCAATCATGTCAAACTCAAAAATGAAACAAAATGGGATCCACTAAACCCCAACATAAGGATCCCTGCATATTGATTTAGAAAATTACATATTGACATTATCTGTGGGTTTTTTAAAAATTTGTTTTGTTAAGTACTTACTAATTTAATTTTAATCTGGGGCTACATTCAGGAGTGTTGTAGGCCACATTAGCCCCAGGAGTTGCCTTTGATACCTGTCTTGGTATTTCTACTCCAGTGACTTGGCATTCAAGTGCTCAGGGTTGCCTTCATATATTATGTGAGGCATTACAATAGACTCTAGTGGAAATACCATGTTTATACAAATAAAAATTTCAAAATCAAATATACCACTATGTGGTTACCAACTTCTTTTACTTTGAGACTATTTTAGCTTATTTAGTTTCAAAAGGAAATTTCTGATTTTGACAACAGTTAAACTATGCGGATAATTTTTTCTATTTTTAAGATTTAGTAATTTGCATTTTTTGTTATTCTGAATTTGACAAACACTGACAAACATGATATTTCCGTACTAAAAAAAAAATCAGAAAAAGAATATTTGTGTGAAAATGTGAATTTCTATTATTTATAGCTTATATTTTTAAGTAATATAACTGAATCCAATGCATTAGTTTCAATGCTCTCCTATTTGTCTTTATCTCCCTCTTCCTTGTCTTCTGCACATTAAATATGTTTCATTGACTTTCTTTTCTTTTTGATATGACTATCACTAACTCCCTAAGGAGCTATTTTTTTACATTTAATTTTAATTTTTTTCCCTCAATTACATGTAAACAAAACTTTTTAACATTCTTTTTTTTTTTAATTTGAGCTCCGGATTCCCTCTCTCCCTCCCCACTTCCCTCTATGAGAAGGCAATTCAATATAGATATTTCATGTGCAGTCATGCAAAACATTTTAAGGAGTTAATTTTAAGGAAAAAATAAGAGGAAGTGTTACTTTATCCTTAAGCATTATACTTGCTGAATTTATTGTTCCTTGAGGTTGCAATTGTTGAGATTAGAAACTGGTTCAGACATGGGTTAAGTAAATCAGGTTGATAAACATATGAAGGATCCATAATGGAAGTAAATAAATAAAAATGAATACAAATAAAGGGAATCTAAGATTCAATTAAATTCAGATAAACAAACATTAATTAAGTACATGTAATATGATAGGCAAAAAAAGAACCAACAATAACAACAAGAAAAACTAGGTAGATAAGTGATTATCAGACTCTCTGAGGAAGGTGTGTTCCCTAAACAAAGAGAGGAAGCAGAAGAGGCCTTCTGAAGGTGGCACCCCAACTCTGACTTTAATGAAGAATAAGGCAGGGGATATTTGAGCTACAGCTCTGACCTTTCAAGTTCTGAGGGAGTATTATGCTGGATAACACACTCTCGGCCTGTAATCAGGAAACCTGGATTTAAATTCTACTGCATGATTCTGGAAAAGTCACTGACACTCGCTGGATTCCTAATTTGTGCAATGGAAGCATGAATACTTATGTTACCTGCCTCACAGGGTGATTGAAAGGGAAGCTCTTTGTAAACCTCAAAGCATTGTAAATGTGAGCCATTGCCACTCTTATTTGTTGTTGTTGTTGCTAGCTGCATAAAGAGCAGCTCACCATGCCTTCTGCTAAATGTTCCCTTGAAGCTACTGGCAAGGATAGCATCCTGGGCAGGATGGATTATCATTTTGACCCAGTTTGACACTTCTTATGTCATTACATCATAAACAGCTTCTGAAGAGCACCAATCATTGCAATCACAATTGTTGGGTAAATGTTTTCTTTGAGAAAGAAAGGCTGTCTACTACGTGTTTGTTTGTTTTAACATTTCCTCTGATTCCTTTCAATATAGTAAACACTCTAATTGTTATATGTGAAATGTGAAATGTGAATGATTTTCAGAGTTAACAAGTTGGAAGTGTTTCTGGACCAAGAGGATAATGGAAGCATTCACTGCTATATGGAAAGTAATCCTGAGTCTTTTCAGAATAAAAATCTGTTGGGTCTTTTTTTTTTTATCTGACAAAGTATTTTATGAAAAAGAAATGTTTTCTTGAAATCACAAAATGTATTTCAAAGACAATAAGATAAAATTTCCTACCCATTCAAGAAAGATGTGATAAAGAATTAACACTCATTCCTTTTTAGTCTCTGAATAAGTTGGTTAACAGTCATAGGACTGGAGAGTTGGAAGGAACCTTAGACATCATATATCTAAGCACTTTATTTTACATATGAAGAAATGCAGCCTGAGGCAGGCTGAAGGACCTGTTCAAGGTCACATAAATGATCATATCTGAGAGGTTGTTAGTGATTCTAGTCTAGCACTAAAACTAATGGTTGATGTAGACTGGGGCCAATGGACCTGGCTCTGTATAATCACAGAAACTACATAATACTAAGGTTCCCCCTTTATACAAGAGCCCTCAGAAATCCAACTCATATTCATGAGCCCCCACCTATATGTTTACTTTACCAAACCAACCAGAGGACATATTAGTTCAAAGCTAAAGTCATAACTGACTTTAAAAGTTCTGCCAATACACACAGAGTACCTCCCCATGGATTGTCATATCACCTGTGGGAAAATGCAAAAACCCAGAGAACATTCATAAATGTGTATGGAGGGCACACATACAGACAGCACATCTGGCCAAGAAATGTGCACGAAGGGTACGTACCAAGAAATTATGTTACCAGGGCCCGTGTTTAAAGGACATACACATAGGGGACATGTATTCAGCACTGCTCAAACTTCTGACACTGTGGAGCTGCTAATGTTTTCTGGTGCTACCATCGCTGGTATTATGTCCTCTCTTCTGATCTCTTTTTCTTTAATTTCCCTTGAGTCAACTTTGATGACATCTCTGTTGGTCTTGTGATCACTGAACTGCTCTTTGCTATTATCTACTAGACTTTACCTGTTCTACTTCTTCAAGGACATCTGCCAGGGCTCAGCACTTAGTAAATCTCTCCATGAAAAGGGCAGGCTAGTGTGTAGCTTAGTACTATAAGCCTCCACATCCAACCAAATATGTAGCACAAACTTTTTTGTTGTTGTTGTTGTTTGTGAGACAATCAGGGTTAAGTGACTTGCCCAGGGTCACACAGCTAGTAAGTGTCCAATGTCTGAGGCTGAATTTGAACTCAAATCCTCCTGACTGCAGAGCTGGTGCTCTATCCACTGTACCATGTAACTGCCCTCAAAACTATTTGAAGTGCCTGCACTAAGACTATATCTCCTTTTTACTACTTTTCTTTTGATACTAATTCCGTTCCTGCCTCCCAGATTTATGGTTAGAAAATTCCTTTTTATGTGTGTTGTCTCTGTCAATGTGCATCTCAAAACCCATTTGTGGGTAGGAGCTATGTGACACAGTGGATAGAGTGCTGGGCCTGGAGTCAGTAAGACTCATCTTTGTGAGTTCAAACCTGGCCTCAGATACTTAGGAGCTGAGTGAACCTGGACAAGTCACTTAGCCCCGTTTGCTTCAGTTTGTCATCTGTAAAATGAGCTGGAAAAGGAAAGGACAAACCACTCTAGTATCTTTGCTAAGGAAACCCCAAATGGAGTCACAAAGAATTGGACACCTCTGAACATGAACATCAGGTTGGGACGGGAGTGATGAGGTTCCCCCTTACTGTCCAAGACGCTACCTCATTGGTGTGCAAATGAACCAAGGGTCAAGTACAAAAGTCAACGTGAAACCAGAAGAACCATCAATTCCCATACCTTTTTTCCATTCCATGCATTCCATGCATCTCTTCCAGCAAAAGAATGAGTGACTTTTGTCCTAAATCCCATCCAGCACAAACTAGCCTTACCTTTCTAGAACTATCTGCCAACTTCTATATACTCCATATGCATTATCATTATAGACTGAAGTAATCAAATTTCAGTATAGTGTGGTATAGTGACAAGACTACTGGCATGGCAATCAGAAAACTTAGGTTTGAATCTGAGCTTCATCAACTGAGGTAGAATGAGGGAATAATCATAACACTGAGTGTGCCCATCTCTCTAAGCCAATCATAATTTAAAGGTATACATATCACTAGTAAAAGAAAGACTGAAAAATAACTTAAAGAATAATTACAGATTTATAATCAATGGATAGTCATCCCCCTCCACCCTATTCAATAGTTTTTAATTGAAACACTGGCCCATGTTCAATGAGCAAATTGGTATTGTTATCTGATTATAACCTCTAGCTACATTTGCTTTCATATTGTGATTGGTGATCTGCATGTGCTTCGCACACACACACACACACACACACACACACACACACACAGAGGACATATACAAATAAATACACATTTGCCCTAACCTTACAACAAATTAACCAAAGTATATTTGCCTAAGGGTGCATGTTGGTATGCTACTTTCTTGAAGAAAATGCCACCCACTTCATTTGCAATCATTACCTATCATTGTACATGCTGAAAGTATTCTTTTCCTATTGGTTGATCTTCACAGTAGCCCAGAATAAATCAGGATTACTCATTTTCAGGTGAGGAAATTGAGGCATCAAGCTTGATTCTGCCAGAGGACACCTCTTAGGTCATAAAGACAAAAGGAACTAGAAAATCTCTGAGCTTATATTTACTGAATCTACACCTTAGCTCTCTCTATATATTATTTTATTTAGACATGTACATGGTTGGTTTTTCCCATTCACTTGTGATCTAGTAACTTTGAGTTTTAACAGCCCTTAAATTTTATTACCTCTAAATTAGAACTAATTTATCTCCACAAATACCTCAGAATCAAATAAAATGAATGTAAATCAGCAATCAGGTGGCTTTAGGACTGCCTTTTAATTAGAGCTACAGTAATTTGTCTGACAAGTATATCACTGCACAATCAAATTAATGTATATAATAAATTCTAAAGTGGCCATTCTGCCACTAGAAGCCAGTGAAGTATACTGCATACTAAACAGTATCAATCTGCTACTGTTTGACCACACCACTCTTCTACTAAAGGGAGTGTTCTTTCTTCATTATGTGGTCAGTAGCTAACTCAAATTGCTTTCATGTTCATCACTTTGCATGGGTAACCCAAGGCCACTGAATGACTGAAGTTTCCTAACTTCAATGAGTTTGAATTATGTTTTTTGCCAACGGCATCCTGACCAGCCCACAAGGCTTCCAGTTCCTAAAACTCTCATGGGGCTTAGTTGGTAGCCGTCTCACTAGGCTTATTTGTCAGCTATATCAGCTGTGCTGACAAGAGTATATATGAAAGCAGGCAGAAGAAAATTGATCAATGGTTTTTTCTGGTTCAAAAGATGCCTACTTATGGGGGAAAATCTATGATTTTTAAATCATATCTCTGTTAGCACCTAAAAACTTCCTAAATTCTAAGTACATAGAAGAAATAACTCACATGTACATAGTACCTTACAGTTTACAAAGCCCTTTATATACATTAATTTGATTCCCCTATAACCCTATGAGTGGTGGATTGCATAAGTACCATCATTATCATCATCATTATCATCATCATCATCATTCCTATTTAACATATAAAGGCCTCCTAATACTATAGATGCTCCCTCCTCCCACCCTTTCAAGGAGCTGCATGGACTTTGGGCTACGGGAACAAGAGAAGGAATGACATGATGTAGCAGCAGCAGCAGCAGTAGAAGATGATGGTCAAGGTCAGAGTAGAGAAGATTAGGGGAAATGTGAGTTCACTCCTTACTGAGCTGGCTACCAATTCCACTCACCCTGCTCTGTAATGGGTACGCTAAGACCAGATATGATTAGAGGTCTCTGCTGGTGTTCTGTCGGTTGACATAGGAAAAGCCCCAATATTCCTGGCTTCTCATTGGATTCCACTTTCTATGATCCCCTGCCATGAGTTAAGCAAGAACCTGGCTATGGACTTCCTGCATCTGTGACTAATGGATGATCTTAAAAGTGTCTATAAAACATTCTATGGGAACTATTGTTACATTTCTCTATTCATTCTTGAGCTCCCATTTGACATATTCTCCCAAATAGTGATTGGCCAGTTACCATCTCCTCAGTATCATTTAAACCAGGGGTTGGGAACCTGCAGCCTTGAGGCCACATGTGGCCCTCTAGGTCCTCAAGTGAGGTGTTTTGACTGAATCCAAACTTCACAGAACAAATCCTGAATTTTGGATTCAAAGGGCAAGACCGAGAGGGCCACATGTGGCCTTGAGGCCACAGGTTCCCCACCCCTGGTTAAAAGGCTTTCCATCACTATGAGGGAGCTCACAGGAAACAATAATAGAATACCTGTGAATACTCTGAAGCAGGGAGGTAAAGGACTGCCCTTCCATCATGTACTTCCAGAAAAATCCTCACCAAGTCTTAGCCCAGAGGTTGGCACACACACATAGTAAGTATTTAATAAATGCTTTTTGATCAATTGACCTCTCTTTCCTCAACTTCCCTACTTTAATAATCTTTAGAAAAGCAGTGGGACTTTTAAGAAATTGTGGCCACTTGGTTGGAGCTGGAATATGTAGCAACTGCAGTGTTCCTAGGAAGGTTAAGTAAATTAAGCTTCACAGCAAGAGATTAATTGGCTAATGGGAACTCAAATGTCCAAATCCTTGGCTTTTCTCCCATTTTCTCTGAAAAGATCCATTTTAATCTCCTTCCATCTATTCCTAGACACAGTGTCTGCTAACAGCTCTACAATCTTACTCCCACCCCCACTTTCAGGTTTAGTCCAGCAATTTTAGCAAATATGAAGTCTTTTTTTTTGTCAAGAAGGGCAGAATATAGCTTCAAATATGGTCAAAGCAGGATGTCTGTTCACAGGTGACTAAAATGAAACCATTTCTTCTTGTATAGTAAGACAACAGAAGAACTGGACAATTGGATTACTTTTAAAGCCATTTCTCAATGGCTGAATTTCAACCCTGAATGAGAGTTCAAATAGCTGAGAAACTCATCATCCAGATACCCATCTGCTTAAATTCCTCCTTAGGAACCCAGTGTCCCTATAACATTGCTTCAGTTGTAACAAAGCCCGAAAATGTGAATTCAAAGTTAATGCTCAGAACTTTCCCGTGCATCACTCTCAAGGACCCACTGCCCTGCGTGTACTATGTACTTATACAGTTAAACAGTTATATTCCTTAGGGAAAGGATTCTTCCTTCCTTCCTTCCTTCCTTCCTTCCTTCCTTCCTTCCTTCCTTCCTTCCTTCCTTCCTTCCTTCCTTCCTTCCTTCCTTCCTTCCTTCCTCCTGCCCTCTCTTCCTTCCTTTGAACCCAAATCACTCTGGCTTTCACTGATTGGCTAATAATAGGTCTCAGTCCAAACCTCACTTGTTCATTGTTTGGTTTTTGATGGCTCAGAGTGGGTATAAATAGCAATTGTTTCCGATCTGGCCAGAAACTCTGAGGGTCTTCCTCTCCCAGACTGATTTCTTTTGTGAAGGCAAACCAGGCCATCTTTTGCCTCAATTCTTATCTAGACTTTAACTACTGAATGAACATTACCTCAGGCAACTGAGACCTGGTAAAGACCTTAGCTTAAAAAGGCCAAGGTCTCCCAATGCATCTGGAGCTATCACCAGTCATCTTGACCTGTTTTGCCACTGAACTCTGATGACTCTGGAGGAGAGAGTGAGGCTGATGACTCTGCATAGCTCATCCTCACTTAAATCCAATTCACTTGCAAGTCAAGACATCATCCTGCTGATATCCATTGGTCCTCTTCCAGAATAAAGGATGAACAGCAACAATTCTTCCTTCCTTCCTTCTTTTCTTTCTTTTTCTCTCTTCTTTCCTTTCTTCTCTTTCTTTCTCTCTTCTCTTTCTCTTTTTTCTTTTTCCCTTCCTTCCTTTCTTTTTTCCTTTCTCTCTCTTTTTTTGTCTTTCTTTCTTTCTTTCTTTCTTTCTTTCTTTCTTTCTTTCTTTCTTTCTTCTTTCTTTCTTTCTTTCTTTCTTTCTTTCTTTCTTTCCTCTATATTCCCAGCACCTAGCATAGAACCTGGCATGTAAAAATACTTAGTAGATGCTTTATAGTAATGAAATTATTAATGTTTATAAATATACTTCCATAAAACTACATGCATGTTTGATTTTTTTCTTCATGTTTGTATGCCTTTTTTGACTTGTTTGCTTTTTATATATCCTACACTTGGATCCCATAGATTCCTCACATCCTCAACTCCAGTGACCTCCACTTCAGTCATCTACCACTACAGTCAGGTTTTGGACTTCATAATAATTTTAAACTATCCAAACGTCAAGATCTTAAACTCTCAAAATCTCTAAACACAAAACCCTGGCTTTTTCACACCTTTCGTTCTTTCAATCTTTTTTAACTAAATTTGTTATTTTGGCCTCATGGTGACCTCAGCTCAAATTTCACTTTCAGCAAGAGCACTTTCCTAGTCCCAGCAGCCATCAATGCTTCCCTTCTCAGAATGCCTTCTACTTATTCTGCACATATCATTTATGTAATTAGTCATGTATATGCTTTCTTCTCCATTAGAATGGAAGCTCTTGAAGGCAGTACTGTTTTAGCTTTATCTTTATACCTTCTGCACTTAGCCCAGAGCCTAGCACATAGTAAGTGCTTAAAAATGTTTTTTAATTGGTTGACTTGCCTTTTCCCTCAATCTCTCCCTACTTTACCAGTTTATCGAGCTGTTTCTGACTTTATAGGTCTCCCTCACCAGAGTGGACCTCGTGGTTGTCAATGTTCAGTCATTTTTCAATTGTGTCCAATTCTTCGTGACCCTATTTAGGGAGGGTTTTTTGCTGAAGATACTCGGGTATCTTGCCATTTCCTTCTCCTGCTCATTTTATAGGTGAGGAAACTGAGACAAAGAGGGTTAAGTGACTTACTCGGGGTCACACAGCTAGAAAGTATGTGAGGCTAGATTTGAACACAGGAAAATGAAGTACATTGTACCACCTAGCTTCCCACTTCATGATCAGCTATGTTATTAATGCTCTTACTAGAACAATAAAGTCCCTCAATGTTCTCAGGGGTCCATCTTGACAATTTCCTTCCCTGGAAATTTTCCTGTCTCCTTCTTGTTCAATTGCATTCATTACTTTTGCTCATACTTTAATTTTTCCATATCTCCTCCCTTGCTGCCAAATGTAGCCAGAGAAAGTTCTATTAAAAAAAAAACCATGACTGAGTCTTTTACAAATTGATCTACTTATCATCACCTAGGCCTTCATTGGTGCTCAGCAATACTTTTATTCAGCTCTTATTGACTCCCTATTCCATTCCTGTTTCAAACCTTTTCCCCTCTCTCCTCAAGCTTCCAATTTCTATTGCCCTCACTTTCATTTCGTGAACTATACAGAGAATATGATGGCTATCTGATGTGAACATCAATTTTTCATCTTTCACTCAGAAGTTCTCTGTATCTTCATAGAGATAAAAACAGAGATGACGAGTTCTCCAGGAGACAGGAGTTGAGAAACAATGAATAAGTCTGGCATATATGGAAAATCCTGGGCTTCTGACTTCAAGCTCAATGCGTTTTCTACAATGTCACATTACCTCTCTGGATGGGCCAAATTAGGTAGGGTCCCAAATGGAAAAAAAACAAAGAGTTTGAGTTCTCTTTGAGGATTTTTTTCATATGAGTTGTAGACTTCTTACTCTGAAATCTTCTGATTCTAGAAAAAAAATCTGGTACATATAATTTTAGATTAGAACCAGAAAGAATTCAGAGATTATCTGATTCAACCTCTTCACTTTACAAATGAGGAAACTGAGGCCCAGAGATATTAAGTGATTTGTTCAGTGTCACACAGGTAGTAAGTAGCAGAGCCAGGTTTCCAAATCCATCACTCTTTCCACTGCAACACCTTGCCTCATTTGCTCATGAGGAGATTTCTATAACCACAGACGCTTACTTTTCTGCGTTGCCTCACAGGGAAGAATTAGGACAGTAGGCAGAAGTTTCGGAAGGCAATTTTAGGCTTGATAAAAATGAACACCTCAACAAGAACTCATTTAAAGTGTAAGAGATTGACTCTAGAGGCTCATTAGAAATCTTCCAACAATGGTCATATATATCTCATTCTTATTTAGGTACTTGTTAGGCTAAATGGCTTCTAAGGTCCCTTCGAACACTGAAACTGCAATTTTGTGATCTTCCAGAGTCAAACAGTCAGTCAGCATTTATTAAGTACCTACTATGTGCCAGATGTAGTAATGTGGAGTGTGGATGTGTGAGGAAGGATATACTCAGGATCAACTATACCAATCTCCATGCCTCTCTATTGCCTTACCTTAACCCTTATTTTCTCCCTCCCTCCCTCTCTCTCTCTCTCTCTCTCTCTCTCTCTCTCTCTTTCTGTTTCTATTTCTCTGTCTCTTTCTGTCTGTCTCTGACTCTCTGTATGTCTTTGTCTTTGTCTCTGTCTGTGTTTCTCTGTCTCTGTCTCTCTGTCTGTCTCTCTTTCTGTCTTTCTCTGTCTCTCTTTCTCTCCATACTTACATAGTCTAGGGCTCACTGGAATGATCTCAGTAAATTACCCACACTGCAGAAACTCTCTGGCTAATTGGATCACCCCTATCCTGAAATGAAACTATAAAACCAAGGTAATATCTTCTCCCATGGGGCTAGATTCCCCACTCTCAATCAAAAACAATGCATTTATAGGTTCAAAGTCGTTAATGACCATGTAATTTATTAGCAATATCAAGTAACATAGAAAAACATTTAAACAAGATATAAAAGCTTGTGAAAGAATTTACAACTAAAGCTATCTCTTTTCCAATCCAATAAACATTTATTAAGTGCCTGCCATGAACCAGGCACTGTGCCACCCTACTTTGAATTAATTTGAGGAGGCATTGAAAACAGGGATTGAGATATTTAGGTTTTGAGGCAGCTAGATGGTTCACTAGTGTTGGGCTTTTAGTTAGAAAAATTGGAGTTCAGAGCTATATAACTAAGGGCAAGTCACTTAAATTATTTTTGCCTCAGTTTCCTCAACTATAAAGTGGGGATAATAACCCCCCTCTATGGTTGTTGTGAGGATCATATGAGATAATATTTGTAAAGCACCTGATGTAATTGCTAGCTATTATCGTTGTTGCTGCTATTTTGGATGGAAATTTTCCTAACACTGTGATATTGTATAAATCACTTCAACTCAGCCTCTGTTTCCTCATCTATAAAAATAAGATAGTAATACTTACACTGCTTCATAAAGGTATTATAAGGAAATACTTTATCAACCTTAAAGCGCTGTGCAGATATGAGTTCTTTCTCTTGACAATTTAATTAACTTTCCATATTTTACCTATCCCTTCTTTTGAGGTTTCTTCTAAATAGATCTGCTAGTCTGGTCATCCTTATGAAATCTAGTCCTTCGTTTCTGACTGCCTATTAAATCAAATTAGATAATATTTATAAAGCACTAGCACAGTACCAGCACATAATTGGCACTTAATAAATGGCTATTCTCTTCTTAATCTCCCCGGATTAGATGTCTTCTCTTAGATGGTACCTCAAATTCAGTGGACATAAAACAAAACTCATTGTCTTTCCTCAAACCGGTTCGTCCTCATTTCTTCAACATTTCTAGTCATGGAACTGAGACTTCATTTGCCATCATAGAATTGAATCTTAGATTTATCTTTAACTCTTCCTCCTCCCTCCTCCCCTACACCCATTAATATGCAGATTTTGTTCATTCTACCGCACACAAAAATTGTGTTGCATTGATTCTTCCTTTCAATGCCCATCATCACTATTCTAATTCAGATGTTCATTACTTTTCATGGGGACTATTCCAAGACCTTCTAAATAATTCCTTCCATATAAATTCTTTCAATCACCAGGCCATGCCATTCTAATCCCGATTTGTCTTCTTAAAACATTTTTTTTTCCTGATCATGAATATCCAATGTTACCAAATTAGTAAGTGTCTCTGAGGCTTCTGTGTCTCTACTTGCAAAACAAAAAAACAAACCCTATACCTGAAGAAGAAAATGTCCTTCACTTCATTCTTCCTGCCAATAAAACCCAACCCTGTACCTGTAGAATGTCAAATCCATTATGTCAAGTTCATCGTGACTAGTACATAATGAAAACAGGTCAGAAATGAGGTAGGATTTCACTAGTGGGTGGGAGGTTCAGAGCTAAGTGTTAATTAAGCAGATCGTTGGACAATGAATTGGCACCACCCTGTAGAAAGAGGTGGAGTGGAGAGATAGAAAGTTCCTGACTTTCTGAGAAATCATAAAAAGCACAATACTTTCTCAGCACTCCCAAGCAGTGGGTGCCATGTGCAAACTACCAGGCTGAGGATGGAACTTCCCAGGGAATAACTGCCAATGTCATCTGATAACTAAATTGTTTCAATTGAACTGAACTACTTTCTGTTCAGGTTCTTGTCTGGCACTCACCTCTCCCTTTATCATAGCTCATGCATTCCCCTATTTCCACCAGCTGAATTTCCTCTCACTCTTAAAGATACAACTTAGATACTACCATTTCTATGCAAAATTCATGGCCCTCCCCTAAATGTTAGATTTCTCATAATGTCTTGGCTTGAATCTATAACAGTCTCCTTGGTATCATACCTATTTGTGCTCCTGCCTCATTCACTCCCTCTCCCCCACAAGATTATATATCCCTTGAAAGTAAGCTTAATGTGTTATCTTTCTTTGTATCTCTCAAACCTAGGAGAGGGCCTTTCAAATGACAGATGTCTAATAAATAATTGTTGAATTGAACTAATTTTCTCTCTGGGATCCACTCCTGATTCTCCAGACTTCCTTCACCATGTCTCAACACCTCTTCCTCCTCTGATCCTGGTCTTCTTGTGCTAGATGTCCACTTCATCCTAGTTGCCCACTCCTCCTTCCTAACCCTATTTAGTAGGACAATCCATAGCCATGAAGAACTAGATTTCACAAGGATGATCAGCCTTCCAACAGTCTTTTAGAATAAATTTTGCCCCAAAGTAATCATTGACAACTTGATAGAGCCTACATATATCCCCCACCATTACCACCACCACTACCATGCATTTTTCCATAGTTCTTTGGGTCACTTATAGTTTTGATGTTTCTTAATTCATGTTGTCTCATGATTTGCAGTCATGTAGCATCTATCAACTAGTGAACTGGAATTTAGTAAACCCTTACCATGTGCTAGTCCCTGCTTAAGATAACGTTAGTATTAAAAAGAGGGCAGCTAGATGGCACACTGGATAGAGTGCCAAGCCTGAAGTCAGGAAGATTCATTTTTGTGAGTTCAAGTCTGGCCTCAGGCACGTACTAGCTGTGTGGCCCTGGACAAGTCATTCAACCTTGTTTGCCTCCGTTCCTCATCTGTAAAATGAACTAGAGAAGGAAATGGCAAATCATTCTAGTATCTGCCAAGAAAATCCCAAAACGGGGTCATGAGGAGTTGGACATGACTGAAATGACTGAACAATAAATAACAAAAATATTTTTAAAAAGATGGTCTTTTGTCACGATGAGAAGTTTGGAGAGATAGCCCTATTCAGTATCATATATGCAAGACAACTTAATCTCCTCATCATAATTCAAATGTGGGTCCACCTAAATATCCATATTCAACCATCAGCTTTTGTCCTGCCTGCACATACACACAAACACAAACACACACATACACATACATAAAATCAAATTAAGTGCTTATTTAAAAATTTAAAAAAATTTGAAGTAATTGAAATTATATTCTTCATACATACACACTCATATACACATATATACATACTATATATAATACTAAATGACTATATATGTGTGTATGGACAATGGATTACACACACACACACACACACACACACACACACACACACAATGTGCTTCCTATCAACTTGTCAACCTGCATGTTATAGTCTGTTTAATATACATTGTTTCTTCTACTTTGTTTTTCCACAATGTATAATTAAAACAATTTCTTTTTTATTACTATAGATTTGACTGAAGAGACTTTGCAGTATTCTTGGGATTAATGTAATAACTACAATTTTACAAGTCAATATATGGCAGCTAAGAAAGCTGATGTAACCTTGGGGTGCACTGAGAGATACAGCTTCTGTGAATAGGGAGGTGATAATCCCACTGTATTCTATCCTAGTCAGACCATATCTGAGGAGTCATATTTAAGTCTATGAGCCAGAATTTTGAAAAGACATTAATAATCTGAAGAGCTCCAAGAAGGAAAACAGGATGATGATGGGCCTTGAGTCCTTGTTATATGAGAATCATTTGAAGGGACTGGTGATGCTTATATTGGGGAAGAGGAGACTGGAGTTTGTGGAGGGGTCAGGATAGGGAGAAGGATAACAATTGTCTTCAGTAATTGGGGAAAATGGGTGTAAGTTTCAGAGCTCAATTTAGGCTTGATTTCATGGGGAAAAAATCTTAATAGAGCTGTCTAAAATTGGAATGGATTGCCTTGAGAGATCCTTGGTTCCTACTTTTTCAAGATCTTCAGGCAGAGATTGTTATATGTTATGTTATAGGGGATATTCCGATATACGGGTTATACTAGATGGGTGCTAAAGTTCCTCATAATTCTCAAATTCTGAGTTTATGTGATTTAGAAGGAACAATATTTGGAGAACCTTGTCTTCAATAAGTAATCCTCTTGCTGTTTGGAATTTATGCAGGGCACTTTCTGTTAGACTTATTAATATCTTATGTGAGTATTTGTGTCATTGTTTTGTAATCCACTTAATGTAATTCACTCAAGTTCTTAGGAGATCCATCTTCTTTGGGATATCTGGCAAACTCTTGTATTATTTGAGAGAGAGAGAGAGAGAGAGAGAGAGAGAGAGAGAGAGAGAGAGAGAGAGATGTATGTATAAATATGTGTGTATATATAATTATGAGTACCCAAAGTTGAGTTATGATGAGGTGATTAAGTTATCTTGAGCACACACACACACACACGTATGTGTGTGTATATATATATATATATATATATATATATATATATATATATATATAAATACATGTGTATGTGGTAAATATATATGGTATATGTGTGTGTTTCTCACATATACAGTAAATATATATGTATGTGTGTATGTCTAATATGTAGCATTTTGTTTGAGAAAAGACTTTTAAAACTTAGACACACTTCCTTCATTTCATTGATTCATAAAATATTCTTTGTCATCTTATTTGTGTTGACCCTGGAAAATAACATTACTTAATATAATTGCTCAGAACCTTTTAGAAAAATTACAGGACCCAAACTTTAACCTACAGGGCAATTCAATTCAATACAGAAGTCACCTACTCTATGTTGACTGGTGGAGTTTCAGGACATCTATTATTTTTATAAAACAGATATGGTGAAGTTCTATTTTTAAGGGCTTTCTGACTTATTGCAAGGACCTCTTATGATGTAGTTAACTAAGTTCTCAAAGTGCCTACAGATTTTACAAGGATAAACCAGAAGTCTTTTATCTACTTACAGAGTGCAGTTTTACTTTGTGAGGACTGCAGTTTGATCCCTGGACTCTGTTTTTCTCCACTGATGGAAAGCATTAAAGAGCCCTTAAACACTTGAAGCAAGCTATTTCCAGTCCTGCCTTTTTAATTCTCACAGAAGTTCCCCAAGTAGGCGATATTACCCCTGGTGGGGTACTAGAACCATGGAGAGGGCGGTAGTAGCCTTGGGTGCAATTGGGAGATGTCGAATAAAAATATGGGGGTGGAAAGCAGATTTCCAGGGAAACATGAGTAATTGTTTTATAAAAAGGGGCGGTAGGCCAAATAAGTTTGGGAACCTATGCCAGTCTGGTGTCCCTGTTTATCTTAAGTGTTCATGAAATTATTTTAAAAGTATTATAATCATTATAATTACCATTATTAACAATGATTTAATATCAACATAAGCAGACACTATGGTTTCATTTGCTGGTTGTCACCGAAATAATGTTGAAATGTTTCTTGAAAACTCTAGAATTCTTAGAGGGTTGGTATGGAAAGATGAAAAGTCAAATGTCAATATGGCATTGCCAATCACTACTCTGGATGCAAAACTCATGCATAGGGAGATGTTGGTAAACATTTAATACCTGGCTCTCTGTGTGTATGTGGGGTGGGGTGGGGGGAGATGTATGCAGGATTCACTTTTAAGCTTAATCTGCATCATTCATACTTTCTCTAGCACTTTCTTAAATCTACTCAATCAACAGAACAATAAATCAATCACTGATTTATAATTTTTGCCAATTTACAATTAACAATCTGTTCTCTACAGCCAGTCTGAGCTGGCACCAGCAGTCTTCCTGCCACACCTCTTCTTATTCAAGGAAGGAAAACCCTTTCACTCTCAGTATACATGTTGCACAATGCAATACTTGGTCAGAGCCATGAGCATATCATAATGGAGACTCCTTCCACCAAAAGTAGTCACAACTCATCTATGCCTCCTCATTCTGTGCAATTCATTATCCTTGAATCTTTTATGGCTTTTTTTAAAAACATTTTGTGGACACCAGCACAATTCTTGGACCATCCCCTTCTTCTCATTATGTAATTGGCCCACCTTTTTTTCTGGGCATTTGTGTCTTAATGATTTTTTAAAGTGCTATTTTTTGCATGCAAATCATCACTGCTAGTATGCTTCAACCTATCATATGTTTTTCCTATCATATAGGAAATACCTAGTTCCTTATAACTATCGCATGTTTTTCCATTTCTCTTAGGTCACCTGTGATTTTGATTCCCTTTGATTTGATTTGATTCCTAATTGTGATGTTTCGTGATTTCTAGCCACACAGCGTCATCAGGAAAATATTAATATTAAAGAGATGGATTTTTGAGTCTGGACACAACTTAAAATCATTGTAAATCCTGAGCAATTTCCCCAAAGCAATGTAGCTTGATGTCCTCCTATTCAGTGCTAGATTCAGTTCACTCTGCATCTGTAGTACCTGAAATATTAAATGCCAAAATATATGTACTAATGGACCAACTCAATATGCTGCTCATTCAACAGGGTGTTGTAATTTGAACAATTTGCATTCTTAATTAATCTGGCTTTTATTTCATGAATTAGTACTAAATCCATCTCTTTTGAAAGCTCATAGACTCATTGAGAACATCCATTGTCTGGCAGCCTATGAAACAGAGAAAATCTTCTAAGCTCGCAGAATTTTTAAAAATGTCCTTATATTTTAACAACCTGACCAACAGCTGCCTGGTTTGCTATCTCCATTGTCTCTCTCTTTCCCTTTTTAAGTTAAATCTTTCATTTATTCTTTTGATTTCATTAAGTTCCATCTCTGCTAGCACCTTGACCCATCATTCAAAGTTATTCTCTATCATTTAATATCACCTGTATAGGCTTCCTTCCTCTACCTACAAATGTCTCTTCTATTAGGGATGGGGTAGAAGAGGAGCCCTTCTCTTAACCCTGGCACCCTCAGGCTTTCATCTTATGTGCTTGGCACATAGTAACAACTTAATCCATGGTTGTTCACTGATTGACTTTTTGCTGACTGACTGACTATGGCTCTCCTCCCCTTCACAACTAACCATCTAAATAATAGTCTGTGTATGCTGCTTGTGTTTAATTACCACAAACTGACCCCTCAATCCCTTCAAATCTGAGATCTGCCCATGTACTAAAACTGTTCTTTTCAAGGTCACTTTTTTTTAGGCAATTGGGGTTAAGTGACTTGCCCAGGGTCACACAGCTAGTAAATGTCAAGTGTTTGGTCTGAGGCCAGATTTGAACTCAGGTCCTCCTGTCTTTAGGGCAAGTGCTCTATCCACTGCACCACCTAGCTGCCCCACAAGGTCACTTTTTAATTGTCAAATCCTATGACTTTGACTTAGTCTTCACCTTCCTCAATCTCTGGACAGAAATTTGACAATACTAAATACCTCTACCTGCCTGATATTCTCTATTTCTTCTATTACCCTGATACTATGTTCTTGTTAGTGTCCTTTGTGGATTTATCCTCCTCTTTTCCCCTCCTAAGTGTCAGTGTCCTCAAGCCTGAAACCTACTCTATTCTCTTTCTCTATGTTGCCTCAGCTGTCTCATCAGATCCCTCAGGTTCAATTAGAATCTCTATGTAGATGACTCCTACATAGAATGTGTAGTTAGAGAGAGTTGGGCAGAATACCCTTGATCAGGTGATTTTTATCTCTCCACTACCTCCTTGTCCAGTTGATAAAATCATAGAAGGGTCAGAGTATGGAGATAATATTTGCCAAAGTATGAAGGAGTTCTCACTGATGGAGTCAAAGAGGCAATTCGCCATTGTCTGGCAGGCTTGTCATGGCCTGTAAAAAAGAAAGCTTGTTGGCTGTGACAGACATGGTTAAGGCAAAAAGCATCCATAAAGATCTATACTGAAAGATAATCTCTCCCTCCTTTTTGCCTTTTACCTCTTTCAGAGGGCAACATCGGTCATGGAGTCTAGCAGTAGAACTACCTGATTAATAGGAGATACCAAAGAGTACCTTGAACTTGAGTGTAGTAATCACACTCCACCCAACTCTGTCTCATGCCCCAGACTCCAATCAGCTGAAATCAGTAAGCTGATAAAGTGGGATTTTTTTAGAGTGTTTGAAGGAATATCAATATGCATGTGGAATTCCCCTAGTATGAAAGCAGGAATTGATGAGAAGAGACTGAGTTAGGTGTGGAAGAAGGAAGAAGGGTATCTTGAAAGTCTGCAGATAACAGCCACTAAAGTCTTGATTGAGTGATAAATATGGATTGTATGAATCTCAAAGGAAGAGAGATTTCTGAGTGATGGTAGTAAAGGAAAAAGTTGGAAGTAGGAAGGGGGAGCATGGAGTATTCTACCTCCCCTAACAGGATACGTGAGTAAAGGGCTAGACTGGGGAGGAAGGTAGACAGGAAAGGTAGCAGATTGTCCTGATTCTCTGAGTATAAACAGTGGTTTTTTGCTTGTGAAAGATGAATAATGTGAAAAACAAAATTCAAGTAACCTTGGTCAGTCTAATCAACTTATTTACATTAATGTTAATATACCTATGTTAGCAATTAATTTCTATTTAGTCTTATACAGAAAGGCCTCAGAGAAAATGATTTAAAAAACTTTTCACTGAAGTATTTAATCTAAAAACATCACAAAATATGCACACACATATCTACATACACACAGAACAAAAACTCTTCCACAAAACCATTAATTTTGCCAGATCATGAAACCATTACCCTAGAAATAAATTCTGATTTATTTAAAAAGAGTTAAACAACATTCAGCTGTTGTAAATTTGGCTTCTTTATGTCCCCTTGGGTTTACACTGAGACATAAAAAGATCCTGGTGACCTGCTGAGAGGAACAGAGCAAAACTGTATCACTCTGTGGAAAGTGGCTGTGATTCAGGTGAAGAGAGCTAGAGAAAGGAGTAGCAACAGTTTACAAGATAAGAGAAGACAAATCATAATTCTTTTAGTGCAGACTGGCAGAGGTGTAACTAGTATGGTGCAAATGGAGCTTTGACCCAGGGCACTGACAAACAGTGAGAGGATATCTTCTTCCCTAAAAAGGGAACTTCTTTCTTTTAATGGCTACCAACTTCATGGTTCAATTTATAATCTTCTGCCAATACAACAGCCCCTAGTTTACCAGGCCCAGGCTATTATGGCAGCCCCTCTCCTGGGGCCTTCCTTTTCTTCACAAAATTGGGAACGTGGACCTAAAATGGCCCTCTCTGTGTCATTGCACTAATGGTCCGACTGTCTCCTATAGCATTACTGCTAACTGTTACTGTCCCAGATTAAAAAAAAATCCTAGTTATGGATCTTCAGGCTAGCTTTCTGTGAGTGGTAACTGTATGCAGTTTCCCCTACTCTTTGAAATGATACACTAGAGACCATAGTTCAACCACTGCACACTTTTCAGTGACTCACTTGAATGTCCTCTCTGTTCATTATCCTGGACAAGCATGTCTCCTGGAATAAAGGAACTTAATCATTTTCTTGGGGCCTATTATAATGGAATTTGTCCTGGAGTTTGAGGCTATTCCAAGAAGTCTGTGGGGCTTCTGGGAATTCCAAGGGTCTGTCAATAATGCTGAAACCATGAAATATTTATTTACTATTGGGGGGGGGTTGGGCAATGGGAGTTAAGTGATTTGCCCAGGGTCACGTAGCTAGTAAGGTTATGTGTCTGAGGCCGGATTTGAACTCAGGTCCTCTTGAATCCAGGGCAGGCTGTAACCACTGTACCACCTAGCTGCCTGTTAATTATTTATTTTCTAAAAGAAGAAAACTTTTGTACATTTAATTACTGATAACAGATAAACATTCATGTCTCTTTCCATATTTTAGTCTTCATTCCAAGATCCTTTTGGCTTCACCCAAGAATTCTGAAACCTGTAGGAAATAATGTGTTTTTAATTTATGTTTAAATTTCAGCCTGGCTGATTGGCTTTTCTCCTTAGACTTCTCTCAATGTCCCTCTCCCATGTTTTTTTTGTCTTTTGGTGAGGTGATCAGAGTTAAGTGACTTGTCCAGGGTCACACAGCTAAATGTTAAGTGTCTGAGGCTCAATTTGAACTCAGGTCCTCCTGACTCCAAGGCCAGAACTATATTCACTGTGCCACCTAGCTGCCTCCTCCCTCTCCCACGTTTAACATTCTCCAGAGGAAAGAATTTGTTCTTTTAGATATGTGTAGAGTAGAAAATCTCTAGACAAAGGTGTTCACATATTATTTCCTCCTACATAATATCTATTCAAAGGTAGAGATATCCCTCTTCTCCAAGAGCATTTCAAAACAATTATGAAATAAAATAAATTTAATTTGTGATTTAGATAATTTGTTCAAGACAGTTTAAATTGATGTAAAGCAACAACATAGCTTTCATTTCTATAGTACTTAGATGCTCATAAAGTGCTTTTCTCACAAACCCCCAATAAAATAGGTAGTACCATTGTAGAATGAAAGGATTATGATTCTAGACCTGTGGTGGGGAACCTGCAGCCTCGAGGTCACTGGTCCTCAGGTTCAGCCCTTTGACTGAATCCAAACTTCACTGAACAAATCCCCTCAATAAATGGATTTGTTCTGTAAAACTTGGACTCAGTCAAAAGGCTGCACCCAAAGACCTAAAAGGCTACATGTGTCCTGGAGGCTGCAAGTTCCCCACCCCTGTTATAGATCATTTTACCATTATGGTTATGATTGTTGATGTCCAGACTCCAAGACCTCCTTGATAGAATTCTTCATGTACATCAATCACTACTCAAGGTCATAATGTTGGAGGCCACAATTGTAGGTGAGAGTCTTCATACCAAATTAGACCTTGACTTAAGATCCAAAAAAAATGCTAAGATAATTCAACTACTGAGTCCTGCCACCGTCAAAAACTCCAGCACTTCCTATTTTCTATTTCAAGCGAGACCCATTTATCAAAAGCTTAACATCTAAGATGAATTTCTTGTATTTTTGCAGTAAGTTCCTTTCTTCCATTATGGCTGGTATTGGTCACTGCAGGACATAAGGAGATAAGAGTGTGAACAGAGCTAAATATTGCCTGGTTGGCAGTAAAACTGTAGGGTTGCAGTTTGAAAAGGAGTTTGGTCTGGGTAAGAAATCTAGAGACCAACTGTTCACTCAGAACACGTTCCTAAGAACTTATCAAATTGGATGAGGCGTAGGGAGTGTTTTCTAAGTGCACCTTCAGAGATGAAAAGGGCCTTAGAAGTCATGACGTCCAACCCCTCCCCCCATTTTTTTTTTTATTTTTGGGTAGGATTATGGAGAGGGAGGAGACTTATCAAACACACACGCACCACATCCCTTTCTTTTTTACATTGGAGGAAATTGAGACCCATAGAAGTAAAAGGTCGCAGAGAAAGTCACATAGGTTTTAAGTAGCATATTTGTTGTTCAATCATTTTTCAGTTATATCTGACTCCTCATGACCTCATCTGGGGTTTTCTTGGAAATAAACATAATCAACATATTTTGTTGTTGAGTCATTTCAGTCCTGTCTGACTTTTCATGGCCCCTTTTGGAGATTTTCTTGGCAAAGATACTGAAGTGGTTTTCCATTTCCTTCTCCAGCTCGTTTTACAGATGAAGAAACTGAGGTAAACAGGGTTAAGTGATTTGCCTAGGGTCACAGGAAGATGAGTCTTCCTGACTCCAGGCCCAGCACTCTATCCACTGTGCCACCTTGCTGCCCCAGAGTAGCAGGGCTAAGCTTTAAAAACCAAGGGATTCAAACCCAGGGGACAGCTAGGAAGTCAAGGTACCAACCCTGTTAATGAGCCTCACTTTCTAGAAATCCTGATAGTGTTCCGCATTTATATAGTACTACTCCAAAAGAATTTGTGCAACTGAAATAGTGCCCCAAGAGCACCTTACTATGACCTTCATTTCTTTTCATCCCTGGAGTTTCAGGGTTCCCTAAAATACATGACTTCTGTAAGGTGCTCCAAGACCACCCACTAAGATACACTTCCTTGAAACCAAGCCCAGGTATATCTGATCACCCTTTCTCTGTTCAAACTTCCCTGCTCTAGCTTCTCTCTTAGTAAGTCCCTGTGTCTCTGCCCTTTGTTTTAAAGGTTAATTTGAAGGATTTATCCCAGGTAGATAAACTTACTGTGAATTAATCATCTTCACTGTAGTTTCAATGGAATCTACATTTTATCAAGGAGCCTTTATCAGTGCCAAAAATTGGGACAAATTAAGACTTTAGAACTTTGAATGAGAAGACATGCCAGAACACAGTCCTAATCAATGTGTGGCAATTAGGAATTCTACATCTTGCATAGGAAACAAAGTTCTTATCAGTAGAAGTAATGAGAACCTGGGACATACTCACTGAATTTACAGTAAGACAATATAATCTAATTTTAACAAATAACTATGGAGGGTCATTTGATTGAAGGCCGGCTTACACAGGCTTATTGGATTTTCACTGATGATTCCAATCTTTCAGCAACTTTTACTCATAATGCAGCAGTTACTTAAAATGACTGCCATGTTCTTATTCAGCAAAAATTATTGGGAACTGAAGTGGACTCTTTTCTATGACACATGTGTCCTCATGAATAATAATAATAATAATAATAATAATAAATAATATTTGATGGTGCTTTAAAGTTAACAAAACACTACAAACTTCAAAAAAACTACAAACAAAACACTACTACATGAGGTAGGTGCTACAGATATTACCATCTCCATTGTACAAGTAAGGAAATTGAAACTCAGAGAGCTTAAATGATTTATCCATTGTAATATAGCTAGTCAGTGTTAGAAAAAGGATTTTCATGCAGTACTGCCTGATTCTAAGCCCCGAAATGTGGTGTATCTTTAGATTTTGATTCAGAGGACCTGCATCCAAATCTTGATTTTGACATTTGCTACCTCTGTGACCTTGGGTAAGTAGTTTCCTTCCCCTGAGCCTGAGTTTCCTTATCTCCATCCATAAAATGAAGAATATGGACCAAATTACCTCTGAGGTTCCTTTCAGCTAGAATTCTCTCTGTCTCTCTGACCTTCCATATCCAGTCTGTTGTCAAGTTCTGTAAATTTCACCTCTGTAACATTTCTGATATAGATAATGCCATCACACAGATGTAGGTTCTCATGATCTCCCACTTGGACTTTTGCAATAGAAAGCTTATCTCCTTACACAATTCAGTACATCTATCTATCTATCTATCTATCTATCTATCTATCTATCTATCTATCTATCTAATCTATCTTTGTCTTGTTTATACATGGTGATTTTTTTTTATATCATCTCCCCCATTGGACTGAGTTTCTTGAGAGCAAGAACTATCTTTTTTCTTTTCTTTGTATCCCTAGCACTAAGCAAAGAGCCTGCCACATAGTAATCACATAGTAAATGCTTATTAGACTGACTGATTCTTAAGAGCTTCTGAAATTTTTGAAGAATCTTTGGTCTGAAGCAGACCTAGAATATTAGTCCACTAGGTGCCACCCAGAGAATTTATGTTAGTTGGTTTCTAAATGGAAATTGCCTCCCATTTGGAAATACCACTAGCAATTCTGTTGACCTGCCACCCTTTCCTTCCTAAGTAGAATTCTAGAGGTTCAGAGTGGGAGAGATCAAATTCATCTACCTTGAGAACCTCCTCATATTAATCAGAATCCCAACCTCACCCAACTTTAGCAACTGAAGCCGCATAAAAGTACAGGAAGTAGGTTTGTTGTTGTTGTTGTTTTTAATAGTTCTCTACCTGGCATAAGTGCCTGAATGCCTGTTTCAGGATTCTACTTATTTTGTAAGTTCCAGAGTTCCCCAAGACAGTACACAAATATAGGCCTAGAGAAAGGCAGGCTTCAGAGGTCTAACCAGTCAAAGCTAATGGATGTTCAAGCAAGAAAGAATCATGCTATCTGATATGGTCTAAGCCTAACTCATGTTGGTCTCTTGGTAATTTAGGTTTGAAACTGGAATGAAATAAGATATTCATAATCTCACTAGCAGTTAACAAAATGAGGTTTACTTAGCCATAGCAAAAGAAAGACGTTCAGAATAGGAAAGAGATATTCATCCAGGATAAAACATTAATCCAGTTGAGTATAATTTCCCAGTGTTGTTCATGCTTCTGGTTTGTGGTCACAAGTATGAGCCAAGAACCCTAACCTTTTATGTCTGGACTGTTTCATGCCCAAGGAAATATATACTGGCTAAACCTTAGTCCCCTCAGCCAGCTTAAACAAGGTACTCTTTCAATACTTTTAAAGGAAAAACTGGGCTTAACCTATGAGGAGGTGGGGATGGAGGAATACAATATATGTACAGAAAACTAAACATAAAATATATGCAAAGCAAAATAATTTATTCAAAAAAGCAACAAAAAAATTGCAGAGTTTGTGAAAGGTCTTATATTGAAGGTGATACTTGAGTTCAGCCTTAAAGGGTTCTGAGAAACAGAAGTGAGAAGAGAAATAATTTCTCAGACATGCTAGGCTAACTGTACAAAAACCCGGAGGAAGGACATAGACTCTCTTGTAAAGAGGATAGCAAGAAGAACATTTTGGCAAGAAATATAAAGTAGAGTGCAAGACTAGTCTTGAAAAATAGATTGGAACCATATCACAGAGAGTTTCAAATATCACATGGCTCTAGTACTATTAGCATCTAGGCTAAAGAAAAATTTCTATATGACTCAAAAAGATTAGATATTTGAAAGTACAATATATTTAGACTCCCAAATATGGATCGTACCAAACAGTGTTTACTCAGGTTGTCAAAAAGTTTAGAAAATGTGATAGTCACAAGTAGAATATATTGCGGGGCACAACACCATCTGTGCCATTAACACCCTTGAGGCTCACAGAGGAAGAAATCCATATCAGGAAATGGCAGTGCCCACAAAGACAATGTGCTTCCTTTGAACTCCACTTCTTCTGAAGCAGAGCAGATTCCTCTAGCTCCTGTTCATGCAGAAGAAGGCAGTTCTCTAGGATTTCATGTGGATGGAACAGAAATGTGCTATTTTGTTGGTTTTTTTTTTTAATTGTAGCTAATTTGTTCAATTTATCATTTATTAATGTCAATGACATCAATATATCATTTATTAAAACAATTTCCATCAAATCTGGAGATAGTTGAGATTTAAGTATTTTAGATTTTCTTTTTTAAAAAATAATTCATTTATTTTTAGTTTTCAACATTCACTTCTATATGATTTTGAGTTTCAAATTTTTCCCCTTCTCTCTCCCCCACAAAACAGAGTACAATCTGATATAGGCTTTACTAATACATTCATATTAAGCATATTTTCCCATTAGTCATGATATCAAGAACAATTAGAACTAATGGGAGGAATCATGAGAATGAAGCAATAAAATGAAACAACAAAGGAAAAGGAGAGCAAATAGTATGTTTCCATCTGCATTCAGACTCCATAGTTCTTTCTCTGGATGTGGATAGCAATTTCCATTGTGAGTCTTTGGGAGTTGTCTTAGATTCCTGCATTGCTACGAAAGCCAGGTCTATCAAAGTCAGTCACCAGAAATGTGTTATTGGAGGCAAATGGAGCCAGGATCTGTGGGGAGCAATGGTGGTAGAAATACACTTGAAATCAATCAAGAAGTATTGACTAAGTACCTGCTATGTTCAAAGTAGTGTATTAAGCACTGGGAATACACAAGACAAAAATGAAGCAATTCTTGCCCTCAAGAAGCTTATATTCTACTGGGGGGCCAGGGAAGAGTGCACATGTAAATAGATACAAAATATATACCAAGTAAGTGCAAGTTAATGGGGGGTGGGGTTTAGCAGCTGAGAGGAATCGAGAAAGGTTTTCATGTAGGAGATGGACCATGGAATGATCTTTGGAAGAAACTAGTGATTCTAAAACTTGATGAGGAGGAAGTATAAAAACAGAGATAGGAAAGATGGAATATTACCTATAAGGGACAGCAACTACTTTATCCTATTTACATGGTTGAGCAAAACATCCTAGCACAAATTCTCATGCTTAGTCACTTGCTGAGTGGGAAATATATACTCTGCTCAGAATTTGAAAATTGTGGGCTTACTTCAGTTATGTCATCAATTGCAACTTAAAAAGAAAGCCTCTCAAGTATCACTTTAGTGGTTCCACCAGAATGGTCATAAAGAGAAAAAAATAGCATGGAATAGCAACATTTTCTTTGAGGAAATGGCTGAAAAATAGTTGAAAGACGATAAAGTTTCAGTATACACAAGTATGAACCTACATCCACACCATAGGTGTGAGAGGGACGTAAAACAAAGATTTGACGTTTATACTTAGACTTGAAACAGCTCTAGAAACAGTGATTGTGAAGACGATAGAAATGTAAAGTTTAATGAATAAATACATTTTCTTTATCTTTCTTTCTTTTTGTTCTTAATAGCATCAGTACATAGCTTTCTCTGTTGCAAGGAATAATCGATAAGAATGTGTAAATTACTATTTAATGGACTCCCAATTTTACAATAAGAAGTCTCAGCCATCTGTTCCTTCCTCTAATTATGAGTTGAAGGAGGGTATAATTCACTAAGAATAAAAAAAAGTCAGCATGAGAGGATATCAGTATTATACATACAGATGGGTCTCTGGCTAAAGAGAGTCCTATCTCAAATTGTACTTTTCTTAGCCTTAAGGATACAAATTGCATGACCACCTTTGAAAAAAGGTATGAACTCTTTAAGGGAATGGGTCAGAAACTCTGCTCCAGAATCATTAGCTGCTTCTAATTCAACTCTCCCCCACCCACCCACCATGTTCAGGTTGCTTTCCCCCCCCTTTTGGGGGGTGGGGATGGGGGGAAGAGGATTGAAACAATGCTAAAATCCCTTTCCTTTTGATCTTGCTTTACTTCCCAGTGAAATTGACAAAGAGTAGTAGGAAGTTTATGACGGGGAAAGTGAAATTAACAGCACAAGAAGAGTACCTTTAAAGCTTTTATTTGGGCTTAGATAAATATTTACAGCAATACTTTTACCTTATATTTGTCATGGTGACACTACAGCTCATACCATAAACTCCTACTTGAAGGATTTATTGCCTTTAAATACTGAGAAATAGCAATATATACATATACATCTTCAAAACCTTCTCTTTCCTGTTGAGAGGATGACTGGTAGAATAACTAGGATTTCATGGGAAAACCCTAAAGAGAACAGGTTTTCTTTTTTATGGGCAACAGCAGGAACAAGTTTATTGTCCTGTTTCCCCAAACAGGACAGCACATATATTTTTACTGCACAATACTTAGAATTTTAAACTTCAGTCCATAACATTAAGAAAAAAATAACATAGACCTTATAACCCTCCCTGTACTTTCATTCCATTTGCAACTGGCCAGCCTCACAGTTAGCAAAGGAGTCGTGGGGGAGCAAAATGGAAGTTTTTTGAAAGGCTAAATAAAGAAATTAAGAGCTCTCCTCTAGTCTTTTATCAACCTGTTATTGCTGCAGAAACAAAAAGAACAATGTAGCTTGTTCAAATTTCTGGCTCTTGTCACCCACTGGGAGCTAAATCCTATCCTATTTGGTCTCCAATCCTGACCTCAAACTGTGGAGCAAATCATTAATGTGGTTGTTTCTGTTGGCATCCAAGAACAGAGCCTAGCCTTGTGCTACCAATCAGGACGTGAGTATTGAGCTCTTTCCTTCCTTACTCACTTTTCCATTTCACTGCCTTTTTCGGGAAGAAGTGCAAATCGCCCTGTTATCTTGTCAGAGAAGTAAACACATAAATCGTGCTCAATGGAGGGAACACAGGCCTGGAAAGTGACAAGGAATTTTGAGGTCTCTTTCCCTTTGTTCTGACAGTATGGAAGGACAGGAAAGGAAGTTTTAGTCAACCAGAGTGTGCATAGAAGTGTAAATCCCTCATAATTTATATCTGACTCAAAAGGCAAATAGAGTTTGAATCTGGACATCTGAATTAAATAGATTGTTATTTTCAAAAGTGATTGCATTCATTAGTGTTTTTTAATTAATATATTACTCTAACAACAACATTGTAAAGAAAAATAACTTTGAAAGACTTGAGAATTCTGAGCAATGAAATAACCAGCCACAATTACAGAGGACAGATAAGGAAGTATGCAATCTACCTCCTGAGACAAGGCAGTAGATTTGAGATGCGGAATAAGACATATATTTTTGTATATGACTAATGCCTAGATTTGTTTTGCTCACCTATGACTATTTGTTACAAGGATTGCTTTCTTTATTTTTGAGGGGAAAGGAAGCTAGCAATAGTGTTGCACCCTCCACACCCCAAAAAGAAGGAAAAAAAACCAAAAGTGGGTCATTGAAGATTAAAAAAAAATACACAGAAAAGTATGTATGGTTCATGCACGGTGGTGAATTCCTATAATCTCAGTTACAACTGGGCAGCGAGGTGACATAATGGATAGAGTACTGGGCCTAGAGTCAGGAAGACCTGAATTCAAATTTCCCTCAGGTTACTTACTAGTCGTCTACTGTTTCTTCATCTGTAAAATGGGGGTAATAATAGCATCTACCTTGCAGGCTTCTTGTGAGGATCAAATAAGATAAATTTGTGAAGTTCTTGGCACATAGCTATTGTTTCTTTGTCAACAGGTGTGTGAATTGGATTTAAGCGAGGCAGAGTTGCACAAAGTCCTCAGACTCACTCTCTGCTCCAGAATCTTCAACGTTCAGTGGTAAGACAAAAGTCAGGACAATTGGTCATGGCCCTGCATGCAGTGGGACTTTGGTGTCTTCAATGCCTGACCAGGCTCTAAGCGATCCACAGCACCTGCTTCAGCTACCTTCATGGGCCATCACTAGTTGTCTTTGGGGAGGGTGTGCAATTAAGGTTAAGTGACTTGCCCAGGGTTACACAGCTAGTAAGTGTCAAGTGTTTGGTCTGAGACCAAATTTGAACTCAGGTCCTCCTGACTTCAGGGCTGGTGCTCTATCCACTGCACCACCTAGTTGCCCCTCATTGCTAGTTGTCTTGACTTTCATCTTGACTCCTTGTCACCCTGCTGATGTCAGTGGTCTTCTTCAAGAACAAAGAATGAACAGCAACAATAGGTAACCAGAGGCTAAACTGAGTCACTAACATTACAGTACTTTTGTTAGAACAATGGAGAAGCTGCCCAACTGGAACTTAGCCTTCAGGGAGGGAAAGATATAGGCAATATTATGACAATATGTATTACAATGAGGTCAAATAACAGAAATGGGACATCCCAACAGGAAGTACAAGAAAATATGTAATGAATGCACACAGGGTGTTAATGCTCTTTTGGGGGAGACATCTTTCTCTTTCTGGTAGCTGTCCAACAGCATCCCTTTCTCATTTTTTAAAAACTCTCTCTTAAATTTTATCATCTACCGTCAACATGTTCTCTTTGTCGGTAGACAGAATGAGGGGCTAATCACAGCTCTCCCCCTTTTTTCTGCTCTCTTTTCTGTTGGGCAAAAGAGTGGCCAGATAGAGTCCTTGCCATTTTCTCTGTTTCCATGCCAGGCCACCAGTCTTCTTTCTTTTTCCTTTTTCCCTGCATGATTTGGAGTTGGCAGACCACATGACTCATATCAAATAAGTCATCCCCAGAGGATTCTAAAAGAGGCATCACTTTGTAATCTAATTCCATCCCTATGTACTTTAATGCTAAATTTTTTTCTTTAATGTGTACTTAGTGTTATTATTAAGAATTATATGCTAAATTTATAAAAGTAAATCTTACTGTGTTCAAATATTTGTGACATTTCTCCAAAAGTCCAGGTGCTAACAAGTTCTCATTAAACACCTGCCGTTGCAGGAAAATTGTATCTGTTCTACTGAGATTCAGTCAACTATCAAACACTTATTAAAAGATCTTGAAAGTTACTTAAGGAAAAGGAGAGTCAATTCAGCTCTCAAATCCCCTCATACAGGTTTCATTAATATTGCTCTCTGTTATTAATTACAAGAGTGGAAGAAATAGAATCATTCTAAGCTCTCTACAAAATAATTTATCATTACCTACATGAGGAAGAGGTAGCATGGTGGGGAAGTTGGAAAAGGCCCTAGATTTTGGGTCAGAGAACCTGTGTTTGAATCCTACTTACCTTTGCTATTTACCACCTGTGTGACCTTTGGCAAGTCACTTAAGTTCTCTGATCCTCAGTCTCCTCATCTATCAATGATGGAGTTAAATTAGATTATCTCCAAGGCTCCTTATATTTCTATACACTTATGCCCCCTTCATGCCAGTTAATCTACCATTCCATGAAAACCTATGAGTATTTCTATGCTTTGATCGTCTGCCTGAAATGCTTGCTAATCTTCTCTTTGATTACTTTAGCCTTAACTTTTCTTCAAAAGCCCTAATTAGGTCCTACTAATTCCATGAGGACTAATTCCATTTTCATGATCTGTGCCCAAGTGCTCAGATTGTCATTTTCTCCTCTGAACTCTTATAGGATTTATAGGTTTTTCCCACACATTTCCTCTTGACATTTCTGCCTTCCACTGCTGTTTAACTTTTTATGAATCTGTCCTGTCTCCTCACTAGTATGGATTCTATCTTATACTTCTTTGTATTTCTAGCATCCAGTCCAGTGCCTCACACATAGGAGGGTCTGAAGTGTTGTTGGCAATGATAAAGAATAGCACCTTCTTAAATATTCATTGTCTCCTCTTTTATTTATTTCAACATAAAATTCTAATTTAAGATGTGTTTCTAGAAGCATAAAAATAAAATGGAGTCAAGGAAGCCTACTTGAAAATCATATTTAATACCTGCTGACCAGTATAAAATTATTATATGGTATTTTTGGTGATTTGAATTTTGCTTTATTGATGATTTCCTATTCAAAATGTTGCCATAATAATAATTATTATTATGTCATAGATTTCCATATCATTTTCTAGTCTTCAAAGTACTTTCATATACTTATTTTATTTAGTCCTCATCACCATCCTTATGATTATGCTGATGGGACAGGTTAAGATGTAGAGATTCAGAATGCTGAAAAGAATTACTCAAGATCATGCAACTAATAAGTAAAGAACTGAACCTAGAACACAAATTTTCTGATTCTTAGCCTAGTGTGTTTTTTCAATCTCTTGTCATACAAGTTTTATTTTAAATAAATTATTCTAGGACAACCAGTCTATTAATATTTCCAATCTGTGAGCTAGAAATAATTTTCTTACATTAAATATCTGACCTTGAGCTTTCATAGACATAATTTAGCTTCAAGTTTTGAGCACATGATTTTTTTTCCAATAGGTGATATAAAGCAGCAATATCTATCACATCTAGGAAACTCTTTTTTGTCTCTTCTTTTTTTTTTTAAGAGATCCAGAAAGAAAGAGTTGAGAAATATATTCCTGTCAGGAACTGCTCCAGAGAGGATCCAGGAAGAGGCATTCATTCATATCTCATTCTTTCTTAAGGACTTTGTACAAAATTTCCCTCAGCATTTATATCTGGCAAAGATAGAAAAAGTGGAAGATTAAGAATAGCCTGTAGCAAATGCTCTCCTTTTTGATCTTAGGAGATTTACTGTAATTGGTATAACTATAATATGGGTAAGGTGTTTAGAGATCCTGGAACAAAACTATTTTATTTATGCTGCTGATAAAAAAAAAGAGTAATTGAGTGGTGCATATGAATGAATGAGCAATTATTCTTTCAGTTTTCAACAGGTGAAATTTAATAGCAATAGCACAATTAGTTCCTCAAACCCAAGGAAGCAGCAACACCTGCACAAGCTGGAAGCTGAGGAGCTTCCCTGAGTGTGAAGCTTCGTTTTTGGCACAATCAGACTAATCACACCACCATATCAATTGGAGGTGATGCACTTGTGTATGAAAGTCATGTAAAAGGCTCAGATTCTTAAAATCTAGCCATGGCTCACATTCTTAAGATCTGACCCACTTGCATTAGCAATACAAATACTTAGATTCCTTAAGGGTCTGCCCAATATGACTGATGTTCTAATAAACCTTGTCTATAGCTGAAAGAAGGTTTGAGTCGAATTCTTTCAGGCAGGACCCACACGTCGTGATTTTGGGGTCCCAGCACCCCTAAACCTCAACATTTTGGTGGCTTGTTACAGGGAAAACTGCCTAATCACAAGTTCTTCTCCAGGCGAGACTGGAAGGTATGTAAAGCTCTCCCCCTTCTGTCTTGCCCTGCAGTTGGGGGTTGCTCTCCAAGTACCTAGGAAGGCTTGAAGCTGCTTTTCAGGCAGACAGTTACGAGACCCTCGGTCCACTGGTTCAGTTTAAGGCCATGGACCTGGGTACACCTTCTGCAGCATAGAGGACAAGGACAGAGTCCCTATCTGGAAGTAATTCTGTCAATTCTCTTGGCACTAGGGAATTGGAAAAACTGCAGGTGCTTTTTGGTTCCCTGAGGCTTACTCACTCCCTTCCCTCAGCACCTCTGAATCCTCCTTCATGGAGGTTACAGGGAAAAGTTAGAACAGCTAAAAACATCTTAGCTGATTCTGGAGTTTTTGTGATCGATTAGTAAGGAGTTTTGAAACACCTCTGTACAACCTGGTCACTCCTTTCCCTTGAGTCAAGAGGGTCTCTGTTAACCCCTCTCATAGGAGAAGAGAGATTCACCCTTTGCCCCTCACCTTTGATTTCACCCTCCCCCACCTGGGGAAAGGAAGGAGGGGAGGGCCAGCAGCTACAGCTTGGGCCACCCCTGGCAATGGCCTTGGGCCCTGGGGCAACCTTTGCCTGGAAGCAACACCCAGGTTCAGCACATCCTGCTCAAGGTAAAGAAGCTGGACTCAGAACTTGGATAAGCATGCTCTTTTAAAGTTGTAGTTTAACTGTTAATGATGAGATGTTGATTCTCTGTGTAATTTGGAAATGCATTTAACAAAACTGAGTCACCTGACTGGTAATGGGTTCTTTCAAGTTTCAAACTGGTGATCTTTTTGTATCAGTTTTGTCAAGCAACTTTTCATAATTTGGATACCGCTAAGATAATTTGGCTATTGTTGGTTATTGTTTTAACGTGTAAACTTGCCAAAAAGCTTATTTGGGTTTTGTCTTGCTGAGAATTTGCAAGTATATACAGAAATAATCTCTAACCATTGGCTTTTTACACCAGGACAAATTTACGTTTGAGATATAAATCCTGGAAAAGTTTTTCCTAAGCTGTGATTAGTGAAACTTGCTTTTTGAGGTAAAAGCTCATGGGATTTTATTTTTAGTTGTCTGATGGATCATAGTAATCCATCGATAATCAATAATCCACCATCTGAAAGAAATGCCACAAGCTACTCAGAGAGGATGTGATACTGGTGGGAAGTCAGCATAGGCAAAAGCTGAGAGGACAATTTTAGCCTCAGTCTAAGATGGGATCCTCCTGACTCAATTTCCCCATTATGTTCCTTTGAAAAGGAATGTCATCCACATGGCTATTCCTGAGTCTGGCTATGAGGTGAATTTAATACTGCATGGTTGGAAAACTGAATTATCTGAATCCAAACAGAGCTGAGGATGTTTTATCTTGTCATATCTGGGCCCTGCAGTCTTTTCTGTCAGATTTGTGTCTTCTAGACTACAGGCCATTCACCCACAGTTGGTAGCATACAGTGGGTACCAGCCAATGTCTCCCATCATTCCCTGGATGCAGCCTATGCCCAGTTCCAGTAGACCTCTTTGGGACCCCCTTGGGGCAGGGACAGCTCTATGCCCCTTGCCAGCAGGAAGCAGTTTCAGAAGAATGATGAGGATGGGATCTAGACCTCAAAAAGGAAAAACTCTGGACTTTCCCACATGGCCAAATCTCTATAGTTCACCTGAAACTACAATCCCATCAACTAGCCTTTCATTGTGACTAAACCCAATCTTCCAATTCTGTTACCATTAACCTAGTCTAGCCCTCCATTGTCTTACCTCCCTATAGCCAGTGGCCACTTCCCACCCTTAATCCTAGCTAGGCTCCATTCTCCCTTGGCCACATGGTTCAGGTCCCTGGCGTTCTATTACCTCACAGTCCCTACAGACTACTTGGCCACTCCTAGATGTCTCCCACAGTCTTTCTGTATATAAGGTCCATCTTGTCTCCATTAAGGTGGTCAGATTCTTAAAATATAGCCATGGCTCAGATTCTTAAGATCTGGCCTGTTTGCATTAGCGATATAAATGCTTAGATTCCTTAAGAGTCTGCCCAATACGATGGATATTCTAATAAACCCAGAAAAAGGGATTATCCATCTTGTCTTTGGCAGAAAAAACAAGTCATGTAAAACATTTGGTATCACTGTTTTCTCTGTTTCGTACATATCCAATTACTAAGGGATTGAGATGAATCTGAAATTATTTTAGGTGTATTTTCATGATCTGCATTGAGGAAATAGAGAAAAACAGAAAGTGTTTCCTTTAGTGTGAAGAAGGACTTGTGTTTTAACCCTTTAAGAGGAATATAAAAATGTAAATTTAGGTGATAACAGAGCTACGGAGAAGAAAAATTTTGTCTGAAATGGCTTTTGGTTGCAACTGAGTTCTCTCTGCCAGTTGAATTCAAAGGATTCATTGTGAATATAAAGATCTAATAATGGTCTTTCTTTGTAACTGTGTGTGTCTCTCTCTCTCCTCAACCACTTAATTCCAAAGACTATTATATTTAATAAAGAACTAATAGACTAGCCAGATGAATTAATTGCTCAATGCATGCCCTCATATAAATGAAAAGAGAGCTTTATTTAACCCTATCTTTCTTTCATATTTTCTTTGACCTTTCTTCTCTTCTTCTTTCCTCTCCTTTCCTTTCCTCCCCTCTCCTTTTCGCTCTTCTCCTTTCCTCTCCCCTCTCTCTTCTCTCTCATGCTCTTGATTCTCCCTCCATCTCTCTCTTTGCCTCACTTCCCTCCTTTCTTCCTTCTTTTCTCCCTCCCTCCTTCCTTCTTTCCTTCCTTTCTTTTATCTTTCTTCTTTCCTTCTTTCCTTCCTTCCTCCTTCCCTCCCTCCCTTTCTTCCTGTCTTCTTTCTTTCCTTCCTCTTTTTTCCTTCCTTCCTTCCTTCCTTCCTTCCTTCCTTCCTTCCTTCCTTCCTTCCTTCCTTCCTTCCTTCCTTCCTTCCTTCCTTCCTTCCTTCCTTCCTTCCTTCTCTGTCTCTCTTGTCCTGATATTGCTTTTCATAAACATAGGCTGACTTTCACACATAAGCCCGACCTCCTCTCACCAGTAAAATGATAAATTTGCATTCCCTTATGAATATATTGCATTTATATTCATAAGTATGCTCACTTCTATCTTAACATGCTAAGGAGTCATTTAGTGCCCAATTTGTCCCACAGATTTAATACTCAATGCAACTAGAAGAGCTTTTTTAAAGGAGCTGGTAAAAAATAAACCTTAATTAGAGAAGGGATAAACATGAAGTGGAAAGAACACTGAACTACCTAATCTCAAAGTTGCGTGGGCCTTCAAACTCATCTAATTCAAATACATACATGGAAAGGGCTCCTATTTAAAATTTGAACAACTGATGTTTGTATCATATAGCTTTCATATAATCAAAGGCTGAGAGTGACTTACCAAGGGTTGCATAGCTAGAAAATGTCCAAGGCAATATTCAAACTCACGTCTTTATGACTTCAAGGCCAGACTACCTGCCTAGAGTAAACTGCTGATAGGACAATCAACAATATGTCCTGGATGCTTTGTATCTTTTAAATGCAGTCCTATATATAGATTCATCACCACTGATTATGATTGTTAGATCACAGTATTAATGCCTAAGAAATTTCTAAATCACTAACCCCAGGTCTTTTTTTTTCTTTATACAGCTATGTGGGCTATTAAAATAGTTTACTCTTCTCTTCTCTTCTCTTCTCTTCTCTTCTCTTCTCTTCTCTTCTCTTCTCTTCTCTTCTCTTCTCTTCTTTCTCTTCTCTTCTCTTCCTTTCTTCTTCTTCTTCTTCTTCTTCTTCTTCTTCTTCTTCTTCTTCTTCTTCTTCTTCTTCTTCTTCTCCTCCTCCTCCTCCTCTTCTCCTCTCCTCCTCCTCCTCCTCCTCCTCCTTCTTCTTCTTCTTCTTTTTCTTCTTCTCTCTCTATTAAGTATTATATTATATTAATATTATAGTGTAAATTGTTCTTCTGGCTCTACTTACTTTACTCTGTATCAGTTCATATCCATCTTTTCTTTTTGAAAGAATCTATTGCAGGGGTGGATAACTACATGTGCCTCGAGGCCACAGGTCCCCCACCCCTGATCTATTTCCTCAATAGTACTTCATCACAATCCTATACCACAACTTTTTTAGATATTTTTCAGTTGATGGATAATCCCCTAGTTTCCAATTTTTGTTATCACCAAAAGAGCTACTATAAATATTTTTTGTACATAAAGGATCTTTGCCTTTTTCTTTGATCTCCTTTGGTTATAATCCTAGAAGTGGTATAGCTGTTTAGTAACTTTTTTGTATATAATTCCAAATTGTTTTCCAGGATAGTGGCAGTCATTCACAGCTGCACTACTAACAGTGGATCAAAGTGCCTGTTTTCTCATAGCCTTTCCAAAACTTATCATTTTCCTATTTTATCATCTTTGCCATTAGGATGTGTTTGAGGTAGAATCTCAGAATTGCTTTAATTTGCATTTCTGTAATTAGTAGTTATTTGGAGAATTTTTTCATATGGCTAAAAATAAACAATATTTTTTTCCTCTCCTTTAGAAGTGTCTGTTCATATCACTGAACCATTTGTTGATTGAGGAATGATTTTTTTTATAAATTTGAATCAGTTACCTGTATATTTTAGAAATGAGACCTTTATCAGATAAAGTTGCTACAAGATTTTTTCCCAGTTAATTGATTCTGTTTTAATGTTAGCTTATTAGATTTGTTTGAGCAAAAAATTTAAGATTGTATGTAATCAAAATTTTTCATTTTATCTTCTGTTATCCTTTCTATTTTGAGAACTTTTACAAGCTGATGGAGGATGAAATGAGAATAAAGGGGCCAATTTATAAAATAACAATACTATAAAAACAAATACATTTAAAAGCTGTAAGAACTATGATCAATACAATGAAAATTCATAATTCCAGGAGACTAATGATAAAAAAAAATACTATCCATTAAAAATAGGTGATGGATTTAGGGTATGGAAAGAGACACAGACACAGACACACAGACACACATACACACACACACACACACGTATTATACATTGAGGGAATTTGTTTTGCTTGACTACACATATTCGTTAAAATAAATTTCTTGTTTTTCCCAATGGAAGGGGAGGAGAAAAAATAAATTTCTGCTAATTAAAAAAAAAAGAGATGGGGGTTTGCTACAGATGTGAAATGTTGTATGAAATTTCAGAGGAGGTCATTATATTATTAATTTTTCTTAACTGTTCCACTTTGTTACAATATACCTTTCAAGAAGTGAGGATAATCTGTAAATGTTTATAATGTAAAAATAAAACATCAATAAAACTTAAAAAATAATAACTCAAAAGCATGTTTCTAGAAGCACAACCCTATCAAAAGCAGTCATGAAAATTAGCTTAAAAGTTGCTTTTGGAGGGCAGCTAGGTGGGGAAGTGGATAGAGCTCCAGCCTTGGAGTCAGGAGGACCTGAGTTCAAATCTGGCCTCAGACACTTGACATTTACTAGCTGTGTGACCCTGGGCAAGTCACTTAACCCCATTGCCTCACCGTAAAGCAACAACAAAAAAAGTTGCTTTTGACAACTTACCATTAGTGTAAAATTGAGTGGTGTTTTTTGTTTGTATCATTTTTGCTTAATTAATTCTTTCTTGTTTAAAATATTGTCATCATCAGCATAATAATTATACCTTATATTTCCATGGAAGTTTACAGTTTTCAAAACACTTGCATGTATAGTATTTCATTTAATCTGATGGGAAGCCAATGATATAAGTAAGGTCAAGTATTGTAATTCTCATGTGATAGATTGAGAAACAAAGAGTCTACTGGATCAAAAGGAATAGAGTTTTGTTTTGTTGGGGGTTTTTTTGTCACTTTCTTAGGATAATTCCAAATTGTGAATGAAATGATTTACCTGAGGTCACGTAGGTAGTATGACAGCTATTCTAGAACACAGATCTTCTGGCTACTAGTCTAATGTGTATTTTTCATCTTGTATCATAGAAGTTTCATTTTACATAGATTGTTCCAGGGCCACAAACCTATTAATTTTAAATTGTCATAGGAGATCTCTTGCCATGCCAAAAAAAATATACTGACCTTGAATTTTTACAACTTTCATTTAATTTTTTAAAATTTAGTATTTTAGTTTCACCAATTGCATGTAAAACAATTTTAACATCTGTTTTTTAAATTTTCTGAGTTCCAATTTCTCCCCTTCCCTCCCTTCTCTCCCCCACATTGAGAAGGTAAGCAATTTGATATAGGTTATACATGTGCAGTCACGCAAAATATTGACATGTCAGTCATGTTGTGAAAGAAAACACAGACAAAAAAACCAAGAAAAATAAAGAAGTAAAGAAAAAGTTTGCTGTGATCAGACTCCATCAGTGCTTTCTCTGGAGATGGATATAATTTTTCATCATAAATCCTTCAGAGTTGTCTTGGATCACTGTATTACTGAGAATAGTTAAGTCATTCACAGTTCAACTTCACACAATATTGTTGTTGGTGTATACAATGTTCTTCTGGTTCTGCTCATTTCACTTTCATCAGTTCATATAAGTCTTTCCAGGTTTTTCTGAGAGCATCCTACTCATCATTTCTTATAACAAAATAGTGTTCCATCACAATTATATACAACAACTTATTCAGTCATTGCCCAATTGATGGACATTCCCTCAATTCTTTCCACCACTAAAAGGGCTGCTACAAAGTTTTTTGTAGATATAGGTCTTTTCTTTTTTGTTCTGTCTCTTTGGAATACAGACATTGTAGTGGTATTGTTTGGTCAAAAGGTTTTACATGGTTTTATAGCCCTTTGGGCATAGTTCCAAATTACTCTACAGAATGGTTGAATCTGCATATCACTTTACCAACAGAGCGTTAATGTCTCAATTTTCCCACATCTCCACCAACATTTGTCATTTTCTTTCTTGTCGTATTAGTCAATCTGACAGGTGTGAGGTGGTAGCTCAGAGTTGTTCTAATTTGCATTTATTTAATAAATAGTGATAGAGAGCATTTTTTCCTATGACTATATATAGCTTTGATTACTTTGTATGAAAACTGTCTGTTTATATCCTTTGACTATTTACCAATTGAGGAATGGCTCTTATTTTTACTGTGAAAAATGAGGTCTTTATAAATAAACTTGCTGTAATTTTTTTCACAGTTATGATTACTATGTATTTCCCTCCTTCTTATTTTCCCCTGTTTATCCTACTCTCTTTCTCCTTTCACCTTGTCTATTCTCAAAAGTGTTTTGTTTCTGACTTTTTCCTCCCCTAATCTGCCCTCCCTTCTATCAGCCTTACCCCTACTCTTATCCCTTTTACCTCCTACTTTCCTGTGTGACGAGATAGATTTCTACACCCAACTGAGTGAGAATGTTAATCCCTCTGAGCCAATTCCCATGAGAGTAAAGTTTAACTTTATTGAATCCCTTATGACTTCTCTTTCCTGTTTACCTTTTTATGCTTCTCTTAAATCTTTGTATTTGAAGTCAGATTTTCTATTCAGCTCTGGTCTTTTCATTAGTAATGCTTGAAAGTTCCCTATTTCTTTAAATATCCATTTTTCCTCCTGAAGGATTATACTCAGTTTTGCTGGGTAGGTGATTCTTGGTTTCTGATCGTAGCTCCTTTGCTCTTTGGAATGTCATATTCCAAGCCCTCTGATCCTTTAATGTAGAAGGTGCCAAATTTGGCTGCTTGCAATATTTTCTCCTTGATCTGGAAGCTCTGGAATTTGACTATAATATTTCTGAGAGATTTCATTTTGGGTTCTCTTTCAGGAAGTGATTATGGATTTTTTTCCATTTCTATTTTATCCACTGGATCTAACACATCAGGGCAGTTTTTGTTGATAATTTCTTTCTTTTTTTCTTTTAGTGAGGCAATTGGGGTTAAGTGACTTGCCTAGGATCACACAACTAGTGAGTGTCAAGTATCTGGTGTGAGACGGGATTTGAACTCAGGTCCTCCTGACTCCAAGGCCAGAGCTCTATCCACTGCATCACCTAGCTGCCCCTGATAATTTCTTAAAATGTGATGTGTAGGCCCTTTGTTGTTTTTTTTTTATCATGGCTTTCAGGTAGTCCAATAATTCTTAATTAAATTAAAATCCTTACTTGATTTTGAAAATCTCTTCTGAGCTCTTCCATGGCCTAAGATCAATTTATATTTTTCTCTGAGGCTTTGGATGTAGCAGTTTTGACTTTGTTGTCTTCGGAATTTGTGTTTTGATCTTCTCTGTCACCATAGTAGCTTTCTATAGGCACAATCTTTTTATTCTGTTTCCTCATTTTTCAGCCTATTTCTTGACTTTTAACTCTATGCTAAAATGGGGCTCTGCTTCAAGAGTGGAGGGAGCACTGTCCCAAGCTTCAGGTTTTTTGTGCTGCTGTTTTCAGAGGTAAATCTGGGGCCTGTAAGTTTTCAGTTCTTCCAAGGTGGTATGATTTAGGGAAAGGTGTGCTTACTATTTTTCTGGACTGTGCTCTGGTCTGTGAATGACTACAAACACTTTATTTCTGCCCTGGAACTGTAAGCAAGGTACCAGCTCCCCTGAAGCTGCGAGCTCTGGTGTGCTAGTACTTTACCTTACCCTTGGACTAAGACCCAGGACTGTGACCCAGATCCAAGTATGGGCAATGAAACAGAGTTCTGCCCCTGGTGCCAGCAAAGGGACCCCTATAATCTCTTTCTGACTGATTATTTGACCCACTTACTATCTGTGGGATGAGAGGTTGGGAAACTGCCACTGCCACCATTTATTCAGTTGACCTAAGGCCTACTGCCAGTTTCCTGGGGTGCATTCTGCACTGGACTGAGTTCCACTCTCACCCCTGTGCAACAGACCTTTCTTGAAACCTTTTAAGTTATCTTGAGCTGGAAATTGTTTCATCCCATCTTTTTGTGGGTTCTGCCACTCCAGAATTTGTTTGAAGGCATTATTTAAAGTATTGGAGGGGTTTGGGGGAGAACTCAGGCTAGTTTCTACCTTTTCTCTGCCAACTTGGCTCTGCCCCCTCCATTTAATTTTAAAGATTGAGCTTTTTTTTTCACAATGGCTTTTTCATGAATCATATGCCCAAATTTACCTGATTTATAGAATCATATAAACATTGTTTTCTATCTCTTTTTTTAAGTCCAGAGAAAAGGAGCTGAGAAATTTATTCTAATTAAGCACCATAAAAGAAGACCCCAGAAAGGGGCATTTATTTATATCTAATATACTCTAACAAAATAGGAACAAAATATCCCCAATTTAGTCAGATACTTTTACCAACTCTAAGACTTTTCCCTCTTTCACTTATAGTTTTTGTATCATGAGAGAATAAGACAAATACGTAGCATGTGTAGTTCATTTTCATCCCAAGTGATTTGCCATAATTAGAAGTAGCAACACCTATAAACTGTGGAGCTTCCCAAAGTGTGAAACTTCTCTTTTTGGAACAGTTAGACTAATTCTACCAGCAGCTTGACTACAGGTGATGGACTAACCTGTGAAAGTCTTGCGAAAACAGTCACATGACTGGCAAAAATGGTGTAGCAATTCTGTGCAAGCCTTTAATAACCCAAAATACAGGATAAAACAACTTATGTACCAGATATAGAGGGATTACAATTGAAAGGTAAAATCCTCATGAAATAGCACTTGAGGGAGGAAAATTCTTAATTAAACAAGGATAAAGGCCACAGTAGAAGATAAAATAGAAACATAAAGTTGAAAAGCTTTTGTGGTAACAAAATCAATGAAATTAGAATAAGAATAGAAGCTTTCAACTAGGAAAAAAGTATTTACATCAAATATTTCTGATAAGTGTTGGATGTTAATGTATGTAAAGAATCAACAGGACTATATGATGCAAAAAGTAATTCTTAATGGATGAATTGTCAAAGGATAAGAACAAACAGCCCTCAAAAGAAAAATGGAAAACTATTATAAACAGATTAAAGATGGCTCCAAATTGTTAATTTTAAAAGAATCACAAATCACAACAATTCTGAGGTTTCACCTTCCACTGAGCAAATTGTCAAAAATGATAAGAGATGAGAAAACTTTAATGTTGGAGGGATTGTGGAAATACAGGTCCATTAATATGATGTTGGTAGAACTGTAAATTATTTCTACTATTTTGGAAAATAATTTGAAATTATGCTGAGAAAGTGACCAAAAAATCCATTCCTTTTGGTCCAAAGATCCCACTGCTAAGAATATCTCTCAAAATGTCAATGCTAAAAAGAGAGGGCCAATAAACACAAAAGTGTAGCAGCATATTTTAGTAGCAAAAAACTGGAACCAAAGCTGATGCCCATCAATTAGAGAATGGCTAAGTACATTATGGTACATTCATGTGATGAAATATAACTATAGCACAAGAAAAGATTGAATGATGAATTCAGAGAAGCATGGGAAGGCAGCTCAACTGATGCAAAGTAAAGTAAACAGAACCAGGAAAACAATATATACAATGACTACAACAATTTTAGTAGAAAGAGTGAACACAACAAAGTCATACTGAACACTCTGCAATTACAATGGCCATGCTTGGGCCTAAAGAACTATTAGAAGGTAACCCCCTTCCTTATCAACAGAAATGAGGCTTTGTGTTTGCTGACCACGGAATATAACGCCGCACTTGACTCAAACTTGTTAGTTTTGCCTTTGTTTTTTTGTTGGTGTTGTTGTTATAAAGTACAATTTTGGGGGTAGGGAAAAGGGGAGGCTATAGTAGGAAAAGGAGGTGATTTAAATATAAGATTTCAATAAGCATTTTTTCTTTACTTTTCTTTTTCTTTAAAATTTTTTTTTTAATTTATGGAGTAAAGGGGCAGCTAGGTGGCGCAGTGGATAGAGCACCGGCCCTGCAGTCAGGAGGACCTGAGTTCAAATCCAGCCTCAGACCAAACATGACACTTAACTAGCTGTGTGACTCTGGGCAAGTCACTTAACCCCAATTGCCTAAAAAGAAAAAGAAAAAAAGAAAAAAAATTTATGGAATAAAACAAGCATTTCTATAACATAGTACAATAAAAAAGATGACTGCACATGAAACTGCAAATTCATTATATACAACTTGTTATTCCTTCTAAATACACAACAATATTATCATGTAAATTTCCTTTTTTTCCTTCTTTTTTTCTTAAAAATTTAAGTAAACATTTTAAAAAGGAAATAACACAAAAAACCTTTAATATTTAGAGCTACCACTTAGCAGCTTCATTCTCCAACCTTCTCCATGGTCTGGAATCACATGGTGACTCTTTATGACTAATACTGAATTCCAAACCCAATCCCATAAGAGGTGATAGGCCTCTTCAGTCCAGCCATTCAAAAGAAAGATAGTTTACTGTAGGGCAGAGGATAAGAGGGGGAATATATGAGTATAATAAAACGTGAGAAGTACAAAGCACAAAACCAAATCTCAGCTTACGAGGAAAAAGCATTTACAGCCAAGGGAAAGAGGACTGGAAAGTCATCTTGGATCATTCACCTCCCCCTTGAAGTTACTCTCAATAGTGACATGGACCAGCTTAAGCCCTTATCTTCTATCTCAAGAAGACTGAGGACACCTGCCCGTATAAGAGACTTGGGAGCTTGTGCAACAGTGGAAAGGGGAGGAGAGACAGAGAGGAAGGCAAGTTACAGTAAATATCAAAGAAAGGCTAAAAGATCAAAAATTTAAGAGAGAAGAAAGTCTGAATAAAAACCTAGCTTACCGTGCAGATAAACCAACAAAGAGGATTGTAAAGATAAAAGAAAGAATGAATAAAACCTCATAAGCCAGAACACATTGTATCAGTATAATAGCATAAAATAAAATGAAGCAAAATTATCCAGTGGAAGAGAGAATCTGGAGCACACCCTAGATAGAGTTCAATAAGCAACTTGACGATTCGAAAGAGAAATTGAAAAAAAATTAAATCAGAAATTAGGAATAAATTTATATCAGAAATTAGAATTCTCAAAACAGAACTACATAATCTAAAAACAAGATTAAGAAAAATAAGTACAAAATAGAAAATCTCTCCAAAGAAGTAGAGACTCAGATTGGAAGCACAGTAATACCAAAGTGAAGAAAACTTCAGCAGAATTTAAGCAGATGGCTACAACATTAAAATACACACACATTAATTCTACAGAAATCAAATCAAAAGACCCTTAAAGAGAGGATATGTGGAAATGGCTTGAGGATTTTATTTATCCTAGAAGAACTCAACAAATCAAAAATCCTAAATACCATTCAACAGGAAATAATAAAAGAAAACCACTCAAAAGTTCTGAATTGATTACAGAAAACAAAGCATTGATCAAATTAGTTTACAAACCCACCCCTAGGGTATGGGTTCCTAGATAAATATTTTTGTGGGACCTCTGTCTATATAAACAACTTGATTACAAATGTATTACAAAATTCATGGGCCCATGTGAGGTATAATGTTTTGTCTATGAAGATTTAGAACAATTAGCTTACAACATCAATTTTTCATAAGTTTTATAATTTAAAACACTGAACTATAAGAGCTGAAATGACTGTATAAATTTGGATTACTATTGTAGTCCATGCAGCTACTCCCCTTACAATTCTGTACAGACTATTGATGGCTAAAGAGTGGAATCCCATCCCCCCTCCATCCATCCTCCCAGCTATCTGAAACACTATTTGCCAAATATACCAAGAACATGTTTATACTATGAATGCTCCTCTCATTCCTATACTACCTAAAGTCCCTCAATACACCTTAGTTTCATTTTCAGAAAGTGTTTTCAACACTATTGGATAGCTGATACCCTGAAGTTAGAGTACATTGAGTACCTTGCTATCATTCCCCAACAATATATACTCCAAGAAAAATATTACTCTTATTGCAACAATAGGTGTTAAAGAATTAAAATACAGCAAATAAAAGCTATCAAACACCAAAACTCTCTTTCAGCACATTTTGCATAAAAAAAGCTCCTTTATGGGGAGGAGGAGGAGGTAGGAGAGTAGGCTTGCATTTAAAAAGCCCTGATAAAGATATTTGTTTTCATGATATGGATCATTTGAAAGATAATTTTTTGTTGTGATTATATGTAATTTCTGAGGTGTCAGTTAAACCTATGTTCAAATACAGCCTCAGATACTTACTAGCTTCTTGTGACCCTGGGCAAGTCACTTAACCTTTGTCTGACTTAGTTTCCTCAACTGAATAATGGGAATAATAACAGCACTTATCTCACAGGGTTCTTGGGAGGAGCAAATGAGATAATATATGTAAGGCACCTCACATAGTGCCTGGCACATAATAAGAGTTATATAAATATGTATTTCCTTTCCACATCTGCATCTCACATCAAAGTTTAAATTCTTATTTTTTGGTATTATTTGTTGTATTGGCAGTGCAAATAAACCAAAAAAATGGCATGTTGACACAATATTTTGTCCAAGGTGACACAGCTAGCATATGTCAGAGGTAAGCCTTCTAGCTGTCTATGAAAGGCTGACATTGAGCTGAAATCTGCTTCCTTCAAGATTATATCCCCTATTTCTAGTCTTCCTCTCCAAAAACAAGAGAGAACTGACTGCACTAAGGAAGCTATGGCTTGAGCTTTGCCCTACTCTTTGGGCCAATCAAGTCCTGGCTTTGTCTGGGGAAAATCTAGCCTAAACAAGGCTGTAGGAAGAGAGGAACCCTAATAGAATTGGTTCTATCACAGCACCAAAGTTTCATAGCAGGCCTTTTGTGTAACAAAAAGATAAAGCTGATGCCAATCAGTTGGAGCATGGCTAACATAACATAAATATAATAGAATATTATTGTGCTGTATTAAAAGCTGATTATAAAGTGTTCAGACACATCCATGTTGTGAAAATGTTGTGAACTCAGTGCTCATCATATGCACTTTTACGGAATTAAGTAGTTCAAAGAAATATAAATACAATAACTGCAACAGCAAAAAATTAAATAAATAAAACCCTAAACACTATAAAATTATAATGACAAGAAGCTTAATCCTATAGGAAAATGGAGAAATCATACCTCCCTCCCTTACTTGTAGAGTTGGGGAACTATACGTGAAGAACAATGGATCCGTGGTCACATGGGATTGAAATTTTGTTGAATTTGCCAAATTGCTTTTTTTTTTAAATCTTTCTTACAAGTGTGGTTCACTTGGTGAGCAGTGAAATATGTTCATAAATTTGATGATGTAAAAACCAAAAAAATGTAGCTATATCAATTAATTCTGTTTTTAATGTCAAGTAAATATTTGATAACATCATATTCTCAGTTTGTATATGTCCAATTACTCAAGGATAGACATGAATTTAAAATAATTACATATGTATGTATATATGTGTGTGATAAGATTTGAGAAAATAGAAAAAATCAAAGAGAAGCTAATTTCACCTAAGTTAACAGAAGGATTTGTATTTCAACTATTTAGTAAGAGAATGACCATGATTTAAATAAAGAGGTGAACATATGGAAAGACAAAACATAAATGAAATGACTGAGTTCTGAGTTTCCTCTCCCCCTTAATTCTAAGGATCTGAAAATGTTGTGAGGCTCAATGCTTAGTGCTGAAAGGACTATTTTAAATGAGATGATGGACTTTCATTGGTCTCTTAGTCACATGTACACCCCCCCCAACTGTAATAGTAGGATGCTAAATCTGATCAAAGAAGAAATAGCTTCCATGTAGTCCTCTCTTGGCTGCCCCTCTCCAAGAAGCATGGTCACAGGAGGTCACCTAATCTAGAGAGAACACTGTGACAGGGTAGTTAGCTAAGAGATGGTCAGGGTGAATCTTGAGATTGGGTATGAAGTATTTCCTGAATGAGGTGAAAGTAATTATTGTAAAGTAGGGAGAATTTTTTTAAAATTATACCTTATATTTTTAGAGTATTTTAAGTTTTGAGGGTAATGTTTTGGAAATTACAGTCCTTTCAATAGTCATAAGCTGTTCCTAGACACAAACCTTAACTTTTCAAAAATCATTATTCTCCTAATGATGCTATGTGACTTCAAGTAATGGGAGACCAAACTTTCCAAACAGTCAAAATGGTACATGTCCAAGGGGCAACTGAAAGATCCACAATGGATATAAAAAGGCTGAATTGTGTCACCAGCAATGAGGTACACAAAGAAGTAGCATGAGGGGAATCAGTAAGATCATATATACCCAGAAAAGGAGATGGGCCCATCATACAGCAAAAGGTAGGAATTACAGAGGCATATTCTGTCTATTGCACAGATAGCAATAAAAGGTTTAATACCTAGAACAAAAATTCTCAATATTTGGGCCACAGATTTCAGAAGATATTTCAATGGGCAAAAGAGTATAATAAATGAGCAAACATTATTTTCTATAAATTGAATAAGCAATAACTCTCATTCAATACAATTTTTTGGAGGGAAATTCATATATAGCTTATTGAGATCAATTAAAATACAAATTCATTTCAGTGTTTTATAAATATTATAGTAGTTCTCATCATGATAAATTTTCATCAGTTAATGGATACTATTGGTATTATTTCTATCATGTAGAGGTCCATGAAGTTGTTCAATGTTGCTTGCTCCCCAAAATATTAGGAATCACTGATATAGAGGAAAATCTCTAGTATGTTGGGAAGATTCTCTATCATAAATTTGTGGGAAGACATGTATAAAAACTACACATTGAGTAGGTAGCCCCTGCTTCAAGCCCAGAAAGAAAAACCTTCGAAAGCCCCTAGAAGCTATCATCATATATCTTTCCTCCCTTTCATAGCCAAACTCCTAGAAAAGGCTGTCTAGGTGTGTTGTTTTTGCTTCCTTCTCTTTTATCAACTTCTCAAACCTTCACAATTTGGCATATGACCTGACCTCATCACTGAACTGAAACTGCTCACTCCAAAGTTACCAATGATCTCAATTGCCAAAACTAATAGTCTCTTCTAAATCTTAACCCTTCAGCTTTGAAATACTTAATACTGTTGACATCCGTTTTCTCTTACATACTTTCCTCTCTTGGTTTTCAGGATACTGCTTTCTCTTAGTTCTCCTCCTATCTGCCTGATCATTCATTTTCAGTCTCCTTCACTGGATCATCATCCATGCCATGCCTTCTAATCATGAGTATTAAGAGCCTACTATAAGTTGGGCATTGTGCTAAGTGCTGAGTATATCAAGAAGGCAAAAGACATTCCCTGCCCTAAAGGAACTCAAAATCTAATGAGGGAAGAAGGCCCCTAAAAAGAAGCTGAAAAATGTGGAGGAGGGAGAGGGAAGGGAAATAAGGATGCCAGTGTAGGAGGGCGGGATAACAGTCCTACAGTCAGGTGGAAAATTATGAGGTATTTACCCTGGGCTCTCTCCTTAGATAGAGGCTCTGGCAGGATCACTTTGATATTCACCCTCCACTCTCTCCAATCAGAGAGAAGGAGGGACCCAAACGGCAGGGGGTAGTGAGGACATATGAGTTTTAGAGTTGATTTGATCCTGCAAGAAGATGAGTTTCTGAAAACAATAATGAAGTCCCAGCAGTGAGGTGGGAAGTGAAATGATGTCTCTCCTGGGCCTTCTTCCCTTCTCTTTATATGTACTTTTACTTGGTAACCTCATCAACTCATACAATTTTATCTCTATTATGAAGACTCCTAGATCCATATAACCCGCCATAGTCTCTATCATCAGCTTAAGTCCAGATCACCAACTACTTATTGGATATTCTAAACTGTAAGTATCTGAAACTTAATACATCCAAAACAAAACTCATGATCTTTCCCTTAAACCTATTTCTCTTCTGAGCTTCCCCCTTTCAAGGACATTGGCATTCTTCTAGTTACCCAGGTTGACAACCTTGGTGTCATGCTCAATTCCTCACTCTCACTCAGACCATATATCCAATTAATTGCCAAAATATCTGCTTACATAATGCCTCTCAAAAATATACCCTCCTCTCCACTAATATAACTGTCATTCCAAGTTTAGGCTTTCATCATCTCTCACCTGGACTATCATAGTAGCCTCCTGATTTGTCTCTATGCCTCATCACTTCCAATTCCAATATATTCTCTACACAGCTACCAGGGTAAGTTTGCTCAAAGCACAGGTCTGAATGTGTCACTTCTACTCATTAAATTCCACTGTCTCCCTATTTTTTTTCAGTTGAAATATAGTCTCTTGCCCAGCATTCAAAAGGCTTCACAATCCAGCCCAACTTATGCTTCCAGCCTTACTACATTCTATTCCCCTTCATGTGTGCTACAGTCCAGTCAAGTTGGTCTTTGTACCATTCTCCATATATGATATTCCACTTCCTATCTCTATGCCTCTATATTGACTGTTCCCAAGCTTAGAATGCATGCTTAGAATCCCTAGTTTTCTTCAATATTCAGCTCAAGGGCTATCTTCTATATGAAGGCACTTCTGATTTCTGTAGGTCTTAGTTCTTTTTTTTTTTTGGCTAGGCAATGGGGTTAAGTGACTTGCCCAGGGTCACACAGCTAGTACGTGTTATGTGTCTGAGGCCGAATTTGAACTCAGGTCCTCCTGAATCCAGGGCCAGTGCTCTATCCACTGTGCCACCTGGCTGCCCCCTCTTACTTCCTCTTACCCAAAATTTTTGTTTCTGTTCAGTCATTTCAGTCATATCTGATTCTTTGTGACTGCATTTGGGGTTTGATTAGCAAAGATACTAGAAAGATTTGCCATTTCTTACTACCCAGCTGCCCCTAAATTACCCTGAATCTATTTTACATATCTATCTATCTATCAATATCTCTTAATCTTTCTCTCTCTCTCAAACTCTCTAGCTCCCTTAACATCTGTCTGTATACATACATCACACAGACATGCATACATACACATATTCCCTGTCTAAACTATAATATCTTAGAAGGCAGAGATTGTTTCACTGTCATCTTTACATCTCCAGCACCTAGCACAATAGCTGGAGTATGGAAAGTACTTAAGAGGTGTTTGTTGATATATTGGTATTGATCCAAAAGGTGGCAATGTGAAAGAAGGTCATTTCAGGCATGGACTTTATTTGAATAAGAGAATAGAGATAGAATAGGAAAGGATGTAGAGAACAGCCCAGTTTGAATAGAATGTAGAATAAATAGGAGTGTAATAGGACCAGATTGCAGAAGGTCTTGAAAGCCAACTATCAGATCTCCTCAAAGTCTTCTTTTATACAGATTAAACATTCTCAGTTCCTTTTTCCAACCCTTAAATAGTCCTCTCAAAATCCTGGTATCCTCTATGTTTCCCTTGCTTTTTCAATGGCTTCTTCCAATCACCAAGGCTTACAACTTTTGCATTACCCTGGAATCTTTATTCTCACTCACTCCATAAATCCAGCAATTTCCAGATATTTTTGTTTCCTATCTCTTAGTTTGTCAATCAGTCAATCATCTCTCAAGCATTATTACTATATGACCACTGTGCTCAACATTGAGAAGGAAGAAAAAGGAAAAAGAGCAGGAGGAAGAGGAAGGTAAAAGAAGAAGAAAAAGAAGAAGAGGAGGAACAGGAGGAGGAGGAGGAAGAGGAGATGATGATGATGATGATGATGATGATACAGACCCTGCTCTTATTGTACTTACATTCTAATGGAGTTAGAGATATGTACATAATTACATTGGTACATATAACATATGTGTGTGTATCTGGAGACAGAAAGAGAGCAAAAAAGAGAGAAAAAGGGAGAGATAGAAAGAGAGACAGAGGATACAACATAAAACTAGATGGGAAGGCACAAACAGCTGAGGGGAGTGGGAAAAGCCTCTTACGGACTGTTGTTTTTGAGTTAATCTTGAAGAAAACCAGAGGTTCTAGGAATGAGTATTCCAGGTATTGAGGATAACCAGTGATGGAGAGTCATATGCAAGGACCTGAGTGAGTAGATCCATATGACTGGACTTTAAATGTCAAACAGAATTTATATTTGATTTTAGACATAAGGATAGACTAGAGTTTTTGAGAAGGAAGATCACTTGGTAAGACCTACATGTTAGGAAACTAACTTTGGTAGCTTTGGTGGAGAATGTATTAGAGTGGGAAGAGACTTGAGGATGGGAGAACAAATAGAGGACTGGCCCTGAAGTCAGGAGGACCTGAGTTCAAATCCGGCCTCAAACCAAACACTTGACACTTAGCTGTGCAACCCTGGGCAAGTCACTTAACTCCAATTGCCAAAAGAAAAAAAAAAAGAATAAAAAGAATAAAAAAAAAAGAATGACTTTAATGTTGCAAAATGGAATGACTAGAAAAATAATGCCCTCAACAGTAATATGGAAATTTGGAAGAGGGGTGGGTTTAGAGAAAGAGAATGAGTTCTGGTTTTGGTTATGTTAAATTTGAGATGCCTATGGGATATCTACTTCAAAATATGCAAAAATTAGTCTCTTCTCCACTTATATAGCCATCATCCTGATTCAACTTCTCATTATTTTTCACCTGGATTATTGCAATAGCCTCCTAATTGGCCTCCCTGCTTCAAGTTTTTCCCCACTCCAATCTATTTGCCACATATCTGCCAAAATGATTTTCCTAAAGAGCAAGTGTGACTATGTCTTCCCTTTACTGTAAAACTCTATTTTGTCCCTGTTACCTCTAAAATCAATTATAAACTCCTCTGCCTGGCATTTAAAGTGCTTCACAACTGGATTCTTTTTTACCTTTAAAACCTTCCCATTATTCCCCTCCGAGCCCTTTACGATCCAGCTATGCAGGACCATTTCCAGTTTTTCACAAATGGCACACCATCTCCTATCTTTGTGCTGCCTGTGGCCCGCAGATGAAATGTTCTCTCTTCACCTCCCTCTTCTGGAATACCTGGATTCTTTCAAGGCTTATTGCAAGATTGACTTATGTTGGAAGATCTCTTCTGCCCCCTGCCCCCATGTACTGCTACAACCTTCCTCTCCAGTGTTACTTTGTATTTAATTTATATGTGTTTTGTACATAATAATATATGTATATGTTCTCTCCTCCACCACAGTATAAACTCTTTAAAGGTATACTTCACTCTGACTCTATATCTCCAGAACTTAGCACAGTGGTCTTCAAATAAAAGGTGCTTAATAAATAGATGTTAATTGTCAGGTTGATTAAAATGTGAGACCCCAAACTGCATACAACCCTTCGAATGTATCCTGGACATAATAGAGTACAGTGGGATTTTACCTCCTTTTTTCTATTAATTTAGCCCATGATAGATTTTATGGTTGATTCAAAGCATTGACTCATATGAATCTTGCAGAGTAATAAAAGCAAAAAAAAAATCAAACTAAAGAAGATTTTACATTAGTTAAGGTAAGAAGATATAAAAAGCTGACTTAGGATAACCGAAGGGCAAGGCTGGGAAGGATGCAAGCGATATTGCAGAGGCAGAATCATTAGGATTTAGCAACTAATTGAATATAAAAGGTAAAAGAAAGGGAAGAATCAAAAAAAAATGATGAAACTGGGTGACAGAAATTATGACTGGGATATTAATACAAATGGAGACGTTAGAGGCAGGGTCAGATTTGTGAGGATGGGGAAGAAGATAAGTTAAATTTGAACAAGTGGATCTTGATTTTCTGGTGAGATAACCTGTTTGAAATGTGCAGGAGGCAGTGGGAGTACAGAAACTCTGGGGAGATCATGGAGTAAAGCTATAGATTTAGAGAGTGGTCACCTTAGAGGGGATAACTGAAGCCCTAGAGTTTGATGACATCTAACTCCAAAGGACAGTATAGACAAGGAAGCAAAGAGGGAGAAGGGTAACACCTGGAAAACACCAAGGTAAAGTAATGGTAAGAAGTTGAGGATCTAGCACAGAAGAAAAAAAGCTTCTGAGAAAAGCACGAGAATGTGCGGAAATGAAGTTAAGTCAGGTAATGGTTTCTGAGAAGGGACTTATTGAGGTTAGTGGTTGATTTGGAGAAGGTGATGATCAATAGTGCCAAATGTTTCAGAGAGTTCAAAAAAAGGAAAAAGAGAAAAGAAAAAGAAAATTAAAAAAGTCATTGCATTTATCAGTAAGGAGGTCATTCAGGTTCATGGGCAGAGCAGTGGAGTGATGAAAAGAGAAGCCACACTGAAATAAATGTATTTCTCTCAGAGACAATTATTTCTAAAGGGACGATATTCATTTGGGTATAGAAGTTGTAGTATAATTGCAAAAAATCAGTCTCACTACCTTATAGTTGCACCACATACATATTCTTGGAATTACTCACCTCTTTGAAATAAATGACTTCTTCCTGATAAACCATCTGGTTTCCTGAAAGAAGTAATTTTCTTGAGCAGTTTTCTAGAGATAAATTATTTCCCTCATAGAGCCAAATGGTGTGTTGGGCAAGAATATTTTATTTCATACTGGTGAGGCCTTTTAAGGATGGAGAATCTCTGACTGAGATATTTTCACTGTATATGTTACATTAATCTTGATTAGAGCCATCATTCTAAGCCCCTAAACCATATGCTGTAGACTGCTACTACCTCCTTAAAATATTTTCATATGAGAGTAAAGTAGATTTGTTTGCCGAAGCTATGGAAAAGATGAAACAAATGCAAACTGACCTTGCTAATTTGAAAAATCATGTATTTAAATTTTAAAAATAGAGTCAAACAGTAACAGGAATACAGAAAGATATGCTAATATACTGTTGGTGGAGCTGTGAATTCAATTAGTCTGGAAAACAAATGGGAATTATGCTTAACAAATGTCTAAAATGTCCACATTCTTTGACTTAGTGGTGCCATTACCATGCATATACTCCAAGGATATAACTACAGAAAACATAGTCTTATGTACACCAAAATATTCATTGCAAATTTTTTTTGTGATAGCAAAAAAACTGGTCACAAAATAATTACCCATTGAATGAGACATGCCTAAACAAATTGTGGAATGTTAATGTCTTGTAATGTTATTGTGCTATAAAAAAACTAAAAAATAAAACATTCAGGTAAGTATGGAAAACATATATGAATATGCAGAGAAGTAAGCAAAGCCAGGAAAACAATGAACACAACAATGTAAGTAGAGAGATAAAAAAAAAAGACCCAAATCCTCAAACTGGATGCTGAATAATTACAACCGGCCATATTGTCCCTGGAGAAGAATTTTAAAAATGAGTCTCTCTTTTAGCAAGAGCAGAGGACCAAGAGTGTGAAATATCATGAATACTATCAGAATAGTCGCTGCTAGTTTGCCGAATCGTTCTTTTTCTCTCCTCAATCTTTATTACCAATGATGATATTTTAGGTATAGGAAGGATATATATTAAGAACTACATGTGATATAAAATAGAAGGCATCATTTAAAAATCTTTCCAAAAAAATGCAGTAGAAAGGGGATTCTGGGAAGATGGAGGAGTAGGTCAGAAAACTTTTGGCTCTCCAAATTTCCTTCACAAAAAAAGGCAGAACATTGCCCCAGAAGGAACATAGAGAAGCAGAAATAAATAAAAATCAGGGTTAAAGCAATTGTCCTCCTAAGACAATTTGAGAAGACCCCAGGTAAGACCTGACCTCCGGGGTGGGGGTTCTGCCTGAATGAAGAGCAAACACCTCCACTCAGAATCTGTGGAATCAACAAACAATAAGCCCCGGGTTGGGGAGGGTGGAAATTGGGTGGAGAGGCAGCCTCAGCCTCAGGAACTTTCCCCTCACAAACAGCATGGGGGTCAGAAGGCTGAATCTTCATCTGTAAGGGAGTCAAGCACAGCTGTGCTAATCAGATAGGTGCTGGGCTGCAGCTGCCAGGGAGAAGAAGCCTGATGAGTCCTGTAGGAGAAGGGCGGAACCCCACAGGCTGTGGGCACTTGTAGGAGAGCAGAGTTTCTGGTTTCAGTTCCAGAGCAGAGAGGACAGCTGCAGTTTGCAGCCACCAGAGGGACTGCAGGGAGATAGAGCATTTGTGGACAGCCTGGCTGAGGGCCCTCTCTACCTGTGGATTAGCAGTGGAGAGGAAAGCTCAAGGTTGGGTCCTGGGACAGACCTCAGAAAATAACAGTAAGAAGGACCTGAGATCTGGGGCATCATTCCCCATACCTCAGAACTAGAACTTGATTATATTAATGGCTACTAAGAATAAAGTAAAACACAATAAAATGAGTAAGCAAAGGAGAAAGAACCCAACATAAAAAGCTACTATAGGGATAGAGAATATCTGGGTTCATATTCAGAGGAAGATAATGGAACCATAAAAATGTCACTCCTTTTTCAATGAGGCCTTTTTCAAATGGTCCCAAGCACAAAAACAATTCTTGGAAGAACTTAAAAATGGTTTTAAAAATCAAGTAAGTGATATTGAGGAAAAATTAGAAAAAAATAAGAGCAATCCAAGAAAATCAAGAAAATTATGAAAAGAAAGTCAATCAATTTGAAATAGAGAATCAAAAACTTAAGGAAGAAAATGATTTCTTGAAAACTAGAATTGGGCAAGAGGATGCCAATGACATGATAAGACACCAAGAAATAACAAAACAAAATCAAAAGAATGAAAAAAAAAGAAGAGAATGTGAAACATCTCACCAGAAAAGCAACTGATCTAGAGAACAGATCGAGGAGAAATAATATAAGAATAGTAGGACTACTGAAAACTGCAATTAAAAAAAGAATCTTGATACAATATTAAAAGAAATTACCAAGAAGAACTGCTCTGAAGTTCTAGAACAAGAAGGCAAAGCAGAAATAGGAAACAAAATCTGCTAATCACCACATGAACAAGATCCCCAGAGGAAAAATTACAGGAATATCATAGCCAAGTTTCAAAGCTCCCATATTAAGGAGAAAATATTACAAGCAACAAGAAAAATGTAATTTAAATACCATAGAGTTACAATAAGGATTACACAAGACCTAGTAGTTATTACACTGAAGGACTGTAGGTCTTAGAATACTATATTTTATAGAGCAAAAGAGCTGGGGTTATGAGCAAGGGCAACTTACCCAGCAGAGTTAAGTATAATCCTGAATGAAAAAAAATGGTTATTTAATGAACTGAAGGACTTTCAGGTATTTGTGACAAAAACAGCAGAACTTAATGGAAAATTCAACATACAAGATCGAGGAGAAATAGAAGGTAAACATTAAAGATCAATTATAAAGGACTCGAATTGTTTACTTCTTATATGTGAAAATGTTATTAGTACTCATGACTGTCATTGTTTTGATAGTTTGAAAGAAAGGCTTGGCTGAGCTGTGTATGATGGGATGACTTAAAAAAATAAAACTGTGTAGGGAGAGATAAAAAGGAGTAATAATATCATACCAATAATGCATGAAAGAAGAATTGGTATACAAAAAGCTAGTAGAGGGGAGGATGAGTAGTGCTGGAACCTTATTCTCATCAGGAATAATGGGTTAAAGAGGGAACAATATATATTTCTAGAAGGGTATAAAAGTATTTTAAATTCAGAAAGAAATAAGAGAGCAAGGGGATAGGATGGGGGGAGATGTTAAGGGAGGGATTCTTAGAAAGGTATATAGGTTAAGGAATAGAAGGGCAAGGTGGCAAATAGAAGTAAAGTAGAGGAGTGAGAAGGAATGTGGTAAGAAGGATAGTGAGGAAAAATAGGAAGAAGTAATTACAACTTAGAATGTGAGTGAGATGAATTTATCTATAAAACTGAAATGGATAGCAGATTAAAAATTAGAATTCAACAATATGTTGTTTCCAGGAAACACAATAAAATAAGAGATACACATGAGGATAAAAGAAAAGGCAGTAGAATTTATGTAAAAAAAAAAAGGCAGGGGTAGTAATCATGATCTCAGACAAAGTTAAAGCTAAAACAGATTTGATCAAAAGAGAAAAAATAGGGAAACTGTACTGTGTCAATAATATTATTCAATATTGTTTTAGACCGTTTAAAATAACTAGATAGCATAAAATACCTGAGAGTATATCTGCCAAAACAGACACAGGAACTTTATAAACATAAACATAAAACACTTTTTATAAGTCAAATATAATAATTAGAATAATGTCTATTGTTTATGGTAGGTAAAGCCAATTTAACTTTTTAAATGGCAATTTTTTTTCTTTTTTCTTTTTCTTTTTTTGGCTAGGTAATGGGGTTAAGTGACTTGCCTAGGGTCACACAGCTAGTAAGTGTTATGTGCCTGAGGCCAGATTTGAACTTAGGTCCTCCTGAATCCAGGGCCAGTGATCTATCCACTGTGCCACCTAGCTGCTCCTTAAATGGCAATTTTACTTAACTAATCTATTTATTCAATGTCTTCCCAATTGAACTACTAAAAATTATCTTACTGAATTAGAAAAAATAATAACAGAGTTCAAGTGGAAAAACAAAAAGTCAAGAAATTTCAAAGAAACCAGGGAAAAAAGATGTAAAGGATGGAGATTGAGCAGTATCAGGTCTTATATTATAAGGTGAGAGCATTGTTGAAATACAAAATGAATAATTTCAATTATTTTACATGAAAATTTTCTTGTACAAATAAAACTGATGTAGCCAAGGATAGAAGAAATGCAGAAAACTGGGGGGAAACTTTTCATAATCTCTGAGATAGGATGTGATTATGTTGGAATATTGCTGTGGTGTCAGAAATAATGAGCTGGTTGATTTAGAAAAACATGGAAAGACTTGAACCTGTGAAGGGAGATGCTAGCCATCTTCAGAGAAGGAGATAACAAGTGGAAATATGCATAGTATGGTCTTACTTATATATGTATAAATGTATGTATATATATATATGTTTTATAGATATCTATGTATATCTATGTGTGTATATGTGCATATATATATATATATGTGTGTGCATATGTATGTGTATACATCTGTGTTTAATTGTAGCCTTCTTTAGGGTAGGGTGGGAGGGAGGGGAAAACATAAAGTAAAGAATACACAGCAGAGAACAAAAGAAAAACCTACAAGGAAGCAGAGAAAAGCTGGGTAGTGTCTGAAGCAATGAGTAGTATTTATTATATGTTTTTCTTAAAACAGAAATTTATTATTTTATATTGAATCCTCTCATGTTCTTCTGTGTACGTGGCACTGTTTTTTCTTTTCTTGTTTTGTATTTGTGTTAAAATTAATTTAAAAATTACAAAAAAGAAAAGAAAAATACAATAGGGACATGTACAACATGTCCTATGAAAGATAATAATGAATTGTACCAAGATGGGAAAAGATGGGCCAAGAATAATTCAGCTCTATAAGAATATATGATTTCCTCAGTGTGAGTAGAAATGGCAACTCCTTTACACCTTAACGATCTTCATGGATTTCTGTGGCTAAAGAAAAAATAAATAAACAAACCATCTGGCAATTAATTTTGTGATGAGCATCTCTGAACTTAGCTTTTTTGGTTCTTGGCCAATAAGCATATATCTCATTGTTTAATTCTTACTAAACTTTTTTTTTGTGCAACTTTGTAGGACTTAAACTCTGTTGTCATTTGGCTTCTAGAAATTAGGGTTCCTTCCATATTATATGAGGCACTGAAGTAGGGTTTCAGTGGGTGTCACAAGAAATACTTTGATAATTTGATGGCTATGTAATTTCTTTGATAAGGATGCTACCTGCAGTGCTACTGATCACATATCCACACCTTGTATGTGGGATTTTTTTATATTGTCTTAGTAGTATTGTCCTAAAGTAGGATTCTTGGCTATGTCTTTGCAGAATCTTCTGCAGGGTGTTCACTAATGCACTGGGGGCCATGCTGTAGGTCTCTTGCCATTGCATAAATAGCAATGGAGCATAGAAACCATCCATCAGTTGTTCTGCCCTCTCACTACATAAACAGCCCACTTTCCTTTCTGGTCATACATTTCTCTGAGAATATCCTTAACTCTGTTTCTCCTGTGTACTTCATTATTGGCTTTGTGTTACAGTCTACTCATACATACTATGCATTTCTCCATTGCTCTTTCAATGCCTCAAGATTTATATCTTTGGAAAATATGATATTCCATGATTTACAATTATATATCATGACTGGAAGAATTCTGTTGTTAAAAGGATGGTCCTTTATTTCAAAGAGAAGATTGAGGTCATTACCCAGCCGTCTTTCTTCCTATTAAAGCCCTAAGTCTAGCTGTCTATCCAACAGTGTCTGTCTGATATATTTGCTGATGAGTCAATTATATATCAGTTCAGCACTTGTTTTTTCTTGAGTTAAAGTAAGGTCAAAGTTTCTAGAGTGATTATGGATCTCATTTAGGAGGTTCTGCAATATTTGGAGAATTGAGGCGATCAGCACAACATCATCTGCAAACAGGAGCACACATATAACTTTACCATCGTTAGGGAATTACTATTCCATTCGTATTCTCTACCAGATGACCTCCAAGATGGTGGTGGCAAATGCATTTGGCAAAGCTATATCTCCCTATTCACATTAATATTAATAGTCAGAGGGCCTTTGAAAAGTATTCATATGTGCATGAGACACACCTGGTTGAAGAAGAAGTTTAAAGCAGCAATTTGTTCTACTGAAGAAAATGCTTCTTTCATTTTAAAAGTTAACATACAATAAACAGTGGAATTCTATATTCTCTTTCTTTCAGTCAACTGTGTGACTAAAATGTAGTCTATTTTTAAATCTTTTTTATCATTCAGAGAAGCTTTTATTTAATGACAAAAAGATGCATTCAAATATAATTTTAAAGGACTAATGACTTTTTATATTCTCTAATTTCTTTTTAGAAAATTAGCCTTTATTAACTAATCTTATTGCCCTAAGAAATATCTAAAAAGGTAAAAAGCTGTCTGGATAAATAACTTAAAATTTTTTGCAGGCTAGTTTACATGGTCATAGTGAATTGAATTTTAGATATGTAAGAATGGTCTGATGCCTATTTCCTATAGATTTTCAAAACCCTGTGAGAGCAAATAAAGAGGTATTTATGGTTCTCAGCTCCACAGTTACACTATATAGTATTTAAAGTTTAAAGGAACCTTAGAGATCTAGTTCAGGGATTGACAACCTGATATCTGTGAAGTTGTTTTAAAGATATTCCATTAAATGTATTTCAATATAATTTGTTTCCTTTCTAATCCAATGTAGTTTCTTTTATATGTTAAAAAAAAGTTAAGGAAAACCAAATAATATTTTAAGTAGTATATATGAAGCAGTACAGGGAATTTCTGTAACAGAAGTTCCTTACACTGATAAAATCAGAGTTCCAGACCACCGCCTAAAAATATTTTAGGAAATTGCTTCAGAAATATGTTTGACATATGTGTCATATGTATGAACATATATATATATATATATATATATGTTTAAGAAATATGTTTCAGAGTCTGCTCTTTAATCCATTTCCCATTTTCTGGCATCAGCTACTATTTTTCTTCACCATAGATGTTAATTGTAATCTTTTGTTTTTATATCACCTCTATTTTCCACTATATTCCTACAACTACCTCCTCTGAGAGCCATCCCTTAGAATAAAGTAAGAAGAATGGAGGGAGAAAAGCTCCCCAAAGTTAAATAACATAACAAAAGAGCCTTGCATTATATGTGATACTACATACAAAGGTACTCCAGTTCTGCAAAGGAGTAAGCACAAGTGTCTTCACATATCTCTTCAGGGAAACATTTGGTCATTATAATTCCACATACACGGTTACATTCAATTTGTGGTTCTTCTTTCCATTTACATTGCAACAGTCATTGTTCATATTGTTATCTTTCTTCATTTTGCATCAGTTCATGTTTTCTTTTTTTTAAAATTTATTTTAAACTTGAGTACTAAAACTAAATACACAACGAGAAAAGAAAAAGAAACCTATTGAAAACAAATACTAAAACTTAAATACAAAATAAGGAAATGAAAAAAAAAGCATTGCCATGTGCACGGCATAATGTAGGAGAGGTTCAAAATATACAACAAATTTCCATTTCAAGAAAGCCTATATAATAAATACTATACATTGTGTACAGAGCTGTCCATCTTTTCTTTGCTTCCTTGTAAGTTTTCTTTTGTTCTTTGCTGTGTACTTTTTTACTTTGTTCTTTCCTCCTCTTTCCTCTCCACCCCTCCCAAGAAGGCTGCAATTAAGTGCAGATATATGTATGTGCATGTGTGTATATATGTATATATGCTTGTACACACACATGTACAATACACTCACGCATATATGTACACATATATATGTGTGAATGTATATATACACATACATTTATAGACCTATATACCTAAACATATACATACATAAACATTTATATAATATACAGACATACATATACTTAGATATCTATAATCATACTCATATATAGACATATGCATTCATATGCATATTATTATTATATTATACTTGTTTGTCTCTGTTTCTTTGATGGTGCATAACATCTTCCTTAATAAGTTTAAGTCTATGTCTACCAACTCATCATTTCCTACACTACAGCAATATTCCCATCTTATACTATCTAGTTATTTTAAACAGCCTAAAATAATATTGATTAATATGGCTGACATATAGTATAAATTCCCTATTTTTCTCTTTTAATGAAATCTATTTTAGCTTTAACTTTGAGATCCTGATTACTGGCCTGCCTTTTTTTACCTAGTGAATTCTACCCCTAATCTTTATTTTGTTTGTGCGTATCTCTTATTTTCTATCCCTCCTGACTCCTCTGCTTTACTTCTACCTGCTACCTTGCCCTCCTAGCCTATCCTCCCTCCAAAGATCCCTCCCTTATCCTCTCCCACCCACCCTTTTCCTTTACCCAATTAATCTAGATACCCTTCTATGCCCTCTTATCCTATTCATTCACCCTCTTATTTCTTTGTAAATTTAGAAAACTTTTATTCCCTAAGTGTATATATTGTTCTGTCTTTAACACAGATCTGCAGTGAGTAGGATTCTCTCTAAAAATCCCTCCCTTATCCTCTCTCCTCTCCCTATTCCCTTTGCCTTCTTTCTTTCTGAATTTTATATGTAGTATTCCCTCTTTAGCCCATTCTTGATGACAGTAGGGTTCCAGAACTACCAACCCTCCTCCACCTTCTAATTCCTGTGTATCAATTCTTTCTCTCACACCTCATTTGTATAAGATATTTATCCTTTTTACCTTTTCCTAGATGGTATTACTTTTTTGACTCACACCATACTCAGCCCTACCCTAATCTTTCTTTCAAAGTACCCAATTATTAATTATGATCTTAGACATATAATTTACATTTCCTCATTGAGTCCCTTGTAATTAGTCTTTGATGTTTATCTTGTATTTCTCTTGGGTCTTGAATGTCAAATTTTCTATTAAGTTCAGGTCTTTTTGCAATAAAATCCTGAAAGTCTGGCAATTCATTGAATGTCCTTTTTTCATTCAGTATTATGCTTAATTTTGCTGGGTATGATATTTTTGGCCACATCCCCGTTCTTTTGCATTTAGATATATAATGTTCCAAGACCTGTGGTCTTTTAGTGTAGCCTCTGCTAGGTCTTGTGTAATTCTAACTGTAATTCATGCATCTCTGTATTCATGTTCATTGTTTCTTACAACTCAGTAATATGCCAGTACACTCATGTACGACACCTTGTTTAGCCATTCTCCAATCAACGGACATGTACTTTGTTTCTACTTCTTTGATAGCACAAAAAAAGACTGTTGTAAGAATTTGGTATATAAGGGACCTTTTTTTCCCCATTATTTACTTCTTGTGGTTTATGCCTAGCAGAGCATCTTTATGTTAAAGAGATATGGATATTTTAGTTGCTTTATTTGTGTAATTGCATATTGCTTCCTAGAATGATTGTAACAATTCACAGTTCCTCTAAAAATGCATCAGTGCACCTATCTTGCCACAGCCCCTCCAACATTAACTATACTCAGTTTTGTCGTCTTTGCCAATTTTCTGGGTGTGTGGTGAAACCTCAGGATTTCAACAACTTATTTACATGTGAGATTAGAGGTGCCTTAATTGCAAATCAAATGCTCTCATTTTTTTTTTTCTGAATTGGTATTAAGATCAGGCCTCAAAGTCAAGAAGACCTGGGTTCAAATCCTGGTTGACACATACTGATTATGTGACTATGGACAAGTCACTTAACTCTAAGAAACTCTCAAAGTATTTAAGTTACAGAGTAATCAACCTACAGGGAGTTTTCTCATCTGGAAATTCCCTATAGCAATGAAATAGCAAAACTACTCCCTATTACTATCCTTTCTAATTTTTTATTGACTTCCATTTTTGTGCTAATGAATGGGTGATTTGACAGTACATAATGAATTTATTCCAAAATCACCTGTTCACTGGTAAGTAGATGTTTCCTAACAATGAAAATAGAATCAATTTCATTTCTTGTGTTATTATTTGATGTTTTCAATATCCAGAAGTACTTAATGTTAGAGGAGCAATAAAAAAACAAGCACACTAATCCACCATTGTGAAGCCATGAATTGGTTCAACTATACTGGAAAGCAATGTGGAATTATACTAGAAAAATAACTAAAATTTCCCATATTTTAACCCATAGATCCTCCTGCTGCACCTATACTCCAAGGAGGTAAAACACAGAAATCACCCTTATACATCAAAGTATTCATAGCAGCATTTTTTATAGTAGTAAAGAACTAGAAAAAAAATACATCCTTATTGACTGAGGGATTGGTTCATAAATGTAAGGAAATATTACTTTGCCATGAGAAACAGTGAACATGAGTTTAGAGAAGCATGGGAAGACATTAACTGAGGAAAATAAAATAAGGATAACTAGGAAAAGAACATAGACAATGACTACAACAATGCAAATTGAAAGAATAAACAAAGAGTAATAACAACAACAAAAGAAACTGAATGCTATGTAATTAGAATAATCAAGCTTGACCCTGGAGGAGAGATAAGAATATGCATATCCTCCATTGCTTTTCAGCACTGGAGGACTATGGGTAAGGACCATTGCTTAGATATACTGTAATACTCAGTTGCTGGTTAGTTTTGGTGGTCTACTTCAATTTTTTTTTCTTTTTTACTCTTTGTTATCGAGGATGGTTATAGGTATGAGAAGGTTGGGAGGGGGATATTTGGAAATGAAGCTGATTTTATATCATATCAAAATATTTTTAATGAAAAAGGGAAAAAAATATTTAAAAATCAATTGAACTTGAAGAAGAGATTTTAGCTACTCATAAGTAGAAAATATCAGTATCAGGCTCACCCTACTCCTCTTAATCTTTTATTAAGTAAGAATGCCTGGAATCAAATATAGCCCCATTTGTGTGACTAAGCTGGAGAAAATCAGATTGTCTGTCACCAAAATTTAGAATACTTGCTGTTCTTCAAAAGGACAATGCTGGGACAGCTAGGTGGTGCAGTGGATAGAGCACCGGCCCTGAAGTCAGGAGGACCTGAGTTCAAATCCAGCCTCAGACCAAACACTTGACACTAGCTGTGTGACCCTGGGCAAGTCACTTAACCCCAATTGCCTAAAAGTAAAAAAAAAAAAAAGAATAATGCTTAGTGAAGAAGGACACATTTTAAGTAGGACTATTCATCAATAATTTTTAAAAATAGTGATGATTAAACAATAGTAATAAGATAAATTACACTGCAGAGATTCTCTTTAATGAAATTTAAGTGACCTGAGTATAGATGAAAGCTGATGATCCAGGAAAGATAAAAGAAAGAATTTTATGAACTAAGTGTTCAACATATTCAGCTTCTACTATAATTAATGATACCAGTTCAATTTTACAAGTAACTTTCCATCTTTCCACTTCCATTAACAGTTGCCTGCTCCCTTTATTTTTCTCTTCTCTGTGATACAGAAAGTAACACACTAATTGGACTTGACCTGTGCATGATGAGCACTAATTTTAGGTATATACTAATGGTAAAGAAAGTAAAATTGAAGCTTTTAACACAATATAATAAATATGACCTCACATCTGTCATTATTGTTTGGTGGGATATGACCCATGATTGGAAAATAACAATGGAAGGTTATGCCTTGCTCAAAAAGAAACATGATAGAAAGAGCAGTAGTGTTATACTATACATCAAGGAAATACATCTGTAAAGAGAAATTCATGGAACTGAGGAAAAAGAAATATAATCAACAGCATTTGTGTGACAATAAAAGAAGAGAAAGAAAGAAGTGATGATGTGGGATTTTATAATTCTAGAGCCTTCCTATAATGATGTAGGATATGAATGATAAGCTATTTTTCCTTTTAGAGTCTAGAATCATCAGATCATATAAGTGTTATATTCTGTTATAATATGCATCAGGAACTCATCATTCCCTAATTCTATTAATGGCACCACTATTTATTCATGAGTAAAGTCTTTTAGGTCTTTTTGTGAAGTTAGGATCTTTCTGTGATCATTAGAGCATAACAAAGTGATTTACTCATAGTTGGTGCCTAATAAATGGGTTTTTTAAATTGTTGAATGACCTAAGGTTTGCAACAAATTCTGAGGGCAATGTCTTTTTAATCTATGTTCAGGGCAAAAAGAACAGAAAAAGGATAGTCTCATTGCTAAAACAGATGTAATAGTCAAGAAGGGAAAAAAATTAAACCATTTTTCTTCTATCTTTCTTCTCTATCATGGAAAAAAATCTTCACATTGAAAAAGAAAATAAAAGGACACCTACCTTCTTTAAATGACTTCAAGTCAACTAGCGTTTAGCATACTGAAAAAAAAAACCAACTTCAGAAGATGAATGCTAAACCGTGGTAGGTGATCTTTCAAAGTCCATGAAAAATGGAAGAGGGGCTCCTGAACTGGAGATAGGCAAGTATTGGTCCAAAGGCAGTTTCCGTAAATTAAACCAGCAATATCCATCCCTATCAAAGTCCAATAATTGATTATTAAACAGATGATTTGTGATTATTTAAAAAAGGGAAATGGTGATCACTAGGAAACCAAATGGGATTACTGAGAAAACTTTGTGTGTGAAAACAACCTCATTTCCTTTTTATAAAAAGTAAGATTATTAGAACTATATATAAGGGAAATTTGTCAAACATATGAAACCTAGATTTTATTTTTTTATTTCAATTAACATTCATTTAAATATTTTGAGTTCCAAATTATCTGCAAAAAACAGCAAGAAAAACAAGGGAAGTGAGAAAAGTATGCTATAAACTGCAGTGAGAGTTCATCAGTTTACTCTCAGCAGGTGGATAGGTTTTTTTTTTCATCATGAGGCCTTTGGAATTAATTGTATTGATCAGAGTGGCTAACTATTTCATTTACAATCATTGTTACAATATCACTGTTACTGAGTACAATGTTCTCCTTCTGCTCACTTCACTTCACATCAATTCATGTAAGTCTTTCCAGGTTTTTCTGAAATCATCCCCGTTATCATGAAACCTAGATTTTAGTGAAACATTTATTGCTAATTCCTTGTGGACAAGATGTAGAAATACAAGATAGATCAATGGTATCAAACTCGAATAGGAAAAGAAGCCACTAAACTATATCCCTACAGGTCACATATTGGCTTAGAAAACCATTTATTAATATTTTCTGTGTTTTATTGTATTTATATTTGTTTTGTTAAATATTTTCCAATTACATACACCTCATGTTTGACATCTCTGGGTGAGATGACAGCATAGTTTAACATATTGTTAGCTTGTACAACAACCATATACACACAATTTTTGGGGGGAACTTTCTAATAGCATGTAGCAAGGGTCTGTCTCCAGACCTGTTCTATTTAAGATTTTTGTTAAAAATGTGGATGAATACACAGATAGCAAGTTGACTGTTCTTGAGATGACACAAAGCTGGGAGAGATAACATTCATCTCTAGATGACAGATTCAAAAGGAGCCAACATTTTCTTAAAACGGTGGGATGATTGCTCCAATTTAACCTGGCAAAATTTGATAGGTATAAATAAATAGCTCATTTTAAAATTTATTTTATTTTTAATCTGTGGAATAAAACTAGCATTTCCATAACATAGTACAATAAAAAAAAAGATGATTGCACATGAAATTGCAAATCTACCAGGTACAACTTATTATTGCTTTTAAATACATAGCAAATTTATCACGTAAATTTCTTTTTTTTCCCTTTTTTCCCTCCCCTCCCCCACCATAGAGATGGATACCATTAGACACAAATGGGTATATGTATATGTAAAATTATTCTATACATCTATATATCAGTTCTTTCTCTGGATGCAGATAACATCTTTCTTCATATGTCCTTTACTGTTAATGTGGGTATTTATAATAGTCAAAATTACTTAATTGCTCAAAGCCATTCTTAATTAATTTATTTTTAGTTTTCAACATTCATTTCCATAAGACTTTGAGTTCCAAATTTTCTCCGCATCTCTTCCCTCCTCCCACCCTAAGACAACATGTAATTTGATATAAGTTCTACATATACATTCAAAGCCATTCTTAAAACAGTATTATTGTTACTGTATACAATGTTCTCTTGGTTTGCTTATTTCTCTTTTCGTTATTTTTACAAATCTTTCCATACTTTTCCAAGATCACAGAGCTCATCATTTCTACAATCATATATCAGAACTTGTTTAGCTATTCTCTAAATTGTATCCCTGCAATTTCCAGTTCTTTGCCACCACAAAGAGAACTGCTGTAAACATTTTAGAAATATAGGTTCTTTTCCTTTTCCCCTAATCATCTTTGGAAATAGACCTAGTAGTGGTACCCCTGGGTCAAAGGGTATAGGCAACTTAATAACTCTTTGTGTGTAATTCCAGATTGCTCTCCAAAATGGTTAGATCAGTTCACAATTCCACCAACAAAGAAGTAGTGTCCCGATTTTCCCACGTGCTCTCTACCGTTTGTCACTTTCACCTTCCATCGTTTTAGCCAATCTGATAGGTACAAAATGATATTTTAAAATTGTTTTAATTTGCATTTCTCTAATCAATAATGATTTAGTCTTTTTTAATACGACTAAGTTGTTTTGATTTCTTCATTGAAAAGCTACTTGTTCATATCCTTTTGACAAAATATTAACTGCAGAATGATTCATTTTCTTGTAGATTTGACAAAGTTCTTTACATATTTGAGACATGAGACTTTTGTCTGAGAAACTGTATAATTCCGCCCCCCCCCCAATTTTCTGCTTTCAGATCTTGGCTATATTTTGTTTTATTTGTACAAAACCTTTTTAATTTAATGTAATCAAAATAATCCATTTTGCACCAAATTGCTCTGTATCTCTTATTTATTCATAAATTGTTTGCCTATCCATAAGTCCAATAGGTCACATATTCTATGGTCTTTTAAATTCCTTGTAATGTTTCTCTTTATATCTAGGTCATGTATCTTGGTTAATGGTGTGAGATATTGGTTTATGCCCAATTTCTAACATACTACTTTCCAGTTTTCCCAACAATTTTTATCAAATAGTGAATTATTATCCCAAAATCTTAAGTCTTTATATTTTTCAAATACAAGGTTATTATATTTATTTGCCATTGTAAATTGTCCACTCTGTTCCGTTGCTCTACCTTTCTTTTTCTTAGTCAGTACCAGATAATTATGGTAATTACTGACTTACAGTTTAAGATCTGGTGCTGATAAACCTCTTTCATTTTGTTTTCATTTGATATTCTAGACTTTTTGTTCTTCCAAATGGATTTTGTTATCATTTTTTCTAATTCAGTAAAATAAGTTTTTGGCAATTTAATTGGGATGGTGTTGAATGTATAAATTAGTTTAGGGAAAATTGTCATTTTTATTATATTGGCCCTGCCCACCCATGAACAATTGATATATCTCCAATTATTTAAATCTAATTTTATTTGTATAAAAAGTTCTTCTTAATTTTATTTGTATAGTTCCTGGGTTTGTTTCATCATGTGTACTCCCAGGTATTTTATACTGTCTAGAGTTATTTTAAAATGGGATATCTTTTACTATTTCTCCTTCCAGGGTTTTGTTTGTGATATATATGAATGCTGATGATTCATGTGGATTTACTTTATATCCTGCTGCTTTGGTAAAATTATTCATTGTTCCAACAAACTTTTTAGTTGAGTCTTTGGGATTTTCCAAGCATATCATCATATCATCTGCAAAAAGAGAGTTTTATTACCCAATTCCCTACTCTGATTCCTTCTATTTCTTTTTATTTTTTTCTTGCTATTGTTAGGATTTTCAATACAATATTAAATAATATTGGTGACAATGGGCATCCTTGTTTCACACCTGATCTTATTGGGAAGGCTACTGGTTTGTATGCATTACAAATAATGCTTGCTGATGGTTTTAAATAAATTTTTTTTTCTCAAGTTAAGCAAAAATCCATTTATACCAATACTTTCAAGTGTTTTTAATAGAAATGAGTGTTGTACTTTATCATCTGCATCTATTGATGATCATATGGTTTTTAAAACTTGTATTATTATAATCAATTATGTTAATAGTTTTCCTTATGTTAAACCATCCCCACATTCTGGTATAAATCTCACTTGGTCATAATGTATAATCTTTGTAATATATTGTTATAATCTTTAGCAAGTATTTTATTTATGTTTTTACATACATCCATATTAATTAATTTAATTGGTCTATAATTTTCTTTCTCTGTTTTTACTCTTCCTTGTTTGGGTATCAATATATTTGTTTTAAAAATGAGTTTGGTAGGATCCTTTCTTTGCTTATTATTCCAAATAACTTATTTAATATTGAAATTAGTTGATTTTTAAATGTTTGATGGAATTCACTTGTAAATCCATGTAGTCTTGTTCTTCTTTCCTTAGGAAGTTCATTTATGGCCTGTTCAATTTCTTTCCCTAAAAAAGGTTCATGGGGCAGCTAGGTGGCTCACTGGATAGAGCCCCGGTCCTGAAGTCAGGAGTACCTGAGTTCAAATCTGGCCTCAGACCAAACATTTGACACTTAACTAGTTGTGTGACCCTGGGCAAGTCACTTAACCCCAACTGCCTAAAAGAACCAAAAACAAAAACAAAAATAAAATAGGTTCATTAAGATTCTCTATTCCCTCTTCTGCTAATCTAGGCAATTTATATTTTTGTAAATATTCTTCCATTTAATTTAAATGGTTAAATTTGTTGTCATATAATTGGGCAAAATAATTCCTTGTAATTGCTTTAATTTCATCTTCATTAGTGGTATATTCACCCTTTTTATTTTTTATGCTAGTGGTTTGGTTTTTTATCTTATTTTAAAATCAAATCAACCAATTGTTTATCTTTATTCTTTTTTTTCATAAAACCAACTCCTACTTTTATTTATTAATTTCACTTTTACATTGAATTTTATTAATCTCACCTTTAATTTTTAGGATTCACAATTTAGTGTTCAATTGAAGGTTTAATTTTTTTCTTTTTTTAGTCTTTTAAATTCCATATTCAATTCATTACTCTGCTCTTTCCCTGTTTTACTGATGTAAGCATTTAAAGATGTAAATTATATTACTGCCTTTGCTGCATCCCATAGGTTTTGGCATGTTGTCTTATTATTGTTATTCTCTTTAATAAAATTATTTATTGATTCTATGATTTATTCTTTAACCCACCAGTTCTTTAAGATTAGGTTGTTTAATCTCCAATTAGTTTTTAATCTATGTTTCTGGGTCCCTTATTAGATATAATTTTTATGCATTGTGATCTGAAAAGGATACTTTTGCTTTTCTACCTTTAACGATAAAATTTTTATCTACTAATATATAGTTAGTTTTTGTAAAGGTACCATGAACTGCTGAGAAAAAGGTGTATTCCTTTCTATTTCCATTCAATTCTCTCCAGATATCTATCTAAAATTCTATTCGCTTCCTTGACTCCTTTCTTATCTATTTTTCAGTTAGATTAATCTAGTTCTGAGAGAGGAAGATTAAAATCCCCTACTATTGTAGTACTACTATATATCTCCACCTGTAATTCATTTAACTTTTCTTTTAAAAATGTAGATGTTGTAGTATTTGGTGCACATAGGTGCAGTATTGAGTCCTTTGGGATTTTCTTGGCTCATCATATTTCTGAGAATAGCTAAATCATTCAGGGTTAATCATCATACAATATTGCTGTTACTGTGTACAATATTCCTCTGGTTCTACTTCACTTTGCATCAGTTTGTGTCTTTCCAGGTTTTTCTGAAATCAGCCTGTTCATCATTTCCTATAGCACAGTATTATTGCATTACTATCATATACCACAAGTTCTTTAGCCATTCCACAATTTATGAACATTCCCTCAATTATCTTTTTTTAAAAAAAATTTTTAAGGATAATAACTTCATTTTTTTCAGCATTCACTTTTATAAGATTTTGAGTTTCATTTTTTTCTCTCTCCCCACCTCTCCTCTCTCCCCAAAATGGCAATCAATATGATATAGGCTATACATGTACAATCATATTAAACATATTTTCACATTAGTCATGTTGTGAAAGAAGAATCAGAACAAAAGGGTAAAACTACAGAAAGAAAAAAAAAATAGAGAAAATAGAATGCTTTGATCTGCATTCAGACCATCCCCTTAATTTTCAATTCTTAGCTACCACAAAAAAGAGTTGCTATAAATGTCTTCGTACAATTAGGGCCTTTTCCTCTTTTCATGATCTCATGATACCGACCTAGTAGTGGTATTGCTGGATCAAAGGGTATACACAGTTTGATTGCCCTTTGGTCATAGTTCCAAATTACTCTCCAGAATGCTTGAATCAGTTCACAACTCCAACAGTGCATCGGTGTCCCTATTTTCCCACATCTTCTCCAACGTTTATCATTTTCCTTTTCTATCATATTAGCCAATCTGATAGGTGTAAGGTGGCACCTCAGAGTTGTTTTAATTTGTTTTTCTCTAGTCAATAGTGATTTAGGGCATTTTTTTCCTATGAATAGAGATAGCTTTGATTTCTTCATCTGAAAACTGCCTGTTCATACCCTTTGAAAATTTATCAATTGAAGAATGGCTTGTATTCTTATACATTTGACTTAGTTCTCTACATGTTTTATATATTTGGGAAATGAGGCCTTTATAAGAGATGCTTGCCATAAAGATTGTTTCCCAGCTTTCTGTTTTCCTTCTAATTTTGGTTGCATTGGTTTTGTTAGTGTAAAACCTTTTTAATTTCATATGATCAAAATTATCCATTTTGTGCCTTATAATGTTCTCTATTTGCCGTTTTGTCATAATTTCTTCCCTTATCCATAGATCCAACATGTAAACTATTCCTTGCTCTCCTAATCTGATTATAGTATTACCCTTTAAGTCTAAATCATGTACCCTTTTTGACTTTATCTTAGTATATGGTGTAAAATGTTGTTCTATACCTAGTTTCTGCCCTACTGTTTTCAAGTCTTCCTAGCAGTTTTTGTCAAATAATGAATTCTTCTCCCAAAAGATGGGGTCTTTGGGTTTAGAAAACATTATACCACTATGGTCATTTACTACTGTGTCTTGTATACCTAATCTATTCCACTGATCCACCACTCTATTTCGTAGCCAGTACCGAATAGTTTTAGGGATTACTACTTGGTAATACAGTAAGCTCTGGTACAACTAGACCACCTTCCTTTGCTTTTTTTCCATTAATTTCCTTGATATTCTTGACCTTTTGTTCTTCCAGATGAATTTTGTTATTATTTTTTCTAGCTCTATTAAATATTTTTGGTAGTTTGATTGGCATGGCATTAAATAAGTAAATTAATTTAGGCAGAATTGTCGGGGGGGTTTTATTATATTGACTTAGCCTACCCATGAGCAATTAATATTTTTCCAACTGTTTATATCTCACTTTGTTTGAGTTTATATCTCACTTTATTTTGTTGTTGTGTTCGTATAGTTCCTAGGTTTGTCTTGGCAGATAGACTCCCAAATATTTTATGCTGTCTACAGTTATTTTAAATGGACTTTCTCTTTTTTTCTCTTGCAGCTGGGCTTTGTTGGTAATATATACAAACACTGATGATTTATGTAGGTTTATTTTATATCCTGCAATATTATTAAAGTTGATTATTCCAACAAGTTTTTTAGTTGATTCTCTAGGATTATCTGAGTATACCATCATATAATCTTCAAAGATTAATAGTTTTATTTCCTCATTGCCTATTCTAATTCCTTCAATTTATTTTTCTTCTCTTATTGCTATTGGTAATATTTCTAACATAATATTGAATAATAGTGGTGCTAATAGGCATTCTTACTTCACCTCTGATATTACTGGGAAGGCTTCTAACTTGTTCCAATTACAGATAATACTTATTGATGGTTTTAGATAGGAAGCTCCATTTATGCCTATGCTCTTTATTATTTTTAATTGGAATGAATGCTGTACTTTGTCAAAAGCTTTTTCTGCATCTGTTGACATAATCATATAATTTCTGTTATTTTTGTTATTTATGTGGTCAGTTATGCTGTTAGTTTTCTTAATATTGAACCAGCCCTGTATTCCTGATATAAATCCCACCTGGTCATAGTGCATGATCCTTGTGATGTATTGCTATAATTTCCTTGCTAGTATTTTATTTAAAATTTTTTTGCATCATTTTTCATTAGGGAATTTGGTTTATAGTTTTCTTTCTCTGCTTTTGCTCTTCCTGGTTTAGGTATCAGCATCATATTTTTGTTATAAAAGGAATGTTACAGGCCTCTTTTTTGCCTACTTTTCCAAATAGTTCATATGGTGTTGGAGTTAATTTTTCTTTAATTGTTTGGTAGAATTCACTTGACAATCCATCTGGCTCTGGGGATTTTTTTTGGGATCTCATTGATGGCTTTTTATGAGATGGGGTTATTTAAGTATTTTACTTCCTCTTCTGTTAATCTAGGCAATTTATATTTTTGCAAATATTCATCCATTTCACTTAGATTGTCAGATTTATTGGCATATAATTGCGCAAACTAGCTCCTAATCATTGCTTTAATTTCATCTTCATTGGTGGTGAATTCACTCTTTTCATTTTTTATACTAGTAATTTGGCTTTCTTTTTTTCCTTTTTGTAATTAACCAATGGTTTATCTATTTTATTGTGGGGTTTTTTTTCATAAAACTAGCTTCAAGTTTTATTTGTTAGTTCAATGGTTTTCTTACTTTCAATTTGATTAATATCTCTTTTGATTTTCAGGGTTTCCAATTTGGGCCGGAACTGTCTTTTGCCTCTTTTTGTGTCCCCAGCACTTAGCACAGTGCCTGGCACGTGATAGGTGCTTAATAAATGTTAATTCACTGACTGACATACTAAATCCCTTGTCAGGGATACTACAGAGAAGAATCTTGTATCTGGTATGGAGGTGGCTTAGATTAAAAAATGTCTTCTACCTCTGGGATTCTATGAGTCTATGAAAAGGGCATTAGTATTCCAAGAGATTAAAAGTCAAATCTCCCTCCCATACCCTCTTGGTGCATCCTTCTACCATTTCAACCTGAGGGTCATTTGCTCTATGTATTGGATGTTAGTAGAAGTATTTTATAAAAAGAATTTGGCAAGTGGGTCAAGTCCACAAAACCTCTCCTTACTAGTTTCCTGCATACTGGCCCTTGCTTGAAAGTAAATCTCCTTGGAAATCAACTATGTCATCAAGAAAAGACCCTGTGCTATCGGTTAGCTTAAATTTTTGCTGTCTCAGAAATGGCAGTCAGCCTGAGTAAAAGGTATTGCCAGAGGAGGTAATGGATGTGTGAATCTGCAGATTGATGCCTTTGAGCTAAGCAACTAATTGAATGCATGTCAGTGATCTCTGTGATTCACTACATGGAGCTAACAACCTGTAAGATGAACAAACATGGGGCCTAGGAAAAAGCCTGGGTTACTGTGCTCTAGTACTTTGAGTAACTGCTCTTTTGTGGTTCAGACATCAGTGCCCTAGCTAAGGGAACAATGGATAATGAGATTTATCTTCAGAGAGTAAGTGCCAAGAAGAAAACATTTTTAAAAAATGATCAAGATTTTCCTCATATATGGCACTATTCCTCATAATATCTTCTCTTGAGCCAGAGAGATAGACCCCTTGATATCTATCTAGATCCAGGGATTCTTAACTTTTCTGTGCATCAAATGGGTTCTTTTGGCAGTTTGGTGAATCCTATGGATCCTTTCTCTGAATAATGTTTGTAAGTGCATAAAATAAGATACATACTATTATGAAGAAAACACGTTATATTAAAAAAGATAAATTGTCTTTCTTATATAAGTTCACGAATGACCTAAAATCTCAAAGGGACCATGAACCCTAGATTAAGAACCCCTGGTCTGGAACACTAGAATCCTGAGCTTCCTTGTAGTGTCTGCTGGTAATTTCTCTCTGAACACCTCCAAAGTCAGTACACTGCGGGAAATACTGTTTTGGTCCTATTCTGTTACTGTGTTGTTTTTTTTTGTTTGTTTGTTTGTTTTATTCTAAGGGAAAAAACTTCATTGGGACTCAAAGGTTAGTCATGAGGACATCAAAGCATCACACAAGTCTCTTTGTTAGGACATTCTCTTCCCACCTAACTTCACTTTTTTTGGAAAGCATGAATCTTAGCAAAGAAAATATAAATGTAAAATCTGTCATTTAACAGTAATATTTCATAGTTTGGCATAGGAAAGATAGTGTGGTAAGAAAGAAAGAAATTTGGAGTCAGAGGACCTACATTCAAAGACTTTCTTTGCCAATTACTACCTGTGAGACCTTGGACAAATTCTTTGACTTCTTGGAGCCTCAGCTACCTAATTTGCAAAATAAGGAAGTTAAACTAGATGGTCTCCAAGACTCTTTCCAGTTCTTAATCTGATCTCAGCAAATAGAAATATAAAAGACTACAGCTAAACAGCTGAGTAGCATTAATAATTGTGTAGCTGTTATGAATAATAATATCTTGGAGTATAATAGTAAATGGAGTAGAGTCAGGAAGACACAAGTTCAAATCTGGCCTCAGACTCTTACTAGCTTTATGACCCTAGTCAACTAACCTTATTTGCCTCAGCTTCCTCATCTGTAAAATGAGTTGGAGAAGGAAATGGCAAACCATTCCAAGAAAAGTCCAAAATGGGGTCACAAAGAGTTGGACATAACAAAATGACTGAAAAATAGAAAGCTAGTATGACTTGGTCTGTGAAGAAGACTTGCTATTGAGTGAAGGGCATTATAAGGCTTAATTTTAGTTAAATTATTTTGTCCAGTTCCAATTTTCTTATGGATCCCATTTCTCTTCCCAGATGTTAGCATACCCTTAATTCCAAAGGCCTGGATTAAGAAAAACATTGATGTGGAGAAGATGAGAAAAGTGATCAGAATTTTCCCTTCTGTTATTTGGTGGGAGGTAAGGGAACACCAAAGTTACTAGTTGCAATATCCTTGTTTTCCATACACAGTTTCCTTTTAAATATATTTCCTCTATTTTTTGTTCTTGTTTGTAATGATAGGATCATAGATCATAAAGCTGGAAGAAACCATCTAGTCCAATTGCCTCATTTTACAGGCATTGACTGAAGCCTAAAAGGTTGGGTAACATCAAAGACCATACAGGAAGAAAGCAGAAGAGCTAGGATTTGAACCCAAATCTTCTGACTTCAAATCCAGTGTCTTTTCTACTACATCACAATGTCTTTCATGAAATAAGCTTGGTAAATGAATGAATATTAACAAAGTTCAGCCAAAATTAACCAAAATATTTCCCACAACAGTAGAAGTGCATCTGATATTCTAAAGTACGAAACAGAAATGGATGATTACATGAATCAGTTTACTTTTTAAAAAAATACCAATACATTAGGAACAAGTTAAAGATTTCTGAATAGTCCTATTTTTTTTTTCATCTAGCTTTCATGTTACTAGGTCAAGCTTTATTTTGAAAGCAAATGAGGATCTTTTTTTCAGCCTATCTATTTCACAAAATTATTGTCATCAGGGGTAGTTAAACATTTCATGGTTTTAATTTATGATGATGGCAAAGTCAGAGAAAGGGAAACGCATGGTTTTCTGAGTTAATAGGAATTCTAACCTTAATGAACAAGTGTTTTTTTTTAAAAAAAACAACAATCTCTGCATCAAAAGCAGTACATATACATTAAATTTAAAACTGAATGGGACTGGGGAAAACAATCAGGAGGTCCTCACCTCTATTGCAGATAAAACATATTACTAAATTGCCAACTGTGAGAAAGAAGAAACAGACAGTAGTAGGAAATAAATTCACTTTCTCTGGGTACCCTGATGGAATTATTGTCTGATGACTGGCATGCCCATGAGGCCAAGAGGTTCTGTTACTGTGTTTTCCCCCATGGAGAATTTTAAAAATACAAAAATTCTTCATTCTTATTACTTTCAGAGAATATGATATAGCTACAGAACACAGATGGTCAAAAGCAAGCATGGGAGTTTAAGGAAGAGAGATAAGCCTCACCTAATATTTCTGAGCTTCAATCTCATTATTTTTAAAATGAAAGGGCTGAACCTCTAAAATCCATTGCAGCTGTAAATATGTGATCTTGTGAAATCTCCCTTACTGGCAAGTAGGTATAACTGCCCTTTCTATCTACCTATCTGTCTGTCTGTCTATCTATCTATCTATCTATCTATCTATCTATCTATCTATCTATCTATCTATCTATCTGTCTATCTATCTATCTCTATCTTTGCCTATTCATTTCTTTATCATTTATTTGTTTATTTATTCTTAATTGTTTGCAGGTTTGAGGTGGCAAGAGGGTCTGTGATTTTCCCTATGTAGGGAACTCCCTCTACCAATGAAAATAAACAACTATTCTGAAACCCACAACCTTAGAGAGTTGCCTGGAGAACTGGAGGTTAAGTGACTTGCTCAAGGTTTAAAATCCAGTATGTATCAGAGGATACTTGAACCCAGATCTTCCTGATTCTGAGACTTATCTTCTAATGCCACATTGCCTTTTAATGATTAGTGATTTTTAATGATCGTTTATCCATATGAGAGTAGAAGTAAGTGAAACTATGACTAAATATAATTTCTTACTTCCTAGGGTTGTCTCAATAAAACCATCTTGCTAAAATATGACAAATAATGCTCCTCAGAGGAGAAATATGACTATGCTCACTGGTTCTTGCTGAACCTTGTTATGTATTTCTCTGTGCATTATGACTCTGCTTAAAAAGCCTCCTCTAGGTGACAAAATTCAGTGCAGTGAAGGGTGAACTAAAGTGATAAATGTAGTCTCTGCAAGCACCAGCTACTCAGAGCCACCCCCAGCACTGAAATGACCCAGAGCACCAGTAGGTAGTGCAGAAACAAGCATCAAGGGGCTTTGATGTCGCTCTCCCTTTTCCTTTGCTTTTATCTTGTGTGGTAGCACAATGCTGCAGAATCAATCCTTCAGGCTGGAGATACAGGCTCATGAAAAACATAGGTAGATATTTTCAGGCTGTTAAAAAACCTGAGTAGTTACATAAGCCCTCAAAAGACAGTTCAGGCATAATCCTTAGCCATTCCCCATTCCCCCACCCACAGTCTGAACATTGAGTACAGTTATTTACGTGTATGATGGGCAGCTGTGCCTAGTAAGATCCTATTATTGTTGTGGAAAGTGCCTACTTGGAGTCAGAGGGTATGGGTTTTAGTCATGACTGACGCATATCAGCTATGTGAGAATAGGCAAATTGTTCCACCTCTATAAGCCAATGTTTTCCTGTGTATAAAATAAAGACAATAATAGTGCAGAATGGTGCAGACAATTAGTGCAGACTATGGGAAACAGGACTAAAGAACTATTTGTCATAACAGAAAGATATGTAAGTTTTAGCAGATGATATGATCATTATGAATCCATAGGGCAACACAGTGTTTCAATGGATTTGTGACTGCAGCAATGTGAGTATTCTCTCCAAAGATGCTGACTACAACTCGTACATGCCCTTTCATCCCATGTGACTTCCTTTCCCAAGACATTTCATAAATTCTTTCCAGAGGGTTAAACCATCCTGTTGGAAGTCTTCCTCTAGCGCTCATGATATTGTGTTGATAGCAGTAGGGACAATCAGACTATTTATATGTTAACCCTTGATCTCACCATGGGACCTGCCCACCTTCTCTTCCAATTGGACATATCCTCTGCAGTCCTTTTTGATATCTGCTGCCTATTCATACTCATGGTGTGCTTCTCCGAATAAATGCCTTTTGGGTGACTCGTAATCTTAATTCTTCGATATTTTAAGATAGTATGAAATACAAGTCAAAAAAAGACAACATGACCTTAAGGTTACATTAAAAAGTCTTGTTTACAGGATAAGAGAGGCTCTGAGCCTTCTGTTCTCTAACCTTGTCAGAGTCTATGTGCAGTACTGTGTTCAGTTCTCAGCGTATATTTTAGGAAGGGCCTTGACAAGTTGGAGGGCATCCAGAGAAGGATGCTGAGGATGGGGAAGAGACTGGAAACCATTTTAAACAAGGATTATTTGGAAGAACTGTAAGCTTTTAGCATGGAGAAGAGAAGCTCAGGTGAACAAAATAATTACGTTCAAACATTTGAAGGGCTGTCATGGGGAAGAGGGACAAGAATTGTTTTTGCTTGGATCAAAACAACAGAATGGGGAACACTGGGTGAAAATCTGAAAGTCATATTTTAATACATCATAAATCTCTAACAGAGCTTTCACAAAATAGAACATACGGCTTCAGGAAGGAGTAGCTTCCCAGTACTGAAGGTATTTAAACAGAGATTAGTTGTCCACTTGTTGATGATATTAGAGATGGTGTGGGTTGAATTAGGTGATATATAAGTTCTTTTCCATCTCTGAGTGTGTGATTTTATGTGTGTATGTGTGTGTATGTGTGTGTGTGACCTAACCCACAGAGTTATAAACCATAACAGATTCCAGAACTGTGAGAACTTAAATCATCTATAATATTGTTGATTTTGATGTTGCTGAGTTTCAATCATGTCCGACTCTCCATGACCCCATTTGGGGTTTTCTTGGCAAAGATACTGGAGTGGTTTGCCATTTCCTTCTCCAGCTTATTTTACAGATGATAATACAGATTCGGAGGAACTGAGGCAAACAGGGTTAAGTATCTTGCCCAGGATTATACAGCTAGTAGGTATTTGAGGATGAGTTTGAGCTCAGGTTCTCCTTCCTGACTCTGGAGCCAACATTCTATCTAGTATATAACCTCGCTGTTCTACATATAATATTAGGTAAGTGTAAGTTTATAATTTTCCTTATAATTTATATAACTGTCTTTTAATCATATAAATATGGTACAATGCTGTATACCTTATTATATGCCATATGTGACTAAGAGATAGAGAAAAGTAGGAGTGGCAATGTGTTGTGCAATTATGCTGAAATCACTGATTCTTCCATGCTATTAGTCAATCAACAGATTGATTGTGTCTACTCTGTGGCAGGCAGTATGCTAGGCATTAGGAATATGAGTATAAAAATGAAATAATTCCTACTTGCAAGAAATTTACAAAGAGAGAAATAAGTACATATAAAACATATATGTGTATATATGTATCATAAATTAAAGTGAATAAATGCAAGTATATAAAAACTAGTTAAATTTGAGGTTGTTCAGAAGGGAGAACACTACAGGTTGCAGGGAGGGCTCAGAAAAGGCATCATGGTGCTTGAACTGCATCTTGAAGGGGGAAAAAGATTCCACAAGGCAGGAGTACAGTCCAGGCATGTGAAACAGTCAATGACTAGGTAGGAAGGAGATTACTTCCAAGAACTCCTCAATATGCCACCCCTCAATTAGTGCTCTTGCAAACACTTGTATAACAGGCCTGTCTCTCAATTCTGAAACCACGCTGCTATTCAAATTTAATGTGGGGGCTAACAATTCCATAGAGGTCCCCATTCAGTTGAATTCTTTATCCAGGCACCCGACAGGAACCATACATTAATAAGTTAAATAATAGTGCTATTTAATTAGGACAAAACTTGTTGGTTCTGTTGTTGTTCAGTCATGTCAACACTTTGTGACCCTGTGGACCATATTAACTCTGAGGTTTTCTTGGCAAGAATACTAGTGGTTTGCCATTTCCTTTTACAGTAGGTTAAGGCAAACAGAGGTTAAGTGATTTGCTAAAGGTCACACAGCCAGTAAGTGTCTAAGGCTGGATTTGAACTGACTCCAGCCCTGGTGTTCTATCCACTGAACCACCTAGCTGCCTCTAAACTTACATCAGCAAACACTAACTCTTAATCTCTAGCCAATACTAAATTTAGAACCACTTTCACTGTATCTATTTTATTCCCTCCCTCCCTTCCCCAAATTGCACAAGTTCTATGGTCATGGTTTCTGACATCTTTCACACTACCATGTTCACAACTCACAGTCTATATCCCAACCCCCCAACTCACATATACCAGCCCCAGTATAGTTCCTTTGGATTCCAAACATTTGCTTCCCATTTGTATCCATTACTGCTTTACTGGGAGATGGGGAAGGAAAAAAGTCACAAAATGCCAGAGTGACATCTAATCCAATCTCCACCCCCAAAATAATATATCTTCCACAACACATCCTGCAAGTGCTCAACCAGACTTTGTTCGAAGGATTTTTAATAAGGAGAAATTCCATTGATTCCCAAGTATCCTATTCTACTTTGGGATAGCTTTAAATGGTTAGAAAGTTTCTTTTCTGATAAAACCTCAATCTGTTGCTCTCTAACCTCCATCCACTGCTCATAACTCTGCCCTACTCAGCCTCACAGCATCTGAATCCCCTCACATGATAGAGGAAAATTGGGTAAATTTAGATAGTGCTTATTTTTGAGGGACAATGTGTAATTGTGACTAGTGATCTAGCCTTGGAGTCGGGAAGACCTAGGTTAAAATCCTACCTCCTATACTTACTAGATATGTGAACATAAGCCACCCTAAGCCTTAGTTTTTTCATCTATAAAATACCTATGAAAATGTTGTCACAGTGTTGTTCTAAGGTTCCAATGAGATAATGTACTTAAAGTGTTTTGAAAGTATTAAAATACTGTATTAGGGTGAATTATTATTATTATTATTATTAAATAGTTAGAGGAATGGGGGACAAATTCCAATTCTAGGTAGTTGACATACTAAGTTGAGATTGTGAAAACCTGGCCAAAATAATTCTGAGCGGTATCATGTGGGCAGGCTTGAAGGGTATTGTTAGGAACAAGAAAGAGAAGCTGTGTAATTGAACACCTAAGAAAAGATTGGCAAAGGGCCCTCAAAAGGAAAATGACAAAGTTGGCCTTGATGCAAAAAACAATGGAGAATCAGTTCAATATACAAGTGGGGGCATAATATGGTACTTTGGCTGAAGTCTTCAGAGAGCAGGAGGTTATGTTCATTGCAAAGAATCAACTTAGAAGGCTGAGTTAGCTTAGAGAGTACATAACCTGGCTTACATATCTGGTGTGGCAAAAGAGAAGAGGCAAACAAATAACACCACCTATTCAAACAACACCCTAATTTATTAGTGTATCAGGCCTATATATTCACCCAAAACAGCATCACTGCTATGAATTGACCAGTCACTAACTAGTCAATAATTGAATGATTGACAGAATGGTTATCCCTTCAATAAAATGCTCCAAGTCAACAAGTTTCTGTAAATAGGGCTTGAGTTAATCAACAAGCATTTATCAAGTACCTGGCTATAGGCTCCAGTATAGTTAAAATCTAATGACATATAATGTCAAACGGGTGACCCTAGGTTCCCAAAACCTATGCCACAAGAGTACAAATTCTGGCAGGTCCTACAAAATACGTTATCTTGTACCATTTTCTTTTTTCTTTTAATGGGACTTGTGAATTCATTGATGGAAGGGGCTATCAGTAAGGAAACTCCCTCTACCGATACTGCTTTTAATTTATCATCTTAGAGAGTTGTCTGAGACAATGAGAGGTTACATGATTTGCCTATGGTTCCAACTTATGTATCAGTGGTGGGGCTTGACCCCAGATCTCCTTGATTCCAAAGCCAACTCTATCCACCATACTCTGCTGCTTCTTACTTTGAACAGAGTAGGAACTTAATAAACACCCCTTAAATAGGATTGGAGTATATATGTTATCTTAGGACCGGCCTTGCTAAGTCAAAGACTCATAACCAGATTGGCTGCCAAGTGATGAATTTTTCAGGCAGAGGTAGTCTCTAAGATGATGTACTAATGCAACAAAGGATTGATATATATATTTCAGTGAAGGAGGTACCCACAATGACTAATTCATAGACTCAAGAAATTACTAAAAGTATTCTATGACTCTATCATTTAAAACATAGATATCAGTATACAGCTGCCAGTCAGTAGATGGAGGAAGATGGTAAAAAGTAATACAAGGAAATCAGAAAGAATGTATTTTGGTTGTTTTGGGAATATCAATAGGCTTTTCATTGTTTGCAATTAAAAAAAAACTATCACTGCTGAGCATTTAGCACCACTGCTGTCCTGTTTCCAGTTTGAAACATCAGGGATAGAGCTCAGAAATGTGAATACCTCCATAGTTTCTCTCTCTCTCTGTCTCTCTCTCTCTCTCTCTCTCTCTCTCTCTCTCTCTCTCTCTCTCTCTGTCTCTCTCTCTCTCTTCCCTCCCACAGTCCATATACATGCCCATATGTATGTACATATATGCCTAGATATGCCTAGCTACACATATATGCCCACATTTGCCCACATGTATATACACATGCCCATATGTACACATATATGATATATATGCATATGTAGATGTGTGTATATATATGCATGTGCTTGTACATATATAAAGTGTGTATGTATGTATATATTATATATAAATACATGTATGCATGTATGTATATATGATGTTGGCGGTAAAAAAATTAAGAGGCCTCATCAGCTCTTGTAAATCTTACTACTTTGACAACAAAAAGAATAGAGAATAGATAAATGAATAATAGCTGCTTTCTAGTAAGCAACACTACTCAAATAGATAAATGAATAGATAGATCACAAACAAATAAATCAATGAATAGATAGGTAGATAGATAAATAAATTGATAGATAAATGACCTAGTCTTAGAATCTGCTCACAAATAATATGAGGAAATGTGTGCGGATTTTATACCAAGAGGCTTTCAATGTGGTTACATGGTAGAAAAAATTGTGTCATCAGTGAAAGATTAAAAAAAAATGAAAATAAGGTAGTCTGCATAAGCAGAATCCCTTCATTGAAGAGATCCAAGCATAACATAGAAGATCTAACAGCTATAAAAAGAAAACACTTTGACCACCCCGATTAAACCTCAAGGAGAATAAAATAGAAAGGGAAAGGACAGTATCCATTACCAGAATGGCAAAGAGTAAATTCCTTCTAAAGAGCAAAAGGGCACATAAGCCTGAGCCAGACTGCTGAACCAGCAATGTGGAAGGAGAAAGTAGAAAGCAGTGTGACTGAGTGGCTGCCCCAGGACCTGACAATCTAAAGAGACTCAAGCAGCTGAGGAAATAGGGTCATTAAGGGCCTTATTCCTAAAGCTTTCCAGTTGAGAAAAACTAATTACTAATTAGTGGAAATACCCAGGGACATGAGTTTAATTTGATGTTTGGTCAGTTCTGAGCTGAACTTTTCTGGTTTTTTTCTTCCCCTTCTTTGGTTTTTATTCATGTAGAGGGATAATAAGTCAATTGAATTCTGAATTTCTGTAGTCAAAACAGATTCTCCCTCTCCCCCCACTTTAGGTTGAAATGCCATTCTATATCAACTTTCATGTGGGGGGGTCACAAAAAGTCAATAATACAGCTATGTCAAGAAGTTCATTTCTATGAGTCAAGAATGAGCTTAGTACATGGTAGCTCTTCTTTCACTACTGCAAGAGAACTTCTGGGAACATCTCTAGATAGTTGGGGACAGAATTAGAAAGAGAAATACAGTGGGAAGAACACTGTTTCTAGAGTCAGAGGAACAAGATTTGAATCCTACCTCTGATGTGTGGGAACTCAGGCAAGACACTTCACCTCTCTAGGGTTTGGTTTCCTCACCTGCCAAATGAGGTCAGACTAGATCAAATCTGGAGTACCCATCTAGCTCTAGAACTATGATACTATGAGCCTATGCTATTTTGATTCCATCTTATTATGAAGGCTTGGCTATAAAAATCTTGAAACACAAGGATAAAATACCTTTAAAAAAAATTGAACCTGTGGTCTCATTGGCATAGGGAACTCCTGAAGAGGATATTCACTCCATCAAAGCAGATCATCCCTGGTACTTCAGCTTTAAGCACTGAGAAGTGACTTGCCCAGTCATATAACCAATATGTGTACTGACAGGGACCCAGCTTTTCCTGATTTAGAGGCTTTTATCTGCTCATAATACTGCTTGATTTTTAGATCCTTAGGTTTAAATCCAAAGGAGAGTAAAATCATAAGAGAAAGAACAATATGAATTATGCACCTGGTAGAGTTTCATCTGTGGAGGTAACCCTAGGTTCCTGAGGGCTGTGTCAATGAAAGAGAAGTTCTGGGGGATCCTGTGAAATCTTGAACAAATCAGCCTCTCAGCCTGTTAGACATTAAATGAGCAGGTTGAACTGGATATTTCTAAGGCTGCTTCATATTCACACTCAATCTATCTTATATCTAGCCAAGCTGGAAAGGCTTTAAGTATGGGCTGTATTCACAACCTAGATAAATCCAGAGAAGCTCATAAACAGAGGGCTGGCTGGTGGATGGCTCTATTTATTTATTTCTTTGTTCATTCATTCATTCATCTATTTCTTTTTTTTTTTTGCTCATTTATTTATTTTGGCACTGGTAACTCTTTAAACCACCAAATAAGGAAGGGGTTGCAATCTATATCTGTGAATGAAACAAGCAAATAAAATAATGGATTCTCAAATTTTGAAGTAATAATAGGTAGGTGAACAAAAACAATATGTGACTGGCAAATTTTTTTTATACTGCCAATTTTGGTCCCTAGAATTTCTCTGAAACAGCTTTAAAATAATTATCTCAGGCTCAATCTGAACAAATAACTGTGACAGACATTTAAGGAAAATTCTCTGAAGTTCATTTTAGATGCACTTACATTTTTTTGAATAATGCCAGAGTATTGTTCCAAAGAGAACTTGTTCACATATTTCTAACTGGGTGGCGAAAAAAGGTACAAGCTTGGGTACTAACCTAAAGAACTGTAGGAAAAAAAATAAAACAGGCAGTTATGACATGGTTTTGCAGACTTTTTTTTTTCTTAGCAGAAGAGCCCATTCGGAAGCCTCTTTGGAAACATTTATAATGCATTCCTATAGGTACCTTATGTGGCATTATGGCAGCTGGAGTCCTAAATTTTATCACTGATGGTCTACATTGACTAAGTATTTGGGGAAAACTTTGTAGTGTTGGAACATAATAAAAAGAATAATCTTTCTTACTGTGCTTCCAGTTGTAGAGCAATGGTTGCCAAAGGCAGCACTAGGTTGAAATACAAATGATTTTTTTAAAAAATCTTATGAAAAAAGACATCTCTTTTATTGGAGGGAACTTTCATTATCAATGAGAGAAATGACACATTTGGGTGTTTGAGTCCAGAACAAGGACAGGAATACTGTAATCCTCAATGGTCAGTCCACATTTGGAATACTGTATTCAGTTCTGGCCACCACATTTTTAGATGGACAATGAAAAGCTAGGGAATAATCAAATAAGAACTAGTATGCTAAAGGGATGGCAAACTATGTCTTACGATGACTGATTGAAGAAACTGGGTATTCTTGACCTGGAAAAAAGAGAAAGTGGGGATGGTATTTTAACTATTTTCAAGTATTTGAAGATATAGTATATTTGAGGTAGTTTAGACATTTTGTAGCTATAGAAAGGAGATCAATAAATAACAGAGGTTACAAAAAGGCAATTTAAAAAATATAATGTATAACTTTCTAACAGTTTTTTCAAGCAGGAACAAGCTATGTTGTGAAATAATAAGTATCCATCACTGGAAATAGGCAAAAAAGGTTGATTAACTACTTGTCAGAGATGCCATAAAAGGGATTTATATTTTAGGTTAGAGGTTAGACCATATGCCTGTAAGGTCAACTACATGATATTGTGATATTGTGATAATACAGGATTACAGAGAAGCAACATATTAAAGACAATATTAAATTCAATGACTTCTAGAAGAAATATGATGAAACCATTTTAAATCTATTTTAAAATCATAATTTTTTCTATTTAAATGTCATTTTAGAATGTTTTATTCTTTAAATATAAAAGCTTTAAAAAAAAAAAGAAATCCTTCCTAAGTAATTATTTTGCTGTACTTTTTTTTTCCCGCACCTGATCCTGTGCTCTAGTTGTTACTAAGGGAACTAGATGAAATGTTTTTAACCTGTAAACTTTATGATTATATTTAAATTTTGGTATAATAGAAACAAAAGACACTAGACCCACCTGAAAAAAGCAAAATAAATAAATAAATAAAATTGGGGGTGAAAAAAAAAAGCTCCCATTTCACTTTCTTTTTTTTTTCTTACATAAGAAGTATCCTGGTCTAGTTCTCTCAGAACAAGGCTGGTTACATCTCCCTTTCAGACTTTTAGGGGTAGCCCCTTGGGTTTGGGGTGTCTATCTACTGTTATTGGCTTGAACACATATTCTAGTAAGACTCCCCCCAATGTTAGCCACCAGTTACTAGCATACAGTTCCAATCAACCATTTAACATCAATTAGTTTTTACAAAGAGATATTTACTTTGAAGATAACATTAAAAAAAAGTACAAACATTTCATCAACTCCTATGGGAGCACACGCTCCCTTAAATCTCAGTCTCTGGGGAAGGTGGGTTTAAACTTGACACACTTTCTATGCAGCATTTGTCCCACCCATGAAGTTCACATCCAAATGTGGCATTTCTGATGGATGAGATCCTATTTCAGTTACAACTGACCTGCATTTTAAAAGTCGTTCTTGGGGATATCAGTGTTTAGGTGGCTGCAAAACTTTGTTTGGACTAAACTCCTAGATCCCTGCAGCTCAGGAGACATTGTCCTTTCAAAACTCTTTCTCTTTCTTTCTTTCTTCCTTCCTTCCTTGCTTCCTTCCTTTTTTCTTTTCTTCTTCTCTCCCTCTTCCCCTTATAGAAAAGGTTTTTTTAAGAGATCAAGAGAAATGAGAGGGGAAAATTCAACAATAATCAATCGATAAATCAAAAGATATGAGATATACAATGTTCCTTAAGCATGGCCCAATCACTTCTGCAAAGGTGGGGGAGGGGAGTGTCTTTTTATATATCACCATTGGGCGAAGCTTGTTCTCGATAATTTTGCAGTATTCATTTTTAAATGTAGTTTTACATTTACATTGTTGTTATTTTTTACATTGTCTCCTGGCTCTGAGTATTTCACTTTGCATCTATATAATCTTTCCTTGCTTCTTGGTATTCCTCATATTTGCTATTTGTTACATAACATTCATATACTTAGTTTCCAGCTTTTTGCTATCACAAAAAGTACTGCTGTTGGTGTGCCTGGTGCTTTTTTTGGGAGGGCAGAGGACAGTGTCAATGACTTCCTTAGGATATATGCTTAACAGTATACTCTCTGGTCAAAGAAAATGAGTATTTTAAGTATTCCCTTTGCATAACTCCAAATTCCTTTCTAGAATGGTTGTACCAATTCATAGTTCCATTAATAACATATTTGCCTGTCTTTCCACATCCCCTCCAAAACTGACTATTCCCATCTTTTGTTATCTTGGCCAGTTTACCAAGTATAAGATGAAACTTCACAGTTGTTTTAATTTGCATTTCTCTTATTATTAGTTATCTGGAGCATTCTTTCATATGATTGTCAACAGTTTGCAATTCTCCTTTTGACAACTGTTGTTCGTAGATTTTGGCCATATATCTGTTGGGGAAATGGCTTTTGGTTAATTGGTTCACTTGACTCCCACTTTATACAAGGCTGCAAGCATGAAGAGCTAAGCCACACTAACACGACTGTAGTTTCTTTGTTATTGTTTTAGCTGTGGAGGGAGAGAAAACATAAATTATAGAAAAGTGCCAGAGAGAAGACTGTCTTCCTTTTCTCCAGGGGAAGTTCTTCCACAGTGGACAGAGGAGCTAGAGAAGGAAAGAGAATGTTTACACAATGCCCAACTCAGGGCCATGTCACACATCAATGAAGGAGCTTTGACACGAAATCAAGCAAAGGAAAAGAACCAATTTTTCTCACTCTAGAGTATAAAGGGAAAAATGTTGAAAGTGTTGTTAAAAAAATCACAATAGGTAGGGATTAGTAATAAGATACATAAGCACACCTAACTGTTTATTTTCTTTAGAAGCTTGGCTTTCTTATTTCCTATTTTATTATTGTGTTTGTTGTTTGTGGTCTTAGATTAAAAAAAATACATTTTAAAGATTGCTAATGTGCCTTGGGGCAGCTACATGCTACACTGGATAGAGAGCTAGGGCTGAAATCAGGGAGACTCATCTTCTTGAGTTCAAATCTGATCTCAAACACTGACTAGCTTATGACATTGGGCAAATCACTTAACCCTGTTTGCTTCAACTCCTCATCTATAAAATGAGCTGGAGAAGGAAATGGCAAACCACTCCAATATCTTTGCCAAGAAAACCCCAAATAGGGTCACAAAGAGTAGGACATAACTAAAAAATGGCTGAATATATCTCTAGGAGGTAAATCATACCTGCAGTACAAGTCTACATATTTCAGACAATGAATCATGCTGGGTTTCATTGGTTCCATCATTAAATCATCAAGATGTGGGTATCAGGTATTTGGGGTAAAACCTAAAAAATCTCTAGAAATGAACTTGTAAATTGAAATTTATAAAGTGATAACAAAATTACTAGGAGAAATAGAAGAAAGTTTTAGTGTTGCTGAAAAACTTGTAAGAAGTAGGCACAGAGGAAGAACTTAATAGGTCAACTGATTAAGGTAATAATAACTTGCATTTATATAACACTTTATGACTAGAAAGCCTTTTGCATTATATTACATTATCTCATTTAATCCTGGTGAAAACTCCATGAAATATACAGGACAATTATCATTATTCTCATTTTACATATGAGGAAACTAATGCTCAGAGAGGTCTTGCACAAGATGACCGTAATTAGCCGAGCCAGGATTAAATCTCAATTTTCTGATTCCAAATATTGTGTTCTTTCCACTATGTCATGAATGAAATAAAGATTAGTTTAGGAGATCTGGGAACAACAAAGTAAATTATCAATTGCTACTATTTTGCATAAGAGTAGTCTTTAATTTTCAAGTAGATTTGCTTTTCTCTTCTAATATTTTCTTTTTTTCCCAAAATATTTTCTGTTTTCAATTACATGTAAAACTTTTTAAACATTGATTTTTTTAAAATGTTGAGTTTCAAATTCTCTCCTTCCCTCTCTTCTCCACTCCCTGAGATGGCAAGCAGTTTGACATAGCTTATACATGCAGTTGTGAAAAACATATTCCCATATTAGTCATGGAATGAAAGAAAACACAGACCCCCCCCAAAAAAAAAAACAAGAAAAAAATAAAGTAAAAAAAAGGTACGTTTTGATCTGCATTCAGACTCCATCAGTGCTTTCTCTGGAAATGGATAGCACTTTTCATCATGAGTTCTTCAGAATTGTCTTAGATCATTGTATTGCTGAGAATAGGTAAGTCATTCACAGCTGATCACCACACATTATTGCTGTTATTGTGTATAATGTGCTCCCGGTTCTGTTTCTTTCACTTTGCATCAGTTCATGTAAGTTTTTTCCAAATTTTGCTGAAAGAATCCTGCTCATTATTTCTTATAGCACAATAGTATTCTATCACAATCATAAACCACAACTTGTTCAGCCATTTGCCAATTGATAGGCATCCCCTTAACTTTCAATTCTTTGCCACCACAAAAAAAGAGGTGCTATAAATATTTTTGTGCATATAGGTTCCTTTCCCTTTTATGATCTCTTTAGTATACAGCCCTAGTAGTGGTATTGCTGGGTCAAAGGGTATGCACAATTTTATAGCCATTTGGGCATAGTTCCAAATTGCTTTCCAGAATGGTTGGATCAGTTCACAACTCCACCAGTAATGCATTACTGTCCCAATTTTCCCATATCCCCTCCAACATTTGTCATTTTCCTTTTCTATCATATTAGCCAGACTGAGAAATGTGAGGTGGTACCTCAGAGTTGTTTTAATTTGTATTTCTCTAATCAGCAGTGATTTAGAGCCTTTTTTTTGTAACTATAAATAGCTTTGATAACTTCACCTGAAAACTGCTTGTTCACATCCTTTAATCCCATATCAATTGAGAATGGTTCTTATTTTTTATAAATTTGACTCAGGTCTTTATGTATTTGAGAAATGAGGCCTTTAACCTGCTGTAAAATTTTGTCAAATTTCAGCTTTCTGTTCTAATATTTTCTATAAAATAGGGGGAAAGTAAGATATAAGGGGGGAAATTGCACTTGAAGTCTAAGGCACGTAATTGAATCTTGGTTCTGCTACTTAGTGACTGTATTTCACTGGGCAAGTCACTAATCTCTGTAATTCAGTTGCCTCATCTAAAAGATGAGAGGGTTGGACCCAAATTAAAGTGCCTTATAGTTCTATAACCTACAAATCCTATGGTCTGAATATAAATATAAAATTTAAAATATTTACTAAGGGTATTCCACGCTTGGATAAGATGGGGTTAAAATCACCATCCCCCCACCCTCTTAGCCTTGACATAATGATTAAGTGATAGTATGTCTCAATCAGTCAATAAATCAATTAGTCATTTGCTTTAGACTAACTGTAAAAAGTCCTTCAGCTAGAGTGAAACTGCTCAAGAATTATGATGTCCCAATAGACCAAGGAAACTTTGTCAAACTGAGAGGTTATCTATCAACTACTAAGCTAGTAAGAACCAGATTAATTCCAGAAATCTTAGCATGTAATTTTTCAGCAAAATCTTATAGAATGAACCACTTGGGATGGGGCAGGAGAGAGAAGGGTGGTGTCTTTAACCTTGTGTTTCTGATCCTTCCTGTCTCCTTTTCATAGGAAAAGGGTCTTAGCAAGTTTCCAAGGAGCATGTTCTATTTCCCATTCTCCAACTGGTGTCCTAGCAGTATCCTTAGCTCATCTAACAAGCAGAGTACACTTGAAGTCTAGGACAAAATGGTAGAAGATTCACCATGCTTAAGGGGAATCCCTGAATATTCAGCAAATAGAAGAAAAGAACTTCCATCAATCAGGAGCATTAAGTTACTTCTTTGCCATATGTGTTCTTGAGCCTACTTCCTCCTAGGGTCTGTATGTGGGAGAGTGTTTTTAAGAATGTTTTTTTTGGGGGGGAGGATGTTTTGAACCATTTTCCTTATTGAGCTCTCTTACTAAAAATGTACCTCTCTAAAAGGCCATCTCTAGTCATCCTGATCTATAATCTTGCACCGGACACAGATGGCTCTGGAGGAGAAAGTGAGCGGGGTGACTTTGCACAGCCCTCCTTCACTTAAATCCAATTCTCTTGCAAGTCATGGCATCATCTTCCTGCAGTCAAGGTCCTCTTTGAGAATGAAGAATAAACAACTGAGGCTGACTGACTTAAGTGATTCTCAGTGGATGATGTTGGCTGGAGAGGGGGACATATCCATAGGGGCTTATGCTGATGGCATGAGAGAATCATTCCTGAACCCTCAGGAGTACCCCTGGAACTTTGAGGGGAAAATGCAGCTAAATTTTGAGGCTCAGCTTGTCAGCAGAAGTGACAATTGCATTTTGAGAGGTTATGTGGACTACATAATGTATATTGACTTTAAAGAAATCTGTTATTTTTCTTTCACAGTAGCAGCCTCCTTTTGTCATGTACAATGAGGCTAATACATAATGTTGATAAGAGTTTTATAAGCTTATTTGGCAACAAAGGCTTATTGATTTATTAGAATTACACAGAATGTTTTCCTTCTCCCGTAGAATGAGAAAGTATTCTTGTTCTCATGATGGCCCTGCAAGGCATTTGCTGCTTCCAAATCAGTTGTCAAGTACTAGAAAACATGAAAAAATATAAGTGACAAAAAATATTATCTGTACATTACAGTATATTCCTGGTTGGAATATTTTGGAAATAATTGTTATACAACATTATGGAGTTTACAGGCCTAAATTTCAGTCTAAATTTAGCCTACAATGAAATACAGAACCAAATTTACAATCTTTCTCTACATAAAATCTAGCCTCCTTATTTGGATATTTGGGGATAGATAGATAGATATACATATATGTGCATACCAATATATGTTGTCACTTTATTTCTAAAAATAATTAATAATTAGGCCCATTTCAAAAAAGTCTAGGCCCTTTTCCATGTGATACACACGGGAGATTAAAGTGGATATGACAAATTTGTTTTTCAGCTTTTGTACATTTGTTAAACTTTAAAATGTAGTACCTCATGGTATTGGTGTACAATTTTGCCATGCCAGTTCCATAGTCACAGCCCCACAGTTCTAAGAAACAATAGTTTATGAGCTCTGACATTTCATGGGCCTATGGGGATACTTATAAAATACCTAGTTCTATTTGTGAAAGTGAGCTGAATATTTTACTGTTATCTTGCATTACTATTTGGTTAGATGTGAAGACTATCTCTAGGGATTTCAAAGAGAGAGAAAAAATGTTTTCCCCTTCATAGTAAGTAGTGAAAATAAGCATACATTTCTTATAGCAATAAATTGTAAATGATTTTAAAGGCCAACTCAAGTCGCATGCAATAACCATACAGACATTAGAAATAGCGAGGGTTGGGAGAGAGAATGGAATCAGTATTCTTCTCCAGTTATTCTAATAGAGTGGCATCCATCAGGTGTAATACTTACAGTATTATTAATTATCCCAGGACTCTACCTCAGACCAAGCCTTCTAAAAAATCTTTCTTGAACCGTATGGTAAAGGATTATTAGCATCCCAAGGACAGATTTCACAAAAGATAAGGAAAAGAACACTGGTATATGAAATAGGGTCTATAGTTCATTGCAATATTCACTTTTTTCATATATTTTCCAAGAACTTTTTGCTTATTGGTAGAGTTATAGATGCTCTCTATTGGCATCTTGTACCAAACTATTCTAAATAGCGTATAATTCTCATTTCCTCACTACCTGCCTACAGTGAGTCTTGAGAGGTTATGAGACTAATCAACTTCATGAGAATATGTAGATTTACTCCAATATAATAAAAGCCTTATAGTGTACAGCCCTCTCGAGTCACTGTCACCTAGTGGTTCTGGAATGCCTGGAAGTATATTAAAAATCTCTTTTTTGGTTTCTCTAGCAACATTAAGAAATAGTATTTCTCTGCTCCAAGAAGCCCTAATCAAAATCCTTAGAAAAACTATTTGGAAAGGTGGGTAATAAGTCTAGAACAAAAAGAGTTTTTTAGGGAAATAGATTAAAGGTAGCACCCAACTTTTTTTTAAAGAATAACTCCTATTTACATCTTTGCCACCCCATCCAGTTGGAGTTGATTGGAACCATGAATCACCCTTTTCCAATGTGAAAGGATATTGATATCTGTATTAGGGAGGAGTGTCCTTTGTTTCCAGGAGTGAAGGGAATGGTCCAACAGGAAATGGGATTGTTATTCAATTGTTTTGCACTGTTTATTCCAAACTATATTTGAATATATTGTGATCTTTTAATTTTTCAAGATTCTCATAAATGTTAGCTCAAGACTACCTAGGATAGACAGTCATGTGGAAGGCTACAGGGAATTATGCCATTTTGGACATACGTTAGCCTAAAAACTCAGTGTATGGTATTAATATTTATATATTTTTCTAAAACACATGAGTGTTACCAACTCAGGTTTTCATCTTAGATTATAGATGGGGACATAACATATCTCCTTCAAATTGCTGTTATTTCCAGTGTCTCCATTTTTTGAAAGGAGGAAATATCAGTCATTTTCCAAGGTTATTATATAAAGATTGATAATATTTAGTAAGTACTTCCAAATATAACACACACACACACATATAAACACCAGACAGTAATAGAAGGTAGCAGCCTGTTACTTTTAAATACAAGATTTAGCAGAAACTTATTACACCCTTTAAAATTTCACAGAATCAACTTCCTAGGCTTAAATTATAATTTAAAAAAAAAGATCTGGAAGGAAGAAATGAATAGTTCTTGTAGGATATACATAAATTTTCTTAATAGAGCAATTCTCCTTTCAACAAAAAGAAAACATACTCTATTCAGTAAAAACTTTTCAGAAAAGTTTAGAATCACAAAATGTTATAGCCAGAAGGTATTTCAGCTCCCTATTACCTCTATGGGCAACTATAAAATCTTCTATTTGGTGTTTAAATCCCTTCACAACCTGGCCCTGTCTACCTTTCTACCTTATTGCAGATCAGTTCTATTCACAACTCTACAACCAAGTTAGTTTGGCACTCTCTTATCTCTGCACTTTTGTATTAACTATCCCCCATGTCCCCACTTTCAAATCTTAGAATCCCTAATTTCTTTCAGGACTCAGCTCAAGTTTCACTTTCTTTTGTTGTTGTTTTGACTTTTTATTCTAAATTTAACAAATACCAAATAAAATGAGCATTTCCATATACCTAGCAGTACAGAATAAAGAGATTGTACCTAAAACTGTGAATCCCTTCTATGTATAGCTTTCTTGTCTTTTAAAATATATAATAAAACCAACCTGTAGTTTTCAAAGATGCCCAGCTTGTCTGTCTTCCTCCTTCTCCTCCTCCTCCTCCTCCTCCTCCTCCTCCTCCTCCTCCTCCTCCTCCTCCTCCTCCTCCTCCTCCTCCTCCTCCTCCTCCTCCTCCTCCTCTCTCTCCTCCTTCTTCTTCTTCTTCTTCTTCTTCTTCTTCTTCTTCTTCTTCTTCTTCTTCTTCTTCTTCTTCTTCTTCTCCCTATGCTTCTATTCTTCCCACTTACTCCCCATTTGGGAAAGAAAGAAAGACAGAAAGAGAAACATACCCATTGGTAACAAATAGGCATACTGGTGCAAGATAAATTCTTACATTGGTTCTGTTTGAAAGAGTTTGTATCATTATGCATTTTAAGTTCATCACCATTCTTTCAGGAGGTAAGTAGCATATTTATATCAGTCCTCTGAAATCATTGTTGTTCACTACATAGATCAGAGTTCATAATTCTTTCAAAATTGTTCATATTTATCATAATTAGGAGAATTTTTTCATATTCTTGTTGATAGCACAGATTTTTCTTTGAAATCTCCCTGTATATATCCTTTAAGTATTTTTTAGCAAATGCCTCCTATTCTTATAATTTGAATCACTTCCTTATATATCTTACAAACGACATTTATTAGAGAAACTGATTTTCTGAGTTACCTGTTTCTAATTTTAACATCATTGGTTTTGTTGTGCAGAAACTTAAATTTTGTGTAATCATGATTGTTTATTTTTCTTCTGTGATCCTCTCTATTCCTTGATTAGTCATGAGCTCTTTTCTTATTCATAATTGTGAAAGGTAGTTTTTTCCTTCTAATTTATTTATGATGTGACCTTTGGAATCTGTCACATATCCATTTGGGGCTAAGTTCTACCTTCTACATCAAGCTTTTCATAATTCCACCAGCTCCTAGTACTATACCCCTCCCCAAATCTTCCCCTCCAACCAATATCTCTTAGTATCAGTTTTGTATAGACCTTTAACATATTGTCTCCCCAACAGAATGTGAGTTGTTTGAAGGTAGGGAGTATTTCGCTTTTTGTCTGTATATCTTTTTTGTTACTGCTCAATTCTTTCTCAGTCATGTTCAACTCTTCATGACCCTATTAGGGTCTTCTTGGCAAGGATGCTGGAATGGTTTGCCATTTCCTTCCCCAGCTTATTTTACAAATGAAGAAACTGAGGCAAACAGGGTTAAGTGACCTGCCAAGAGACACACAGTTAATAAGTGTCTGAGGCCAGATTTGAACTCAGGAAGATGAGTCTTTCTGACTCCAGGCCTGGCACTCTATCCATGCACCACCGAGCCACCCATTTGTATCCCTAGGAGCTGTTATAATATGTGGTACACACTTAATCACTTGTTGATTAGGAGATTGATTTAGTCTAATTTCACAAATGAGGAAATTGTGCACCAGAAAAGTGAAATGATATAGCCAAAGTCACTCAGTAAGTGGCCTGAATCCAGGGTGCCTGACTCCAAGTTCAATATCCTACCTATATGTCTCTCAGCAACTCCACCTCTATGCCTCACTGTTACATAGATATGATGGGCATGTGGGTTGTCATATAGTAATGTAGTCATATAACCACACAGATAATCTCCAGTGTAGATAGATCTCTCTCTTTCAAAGAATACCAACAACTTTAAATGTTATTCTTGTCCCCTTCAACCAACATTGTAATGTGTTTCTCACTGCACTGAGACCATTCAGTGTTAGTGGCTATACTGTAAATTTTTGTGAGCAAATGTTTAGTTATGCTCATCTCCAGTTGGCTTTACTGGGCTAGTAATGTTAGAAAGATGGATGTCTGCAGCATGCTAAAGAAATTAGTGTGGAGTGAGTTAAAGGAGAGTGAGCCAGAAAATGAAGTTCAAGGACATATAAATGAACAACATATGCTGCATGTTTCTAGGTGTTTCTAGCTAGGAAGGCCAGGAAGAATTAGGGCCCCTGTACATTTGAATATGGCCACTGGGGCTATGGCAGAGCTCTAGGCTTGGGGAGGGTGTAGGTGAACATAATAATAAACCAATGAGTCATTCAAGCAGGAGAATAGGAGCAAAGAATGGCAAAAAATGTACACTGATGCAACCACACTGATAGCACAGAATTCATTCCCTTTTGTAAAATGAGGAAATTGGGCTAGCCCAGGTTAACTTGGGTTTTTTTTACCTTTTTTAAACTTGTTTTTTTAAAAAATTTTTGTAATTTAAAAAATATAATTGGTTTCCATTGTAATCCTGTATATTTTATTTTATGCCTTTAAAAATATTATTCTGAAGCATTCTGAGGGCAGCTAGAGAGTGCAGTGGATAGAGCACTGGGCTTAGGATCAGGAAGACTCATCTTCCGGAGTTTAAATCTGGCCTCAGACATAGCTCGCTGTGTGATTCTGTTCAAGTTACTTAGCCCTGTTTGCCTCAGTTTCCTCATCTGTAAAATGAGCAGGAAATGGCAAACTACTCCAGTATCTTTGCCAAGAAAACCCCAAATGGGGTCATGAATTCAGACAAAGATAGGCAGACAAAAAGCGAAATTCTACCTACCCTCAAGTAATTCACATTCTGTGGGGGCAGACAACATGTTAAAAGGTCTATACAAAACTGTTACTACAGGATCTTGGTTGGAGAGGGAGTTGGGGGCAGGTGGGAAAGGAGACGTAAGCAGTACTAGATATCTAATTATCCTGTGCCCTAAAAACTGACTGTATTTCTGGGTTCGGCTCTTCTGAATCACCTCCTACCTTGGGTGGAAAAGTAGCGTGCCCCCACTCTCAACATGCCATGTGATCTGACACTTTGTAAATGCAAAGAAGTAGTGCCAGCAGAGACCTCATACTATTATCAATAGGTCAGGTCTTCCATTCAAACTAAATGCCACAGATAGTGATGAGACATTTTCTAACTCAGGGAAGAATAAATTGTATTTGGAGGTGGGGATGTTAGGAGGAAAATATTTTTTCCCCTTGCCTTGCTTTGTACAACCAAGAGAGCTCTCTATTAATAGACTCAGAGAAAAGATGAATCTGTTGATTGTCTAGTTAAGTGTCTATATTGTGGTATAATACAAAATATACAACACAGAGTCAGAATGCTGTTGTTGGTGGTGTTTAGACTCTTTGTGACCCCACGTGGGGTTTTCTTGGCAAAGTTACTGGAGTGGTTTACCATTTCCTTCTATGACACATTTTACAGATGAGGAAATGGAAGCAAACAGGGTTAAGTGACTTGCCCAGGGTCACACAGCTAGTAATTATTTCAGGCCAGATTTGAACTCAGGAAGATGAGTTTTCTGAACTCCAGGCCCAGAACTCTATCCACTGTGCCACTTACCTGCCCTTAGAGTCAGAGTGCTTGGGGTTCTAATCTTGTCTCCACTGCTTATTGCTTATATGACTTTGGGTAAGTCCATTAATTTTTCTGAGCCTCCTCATCCTGATACGTAAAATAAGGATATTCTACATGGCCTCTAAATTTCTTTCCTCTAAATCTTATGATTTCATGACATAACAAATTCAATTTAAAACACTGATGATTTCTATGTAACCAATATAAACATCTAAGGAAGCCAGGTAGTACAGTAGATAGAGCACCAGGCCCAGAGTCAGGAAGATATGAGTTCAAATCTCTGACTTACTAGCTGTGTGACTTTGGGCAAGTCACTAATCTTGTTTGCCTCAGTTCCTTACCTGTAAAATGAGCTGGAGAAGGAAATGGCAAACTGCTCCAGTATCTTTGCCAAGAAAACCCCAAATGATGTCATGAAGAGTGGGGCACTATTGAAATGCCTCAACAAAAAGAAGCCAGTAAAATTGCATGTACATAAATTTCTCCATTAAGAGAAATTGGGGAACACTTAATACTGATTTGGGGATGATACCCAGATGATGAATTTTAAAGTATTTCCAGGGAAAACACTTTTTTGTCACTTAGTTGTTGGAATTTTTTATGCCTTTCTTCCAAGCAGTGAAGATGAGTTTTACTAAATGTTTATACAACTCTATCACTGCTAAGCAGATAAGAGGATTCACCTAAAGAATAAGCAGCTGAAAAGGATGCTGCGACTCAAGTTGTATTTACCTCAAATTGAACAGTGAAGTGTTACTAAAGATAGAAATGTTGCTATAGAAATGCATGGCTAAAAATTTACTTCTTCCTAATAGTGAAACATTCTTCTCTTTTTAAAAAAAAAAATCTGACATGGAAGTGTCACTGCACTATCAGCGAGTATTTCACAGGGGCCTTTCACATAGCTCGCTCCTCAGTTTCTTTCTTGTCTGTGACAAACCTGTGGCATTATTAAAGTTTCTCTTTCCCTGGCCTAACGATAACAGATCCTGTAGCCTTCTAAAAAAGAAAGGAGCACCAGGTGAAGACAGCCCTGCCATCAGAGATCTGGTGTTTCAAAGTGAACCTGTCATGAATTCTGAACAGAGCTCAAATGAAATCATTCCCTGATTACATAAGCCAGTGCTCAGCTAGCACGAATACTTAACTGTGCTCAATGGGGCTTAAATATTTTGAAAGCCATTTATCTTCCTATTCAAAATACATTGTCAGCTTGTTCTAAGAAGTAAACTTGCTACTGAGATGAATTTCAGGCCTTAAAGAAAAAGTGTCCTTCTAACCTTAAGAGAATCCATCCAAACTAAGAGAAGTGGGTTTGTTTTCCTCTGTTGAATGACTAAGGTAATCAGAAAATCTTCACAATTAAAATGAAAAGATAAATTTCACATCAAATTTTTTCATAGTTGGTTTTAAAAGGTTATCCTTGTGACAAGGCATAAACTCAGTAATTAACAAGAGAAATACAATGAATTTTTATTTATTTGGAATCCAAACAGAGAACTCAAACACCTGGGGGTTTCCCCCCATAGGAGGAAGCTAGTTAAAGGAGACATTGCCACGTGAGTCCAAAATCCAATTGAAAGCCAAGTCTTGGAAAGGAGTGTGATTCCATCCAATTTTACATTTAAGAGAAAGTTGAGTGACATATCCAGGTCTGAGAGTTAGGATTCAGGATTCATATGCTTCTCTCCTAATTCTTTGTCTAGTGTTCTCTTTACTATCCCATGTTGTTATTCATTTGTGCTCAATTCTTCATGACCCCACTTAGGGCTTTCTTGGCAAAGATAAAGGAGTGATTTGCTATTTCCTTCTCTAGCTCATTTTACAGACAAGGAAACTGAGGCAAACAGGGTTAAGTGACTTACCAAGGGTTACACAACAAGTTAAGTGTCCAAGGCCAGATCCGAACTAAGGAAGATGAATCTTCCTGACTTAAAGCCCAGTGTTCTATCCACTGTACCACCTAGCTGCCTTTACAACCTCATGCTTTTTTTTTTTCCTACTGGTAGCACTAAAGGAGACAAGACAGGAGAAAGGGAAATATGCTAAGGAAGAACAAAAGAAACAGGATCTCAGGAGAACAAAACAACAGTGCTGCCTAAGGGACAATGGCCAGTTTTGATGGTAATACTGAGGTTGAAACAGTGTTGTATGATGGTCTGGAATGGGCTCCCTCCTCATGTGTCTTGTAGAATATCTACAAAGCCCAACTTGGTGCCACCTCCTAAGAGACACCTTGCTAATCCTTCCTCACCCTCCTGTCCGGTGTTAGTGCTCACTTTTCTTCTTTAAATTAATGCATATGATATTGCATATGTTTACATTTTCTTATCTGTGTACATGTTGCATCTACCACCACCCCCTCCCCTAGTAAAACTTAAGCTCCTTAAGGTCAAGAACTCTTTCTTTTTTGTCTTTATATTTCCAGTGCCCAGCAAAGCACCTTGCACACGATATGTACTTAATGTATATTTGTTCACTTGAATGCAGTTTAATTGGTATCTTATTCTTACAAGTCTTCAGAGAAATTATATTGGCTAAAGCATCATAGATCTATATCTCAAAGAGAATTTAGAGGCCATCTAATCCAATCCCTTCACTTTAAAGATAAGGAAACTGAAATCAGGAGAGATTAAGTTACAGGCAAAAGTGGGGCAAAGGTGGTGTTCCAACCCAGGTTTTGGGTCTCCAAGTTCAGAGTTCTTTCCCCTGTACCCTATGTATCTGTCTCTTACATGTCCAATTAGGATCACATTAGGCATACCCATTTGAGGCATATTTATTAGACAGAAAAATAAAGAAACTGATTAACATCTATTTGACATTCTTGGAAAATATTAAGAATGTTAACATCTACTGTGATTCATATACATCGAGAAGCATCTGGTACTTCAGTGGTGCCCGTATGTTTTTGTTGTTGTGTTTTGGTGTAGTTGGTCTTGCCCCTCTCTACATGGGGCATCTAGGTGGTATAGTGGATACAGTTCTGGAGTCAGAAAGACTCTTTTTCCTGAGTTCAAATCTGGCCTCAGACACTTACTAGCTATGCGATCCTGGGCAAGTTATTTTACCCCATTTGCATCAGTTCCTCATTTGTAAAATGAGCTGGGGAAGGAAATAGCAAACCAGTCCAATACCTATGCCAAGAAAACCCCAAAATAGGTCAGGAGGAGTTGGACACAACTGAACAACAACAATATGCCTCACTATTATGGAAACTGATGAAAATGTACCAACTGAATTTTTATGCTACCAATGAATAGACTGAAAACTGCTGGGTGTGTAGTCATAAAAGCTACTGGAAAAAAATCTAATCACAGATGTTATAACAGATGTTTAGCAAATGTTAATGGTTTAGCTGTTCTAATGATAAAATATTCTTTGCTTAAATAAAGGTCAATAACACAAAGCAGGCACATTCACATTTTTAAGAGTCCTAGCTATAGCGCTATATTTCCACCAGGCTAGAATCAATAACTCCTCAAGTTAAGAAAAATTATTTAGAAAAGTAATTAGCAAAACTGCTGCATGGTTTGTTACACGGATAATAATTGGATGAGTTTTGTGTGATTGAGAAGAAGGGCCCAGAGAGTATTCCTGGAGCAAAAGGATTCCAAAGTCAACAAAAAGTATGGAGATGATTCTGTGATTATATCATAAAATGTTAGGGCTGGAGAGTAAATGTTTTACAACTGGCTCTATAAAAAAAAAAGTACACTTGACAATTTTAAGTTTAATCTATATTATTAGCATTTTCTCATCATTATCTGAAGTCTAGAAGATCAATAAAAATAATCAAGTCCTGATTTGTAATTTTTGCCAGGTTCTGACGTATAAATTCTCCCAATGGAAATTTAGCAATCAATTCTCCTGAACTCTTTTAGGCTGGCACCAGTGCTTCCCTGCCTTGATCTCACTTTCCTAAATCACAGATTTAGAGTTAGAAGAGAACTACCCTGTGCAGGACTTGACTCAGGCCAGTCCTCTGGTAGTTTAAGTTCGTATTGAGACACAGTAAGATTCTTGAAGGTCAGTTAATGGTTAACTAGAGGAGCTTTACTTAACCATGGCAGGAGAAGCAGATTCAACAAGGTTAGGCATTGAGAACCCCTTGAATTGCTCTGGTCCTGAAAGTCAAGCATTTGAAAGCCTCTACAATTCCTAGTGGTTGCATGTATTCAGACAAATAGGAAATGATACTAATAGTCTGAGCTCTTGGTCCTCTGGACCAACCAAGATTTGAGGAATGTTTCAATTAATATCTTTCAAGGAAAAACTGGCCTAAGATTCATGGAGAGTAAGGGTTAGGATATTGAGTCTACCATAGGTACACAGAGGCCATTGAATCCCACCATCTCATTTTATAGATGAGTAATAGTCACAGAGAGGTTAAATGACTTGACCAAAGTCACACAGCTTTTGAATCCAGGTCTTCCTGACTCCAAGTCAGCAGTCAATTATATCACGTTGTCTCTTTAAACACTGAGTCCCAGAATTTGGCTTGCTGGAAACTCCCTCTCCCCCGCCCCCACCTTATTGGTTTCTAGCTGCAACCATCTCTAGCATATCGTTGTTGCTGTTGCTGACCTGTTCTGACTCTCTGTGACTTTACCTAGGGTTTTCTTGGCAGAACGGTTAGCCATTTCCTTCTCCAGCTCATTTTTACAAATAAGGAACTGAGACAAACGGGGTTAAGTGACTTGCCCAGGGTCACATAGCTAATAAGGCCAAGTTTAAACTCAGGAAGATGAGTCATCCTGACTCCAGGCAGAGCACTCTATCCACTGTGCCACCTAGCTGGCCTCCAGCACAGAGGAGGCACCATATAAATGTTTTTCCCCTTTCTTTTCCCTTCTCTGTCTCTGTATTGTTTGAAGAATGAGTTCTCCAAGAAATGTTTAACTTGTTAAATGAAAACTATACATATATATACATACATATATACATATGCCTAGGTCTATCTATCGATATATCTAGATATATCTCAATCTTTATCTTTCTATCTATCAACTATATCCCCCTTCTTTAGGTGTTTTAAAGGACTCTATCACTAAGCATTACAGAGAAACATTGCAGGGCGTAGGGTTATAGAAACAATCAAAGAGGACATTTACAAAGTGTAGAACAATGGTTTCAGTCTGTTCCCATCTTCTATTTACACTGACAGGGAATTAGGTTTTGCTCCTTCTTATTTCCTTTTCCCTTTGTTTGGCTGACCTCTGCATCTAATAGACCTTGCCCTCAGAAAACTGGCTTGCTGCCTAGATTGGATACGAGCTCATTTCTCAGTGTCTACTAATGGATTTGGTTTGGCAAAACTATAGGTACCTCATTCTTTTTTTCCCCAATTTTAAAAAATATTTTAATTTAAAGTTTTAAGTTCAAAATTCTGTCCCTCCATACCTCCCTTCCTCTCCCCTCTCCCTGAGATGGTAAACAATCAGATAGAGGTTATTCATGTGAAATCATGGAAAACATTTCCATATTAGTCATTTTGTATAAGACTCAAATAAAAGAAAAAAATGAAAGGAAGGAAGGAAGGAAGGAAGGAAGGAAGGAAGGAAGGAAGGAAGGAAGGAAGGAAGGAAGGAAGGAAAGAAGGAAGGAAGGAAGGAAGAAAACGAAAAATAGCATGCTTCAGTCTGTATTCAATAAATATCAGTTCTTCCTTTGGAGGCAGATAGTATGCTTCATCATTACTCCTTTGGGATTGTCTTGGATTATTGTATTGCTGAGAATAGCTAAGTCATTCATACTTCTTCATTGAACAATATTGCTGTTACTGTGTACAATGTTCTGTGGTTCTGTTCATTTCACTATGCATCAGTTCACATAAGTCTTTCCAAGTTTTTCTGAAATCATCTTCCTCATTTCTTATAGCACAATAATATTCCATTACAATCATATATACAGCTTGCTTAACCATTCCCCAACTGATAGACATCCTTTTGATTTCCAATTCTTAGCCACCACAAAAAAGAACTGCTATAAATATTAAATATTTTTGTACAAATAGATTCTTTTCCTTTTTTTTTTTTTGGATGTCTTTGGGATATAGATCTAGCTGTGCTGTTGCTGGATCAAAAGGTATGCACAGTTTCACAGCCCTTTGGGCATAGTTCCAAATTGCTTTCCAGAATGGTTGGAACAGTTCACAGCTCCACCAACAATGCATTACTGTCCCAGTTTTCCACACCCCCTCCAACATCCAACATTTTCTGTTTTTGTCATATTAGCCACTCTGATTAGTGTGAAGTAATACCTCAGGAGTCGTTTTAATTTGCATTTCTCTGATCAATAGTGATTTAGAGGATTTTTTTTCATATGATTATAGCTAGCTTTGATTTCTTTGTCTGAAAACTGCCTGTTCATATCCTTTGACCATTTATCAACTGAGGGATGACTTGTATCTTTGTAAATTTGACTCAGTTCACATATATTTGAGAAATTAGGCCTTTATCAAGGCCTTGTTGCTAATTTCCCCCCAGTTTTCTGTTTTCCTTATAATTTTGGTTGCATTGGTTTTGTTTGTACAAAAACTTTTAAATTTCACACAATCAAAATTATCTGTTTTATATTTTGTAATGCTTTCTCTGTCTTCTTTAGTCCTAAATCCTTCCCTTATCCATAAATCTGACATAAACTATTCTATGCTCTCTTAATTTGCTTACCTCATTCTTTTTAGAACCTGCTTCCCTGCTCCTTAGCTTGGGGTAGGAGACTTCCTAGTACTGAGTCACCTTTCTATATGTACTCCCCTTTTCCTTTCCAGTGTTCTAAGAAGTGCTCCCACCTTTATATTTTCCTCTAACTAGAAACCTCTACCGTTTTCTGGCTGTGGGCCTAGAAGAAAACCTTGTCTTTGTTCCTCCTGATTCCCTCAACTAGAAAGATTCTTCTCTTTCTGGTCTCCACAAAATGTCTCTTCTTGGGCTTTCAGCCACAAGAAGTTTATAGTTATTTCCTTTTTTTTTTTTTAATACTGAAGCTCTGGTCTTAAATGCTGTCTTTCGTCTCTGACCTGATCTCTTAGTCTCACTTGATCTGAAGATATTCCCCAGCTGCTTGTACATCTGACCCTGCCTTTACTTTGGAAGCTGGTTTTTTCTACTCTTTGTCACAGAGGACAATCTGAGCCCTTTCTGTCATAACGTTATATCTCTGTGGTAACTTCATGGTCTCTGCCACTCTGATCTCTTCCGAGCCTGGCTTCGGCATTTTGTTTCCACCAAAAGTTGCCTGTATAAGCTTAACTTTTTTTCATGTTCAAAACTTGGTCTTGTTAATGGCTCTTCCATAAAATTTCATTTTCTTTATTCACCTAGTTCCTGGCTTATAGGAAGGGTGGGGATATAAACAAATTTTTAAAGGCATGTCTTGTGGTCCTTCTCTCTACTCACACAGCTGGCCCTCTGGTGCAGCACCTCATCACTGCCTCAAGTCTCTCCCCATTCCAATCCATCATATACTCAATTGCCAAAGTGATTTTTGTAAAGTGTTGGTCTGATTGACAAATCATTCCAGTGGCTTCCTATTACCTCCAAGATAAAATTTTAAAACCCTCTTTTTGGCTTTTAAAGTCCTTTCAACTTGGCCTCTTCCTGCCTTCCCATTCTTCTTATATTTTGTTCCCCTCTCTTTACACTTTACGATATTAACATGTCCTCTCGCTATTCTTCACACATGACTCCATGCCTTTCATAGGCTTTACTCCATGACTAGAGCTCTCCCTCTTCACTTATTCCTCTTGGCTTCCTTTAAGACAGCTCAAATTCAACTTACAGTTCAGTACACATACACATGCATACCACCACCACCCTGTACGGCTAGTGCCTGCTCTGAGATTACCTTGCATTTTCACTGGATAGATAGATAGCTATAGACACTTCCACGTTTTCTCTCCCATTAAAAGGTGAGCTCTTTGAGGCCAAGGACCTTGTTTTTACTTTTTTTTTTTTAATATCCCTAGCATTTAGCACAGTGCCTGGCAAATTGTGAGCACTTAATAAATGTTTATTGACTGACTAATTTCTTGCTCCATCCACGTCTAAATTTCATAATGAACCCTTACTTTCTAAACTCTAGGTTGTACTCATGGAAGGATGGATGGATGGATAGGTGAATTGGATCAATTCAAACATTCAGTAAATAATATCAGTCACTTCTACCACCAAAGCAAGGTCTCTGAATCATATACTATGGCATTTCATTTTATAGGTAAGATCCAGAAAAAGTAAATGACCAAAATATCAATAAAGCCACAAAACTAAAAAGGCCTCCGCAGGTCTCTTGTGTACATATTTACATTTAAATCACCCAAAAAACAAATGGTTGTTCTTCCACTGAGCCTTCTCCTCATTCTTTTCCTGAGTTAATCATTCTTGCAGTCAAGGTGTGGTTTCTTATGATTAAATAACTTTCTTGCTGCAGTTTAAGAGTTTATTTTTCCTTGTCAGAAAGGAAAAATACCTACATTTTTAAATTAAGAACTCTATTTTATTAACTATAAGCTATTTTTTCTAATTTACCTAGGTTTCTTTGAATTGTGCGCCTATCTTGTAAGGGGGAAACCACTTTCCTCTGTATCATCAATGGATCCCATCCTCCCACCACAGAGGTCTTTGATGACTGTTTTAAACATCTGACCCCAACCTCCTAAGGTTAAAATGGATCCATTAAGAGTGCATATTAATGAGTGCATGGCATATTGAAATAACCGGGGAGACCTTACAACTAACAAGTCTCTCAGAAACCCAAAAGCCCATTACTAAGGCCAGTTGAGATCTTGCTAGATCTTTTTTAGCATAGTTTTTGAGTCTCAGTGTAGACCCTAAGCTTGAGGGATATAAGCTAAGAAACCAAAGGCCCAGTTTTGTATCAACACCAGAAATGACAATGCTTCTCTGAAGAGAAAACGTTCCATTAGCATATAAACTCCTTGAAGAACTGTACTATGTATCCCCAGTCCTTAACAACATGTTTGTACATGTATAGTAAATGCTTTGTGGGTCAAAGTATGTTAGCACTGTGATTAGAGAAATGATCAGTACTCTTGCTGATGCTAGTGGTAGATAAGTTGAGCACAGAGTCATAGAAATTAGACCAGCAAGGGCAGCTGCATAACCCTATACAACCATTGTGACAACATATAGTTGTTTTTTGCCAGGGGTTTAAGGAGGAAGAAGTATTATTACCAGTTGCTGCCATATTCAACACTTCTGCATGATCTGGCTTTCTAAAGGAGAATGTTTTATCTCATTTAACTGTTGATCTGTCAGCAGGGAAGCATCCAGCAGGTGAATGAATGAATGAATGAAAAGGCCTTTATTAAACATTTATTATGTGCCAAGTACTGTGCTAATCACAGTAGACACAAAGAGAAAAAGTAAGATAGTCCCTGCTCTCAAATAACTCTCCTTCTAATTGGAGGATACAATACATAATAGAAAACTCAGCTGTGGGGTAGATGGCAAGGCCCATTCCTTAGATTAAGTGGGTAGATCAGATGACATTTCCCAGGGATCTGGAGGCCATTGAGGCAGGACAAATGATAAAGCCTGGGAGCACTTTAGAGGTCATGGAAGGACAGATATTATCTCACTGAAGGGAGCAGAGTTGGTGACTCTCTTATTATATAATCTGTTTAAGTAGTCAGATTGCCTAGATAGGGGAAAAGGAGTGATGCAAAGTGAGCAAAGAGAATGCAAGAAGCTAAGGCACTGCCTAGTGCCTTAGTGGTGGTGGGGCTTCCTTCTTCTCACCCAACTAGCCAGATGGGGTTTGGAACATGTGTTGTATATACCTCAATGGGCATTTGACATCCTGTGGCATCTTTCAACAGTAGTCCAAGGCAGGTGAGATGGTCAATTTTCTGTGAAGGGCTAATTTTGTGATTAAAAAAAGGACATTATCAAACAGCCACGATTGATTTCTGATATGAAATTTGTTTTGAGATTCTGCCCCCATATGTTTGAGAGCCCAGATGTAACAGTATAAGAATAAACTGGGATCTTTCAGAGTTTATTGTAGGGAGTGAGGAAATAATGAGGGGTTTTCATAATGTAATGCCAGCTGTCTAAACCACAAAACCTATAAAATCTATGTATTCATTAAATAGCCATTCATTCAATAAACATTTAGTGAGCCTTCCTAAGTACAAAGCAAAGTAGGCACTCAAAAGATGAACTAAGGTGGTAACAGGAAAAGAGAGGGAACCAGTGCAACAGATATTATGCAATGCTTTTTCCTGTTGAACAAAAAGTAGTCCTCTAATTATTGTTTAGGTCCCCAGGGGCTTTGCTGGCAAAAGACAGTAGTTGGAAATGAAGGTTTATGATGGGTAGAAAGTAAGGGAAGAGATGGGGACTCTAGCAATGGTACTTCCACAACCTGATTAAACTAAGGTCTGGTAAGGTGAACATACAAAGCTTAAAAGGGATCCAGCAGCTCAAGGGATCTGGGGATGTGGCTCTTAAGAGAAAGAAGAGCGCCCACAGCTAGACTGTGCATTCAGCTATGTGATACCATAAGATGAATATTGTACTTAGAGTCAAGAAGATCTGAATGCGAATCCTGCCTCAGACATTTACTATGTTTGTTGAGTTGTCTTGAATAGACCCTCTCTGTGACTCAGTTTCCTCATACATAAAATGAGGGGTTGGTTCATTGGCTTCTAAGGTATTTTCCAGGTCTAAATCTCATACTATTATTCTACAGGTCTGAGAGGAAGTGGATGGGAGATCCAGAAGAGGCATCTGAAGGAGCTCTGATAGTAACTTTGACAGCATCAGTTCTCAGGGTTCAGGGGTGACTCATTGCAGTGGGAGTAGCTTCAATGGCAGAGGAAATACAGTACTATCAGGGGTAAAAGAAGAATATCAGTTGTTATCCTTTCCACTAGAACTAGAAATACTAGCTATAGTAAAAAGCAAGAAAACTAAATTGAAAGAATAAGTATTGGTAAAGAAGCAGCAAAGTTATCCATTTTTGCAGATAATATGATGGTATATTAAAGAACTCTAAAGAATCAACTAAAAACTAATTGAAATTGCAGGATATAAAACAAATCCACACAGATCATCATTTCTATGTAATACAAATAAACCCCAACAGGAAAAGAGAGAAAGGGAAATTCCATTTAAAATAATGTGCTGTTGTTGTTGTTCAGTCATTTCAGTCATGTTTGACTCTTCGTGATCTCATTGTGGGTTGGCAAAGGTACTGGGGTGGTTTGCCATTTCCTTCTCCAGCTCATTTTATAAATGAGGAAACTGAGGCAAACAGGGTTAAGTGACTTGCCCAGGGTTACATAGCTAGTAAGTGTCTGAGGCTGAATTTGAACTCAGGACTTCCTGACTTCAGGCTCAGGGCTATGAGTTGAATTGGTTCGCCAAGGGGTCAAGAAAGGGAAAATAGTAGAGAGTGGCTAATGCAGAAGATGTGGCTTGGAAGAGAATTGAGTAGTCAAGTGATTGGAGGTTTCCGTGTGGATAAAGAGTAAGGTTTTGTAAGTCAAGGCAGAGGGAGAGGTGAAAAGCCAATATATTATGGTTAGAAAAGGGTATTTGGAATTCTTGAGCATTTGTGAGTGATGGCAAGATCAAGGGTATGACCATCTTTGTGTATGGTTGAGGTAGGGTGGAGGAACAGCTCATAGGAAGTGAGCAGATTGAGGAACTGAATGGTTACAGAGTTTGAGGGAGAGTCAATATGTATGTTGTAGCCTCCTAGTGTTAGGGCAGGACTTGAGGAGGAGAGGAAAAACTGTGAGCCATGTACCAAACTCGTTAAGGAAGGAACAGAAATGGAGGGAGTGTGGAGAGGAGGGAGGCAGTATTTGTAAACAACAGCTATCAGGATATTGATTGGGTGGTAGAAATGAATTTCATGAACCTCAAAGGAGGAGAAGTTACTGAGTGATGGAAGAAGGGGGAGAACCTGTAAGTGACAATGGAGAGTAAGGGGTATTCCAATCCCCCTGATTGGACCGGTGAGCTAAGGGATATGAATAATGGTACAGCCAATACTGAAAAGGGTGGCCAAGGAAGCCGCATCATCTGAGTGGAGCCAGGTTGCAGTGATAGCTAGGAGACAGAGGGAGTGGGAGAGGAAAAGATTTAGGATGGCAGAAAATTTGTTGCCTATGGAACAGAAGTTATGCGGGGCACAATGGAAGGGCTGGGTGATGTGTTGTTGAAACTTTGGGTTGTGAGGGTTGAGTGGGATGGGAATGAGGTTTGGATGATGACCTACAGGGGTTCAAAACCACTGGGATATGAAGAGTATGTGTGAAAAAGGAAGACACAAAGGAGGCTGGAGAATGGGCTGAAGGCAAGTGCAGTATGAAATAGAAAGCAGATAGATGGGAGCCCCCATTTCAATACTTCTCTTCCCTCTGAAGGCTGCAGATTAGGCAGCAAATGGGCATAGCAGGGCTTGGGAATTGAACCTGCATGGCAGGAGAAAGAAGTCATATTTCCCATCAGCTTTCCTCTTCCTCTTCCTGCAGGAAATAGGTGCAGCAGAAGAGAAAAAGCCCAAGGTTAAAGGGAAGGCTCCTTCTCTTTGCACTAGAAATTCTCCACATCCAAGTTGGGGGATCAGATTGGCAGTAGGAAGCAGAAGTTGTCTTATGCTGGCACAGATGAATATGGTTGCTTTGGGGAAAATAGAAGACACCTGGCCCAGCTCTTTGTAACCTTCCCTTAGGGGACATACTGTGCCCAGGAGGAGATGAAAGGGACACCTGAGGAAGCAGGAGATAAAGTTGTAGCAGAAAGTGGTAGACTCCCTGCAAAGGGAAAATTCCTTTGGGGCAGATGGAAGATGCTTGACCTGGCCACCTGCTGCCTTCCTTCAAGGGACACACTGAGCCTGGCAGGAGATAGAAGGCACAAGGTCCACGGTCAGAGGAATGCTTTTTTTCTGAATGTATACCTTCCCACTTCCCTACCAGGCAGCTATGCCTGGTAATAAAGAATAAAAAAAAGTGGGAGGAAAACATTTCGGCAAAACCAGCTCATATACAATATTCTCCTCACAGACCCAACTTTTGCAGAGAAGGAAGAGAGGTACATTTTCTCAATTTTTCTTCAGGGCCAGACTTCTTGGTCTAGAAATTATAATTATATGGCATTTAATTGTTGGGGATTTTTCACCCAGTATATATTGTTGTAGACACTGTGTAAAGTTTTCTTGATTCTATATACTTTACTTTGAATCAGTTCAAAGTGAAGTAACATTCCACCATTCTTCTCCCAATTAGATTTCTTTTTTTAATAAATTTATTTATTTTCAATTTTCAATATTTACTTCCACAAGATTTTGAGTTCCAAATTTTCACCCCATCTCACCCCTCCCCCCACCCCAAGATGGCATGCATTCTGGATATCCCTTCCCCTAGTCTGTCCTCTCTTCTATCTCTCCCCCCTTCTCTTATCCCCTTCCCCTTCTATTTTCCTGTAGGGCAGGATAGACTTCTGTACCCCATTTCCGGTATTTCTTATTTCCCAGTAGCATGTGAAAACATTTTTTAAAAAATATATGTTTTTAAAACTTTAGGTTTCAAATCTTCTCCCTTCCTCCCTCCCACCCACCCTCATTGAAAAGGCAAGCAACTCAATATAGGTTATACATGTGCAGTTATGCAAAACACTTCCATAGTAGACATGCTGTGAAAAACTAACTCTATTTCCCTTACTCCTATCCTGCCCTCCCATTTATTCTATTCTTTCTTTTGACCCTGTCCCTCTTCATAATTATTTGCTTCTGATTACCCCCTTTCCCAATCTTCCTTCTTCTCTATCATCCCCCTGTTCTCTTGTCGCCTTCTCCCCCTATTTTCCCATAGGGTAAGACAGATTTCCATACCCAATTGAATGTGTATGTTATTCCCTCCTTAAACCAAATCCTATAGAATAAGATTCACTCATTCCCTCTCATCTTCCCCCATTTCCCCTCCACTGTAAGAGCATTTTCTTTTCTGGTTTGTTTTTTGTGAGATAATTTACCCCATTCTATCTCTCCCTTTCTTTTTCTCCAAATATAATCCTCTCTAATCCCTTAATTTTATTCTCCAGATATGACCCCTTAATCTTCAACTCACCCTGTGCCCTCTATCTATCTATCTATCTACCTATACATACACATAATTTTTTTCCTCCAACTACCCTAATACTGACAAAGGTCTTATGAGTTATGAATATCATCTTTCCATGCAGGAATGTAAACAGTTCAAACTTAATAAGTCTCTTATGATTTCTCTTTCCTGTTCACCTTTTCATGTTCCACTTGAGTCAAATTTTCTATTCAGCTCTGGTCTTTTCATCAAGAATGCTTGAAAGTCCTCTACTTCACTGAATGACCATTTTTTCCCCTGAAGGATTGTACTCAGTTTTGCTGGGTAGGTGATTCTTGGTTGTAATCCTATCTCCTTTGCCCTCCACAATATTATATTCCATGCCCTGAAGTCCTTTAATGTAGAAGCTGCTAAATCTTGTGTTATCCTGATTGTGTTTCCACAGTACTTGAATTGTTTCTTTCTGGCAGCTTGTAATATTTTCTCCTTGACCTAGGAACTCTGGAATTTGGCTACAATATTCTGAGGAGTTTTCCTTTGGGGGATCTCTTTCAGAAGGAGCTCTGTGGATACTTTCAATTTCTATTTTGCCCTCTGCTTCTAATATATCAGGGCAGTTTTCCTTGATAATTTCTTGAAAGAGGATGTCTAGGCTCTTTTTTTGATCATGGCTTTCAGATACTCCAATAATTTTTAAATTCTCTCTCCTGGATCTATTTTCCAGGTCAGTTGTTTTTCAATGAGATATTTCACATTCTTTTCTATTTTTTCATTCTTTTGGATTTGTTTTACAGTATCTTGATTTCTCATAAAGTCACTAGCCTCCAATTTCTCTATTCTAATTTTTAAAGAAGTATTTTCTTCAGCAATCTTTTGGACTTCCTTTTCCATTTGGCCAATTTTTCTTTTTAGGGCATTCTTCTCCTCATTGGCTTTTTGGACCTCTTTTGCCATTTGGGTTAGGCTATTTTTTGAGGTGTTATTTTCTTCAGTATTTTTTGGGGTCTCCTTTAGCAAGCTGTTGACTTGTTTTTCATGATTTTCTTGCATCACTCTCATTTCTCTTCCCAGTTTTTCCTCTCCTTCTCTTACTTGCTTCTCAAAATCCCTTTTGAGCTCTTCCAAGGCCTGGGACTGATCCATATTTTTCTTGGAGGCTTTGGATGTAGGAGCTCTGACTTTGTTGTCTTCTTCTGTTTGTATATTTTGATCTTCTTTGTCACCAAGGTAAGATAATATAGTCTGACTCTTTTTGTACTGCTTGCTCATAATCCTGGCCAATTACCTGAGTTTTTAACTCTTTGTTGAGGTAAGAGTCTGCTTCCAATGTGGAGAATGTACTGTCCCAAGCTTTTGGGGGGTTTATATAGCTGTTTTCAGAGATATTTCTAGGGACCCATAAATTTTCAGTTCTTGCAAGGTGGTATGATAAGGGGCGAGGTGTTTATTCCGTTTTTGGCCTGTGCTGTGGTCTATTAGTCACTGCAAGCACTCCTTTCTGCCCTGGAACTGTGAGGAAGGTTTGCTGTCCGCAGCCACCACAAGCTCCACCATGCCAGTGCTCTTCCTCACCCCAAGTCCCCTGTCCAGAACTGTGACCCAGATCCAAGCACGGGCAAAGCACTGGCAAAGAGATCCCTGAAATGCCTCTCTGATCAGCCACTTGATTCCCCCTTAGTCTGTGGGGCAGAAGCTTGGGAAGCAGCTACCCACCCCAGGGCCATGCTCTTGGGTAATGGAGCTGAGACCCCACCTTCCTCTCTCAGCACCACAGAAACAGACTTTTCCCACTGACCTTCTAAGTTGTCTTTGACATTCATGGATTGAGGAGTCTGGAAACCACCACAGCTGCCCGAGATTCAGTCCTCTGAGGCCTGCTCCAGGTTTGCTGTGGCCTGCACACCCATGCCGCACTGCGCTCCGCTTCCAGACTGGGGAGATATACCTTTCTGATCAATCATCCGTGCTGTCTTGGGCTGGAAATTTGTTTCACTCTGTCTTTTTGTGGGTTAAGCTGCCTTAGAATTTGTTTAGAGCCATTTTTATAGGTATTTTGAGGGGTTTGGGGGAGAGCTCAAGCAAGTTGCTGCTTTCACTCTGACAACTTGGCTCCACCCCCCCCAATTAGATTTCTTGAAAGTAGCAGCTGTACTGAATCTATCTTTATGGGCCTATTGCTTAGTATATGACCTTGAACAAAAAAGTATAGAGAGGTTGATCAGTGTAACAGATATCAGGGATGGAGAACCTGTGGCCTCAAGGCCACATATGGCCCTCTAGGTCCTCAAGTGCAGCCCTTTGACTGAATCTGAGCTTCACAGAACAAATCCCTTTAATAAAAGGGTCTGTTCTGTAAAACTTGGATTTGGTCGAAAGGCTGCACCCAAGGACCTGGAAGACCACATGTGGCCTCAATGCTGCAGGTTCCCCACCTCTGGTTGGTACACAGAATATAGATGTAAATGCATCTAGTAGCCTTGAATTTAAGAAACACAAACACCCTGGCTACTGGGATAAAGATGCAATATTTAACAAAAAATCTACTTGGAAAATTGAACAGCAGCATGGAAGAAATGACATTTAGAATACCAAACACCTTATACCAAGGTAAGCTGCAAACGTATATTTGACCTAAATCTAAAAAGTCACATCATAAACAAATTAGAGAAACCTAGGAAAATTTATACCTAAGCAAGGGATAAAACAGATGACCTAAGATGAAGTGGATAATTTTGATTATATAAAATTTTAAAGTTTTTCATAAACAAACCCAATAAGGTTAATATTAAAAGGGAAACAATTCATGGGGGGAAATATTTGTAGCAAGTTTCTCTGATAAAGTTCTCATTTCCAAGACATATAAGGAAGTGATTCAGATTTATAAGAATAAGATAAATAGTCTAAGGATATGAATGGGCAGTTCTCAAGGGAAGGAACCCAAGCCTTCTAGAGGGAAAAAAATGATCCAAGATACTACTAATTAGAGCAGTGCAAATTAAAGCAAGTCTGAGATTCTACTTCACATTCATCAGATTGGCAAAGATGACAAAAAATGAAAATGATAAATGTGGAAGGAGCAATGGGAAAACAGGCATTTTGATGCACTACTTGTGGACAACTATTGGGTTGTAAATGGGTACAACTATGCTGGAAAGCAGTCTGCAGTAATACAAAGTTACCAAGCAATGCGTGGATTTTGACCCAGGTATATTGCTGCTAGGACTACACCCTAAAAAGACCAAAGAAATAGGAAAAGGTCCTATGTGTGCAAAAATATTTGCTGGAGCTCTTTTTGAAATGGAAAAAAAAATAACCTGGAAACTAAAGGGTTGATGAATGGCTAAATAAATTACGATATATGAATATGATGGAATACTATTGTGAAATGAGGAAATGGATGATTTCAAAGAGACATGGAAAGATTTATATGAACAGAGAGAATAAAATGAGCAGGACCAGAAAATGTACTCAAATATCATATTAATTAAAATTTAAAATTAAAAATGTATACAACTGTAAAGAAAAACAACTTTGAAAGCTATAAGAACTATGATCGATACAATGATTATCCATAATTCCAGAGGAGGAAGGATAAAGCATACTTCCACCTCTTCCCCACGCGATGATAGATTTACAGAATAAATAACACACACACACACACGTATAAAACCATTGAGAGAATTAATTTTGTTTGACTATGAATATTTGTTGGGAGGAATTTGTTTTCCTTTTCTCTGTTTTTAATGGGGTAGGAGGTGGAGTGAGAGAAAATAGATTTCTGTTATTTAAGGAACAATTAAAATGGAGAGAGAGAACCACAGATGTGATCTGTGAATGTTTCCAATGTAAAAACAAAACACATGAATAAAACTTTAAAAAAAAAAGAGCAATGCACACAAGCTTTGATTTGCATGGGAAGAAGTTAGGACAGTGGCTTTGGGGATTGAGTTTTGGTAGTGACATCCCTAGCATAAGGAATGCCAGACAGGGAGCTAGTGACAAGGAAAATAATTATATCTGCAGTAGTTCCTAGGATAAGGAATAGACGTGTAAGAGGAGGTGGGTCAGGAGTTTCTGTTGCAGTGGGATAATAGCTCCACTGAATCTACAGGCCATTCTTCAGTCAGGAGTTTGGGAATCTTGGTTATTAAAATAAGGCCTGCCTATTGCATAGTCACGGCCTTATTTCTACATAAGGAAGTTAATATAACGCAGACTTCATCAAGGCAAGGACTGTATCTTAAATAAACTTTGTTATCTAAATACCACTCCTACAACAGTACCAAGCACAGAACTCTGAACAAATTGTACTTAAGCATTTGCTGAATGAAGGAATGCAAATACATCTTATTATTTAACTTTACAAATGGATATATATTTTAAGATTCCTTCTTCTGCATGTCACACATCTAGTTGACTATTTCTGGTAAAGTTTCTTAGGAAACATGTACCCAAGGATTCAGTGAATGTGTCTATTTGATGCCAAAAATAAAGGTGATTCAATCACAGAGAATTCTATGTGTGAGGGTGAGGGAATTGGAGGGAGGAAATCTATTCAAACCACCCACATGGCATCAAACATAACAAAAGGAAATATGCGACTGCATTTTTTTTACTTTTGTTGTAGTTGTGCTGGTGCATAATGTTTTGTTTTGTTTTATATTCTATCAAATGGGGTAGTATATTATAATAGACACAGTGCTTGGCTTAGAACACTTGGATTTATATTATCCTTTGATATCTACTACTTATATGACCTTAGATAAATCATTTAACCTCAGTGGACCTCAGGCAACTCCTTAGTTTTCATCATAGCAAGTCATACATAGGTTATAACTATGATGGAATAAATTCCTGAGGTAGGAGTTCCTCTTATTAATATATTTGCATATCTTACTATCCTAACTATCCCTGGAAAGTTAACCAACTTTCATAACTAGATGAGGATAAAAGGCTTTGCTATGCTCAACATTGACTCTGAATTCTGAAATGAGATTGAAATGTCACTTACCAACTTTTAGGTCTGAAGGAAGGTGAATATTTAAATTTTCCAAAGGCTAGACACTTATTTTGATTCCATCTGGAATTATCTCTGTCCCTCTACTCACCTTTTAAATTTATGTCCATTCTAGAATCCATGAAATCTTCCCATTCCCCTTGGTTGGGTGAGCATGTACCTTTCTGATGTACTTATTATGTATTATTGACTAGGCAGTCAGTCAACAATCATTTATTAAGCACCAACTATGTACCAGGCCCAGTATTTACTATATAGTATCAGAGCAATAAAAGCTATGAGTGCCAGAGACTACGGCCATTTGTGTGAATTTAAATGTTTCAAAACTAGAGGAGGCACTTCAACTTGTAATTTTAGGATGAAGGTTTGGATTCAGTCAAAAGGCCAAACTTGGGGAAGTTAATAAAAGGATTTGTTCTGTAAAACTTGGACTCAGTCAAATGGCCGCATCCAAGGACTTAGAAGGCCACACGAGACCTCAAGTAGTGTAAAATAATATTGATTAATATGGCTGACATATAGCATAGTTTCCCTATTTTCCTCCTTTGATTAAATCTATTTTAGTTTTAACTTTCTCTGATATCATGATTACTCCTCCCGTTTTTTTCCCTAATAAATTCTACTCCTGATCTTAATTTTATGTTAGTATGTATCTCTTATTTCCTATCCCTCCTGACTCCTCCACCTTACTTCTACTTGCTACTTTGCCTTACAATTACTTAACCAACCCCGCCAAGATCCCTCCTTATTCCTCTCCTTCCCACACTTTCCCCTCGATGTCTTATTTCTATCTGAATTCAGAAGACTTTTATAGCCTTCCATACATACATGCATGCATATATATGTATATACACATGTATGTATTGTTCCCTCTTTATCCCATTCCCATTAATCTAGACACCCTTCTATACCCCACCTTTATCCTATTCCTTCAGCCCCTTATTTCTTATAAATTGGAAGACTTTTATTGCCTTCTAAACGTATATATTGTTCTCTCTTTGACCCAGATCTGATGTGAATAGGTTCCCTCTAAAAATCCTTCCCTTTTCTTCTCCCCACTTCCTATCCCCTTAGCCTTTTATTTCTTTCTGAATTTAGAAGACTTTTATACCCTTCTGGATATAGATATAGTTGATATCTATATCTATTACATATATGTATATATTGTTCGTTCTTTAACCCATTCCTAATGACAGTAGGGCTCCAGAACTACCAACTCCTTCTCCCCCATCTAATTCCTCTATGTCAGTTCTTCCTCTCACATCTTCTTTTTATGTTTACTCTTTTTACCTTTTCCTGTTCAGTATTACTTTTTCAAATCACATCACACTCTGCTCTACCCCAGTCCTCCTTTTGAACTACCCAATTACCAATGACAATCTTAGACATACAGATTACGTTTCCTCATATAAAAAGTAAACAGTCTGTTCTTATTGAGCCCCTTGTAATCACTTTGATGTTTACCTTATATTTCTCTCCCATCTTGTATGTCAAATTTTCTATTGCAATGAAATCCTGAAAGTCTGGCAATTCATTGAATATTCTTTTTTGTCGTTGCTATTCAGGATCGTGCTTAACTTTGCTAGGTTTGATATTTTCAGTCGCCAACCCAGTTCTTTTGCTCTTTTTTTTCCCTTTTTTAAAATTTAATTAATTTATTTTGATTTATCAACAATCACTTCCATATGCTTTTGAGTTGAAAATGTTTCTCCCCCTTCCTCCCCCCCCCTCCCCAAGACGGTGCACAATCTGATATAGGCTTTACATTTACATACCCATTAAACACATTTTCACATTAGTGAAGTTGTAAGTAAAAATTAAAACCAATAGGAGGAACCATCAGAAAGATGAAACAAAACTCAACAGAAGGTAAAAATAAGTGAGCATTCGACTTCCATAGTTCTTTCTTTGGATGTGGACAGCATTTTCCATCTCGAGGCCTCTGGAGATGTCTTAGATCCTCATAATGCTGAGAAGGGTTCAGTTTAACAATCTTAGTCATTGCATAACATGGCTGTTATTGTGTACAAAGTCCTCTTGGTTCTGCTCACTTCACTCAGCATCAGACCATATAAGTCTTTCCAGGTTTTTCTGAAGTCAGCCTGTTCATCATTTCTTATAGCACAATAGTATTCCATTACATTCATATACCACAACTTGCTCAGCCATTCCCCAATTGATGGGCATCCTCTCAATTTCCAATTCTTTGCCACCACAAAAAGAGCTGCTATGAATATTTTTGCACATGTGGGGTCCTTTTCCCATTTGTTTGATCTCTTTGGGATATAGCCCTAGAAGTGCTATTGCTGGATCAAAGGGTATGCACATTTTTGTAGCCCTTTGGGCATAGTTCCAAATTGTTCTCCAAAATGGTTGGATCATTTCACAACTCCACCAACAATGTATTAGTGTTCCAATTTTCCCACATCTTCTCCAACATTTATCATTTTCCTGTTTTGTCATGTTGGCCAATCTGATAGGTGTGATGTGGTATCTCAGAGTTGTTTTGATTTGCATTTCTCTAATCAATAACATTTAGAGCATTTTTTCATATGACTATAGATGGCTTTAATTTCTTCATCTGAGAACTGTCTGTTCATATCCTTTGACCATTTATCAATTGGGGAATGGCTTGTGTTCTTATAAATTTGTCTTAATTCTCTATATATTTTAGAAATGAGGCCTTTATCAGAGAGACTGGTTGTAAAAATTCTTTCCCAATTTTCTACCTTCCTTCTAATCTTAGTTGCATTGGCTTTGTTTGTGCAAAAACTTTTCAATTTAATGTAATCAAAATTATCCATTTTGCTTTTCATAATGTTCTCTATCTCCTGTTTGGTCATGAATTCTTCTGTTCTCCATAGATCTGATAGGTAAACTATTCCTTGTTCTCCCAGTTTACTTATGGTATCAGCCTTTATATCTAAGTCATGAACCCATTTTGACTTTATTTTGGTATATGGTGTGAGATTTGGGTCTATGCCTAGTTTCTGCCATACTCTTTTCCAGTTTTCCCCAGCAGTTTTTTTTTCAAAGAGTGGGTTCTTATCCCAGAAGCTGGGGTCTTTGGGTTTATCAAATAATAGATTACTATAGTCATTGACTACTATGTCTTGCATATTTAACCTATTCCACTGATCTACCACTCTGTTTCATAGCCAGTACCAAGCAGTTTTGATGGTTGCTGCTTTTTAATACAATTTAAGATCTGGAATTGCTAGGCCACCTTCCCCTGCATTTCTTTTCATTAGTTCCTTTGATATTCTGGACCTTTTGTTTTTCCAAATGAATCTTGTTATTTTTTTTTCTAACTCTATAAAATAATTTTTGGTAGATTGGTTGGCACTGAATAAGTAAATTAGCTTAGGTAGGATTGTCATTTTTATTATATTAGCTTGGCCTACCCATGAGCAACTGATGTTTTTCCAATTATTTAGATCTGATTTTATTTGTGTGAAAAGTGTTTTGTAATTGTGTTCATAGAGTTCCTGGGTTTGTTTCGGTAGGTAGACTCCTAAATATTTTATAATGTCTACAGTAAGTTTAAATGGGATTTCTCTTTCTATCTCTTGCTGTTGGGCTTTGTTGGTAATATATAGAAATGCTGATGATTTATGTGGGTTTATTTTATAGCCTGCAACTTTGCTAAAGTTGTTTATTATTTCAAGTAGTTTTTTACTTGATTCTCTAGGATTCTCTAAGTATATCATCATGTCATCTGCAAAGAGTGATAGCTTTGTTTCTTCTTTGCCTATTCTAATGCCTTCAATTTCTTTTTTTTCTTATTGCTAAAGCTAAATTTCCAGTACAATATTGAATAACAGTGGTGATAATGGACATCCTTGTTTCACCCCGATCTTATTGGAAATGCTTCTAGCCTGTCCCCATTACATATAATGCTTGCTGAAGGTTTTAGATATATGCTATTTATTATTTTAAGGAAGACTCCATTTATACCTATGCTTTCTAGTGTTTTTAATAGGAATGGGTGTTGTATTTTATCAAAAGCTTTTTCTGCATCTATTGAGATGATCATGTGGTTTCTGTTGGTTTTGTTGTTGATATGCTCAATGATGCTGATAGTTTTCCTAATATTGAACCAACCCTGCATTCCTGGCATAAATCCTACCTGGTCATAGTGTATTATTCTTGTGATAAGTTGCTGTAATCTACTTGCTATATTTTGTTTAAAATTTTTGCATCTATATTCATTAGAGAAATTGGTCTATAATTTTCTTTCTCTATTTTGACTCTACCTGGTTTAGGTATCAACACCATATTTGTATCATAAAAAGAATTTGGTAAGACTCCTTCTTCACCCATTTTCCCAAATAGTCTATATAGTATTGGAAGTAATTGTTCTTTAAATGTTTGATAGAATTCGCATATAAATCCATCTGGCCCTGGAGATTTTTTCCTAGGGAGTTCATCAATGGCTTGTTCAATTTCTTTTTCTGAGATGGGGTTATTTAAGTATTTTACTTCCTCTTTGATTAATCTGGGCAATTTATTGTTTTTGTAAATATGTATCCATTTCACTAAGATTGTGAAATTTGTTGGCATATAATTGGGCAAAATAATTCCTAATTATTGTTTTAATTTCCTCTCCCTTGGTGGTAGCTTTGCACTTTTCATTCTTGATACTAGTAATTTGGTTTTCTTCTTTCTTTTTTTTTAATTAAATTAACCAACGGTTTATCTATTTTATTGGTTTTTTCATAAAACCAGCTCTTAGTTTTATTTATTAGTTCAATAGTTTTCTTAATTTCAGTTTTCTTAATTTTTCCTTTGGTTTTCAATATTTCTAATTTGTGTTTAGTTGAGGATTTTTAATTTGTTCTTTTTCTAGTTTTTTTAGTTGTATGCCCAATTCATTAATCTCCTCTTTGCTCTTTAATATATAGTGTTCTAAAACCTACAGTCCTTTAGTGTAACTGTTCCTAGATCTTGTGTGATTCTAACTGTGGCTCCACCATATTTGAATTGTTTTTTTTTCTTGTTTTTTTGTAATATTTTCTCCTTGAGCTGGGGGTTTCAAAATCTAGCTATAATATTCCCATAGGTTTACCTTGTAGGATCTCTTTCAGGTGGTGATCAGTGTATTTTTTTCTATTTCTACTTTCTCCTCTTGTTCTAACACTTTAGGATAATTTTCTTTAATTATTTCTTGTGTTATTATATCAAGATTCTTTTTTTTAATTGTAGCTTCCAGGTAGTCTGAGTATTCTTATGTTTTCTCTTCTTGATATGTTCTCCAGGTCAGTTGTTTTTCTCATGAGATGTTTCACCTTCTTTTGTATTTTTTCATTCTTTATATTGTATTTTATTACTTCTTTGTCTCTTATGACTTTGTTGGTTTCCCCTTGTCCACTTCTAATTTTTAAGGTGTTCTTTTCTTCCTTAAGATTCTGGGTCTCCTTTTCCAGTTGGTTAACTTTCTTTTCATAATCTTCTTGTTTTTCTTGGATTGTTCTTATTTTTTGAAAATTTTCCTCAATCTCATTTGATTTTTAATATCTTTTTAAAGTTCTTCTATGAATTCTTTTTTGGCAGGTAACCATTTGATATTGCTCTTGAGGTAGGAAAGGCTCTTTTGCTTCAGTATCCTCCTCTGAAGATGAACCCTGGTCTTCTCTATTCCCATGGTATCTTTCTATGTTCTTTTTCCTTTGTCTGCTCATTTTTCTAAAATTTATAGCAACTTGTTGTACTAATCACCTCCAGTCTTGGGGTATGTGGGATGGTGCCTCTGGCCTCAGGTCCTCCTTCAGTTCTCCCCTCTGGTCTGTAACCTAAAGAAGAAGTTTACCCTCCTATAAGTGTCTACAGGCAGCAGTGTCTCTGCCCCATTGTTTCTGACCTTATAAGCATGTGCTGGTTCCTTCTCACCCAGGGCTATATCCAGCAGCACAGCTGGGCCTGGTGTCCCTTATCAGCAGAGCTTTCTTCAGTCTTTTCCTGCTTAGACACCCAACTCCCCATGCTCTGTGAGAGGTGAAAATTCCTGTGGCTGGGGCCAAGACTACCTCCCAACCCAGCTAGTCCCCGGCTCTCTGCTTGCTGTTTCAGTGGAACTAGCCTGCAGGGGTTTACACTTCACAGGTTTTCTTCCAGTCATCTCTGGTTGTCCCAGGAAGACTACTGTTCTGCCCCAACCCTTGTTTATTTATTTATTTATTTATTTATTTATTTATTTATTTGTTTTGGCCCTGCAGTGAGTGTAAAGTTTATTTGGTGGATATTTCAATGCTATACTGGTACCTATGCAATTTTTAAAAAGAAAAGAAAGAAACTAATGGAATGCCTCTGGATAGATTCTACATGGCGAGTTTATAGAAGATTATAAAAAATGAATGACAGAATGAGATAATTTCAGAATTGAAGGGATTTCAGTGGCCATCTATTTCACCTCATTCCTGAACAAGGATTGCCTCTATATCATCCTGGACAAGTGCTTATAGTCTTTGTTTTCACACCTCCAGTGATGGGGATCCCATTGTCTCCAAGGAAATCAATTGCACTCTTCCATAGCTTTAATTGTTGTTATTTGTTGTTGTTGTTGTTTCCCTAGAACTAAACCTCTTCATGCTTCTCTCGAATCTTGTATTTGAAAGTAAATTTTTCTATTCAGCTCTGGTCTTTTCATCAAGAATGCTTGAAAATCCTCTATTTCACTGAATATCCACTATTTCCCCTGAAGAATTATGCTCAGTTTTGTTGGGTAGGTCATGCTTGGTTGCAATCCTATCTCCTTTGCCCTCCGGAACATCATATTCCAAGCCCTCTAATCCCTTAATATAGAAGCTGCTAAATCCTGTGTTATCCTGATTGTGTTTCTGCAATACTTGAATTGTTTCTTTCTGTCTGCTTGCAATATTTTCTCCTTGACCTAGGAACTCTGGAATTTGGCTCCAATATCCCTAGGAATTTTCCTTTGGGGATCTCTTTCAGGAGGTGATTGGTGGATTCTTTTGATTTTTATTTTACCCTCTGGTTCTAGAATATCAGGGTAGTTTTTCTTAACAATTTCTTGAAAGATGATGTCTAGGCTCTTATTTTGATCATGGCTTTCAGATAGTACAATAATTTTTAAATGATCTCTCCTGGATCTATTTTCTAGGTCAGTTGTTTTTCCAATGAGATATTTCACATTGGCTTCTATTTTTTCATTATTTTGGTTTTGTTTTACAATGTCTTGATTTCTCATAAAGTCACCAGCTTCCAATTGATCCATTCTAATTTTTAAGGAAGTATTTTCTTCAGTGAGCTTTTGGACCTCCTTTTCCATTTAGCCAATTCTGTTTTTGAAGGCATTGTTCTCCTCATTGGCTTTTTGGACCTCTTTTGCCATTTGGGTTAGGCTATTTTTTAAGGTGTTATTTTCTTCAGTATTTTTTGGGGTCTCCTTTAGCAAGCTGTGGGCTAGTTTTTCATAATTTTCTTGCATTGCTCTCATTTATCTTCCCAGTTTTTCCTCTACTTCTCTTACATGCTTCTCCACCACACCAGCACTCCTCCTCATCCCAGGACCACCACCCAGAACTGTGACCCAGATCCAAGCACAGGCAAAGGAAGAGAATCCTGCCTCAGCACCAGCAAAGAAATCCCTGCAATCCCCCTCTGATCAGCCACCCCATTCCCCCTCAGTCTGTGGGCTGGAAGCTCTAGAAGGAGCTACCACCTTGGGGCTGCACCAGGACTGGAGCTGGGACCAAGCTTCTCTCTTACCAGGGTCACAGACTTTTCCCACTGACCTTCTAAATTGTCTTTGGCATTTGTGGGTTGAGTGGGTTGAGAAGTCTGGAAACTTCTACAGCTGTCCATGATTCAGCCCTCTGAGGACTGCTCCAGGTTCGTTGAGTCCTGATCTTTGCCTGCATGCCCCCAAGCTGGACTGAGTTTCTCTCCCAGCCAGGCATGATAGACCTTTTTACTCAACCATCCAGGTTGTCTTGGGCTGGAAATTTGTTTCACTTTGTCTTTTTGTGGGTTCTGCTGCTCTAGAACTTGTTTAGAGCCATTTTTCACAGGTATGTGGAGGGGTTTTGGGGAGAGATCAAGCAAGTCACTGCTTTTACTCTACCATCATGGCTCTGCCTCCTCTTGTTTATTTTTACTGCTCTACATGCACCTTGAAGTGCTATTTTGTCTTATTTGTGGGGGAAATCTGGAGAGCTTGGAATGGTCTGACCTACTCTGCCATCTTTTGGAATCTTCTCCCGGAAAGTATTATTTTTTTAGTGAGGCAATTTGGGTTAAGGGACTTGCCCAGGGTCACACAGCTAGTAAATGTTAAATGTCTGAGGATGGATTTGAACTCAGGTCCTCCTGACTCCCAGGCCAGAGCTTTGTCCACTGCACCACTTAGCTGCCCCAGGAAAGTATTGTTAAAAGGTACCTATAACACAACCATGGATTAGATTTAGGAAAAAATACTTCAACTGTGTGCAAAAAACAGAATTCTAAGCAGTAATCACGGAATAGTCAAAATATAATCCACAAATATATGCATTAATATAATCTGTTGAGAGGCTAATATTCAGGTTTCATTGGGACCCAGATTGTTTGCAAGGATAATTTTTCAGTGCACATTTCATCTCTATAATCCAATCAACACCAAATGAGTTTTTTCTTCCCAGTGGTCCCTCTCTATTCAGTCTTATTGCCTGTCTGCTGCATCTGTTGTCCTTGCTGTGATAACACTCATTCCACTTTCAATCTGCAGTTCTACTTGGTTTTAACTCCAGGTAATAAGAGGCCCCTCCTAGGATAAGCTAATCATTTCAAATCTCATCACTGTGCTGATTGATCCAATTTTGGTTACTGAACCTTACCTTGGGGTGTCCCTCCTTCTCTTTCTAGCTTCCTTTTGTGTTGTCTTCCTCAGTTAGGTTATAAGCTCCTTGAGGACATGTTGAGCTTAAAATGCTTTGAAACATCTGGGGCAGCTCAGTGGCTGAGTGGATAAAGTGCCCAGCCTGGACTCAAGAAGATATCTAACTGAGTTCAAATTTGGCCTTAATACTTACTAGCTCTGTGACCCTGGGCAAGTAAGTCATTTAACCCTGCTTTCCTTAGTTTCCTCATCCATAAAATGGGTTGGAGAAGGAAATGGGAAACCACTCCAGTATCTTTGCCAAGAAAATCCCAAATGGGGTCATGAAGAGTTGGACATGACTAAACCAGACAAAATGAGATATCCAGTTCAAGATATATAATAGGAAGCTGGAGATGTGAGACTAGTCGTCAGGAAAGAGGTTAAGGCTGGATAAGAAGCTCTGAGAATCAGCATAGAAATGATACTTGAATCCATTGGAGCTGAAATAGCATAGAAGGAGAAGAGAGCCTGGAACAGAGTCTTATGGTCACCCACAATTGTGACTAGAACAAAAATGTAACAAAGGATATGAAGAAGAATAGTCAGGCTAGTGGGCGGAGAGCCAGGAGAGAGTACTATCATAGAAACCTAGAGAGAAGAGACATCAAGGAAAAGAGGATGATTGAGAGCATCAAAGTTTGCAAAGAGGTCAAAAAGGATGAAGATTGAGATAAGGCCATTAGATTTAGTAACTAAAATATTATTGGTAACTTTGGAAAGAATAGGTTCAGTTAATAGATGAGTCTGGAAGCCAGACTATAGAAAATGAGGAAAATGAAAGGAAGAAGCACAGATTACAGGCAGCTTTATCAGAGATTAATCATTAACCTCCATTTAGGTGAGAAATGAGAACATAGCTATCCAAGATGTACAGTTCAAATGAGTGGGGGAGACATGGTCACATTTGTCGGTAGTGGGGACATAATCAATAGAGAGAGAGTGATTGAAGATTAATGAGAGTAGGGATGACAGAATGAGCAAATCTGGTAGAGAAGATTGGATGGGATTGGATCACTTCTGCATGTAGAAGGATTAGTCTTGACAAGGAGAAGGACTACCCCCTTACTGAGACATGGGTGGATGAAGGAGGAGATAGTGGTGGAAGGAATCTGAATGATGTGATTTTACCCCAATTTTTTTCCCAGTGAAATAACAGACAAGGTTCTCAAATGAAAGAGCTGGGGAAGAGAAGCCATGAGAGGTTTGAGGAGAAGACACAGAGAGAAATGATTTCCCCTCCTAGGTACCATCTTGCCTTGGCCAGGATGAGTGCTTGTGACTTGCAACCTGGTCATACCTCCAACGCTCTTGACTACTCAGTATCATCCTTGTGCTTTGAAGCTAGAATGTAGATGAGGGTTGAGGAACTGGATCATGCCTTTAGTATATCTATAGAGTTCTGTTCAGCAACAAAACTTTTCATCCCCACAGAGCATGAACCTTATGCTTATTATTATTTATAGAAAGAAGTCAGAGGATATCTGCATATGCTCTATAATTTGAGGTGGAAAGCCTCCATCACCCAGAAACTGACCTACATGAAATTTCCATGAATTGCCTGGAATACCAACTGAGAATACCCTAAAAGAGCCCTAAAGGGACACTATAAGACCCTATAAACCCCTTATATACTTACTGATATTTCTATATTGAAGCTAAGCATCTAACCAGTCTCTATTGGTATACCACTCTTTACCTTCAGTCCTTTTCTTCAAAATAAAACTTACAAGAGAGGTAACATATTGCATGGGATTTGTTCAGTCATTTTAAAGTTGTGTCTAACTCTTTGAGAACCCATTTGGGGTCTTCTTGGCAAAGATAGTGGAGTGGTTTGCCATTTCCTTCTCCAGCTCATTTTACAGATAAGGAAACTGAGGCAAACAGGGTTAAGTGACTTGCCCAGGGTCATACACCTAGTAAGTGTCTGAGTCCAGATTTGAACTCAGGAAGTTGAGTCTTCCTAACTCCAAGACTTGCACTTTATTCACTGTGCCACCTAGCTGCCCTATTTTAAGGGATAGAGCACTGGATTTTGAGTCAGGAAAACCTATGTTCAAAACTTATTCTCTACCTTACTAGCTGTATGACCCTGTGCAAGTCACTTAACTTTTCCATGCCTCAGTTTCCTCATCTATAAAAGGAAAGGGTTGGGCTCAATAGCCTATCAGGTCCCTTCCAGTTTTAAAGCTATGATCTCATTATTACTACCTTCCTTAGTAAGCTTATGTTAAAAAAAATTAAACCAACCAAATCTCTTCAGTGTTGTTTCTATTTACCTTTTCATAAAACCATTTTTTTTTGTTATTTGAAAAGCTATGATTGCACTTGAAGGAACAGGCCTTGATCTAATGTATTGTTTTCTCCTTAACCTTCTCTCACAGTCTAATTGTTAATATTGTTTTCTTTCCTGTCATTTGGAAGATTGTACAGCACCTAATGGTAGACATAGACTAATGAATGTGTAGCAATTCTGGTTTCCAGGAGAAGATGTTAATTTCACATCCAATTTACAATCAAGAGATAGAACAGAATTCACCACTTTATTTTGTAGCTCGTCTTATGAATTTGGTTTGGATGTCTAGCATCTAAGCAAACAGACCTCTCTAAATATTTTATTTATTGGTTAAGGGATGAGAAGATAAAAGATTAATCTGATTTTATAGGGGAAATGGTTCCATCCCATGGTGTAAAACTGTAGTATACATAATTCTAAAGTACTACAACCCATAGCATTTTTCTACTCCTAGCCATGAATTCTTACAGAGTTTTCTTATGCATGACTATAACTCCTTCTAGGCCTTGAACATGTGCTTGAATAGTTGTCTTTATAAGTTGCTGGAAAAGAAGTGATGAATAATTCTATTCATGTAGCTCCTAGCACAAGCATATTCTCACAAAGTGTTAAATGTCTCAGAAGGCACACAGCAAACAGAGATTATAAGCTGAAATCAATATGATTTTGTTGAAAGGAAATACATAATTGTCCATGAGACAAATGAGGCACCATCATTTTTTGAGAGTACTCAGAGCCCCAGAGAGAAAGATAGGCATTTCTTTTACTTAGTAAGATTTTGTGTTTATTTTTTAATCTAAGCAATGTTAATTTAGATTGGTTTGACATAGGTCTCAAAGCCATTAACAAATAGGAGGAATTGTTTAAAATATGGGGACTGAATGGGGACTTTTTAAAGTGGATTCAAAATGGACAATTGAGGTGTAACTACATAATTTGCTTGACAGGATGTCCTTGTACCTGTTGAGACACCTTGTGTTATGTAGTAGAGGAAATGCTGGACTTGGAGTAGGAAAGGCAAGCCTGTATCACATGCTACCACTGATTCAAACCATGTGACTATGCTCAAGTCAACAATATCTCTGGCCTCACTTTCCACATCACATAAATGGGAATAATAAAACCTGTAGTAACTTCTGTTGTAAGGCTTAAATAAGGTGATATGTGTAAAGCACTTCACAAATCTTGAAACGCCGAATAAATAATTTTTTGTTGACTTCTTTTTTATTATTGTTATTTCATTACTATCATCTTCTTCAGTAGAGTTAAAGTAGAAAGAGTTCTGGGACCTGTTATTCTTTTATCTTTAACGTTCTGTAGACTATTGCACACGTGTATAAACAATTGATTTTTGTTGTTGATTAAAAATATTAGGATGTAAGCTCATCCTCTATAGGCTCATTGAAAGTGTCTTCAGTATAACTGTAATAGCAGACAGGATGATGGGGATATATACTTCATTCTGTTACATGTAATTCTAATTTTTTTGTTCTATATTTTGAAGGCTTTTTGAATCAATATTATATTTAAGCAGTTATGAGCATAATGTAGTCTGGGGTAATGCTACCGTTTCAGTACCACTTTTAGTTGAGCTTTCCAAGGTATTTTGAAATCTATATTTGTAGTATAGGGATTCTCCATTTCTTTGTCCACAAAAGATACCAGGTTTCTCATGTAGAATTCTAACCAACAGGTCATGTGTTGCTAAGTTTTGCAGCCAGTAGTGAAATATTGCACAGTTTCTACCAGTGGCTTGCATAATCTGCACCGATCACTAATCATTAGATTCACATGGATGTCACCCACAGATAGCCTTTTGATTCTTGTTCTTATTATGGGTTTGTTTCAGTACCCACTGATTCCTCTCCCTTTATAATCTGACTGCCACTGCTCTACTGAAACAATTCTCTCAAAGGTCACCAATGACCAGACCCAATAGCCTCCTTTCAGTTTTCATGCTTTTTGACCTCTCTACAATATTTGTCACTGTTGATTACCCCCTCATTCTTGATACTCTCTATATATTTAGCTTCCATGATACTACATCTACTAATTTTCTTCTTTCCACCTTCTTACTGGCTATTCTACAAACCTTCACACAGCATTTTGCCTGAATCTCTGCTTTGAATTTCTGTTAAGCTCTCTTATATCATAATTATTTGAAACCTCTTTCTCCTTCCCATTAAATGAAAGTGCCTTAAGAGGAGACTTGTGTTTTACCTAATTATTATCCTTAGCATGGTCCACTGCACATAGTTTATACTTAATAAGTGTTTATTAAGTTGAATTGACTTGGAGCCTATGAAAGAAATATAAAGAAAAGAATTAGTAGAGAGTGGTTTCATGGAAGCCAAAGCAGCAAAGCCTATTCAGAAGGAATGAGGAAACCAACAATGTCAAATGCAACAGAAAAGTCAAGGAAAAGAGAACTTACAGGAGGCCATTGAATTGGGAAATTAAGAAGTTCCTCCTGCTTAATGTAAGTATTCCCTTGAATTTCTTCCTTGGTCCTCTCGGATTCTCCTACACTCTCTCTGTTGGTGAGATGACCAGTTCTCCTGACTTCAACTGAAATCTATACAAAGATAATACCTGGATTGATATCTCTCAGCCTGACTTCTAGTTCTAGAGCCACATTTACAATGGCCTATTGGAGATATCTGACTAGATCTCTTGCCACTACTTCAAATCGATTATCTTATTCTCATTTCTGTTAATAGCACTACTATGCTTGATCCTTTCGTGGCTCAATGCAATTAATATCAACAGCAAACTTCAACTATATGTCAGGCACTGACCAAGCATTGGGGATGCTAAATCATATCACTAGATCACTAGAAAGTGCCTTAGAGGCCATATATATATAGTTCCCTTATTGGATAAATAAGGAATCTGAGGATTTGAGAAGTTGAATGGCTTACCCATGGTCATATGCTAGTAAGTGTCAGACAGAGCAGGATTTGACCCTAGATCTTCCTAAATCATTAAAATATTCCCTATCCCCAAGAAGCTTATGCAACTAGAGGGAAACAACATGTATACAAATAAGTAAATATAAAATGCATGCAAAGTATATGCAAAATAATTTCAGGTAACTAGGAAATAATAACTAGGGAATCAGTCAAGTTCTCACGTAGGAGGTGATATTTGACTTGTCTTGAGTGAAGCTAGGGATTCTAAGCAGTGGAAATGAGAAGAGAAAACAATCCAGGCATGTGAGACAGATTACTCAAAGGCTCTGATATAGAATATTGTATACAGGGAATATAAGGAGTCCAGTTTTCCTAAAATATAGAGTGTCCTGAACCCTCTTTCCTAAAACCCAATCTTCACTGTATATTGAAATAATCTTCCTCTTTCTGTTCCTATTGTCAGCATCCTAGTGTAGTTCTTCAGTGTCATTCACTTGGACTATTGCAGTGGCCTCCTATTTGGCTATCCCAACTTCAATCTGACTCCCATCCTTTTCTCTGGTACATGTATCAAATTGTCACCAGTACAATATTCCTTAAGCACAAATGTGATCATGTAATTATACTGCTCAAAACCTTCCATGGCTCCCTATTTCCTACTAAAATAAATGCTAAACTCCTTAGTCCAGCATTTCAAGGCCCTCCACAATCTAATTCCAATCCACCCTTTCAGCTTCAACTCTCATCACGCTGCTTCATGTACTTTAAGCTCTGGTCAAACTGTGTTACTCACTGCTCTATGTACCCATCCTACACTTAGCCACTGCTATGATTGTACCATTCCCAACACCTGGAATACAATTTCTGCCTCCTCATCTCTGTGTGTTGAAATCATAATACATCCTTTAAGACCAAAATTAAATCTCTCCTCTTCCATGAATTCTTCCTTGATGCTCTCAGTTAAACCTTCTCAAAACCTTCAGAGTACTTTTTTAGTGCCTCTCTAATTAATCCATGTTCTCATTTGTAATATAGCAGTTTGTGTTCATATCTTAGCTCCCAAACCAAGTTGTATTTGTCTTTTTCATCTTTGTATTATCCTCACTATATACTTTAAATGTATCAGGCCCTTAATTAACATTTGTCGAATGTTGTCCTAATGAAAGCTTCCCCAAAATGTTGTCCCATCTATTCCAAGGAGTTGGTAAGCTAATAAATAGAAGTATTGTTGCCTGCCAATCAATCATTACAGATCATTTACAGGCAACCTGGTTGCCACATGGTTGATCCAGTTTCATCATCAAAATAGCCAAAATATTCATATTAATCTATAGATTAGTTGTTTCACCTCAATTATACATCCAGACATCAGATTCTTGTGTCTTTTCCAAACATTTTCATCTAAATGTTTGACCTATATATTTATTGTTTTGATAAATACCAAATTAGATAACTATTTCAGTAAGTTTCACAATTGAATGACTATTGCAAATACCACACCTCTAGCATCTAATGTATATGTGAATATATACATACATATATATATGAAATATGTATAATTATACAGCAATCACAGTATAAATTTAATAACTATGTCATTATCATTCAAGTTCAGGCTACCCTTAATAAAACAATTCTAGGTAGCATAATTTCCCCTTCTCTCTTCCTAGATATAAAACATTTGGAAGGATTACTCTTTTGTAATTTGTTAAATAATAAAAGCAGCAACTCAGAAAAGCTAGTACACGGTATTTTTTTAAAAAAATCTCTATTATGTGTCTGATACATAATCAATTAAACTTGTAGGATAAGTAAATCTTTGAAATATTTCTATTTGGGCAAGTTAAATGAGAATTATAATAGAATTTCCTAGCAAGACACACTGATGATCAAACTAAGCTAATGTGGTCTACTTCTGTCTGCCTATTTACTTAACTGATAGTCTACACACCGCTAAACATCTCATTCATTAACCAAATACTTAATGACCACCTACTGTGTGCAAAGTATCATGTTAGACACAATAAATATACAAATATTTTAGGGCTAGGCTTTTACCATTTATATAAATTACTTACCTCTGTCATTTGAAAAAAATTTTTTGAACTCTAAGTCAAAGTAGAATTTGAATGAAAGATTTTTTTTCTGTCAGCAAAATAGAGTTTTCAAAATGTGTGTGTGTGTTTTATATATATATATACATATATATACATATATATGTATATATGTATATGTATATATATGTATATATATAAAAAACACACACATATGTATATATACACACACAAACACATACACATACACACACATAAGTAAAATAAGCCATATTTCAAGTAAGATGAAGGAAGGAGAAATTATTTCTACCAGGATCTAAATCATAAATCATTTTCAAGAAAATCAACACATGTTGTCTTCTGTGACTGGGACTTCAGTCCCACATATAATACATCTTCCTCAAACAAATGGCAATTTCTTATACCCTTAATAATAGAAACTGGTGGTAAGCTGTCCCTCAGTTACCTCATTTTCAATGTTTTCATACTTATTGCTTCCTATGTCTATAAAGCATTATTGTTATGTTTCACTGGGTAATTTCTAAACAAAGGAAACTCTGTTCTCAATCATTAGTTTGTGTATTAGAAATAAATGTTACTCTCTTCACTTGGCATCACAGCAGGTTTGGGCTTATTTTGAATCAGTCCAAAAGAGCATAGCATAAAATTTGTGATAACTGAACTCTAATAGTAATAATAAAACTAGTGACATTTAAACACTTATTGTGCCTTTTCCCAACTTCTTTGGAGTACAAGTCACTTTTGACAAGTGATAACTGCGCTTTCATGTTTAAAAAATCCCATCATATTCAGCAAAATAGTCATCATATTTTTTCTCCCTCCTTGATGAAGGCTGATGTCTGCTAACATAGCATACCAATTCTAAATTGGTCAAAATTGACTCATCATCTTTTCTCTTAAATCAAACTTCCCTCTCGATTTTTATTTTATGTCAATGGCACTACTATATTGATAGTAAACCATGCTTCAAACCTCTATGCCATCTTTTATTTTTCCTATTTCCTATATCAAACCTATCACCAGGTCTTGTGTATTCAGCCTTCTCAAGAGTTATTTAATTTGTCCTTTCCTCTTCATTCCCTATGCCATCACTCAAATCCAGATTCTCACCAACTCTTCTTCGAACCACTCCAATAGCCTTCTCATTGATCTTCCTATCTTTATTTTCTCTTTCCTTTACCACTGTTCATCCTATACATTGATATCAAACTAATTTTCTTTTTTACAAATATAGTATGTATTTTTAGTTTTCAACATTCATTTTATTAGATTTTGAGTTCTAAATTTCTCCCCTCCCTTCACTCCCCCCTCCTCAAGATGGCATGCAATCTGATATAGGCTATATATGTATGATCATATTAAACTTATTTCCACATTAGTCATGTTGTAAAAGAAGACTCAGAACAAAAGGGGAAAATCATGAAAAAGAAAAAACAAAAAACAACAACAAAAAAGGAGAAAATGGTATTCTTTGATCTGCATTCAGAGTCCATAGTTCTTTTTCTGTATGTGGATAGCATTTTCCATCATGAGTCTTTCAGAACCGTCTTAGATGACTGAATATCTCAGAAGGGCTAAGTCTAACAAAATTAGTCATCATACAATGTTGCTGGCTACTATGACAATGTTCTCCTGGTTCTGCTCACTTCATTCAGCATCAGTTCATACAAGTCTTTCCAGGTTTTTCTGGAATCTGCCTACTCACCATTTCTTATAGAACAATATCAAACTAATTTTCTTAACAGAATATTTTCATTTTGTACCTCCTACACTCAGGACCTATAATAATTCTCCATTATTCAATGAACAAATATAAGCTTACCCTTCATAGTGCTACCAAAATAATCCTTCATATACAAACGTCTGTTTATCTAACTCCTTTCCTCAGAAGTCCTCCAAGGCTCTCTATTGCCATCCATGTTTCAATTCCTTAATCTAATGCACACATAGCACTGATTTCCTTTTCCAGGCTTGCCTCATGGTACCCCTTTACAAATAATCTATACTACAGTCAAATGAGACTAGATTTTTTTCTTTGACTACACTCTGTTTTACCACTTCTATGAAAACTGTTCATATTATTCTTTTTGCCTAAAATATCCTACCTCCATTTCTTCATAAAGTAGAAGAAAGTACACTGGATTTGGAGTCCAAGAATTCTAAATTTCCAGTTGCAAATCCTGCCTATGACACTAAATACTTGTATGACTAAAGGCAAATTATGTCACTTCTCTGGACCCCAGTTTTCTCATCTGTAAAGTGAGGGGTTTTGTGCTACCTGGCCTCCAAATTTCCTTCCAGTTCTGGACCTGTGATCTTTGACTCACTAAGTGAATTTCTACCCATCCTTTAAAATACAATTCAGGTATCACTTCTTTCAGGAAACCATCTAATTCCACTGATTAATAATAACTTCCTCCCATGGATCTTCTGGATTTAATATATTATATTGTATATTGTAGTTATCTATTTGTGTGCCTTATCACCTTAACAGACTATAAGCTCCATGAGAGTAGAGACCTTGATTGATATGAACTTTCAATTTCCCCTATTCAGAAGGCAGGAAGATGGGGCACCTAGGTTGTGCAGTGAATAGAGCACTGACCCCTGAGTCAAAAGGACCTGAGTTCAAATCTGGCCTCAGATACATAACACTTACTAGCTGTGTGACTCTGGGCAAGTCACTTGACCCCAATTGCCTTGCCCTCCCAACAAAAACACAGGAAGGAAGGAACAAATGAAATACACATTTATTTATAGGCTAGGTGGCATGATAGATAGAGCCATGGGTCTGTAGTAAAAAAAAAACCTGACATCAAATCCAGTCTCAGACACTTATGAGCTACATCATTCTGGGAAGTCACTTTACTTCTGTCTGCCTCAGTCTCCTCATCTCTAAAATGGGCACAATCATAACATCTATATCCCATGGTTGTTGTGAGGATCAAATCAAATGACATTTATAAAACATTTATCACAGCATCTGGCACTTAGTAGGTGCTATATAACTATTATTATTAGTTGCTTATAACCATTCCAGAGCTAATTGCTCATAACTGCAAGCTCTCCATGTCATGCTGCCCAAGTTCCACCTTCCTCTTCCTGCATCTGGAAATTTCATTCCAACCCTTTGTGATCTTGGGCTGTCTTTGGTGAGCTTTCACCTCATTTAGTCCTGGTACAAGGCTCAGCATGCCAATTTCTGAGTGTCTCCATCATCCCTTTCTCTCCCCTTCAAACTTCAGCTATGTATGCTTTCTTCCTCTATTGGAATGTAAGATACTTCTCCACATTGGAAGCAGACTCTTACCTCAACAAAGAGTTTAAAACTCAAGTAATTGGCCGGGATCATGAGCAAGCAGTACAAAAAGAGTCAGACTTTATTATCTTACTTTGGTGACAAAGAAGATCAAAATATACAAACAGAAGAAGACAACAAAGTCAGAGCTCCTACATCCAAAGCCTCCAAGAAAAATATGAATCAATCCCAGGCCTTGGAAGAGCTCAAAAGGGATTTTGAGCAGCAAGTAAGGGAAGTAGAGGAAAAACTGGGAAGAGAAATGAGAGTGATGCAAGAAAATCATGAAAAACAAGTCAACAGCTTGCTAAAGGAGTCCCCAAAAAATACTGAAGAAAATAACACCTCAAAAAATAGCCTAACCCAAATGGCAAAAGAGGTCCAAAAAGCCAATGAGGAGAAGAATGCCCTAAAAAGAAAAATTGGCCAAATGGAAAAAGAAGTCCAAAAGATTACTGAAGAAAATACTTCCTTAAAAATTAGAATAGAGCAATTGGAAGCTAGTGACTTTATGAGAAATCAAGATACTGTAAAACAAATCCAAAAGAATGAAAAATTAGAAAACAATGTGAAATATCTCATTGAAAAACAACTGACTTGGTAAATACATCCAGGAGAGAGAATTTTAAAATTATTGGACTACCTGAAAGCCATGATCAAAAAAAGAGCTTAGACATCCTCTTTCAAGAAATTATCAAGGAAAACTGCCCTGATATATTAGAAGCAGAGGGCAAAATAGAAATTGAAAGAATCCACCAATCTCCTTCTGAAAGAGATCCCCAAAGGAAAACTCCTAGGAATATTATAGCCAAATTCCAGAGTTCCCAGGTCAAGGAGAAAATATTGCAAGCAGCCAGAAAGAAACAATTCAAACACTGTGGAAACACAATCAGGATAACACAAGATTTAGCAGCTTCTACATTAAAGGACCGCAGGGCATGGAATACAATATTCTGGAGGGCAAAGGAGATAGGATTACAACCAAGAATCACCTACCCAGCAAAACTGAGTATAATCCTTCAGGGGAAAAAATGGTCATTCAGTGAAATAGAGGACTTTCAAGCATTCCTGATGAAAAGACCAGAGCTGAATAGAAAATTTGACTTTCAAATACAGGACTCAAGTGGAACATGAAGAGGTAAATAGGAAAGAAAAATCATAAGAGATTTATTAAGATTGAACTGTTTACATTCCTGCATGGAAAGATGATATTTATAACTCATGAGACCTTTGTCAGTATTAGGGTAGTTGGAGGAAAAAAATTATATGTATGTATAGGCAGATAGATGGATAGATAGATAGATAGATAGATAGATAGATAGATAGATAGATAGATAGAGGGCACAGGGTGAGTTGAAGATTAAGGGGTCATATCTGGAGAATAAAATTAAGGGATGAGGGAGAATTATATTTGGAGAAGAAGAAAGGGAGAGGTAGAATGGGGTAAATTATCTCACAAAAAAAAAAGAAAAGAAAAGTCTCTTACAGTGGAGGGGAAATGGGGGAAGGTGAGAGGGAATGAATGAATCTTATTCTCATAGGATTTGGTTTAAGGAGGGAATAACATACACATTCAATTGGGTATGGAAATCTGTCTTACCCTACAGGAAAATAGGGGGAGAAGGGGACAAGAGAGCAGAGGGATGATAGTGAGGAGGGCAGATTGGGAAAGGGGATAATCAGAAGGAAATACTTCTGAGAAGGGACAGGGTCAAAAGAAAGAATAGAATAAATGGGAGGGCAGGATAGGAGTAAGGGAAATAGAGTTAGTTTTTCACAACATGTCTACTATGGAAGTGTTTTGCATAACTGCACATGTATAACCTATATTGAGTTGCTTGCCTTTTCAGTGAGGTGGGTGGGGAGGGAGGAAGGGAGAAGATTTGAAACCTAAAGTTCTAAAAACATATGTTTAAAAAAATGTTTTCACATGCTACTGGGAAATAAGAAATACAGGAAATGGGGTGCAGAAGTCTATCCTGCCCTACAGGAAAATAGAAGGGGAAGGGGATAAGAGAAGGGGGGAAGAGATAGAAGAGAGGGCAGACTAGGGGAAGGGATATTCAGAATGCATGCCATCTTGGGGTGGGGGAGGGGTGAGATGGGGTAAAAATTTGGAACTCAAAAACTTGTGGAAGTAAATATTGAAAACTGAAAATAAATTTATATTAAAAAAAAAAGAAAAAGAATGTAAGATCCTTGAGGGCAAGGGCTGTCTTGGTTGCTTGTATTTGTATCCCCAGAGCTTATTACAGTACCTGGCACACAGTGAGTACTAAATAAATGCTTTTCACATTCATTTGTTTATTCATCCATTTCATGAGAACCAATAGAAAGGCAGCACTATGTCGTAGACAGAGATTTTAGAAGTCAGGAAAACAGATACAAATGCTGTTTTGGACTCTTACTGTGTGACCTTAGGCAAGTCACCGAAACTCCATTTGCCTCTATTTCTCAACTGAAATGCAAAAGGGTGGAATGTGATGACTTTTAAAGACACTTCCAGATCTAAATCTATGATCCAATGCATTTGAGTGTTAACAATTCCTAACCGTTGTGGTGGCTTCCATATGAAATATAACCATGAGAACAGTTCTACGCATGAAAGTATCTTCAGGACAGTTCATGTTTGTGACAGCAGCCTCCTTCATTGCTCATGTGATGCCTCTGGGGAAGGATAATTCTCCCACTCTCCTTTTCCTCTAATCCTCAAATATTTGAGCACTTTCTGCATTCATAATACTCTTTTCATCTGTAAAGATGTCTCTGTAGACTGAGAGGAGAAAAGAACTTTAAAAGTTATCTACTCTAAACTCCTCATTCTACAGATAAGGAAGCCATAGATGAAAGAAGTTAAGAGCCATGCCTATTTAGTTTCTCTGTTTCCTGTTTTGCTAGTTTGGGTGTTTTCTCTTTAGAGTATGAGCTTCATGAGAGTAGGGACTGTCTTTTGCCTTTTTTTGTATCCCCAGGACCTAGTACATTGCTTGGCTCCTAACAGACACTTAATAGGTGCTCATTCACTGACTGACTGACTGTTTAATATTTTGCAAATGTTCATTTAAGTTTTTGGGTTTGTTGGCATATAATTGGGTCCAATTGTCTCTGATGATTTTTTTTATTTGTTTGAATCACACTGATCATTTTTCTTTGTGATAATTTGACATTCTTGCCTTTTTTCTTCATCAAATTACCTAATAATGTATCTATTTGTTGATTTTTACTTTTTGAAGAGGTCTTGTTTTTATTTGGCAGCTCTGTAGTCTTTCTGTATTCAATTTTATCTTACTTTTGGTTTTCAAATTTTCTATCTGTGCTCCTTTGAGTGTTATTAATGGGTTGATTTTCTAGATTGTTTTAGTTGTATGGTTGATTTGTCTTCTCTTTCTTGTCAATAATATAAGTGAAGAACACCAACTCTTAGATTTTTTTGACACTTCCCTCAAAGGACAATATTATCCGAAGTCAATCATATAACTAGCAGCAATATCTTCAGGACCACCACTCCTTTTACTGGTATGTGACAAGAGACAAAAAGCAAATGTCTGTCCCTGGAATGTCTAGAATAGATGTGGTTATTTCAGCAACAAAATGTTGCTGGTGCTGTCCTGTTCTTCCTTAACATTTTTCCTCTTCTTTAACATACTCCCTCCTATATCTGCTTTTTAAATCCCATGCTTTGGAATTTTCTGGATTTCAAAGTTGTCCCCATCAAAACTGTCTGCCCTATGTTTCTTCCTCTCAGGATCCTGCATCTATTTTCTAAGGCATAACAATCTATTTTGCTAAGTTAGGCCATGTGGATTTTATCAGTTCCCATGGATTCAATTATTACTTCTTTGTAGATGATTCTTGCTTTATCCAGCCTGAGTCTCCTGACTTCCAGGCTTATATCTCCAACTGGCTATTAGACATCTCAAACTATATGTCACATAGACATCTTATACTTAGCACATGCAAAACTGAATTATCTTTAGTGTGAGAAGCAACTAACTAACCAGAGGAGGCAACTCAGCTGAACTGGAATATAATTTAGCTCACCTTATGTGGATAGCAAGAGTGGGGTGTATTGGGCTGGAAAGAGCACTGGATTTTGATTCATAGGACCTGGGTAGAAATACTGACATAACTATTTATTATCTATGTGGCCTTGGGAAAGTCACACCATCCTTCTGGCCCTCTCTTTCTTTATCTACAAAATACGGAGATTGAACTGGATGGCCTCTGAGGTTCATTCCATGTCTAAATCCTGTGATGATTTGTGTTCAAGCCACTTTACCACTGTACCATGTCAACTAGACCAATTTATTGCATTGCTGTTCAGAAATTCTACCCTGGGAGGGCTAAACTTTCTGAAATACCCTTAATCCATTTAGTGCCCCAAATATCTTGTTACAAGGATCAAGTCTGTGAAAATAGGAGCCTCAAGCTGAGCCTGGCCTAAGGCTTTGGGGACACTTGGATAGTTCCTCTACTTTTCTTCACACCATACCCACCCAAATTTTCTAGGCATAATTTCAGCTAATGTATTTAGAACCCGATCTAATTTGTGGCAATATGTCAAAGGATGGGGGGAATGTTTACTATATGCTCTCTCTTCCTTCTCACCCATGTTGTAAATCTTGTGATTTTTTTTTAAACAGTGGCTTTTGAGGGGTGTATGGGGAGTGGTTTCTTTAGTTCAAATCTTTCTCCTCACAGAGCTTTCATCATTCCTTTGGAACACTGTTCCAAACTGTTGAGTAGTATTTTCTCATGGTAAGATAAAGTTTCCTTTACTCAATTTCATATTCTTTCTCTTTATTACTTCCTCTATCCCTGATCTTGGTGTTGACTATCTTCAACGATTTGTAGTACTAATGGATCCCACTCTATCTGATTATCTAGGACAAAATTCAAATCTGCTATAATTCTTTGGGATCATAATGCTTCCATTTTTTCCATAGAATTGGAAAACTAATCAGGCCATTAATTTTTCAGGTTGCCATGGAATGGTATGTTTATAATGCGTTCATTGATTTAATTAGCCTAAATCCTCCCTTAACTTTTTCATTTTCCCCTACCAAAACCACAAAGAAAATTGAAAAGATGAGGCTCCTACTGTGCTATCATCATTGCTGTAGAAAGAGAAATTGTCACCTAGCTCTTTCATAGTTTGATGCATCACAGAACCTAAGCTGAAATTACATTTTTTTCTCCCTGCTCTTATATCATTCTGCAACTACCTTTCTAATTTTCTCTTTACTATCAAGCTTCATTTTCAGCATTATGCTCCCTAAACACCATTTCTCCTTGGTGTTTAATCTCTTTGTTTGATTTCCCTGGGTGTTTTGCTCTTGATTTTCTAGGTTGCATGCATTTTATTACATCCTATTCATTTTTCTAATCTCTTTGGGTCTATTTGTATTAGCTCTCATTTGTCCTCTGCAGTCTGTGATGTCTGAGTTATCTATCATTGATGATTTTAATGAATTCATGTCTTACCTATTTTTCCAGGGAGGTACTGTTAATAACTCTGGACAATATTGTGGTTGTGTCCTGTAATCTCACAGGCCTCTAAAAATTATCTTGTTAGTTTTTGCAAGGTAATTATTGTTGATAAATAAATGGCACCAGCACACTTTGTTAATAATTGTATAAATTGTGATCACAACCAATGAAGTCTAATGATGGAGAGTACATTTTTCACCTCAGACTAATTATCTGATGGCAAGGTAACACAGTCATGAGGATTTATTTAACTAATTTTGTCAAGCAAGTGTATTCCCCTTTTCAAGGCTGAAGTAGTATTAATATGCCTGAACCATCTTGGTACTGAGATGAATACTGCCTCCGAGCTCTAAGCAGACCTAGGCTAAACATTGGCTACCTCCAGCAAATTGTATTGAGGGGGAGGGGAAGAAGAGGGTTCAAGTGAAGCAGGAGAGAAAATAGCTATCTCCTTGTGACATAGAAAGATTCTAGGGATTTCTTATCAATTGGATAAGAAATGAAAATTTTTCTATCTCAGCCATATCCCTCTCTAATTAGTAGAACTTCAGGTATTCTGTTGGTTAGTCCAACTGAGCAGAAAGGAGTTTCAGTAATGCTACAAAGAGCTAGCTATCATCAGTGGTAGTTCATATGTTTATAATATTCTGTAAAATAAAAAAAATGCATGCAAGTAAAGTTTCTATCTGCTACTTATGGAGAAAAAAGCTAATTAAATGCTACAAAAATTTTTTTTATTTTTGGAGATGCCTCCTGGGATAAATTGTATATATTTCAAAATATATCTCTAGTATAACTGTAGAGAAAAGTGGAGAGCTATATAAGGTATTGGCCAGCCTGGGTAATTTAAATACCTAATGAGGTCAATTTATAATTTCAGAAATGTTTCTAATAAGGACTATTTGGCCTCCTCAAATTTTTGGCCAGATGTTCATTTATAGCCTTCAGCTGCCTTCACCATGCAACTAAAATCTTGGTTAAGAAAAAAAAAACAGAACAGCAGAAGGAAAATTGAGCTTTGTGCCCCATTGCCCATTTAGCCATGTGTCAGACCAGATAACATAGGATCATAGCTTTAGAAGCTGAAATTGACCTCAGAGGCCCCCAACCCATCACTTGTCAGATGAAGAAACTGAGGTCCAGAAAGGCAGAGTCCCTTGACCATGGTCATACAGATGGTATATTACCTTGTAAAATGTTACATATACCTTAAAAAATTAGAAGACATAATTTCTCTTCTAAAGAGCCTCTACTGTAAAGCTATACAAACAATTGAATCAACAATCTCTGCTACAATGGATAGAGTCCATTGGTGATACTCCAATAGACACCTGAGTTCAAATCTCACCTGAGATATCTATTCGCTGTGGAACTATGGACAAGTCACTTAACCTCTTAGTCTAGATTTTTTCATCAGTAAAATGGAAATAATAATACCTATCTGACAACATTTTTGTGGACATTAAATGAGATGATACGTATAAAGCACTTTCCAGATCTTAAATTGCTATGTACTTTATATGAATGCCCAACTGAGGTTGTATAATGTAAAGTTGTAATGGACCCAAATGGAACAGTTGAATGATTTTTTTCCACCTTCATTCAGCACACATGAGAAAAGAGTAAAAGCAGTAAATGGTGGGAGTCCTCCAAGGCTGACGCTTGGCAGGACATAATCATTGAAATGATAAGGGAGTTTGGAATTAAAAAGAAAAGGACAACATAGAGTTGCACTGGTTCACCAAGAGGTCAATATGAAGAAAAGAGAAAAGAGTGGCTAGTGCAGTGGTGATGGTCTGAGAAAGAACTGAAAGGTCAAGGGATTAGAGGTCATGGTGTAGATGAATAGTAGAGTTAAGTGAGGAAAGGCAGAGGAAGAGGTGGAAAGCCAATAGATTATGAATGAATAAGTGCATTTCAGAATTATTAACCATCGAGGTAGCACATCGGTGGGTGATGGCAGAATCGAGATTATGACCATTTTTGTGTGTGGTTGGGGTGGGGTGGTTGAGGAGTGAATCATGAGAAGTGAGTAGGTTAAGGAACTGAATGGTTAGTATGTTTAAGGGAGAGTCAATGAGTATTTTGAAGTTCCCTAATGTAAGGGCATGAATTAAGTAGGCCAGAAAAATTTTGAGCCAGGTACTGAATTTATTGGAGAAGGAAGGGGAATGACCTGGAGGTCTATAGACAATAACTACCAGAATTTTGATTGGGTTATAGAGATGAATAGCATGAACTTCAAAGGATGAGAAGTTACTCAGTAATGGAGTTAGGGAGAGAGATAAATGAGAAAGTAGGGATGATAGAGGGAACAATCTACCAGAGAGGATGGGATAGAATGGGATCACTTGTGCACATAGAGGGTTTGCCTTGGCAAAATTACTGGTAATTGGAGAAGGGCCAATTCTTCACATGAGATAGGGGTGAAAGAAACACAATACTGTGTATCATTGGTACAGACTATTTCGCTGTCTGCTAATAAAGTATTACCAAACAATTATATGCAATTTTAATTTATTTTGCAGACTGAAATATATGAAAGTACACTGAGGTGGGGGAAGGTTCTTTCTAAAGAGATCTTTTCACTTGATATGGTGCAACATAGAGTTTGAAGTCAGAGAACCTGGATTTAAGTCTAGTTCCTCTATTTGCTACCTGTGTGATGTTGGTCAAGTCTTTGGGTCTCAGTTTCTTCATCTATAAAATTAGGGGACTAGACTATGTACACCCTGGTATGAGGTATGTCTACCTCCCCTCTTTGGACTGACTCACTCACCCCAACCTGACCTCCCACTGGCTAGTCTGAGTTTTCCAGAGAACGGCCACCACTATACAGGTGCAATTCAAAAACTTTCTGATAGGCCAGAGGTAACACTGATATGGTGGGGAGGATATACTCCCACTACTCACTATTGCAGCTTCTCAGCTTCCAGTAGTGTGCTTTTAATTAACACCAAATCTGTCACCATTGCATTAACTCTTAAACACAGAACAATTTATTTAATGACTAGGTAAAAGCAAGAGTATTAACAAGAATCATAATAAAGTTACTTAAAATCAAATAAATGAATGATTAATCAAAACATTACAGTATACATATAAACCTGGGTCACACTGTCCCATCAATCCATGCAGTCCCTATGGGGAAGAGTGAACACACATTAATGGAGTGCAGAAAACTTATGTGCTAAGAACAATTCACATTTCCAATCAGTAAGGCTTGATGTCATTGGTCTTTTAAGTAATAATATGCTTCACACAAAGATGATTCTCTACTAACTGCTCCCCTTCTGCTCTTCACTGCCCTCCTTCTGGGAAAATCAGTTTCTTTTCTACCCTTTCTACCCCTGAAATGATGAAATAGTGATAAGCTCTCTTTACTCCCTTAAAAAGGAACTGAGCAAGTATCATACTGTTATAGTAACAAGCAATTCACCAAAGACAGAGAATTGTAAAGATCATTAAGTTGACACACTGGGCAATGTTAAGAAATCCAGCCAGCTCCTCACTCAACTGGATTCTGCTTTGTTCAATTAGCTATCATAACCTTGTTTCAGTAAGACAGAGCTTATAGCAAAACTCCTCTGGATGTCTTTCTAGGCAATACAAACGTAGCCAGCTCTTTTCTAAATAGGGGATGCTTACAAAAAAAAAAAAGAAGAAGAAGAAATAAACATTTATAAAGCACCTACTATGTCCTGGGCACTTTTTTTTTCTACAAATATTTGTAGATTTTGATCAAATACATATATATAGCAAGACAATTGTAAAACCTATGTTTTCTCCTTTGATTTTCCCCTCAAACTAGAGAGTGCAAGCAGAAAGCAACCTCTGAGATGCTTTTCCTCTCTCAAACTATAGATGATGTTGAAGGGCTGAAACTTCAGCAGAGTTAGGGTCTCCTCTAATCAGAAGGATCCCAGTCTTTTCTTCTTTTCTTCATGGACAGTTCTTTTCTTTCTACCAGCAGCCTCCCAAATATGGCAATTGAAGCCTTCTTGTCATCTGACTGCTCTTGCTAGCTCTTCTCACAGTTCTTGCTGCCTTCTTAACAGCTCCTTGTATTATCTTAACTCTTCTTCTGGGTTCTTCACTACTGGCACAAATCAGAGCCTTCTGGTGGTCAGTGACTCATCCTTTCCTTGGGAAACAAAATTCACAAAATCCAAGTTTTTGTCAGTTATGAAATCAAGTCTTTATTTAATCTTCCCATTGCGTCCAGACAGTTATTTGGTTTATTTTTTTTTGTTTTAACTTCTCAACCTCTGAAACAAATAATTCTATGCAAATGAGCTGACTTCCCACAATGCCTTTGCAGCCTTAGTCATTTCTCTACTCGAAAAGTAGGTGACAGCAACAACGAAGAATAGATAGCTTTCTTTAGGATTCTTGCTGTAAAAAGGAGGAGAGATATAGGATGGCAGCTTTAGCAGTTAGGTTATATGAGGGTTTTTATTTATTTTAATAAATTTATTTATTTATTTTTAGTTTTCAACATTCACTTCCATAAGATTTTGAGTTCCAAATTTTCTCCCCACCTTTCCCCTCCCTTTAGCTCAAGTTGGCATGTAAATTGATATGGGCTCAACAGATAATTTCATATTAAACCTATTTTCACATTAGTCATATTGTAAAGAAGAATTAGAACCAGTGGGAGAAAGCACAAGAAAGAAGAAACAAAAAAATAAAAAAGAGAGAGCAAATAATATCTGCATTCAGACTCCATAGTTCTTTTTCTGGATGTGGACAGCATTTTCCATCATGAGTCTTTTGGAGTTATCTTAGATCCTTGTTGCTAAGACGAGAAAAGTCTATCAAAGTTAGTCATTGAATAATGTGGCTGTTGCTATGTACAATGTTCTCCTGGTTCTGCTCACTTCACTCAGCATCAGTTCACATAAGTCTTTCCAGGTTTTTCTGAAGTCCACCTGCTCATCATTTCTTATAGCACAATAGTATTCCATTACATCCATATACCCAGCTGATGGGCATACCCTCAATTTCCAACTCTTTGCCACCACAAAAAGAGCTGATAAAAAATTTTTGTTCATGTGGGTCCTTTCCATGGGGTTTTTAAAAGATGAGGGAAACCTGGATATGTTTTAGGCAGCAAAGAAAGAACCTATAGAAAAAGGAGAGATTGAAGATTAAAAAGAAGTGAGGATGATTGTAAGGGCAATGTGCTAGAGGAAGCAAAGGGGATGTGATTATAGAGAGAAAGGGTAAGAATAGTCTTCATCAGGACTGGAATAAAGAAAGAGAAAATGATGGATGTTTTCAAAGTGTTAAGGTATGTGTAAGAGGGCAAAAGAGGAACTTTTGAACAATAGCCTCTGTTTTCTCCCTAACGTAAGAGGTGAGGTCCTCTGTTGAAAGGGGGGAGTGAAGGTGTGGTATGGAAAGCTAGATAGGAGAATGTTCAGAACAGCCACTGTAGAGTGTTTGATTGAGTATAAATTAGAAAGGAGTAAGAGGATTGCCTTATTGCAGAAAGGGCCGACTTGATATTGGATAATGTAAATTTGTTGTGGACATGGCCATTTTGATTTAATGACTTCTTCTAGCACCAACAAGTAGGAGTGAAGGCAAATGATGGGAATAATCCATGGTTGAGATTTGACAAGGCATGATCAATGGTCGGACAAGGGAGCAAGGGATTCAAAAGTAGAGGACTGTGTAACATTGAACTTACCAATTATAGGGTCAATACTGGGAAGAGAAGAAAGGTAAGTCAGAATAGGCTTGATACATGGGGAAATACTGAGGGGTCAAGGAACTAGGGGTTATAGTGAAGGTAAAGACAAGATTTAGGAGAAATGAGGCAGAAGGAGAGATAGAATAAATTATGGTCTTATAAAGGAATTTCAGAATTCTTGATTCTCTAGAACCTCTAGAGACTTGTCAGACCTAAAGACCATCATTCATTCCTGGTGCTTCATGATGCCAGCACAAGAAATGTAGAAAGCATTACAAAGGATTATAAAGTCCTGGGACCTAGGAAGTATTTAATCACTACTTCTAACTAAAAGGAGTATCAGAAAAAAAAGGCAGATTTTGGAAGTAAACTATCTAAGAAGACATTGTTTCAGAATAGGATTTGGATTTATGGACAAATGGATCAAAATATAGCAGTGGTGAGCTCTTGACCAAAGATGAAGTGCACCTAACAAGGATTGGTAAAAAACACACTTGCACATAAGAACTCTAATCAATCTAGTGACAAACCATGATTCAGAGGTACAGGGATGAACCTGCCACCCATGTACCGACAGATAAGTGACTGACTTAGCATACAGAATGTGACATCTCTTTTTGGACATGGCCAATGTAAGAATTTATTTTGCTTAAATATACATTTGTTTTAAGAGGTTTTTTTTTCCTTCCTTCCTTCCTTCCTTCCTTCCTTTCTTCCTTTCTTCCTTCCTTTCTTTTTTTGATGAGGCAATCAGAGTTAAGTGACTTTCCCAGAGTCACACAGCTAGTAAGGGTCATGTGTCTGAGGCCAGATTTGAACTCAGGTCCTCCTGACTCCAAGGCCGGAGCTCTATCTACTGTGCCATCTAGCTGCCCCACAAAAGTTTTATTTTTCCTTTTTTCAATGGAGTAAAAAGGAGAGAAAATTAAGGCTTGTTAACTGACAAAAGTAAAATAAAATAAAAGTTGCAAAAATAAAAATAAATTTGCCTGGAATTTCACAGATCTTATCAAGATGGTTTTTAAACTAAAAATAGGAGAGGAGGAAAACTGCCAAGCCAGATACCATAGAGATCATCAAGTACAAGACAGGAAGAAGAAAAGCAGGAGAGGAGAAGCATGTGGCAGGCTATTTCAAAGAAGAGAGTCAACAAAAAAAAGCCATGACCCCAGATGTCTACATTCAAATGTATAAATTATAGGTAATAAAGCAAATTAGAGATTGTAATATAGAGGCAAATTTGTCTTAGGTATGAATTTGCTGGGATGGTATTTATGACTGGACTATGTCTTTGAAAGGCTATATCTTATTTAAAAGGAACAAAAGAGATGAAGGGAGTGGTGAAACACTGTATTTGAAGAGGATATACTCTTGTGAGCAAATCCAAGAATATATTCATATAAGCAAATCCCAGTATAAGGGGGGAAATCATTGTGGAAATTATTTGGCTCAGGATCAACAGAAGTAATACTGTCATTGTCTAAGAATATACCACATTTTACTTGGGCAGAAGAAGAAAATAGATGAAGAGTTTAAAAAATAAATCAGAAACCAAAAAGGAGGTGTGACATTTTAATGATAGAGGACTTTAATCTAGACATCTGCTGGAGTATTTTCTTTTATTTCTGTTTATCTCTGTCTGTCATTTTCTCTGCTCCCTCTCCCAATTTCCTCAAAGCAACCTAGTTAATAATTTCCTGATTTTACTTAAATAAAGAAGCAATCAGAGGAAATGCTATTCTCAGCCAAAACTCTAATTAATAAGGAGGGATTGCTGTTGGGGTAGAGATGGTGTGTTAGAGGCAAGTCATCACTCCAATTTAGATTCCATGATGTATGTCATGGTTTTTAATACAGTGGATTTCAAAGGCTTCAGAGAAGGAGAAATAGGCTCCAATGATTTAAAATTCTTCAGAGGAAATTGGACTAAGAGGGATTGGAAGCTCTCAAGAAGTAAATTTGAATAGATGGAAGAAAAGTGATTCCAATAAGGAGAAGAGAAGAGAGCTACTTAAAGAGATGAATGTATCTGCATAGAGCTCATAAAGCAACTCAGATTTTAAAGATATCTAAAATATGTAAAAAAATAAGGAAGGTAACTGAGGATGAATGAAAATTGAATATGGAAGTGCAGAATGAGCTGAGATGGACAATTAACAGTAAGCACTAAAATATTTTTATCTGCTTTTTGTTGTTTTTAGCTATATCATGGAAAAGAGGAAGACAAAAGAAGGGATGAGGCAATTGCTCAGGTTAAATGAAAGATAATAATAGAAAACAACAAGAAGTCATAAGGAATATGCAGAGTGAATCAGCTCTCATTTTGCTTTAGTTTTCTTTTCCTAAAGAAGAGTGATATTTTACCTTGGATGACTGTACCAAAAATGATTAACAGGAAATGAAACCCAAGATAAGTGAGAAGATGGTAAAAGAGCACTTGGATATCTTCAGTGAGTTCATGTCACCAGACCCTGATAAACCACATCCCAGAGTACTGAAAGAACTGGAAGAGATAGTATTGTTGAGTCATTATTAGTAATCTTTGAAATACCATGGAAAATGGAATCTATCTAGAAAAAGTGTTCTTAACCTCTTTTTTTGCCATGGACCTCTTTTGGCAGTCTGCAGAAGTCTATGGATCCCTTCTAAGAATAATATCTTAAAAAGCATAAAATAAAATACATAGTATTATAAAGTAAACCAACTATATTGAAATATGATTATCAAAATATTTTTTAAAAAAGGCTTCCTGCCAGCAGATTAAGAACTCCTAACTTTGAAAATGGCAAAATGTGCCTCATTTCTGAAAACAGAAAGAAGATGAAATCTGCACAGTACAGGTCAGTGAGCTTGATGTTAATTCTTGGCAAAATTCTAGAACATATTAATAAGAGGTCTAGAGAAAGCCATTCAGTATGTTGGGTGGACCCACCTGCGAAGAATTTATGGAAGGACAGAGACAAGAGTCTCACAGGATGGGAGAATGTGAGTGAATTGTGAGGTACAACATTGGAAGGAGTCCCTATATCAGTAAGATCCTAGATCCATTGAGATGCTGGAGTATTATTAAATGAATGGTTTTAGAAGATCTAGGGAAAGAAGTAGTGATCACAAAAAGCAAGGTGATGCAGAAGCCTCTTTTCCTTTTTTTTCTAGCATATTAAGAATAGTAGGTAAGGAGAATATGACAGAAACAGTTAGATTTTAGTGGAGTATTTGAAGAAGTCATTCATGCTATTCTTGTGGCAAGTATTGGGCTAGTCAACATGGTACAATTAGATGATTTAGCTATTGATTAAATGATTGCACTAAATAAGTTGTCATTAATTGTTTGATGTGGATGTCTAAAAAGGTTTTCAGTTGTGTATTCAAGGATTTGTACTTTTCCATCTTCTGGAGAGCACTCCAACAGATGTCTAGACTGAAGTCTTCTATCTTCTGCTTAACATTTTTTTTATCAATGGCTTGAATAATGACATAATTAACATGCTCATCAAATTTTCAAATGGCACAAACTTAGAAGGATCATTGACATATTGGATGAGATTCAGAATCCAATATTTTAATAGGCAAGAACACTGAGGAGAAAATGAAATTTAAGAGTGACAAATGTCTCACACTTGGGTTCAAAAAGTCAACTTTACACATACAGGACAGTGGACATATAGCTAGAAAGGAGGTTGTCTGAAAAAGATCTGGAGGTTTTACTGAACCTCAAACCCAATATGAGCCAACTAATATGATATTATTAGGTTGCATTAAAGGAGGAATGATATGTAGGAGTAGAAAGATAATAGTCTTTTTGTGTTCTGTCTGGGTCAGACCATATGTAGAGTATTATGTTTAGTCCCAGGAACCACATTTTCAGACAGGGTACTGATAAACTGGAGGGCATGGGAATGGGAAAGTGCCAAGGATGAGGAAAAATTGAAATAATGTGATATCAGTTGAAACAACTAGAGTTGTTTAAACAATGTCATTGTTGTCTTCAAGCAATTGAAGAGCTATGATATATAATAGATGCCAGACTTAGCATGCATGCTGCTAAAAGGTAGAATTAGGAGTAATGGGTAGAAGTTACAAAGAGGAAATTTTAGGTTTGACATAAGGAAAAACTTTGTAATACCTAGACTTATTCCAAAAGTTTGGCACACTGTTTCAGGCCAACTTTCCTTTACTGGAGATCTTCAATCAAAGGCTTGGTGAGCATGTCAGGAATATTTTAGAATGATTACTTGTTTGGATATGGATTGAACAAGAGCCATGATGGGCCTTTTAACTCTGAGGTTCTACAATTCTAATGAAAATCTTTCTAACTACTAAAACTGACAAAAAAGTGGAATTCGTGGCCATGTAGTAGTGAGTTCTCCCACACTGGAGGTTTTTATATATTGGCTGGGTTGAATTAATACTCAGTAATATTGGTCATTTTAGTCAGGTATAAGTTGAACTATATGGCCTCTTGGCTCTTCAAGCCTAGAGATCTTGTGATTCTGTAATTCTATAAAGTTACAAATATATTTCTTGCCATAATATATGAATTAGCACTGTGTTAGCAATCAGGTTAAGCAAGAGTTAAGATTAACAATTAAGTTAAGAGTAAGTTCTCTTTGGATCTGAGTTCCAACCTGAAGAGTTTAGAAAATTGGCCTGTCAAAAGCTTTTTTCAATCTGGTCAGACTCCCAAAATAAAGGGAATCTTGGTAGAAGAAATTCATTTCATGATGGAATTCATGGAAAAACAATGGGCTAATTGATATTGATTTAGAAGCCACCAAGTTCTCAACAAGACAGAACATTTCTGTATCATTCATTGCCAACACAACCCTATCCTATGTCATTTCAAAGTTGTATCAGCTTCATTCAAGAATCTCTGATTCTGTATGATATCATAACCATAATTATCCAAATCTTCTTTTGTGTAATATAATTTTCTAGCTGATTTTCATACTTTGTACAGAAAGAAGTGATTTAAAAATTTAGGAAAGCGATCCCATCCTATCCCCCAAGTATTTCTATCCCACTAGATATATGTATTTGAAAGTATTTTCCTGATATTAATCATATTACTTAAGTCAACTTGAGTATTCATAGCTACAGAATGGCCCCTTAACCCCTAACATTAATCAAGGTCTCTAATTTCCTAGAGAAAACCAATAATGTGTGACAATGCCTTAGAAGCAAACAGACCTGAACCAAACTGAATCAAGCTAGAGTGTCAAACATTATGAAATATATTTAAAACAGTTAAACTAAATCATCCTTGCAGACAGATCAAATCAATCAATTAGTATTTATTTAGCACTTAATCAGGATAGTGTTAGTCACTGTGGAATATAGAGTATGAGATGTGGCACTTACCCTCAAGAAATTTCCAGTCTAGTTGGGGGAACAAGGATTGTAAATTTAAAATTGGATATAAAGTTAGAGGCCATCTAATCCAGCTACTTCATTTTAGAAAGAAGGATCCTGAAGTCCATGAAGGTTAAATGACTTGCCCAAAGCCTTCCAGCTTGCAAGTGGCAGAGATAAGATTGGAAGTAGAGGGAGGAAGGAAATCTACATTTATTAAGTTTCCACTGTGGGTGGTAACTGTGTTAACACAAATGCTATCTCATTTAGTCCTCACAACAAACCTTGGAAGTAGGTGCTATTATTATCCCCATTTTACACTCAAGAAAGCTGAGACAGACAGAGCTCCTTAATTGACTTATCCAAAGTCACACCAGTTTGTGTCTGAGCCCAGATTTAATACAGTTCTTCCTGACTCCAGGCCCAGTGCTTTATCCAGCATGCCACACAAAAATGTTGTTTCAGAGAAAGTGGTATAGCAGTGATTTTAGAATCAGGGAGACCAGCTCGTCAACTGGACAATAAGCCAGATGTAGGTAGGGTGATTAGATTCTAGGCTAAGGTGATGCCAGCAGGAATGAAGAAGAAAGGGTTTTAAAGAAATGCATCTTGATGGAAGAATTGATGTGTTATTATGGCTGACTGGACAGGCCATAAAGGAGGAAAAGTAAAAGATGACTGCAGGTTTTGAGCCTAGGTGGTGGGAAAGGAGAAATGAGAACCAATAGCCAAGACAGAGAAGATTCAAAAGAGCTTTTAGCTCATTAGAAAGTTTTACTACATGCAAAAAATTTGACAGCCATTTTCAGACTACTCAATGTCGTAATGATCTATCTTTGTGCTTTTCCAACTTTGAAGGATATCTGTATTTTTCTTCATGACAGCCCCCTTCAAGACATATTGAGCTGATTAGTTAGTTGATCTAACAAGAACATATTTTAATTTGAAAATAAAAGGAAGGAAGGTGACTAGGCCCCTGTTCCTCAACATTACAAGAAGAAATATACCATTAATTATTCCTGTAGTCATTTAAAAATTCTGTCAGATGGTTTTGTCTGCAACAAAGAATTTTCAGATCAAGGTTATTATAGACCAAGTCCTTAGTGGGTAGAAGAATAATTTCCTCATTTTTTCTGCTAACTGCTTCTCCACAGTGACAAATTAAAGTTATACCCCCCTGGTCTACCATAGGGTACCCATTTTTGGAATATATTACTGTCTTCAGTAGACACTTCTCCAGGAAAATCCAACTTTTCCCTTTGATCATTTCCAGCTCTATTCCCCATTGCAGTACCAGGAGCCATTGCCCCTGATGACAGCCTACTCACCAAAACCAATTTGCTCTCATTTCCTGCATGAGCCATTTGCAGAGTCAGTAAGAAAGAACAAAGAAAAGCATATTCTTTTCATCTCTATTCAAATTAAATGCCACTCAATGGAAATATCTCCATGGTATTAAGCATGTAAAAGAATGTCCTACATGGACATCACACAGACGGGATTGCATTAAAAAACTGAGAGCTAAGGAGACACAAAGAGACTGGGAAAAGCTATGTGGCCTCAAGGCTAATGAGATGTGCCAAGAGAACTGTAGAAGCAGAGGGACAGCCTGGTAAGTCTTGGGAAGAAAGGCAATAAATCTCCTTGCCCAGAACACATTGAACTAGAAAGAGGAAAATTGGCAAGTTTGGGGTAGTGAACTGTTAATAACACATTCCAATCAAGGGTTAAAACCAAAACAAAATGGGGCAAGAAGTTAGAAGCAAATATTAACTGGACAAGCTTTAAAGAAAAACCAGTGTTTCATTTCAAATTCACTGTCACAATGGGCAAGCAGTAAGATGAAGATTGATGTATAAAATATGACAGAATTAATTTTCATGGAGAAAAAAGGGAAGAGAAGGAAGGAGGTCTAAAAGAAGAGGGGAAAGAGAAGAAAGGAAAGCACAAAATATAAAAGAGAAGGAAAAGAGGAGGAAGATAAAAATAAAAGATAAGTTGACAGGAAGGAATATATGAAATACAGCTGTGAATCTGTTCATCTTTTAAAATGTAAATTAGTTCTGATTATAAAGTCATATTCCTGTTATTTTCATGTGGAAAAATATAGCCTTTTACTGTCTAAATATGTTACACATATTCACATGTGCAAAAAAATTACTAGGGATAATGCGCTTTTGTTAAGGATTATGACATTTGTGGATTTGAATACCTAGGACCTGGAGGCATTTCAGCTTTAAGTTGACTGCACTAAGACAACAACCTCAACAACTTTCAATTTCATAGCCTGATGTAGGCACCAAGAGAGGCAGACTTGGGTTGCCTAGCAACTGTGTTCTTCTCCGACAGCTGGAGTAAATGAATTGGCTGGTGCCAAATGGCCTTTCACCTGCTTCGTTAAAGTGAAATTAAGGCAAAAGACTTCCCTAGGTAGGGCTGAAGAAACCCTCTGAGAAATAGAGACCCGGAAACCCCTCCTTTCAGAGGAGTTTGTTTGGGGACCCACTTGGAAAGAGGTAGCTATTCCATTTCTAATGCCTCAATAATTAGTTCAGCGTTTTTTCCCCTTGGGTTATATCCAGCTGCTGAATGGAACAGACTGGCAAGCTCGGCTCTCTGATGTTGTATAGAATGGAAAGGAAACTGCTCTAGTCTGATTTGACAATGAAATTCTGAGTCAGAAAAATTGGCTGGAAGTATTTCAGTGATGTAATTTGAGAGGCATCTCACAAACTTTTTTCCTTAGTTTTTTCACCCCTCTGATACGTAAATTTTCAGCTAATAAAATATATCTATGAAGAAAAAGGAAGTTAGGGATGGTGAAAAGGCAGGGTAAATAAATTCTGTTCTTTACATATTACTTTTATCTTTGCATATTACTTTGGGAACTTTATTTAGTGAATTATTTTAGTAGAATGGTCAGCCAGGTGTTGCACTGTATAGAATGAGTTCAAATCTGGCCTCAGACAGCTTGTGACCCTGGGAAAGTCACTTAACCCTGTTTGACTCAGTTTCCTCACATGTAAAATGAGGTAGAGAAGGAAATAGCAAACCATTCCAGGATCTTTGCCAAGAAAACCACAAATGGGGTCATGGAGAATCAGATACAACTGAAAAAATGACATTTTAGTAGTAATCATAAATTCTGTGGTGTTGGCTTAGTACAAAGAGGACTGAGTTCCTTTCTGATGCATTCAGATTGCCCCATTCCTAAGTATGATGAACCATATTCTGATAACCTCTGTACATGTGTGTGTACATGTCAAAATTTTAGTCTTTCACATGATGCACAACTTTATCAGTAATTCAAAGTCAACATTGTCTCCTTCAAGGTCACACAGTAAAATGAAGATGGAACTTTGGAAAGGACAGTAGCATTCTGCCTAGAGAAGAAGATAACAATTTTTTCTAGAGCTAGTTATGGCCCAGAAACCTTGGCCTTCTGGAAAATATGAGTGTTGGAATTCTATGACCTGACTTGACAAATCATTAAAAACAACTTGCATTTATTTAGTGCCTACTGTTTAGATGGAAGCTCTATAGGCATCTAGTTTCATTTTGGATCTCTACAACTAACATTCTGAGGAAGGGGAAAGGAAAAATCAAAGCTTACCAGATTATTAAGCTTCTCCTTGCTGTACTCAACATTATTAGAATAGAATTATTAGAATGTTTTAGGCTTTTCTTTATCTTTGTTTACATACACACACACACACACACACACACACACACACACACAGAGAGAGAGAGAGAGAGAGAGAGAGAGAGAGAGAGAGAGAGAGAGATACATTGGAAGACAACTGGAAGAACTAAATTATATCAATCTTCACAATAAATAAAACTAAAAGATAAAATCCAGGAAACAAGAGTCATGGGTCCTGTGGTGAGACAAATAAAAGCACTGGAAGCATCATTTTTTTTAAATTTAGGACCCAAAGATGCCCCTCAAAAAAATACTAATTTCATGGGATACTTCTGGGTAAGAGGGTTTTTTAAATCTTTGTTCTTTTCTTTTTTTTTTTTAATAATTTCTTATTACAATACTTATTAAGTGTTTCCCTAGGACCCAGGAGATCCTTTTAAGAGGCTCTGGGCTCACATGCCCTTAACCTAGAATAAAATTCAGGGATATCTCTAAAACAATTTTGCCCAAACGTGGGCAGTGATTTCTTTGGGATACAAAACCATTATTGGTTATGGGACAGTCTTTATTTCACTCCAAAGAAAATGCTTTTAAGATGCAAGTCTGCAAAGATATACGTAAGAATGTGCCCCTTTCAGCTGTGAACAATTTGACTGCTGAGAAGGGGTAAAACAAGGGACAGCTGTGCAAGAATCAGTGAGAAAGGTGGCCTCATAATGAAAAGGCACTTTCTCAGGGTGAAAATCGCTGCTGTCCTCTTTCCTAAGATATAAATTTCATATGACTAATATAAGGCCTTTAAAGGATTAGCCGGGAAACCTTGGAGCCAACAACTATTTGGTGCTGGTAATATAAACATATATTGCCTACTTAGGATATAGATAGCATTTCGGTTTCTCACCATGACAATCCATCACTGAAGAAACCCTTTCTAGGGTCAGCCATGGGAGCAGACCTGGAGTAGATCTACAGATCCAAAGTTTAAGGTATCTACTAAAAGTGTATCACAACCTTAGAGTGATGCAAGGAAAACAAACCTGGAAAAGGTCTACAGATTCCAAACTTAGGATTTCTACTTTTGCTTAAAGAATGAAAAATTATGTCAGCAGGAGGGGTGGCCCAAGCAGAACAACCAGCAGAAAAATGGCCTTGATAATCAGCAACTTGAGCAAACTGTTCCTGAGCCAGACATCAAAGACCTGGAGTCCACACTTGTGAGTTACCCTGGACAAATACGTTCCTTGTCTATGTGATTCTACATTATAGAAGTTTGTGCCTACTCTCCCCTCAATGGACAGCAGGTGTATCAGCCGGAAAGTCTGTCTCCAGTTTGTAGGTAGAATATTGTGTTATTAATAGTTACACTTTGCCTTCTGTTTAAAAAATCTTTGATTAAAGGGTTGGGGTTTTTTTTGGTTTTGTTTAACCTTCTTTTGGATTCTAGGTGTCCCAGACCATTGGAATGACTGAAGTTGCTTTATCTTTGGTGAATAATTTCAGTTTTGGAGAGGTTGAAGAGGTTGTGGGTATCAGAGAAAACGCCTAGTCCACTTTCTTGTTTCTCACATGACCCGAAAGTTCTAATTAAGAGTTCATGGCTAGGGGCAGCTAGGTGGCACAGTGGATAGAGCACCAACCCTGGAGTCAGGAGGAACTGAGTTCAAACCTGACCTTGGACACTTGACACTTACTAGCTGTGTGACCCTGGGCAAGTCACTTAACCCCATTGCCTAACCAAAAAAAAAAAAAACAAAAGCAAACAAACAAAAAACAAGAGTTAATGGCTAAGCATGGTGGATGTCTGTTATCCCTGCTATGGGGAAGGTTGAGAACTCCATGCTACAGTAGGACTAAAGCTCATTGAGTGATCCCATTAAGTCTGGCACTAATATAGTGAGCCCCTGGGAACTTGAGGCCAACATTCTGCCTTGGGAGGGATGAACCAATTTAGGAAAGAAAGGGAGAAGTTCAAAGCTTCCAGGTCACTTAGCAACAGGACTGGGCTCATAAGTGGGCACTATGCTTTCCATAACTGGACACTATGCTTCCAATCTAGAAAAGATAGGGAGACCCAGTCTCAAAAAAAAAAAAAGTTAATGGAGTCTAGCTGGCTGATTCATTGCATGAGAAACATACTGGTGAAGGAGCAGGAACTAACATAATCAATAGTAAACATGTATTCCTCGCTCCTTACAAAGGTTACCTCTAGACTCATAAGCATAATCAATAGCAGTGGCCACCCCTCTGGGAACCCTTCCTGTCTCCTAGTGTGAGTGCATGTTGGGGTAAGGAGAGAGGGAGACAGAGAGAGAGAGAAGGAAGCAGGAAGCAAGCACAGGGAGGTTGGTGTCACAAGCATCCTTGTGCTACGCATAAATGAGCAAATACTGGAAACATGAAACACTAAAATAGCCCATATTACTAATTATACTCCCCTGAAAGGTAAACCTAACAACCTTGAGGCTACATGTGGCCCTCTAGGTCCTCAAGTGTGGCGTTTGACTGAATCCAAACTTCACAGAGCAAATCCCCTTAATTACAGGATTTGTTCTGTAAAACTTGGACTCAGTCAGAAGGCCACAAGTGGCCTCAAGACCACAGGCTCGCCATCCCTGGTAAAGACCTTTAATGAGACTTCTGAACAGATACTTTGTATTCACCTAGCAACTCACGGCAGCTATAATGAGGGATTGGGAAGGTCCAGCTCACTTGCTTAGACATGCTGTCAGTTGGTTGTAGTCCGTTTCTTCTCTGAGAAGCATGCTGGTTCAAAAGTACTTCCCCACTGAGCAACCAGCATAGTAATCTTGAATTCTTTGTTGTTGTTCTTTCTAGGCAATGGGGTTAAGTGACTTGCCCAGGGTCACACAGTTAGTGAGTGTTATTTATGTGTCCAAGGTCAGATTTGAACTCAGGTCCTCCTGACTCCAGGGCCAGTGCTCTATCCACTGCATCACCCAGCTGCCCTAAGCAGTCTTGAATTCTTGACCCCAAGGTAAGTGCCAAGCCTGGAAATGTCCATATCCTAGAATTCCTAGTCACTGATCAATGCTCAGAAAATGAAATAGAAAAGTAAAATAAGGAGACCCAACTAAGCCAAATAATCTCCACTTTTAGACAAAATTAAGAGGTCAATGAACAACCAAAATATGAGGGAAGCTCTGCAGAGAGTCCTATAGCAGACTTGCTCTCGGCCAGTAACAGTGCCACTAACACATCTGGATTCTAACACTGCAGTCCCTTCTAGGTCACACGCAGGGATGTTGTGAGGCTAACTGAGATTATATATGTAATTTGCATGCCTTAAAGTGCTATATAAATGCCAATTATTGTTATTGTTGTGTTGATGTAGTTAGCCTGCAATCACCAGGTCTCCGGTCTAGTGATTATAATTTCTGGGGGTTTCTACTTCTGCTGATCTCAAGCAGTAATTATAGAAGCAGTACAGGGACATGATGATAAATGTTTAATAACCAGGCTCTCTGGAAAATAAAATGTATGCACACACTTTTAAGTTTAACCTTCATTATAAACACTTTCTTAAGTCTAGGCAAATCTACAAAACAATAAATCAAGCCCTGATTTGTAAGCACTGCAAGGTCCTGAGGTGTGAGTGATCATACTGAAAATTTAACAATTGACTCTTGCAAGCCATTTAGAGATAGCTTCAGTCCACTCCTGGCTACATGAAAAAGTAGAAATGGCACTAAAGAAAATAAAGATGGAAATTGCAGCTGGACCAGACCAAGTATGCCCTGTACTATAAGAGACCCATTTTTAAAGATATCTGGAAGATGTGAGTATACCAAATGCTTGCACATAAACCATGATTTAAAAAAAAAAAGACAACCTCAAAAAATAATTGTTGATTCATCTGCCCACTTTTCCATCTTTACATAATCTTTATGAGGATAATCTATGCATGTATAAAGGGCATCATAATGAATATATGAGAAGGGAATAGGCAGGCTTCAACAAATAATTTTATACAGAAGATAAACAGTTCAGCATTGAGGACAGAATGCAGGCTTGGAGTCAGGGAGACAGGGGTTCAAACTTCACTTTCTGAAAATTCAGTTGTATTACCCTGGACTGGTCACTTAACCTCTATGTTCCACTAACAATTCTTTAGGACTTATCTAAGTCACAGAGAGATTAAACTACATTGCTGGAGGGAGATCGTGCACTGAGATTTCTCTATCTACACTAAAATCATAGAACCTTCATGAATTCTGTGGCAGACCTTTTTTTTTTTACACATCTCATAAGCTCAGGAGTTCTGAGTTGTACAGGGGTAAGCTGATTCAGTATTTGCAATAATTTTACCATTAATATGGGGAGAACCTCTGGGTTTGGAGAGTCACCATGTCACCTAAGGAGAGGTGAACTTACTGAGGTCAGAATTGAAGCAGGCCAAAATTCCAGCACTGATGTTAGTGGGATCAGACTTGTGAACAGCTTCTGAAATTCCAGCCTGGGTGAGATATGGAGACCTAGTCTTTAATTAATAAGGAGGTAGGTTGGTTATGTAACAAAAATGAGGAAAAATATCAATGATCAGTCTACTTCTTCTATTGGTTTCCCCATAATGTCAAGATATCTAAAAGAAGGCAAGCACCCAGTGTGTTATGTGGGCTTTCTGTGAAGGGATTTATAGAACAGCCATACAGGATAAGAAAGCATAAATGGGTAGACTTAGAGTTAGAGGTAGCATCCTCTTTAATAAGTTGACACATCCATTGAAGAATTTGTGTACTAAAATTTTTTTTCTTTTATAAATTTAATGAAACAGTTCTCAAAACTAAGATGAGAAAAGAGTTGTTTCCCATTATTATATGTAATTACATATCTTTTATATAATAGGTTATAAACTTAATAAATGATGGTCAAATTGAATTCATTTTCTTCCTCCTCATCCATTCCAGCATTCTCTTCCAACAGACACAACCCACAATTTGGGGAATTAATATGTGATTTTTTTCTCCACTTAATTTCCTCCATGGTAGGATACTGTTAGCAGCAGCTATATCAGTAAGAGGCACTCAAAAGGTTTGAAAAGAAAGCAGCTGAAAAAAAGGGAATGGTGCTGTAGTACTGTTCACACCTCTTCAACTGCTCTTACCAATCACTCAAGGCTCTTGCAGGGAGAGGAGCTGAATTCCAAGATGAAACTATCTGTTCTAGAGTTTCTGAGATTCACTGGTAAAAGAGGTTATAAAGGCAGAGGCCCTTGAACCTTCTCCTAGGCATACCCTTGCCTTGTAACAGTGAATTACCTCCTTAAGACAAAGATTTTTTTTTCCTAAGGAAATGTGAATTTGGCAACTAGTGATCCTCAAGCAACCAGGTTTTGTTTTTTTTAAAGAGAAATGTTCACATTCTAGCTCAATTATAGTGCTCAGCATAATGACATGGGTAGCTATTTGGTTTTAGATAGACTTCACTCATAAAGCTAAAATGAAAGATGAATTAGTGCATCACATTTAATTCCTTAACTAAAAATTAAAGCTTGCAAAGGAATCCGTCTTCTTGTAAGACTTAGGGATCTTGGAAAGGAACTGAAGAGTTGGAGGAAAAACAAAACATAATTTAAACTCTTAAGTACACCCAACTGCTTTTCCTCAATGCTTTGTGACTCTCTATCCATTTCCACTTGTTTCCACTTTCAGTGATAATATGAAGATATTTCATGTCCCCAAAAAGGAAAAGAGAGATAATCAGATATTATTTTAGTGAGATTATTTTTTGTTGAGACAGAGAGAGAGAGAGTGAGACCAAGAATCAAAGAGAGAGAAAGGAGAAGAAAGATAAGAAGGAAGGAGGAAGAGGAGGAGGAAAAGGAAAGAAAAATGACTTAAAGTTAAAAGGAAACAAAGTCCATTTAGTTCAGGAATCTTTAACCTGGGGCACACAGACTACTTTAAAGGATTGGTTTCAGATCTTTGAACTTTTAATATTTTGATCACGCATTTTATTTTATGCACGTTTGGCTTCACCAAACTGCCCAAAGGGGCCATGATGCAAAAAATTTAAGAACCCTACTGCTACAAATGTACAAAAGGAATCTGTTTAATATTTTTCAGACATGAATCTAGTAATAAAATTTTGCTTGGGCAGGGAGAGGGGAGGCTAAAACTTTATATGTGAGCATTAACATTTTTAGAAAATGATGCACATACTTCCTTCCTCAGTACCCCCCCCCCAGACCTGTAATTTCGTCAGTATAGCTAGTCCCAGGAAAAACACCTCTATCAATGCAGATCTGCAGGTGTTCTACAACATATTAGTCTTAGAGGGTTGCCCTGGAGCACTGAGAGGTTGAGCTACTTACCCAGGGCCATACAACTACTATGTGTCAGAGTGACGAGGTCTAGAAGTTTAGGGGTGCTGGAACCCCAAAATCATGATACATGGGTCCTGCCCAAAATAATTTGACCCAAATCTTTCAGCCAGAGAAAGAGTTTTATTGGGGCTGGGCCATAAAGGCCAGACTCTCTGTAAGAACAAGCGGGCATGAGGAAATCTCAGCATTTAAATGGGGGCCAGGGTGGATCTCATATACAATCAAATAATTTTGGGTGTTCAGAGGAGGGACTGGGAGAAATATTCTGAAGCTGTTCTGAGTTTAGGGACAATTCTGATGGGAATGTCTGGGAGGTTGCATAGACAATGAATGGATAATGAAGGGAACTGGAAGGTAGAGGTTTGAATGGGGTCTAGATAAGATCAAAGGTGGGAAATATATTAGGGCTTCATTAGGTTTTCAAAAGGAGATAGGGAGAGATAAGGAAAGGCCATTGAGTGGAGCATAGCCTCAGGTAACCATCTGAGACCAGAGTGAGGTCAAAGCAAGTTTAAGGGTTTTCTGGGACCTATAGACAAATGGGACCCAAATTCTCTTTGGGGCAAGAGGCAAAGGTCTCCGGCCCATACCCCATCATTAGGATCCTCCTAAATTAAACCCAGATCTTCTTGACTCTGAGGCCACCTCTTTATTCACACTGCCTCTCGTATATCCTTAATACATGTACTCTATTTTTCATAATATTGGCTGTCCCTAGGAAAAAAGTAAATTTCACCATGTCTAAGGCTTTAAAAATTATTTCTCTCTAACAAAGTTAATAAAAGGCAAAAGGTTACATTAAGGGAAAATTTTTAAATAATATGAATGTTTTTTTATTTAAAACATGGACCTAATTTACAATAACCTACTGATGCCATTACTCCAAAATTGAAATGAGACTGAATTGATCCAACAGCCCCTGAAAAGCTTCCTAGTTCGGGCCCTTGATATCCCTATTGTAGTTATTTTTACAGGCTCCTAATTGGTTTTCCTGCCTCTAAGCTCTCTTCTTTCTTTTTAAATAAATTTTTATTGATGTCTTTTGTTTCTTAGATAATCATAGCTATCTTCAATATTCTCCCCTCTCCCTCCTAGAGAGCTATCCCATATAACAGTTTTTTTTAAAAGGTGAAAATCTATACAATAACCAATCTGTACATTGGAAAAAGTCTGAAAACATGCAATTTTGAAAACTTGTGGCCCTCCCACCTCCCCAAGGGGTAGGTTTAAGGTATCTTCTCATATCTCTTCTTTGGGGTCATGCTTGATCTTTATGATTTTGTTAAATTCACTTTTGATTTTTTTAATGTGTGGCTGTTCTTTCCATTTACATTGTTGTAGTTACTGGGTGAGTTGTATTTTGTCCCTACTTAGTTCCCCCTGCATCAGTTCATGTAATCTTCCCATGCTTCTCTGTATTCATCACTTAACTCATTTCTTACACCACTGTAATATTCCATTACATTTATGTACCACAGTTGGTTTAGCCATTCACCAATCAATGAGCATCTACTTTGTTTCCAATTTTTTGCTATCATAAAAAAGTGCTGCTATAAATATTTTGGTGTATGAGGTAATTTTCTTTTTACCAATAGCTTCCTTGAAGTATAAGCCTAGTAATGAAATCTCTGGTTCAAAGTATGTAGACATCTTAGTTTTTTTATTTGCTTAATTCTAAATTACTTTCCAAAATGGTTGTATCATTTCACAACTCCACCAAAAATGCCTCAGTGTGCCTATCATTCCACAAACCCTCCAACAATGAGTATTGCAATTTTTATTGTCTTTGCCAATTTGCAAAGTGTGAGGCGAACCCTCAGGGTTGCTTAGATTTGCATTTCTCCAATTATTAGTGAGGTTCTCTTCTTTCTAATGCTTTCTTCCTACTCTTAGCCCAATAAGCTTTTTAATATACCTCTCATATAACTCCTCTGTTCAAAAACCTCTAGCACACAACCATTGACTAGTAAATAAAGCAGGAATTCTTGTTTTGCTACTTCAAGACTCTCCAGAAACTGGATCCTAACTGCCTTTCTATCCTTACCTCACAGTATTCTTCTTCATGTCACTTTACGTCTTAGCCAAATTGTTCCCCTCTTCATCCCCATTCTTTCTTTCTGTCTTCTTCATGACTTTGCTCATGCTTACTGCCGTTCTGAAATAGATTCCTCCAACACCTCTGACTAATTAATCCTCTACCTATTTCTTTACAGCCTGGCTCAAGTGCCAGATCACCTAGGAAACTTCTGATCTGCCTTCGAGTGTTGACTTCTTACTCAAATTTCTCCTAATTCTTTCTCTGGACCTGTGCTTATCACATTCTATCTTGTGTCATGATGGAGTGAAAAGGGGGCTGGACCTGGAGGCAGGAGAGAGGATTCCTTTCTTTGGCACTTCCTGGTTATATGACCAAAGATAAGTAGTTTAACCTGCCTTTGACTCAATGTATTTGACTGTAAAATGGGGATAATCCCTGTGGTAGCTACCTCAAGGAGCTGTAAACAGGATGGAAGAAAATATACTGTAAGCAAAGCCCTTTGCAAACCTTAAAATCACTACCAAAATGCTAGTGTTATGTTGATATGATAGTGATAATAGCTAACAAGAGCATTATATGCCTTATATAGTATGTACTTAACATTATATATATTAGTACCCCTAGTAGATTTAAACTCCTTGAGCACAGAGAAAATGTATTGTTGTATTAAAAAGACCCCTAATAAATGTTTGAATTGAAATTAATTGAACCTCTAACCTGGTCCATTGGAAACATATCCATTTTACAATAGCATTCTGTCCACCATGCAATGCTGCCCCAGGTAGAGTCCCTATGCCCATCCCAATGTTATGTACCTTATATAAGCAAATCAAATAGAGTAGAGGCAAAGGAGGGGGATGTTTTAGCCCAGACATTGGAATATATTTGGATATACTTTCCTGTTACCAGATCCTTTTGTATACCTACTTATAGCTTAAAAATAAGCTCTCTGCTGCCTTTAACAATGTCCCCTGCTGAAAAGTTTCAAGCAAAGGTAAGTACAATTACCATCTTCATCATAATAAAGAAAGGTACAGGACGGAGTTTGGACTATATGATCTCAAAGTCGCTTCCAGCTCCAACATTCAGTGGAAAAAGAAGCAAGAGAGAACAGTGGAAGATGAAGCTCCTCTCTGGCTTTCCCCTTCCCTTTCCAGCTGAGCTACAGTTCTTCCAAAGACTACACAGTCAGGGTGCTGCTCACCCAGTTCCTAAACCTAAGGAGCAGGGAGGCATTCTCTCTTTTCCCTGCCCAGGGGCTCTCTCTACCTGCCTGTCAAAGGCTGGCTTCATCAGGCTGGACGTAGGGAGAATGAAGCTGATTATTCTTTTGCCTAGGGGGGAGGATATCTTCTATTCTCTGTGAAATAGTTTTGATGTTTGTTTTATTTGAATGATAAAGAACACATATAGCTGCATATCTGTAAGCCTAGAGATATTCCCAGAACTGGAGATAGGGGTGGCATAGGGACAGTGTTTATGTGAGAGGTATTCTATTGTATAAAAACAGGATTGTCAGGAAACAAAAGAGCTTGAGTTTGTTGAAGGTAGAATTGCAGCACATTTGCATCCCTTCATTCCCTTTCCCTTCCCTTCCCTTCCCTGGCCTCCTAATTTAATTTTGCCTTTATTTACATGTTTCATGAGGTGCTTAGTCTTTATGTGAAGTTAGCTTTTTTTTTCACCTATCCAAAAAGGTTCATTAGATTTCAAGCCTTGAATGTAACATTTGTGACAAAGACCCTCTAAAAATGACACATCACTTTCAGATCTAGCCTGTAGTGGTTATTTGAGGAAAGGCATCATGGTGCAATAAGAAGTCCACTTCCAAACTGGCACAAAAGGACCTTTTAATTTCTCAGCTGGGTGTTAATGTCCTAACTTACAGCCTGATCATCAGAAATGGTACATGTACAATAGGGCCACAGGATTATAGTATCACAGATTTAGAGCTGGAAGATACCTCAGAAGTCATCTAAATCAACCTCCTTACTTAACATATAGGGAAACTGAGGCCCAAAAAGGTGAACTGATTTGCTGTGGCTACACAAGGTAGTGTGTGTCAGAGCCAGGGTTTAAACTCAGTTCCTTTGCCTCCAAACCCAGGACTGTTTTTGCTGCACTATCCTGCCTTTTGACCTTGACATGATTTCTCACCTAGACTTCGCTATCATTTCTGGAAATGCATCTTCCCACAAGATCTAATCAACTCTGCAACTCATACCTCCCCTGCCCTTTGGGCCCCTTCCCTCCCTTTCCCTCATTGGAGATGGTAGAGGGTAGAAACTGGACAGCTCCTGTCAGATCCTCTATTTAAGGAAGGGGCCCAGAGCAGACATGTCATCATTTCCCACCTGGCTGCAGGACTTCATCATGCCAGCCCCTGCTTCTTTTCTCATCTATACCTTTCAGTTTCTTTTTATATATTTTCTTCCCTGATTAGATTGGGAACTCCTCCAGATCAGAGACTATCTTTTGCCTTTCTTTGTATCCCCAGTGCTTCACACAGTGCCTGGCACATAGTAGGTGCTTCATAAATGTTTATTGACTGACTGACCTTACACTAGCTTATATTAGTACTTTTGCAGGTGGGAAAGACCATTCAATCGATTAGATCGTGTTTTTTTTTTAAATTGCTGACTCAAAAGCAAACCAAAACACATTGGAGTAAACCTATTTTTGTTAGACTTCTCCCAAAAGATCCTCATTTTTACTTTCTCTCTCTTTTTTTTTACTTACCGATTTTAAAAAATTCATGAACTAAGCACATCCTCCAAGAAAATGTACTGACATGAGGTCTGTTCAATTCTGAAATAATGCTTTCATGTGGAACCTCTGAATTAAACAATAACTTCCTGCAACTGAGGTTGGGGGAAGGCTGTGCTTATTGGAGTGAACATAGCACCCTAACCCTCACAGGAATCAATAAGTAAGTTCTGACATTCAAGGTGAATGAGCCAGAGATGCTAAGAAACTAGAGATGGAATAGCAAGCTCTGAATTTGTGGTTTCATATGCAAGCTTCTTTTTCTGTTTTGCTTTACAAATGGATAGGCCCATCTTCTTTGGTGCTGCTAAATTCAGAATAAAAATATTAAAAGAAAAAGGAATGGGAGATGAATAAATGCTAAAATCGTAAATCACATCAATGCTCTCCTACTTGATTTTTAATCATTGATTAAGTCATAAATGTAGTGATCAAAAAAAGTAATTCTAAATTTGCTTGGAAAAAGTACTTTTCTCAGGATTTTAGTTTTTGTTCTCTTTTTCACAAAAATAACCAAAAGCATTTTAAACATGTGCTTGCATGGCCACATTGCAGTATTTATTTTGGGGACCATGAGGTTGTCATAAATCATTGTGATTGAGAAACTTTGGGGGGAGGGTTTTAGCAACATGGAATGAATAGTACAGACCCAAAAGGCCATCTCTACCATAAGTCCTTTTTCTTTCAGGCAAAGGCTCTTCTAACTAGAGAAATGAGAAGTGATCTCCATTACTCTTCTTAAAATTCTTTACTGAAGGCATCTATACCCTATGGTACCTACTTGTGCTAAAGACAACATGCTTTATGGTGGTACATGATGGGGTTTTAGGCCAAATTGCCTAAAAGGGGCTTTTGCTTTTGGAATCTTTATACCTCCTGATCTTCTCTACACCCCCTATCTCTCCCCACACACCTGCACTGACAGGTCCAGATACAATGGTAGGGTCTTCAACCCATGCCTAGGGTTCAGACTCTCTCTCTTGCTTGGTTTCAACTTATCAGTCTCTTGTTTCCTTCTCTCCTCTTTGACTGGATTCCCTGGTACTTTAACCAAACTCCTTTAACCAAATTTATGCACGCATAAATATAATGGAGGCCCAGTTCTTAGAATATGAATGATGGACTCTGCCTGGGGGTTGGAGCATGTGCAATATTCTCTGCCTATTGTCAATCCAACACATGGAGGTATGGCAAACTCTCTTCTGACCAAGAGTGACTGAGGGGCTAGTATTATGTGATAATAAAAAGAGTTCTTGGTTGAGGAGCCAGAAGTACTGATGATTCAACAGAGGTTGAGATGGAAGTAAAAAGTTCAAAAGATTAAAAAAGATGATCCCTTGTTCTCTTCCCTCATGGCTTTCAGGAGAAGAGGAATGCTGTGAGCTAGCAAGTAGCAGAGTTGTGGACTGCCCTATTTCCTACTTAGTTCATCCCATATCCTTGACTACTAGTACCTCTATTTCTGTTGTGTTTCTTCTTTCCTGACCTTACGTGAGCAACTATCTGGAGACAGAATTGAACAGTTAGAACCTTATAAGTTTTGAAAGGTCAAAAGATACCCCAGCCATCTTAGTAACTGAAGTAGGTAGGAAAAAAACAGAGCCAGTAGCAGTAGCAACTGAGTGTCCCATGAGAAGCCAGTAAAGAATTTGAGTAATATCCTTGATCCTATCCATCAGGGGATTAAATTGTCAGCTGAGCTACAGAATCCTGAAAGAACCAGCCTGGAGAAGTGATTTATTCATCACCAATACTAATCCCTAAAGCAAATTAGATGGAGACTTCTAGAGGGAAGAAAAGTATTGTCTAATAACCTAGAGGTGTGAATTACCTCTTTGTCCCATGTATAAACATTCCCAACAAAAACCCTATCACCTGTGCTTGTTACAGGCAGGCAACCATTCCATATGCAAATGCTACCCTGCATACTAAAAAGTTTTACATTTGGGGACCTTTACATGATATCTAAATAAACTTATGTGAGATCCCTTTATGTTCTGGATTACCCATTAATAGTACTTTGAGTAAGATTACTCATCAACTACCCTCTGGTGACTCAGTCCACTAATATTATATATTGTGAGCTCCTTGAAAGCAACATTTGTTGTTTGTATATGGTTTTGCCTTTCTTAGAATCCCTAGCTCTTATCACAGTGTCTGGCATATGGTAGGCACTTAATAAATGCTTGCTGACTGACAAGTGGGAGTTGGGAAAGTAGCTGAGAAGGGGTGCTATACATATATACCTACATACACAATTACGTATATATACTTTGAATACCCACTGTCTACTATTCTCACTCCTGCTGTAGGAGTAAATTCTAGAAAGATGTAGAATCAGACATCTTTCTGTTTGCCCTCTTTCCCCATAGGGCAGTCAAACTTTTTATTCTTCCTTTTTGGTTTGTCTTATTTTCCTATTCTTTGTGGGCAGAGATTGAGTAATTTTTCACCTTTGGATCCACCTCAGAACCTAGTTCCATTTATAGCAAATACTAAGTACTTAATAGACATTGAAATTGAATCAAATTGAATAAGATCCAGATGCCTCCAAATAATTTCCCACTCTTTGCTCTAGTTAGGCTGGGATCTTTTCAGCCTCTCTCCCCGTATTCCTTCTCCACCATCCATATATCATCCTAATTCTCAACTTGTGGTCCTTAGTCAAAATTATTTTCCAAACCTGAGGCATTCTCTCAGAGTTGATGTACTAAATATGGAGAATGAGACACATTTTTAGACATGGCTAATAGAGGAATTTGTTTTACATATTTGTTACAAGGATTTTGTTTTTCTTTTGTGGGGGAGAGGTTGCAGTGGAAGGAAAAAAATTCTTGAAAACTGAAATAAAATAAAATGGAATTAAAAATAAAAGTGAGGACCTGCATTTTGGCGGGGGGGGGGGGGGGGGAAGAGTTCTCTTTTATCCAAGTTCTGCCAGTACAACTCCATAGAACTTTGCCTGGCAGCATCAAATGTTATATTATCATTCATTTTATATTTTTCAATAATTTTTATTAAATATATTAAAATACTGGATCTCAGTACAACCAAATTAACTTGTTTAGTAACTATTTGCATTTAAACTAATTAACTTCAAAGCATGAAGTATTGGAACAACTTCCTTTTCTAAACTATTGTACTTCCAGTCTCCACCACACTGCTTAAGGCTAATTGCCTTTAATCACTTCTGGCCTTCAAGAAGCATAATTTTATCTAGGTAAGCACTCCCTCTGCCCTTCACCAGTTCATATTACAATCTCTCTGTCCCTTAAACCATTTTCTTACGCTGTTACATCAGTAAAAATGCATCTCCAGATGGGAACCCTTCCAGTGTTAAGCTTCTTCTAATGTGGTTAGGCTAGTCCTCAAATGATAGCTATGCAGTCCACGCTCAAAAGATTTTCTCAGTTTTACTGGACTAACCCGGAGGCACCTCTATGAGCAATGAGGTATAAGAGACTTTAAAGGAAATCTATTCCATATCATTACCTAATTCTTTAATGTATCTAGCCAGCTAGGTGGAGCAGGAGACAGAATGTTAGACATGGTATGAAAGAGACCTGAATTGAAATAATTCCTTAGATTCTTACTAGTTATGTGAACCTGAGCAAATCATTTAACATCTTTTGGCCTCAGTTTCCTCAGTCATAAATGAGGAAAACAAGATCACTTACCTCATAGTGTTGTTGCAAAGGTCAAATGAGATAATCCGTGTGCAAAGTTCTTTGCAAAACTTAAAGTATTATATAAATGCTAGCTATTATTAGTATAGAATGTATGTACACTCTTTGAGAAGCAGTTAGGTGGTGCAGTAGATAGAAGACTAGGTCTGGAGTCAGGAAAACTCTTCTTTTGGCCTCAGACACTTATTAGCTATGTGAACCTGGGCAAGTCATTTAACCCTGTTTTCCTCAGTTCTTCATATATAAAGTGGGCTGGAGAAGGAAATGGCAAACCGCTCCAGTATCTTTACCAAGAAAACACCAGATGGGGTCACAAAGAGTCAGACATGACTGAAAAATGACTGAACAACAAGACCCTCTGATGGCAGAAGTTGCTTTCATTTTTGTCTTTATAGGAAAGAATGCTATCAGACAAATGTGTGATAAGAAAGGTAAACGGGCAGGTCATGCAATGAGAAGAAGGATAACCAATGGCCATCCCAGATGTTCTACTGGTATTATCTATATGAAAGAGAACATCAAGAGCCCCACGTGTAGGTTAGAACTCTTGCGGTAGATTTAGAGAAAGACGTATACTGGAGTTAGTTACATAGAATGGACAAGCATGGATGAGTTGCATCTGCATCATTAAAGGGAATCCTCACATTGATGAGATCACAGATCAATCTTTATATTGTATATATATATGTAAACATGTTTATATTTGCAATATATAAACTGATATGTGTATATATAGGTATATACACACAAATAAGTGCCTAGAGCCCATAGGAAATGCTTAATAATTATTTATTGAAATTAATTGAACTGGATTGTAGGTTCTTGAGGGTGGGGACTATTTCTTATAGCTTCTTTGTATACCCCTAACAGGCCTGAATACTTAGTAGAAGCTTAATAAATCACAGAACTAAATAATCTGAATTTGAGAGTTGGAAGAGACCTCAGTATATATCTAGTTCAACCCCTACATGAAAGGAATACCCACTACAGCATACCCTGTAAGTGGCTGTTCACTTGTCATTTATGGACTGATTTGATCTTTTTAAAATTGTTGTAAATATTTCTGTATATAGATATTTTAGATACTCAACTTTCCAAATTTTTTCTGTAAGGAAAAAAAAAAGTTTCTTTCTCTGTAGATGATACTAAAATGATTTGGAGAGAAATGCTGCATGATCTATACCAGTCCCAACTGTACTTTGGAAATTCATTGCTTCATTGGCTACCACAAATACAAAAATGTCAGATAGGGTACATAACTCTTTTATAAAACTGTAGGAAACATCCCAATTAGACTGAAAGGTTCTTGAGGGCAGAGACCAATCAGATACTGCATTTATTACCACATTTTATATACACCAAACTGACTACTAAGCATACTGTGTTCAGCAAATGCTTGTTAAATGGAAATGAGCTTTCATCGTTTTTCATCTAGAGTTTTATATCATGGAAAGACAACTTGTTATCATGACTCACATGAATTTGTTTGGCCATAGTATATATCTTCAAATAGTTAAATAAGGCAGATATAATGGTTTAATTTAAATATGTTTCAAATTCCAGATCTCCTACCCATGTTTGCTAATGGATAATACTGTTGTCAAGTATAATTTGACCAGGAAAGTTCCAAATATTCTAGTTGACTTTCCTCCTAAAAATATTACTGTTAGTAGATATGACCTTCAATGTAACATACTTCTTATGTCTTCTGCCATCAAAAAGCTACCTGAGTGCCAAACATTGGAGCTAACAAATGAGCCAGTGTATGTGGAGGGTCATACAGGTCACATTAAAAAAAAATTCTATCTGTATAAATTAAGATTGGGAGTTTGGGCTGTGGTGATAAACAGAGGCACATTTATGAGAATTGCAAATTTCCAATTGCAAGATGTTACATTTATTTCATATATAACCATAGAAACTGAGTTAATATTGAGGTCAGACTCAGGCAGTGGTTGCTATGGCTGTGTATGACAGCTTTCATTGATTGCATAACAATTAGAAACATTTTCCTGAAAACTTATTTCTCTGGTGATCGGCAGATGACATGATCTGGCATTCCTCGAGCTGCTATAGTCATCACAACATATAAAATCAATCTACAGGAATTGCTTATTAATGTCAGATATGGATTTTCCAACAGATTGCTTATGAAAACAATTCTTCTGTAGATAATGATGACAAGTGAAGAGTTAGCTGTCTGATCCTCTCTCATTACAACCTGGTACCACTTTAATCACTCTCTGTATATCAATAAGACACCAAATATGCCTAAAATAGGGCAAAATACAATATAAAATTAATGGAGGGGGAAAAAGAACAATGGAAAAATGTATCATTTTCTATCTGGCACTACTTGTATGCCATCATGCCATATAATCCTACTTTTGGGTACTGTTGTGTTATGGTGGTTTTCTTTTTATTTGTAGAAAGAAATTTAAATGACAACTAATGCCCTGAGTATTAGTATTCCATAAGCGCTTGCTTTTAGATTTGGATTGCACAGAGATGAAAAATAGCCCATATGGTTTTTGAAAAAAATGAATGGCTGTGAGCTCTTGGGGAAAAAAAAAACTATAGCAGAAAGGTTGGCATGCTAAAAGGTTAATTAAAATTTGACTCTACAGGATGGATACTTTTATTTATAGAACCCTCAGCTGATTTTTCAGCAGCCATGTTTTCTTCTAATTAAAATAATATGAACAGCTAATAGTAATCAGCTTAAAGAACTGAATATTTTAACCAAAGGAATGATTCACAGGCTTCTTAATAGCCACTCTACAGTAGATGCTTCAGCTAATGAGCACGTAAACCATTTGCATTTGACCATTGTCTAGTTGAATGTCATTAAAAATAGTTTTAAAAAGAATAGTAAATTATTTAAATCCACCTAAATTGTCATTCATATTATCATGAAAATGATATTACTATATCTAAACTTAATAAGAAGAAAAGTCTGATATTGATTCATTTTCCATGGTTATATATAAAATAAAAGCAATATTTTGCCATTCAAAATTTACAATTCTCAGAGTGTACAATGTATACAAATAGAGTACAAAGAGATATGACAAACTCCCAACTTTTATTTACCAAGAGAGAGCAAAAAGATTAAAAATATGGTTTGCAAGTACTGTATCTATCCTGGATGACACAGTGGCTAGAGTGTGGGCCTAGAATCAAGAAGACTCATCTTCTGAATTCAAATCTGCCCTTACTTGCTGTGTGGCCCTGGGCAAGTCATTTAACCCTGTTTGCCTCAGTTTCCTCATCTGTAAAATGAGCTGGAGAAAAAAATGTCAAACCACTCCGGTATCTTTGCCAAGAAAACTCCAAGTGGGGTCACAAAGAATCAGATATAAAGGAAGCTAGGTGATACAGTGGATAGAGCGTTGGCCCTGGAGTCAAGAAAATCAGAGTTTGAATGCAACCTCAAACACTTACTAGCTGTGTGACCCTGGGCAACTCATTTAACCCTGTTTGCCTCAGTTTCCTCATCTGTATCTTTGCCAAGAAAACTGCAAATGGGATCATGAAGAGTCAGACACTACTAACTTACTAAACAATAATATCTACCCCAGATCCTTTGATAGCTCTAGGGTTTTTTTTTACATTTTTCTAATGATTCTGGAATCTTCTGCTAATTCCAGATAGTTCACGCAACAAAAGAGAAGATCTTTGGAGAGCTAATTAAAAATACAAATTGCAGCATGAATTCACATGCATCACTTAAATCTATTGAAATGTAGGAAAATCAAAGATCGTAAGAATCTTAAAGAGAAGATATACAATGTATTCTATATAAACACATGTAATTGTGAAGGACTAGGCATGTACAAATTTCTTAAAAACTCAAACAAAATCAATCAAACAGCTGCAAAAAGTTGGACCTGAATGATAAAGCAATCTTTTGCAATGGGAAAAGAGTTGAGTTAAGAGTCAGAGAATCTCCTGGGTTCCATCACTTACTATCTTATGACCTTAGGCATGTTACTTAATCCTTCTAGACCTCCATTTCCTCATCTATAAAATGAAGGGCTTGTACTAGATGACATGTAGGAACTCATCCAGTCCTGAATCAGTGATCCATTTGCGAAGTTGCTCGCTGGGAAGCTTCCTTAAACTCTTGTGTCTGAGATAAGTATGGGAGGATGCTTTTCTACTTTTAGTCTTCAAATGCCACTGCAAGTTACCCATTGCAACTCTCCAATGAGTATGCTCTCTTTCAGATGCTCAGAGACACTTTGGAGAACTTGGAATCCCTTAATTCTAGTATTTGACATTTTGCCTAGATCTGTCTATCTTCCCTGACTCTCCCTTTTATCAGAGGTAAATATTTGCATACAGGTTTTCCCCTCAATTGGTGATAAATTCCTGGAGGCAGAGGCTATTGTTGTTCTATCCTCCGTGACTAAGGTAGAGCCTTTCACATTGGTGTACAATAAATATGTTTTGAGTGAATAAATGAATCCTACCTGAAATACATCCCTTTCCTCAGGCACCATCTTGAAAGCTGCTCTCCCTGCCTAAGTGCTGTTTCTCTTCTCATTATTGAATTTTGACAAGTATGTACTGCAACAGTAAAATGTCATTGAAGCAGCCTAATGAAACTTTCATCTAATGTCTCCTACAACTGGCTTATTTCAAGTCCTGCTTTTGGGAGGCAGATGAAATATCAAAAGAACCAAAGAGTTGAAAGGGACCTTGAGAGATTGTTGCGTCCATTCTTCTGCTTTCAAGCTGTTATTCCTATGTTCAAAGACAGATCTTGAAGTTGTGGATAATGGCTGATAAATACACTGGAATCCCATATGTAATGTCTGGGGGTAGCTTTCAAAATGCCCAGTCTGAAATTAGAATACTTTAAAGACTGGTTATTGAAGTTGGATTAGAGGTACTCAACTCATCTAGCCACTCAGTTTGTTAACCACAAGGAAGAACAAAAGCATGCATGCCCAAAGAAAGTCTACAAAGAAAGTCTGTCGGTCTGTTGGTCATTGAAGATTCAGAAAATTAAGCAAACGATCAACAGGTATCTATTAAACCCCTACTATATACTTCGGCTCAGGATGGTAAAGTTGTCCTTTGTAACATCAACGTCAGAGTTCTCTTTTTATTGAACAGCATAGTTGCAGCTGATTTAATGGTTACTTCTTTAAAAGTCGAAATACAGAATTTAAAATTACTTCACATATGAACAAATATGAGCCCACTGGTGCCATTTGTCTGTAATCAGAGGATCAGCCAATCTAAGTTTAAAGATGCCTACCATTAAACTGTTAATGCAACAACTCTTGAAATCCGTGTACTAAATCATAGAGGGGTTGCAGTCTGCATTGATGGAGGGAGTATTTAACACTAGCATAATTACTAATGCTTAAAGCTTGGAGTAATACTGCCAAAACCACAGCTAGATCCCAATTAGTGTGAATAATGAATCCTGTGAAGTGGTCCTATTATTCCAATTCGAACTGCATATTCCCATTGTGCTGGAACCAATTGCCATATTTTATATAATTGTAACTTAAAATAGTGTGAGTTTGAATACATGTGACCACTTCATAGGATTCATTATTCAGATTAATCAGGACCTAGCCATGCTACAATCCTCAAGAATAATTTGTGTGACTACCTGGGAGCAACTATCTGGAAAGAAGAGGAAAAACTGGTAACTGCCCAGTAATATCACAACTATTTGACCATCTTATTCCTCATTTTTCCAATTAACACCACCCAGGGTTTGTCCAATTTAAAATAATAATAACCATAACTAACATTTATATAGTGTTTACTATGTGTCAGGCACTATACTAAATGTTTTTTAATAATCTCATTTAATCCTGACAACCTTGGTAGGTAGGTGTTATTATTATGCCCATTTTACAGATGAGGAAATGGAGGTAAACAGCCATTAAGTGACTTTCCTAGGGTCACACAGCTAGTAAGTCAAATTTGAATTCAGGTCTTTCTGACCTTGGGCCCAGTGCTCTAGGTGCCCCTTCCATCCAGTACTTTTCTTTCATTCAACAAACATTAATTAAAGATCCCTACATATAAAGCACTATGTTCTATCCCAGGGAAACAAAAACAAGGTATGGGATGGGGGGAGTCCTTGTCTTCAAGGAACTTATATTTTACTTCTAATGCTTGAAGTGGGCAGCTAGGTGGCACAGCAGATAGCCACCCCTGGAGTCAAGAAGACCTGAGTTCAAATCTGGCCACAAAGGAGCTGGGGAAAGAAATAGAAAACCTGTCTAGTACCTTTGCCAAGAAAACTTTGAAATGATTCCTAGTTAGAATGCCTTTCTCTCACTTCTTCCCACTGGGTAATGTGTGTACTGGTATGATGATTGACAACATTTCACTCATCATGTTGGTCATTCCTTTGGAAATTATCATCTCCTCATAATTCATACTTTGAAAAGTCTCTTTGTTTTATGGTTCAAAGAGAATTCATCATAGAGAATGCCAAATTGGTAGCAGAGGTCAACAAATGCTTCTTTATCCAGAGACTTGGAAAAGCATGAATAATAACTATCTGGGGCAATCTTTCTTACCTTGCTTCTATAGTATCTTTCAGTTCTTTTCCCACAGGGATACCTCTAGTGTCATGCAATCAGAGCTGTTTCCTGCCCACCCACTCTCCTCTTTGTAACAAGATGATGATAATAATTAGTGTAACTGCTTGTCCCCTATGAGTCGGAAAGGGTAGTCCTGGTAGGGGTTCCATATCAAAACAGGTATAAAATTCAATAAGTACATCATACATAAGGAGATGAAAACACATATTATACATATGCCTTATCCTCTATAATCAGATATAAAATGTATATAAAATGTATTATTATTAAAGAATGAAGCAATAGTCTACTTTCATTAGTATAAAATCAGAGGCTTTGCTCTGAATGCAACTGAATTTCTACTAAGATAAAAACAGTCAGAAATTTCCTTTTGCTTCCCCCCCCAACTCATTTTATGATATTCAGAATTCCAGACTTATAAAGATAAGATGCCCCTGAGAATTGGCTAGTATTTGAAAGTACTACATAGCGTTCTTCAGAATGCAGTCTGTAGATGCTGCAATCTGTCTAGTCTATCATTTTATTCAGGTCAAATGCCTTTTCCTCCCAGGCTTGTGAAAATCTGTCATTCCTAGTTTTGGCCATTATCAAATGGCTTGTAAGTCAAGCAAGTCAAGTCAATCAAGTGAACACGCATGTATTAAGCACCTACTATGTGTCTAGCACTGTGCTAAATGCTGGGAATATAAAGAAAGGCAGAAGATAGTCCATGTTCTCACGGAGTGCAACAAGAAAACTACGTACAAACAAGATACAGACAAGACAAATTATACACATTCAAGAGAGAGCATGTAGGGTAATGTAGAAAGACTTCTTGTAGAAGGTGAGATTTTAGGTAGACCTTGACGATCCAGAGAAGCCAGGAGATGGAGATGAGGAAAGAGAGCATTCTAAGCAAAGGGGACAGCCACAGAAAATGCACGGATTATGAGATGAAGTATCTTTCCTATAAAGGGAGATTGTGTTTTACGTGTATAATATTTTAATGTTCTCAGATATCAATTATTTGTGTGGGTACCACAATTATTTATTTTACTATTTTTTTCCTTTAAGCAAGACAAAGGCCTGTGTGGAATGGTTTGTGCAAAATGTAATATCATTCAAATTCAAAATCATTCAAGATTGTTCACATCTTTTCCCTGTCTTTCCCCCCAAAAAAAAAAATCTAGTTCAACTTTGATTAATGACTTCTGTATTATTCAGTTTCCTTTTTATTGCTTAAAATTTTCATATTCCAGAAGAAAATATATTCATATGCTGTTTCCAAAAATGGAAGAATTCCCATATTACAATAAGAAACTTTAAAAGAAGATATAGGCTCTGTAGAAAACAAGAATGGGTATGAGATTCACTTCATTAAATGCAACAAATTTATTCAATACCTCTTATATGTAGAGTACTATGTTAAGTGGGGGTCCAGAGGAAAAAAAATGAAATAATTCTTATTTTCAAGATTGCTTGCATTCTACTAGGTGGATGGGACATGTACACAGATAAGTAAATACAAAGCAAGCACAAAATAAATACAAAGTGACTTCAAGAAGGATAGATCACTAATTACTGGGGGGATGAGGAAAGCTTTCAGTAAGAGGTGGCACCTGAGATCACTCTTGAAAGAAACTAGAAATTCTAAGAGGTAGAATTGAAGAGAAAGTACATTGCAGGCATGGGATTCCATGCAAAAACATGGAAGTTAGATAGAATATCATGTACAAGCATCAACTAGTGGATTAGTCTGAATGAGCATGGAGTACATGAAGGGGGTAATATGAAATAAGAAAGGTAGGTAGGAACCAAACTGTGAACAACTTTTAATGTCAGGGTGAAAGGTTTGTGTTCTATGCTAGATGCAACAGGGATCCACCAAAGATTTTTGAGCAGGGGAGTGGCATGGTCAAATCTGTCTTTTAAGAACAGTAGTTTGCCTGATGTGTGGAGAATGAATTAGAAAGATAAGAGACTGATTCAAATGCAATGGTAATAGTAAAAGTGAGATGCAATGATTGCCTAAACTAGGTGCAACGGCTATGTGAGAAGAGGAAAGGGAACAGATAGCAGAGATATTGTGGACATAGAATTGACAAGTGATTAGCTATAGAAGATGAGAGAGAGTGAAGAGTGACTCTCAGATTACAAAATCAAGGGAATAAAAGATAGTGGTATCTTCAAGAGAAATAGGGAAATTTGTGAGGGGAGTGGTTTTAGGGGTGAAAATATCTTAATGGAGATTATACCCATTTGAAAATTAACTCTAGACTATTAGTAAATGAAAAAGTCATATTGACCAAACTATGGAATATAGGCAATAAATAATTCATTGAATTAGTCCATATACACATGTAGATATGCATGTCTATTCATATATACATATATATTATATATATGTGTGTGTGTGTGTGTACATTGGACAGAGGATGTACAGTGACGCTGAAGATTTGGAACTCAGCAAACTACCTTTTGGGTTAAACTTAGTGTTCTTCTCTTTTGGTCTCCTGTGGATTTTTAACAGTTTCCATTCTAAACCCTTCCCAAAATTTCTGGGGCAATTTTCTCATATAATTTCCTGGAATATTGCATTCAGACTCTCTCTCTTCACTTTTTTTATTCTTGGAGATCAATAACTTTCAGATTGTGTCAATGAACTTTGTCCCATAGTTCTTGATGAGTTTGAAAAACCTACAGAACATCCAAATAGAGATGGCTAGCAAGGAAGCTGGTGATGTGGAATTGGATTCAAGAGAGAGGTAAGTGGGCAGCTAGGTGACTCAGTGGATAGAGCACTGGGTCTAGCTGTATGACACTGCGCAAGTCACTCAACCCTGTTTGCCTCCATTTCCTCATCTGTAAAATGAACTAGAGAAGGAAATGGCAAACCATACAAGTATCTTTCCCTAGCACAGAGATAAGATAATTGAACCTTAGAAACTAGAGGTCTTGGAGCAGAAGAATGGAACAGAAAGAGTGAGGTAAGAAAAGAAAGAGGCTGACAGTCAACTCTGTTCTCTATTCTGACCCATCTGCTCAGGAACCCTAAAAGGACGAAAACAGGATTACCTCCAGGGCTAACCTTAGACAACCTTAGCTAGTGGCTAATTTTAGAGACAAAAATGTAGATCTACTTGGCCTCTTAAACACACACACACACACACACACACACACACACACACACACACACACCTATGCACACCTACACCTCTATTCTATAATACCTACTCACTATTTCCTGAAATTACTTGAATAGGACACAAAGTCCTTCATTCCCCCAGTTAGAGATAAAAAGAGCTTTAAAATGCAAATACCTGTTAAGGTTCAGTCAAAGTATAAATGATAATTTTTCTATAGTTTCATAAGAGGTTAAAGCTAGAAGGGAACTTGGAGACCATCTAATCTAACACCCTCATTTTACAGTTAACAAAATTAAGAGAAGGCCCTGAGAGGTAATGTAAACCAAGGTCACATAGATAATTACTGACAGAAATAAAACTAGGACTATACCTCCTAGCTCCTGGTCTAGGTTTCTTTTCTCTAGGCAGCTAGATGGTACAATGAATAGATGGGTGGGCCTGGAGTCAGGAAGATAAGTTCAAATCCAGCTTTAGAAAGGTACTAGCTATTGTGACCCTGGGCAAATCACTTAAACTTTGTTTACTTTAGCTTCCTTAATTGAAAAATGAGGATCTTAATAGCATCTACCTGACAGGGTTATGAAATCAAATAAGTTGGTATTTGTAAAGTGCTTATTACAATGCTTAGCACATAGTAGGCACTTAAATGCTTGTTTCCTCCTTTTACTATCTTCTACCCCCTACAACACACAAACTTTTCAATTATTAGGAAGGGAGAAGGTTAAAAAGCAAGACCCTACCAGGCAGTTGAAGAAGGGTGGGAACCAGAGGTATACTGGAGCCAACTCAAGCTGGCTTTTGAAAGCCAATGGTTTAAGTTTTAGTATAAGAGATTATAAGGCAATAAAAAATTTTATTTAATGAGAGATCATGGAAATACAGATCAAACATTAATTAGAGACTAAATAACCTAATCTTTAAAAAAAATGGATGGATCAAAGAACAAGTTATAGAAATAATAAATAATTTTATTAAAGAGAATGATAATAATGAGACAATATACTAAAACCTATAGGATGTAGTAAAAGTGATAATCAGAAGAAAATTTTATGTCTCTAAATGCTTACATCAGTAAAATGGAGAAAGAGTAGATCAATGAATTGGGTATGCAATTTTAAAAACTAGAACAAGAGGCTCAGATTCCTAAAATCTAATCATGGCTCAGATTCTTATAATGTGGCCAATAGCTAGTTCAGACTCCTTAAGAATCTGCCCAATATGACGGATGTTCTAAAAAAACCTTGTCTTTGGCTGAAAGAAGGCTTAGGTCAAATTCTTTTAGGCAGGAACCTCATGTTGTGATTTTGGGGTCCCAGAACCCCTAAACCTGTAAACCTCATCATTTTGGTGGCCCACGTGGGGAAATTGCCTAATCCCAAGTTCTTCTCCAGCCAAGGCTAGAAGGTATGTAAGCCTCCCCACCCCCCACACCTTTCTTGCTCTGCAAATATCATTTAAATCTCTATTACTTAAAACAATATGATTTTGTGTTCTCATGTTGTTGGGTTTTTTTAAGTGAGGCAATTGGGGTTAAGTGACTTACCCAGAGTCACACAGCTAGGAAGTATTATGTGTCTGAGGCTGGATTTGAACTCAGGTCCTCCTGACTTCAGGCCTGGTGCTCTATCCACTGAGCCACCTAGCTGCCCCTATTCTCATGTTTTGTGTGAATAATGGTTGTTTGTTTTAAATGGGATGCATGGAGAGTTTGTTTTCATAACCAGTAGGTGTGCTTTGGCATTCAGTTGATTTCAGTTCACATAAAGCTGGGGGTGGTGGCTAGGGTAGTAGGATGGTGACCACCACCTGGAACAAGTCAGCTACTTTATTCATGGATGTTTAATTATCAACGGCAATTGCCTTCTTTGTTTGCTTTTTTTTTTTTATCAGAATGTAAGCTCCTTTAAGGTAGCAAGAGTTTTGTTTTGTTTTTTTAGTATCTCCATTGCCTAGGAGAGTCACTCACCATATTAAGGTCCTAATGAATGTTTGTTCAATTGAACTGAATTCAGGAAGGAAGAGATAGTCCCCCTGCACTCTGACTGGGTCACACCACATCTGAAATTCTCTGTTCAATATCAGGTGCCACATTTTAAAGAAGATATTGATTAGTTGCAAGCTCTCTAAAAGAAGGTGGCCAGGATGGCAAAGGGACTCCAGGTAATGCCATATGATATTAAATTGAAGAAAATGAGGGTGGTTTAGTCTGGAGAATAATTGTGGAGATGGGAGGCAATAATAGCTGTCTTCAAGTATTTAAAAGGTTGCTTCATTGAAAAGTGATCAAACTTCTTGTGTTTCTCCCAAAAGGGCAAAACCAGGAGCAATGAGTGGAAGTTGCAAAGAGACAAATTTAGGCCTGATCATGTCAAGAAAAAACTTCCAGGCAATAAGAATTTTTCAAAGGTGGAATGGGCTGCTTTGGGAGAGGATTCTTATTCAGGTACCAGTTACACTAAATCATCTACTAGAAGTCCTTCCCAATTGTATTTCTGAAATTTTTTAAGTAATTAAGAAAAAATACAATTACAGCTTACTTCTACAAATGTAGTTGCTAAATTTTGATGTGAATATACTTCAAAAAGTTTTCTAAATATAAATTAAAAATCAGAGCTTCGCCTCCTTCATATTAACATGACTATAAGAAAAGTGTGCAAACACAACTTAGTCAAGTTTCAATTTACCTGACCTTTGGATCAAAGGTTTTTAGCTGGCCTAAAACCTCTTTAAAAATGAAAAATAATTTCATTATTACTATGAGCCAAACTTTTCCCGTTCCCTTCCCTACCCTTTATATCTTCATGAATCCCAAGAATCCTCATGAAAATTATTTTAAAAGATGAGTATTGACTAAAAAAAACCCCACCTATTTTTATTTAGGTCAGAGGTTAACCTTAAACTTTCTACCTTCGCTGTTTTAACTACTCCCTAATTTTACCTTGATAGATCAAGGATCTTGCAGTAAAATGAGCAATAGTCAAATTGCTCTTACCTCAGGGGTTAAAAGTACATAGAACCTCTACCTTGACCCAAAGTTTACCCCAAAGGCTTTGGATTTTTCTAAAGTCTTTTGGATGGGGGGGGGGAGACAGGTGAGGAGGGAAGAGGAGCCTAATTTCATACCATCTCTTCAAAAAAAAATGAATATTATTCATTAAAATGCTCAACCGCCTGGAAAAAAATAATTAAAACAGTGCTGAAGGGCTTTAGCAAAAATAACAAATCATTTCAAGTTTGAAGAGAAAGTCAGTGAATGAGATTCTCTACATCCTGATGCTAATTTATCCAGGAATAGAAGTGTCGGGCACCTTCATTTCTTCAAACACCTGACCTCCCAGAAGACTGCTGTGCTCCCAGACATTTATCAAGAAATATTTCAGATTTTCAGTTTTTCTCATTTATAGTTTCAGAGCAAGCTCCTGCCATAGATTTTTGTCCATGATTTTGATTGACTCTAGTAGGAGCACTGCACACAGCTCAAAGGCATGATTTGATCCCTGGACTCCCCTTCCCTTCCTCCCAGAAATCTTTAAAGTTTCTAATGATTCGCTCAGATTGTTAGGACTTTCCTTCTGCTACCCCTTTCTCCAATGACCTTGTCTGCCCTCATTCTCTCTAAAAAGTTATGCAAGAAAATGGAATAAACCATTTGACTAAAGTTTTCTTTGATTTTAATACTTCCACCTTGACTTTTCCCTGGACTTCCAGGAGGATACTTAGAACATACTCACCCAGATAAATTTGTGGTAGAGAAAAGAGTTTGCTCCTTTTCCTTCTCATGGCTTTAGTAGGACCACTACCTGGTCAAAGAGGAGAATGAGTGACTGATATAACCAATGTAAGGAGAATTTCAAAGCACAAGAGAGATTCCACTTGTAAAACATAAAACTAGCAATTTTTGTGCCTTGCACTTGGGAGTTGAAAAGGTAGTCAAAATAAATCTTCCTTGAGGTTTTTCTGCTACTGTGGTAAAGGAAGATCACCTGGGTTCTGAGAGAAAGGAACATACCCCAGAATACCACAAGGTCTCTGTGTTGTTAGTGGAAGGAATGGTGGCAGTGGTATAGTGTGACCCTAGACAGTAAGGAAATTCAATCAGTCAGCCACAAGATTTTTATACTATTGAGGTATGAAGGCTTATTTGGGGTGTGGCTGTTTCAGAACTCCATGAGGTTTCTCTTCAAATATTTGAAAAGCGATTCTACTTCTTATCTTGGCCTCAGAGGGTAGGGGAATGGTGGCAGGAGTACAGTGGGGTAGGGGCAGGAGCAAGAAGGGAAGAATGCCCTAAGAGGAAGAATAATTCTCAGATGGTGCTATTACCACCCTCTAAACTTTCTAGCCTGTCATATGGTAACCTTGATGCAAAGCTCTAATGGCACCACTCTAGATATAGCTCTGCCTCTGAAGTGGGTAGCAATGGCTCTTGCACAGGTGGGAAAATGACTACCTGCCATATGATGGGGTAGGCAAATTGTATAACTTAGAGATCACAGAAAATGTCTCAACCAAAAATATTGCCCCCTCAAGTCTGTGCCTAAAATTCCCAAAATTCATGTTATTTTTTAAGGGTAACATTGTGTAGAAGGAAGTGTATTGGACTAGGTAGCAGATCATTTGCCTTCTAGTACTCTAGTCACTACTTACTAGCATTTGATTTTGGCCAAGATGTGTCAGCTCTTTGAAGCTCACATTTCTCATCTTTAAAGTTGTACTTTGTAAAAATACAGGCAGTTGTTTAACTAGGTTCAAGTAGAATGGCCCCATTGATAAAGGATAAGCTATGGAGACAGGAAAAAAAGACCTTGGTTCAAATATTGCCTAGGACATATATTAGCTGTGGGACATTGGGTAGGTCAGTTAATCTTTCAATTTCTACGAATGACTCTCTAAGACTATAAGGTAACATTAAATTGTCAATCTGTGTTAATAGAAGGAGTTTCCACACCATTAAGTTGTGAGTTCCTTGAGGGCAGGGACTGTCTTTTACATTTCATTGTATCTCCAGCATTCAGCACTGTTCTTGGCATGCAGTAGGTAATTGATAAATGCTTTTTGACTGATTTCCCCACACCAATCAAATCATACGCATTAGGAAGATATAGATAGGTTTTAAGCTGTCTGGAGAGGTCACACATTAATTAGTTTGTAATTTAGAACCTAATGAAGAGGTCATTAAGCACCTGGAGGTAGGGAAACACTGAAAAAAAAAACCCTAGTCAATATGACAGTGTTTTGAGAGCTATACCTGTCTAGCCTTCCTACCTTCCAGAGCCAGGAAAGTGTATATGTGTATAGTCATATATAGAGTTATGAACAAGGAGAGTTTTGCAGTAATGAATTATACTGCTGGTTTCTGGGACAAGAAGACCTGAGTTCAAATCCTTCTTACTAGTATGATATTTACTAGCTGTGAGACCCAGGCAAATTACTTTTTCAGTCTAGGTGATAATACCTGCCTTGCAGGATTATTTTGAAGAAGTATGAGATAACATATGTTAAGTATTTTGTAAACCTTAAAGCACTATAAAGTTATTTTTTTAAAGTCATGAATAGCAGCTATAGTCTCCAGGTAATGAAGAACCAATAGGTGGTATACCTCCTCCTGTATATATATTTCCTTCCATCAACAGAGGACTCTAACAAAATAATGATTTAACCTCCATACTGCCTAAATTCTGCCTCATTCAACTTCTACATTCTCGTGGTGACCTCACACCTCTGACTTCTCATATCTCTTTCCTCTTGTTGATCTGCCTTCTATTTCCCTGCTTACAATAGGTAAATACCATTTATGTTCATGATAAGTTACCCCCTGCTACTTATCCCTGATCTCCTGAACCAGCTATGTTGTACTATTTGGTTTCCCAAGGTGAATCAGGCCTACAGCCTGAGAGGGATATGGGAACATGACAAATGGAAAACAATCTTTCAGACCTGCTATGGTCAGTATAAGTATGTAGTCATGCCATTCAGGCAAGGTGATTTTCCTGCCGCATTCTAGCATGTTATAAGCAGTTTATCCCAAGACCTATTAGATCACAGAGTAAACATGTAATTAATTAGAAGATATTTTAATTTACTCTGCAAAGAAAAAAAAATTGCCTTTCCTGGTTCAATATATCTATATGGCGTATAGATATGGGAATGTGGCCATAGAGTACCACATGGTGCAGAGGAAAGAGCAGTGATTTGGGAGTCTGAGGGCCTGGGTTTCAATCTCACCTCTGACACTTGCTACCTATCTGATCTTGGGTAAGATATTCAGCTTCCCTTCTGGTGACTCATATTGAAAACTTTAATGGTATCCTCAACTCCTAGCTCTCACTCATCAGACATATCTAGTCATTCACCAAATCTCATTTCAATTTTTAAAACACCTTTGGATTAAGTTCCTTTCTATCCACTAATACAGACATCACCTTTGTTTAGGCTTTATCACTTCTTAATCTGGACTATTACAACAGCTTCCTAATTTGTTTCCTTGCCTCAAGCCTCTACTCACCCAATGCATAATCCATACATCTGCCAGTGATTTTCTGGAAACAAAGGTTTGATTATGTCACACATACCCTGCAACAAATTCCAGCAGCTTCCTATCACTACTAGGATTGAATATTGGTCCTCTTCAAGAACAAAGAATGAACAACAACAATAAGATTGAAGAAAAATTCCTGTGCCTCACACATACTAAATTCTTATTGACTTGTACACGAATAGTGCATAAGAAGACTCCCAAATTCTTACATGCTATGCTCCTCCTTGTACTCTGCATTTCAACCACATCGGCCCACTCATTGTTGCAGACACTGCCTCCTCACCTCTGATTCTTAGATTCCTTGGTTTCTTTCAAGATTCAGCTCAAGTACTACCTTCTATATGAATCCTCTCCTGCTCTCCAGCTGCTAAGGCACCCTCCAAAAATACTACGTGTATTCATATATTTTGTATATACTTACATGTGTACACATTACTTTTCTTGTTAGAATGTAAGCTTCTTGAGGGCAGGGGCTGTTTCACCTTTATCTTTGTACCACCAACACTTATCATAGTGCCTAGCATATAGAAAAGTTTAATAAGTGCCTGTTGACCAATTGATAGATTAAACTGATTGGACATGAAGGGGCATAGTAAATGAGAATGAAGAATTAAGGATGACCCATAGGTTTTGAACATGGGTGACTAGCTGAATGTAAGTTCCCTAAACACTATTTCTCAGTTTTTTTAGGTAATAATACTCATGATCTTCCATTGTCCTCCACAGGAATTTAAGTATGATCCTTATCCAGTGTATCATTGGCTGTCATGCTTAGGAAGGAGATCAAATATTGTCTAGAGATGTTTCTAAATTCTTGGTTTCCTTGTCATGGTAATTGATTTACATCCATTATGCTTCTTCATAGGTCACAGTGGCTCAGTGGATAGAGTGCTGGGGCCTGGAGTCAGAAAGACTCAACTTCCTGAGTTAAAATATGGCCTCAGACATTGTGTGATCCTGGGCAAGTCACTTAAGGCTGTTTGCCTCAGTTTCCTCATCTGTAAAATGAACTGGAGAAGGAAATTGCAAACCACTCTAGTATCTTTGTCAAGAAAAACCCAAATGGGGTCATGAAGAATTGTACATATCTGTAAACAACTGAACCACAACAACAAAATGCTTCTTTAGGAAATAGTTGCATTAGGTGTCAAAGTCTATAATTTTAGTCATTTCCCAGTTTTTTTTTGTCAACAGCTTATTTAAATAGATCAGGCTGAAGTTGTTTTAATTATGTGTCATCATTTTCTCCCTTTCATTCTTTCTTCTAAGTTTATATAAATTCTGATTTTTGTATTAAGAAGTCAAGGGTCTGTCTATACAATCAGCTGATTCAGGAATGACTCCCACATTAGGAGTGAGTCATTTCTTGCCTTTTGAAATATAATCAATTCATTTTTTGTAAATGTTATTTAATCATTATCATGTCCAACACCTCTTGAGTCTTTTCTTAAGAAAACATTCTCTATATGTAGGCATGAGAATTCTCTATATTCTAAAAAGCCTTTGGCTTCTTTTGTTTCCTTTTCTTGAATCATACTTCCCTTGAGTATTTTTTGCCATCCTCCTCTATGCCCACCTTTGCTTTTAAATCACCAAAAATCCAAGGTATATATTGATCTAGAACAGAGAGCTTTATCAAGTTCTTCAAAATCCCCAATCTCTTCATCCTCTCCCATAGATGTTGGCATGTAAGCAGCAATTATTTTCATTATGATATTTTTGTAAATGTTTAAAGTGAGCTCTATAATAGGAGACAAACAAATGTTTCATGAAATAATATCCCTTATTGCCTCTGGATGAATGGTAAAAATCAAGTTCACCAATTCCTTTATTTGATTCTTTAAGGAGAACGTGTAAGACATTCTTCCATTTAGCTGCAACTTTCTTTTGTCTTCTGGTTTCATTCATATTGAAAATATACAAATTAATACAATTGCATTTTCTATGCAAATATCTCACATTTCGAGGGTCAACACATAAATTAATGTTTATTGTTAGTCTAAACACCGCAATTGTTAGCAACATCTATTCCCTCTTATACAACTCTGCCACCATCACAGAAGTAAAAAGGGGCCACATAAAGCCATTACATGGCTTGCCATAGCCAAATCAGTCATTGATCAAGCAGCTGAAGACCCTTTCCATACTTAGCTGGCATAGTTTTCAGAAAGCAAACATTGTCTGTTGTTTGAATCATATTTGAAGCCTTTCCTATCTTATAGAACCTGCCAAATATTACATTTTGCTGACTTAGTCTTTGGGAAATGAAGATCACTTCCATGCCATAAAGAGGTATCAGAATAGCATTTTGTGGAGGGAACAGTTTTCAAAGGATGAAGTGCATATTATCAATAACCATTTAAAATGATTAAATCCAGTAATCATCAGAAAAAGGCAAAATAAAACAAATCTATCATGTCCTACCTATCACGCTAAGAGTCTAAAACATGAGAAAATTTATTGTTGGAAGGGATATAGGAAGACAGGCATAGTAATTGACTTTTGATGGAACCATGAACTGATTCGACCATTCTGGGGGGAAACTTGGAATTGTACAAGAAAAAGTACTAAATTATTTATACAATTGGACTTAGACAACACACTACTGGATCTGAAACTCAAAGAGGTTATTGGTAGCAAGTGAAAAATCTATGTCTTAAAAGATGTCACTGGCAACATTGTTCATGATAACAAAAAGCAAGGAATAAATTTATGCACAATGACTGGGAAAGGAATGAAAAAATAGTATATAGAGGTAATATAATATTAATGTGCCATATAAAATGATTAGGATGAAGAATTGAAAGGAAACATGGAAAGACTTTATGAAATGATACAACCTGAAGAAAATAATGATAGCTAATAATACCTAGGCATTACATAGTGCTTTAAGGTTTGCAAAACACTACACAAACATTATCTAACTTGAGTCTCACAAAATTCTGTGAACTAGGTGCTGTTATTGTATTCATTTTATGGATACTAAGGCAGAGATTACATTACTTGCCCAGAGAAAGTTACTGCATCAAGAGAAAGAACTGATAAATAGTAGTATGTATATAATAATTTTACATATATGTATTTATTCATGTCTAATAGTAGCCATCTCTAGGGCAGGATGGGGGAGGGGCAAAAAAGGGGAAAAAATGTACGTGATAACTTTACTATACATTTAAAAGGAATAGCAAGTTGTACATAATAGATTTGCAGTTTCATGTGCAATCATCTTTTTATTATACTATGTTATAGAAATGCTTGTTTTATTCCATCAATTAAAAATAAAATATTTTTTTAAAAAAGTTACTTGCCTAGAATCACACAGCTGGGAAGAATCTGAGGTGGAATTTGAACTTGGGTCGTCCTGACTTCAGGTTCAGTGCTCTATTCACTCTACCACCCAGCTGGTAGGGAGGGAAAAAAAAACAAGCAAACTGTATACAATGTACACAATAAATGACTACAACAATTTAAATAAAGTCAGTAGATATAGTTTTAAAAAATCCTGGTCAAATATAATGGTCAATATAAGTACCCTAAACTCAATTTCAAAGGACATACCTCTCTTGTTAGTAAATAACCAACAAAATGTTTACATGTATAAGATCATGGAACAGAGAATCACAGATCTAGAGTGTAAGGGACCTTAGAAGCCCTCTAGTACTATATTTTCTTTTGAAAGAAGAGGAAACTGAGGCCCAAGGAAGGTGAGTGATGCCTGGGGTTAAAACAAATAAAAAATTACCAAGCATAAGAGGTAGTATCTGAAACCAGGTCTTCTGATTTCAGAGCCAGCATTCTTTTCACTGTGATATACTTCTCAGAGAAACCCTTACTTTGTAAGAGTTTTTTTCACCCTTGATGTTTGTCGGAAAATATCTTATGCCATAAAGGGGATTGGTTTTTAAATTTAAACACCTTTTAAAAATAAAGACATTGGTTTTGAAATTTCTAATTTTGATACAGAAATTTCCTAGACTTGCAGTGGATAGAGCATCGGACTTGGAAACAAGAAAACTCATCTTCATGAGTTTAAATCTGGCTTCAGACATTTACTAGCCTGTGTGACCCAGGGAAAGTTACTTAACCCTGTTTGCCTCAGTTTTTTTCATCTGTAAAATGAGCTGGAGAAGGAAATGATAATCAACTCCAGTATCTTTGTGAAGAAAACCTCACAAGGAGTCACAAAAAATTGGACACGACTGAAAACCAAAAACACATTTCTAAGCGTCCTCCCTCCTGGCTCTAAATTCTATGAGACATACCATGTCATGTGATATACGGTGTTACAGGATGTTAACACATAGTAACTGTTTTGAAATGATTGACAAAATGGTTATTAGATGTTTCATTTCTGGGAGTTAGGAATATATTACCAAATCCAATAATAAGACAACAGGACAGAGTACTTGTCATAGTGCAGGAGGTTACTCCTATGGCTCAATGATCTCATCTGTGTGGATATATCTTCCAACAAATGCAAGTTGGGAAATCTATCCATGCATTCCCATCCTGTGAAATTCTTATCCATGTTCTGCCATAAATTTATCTAAAGGGGTACATCTAGTGCCCTAAGGGCCTTCCACAAGTTTTTTTTTAATGTTATGAGGATACCAACCCAGCATGCATGTTAGCCACTCTTACTCTTCTTCTCGTATCATATCCCTCTTTGATGACATACTTTGCAACCTTTCTCCTTTTTTTTTTTTTTAGCACATGCCAACCTACTCAAATTTACCATGGTTTCTTCATTGTCCTTTAGGCAATCCTCTATAATTCTGTAGTATTCATGATTGGAGTGTTCCATGACTCACAGATATGTATCACCAAAGAATTACTAGCAAAACGATGGGGCCTTTGTTTCAGAGAAGCTTGGGGTCATTAAAAGAACTTTCCAATTTCTCAAAAGCAGCCTGGCCCATTTGCCTCCTGTTCTATTCTAGGCCCAGATAATTGTTCATTTGCAGTATCTGTCCAAGATTATGAATGGATAGATAGATATTCATAATACATATATGCTTATAGATAGGTGATGATATCTAGATAGATACATGATAGATGCATAAAAGATAGGTATTTATTGATCATACAGACAGGTGATTAGAAAGATGAATGCATACATGCTTATAGATAGATGATATCAAGATAGATACACAATAAAGATAGATACCTGTTGATTATATAGATAGGTGATTAGCTAACTAGCTAGATTTATATATACATACTTATAGATAGGTAATATCTAGAGAGATATAAGATAGAGAAGAGATATATATATATATATATATATATATATCTTACTGATTCTATAGGCAGGTGGTTAGATAGATAGATAGACAGATAGATAGATAGATAGATAGATAGATAGATAGATAGATAGATAGATAGATAGATGAGAGACAGAGGGAGAGATACATAAATAGAGATGTAGAGCTATTCATTCACATCTTGAACACTTGAAACTTCTTCATTTCCAAAATCTTGGACTTTAGAATTTCCTTCTCTGATCACATCCTGCATAACCATGTCATCCTCCTGCCCAGAAAGCATCAATGGCTTCCTATTGTCTTTAAAGTTAAATAAAATCTCCTGTTGAGCATTTATTTACTCCCTTTGTTTGCTCTAACCCTGAAACCTCACACAGTGTCCTAGATCCTGGGTCACTTCTTTCTGGTCCTTTCAATGCTAATAATGCTCCCACTAGATATCTACTCATTGAGACCCAACCTCCTTCTTGGCTTAAATTCTGACTGAGTTGACACTAATTAAGGAGCAAGGGGCTATGGCTATTTTCTTCTCTACCTGCTACCCTGCCAGATAGCACAGTGCCACCTCTGTGGGTTGGGATAGAACACAAGAGTTTCAGCAATCAGGAATAATGATAGTGGGCAGATTTTTTTTCAATTCTGGCATATATACAGTCTATTCTTCTGCAAGTTAGCAGTTTCTTTCAATGACTTTCTCAGCATCTTTAATTCAGTTCATAGTCTCTAATGATGCAGTTAATGACAGCAGATTCACCTCATACTTCCTTCTGTCATTTGCAAATACAAATAGGTCATGGGCTTTCTGTAATGAGGAACCTCACTCTATACTCACACGGATCATATTTACCAGCTAGCCTGCATAACTGCCCTTGTGCTTCCATCTGTCAAATCTCAATATAACTTCAGGGATAAAGGTGGGAAATTCAGTTACTTCTGTAACAGTTTTGCTCTGGGCCACAGATGGCTGATAGCTGCCAGCCAACCAACCAAGAAGATAAGAATGAGTTCTCAATTGATGACTGACGTTTGTATTTTATATATGTTCACAAGGAATATTTTTTCATCCTAACTGTACATCTAATAACATTCACTCCACTGATTTGAACTCTTCAAAGTGTTCTGTTCATATTTTGTCTTTCTACATATTCACCCCTTCATCTGTGCCTTAACATGTAAAGTTACTTGTAATGACAGGACCACGGACAGTGATGAACTCTAAAAGGCAGCTTTCAGAAAGGTGGATAGAAGAGTGGATAGCACTAAATCTGGAGTCAGTAAGTCCCCAGTTCAAATCTGTTCTCAGATACTTGTTAACTGTGTCATCCTGGGCAAGTTACTTAACCTTTGCCTACCTGTTTTAATCATCTGCAAAATAGGGATAATAATTGCACCTACCTCCCAGGGTAAAAAAATGAGCTAATATTTATGAAGTACTTTGTAAACCTTAAAGCACTATGTAAATATAAAATAAGCTGTTATTATTAGAGATAGTAGATGAGATAGATACATACATAGAGATAGCATTTATTAAATACCATGTTCCAAGCATCGCACCAAACACTAGGGATACAAATAAAAGTAAGCCCTCAAGGAGTGTTTTAACAGGAGAAGAAAACACATAATAGGGAGTTAGAAGGGTAGGATGTGATTTGGAATGTGACGTGAAGATGATGGTGGAGTGGAGAAGGCTTGTTGTAGAGATGAACTGGAAGGACTGTGAAGTCACAGTTCTTTAAGATTTATAAAGTATTTTTATACTTTATCTCATTTGGTTCTGGCAACAACTCTGTAAAGTAAGTACTATAAGTATTAGTAGTAGCAGGTAACTAGGGGCATGGTGGTTTGAGATTGTGACTTGTAGTTAGAAAAAATTGAGTTCAAATCATGCCTGAGACACTTATTAATTAACCCTGAACAAGTCACTTAACACACCTCAGCCTCTACTTCCTTAATATAAAATGAGGATCTTAGGGTTGTTGTGAGTGTTAGTCAATCAGTCAATGAGCATTTGTTCAACTCTTATTATGTGTCAAACACTGTGTTAAGTATTTAGAATACAAAAAAAGGCAACAACATGTTCTCTGCCTTCAAGGAACTCGCATTCTAATGAATAAGAAAACAATGAAACTACTACATACATACAAAAAAGTGTGTGTATATGTGTGGAAGTTATCTTAGAGGAAAGGCACTAGCAGTTGGGGTAGACAGAGGGACGCTAAGAAAGGCCTTTTGTAGAGGTTAGAATTTAAGTTTAGTCTTGAAGAAAGTCAGGGGCAGATGGAGGTGAGGAAGGAAAGTATTTGAAATATGGGGACGGATATTATAAAGAGCTTTATAAACCTTAAAGTGCTATATAAATTCTAGTATTGTTATTATTCTTATTTCAAATTAACTAAAACTCTGAGAAATTAAATTACTTGTCCCTAGTCACATTAATGAAGGTGATAATAATAATAGCTAGTATTTATATATCTTTTAGGTGTACAAACCATTTTACATGTGTTAATCTCCACATTTTGATTCACACAACTAGCCTGTAATACAGGTATTATTATGTTGCCCACTTTATAGATAATGAAACTGAAGCCAAGAGAGAAATTAAATGAATTGCCCAAGACAAACATCCAGTAAGTGTTTGAAGCAAGATTCAAACTGACTGACTCCAAGTTCCATACACTAGCCACTATGCCACCTAACTACTCTAAGAGGCAGTATTTGAATTTATATTAATCCTAATTCCATGTCCCCTGCTTATTTTACTATACAACATTGCCTCTAATTACACAATAAGTCTATAATAGGAGTTTCAGTACTAGAGACCTGCTAGTGGTCAATTTGACCCATGAAATTCTGCCCATACCAAATTATGAAGTATAACAACTCTATGAATCAAGTTTTCAGAGCTTGGTTTGTCGATATAATTCCTGTTATCACGAGAGCTTCTCAGCTCCAACCTTTACTGTTTGAGTCTTTGTGGTTGGTGGGAGACTCAAAGGTGGAGTGATTCCTCTCTTGGTATACCCTTGAGAGAGTGCAGTCAGTAGAGGCAATTTGTCTTGTCTGTCCAGGACTATGAAAGGGTTGTAGAGAGTATGGCATTCCTGTTCAAGAAAAAGTTGGATCAGATGACCTCAGACATGCTTTCCAACACCAAGATTCTCTAAGTGGTCCAGGAAAGATAGGCAGCTGCCTATGGCAAGACACAAATGATGAATACATTTTGAAATAATAGTTTGTAATGAATGCATGTATTTTAAGTCCAGAAAATTCTGTCCATAGCACATAGATATTAATTTTGTCATTGTTTTTATTATTATTTCTTCTGTACTCACTTATTTCTCTATATTATGTACCTAATCTGTTCCACTGATCTATTTCTTGACCAAATTGTTTTTGATGATTACTATTCTGCAGTATAGTTTGAGATCTGATCATACTAGACCCCTTTCATTCCCACTTTTTTCCATCATATCCTTTGAGAGTCTTGACCTTTTGCTCCTGTAGATGAATTTTGTTATTATTTACTTCTAGCTCTATAAAGTAATCCTTTGGTAGTGTAGTTGGTATTGCACTGAATAAGTAAATTGATCTAGGGAGTCTTTTAATTTTTATTATATTGATTCAGATTACCAACAAGCAATTAATATTTCTTTATAAAAATTCCCATATTCTGATAGAGTTTTGTAGTTCTTGTGTGTATCTTGCCATGTAGACTTCCAAGTATTTTATGTTGGCTGTAGTTATTTTAAGTGTAATTTCTCTTTTGTATCTTTCCCTACTAGACTTTTTTTTGGTAAATATATAGAAATGCTGAATATTTATGAGGGTTTATTTTTATGTCCTGCAACTTTGCTGAAGTTGTTCATTGTTTCAATTAGTTTTTCAGTTGACTCTCCGGGGTTCACTAAGTAAAGCTGTCATATCATCTGCAAGCAAGTGATCATTTTATTTCCTCTGTGCCTATGCTTATTCCCTTAGTTTCTTTTTCTCATCTTGGCACTATATTTAGTGATTCTAGCACTATGTTGAATAATATTGATAATGATGAAATAATTTTATTTTTACCCCTGATCTTATTGAAAGAGCTTCTAGGTTGTTGTAATTACAAATAATAATGACTCTTGATTTTAGATACTAGTTATCATATTAAGGAAAGATTAGTTTGTTCCTATGCTTTCTAGTTTTTAAAAACTTTTAAAAATAGGGATGGGTGTTATATCTTGTCAAAAAGTTTTTTCTAAATCTATTGACATATATATAATGTCATATATATAATATAATATAATTTTTGTTTTTTTATTGATATGGTCAATTATTTTTATAATTTTCCTAAAATTGAACCAGCCCTGCATACTAGTATAAATCCAGTCTGGTAATAAGCTTTGTGATATATCGATGTAGTCTCCTTGCTAATATTTTATTTTAAAAATTTGCATCGATATTTATTAAGGATATTGGTCTCTAGTCTGCTTTCTCTGTTTTGATTTTACCATATTTATATGATAGAAGGAATTCGGTTGGTATTTGAAATAATTATTCTTTAAATGTTTGATAGAATTCACTTGTAAATCCATCTGTATTGCTTTTTTTTTCTTTTGGGTGATCATTTGTGACTTTTTGATTTCTTTTTCTATGACTGGGTTATTTAAGTAACCTATTTCTTGTTCTGTTACAAAAAATTAAATGTAAATATTCACCCATTCTACTTAGATTATCAGGCTTTTACTGGCATATAATTGTGTGAAATAGTTCATAATATTTTTAATTTATTTCTTCATTGGTTGTGAATTCACCTTTTTCATTTTTGATACTAGTGATTTTTTTTTCTCTTTTAAGGAGAGTAATATGAAATAAGATCAGAAAGACAAGTGGGAGTCATATTGTGGAGGGCTTTAAATTCCTTGCTGAGGATTTTGCATTTTATTTTAGTGGCCATAGGAGCCATGGAAGTTTTTTGAGTAGGGAAATGCATGGCTAGTTTATGTTTTAATATTAATTAAATATTAATGTCACAACTATGGGAACAATGGATTAGAGAAGGGATGTAGGGAAGACAGAAAGACCAATTAGGAGGCTATTTCAATAGTCTAGGTGAAAAAGGATGAGCACCTGATCTAGGATAGTGGTAAAATGTGTGGAAAGATGAGGTAGATGTGGGAGAAGTTGTGGAAGGAGAATGGATAAGCTTTGGCAACTGATAAGATATGACTGTGGGTTGAGGATTACTCCAAGGTTGTGAACCTAAGTGCCTGGGAGAATGATAACATAAATAGAAATTTTTGGAGGATGGCTAGCTTTGAAGGAAAATATAATGAGCTCTATTTTGAACAGGTTGGCTTTCAGATGACTAATGTATGGATGCACAAATGGACATGTCCATCAGGCAGTTGGCAATTAGAGACTGGAGTGTAAGACAGATGTTAACTTGAATATATAGATTTAAGAATCACATACATAAACATGACAACTGAACCCATGGGAGCTAGTGATACAACTAATACAGAAACTGGAGAAAAAGGAGAAAAGAACAGAGAAAGGGAGAGAAGCACAGAAAATGAAATGGGAAGGGAAGAGAAAGAAGGGGGTGATAAAAAGAAAGAAAGAGAACAGAGCCCAAGATAGAACTTTGGGGTCACATTTTGTGGTTGGGAGCAGAAATAACTCTATCAAAGGAGTCTAAGAAGTAACAGTAAGATAGGTAGATAGAAGACCAAAAGAGAGTAATGTGATTGAAATCAAAGGAAGAGACGGTTTCTAGGGGAAAAGAATGGTCAACTGTGATAAGCCGCAGAAAGTTTAAGAAGAACAAGGAATAAGAAAGAATTGGATTTTGCAGTTGAGATCATAGGAAACTTTAGAGAGAGCAGTTTCAGTCAAGTGGTATGGGCAGAAGCTACTTTGCAAATGACTGAATAGTAAGTGGCAGACACAGAAAGGGGAGCAATGAGGATAGATAACCCTTTCTAGCCATTTGCTTGTAAAATGAAGTGAAGTGTTATAGAACAAAAGCTTGGGACAATGACAACTACGTGAAGATTTTTTAAAGGATAGAGGGGTTATAGAAATGTTTGTAGATAGTAGATAATAAAGTAATAGAAAGTAAAGAAATAGAATATGATAAAAAGAGGGAATGTTAGATGGGGAGGAGGTGAGCTCCAGAAAGATATGGCAGGGGATAACATTAATAACATAAACAAAAGTGCTAGCATAGACAAACAAAAAGGTCATCTCTTCCTCATAGAGTGAAGCAAAGGAGGATAGAATAGGAGATGATAAAGGGGATATTGTTCAAATATGGAATAGAGGAGAAAAGAGGACTCACGATAGATGGCCTCTATTTTCTTACTATGGGATATTCTCCTGAGTGTATGGGAAATGCCACCATGTACCACTGTTAGACTTTAATATGCTACTTTTACAGCCAGACAGACCACTGATTGCAGAAGAGTGAGACTGTGGTCACATTAAATTAGTAAAGGATGTGCAGGGAGGTTTTTCTTCTTAACATGTTTCTAGAAGATGAATTTCTTAAGACTCTAGAGAATCCCAGTGAATGGTCCTTGTAAAGTCCAGCTGTGAACATAAACACAGCCTTATTTTATTTATGGGCAAATAGAGTCTTCTCCATGCCAATTTCACTTATGCTGATGCCAAAATATGTCCCAGAGATTAAATAAGTCCTTGATTTTTCTCAGTGAATTAGGTAGTCTTACCAAGCTTCCCCAAATCACAAACAACCAGACTCAGAATACTCAGATTTGTACAGTGTAAATGAAACTATCTCTCTTGGTTTCTTTTTTTTTTTTTTAGTCTTAAAATAAGTTCTTGCATGCTGCCACCTAGAGTCAGTTATTTCAGAAAACAACAAGAGAGGAATGCAGAAAGGTCTTCTACAAAGGGAACTTAAACATTTGCCTCTTTTGCAAATAATTATGAGTAAATATAATGAAAACATTTCAAAGTAGAAATAAATGGCTCAAAATTAGTTAACCTGTTGGGGGTGGAGCCAAGATGGCAGAGTGAAAGTAGTGACTTGCTTGAGCTCTCCCCAAACCCCTCCAAATACCTATAAAAATGGCTCTAAATAAATTCTAAAGCAGCAGAACTCACAAAAAGACAGAGTGAAACAAATTTCCAGCCCGAAGACAACTTGGATGGTTGATCAGAAAGGTATATCATGCCAGGCTGGGAGAGGAACACAGTTCGGCATCGCTGCGCAGGCTGCAGCAAACCTAGAGCAGACCTCTGAGGACTGAAAGGCAGACAGCTGTGGCGGTTTCCAGACCTCTAAACCCACGAATGCCAAAGACAACTTAGAAGGTCAGTGGGAAAAGTCTGTTTCTGCAGTGAGAGAGGAGCTAGGTCTCAGCCCCAGTTCCTGAGTGTGGCCCAGGGGCGGCGGGCTGCCTCCTGAGCTTCTGGCCCGCAGACTGAGGGGGAATAGAGTGGCTGATCAGAGGGGGATTGTAGGGCTCTCTTTGCTCGTGCAGGATTCTCTTGCTTTGCCCATGCTTGGATCTGGGTCACAGTTCTGGGTGGTGGTCCTGGGGTGAGAAGAAGTGCTGGCACAGTGGATGTACTGGCTATGAAGAGGAAACCCTCCTCACGGTTCCAAGACAGAAAAAAACTGCTTGTGGTCACTCATAGACCAGAGCACAGGCCAGGAAAGGAGTAAATACCTCACCCCTTATCATACCATCTTGGAAGAACTGAAAATTTACAGGTCCCTAGAAGTATCTCTGAAAACAGCTACACAAACCCCCAAAGCTTGGGGCAGTACATTCTCCACATTGGAAGCAGACCTCTACCTTAATAAATAGTTTATAACTCAAGTAATTGGCTGGGATCATGAGCAAACTTCTCAAGAAGTGTCAGACCGTAGAATCTTTTTTTGGTAACAAAGAAATCAAAACATACAACCAGAAGGAGACAACAGAGTCAAAGCTCCTACATCAAAAGCCTCCAAGAAAAATATGAATCAGTCCCAGGCCTTGGAAGAGGTCAAAAAAGATTTTGAGGAGCAAGTAAGAGAAATAGAGGAAAAACTGGGAAGAGAAATGAGAGTGATGCAAGAAAATCATGAAAAACAAGTCAACAGCTTGCTAAAGGAGACCCCCCCCAAAAAAAAACCCAAAGAAAATAATACCTTAAAAAATAGCCTAATTCAAATGGCAAAAGAGGTCCAAAAAGACAATGAGCAGAAGAATGCCTTAAAAAGCAGAATTGGCCAGATGGAAAAGGAAGTCCAAAAGCTCACTGAAGAAAATACTTCCTTAAAAATTAGAATAGAGCAATTGGAAACTAGTGACTTTATGAGAAATCAAGATACTGTAAAACAAATCCAAAAGAATGAAAAATTAGAAAACAGTGTGAAATATCTCATTGGAAAAACAACTGACCTGGAAAATAGATCCAGGGGAGATAATTTAAAAATTATTGGACTATCTGAAAGCCATGATCAAAAAAAAAGAGCCTAGGCATCATCTTTCAAGAAATTATCAAGGAAAATTGCCCTGATATTTTAGAACCAGAGGGCAAAACAGAAATTGGAAGAATCCACAGATCTCCTCCTGAAAGAGGACCCCAAAAGAAAACTCCTAGGAACATTGCAGCCAAATTCCAGAGTTCCCAGGTCAAGGAGAAAATATTACAAGCAGCCAGAAAGAAATAATTCAAGTATTGTGGAAACACAATCAGGATAACACAAGATTTAGCAGCTTCTACATTAAAGGACTGCAGGGCATGGAATACAATATTCTGGAGGGCAAAGCAGATAGGATTACAACCAAGAATCACCTACCCAGCAAAACTGAGTATAATCCTTCAGGGGAAAAAATGGTCATTCAGTGAAATAGAGGACTTTCAAGCATTCTTGATGAAAAGACCAGAGCTGAATAGAAAATTTGACTTTCAAATACAAGACTCAAGTGGAACATGAAGAGGTAAACAGGAAAGAGAAATCATAAGAGACTTATTAATTGAACTGTTTACATTCCTGCATGGAAAGATGATATTTATAACTCATGAGACTTTTGTCAGTATCAGGGTAGTTGGAGGGAAAAATTATATGTATGTATAAATAGATATAGATATAGATAGATAGATAGATAGATAGATTAGATAGATAGATAGATAGATAGATAGATAGATGGATGGCACAGGGTGAGTTGAAGATGAAGGGGTCACATCTGTAGAATAAAATTTATGGGTGAGAGAGGATTATACCAGGAGAAGCAGAAAGGAAGAGGTAGAATGGGGTAAATTATCTCACAAAAACCAGAAAAGAAAAGGCTCTTACAATGGAGGGGAAAGAGGGGAAGGTGAGATAGAATGAGTGAATCTTATTCTCATAGGATTTGGCTTAAGGAGGGAATAACATATACACTCAATTGAGTATGGAAATCTGTCTTATCCTACAGGAAAATAGGGGGAGAAGGGGACAAGAGAGCAGGGGAATGATAGAGGGGAGGGCAGATTGGGGGAGGGGGTAATCAGAAGCAAACACTTCTGAGGAGGGTCAAGGTCAAAAGAAAGAATAGAATAAATGGGGGGGCAAGATAGGATTAAGGGAAATAGAGTTAGTTTTTCACAACATGACTACTATGGAAGTGTTTTGCATAACTGCACATGTATAACCTATATTGAGTTGCTAGCCTTTTCAATGAGGATGGGTGGGGAGGGAGGAAGGGAGAAAATTTGGAACCCAAAGTTTTATAAACACATGTTTTAAAAAAATGTTTTCACATGCAACTGGGAAATAAGAAATACAGGAAATGGGGTACAGAAATCTATCCTGCCCTACAGGAAAGTAGAAGGGAAAGGGGATAAAAGAAGGGTGGGGAGAGGTAGAAGGGAGGGCAGACTAGGGGAAGGGATATTCAGATGCATGCCATCTTAGGGTGGGGGGAGAGGCAAGATGGGGTGAAAATTTGGAATTCAAAATCTCATGGAAGTAAATGTTGAAAACTAAAAATAAATAAATTTTTTTAAAAAATTAGTTAACCTGGGAATTTTCCCTCATTTTTTAATATATTTCTTTCATACATTTTGAAGCATATCACTTCAGTCATTGCCCTCTAAGATAATCAGCCTGACTTTCCACTCAGAGGAGAGTGGGTTTATATGGGGGCATAAATATCATATCTCCTTTAATTCTCCATTGTCAATTATTAGCTACACATTCCATTTCTCCTGTGAGAGTTAGGGCATACTCAAGTAGCATTTGCCAGTGTCCACTCTTCAGTCTTCCTGTGGCTCATCAAATATTTTTATGTGAGCACAGCATGATGAAAGTCATTCTGATGTCCAATCAGATATGAACGCAGCCAAAAATTAGAAAAGCTAAGAGAATTATATTGAGGACAATGGAAGGAATGTATTATTTCCATCCCAAATAAAAAGGACAGAAAACCCAGCCAGGACAAATAACAAATTATCTGTGTTCATTAAAAATAAAAACCCTCTAATCATTGCCATATAATTACCTTCCTTCAACTTTCTTCTAAAAGTATCTTTTCTATAACGTACCTGTTATAATATCATACTTTTGATGATCATGGCAAGTTTCCCCTTTTCTGTTTAGAGAATAATTTGCTGTCTATGCTCCCCTTCCATTTTTCACATGGTGCCAGAATTCAAACCAAATATATTAGAGGATCACTACATAAATGGCCATTTATATGTTCACTAATATGTTCACACTACTTACAAGGTGAAGGAGAAACTAAGGTAGGGAGAGAAGAATTTAGAATCATGAATTTTAGAGCAAGAAGAGAACTTATCTTAATCGTACATACATATCATGCATACAAATAGGGTACAAATCATGCATACCTTTCAATTAAAGTGAATTCTACAAAAACTGTTAAACTTCCTGTGTGCAGATTGCTTTGCTAGGCATTAGTGGATATACAAGCTTAAGGTAAATCATTGTGCCTAACTTCATGGAGATATATGTATATATATATGAATATGTATTATATATGTGTGTGTATATATATGTGTGTGTGTATGTATGTATATATATATGTATTATATATATGTATATATATGTATTATATATATACGTATATATATATATATATATATATATATATATTATATATATATATATATATATATGTTATATAAGATATATTATGGCTATGTACCATACAAGGTGACTGCCCCAGGATAAGAAGAGGGACTGTATCTGTTTATTTCAAGTGTGACAAACTCCCAAGTAAGAAAATTCCCTCTACCAACGCAGGTCAGCACCATCTCTGCAACTTGTAGTCCAGAGGTGTCAAACTATCAGCTCACAGGTACACATTTCCAGAGTGGCCCAAACCAGATTAAAATGCAATTGGGAGATCTTTAACAAAATAAATTAAAAAAATACAACATGGATAATGTTAAGTTCTGATTTTCTAAGTTAGTACTCATCTAACAGAGATCTGTTTCTATTTGAATTTGATATCACTGCTCTGGAGCCAGAGATTAAGTGACTGGACCAAGGTCACAAATATTATGTATTAAAAGTGGGGCTTGGACTCAGGTCTTCTGGCTTCTGGCTAGTTCTCTATCCACTATCCAACAGGTGTCTAACAGTCTGCCTTTAGGCTGTGTTGCTGCCCACAGTACTTCCAAGTAGAGTCTGAATCAGATTAAAATTTAACTTGGAAATGTTTGCCAAAATAAAAATACAATAGGACCTAGATAATGTTAATATGTGGTTTTCTAAGTCAATATGTGGCCCATGGAATCCAGGGATTCCATGCAACATACTGCAACATACCAAGATGTTCCTCTGGAGTACCCTAGGGAGGTGAAAAGTGACTTCCTACCCCCATTTAATCATAAGGAAACTGGAGTCCAGAGAGAAGAGATGACTAGCAAGTGGTAGAAGTAGAATTAGAACTCAGGTCCTCTGACTCAGTCTCCTATTCTCTCCACTAAACTATTTCATCTCTCTTTGCCTTCAAAGAAGTATCAGGTTTTAGAAAAACCCTGAGGGTTTGGCTTCTCAAAAAAACCACTATTTACAAAACAATATTCTAGCCATCATGCAAAGCTGCCTCTTTCCAGTTTCCCACAGATATCTGGAGAGCTGCAAGGCAGTTTAGGAAATGAGTCATTGTGCCATACTTTATAGACATCAGATAAAGTGGCAATTCAATTTCCCAGTTGTCCTAAAGAAATGGCACATGTATTACAAAACACCTATTCATTGGCTGGACTTTCATCCTGTGTATAATTTGTTTAGAGTTGAGATATGAACTTGGATCTCAATTTTCACAACAGGATACGGTTTGATTGAATGTGCCTAAATGCATCTAAATAGAATTATAGATTTCAATTAGAAACGGGCAGCACAACAAGGTGGCACTTTATCAAGCTTGTTCTGAGAGCCTAGATCAAAGGCAAGAAATGTTAATGTGATAACCCCTCATCTTCCCTTTTCCTCCTTTCCTGCTATGTACATCACTTGATCAATAACAAGCATTTACTATGTGGCAGGCATTCTGCTAGGTACTGGGGATACAAATCCAAATGTGAGGCCAGTCTCTGCCCTTAAGGATCTTGCATTCTACTGGGATATAATGTGTATGCAGATAAGTAAATACAGGATTAATAAACATAAAAATACATTTATTTCACTGAAGGACACACTAATAACTGAGGAAATCTCCTTGATTCTCTCTTCTTTATAGGTTTTTAAAACACCCCTTTCTCTTGGTTCTCCTATCTATCTATCTATCTATCTATCTATCTATCTATCTATCTATCTAACCACCTCTTGAGCCTCCTTTACTGGATTCTTGTCCAAGTTATGCCCTCTAGTCATAGGTGTCCCCACAGGATTTGTCCTCTTTTCTACATTATTCTATTTGGTTATTATATCAGCTCCATGAATTTAATTATCATTTCTGTGCTGATGATTCTCAAATCTACCTATCCTGCTCTAACCTCTCTGCTGATCTCCAGTCTTGCATCCTCAAATGCCTTTCAGAAATCCTAAAGTGAATGTCTAGTATTATCTTTTCCCTCTAAACTTTTTCCATCTCCTACTTTCTCTATTATTATAGAGAGTAACACCATTTTCTCAGTCCCTCAGGCTTGAAACTTAGGAGTCATCTTTGACTCCTCATTATCTCTTACCTCCATTTCCAATCTGTTTCCAAGGCCTGTCAATTTTATCTTTCCAATATCCTTTGAACATGCCCTCTTTTTTCCTGTGATACTATCACCCCTGTGGTACAGGTCCTCCTCACCTCACTCCTGGACTATTGCAATAGCATGGCAGTGCCTCAAGTCTCTTGACACTCCAATCCATCCTCTATTTTGCCACCAAGTTGATTTTCCTAAAATTCAGATCCAACCATGTCACTCCCCTACTCAATAAAGTCTAGTGGCTCCCCCTCACTTCCAGATTCAAATAGAAAATCTTGTTAGGCATTGGAAGCACTTCATAACCTAGGCACCTCCTCCCACCCTTCCAGTCTTCTTATGCCTTACTCCCTACCATGTATTCTTTGAGTTAGTAACATTGGTCTTCTTACTGTTTCACAAACAAGACACTCCATACTTGGGTCCAAGTATTGTCTCTGGTTTCCTTCCATGTCTGAAATGCTCTCTCCCTCCTCATCTCTACCTACTTGACTTCCCTGATTTCCTTCAAATCCCAGCCCAAACTCTATCTTCTCCAAGAAGCCTTTCCCTCTTAATTCTAGTGCCTTCCTTCTTTTAATTATTCCCTATCTATCATATATATAATATATATATATATATACATATATATACATATATATACATACATATATATTTTAAAAAATACATATTTGCTTGCATATTGTCTCCCCCCATTAGATGGTAAGCTCCAAGATAGCAGAGATTGTCTTTGGCCTCTTTTTGTATCACTAGTGCTTAGTACAATGCATGGCATATAATAGGTGCTTAATGAATGTTTATTGACTGACAGTGACTGACTAGCAATAAATTTTTTCAAATACATAGGGGGAAAAAAACAGAAGAAGTTTATGGACAAACAGGAGACAAAACAAAAGAAGTAGACATGGACAAACAGGATAATTATATTCCTACTATGTTAAATTGAATTTATACTTTAAAAATAAGCTATGTTACAGATCATTGTTTCTTATACAATTTTCTGTTTTATTCGTTTTTATATATTGAATATTTATATTTGCTGAAGATCGAATTTATGATGAAAAAATAATTTTTTAAATAGCTAGTTTGAATCCAAATAGAGGACTTTAAAAACTATATGAAGATATTTGTATTTGTTCCCAGAAGCAATATGGAACCAGTGAAGCTTTTGAAATAGTATAGTCAAGCCATTGTTTTTGTAATAATTTGGCAACTGTGTGGAAAATAGTTTGGAGAGGTGAGAGAATGGATCAGAGATATCAATTAGGAGGTTACTAAGCTAGTTTAGGAGAGAGGTGATGAGGATCTGCCTGAACCAGCGTAGTTATGGTGTGAGTGGTTAAAAGCAGATAGATACTCTATTCTACTGTAATCAGACTTTGCCGCATTTGGGGTTTTTCAAGTTCTATGTAAATCACATGCTGAAAGAATAAAATATCAGATGCTGTTTTATAACTTAACAGGCATATTTACTTTTTGCTAATTTCTTGCTAATATTTATGTTTCAAATAGGGGATTATATAAAGAAAGGCTTCTTCTGGTGTGTAGAAAAGTTGTAATAAAAAGATTTCTATGGCAGCGGCCAAGTAAGTAGTTACTGGCCATGGTGCTGATATGGGTAGACCTCAAGTGTTCAAATACCAGGGTGCTACAGAAAAACAAACTAGCCCTGAGAGGCAGCAGTTACTAGTAGGAGCTGCTCAGCCAAAACAAGCAGTTCTTCTTAACCAGATAGTCAGTCAGCAAGGTGGGGATCCCTACTTCTGTGTCATTTATCGTCCATAACACCTTACCTTGAGCCCTGTGTTGTGAGTTACTTCAGAGACCTAGGCTTATTGACTGAGGGCCAATTGTTACAGGATTTGGTTCTCCAAGGAATCCTATACACAAACACGTATGCTACTGCAGTCATTCACTGTCAGTGTTGTGAGTTCTATGTACTCTATTCTTGGACTGAGATTTCTCCTGATGTCCCAAGATAAGCATGGGATGTTATCTGTATACTCTTTAAGAAGGAGTCTCTTTTGTCCCAGATAGTACATATGTGTCATAGAGGTCAAAAGATAATGATGAACTGGTCCTATGTTAGTGGAGAAACTAATAGGTTAATGGCCTAGGATGAAAGTTGCCTTATACCTTACCCCTCAGACTCCAATTTGAGCTACAACATTCTGAAGCCCTAGCCAAGAAGTAGAATAAAATGGTGAATGTGAATGGAAGCATCAGCTCTCATATTCTTAGACTAATCCCACCAAAAATTAAAGGTGAAAAGGATCAGAGCTACAGAGCCAAGTGAATGTAAAACATCCAACAATCATGGAGAGTTCAAGACAGGTTGAGAAAGTACCATTCCAATAGTTCTGTATGCTTCCTTAATAATAAAACAGATGCATGAGGAACATTCAATTTCATTTATATTATATAGACTAAGAACACCTCAGAGGGATCAAATGATGTAAAATCTTAGCATAAGATGAATGCCATAGAATTAAATTAACCTTATTCTCTCACTAAACTGTTCTACTCTATCAATTCAACTTCAGTTCAACCCAGCAAATATTTTTAAAGCTATAAAATGCTCATGGCACTGCTCCAGAAACTTTGCATGCAAAGACAAAAACAAAACATCTATTGTCATCAGGGAATTTACATTCTCAGGGGCTGAACAACACATACAATCTAGAAATTCTACACACTCTAGCAGAATATCAATTTCATTTGGGTGTTTTGATTAAGGAGAAGAAATTTCACACTTCCAACTTCAGGCGGTTAATTTGGTCCAGGACCAATTCTAAGGTTCCTACAAGCCGACAATGACCTTGAATCAGAACAGAAATACTGGACTGTTTCTTTTTGAATCTGCAGCCTTGTGGTCTGGCTAGACTCCAGCTAGCCTGTGGGAATAGGAAAATGGTACACCATTCACCTGAGAAACGTCTCCAAGGTATTTCATAATGATATGTAGAGTGCTGGAGTGAACAGCAGAGAACCACTAATAAAAATTAGGCCTTGAAATTACCAACTTCAATCATGTACACTGAGGCATGTGGAAATATTGAGAAAGAGCTCTGGACTTAGGGTCAGAAGCTCTGGATTTGCAGAAAATTCATCAACCAATTTGGATTTTTAAAAGGCATGCATAGAATATAGAAGCAAGGCAGGTGATAGAGAATGAATACAAAGAAGTGGTACCATGCTGTAAAACTAGTGTCAGGATCACTAAAGCTCAGAATGAGCTAAGCTGAGGCTGGTGACAAATAATAAGGACAATCCAAAGGGTGTCTGGGATTTTCTGGGGGGGGAAATGGGATTAGATCTATCAGAAGCAAGAAGAACATCAAAGAGGAGATAGGACCTTTATTTGATGTAGACAGAATGACGATAACAGATGATGAGAGAGTCAGCTACTATTTTGCTTCTGTTTTCTCTACCAAAATAGAATTAGCTTCAGACTTGAAAGACTAGAACAAAATTGGTTAGTAGAGACCTGAAAATCAAGATAACTAGAGATACTACCCTCAATGATTCCAAGTCACTGGGCTCTCATGAGCTACATCCCACCCACGGTACTTGAAAAAAATGCCAGGTTGTTGAGCCACTCTCATCAAAGTTGGAAAAATCATTGAGAACAAAAGAAATACTAGACACACAAATAAAGTCAATTTTTCTATTTTCAGAAAGAGTAGAATGGAGTCTCTCAACTATAGAATGGGAACTTTAATACCTAGAAAAATTTGAGAATGTATTATTAAAGGAAAATATAACTCTGGATAAGATTATAAAAATGGACTAAATTTCATAAAATAATACTTAACATAACTAAATATAAAATCCTACACTTGAGTTTGAAAAATACACTACACACACACACACACACACACACACACACACACACACACACACACATCCCATCCCTGTTCAGGATGGAATAGATTTGGCTGGACAATAGTTCATTTGAAAAAGATCTGGGGTTTTAAGTGAACTGTGAGCTCAGTGTATGTCCAAAGTATGAAATTCCAACTGAAACACATCTACTGACATCCTAGGATGCAGGGAGAGGTGTAATAACTAGAATGAGGGAGCTGTTCATAGACCATATTTGGAATATATTTTTCAGTCGTTGATGTCACATTTTAGGCAAGGTAGAGTGTATCCAGAGGAAAGCAACCAAGAAGTGGCCTAGTAACCTTGCAATACAAGGATCAATTTAAACAACTGAAAACATTTAGCCTGGAACAGACTTATGAGGACATTATAACTATCTTAAAGTATTTAGATGCTGTCATGTGAAAGAGGGATTAGACTTGTACAGCTAGCCTCTAGAGATCAGAACTAAGAGAAATAGATAGAAGTTACAAAGAGCCACAATTCAGCTTGATATAAGAACAACCTTCCCTATCACTGCAGCTGCCTAAAAATAGAATGGATTGCCTTACAAAGTAATGGGCTCCCCTTCACTGGAGGACTTCAAGTGAAGCCTGGGTAATCACTTTTCTGAGATGTTGTAAAGGGAATTCTTGCCCCAGAAAAGGTTGAACTATATGATTTCTGAGGCACCTTCTGACTCCCAGACTCTGGAATTCTGTGAGTGCTAGCTCTAAACTTTTAAGTTTTCCTCAATTGTACAATGGTCATAATATACTTTCACAATTCACCCCTATAGACTGGGAGTGGGGAAGCATTTTGCAAACTGCACTGTTTTATGTAAAATAATCTATTAATATTAACTCATTTATTAAGCACTTATTGGTCACTTATGTGTGTTCACTACTGCTTTGTACGAGAATATAGAAGACATGAGACATTGGCATTACCTCACAGAGCTTACAAATGAATAGGTAACAATATAGGACAATCATATGACCAAGAGCTAAATTGAAAGCAGTGACTAATCACTAGAGCAGTTGTGTGAGCTAAATGGTTTCCTAGTGCTTTTGTACATAATAGTACAACCAGCCATTATCCTGCTAAAATTTCTCTGATGTTTTAGCCTGACATATTTGTCTCTTTTATAATATGGTGTTTCCATGTATTCCTAAAATCCTGACATGTTCGATTTCAAAGAACAAATAGTCATTAGAGGAGGTTGACTAAGGTCATTTAGATGTGACTGCAGCAAAAATCAAATGTGACAAATATTTGGTCATGTCCAATTTGCTGCAGCTCATTAAGCAACACCCACAAATATTATCATCAGTGTTTCCAAGTCTCCTCTCATCCTGGAGCCAAATAAATAAGAAAAAAAACCAAGTTAATCTTTACTTCATATACAATATTTCTGCAATCATAAATACATGATTCATACCAGACTCATACTAATCCTTCTGAAACACCTTTTCCATCATATTATAATACTTTCATGACCTGCCCCAAAACTTCCATGGTTCCCAAGTGCCAGCAGCATAAAATTCAAACTCTAGCATTTAAAGTCATCTACAATGTGATCATGATATGACCTTCCAAACCTATTTGTTTCCTTACCTAAACCCTCTATTCCAGGCAAGTTTTGCCTACTCAAATTTTTCAAATATACCTAGTATATTGATCAGCTACACACCTCTGCTCATGATATTCCAGCTATTTAAAATATCCTTCCTTTATTCTCTGCCAATCAGAATCCTACTTATTATTCAAGCTTCAGTTTCAACTCATCTGTGAAATTTTCCTTGTTCATTCCATTCCTCCATGACCTTTCCTTCCTTTGTCTTTACCACTTCTTTGACATTTTTGATGTCTGCCTCCTTGGTACTCTATAGTCTTTTGATTTCTGTGATATATTGTTCACTTAAACTATTCCTTTTCTCTTTATTTACCAAATTTCTCTTCCTGCTCATAGTCCCTCAATATAGTCTTTCTTACTTTCTTTTTTTAAGGCAATTGGGGTTAAGTGACTTGCCCATGGTCACACAGCTAGTAAGTGCCAAGTGTTTGGTCTGAGGCTGGATTTGAACTCAGGTCCTCCTGACTTCAGGGCCGGTGTTCTATCCACTGCACCACCTAGCTGCCCCCATAGTCTTTCTTTAAGTTTCTTCCATCAGCCCCTTTTTCTTCTCTTCTACTCTCTCCTTCAGGATCTAATCCATATCCCACAGCTCCAACCATACTCCCCATATGTCAGTGAGTCTGTGATTTATGTCTTCAGCCTTGACCACTCTCATGAGCTCCAGACTCAAATCTCAAAATCCCTACCAGACACCTGCACCTGGATATCTAATCTATATCTCAAAATTATCATTTCCAAAACAAAATTTCTCTTGTTTCTTAAAAATAAAACTTGTTCCTTCTTTTGTGTTCCCTAATTCTATCTCAGTCATCAAAGCTCCAAAGCTCAGTACTACTTTAAACTCCCTCTTACCTTCTCTATCAAATCCTACAGATATCACTTAACAATTTCCCTCTCCCTCTCTCCCTCCCTCCCTCCCTCTTTCTTTCTCTCCCTCAGAAGTTGGTTGTAGCCTTCCCCCAGGTAGAGGTCTTCAAGAAAAGACTGGTTGACCATTGGTCAGAGAAGTTATAAAGTATATTATTTTTCACTTACAGGGTAAACTATGTGGCTTCTAGGTTCATTTCAACTCTGAGAGTCTATAATTCTGTGACCTTGTAAATGAGGCTATATATAATATAAGTGGTTGTTTTCTTAGGTTCTAATGCTCACCATTAGACCAATGTTCATAATATCCATTAAGCATCTTTCTCCTTACCCTGGCTGGAACCCTCATTTCCTCTCACCTGGAATGTTTCAAATGCTTCCTAACTAGGCTCCCTGAATCTTCTCTCACCCTTCACTAATCCACCAGAACCTTACCCATAAATCTTCCAACATCAAACTCTTCAATGGTTCCTAACTGCTTAAAGAATGCAGTTATAGGGGCTGCTAGGTGGCACAGTGGATAGAGCTCTGGCTTTGGAGTCAGGATGACCTGAGTTCAAATCCGGCCTCAGACACTTGTCACTTACTAGCTGTGTGACCCTGGGCAAGTCACTTAATCCCAATTGCCTCACCAAAAAAAAAAAAAGAATGCAGTTATAACTCCTTGGCCTCCACAGTCTACTTTATCTCCTTAATAAAACTACCTTATCTACATTAATATGTTTCATATCATACAACCCTTCTTCCTGCTCCCTGTGCTCCAGGCCAAAGAGGCCTCACTGTGCCACAAATACATCCAGTGCCTTACTGGTCCTATGCCTCTGTTCAAGTCAATCTTTATTCCCAGAATATTCTTCCTTTCTCTTATCTTCATTTCTTGAATAAATCAACCTTCAAGATCCAACCAAAATGTCATGTCTTCCATGAAAATTCCCCTATCTACCAATCAAAAAAATCTTTACTCTTTGGAGACTTTCATGGTACTCTATTTCTCTTATGTATTTGACATATTAATTTTATAGTTATTGCATATGTTTTAACTCCCCTATTAAATTGTAAGTTCCTTGTTTATCTGTATAGGTTTCAAAGCATCTTATACAATGCCTTACCTGTTTTGACTACTTGATAAATGTGTTTTGAACACATAATGGTAATTAATTAACTTCTCATGAATTTGTGCCTTAACTCTTCACCTAATTCAGGGGTACTTAAACTGGATTCCATTAAATTGTTTTTTAAATACTTTTCTATTTCAATACAATTAATTTCTTTTGGAAACATATTTATTTTATGCATTTAAAAATAACATTCCAAGATAGGGTCCATAGACTTCACCAGATTGCCAGAGGTGTCCATGACACAAAAAAGGTTAAGTACTCCTGATCAAGACCATAAGAGCCTTAAGAGCTGAGGGCTCATAGGTCATTACATGTTCCATGATACCCAACATGGAACTTTGGGCATAGTAGGCTCTCAAGAAATTTTGCCAGTTGATAGAAATAGGTTTAAACTGTATCACCTGGGGTTTAGTTAAACATAAGCAGTAAAGAATGTAAGTTCCTTGAGGTTAGAGCCAAGGTCTCACCTTCGTATTTGTAACCCCACTGTAATACTATGTTGCTAGGCACTTAATAAATGGTTCTTGGTTGATATAAGAAATTTTCTGCCAAAGACATATGCTGTGTTGTCAAGAGGATTTGTGGAATGTCCTGTGCTAGAAATCATTAAGAATGAATAGACACTCCTCTTTCTGAAATGGTTTTAAATATCTAGAAACCAGGAAAGGATCTGGTTTAGCTTTTCAGTTGCATTGTTCTTTAACCATTTTTTTCCCTAATCTCTAAACCTTAAACAGCTAATAAAGAAGAAATAATTCAACAATTATTTTTAAGCATTAAGTTCTGGAATACAATCAGTCAGCTAGTCAAAAGCATTTATTAGGCACCCAGTATCTACCATGCACCAGGCTGAGTGCCTGTTGTCATTCAGTAATTTTCAGTCATGTCTGACTCTTCATGATTCCATTTAGGGTTTTCTTGGTAAAGATACTGGAGTGGTTTGCATTGCCTTCTCCAGCTCATTTTACAGGTAAAGACACTGAGGCAAACAGGGTTATATGATTTGTCCAGGGTTGCTTGCTTGCTGTTTGTCCTTCATTCTTGAAGAAGACTGTGATATCAGGAAGCTGATGCCATGACTTGCAAGTGAATGGGATTTAAGTGAGAGAGGGCTGTGCAGTCACCAGTCTCACTTCTCCTCAAGAGATATGTGTGTGTGTGTGTACATGTATGTTGTACACACACATATACATACATATTATATATATATATATATATGTATGTATGTATCAGGTATATATATATCAGGATGACTGGAGATGGCCCCATCTAGGGTCACATAGCTAGTAAGTGTCTGAGGCTAGATTTGAATTCAGGTCTTTCTGACTCCAGGCCTGGCACTCCAGTCACTAGACCACTTATCTGCTCAGGGCTAAGTGCTTGCTTACAAAGATAAAAAAAGAAAAAAGATTCGCTCTACTAGAGGACTTTATATCCTACTGGTGGATACAGCATGTATAAGTAAATAAATACAAGCTAATTTGAGCAGGGGTATTGTAATAATGACTAGGGGAAAACATGAAAAGCTTCCATTACAGTGGTCCCTGGGCTAAGCCTTGAAAGAAACTGGATATTCTAAAAGTTGGTGAAGAGAGAGAGAGCATTCTGGACCTTTGGGATATCCTATGCAAAGGCTCAGAGATGTATGTGATGCCAAGGTCAGACAACAGCAAAGAGATCAATCAGACTGGAACATAGCATGTGTGAAGAGAAGAAATACGTAAAAAGGCTGAAAATAGGGGTTGGAACCAAGTTATAAAGTGCTTTAAATGCAAAGCGGAAGAATTTCTATTTTATCCTAAAAATGAATGACCTTAAAGTCACTGAATTGCTTATTTGATTTTTTTATTGCCTATTCCACCAACTTAGCCTAGCAAAGAGTATGTCCAAGGCAATTACTATTTCATTTAATTGATTCTTATTTGTGGCACTTTGGTCAACAAAGCTCAATCACACTCTGTAAGTCTAATGCAAGCTATTTAGTGTTTCATATTAATAGATTAGCCTGGAGGACAGTCTACAAGTAACATAAATGAAGGGAGAAGAATAAGATTCAAATTATTCCTATACTATTTTGGGCCTTCAATTCTGAAATTATGATACTTGTATTCAGATAGTAGGTTCTTTCTAGCAAAGATTTAATGACCACTTGTCAGGGAAATTTTTCTTTCACATTTTGGTTTAATAATGATAATAATAATAGCTAGCATTTATATAGAACTTTGGGGCAGCTAGGTGGTGCAGTGGATAGAGTGCCAGACTAGAGTCATTAAGACCCATCCTCCTAAGTTCAAATCTGCCCTCAGACACTTACTAACCATATGACCCTGGGCAAGTCATTTAACCCTGTTTGCCTCAGTTTCTCATCTATAAAATGAACTGGAGAAAGAAATGGTAAACCACTCCAGTATCTTTGCTAAGAAAATCCTAAATGGAGATACGGAGTCTGGCATGGCTGAAAAATGACTGAACAACAACAGTACAGTGCTGTAAGGTTTGAAGAGTGCTTTACACATGTTATCTCATTTAATCCTCAGAACAACCATGTGTGGTAGAAGCTATTATTGTCACCATTTTAGAGATGAGGAAACTAAGGCTAAGAAAAGTTAAGTGACTTGTTTAGAGTCACAAGGCTAGTAAACATCTGAGGCAGACTTTGAACTCAGGTACTCCTGACTCCCAGTCCAACCCTCTTGTCCACGGTGCCACCTAGCTACCAGATAGCCCTAGATAACCTAGAAGTCCTTTACAATTCTGAGCTTCTGTGTCTTGAAAAATTAGACTGTTTCTACCCCCAGTGGTTGTAATGACTGCCATTAATCTATTATTGATCACATCCATTATGCAATGAAATCAATAAAAAACAAAATTGAAATACATAGGACC